>NC_137891.1:154094772-155294772 GCF_963455335.1 Martes martes
CCTCCTCTTTACTATCCAGAGCACACTTGAGCCTCTCCAGGCTCACTACTGTCCCACTTTATTTTCCGTTTAAAATGTTTTATTTTATCCCTTACTGGCTACTTGGATTTTGGGCCCCCATGATGCTGACCTCTTCTAGTTCTTGCTCCCTCCCTCCCTGCCACACAGTCCTTGGTCATGCCTCCAAGCACAGGCTTCTGCTGTTCCCTCTACCTGAGAGCCCTTCCCAGTATTTATTGTTCAGCTGACTCGGACTCCTCTGAAGTGGTTAGGATTCCTAAGGGCAATCATTTTTAAAGCCTGGACTCTTCCAATGCCCCTTTATAGCCAGACTTTAATCTGTGGTCGCTAGATTGTACGCTGTGGGCAGACGCCACCTAATGCTAACTCAGCAGTTTGTGTTTAGATGGTATGATGTAATTGACTTTCAGCACTGTGAGATTTTTTCATTTATTTATTTATGTCTTTTTTAAATTGAGGTATAATTAACATAACATTCAGGTATACAGCATACTGATTCAATATTTGTATATATTGCAAAATAGCATTGTGTCTTCAGAGGATCGATGGGTGTCTTAGTCTGCAGACTGCTAGAATAACAAAATCCCATAGACTGAGTGGCTCAAACAACAGGAATTTACTTTGCTGGAGGCTGGAAGTCTGAGATTGGGGTGGGAGAGGTGGAGAGAGCAAGAGAGGGGGGAGAGAGAGAAAGTTGAGTTGAAAGTGGGAAAGAGCTAGCATTCTGATGTCTCTTCTTATAAAGGCACTAAGCCCGTCACAAGGACCCCACCTTCATGATCTCTTCTAAACTGAATTATCTCATAAAATCTCCATCTCCTAATACCATCATTGTGGGGGCTCGGGCTTCAACATATGAATTAGGGTGAGGAAGACACATTCAGACTATATCAGTGGGTGAGTTGCACCAGGACCCCCCTGAATGCCTGAGTACCCCTGAAAAAAGCCAGGTCACAGGCCAGGCCCATGCAACCCAGAGCCCTGTGCCACCTTTGGGTGACAGCCTGGGACCACAGGACAGGTGCAATGGCACCTGCTGGTGGGGTCTGTCCCTCCCCTGATTCGGTAAGGTGGGAGATTTCGGATCAGTACCTGACCACCTCCTCCCTCTCCTACAGGCAGGGCAAATAGCTCCCCTGCCCTGAGTCCTGAGACCTTGTTTGTCACCTTTCATTCTTGGGGTTCACTCTTCCCATCGGGTCAGGAAGAGCAGGGGGAAGTGTTAAGATTTGCTTCTCATTTGCTCTTAAATCTTTTGTGTAAAGCGTCCTCCCTGCCTCCCTCATTCAGAGGAACATCCTGGTCTGAACTCTACCCTCAAAAATAAGACTTAGTCTTTATTTACACAGCAGGGGCACAGACCACACTCAGAACTCCCACTTCTGCAAAGCCTTGGCTGGGGACAGCCCTAGGCTCCTTCAGTGTCCAGGATCACTGAATTTCTTGGGAGTGTCAGTAACCTTGGACTAGGTATATGACATTTCTGTGCCTCAGTCTTCTCCTCAGTCAACTTCATCCTGCCCTTGGAGGATTTCTTGCTTAGCATAAAGCACTGTAATACAGTACCAGACGCAAAACTTGCACTCAGGAAACACTAGCTCACACTTACTGTTGGATTTTTAAATTAGCACGAGAAGTGCTTTGTAGCTCCCACTTTGTGCCAGACATTGGGATAAGTGCTGGACATCGAAACGTCAGCAAGAACGATGTTGCTTCTTCCCGGAGCTGCTTCCTTTTGGAGTGGGGAGGAGGTTGAGGGAGGTCGCCGCCTGTAACCTGGTGTTGGGGGAACACTGTCCTGGGAAGACCTGGGAAGGCTTCCCGGAGGAAGCCTAGATGAGGTCGAGATCTTAAGGAGTAATAAAAATTAGCAGGCCGATGCTGCGGGGTGCTAGGCCCGGGAGACTGGCGGTGCCTACACCGGACGCAGGGGCGGGACCGCTGCCCTGCTGCGTGGGCTGCGGCCAGGAGAGGCCAAAGGAAACCGCCGGCTTGGGGTCTGCCCTCCGCGACCGCAGTCTGCCGCCCCCTGGGGCCGAGCGCAGGATGGAGCCCGGCGGTTTGGGAGCTGGGTCCGCTTTGCCCCGGCCGCGCGGCCAGCTCTCGGGCCCCGGGAGCTCAAGGGCACATTTCTTTAGAAGTGCGGCGGGCGGCACGAGCCGCACCTCGGGGCGAGCCGCGCCCACCGGGGCCAGCCCTGCCCGGGAAGCCGCAGGGTAAAGTTAAAAGGCGAGGCTTTTTTTTTCCTTCCGCTTCTTCTGTTTCAAGGACTTACCTGCTTCCTCCCTACTAAGGTTATTTAAAGTTTCCTGGTCGGCATTACCTCCTGGGGACGTAATGCGCCTTCTAGGCCGTTCGTCAAGCTCTTTGAAAAGGAAGATGCGGTCAGAGAAAGCCTTTTGGAAATCTCTCTGGCTCAGCCTTGGTTCACAGGGTTTCCATTTCTTGAACTGCTCAGCCTTGAGTCCGAGAGGAGACAAAAGCATACTTGGCAGAGGTAATTCCAATCATTTGCATCCCGCTTTGCAATTGTCAGTCTTTGACTGGCTTTACCGCTCTTCCTCCCCTCCCCCACGAGGACACCTACGAGTGCTTACTTCAGTTTCCTGCCCCTCCTTCCGTTTTTTCCGACTCCCAGTGCTTCACTCCCCCTGCCTGTCCAGCTGGGTGGCTGGAAGCATCCGTTGGATTATGAGACATTTTCCAGCACCAGACCTGCTAGTGGGGCTGCCGTTCCTCTGTAAGAGCTCTGGGTTGGTCCTGGGAAAGGTAAACTGAGACACTCCTGGACCTCAGTGGTAATAATACTTGGTCATTGTTCTTGACCTTGACTGGGATGTTTAGTTGACCCAGCATGACATAAGCCCCATGCCTAGGCCTGCTGGTAGTCTGGCAGGTGGTTTTCTATTATTCTGCTCCCATCCGTGTAGTTTTGCCAGGAGGGTGGTGAGAAAGGAATGCAGAATTCTTGGTGGAGATCTTGCAGGTTGAAGAGGCTCCGGGACCCTGGAGATGGGAGTGACAAAAAGCCGTGAGGGGAAGCAAGTGGACTGTTAGTCAGAATTGCCAGGTTGGGAACATGCAGAGAGCAGGAAGAGAAAAGTGTTTCCAACCCTCCCTCTGTTAACTTGATTCTGCCTTTTCCTATCCAGCCCCCAAGAGAGCCATTGTTGCTTAGTGCCTGTCCTGCGCTAGGTCCCTGGTGTGTCACAGTAAATTCCTAAAACAGTCCTGAAAGGCAGCTATTATTTTCAGCGTTTTGAGGAAATTGAGGCTAAGTACTTTGTACAAAATGGTGGAGCCAGGATTTGTGCTTAGATCTTCTGCTACATTAATAGAGAGACCGGACTGGAGTCGGAATTCCCACTGCACCACTTTGGCTGGAGGGCTGGGGTATGTTTTCACATCTGACAAAATGGGGTTCACATAGTATTTCCCCCCTGGTGTGTTGTGAAGAGTAAATGAGGTAATGCATACAAACCACCTCGCCCGAGCGCCTGGCACGCAGCAGCTCAAGGTGCTGAATGCTAACCCTGCTGGTTGAAGTCGTGGTCCTTGTAATGATTGTGATTGGCTCATGTTCACACTGTCTTGAGGTGAAACCCAGCCCGCAGGGAAGATGGTCCTTGATCCCTTAGTCTCTCAAGCCTTGAGCATCACCCAGAGCAGGGATGAGTATGCTTGGCTGACCTGATTGGAACCGTGGGGCCCGACCACCCAGAGCGTGATCATTTTTTGCTGACCATCTGTGGTGTATAATGTCCAACTGCGTCCTTTCTGGTTTGGCTTCCCTGTGATCTCCCACTGCTCCCTGGAGTAAGGACACACTAGACAGAGCGATTGAAAAATGTAGGCTGGAGACCCAGGCTCGGAGCCCAGCTCTGTCACGGGTTCGATCATGACCTGGGCAGATTCCCTGTCTAAGGGTCCTTTCCCTCCACTGCAGAGTTCAGTTGAATGTTAACAGCAACAACTCCAAGTCCTGGGGAGAATCAAGGGATAAAGCCTGGGAAGGACTTGATTAGGCCCCGAGCGCTCTGTGCTCTCAGTAGTACTCAGTGTGCAGGTATTTTTCCTCTTCTCTTTCTCCCAGAGAGAAACACAGGTTTCTCTTGCAGTCCTGCAGTGGGGAGTTCCTATGGCGCAAAGCAAAGAAGCAATCGTCGCTAATTTATATGGAAAAACTTGTGAGCGTGCCCAGACCCAGAAAATAACCTCTCAAGCTTTCCTGATACTTAGGACATGTCTTGCTAACCGGTGCACACCCAAGATAAGGCACAGGTGCTCCCAGGCATCTCCTGGAGCTGTGGCGGCTTGGTGCTGACATGCTGAGTGCGGTTCCCTGGAAGGAGCGCAGCGCGGTGGGCCGCTCGGTCTGCTGCTCCCAGCACTCTGGGCCCCTCTCTGATGGCTCGCTACCAAACAAATACTGCATGCTACTTCCCCTTCTTGCCCCTTTTCCTAAAGGAATCCTCTTCAGATTTCTTCCGGTTGGTGGAAACAGATACTAATGTAGGTCTTCTGTAAAAGAGAAGTGGCGTTAAGCGAATTTTCCCGGAGCAAGGGATACCTGTACCCTGTCAATGCGTAGCTAATGGGTTTAGCTACTACGAAACTGTTCGTCCATTCATCCCTGCCTTCATTGTTTGTTGGACAAGCGCTAGCGGGAGCGACGCTGTGCCAGGCTCAGGTCCACACTCTGGGGTTTGGCGATGACTGTGGGGCTGGAGGGGAAGTAGTGGTTGAGGAGACTGGAGGGTAGAGGTGGCTCCCTGCAGGGGCACTGGGGCTGGGCCTGAGGCTGTCACCTGCGCTGCCCCACCTCGTCCTCACTGCCGTGTCCCAGGCAGCTATGGTTTCTCAGCCCCATTTTGTAGGGGAGAAGACAGCCATCGATGGATTAATGCGTTTACCCAAGGGGACACAGCCAGTGGATGGACGATCTAGAATTTAAACCAGAAGACTGGCAGCAGAGCCTGGACTCCCAGGACTTTCCAGGCATCTGCTGAAAGGAACTGGAGTCTGGGGGGGAAAGGGCACCCTTCTTCCAGACCAGGGGTATAAGAGGTTGGGAGGAGCAGGGAGTTGAGACTTCTGTGGTTCCCTCCTGAGGAAGGCTGCAGCTCTGGTTAGAAGAGGGGGAGCAGGGCCATTGGCCAGGACCTGGGGGAGGAGCAAGGCTGTGCTGAGGACCGAGGGCAGAAGCTGGCCTTGGCTGGTGAGGGGATGATGGCAGGGCAGGCTGAGGGCCCAGACGAAGTGAAGGTCTATAGTTGTAACATCGCTGCTCTGCCCAGCTGTCTCGTGTGGGTGCGGGAGCAGGAAATGGGACAGAGGGCCATCCCCAGCCCCCGGGCCTACAGAGTCCCTGTTATGTGTGTCAGGAGATGGGCAGAATAGTAGCTCCTACCTGTGTGTCCTAGGTGAGCGCTGAGCCTGAGCCTCCACCCCCATGGCGGCTGGGCCTCTGCGGGGGCTCAGGAATTATGGAAGTTCTACAGTTGCTACCAAGGTGGAGGGGACTGTGTCCTTGCTGTCCAGGAACTGTCTTTGCTGGTGAAGATGTTCCATTGGTAGACGGTAGACGACCCCCTCCTCATCAGTACCTGGCTTGGCTTTAGTATAATGCCACCTGTGCTCGGTAGAGGACAGATGGTCTTCCCAGGGTCAGGGGGGGCAGCGTGTGTGGGGCTGGCACTGGTGATACTGATCCCAGATGAGGAACTGTCCTTACTCACATGTGGAGAATGTCTGTGGGGCCATGGGAGACCAGGGGATTGGCCAGAGAGGCTCACGGGCCACATCGTGGAGACTTCACCAACCAGTTAAGAAGTTTGGGCTTGATCCAGGGTGTGTTGGGGGGGCACTGTCCCCTACTCCTGTACTTTGCAATTCATTCATTCATCAGACCCAGGCCTGCCTGGAAATTCTCAAGCCTCTTGGCTTGAAGGAAGGAGATGACGTAGGAGGGTCTTTCCCTCATCGATTCCAGGATGTTCTCACTGCTGAGCTAGAGGAGGACTCTCAGCTTCTGGAATAGGAAGGACCTTGGGGGTGTTTTCTTTCTCTCAGAACTAGATCCTACAAGTATCTGGCAGCTGAATGAGACCAGCTGTAGTTCTGTATCACAGGGTCTTTTGTGGGGGAGTCGGAGTCCCTGACCCCCATTTCTAAAGTAGTTACTGTGGGACAACAGGGCCCTGCGTTTCATGTGACCCTTTCGATGGCTGACTTGGGGGATTCCACCTGTTCAGAATGGGGGTGGCGTGAGGCAGAGGCAGGTGGTTCCTGAATGTTCCTCAGGCCGAAGTGGGGGTCAGAGGGCTCTGCGGCCTATAAATGGTCCTTAAATAGTGAGAGCACTGGGTTGGGAGTCCAGCAGTGTGACCCAGGGAAGCTCCCTCCCCTCGCAGACAGCCGTTAGCGGGTGTGAGCGAGCTCCCGTAGACCATAAACCACACCCCTGCTGCTGCCGAGCCACTTTCTAAGCTGGCTCTGACCTCACTGGGAAAGGGCATTTTTTATTTTATTGTCTTTTATATGTTTATACAGACTGAAGTTCTTTGAGGGCAGGAGCGTCCTCTGACGAATCCGGGTTTGCCAAGGGCCTGGCTCCCAGTATCACGTAGGGATGCTGGGTGTCGCTGTAAAATTACCAGCTCTATCACACATCATCGCCTGAGTATCTGGGAGGAAAACAGAAAGTCCCTAACTGCACCCCACATTGTTCCCAGATTTCCAGATGTTTGGTTGCAGGAGGCTAAATATCTAGGCAGCGGCCTGCATTTCCCACCGTGACACCCGGGCGTTTGGCCCTGCGTGGCCGTGGTCCCTGAGCGCCTTTTCGCCTTCACGCTCCGGCCGTCTCTGTGGGGCTGTGGTTTTGCACTGATCCCCCAGTCCCGTGGGGGGCCCTCGGGGCTTCCACTGGGCCACTCCGTGGGTGGGGGCCGCTTCTCCTGGGGTCGGAGGGATCTTCCCAGCCCCCCTACCCCTCCATCGTCACACTTCCATGTTTTTTTTCCAGGCCCCAAAACAGAGCTTCTGTTTGCTGGTCATTCTGTGATCCTCACACAATATAAATGAAAGCTGCTAAAACCCATAAATTCAAACCATGTGTGGGCACTGGGGAAGAGCGGGGGTGGTGGGGTGGCAGACGCCTGCCGTGTGAGGGGCCGTCGGCTCTGACGGCCCCCAAGCTGATTTGTATATGAGGGAGGTAAATATCCACAGTGGTAAACAGACTTGGGTCTCTCAACATCGCTGAGATTTGAAGGCATTTAATAGGAACACACACTCTCCGCCTCTTATAAACAAAGTGAGATTCTCTGTGTGTGCTGACCTCAATTCTGCATTTTTATCTTTGGGAGAGCGAGCCAGTCATTCTCGTTGGGAGACCGCAGGCGGCCTGGTCCGCTGGGTTGAGTTCTTCATTCTGGCTTTGGCAGTTGCTCTGGTACTTCTGCTTTTCAAGAGCCACCTTTTCATCTCTCCTTGGCCTTCGAGCAAATGGGACGGGTGGCCATTCTCACTCCTGTACAGTGAGGGACGTGAGCTCAGAGATACACATTGACTTGCCCAAGACCACACAGCAGATCTGCGCCGAGCCGGGACATCCCCCTTCTCGCCTCCTTTAGAACGCTCTAGCTCTCCAGTCTTCTTTCTGTGAGTGAGACTTGTGTTCTCTCTGACTTAGAATCCCAGAGACTTCGTCAATCCCTCCATCACATCCTCTCTTCTCCAGTGTCTGCTGGAGCCTGGCCTTCCACTGGGTATCTCCTTCCTCTGCTTTTCTGTGCAGGCCCTTGTTGTGTTCAGCAAAAAGCCCAGGGAAGGGACCAGACAGTCATGGGTTTGGGGTTCTGGTCTCTGCCTATCAACTGTGTGGCTTCCAATAAGTACCTAGCTTCTCGGAGCCCCTCAGTTTTCACATGTAAAATGGGGATTGGAATACCTGCCTTCTTAGGATGGCTGTGGGAGTTGAATGGAGCTCCCCTGTGTGAGGGCGCCCAGCCTTCTCAGTGACGGTCATTCCCTTCACCCCTCTTTCCTTCAACTGTGGACACTTCCAAGTTGGCTCCTCATTGTGCCTTAAAAAATGGATTAATCCTTACAATTGCATGGAACTAAATACACCACGCACATGTGCACAGCGCGTACGTGTCAAACTGGGGAAATCTGACTCACGTCGGTGCCTTGTCTCCATGTCACTTTCCTGCTTTTGATATTGTACTGTGGTCACATAAGATGTCACCATGGGGGGAAATTGGGTGAAGGGTATTCCTTCTGACAGCTGCATGTGAATCTCTAATTATCTCAAAATAAAAATAAGAAGTTTAATTAAAAAATTAATTAACCTTCCCCACACCCTCATTCCCGCCCTCATTCTTCCCAGCCCACTGCATGCCAGGTACTGCTCTCGGTGCCAGGCATGGGTCAGTAAACACAGAAGGAAAAAAAACCCCTGCCCCCACCTCCCTCAGGCCTTTGCTCAAATGAGGTCTCCCCATGGGCACCCTATTAAAAATTTCAAATCACTCCCTCACACTCCCCATCCTTCTTCCTTGTCTTTTTCCTCCAATGACACCTGTCACCACTTGGCATTCCGTGTATTTTACTTACTTATTTCCCTTTTGCCCTTCACCCGATCATTGGAATGTTGACCCAGTGAGAGTGGAAATCTCTGTCTTTATGACTTGTATCCTTAGCACCTAGAACGTGCCTGGCACGTGGTAGCTGGTCAGCTAGCTAATGTTTGGTGGATGGCTGAGAGTGACGGACAAGGGACAGGGTCAGGGGTTCAGGGGTCGGGTGAGTGCTGAAGGAAAGCACAGAGGGGGGAGAGGGGGGAGAGACCAGTGAGATGGTGGAAGAAGCATCATCTATTCTATCTAGCGTGGACTTTCAACAGACCTGGCAGGCCTCCCTGTTGTAGTAGGGGTAGGGTCCTGGTGTCTTAGATTGTGCCCCATCTTTAAAGATCCCTTCCTGTTAGCCATTCACCAGATGTTTCTTTGAGCCGTTACTGTGTGCAGTACCCTCTAGAGCAGGTAGAAAGGACCTTGCCCAGGGAGGCTTACAGGTAGGTGGAGAGATGGGACAGGACTGCAAACAGCCCGTGAAAAGGAAGAAGGAAGCCAAGTGTGAGAGCTAGGGGAGGGTGGAGGGAGGGCTTACTGTAACCCAGGCATTTCAGGAAGGAGGAGGTGTTGATTCCTGGCCTTCAAAGTCTGGGAGGATTTCAAAGTTTTCTCTGGCCCAGCTGGGCTCAGCTTAGCAACTTCCTCTTCAGTGGCTCTCCTGGGGGATGCCACAGCCCTCATCAGACTGCTCCCTGCAGGTGGACCTGGACACCCTGGCCCTGCTTATGCTATGATCTTGTCCCAGCATGCCCTCCCTCCTTCATCCTGTCTCTGTAAATCCTGTCTCTTCTTCCAGATCTAGCCTGGCCCTTCCTGCAGGAAGGCCTCCTTGATTGCCCCAGCTCCCACACTTTGTCCTCGCTGAACATCTGTGCCATTTGTAGTCTGTACCATACCATTTGACCCTTTGGGAGAGAGTGTCGTGTTGGGCCATCTTCACTGTGGGTGGCACATGAACCTCCAGCTCGGTTAGGAGCTCACTGCTAAGCCGGAACTGTCCTTGCAGCTGGATTGACTTAAGAGCAGTGGGAAAATGTGATTCATCCTCCGAGAGGGCAGGATTTGTTATTTTTTTCATTGACCCCAACTTGCCTCATTTTGAACCACTGGAAGTTCAGCAAGGGGAGGACTGATGTCTGCCTTCACAACGTCTCAGGATATGCGGTTGACAAAGCAACGCTACGCACACAGTAGCACCAACCACTTACCAGACTTCAGGAGTTCCTCTCTTTTCTGACATCATTGCTGGAGTCTGGGCTCAGAGAATTCTTACAGTCACCTAACAAGTGTTTTTTTAAATAAAATTTTTAAAAATTTAGAGCAGTTTTGGATTTGCAGAATTATCGAGAAAATAGTACCCAGTTCGCCCTCTTACTGAGATCTAACATTAATATGGTGTGTTTCTTTAAAAAAATATATTGTACATTTCTCCGGATGAGTGCACCAATACTGATGCTTTCTTATGAACTAAAGTCCGGACTTCATTCAGATTTCCTCAGTGTTTCCCTAAGGTCCATTTTCTGTTCCAGGATCCCATCCAGGATACCATATTGTTTACTGGCATCTTGGCTTTGACTTCTCTCGACTATGAGAATTTCTCAGACTTCCCTTGTTTCCGATGACCTTGACATTGAGTATTAACCAGATATGTGTCCCTCAATTGGGACTTGTTTGGGTGTTTTTCTTATTATTGGGTGCTATGCATTCAAGGAAGGAAGACCATAGATATCATATCAAGGGCACGCACTATGAACCTGGCTCATCACTGTTGATACTGATCTTGACCACCTGGCTGAGCAATGTTTGTCCAATTTCTCCACTATGAAGTTACTCTTCCCTCCCCACCCCCATCTTTCCATACTGTACACGCTGGAAAGCAGTCACTATGAGCATCCCATGCCTAAGGAGGGGGTAGTTTTCTCCCCCTCCAGCTGATGTGTTTTGAATGGTTTCTATGTGCTGGGTACTCTCACAGATGCTGAAAATGAAGTGGTGAAGGTGACAGAAAAAATTCTTGTCCTACATGGAATTTTTGAGTGAGGATTTAATAACGAATAAATAAGTAAGTAAATTCAGAGTGTGATAGGGATATAAAGAACAGCAACAACAAAAAAGGCAATCAGTTAGGGAGAGACCACAGTGCAGGAGCAGAGGCAGGAAGCCGGAGGGGGGCAGCTGCTTTGTTTGCTTAGGCTCTGGGGAGAAGGTGCCTTTCTAGCTGAATCTCGAGGGTAAGGAGGAGCTAGCCATGTACACCTGGGGCAAGCCTGTTTGGGGCAGAAGGAACAGCCGATGCCACGGCCCCGGGGCTCATTGAAGGAACAGATAGAATGTTGTGACCAGAGCCCTTTGTGCACAGGACAGTGTCTGGTGGTGGAGCAGAGAGGAGGTGGAGTGAGACCTTTCAATTCCAGGAAGGTGTTTGGATTTCCTTCCAACAGTTGAAGCCATTGGTTTGAAGCAGAGGCGATCCTAATGGGCTCTCCTGGGCGCCAGAGCAGAGGAAGCTGGGGTACCGTGTGGGTGTGGCTGAGGGATAATGGTGGCTTGGATCTACCGGGGAGCAGGGGAAGGTGGGTTTGGCTCACTTTTGGAGGTGGAACTTGCAAGGCATCTGGTGAGCTGCTGGTGGAGAGGAAAAACACCGGCACGCGCTTGCACATGTGGATCCATGCCAGTGCCCCTACTGTAGTTAGGGGAGGCTGAGGAAGGAGCGCTTTTCGGTGGTGAAAGTTTAGATCCTGCGAATTCATCAGAGAAGCTCCGCTCTGAGTCTCTCTGTCGGGACCAGGGCTAGGAGCACCTTCAGGCTATATCCCGTACCTGCAAGGACCCGAGCAATAGTCTGTTGATTCAGACATTGCCCTTCTCAGGATTTACACTGTTGAAGTAGGAGATGCCGATGGTGGACAGCCATGGCAGGCAGTCTGGGTGCAGATCGAGGACCAGTTCCCAAGGGTCCTAGCTACCAGGCCCTGTGTTGGATGCCCTCGTGCCTCTCCCAGCATCCAGCCTCCAGGAGTCTAGCTTTTCCTGTCCCAGCTACTGCCGAGTAAGCCTGGGTTGGCTGGCATTGACTTACCTTTGCAGGAAAGGCAGTCAGTGAGTGTTTGGTCAACACTAGCTACCGTACGATGCTGTCTTCGGTGTGGGCCGTGGTCCCTGTGTGGGTGAGCAGGTAAGACATAAACGTAGTAGGGGGACAGAATGTGGGTGAAGAGGACAGAACCAGACATGTACAGTTGGCTCCCAGAGAGAACGCATGTGTCCCCAGGATACCTGGAGTCATCAGGGAGGACTCCCTGGAAGAGGTGGAAACAGAGCTGTGAATTTGAAGGGCACCTGCTGGGCCATGTGGCCAAGGTTTCTGTTAGGGAATTGGAGGGAGAAAGGGTTGAAAAAGTCAAATTATGGCCTATCCCCCAGAACGGGGGCCATGAGGTACCACCAAAGCACACCCTCTAACAAAGTCGATATACTACATCCTCACTGTAACACTGAATCACTTCGGGAAGTCTCACCCTGGGGTGGGGGTGGAGGGGTGGTGAGGATGCAAAGAAAAGTCCAAATTGCTCTCATTAATTGCATTTTTCTTTCTGGCTTGGGGTGGGGACTTTGGTGGAAATCTCGGTCTTTGAGGCTGTTTCCAGGAAATCGTGAGAGAGTGACCGAGGAGGTTCCCAAGCTTTGGGCACCAGGAGGCTCTGGTCACCTGTGGTGAGCATGTGCTGGGCTGGGTACTGTAGGAATTCGGGAAGAAGCCACCTGTCTTCCCACTGGGAGGTAGTGTGTATGAGGGCAGGGAGCTAGGGCCAGGTAGGCCTACCTGGCCCTCAGGGAATCTCAGCAAATTCTCGTTGGTTGGAGGACCACATGGCAATTGTTTCAGGGATTTAGATTGGTGAGTGATCGCTTTCTGCAGGATTCACTAGCCGGGGCTTATGGGAGAAATGGCGTTCTGTGCAGGGTTTCTCCATTATAACTGCACCTAAGGCCACCTGTATCCCACTGTTTTCTTGTGTATTGCCAGGTTTCTTCCCCCCACTTTGTGGATGAGAGAGCTGGCATTGAGAGGGTGAGGAGCCTCATTCATAGCACCAGGGGAGCAGGGATATAGCTGACTGATTCCCCGTCTGGCTCAGGGGCTGTCATGGTATTCTACACACGGTAGGTTCTCAGTGCCCACGTACTGCATGAGTGCAGTATTGAGAGAGGAAACTGTATTGGAGGTCCTCAGAAAGTCGGGTATGTCGTCCTGACCCAAACTCAGGCCTTCCATTTCCAAAGCTCGATTTCTTTTACCGCCTGCCCAGTTTCATTAGGTAGCAATGGGGTGTTAACTTAAATTACTGCTAAAAAAAAATATTCACTCCCCAGGCTCCAGTGATGGAGGGTTTGGTCCTGTGACTTGCTTTGGCTTCATGTTGGGCAAAGTGTACTCACTGGTTCCTGGACTTTGGGTTCCGTTGTGTAGAGGCGCTCTGGTCAGGGAGATGTTCGGAGATGTGAGGCGAGCACCCTCTCACGCCTCTGCCACTGTGCGGCTTTTGCCCCTTGGGGCTGCGGCCCAGAACGAATGCAGCAGCACTGAGCCCCAGCCGCGACGGAGGGTCAAGCCCCAGCTTGAACCCAGCCACGCTCACCCTGACTAGCCGGCTCCCGACTGACCCACAGTGAAAGTAAGTGCTTATTGACTTCAGCTCCAAAGCCTTGGGGATTGTTTGTTACACAGTGGTAGCCGGTTGTTTCCGATGAGAAGGGCATCTCAGGCAGGGAGGGGCTGGCCCGTAGGTCATGGAGGGAAAGAGGGACTGGTGGACCAGGGAGGAGGCTACAGGTAGAGGGGTCAGCTCAGTGTCAGGAGGTCTTCAGGGTCAGTGTAAGGAATTTAAGCATTTCTCAGTAGGCAGTGGGAGGTGCTGAAAGTTGCTGAGTACAGAGAGAGGAGACTCAGACCAGCTGTAGAAGGGTAATTCGAAAATAAGCACAAAAGTGTTCAAATGGAGAGAAAAGGAGACCAAGGTCAACGGGCCTATTGGAGTAGTGCTTTTCTTTGCTGCCTGCTGTATGCCAGAGCCTAGCACTGTGCCACTTATGTAGTAAGGACTGAATAAATATTTCTGGAGTGAAGAGATATGAAATAAAATTGCCGAGGGGTTGGATAATGAGAACTTAAGACAGTAGAAGCCTCTGATAATTCAACCATTGACCCAGTCATTTGTTCACCAGTATTTGTTGAGGTCTTCAAGAGGATAAGTAGTTGAACTTGGGTCAAGACTGGACAGAATCTGAGGAGAGGCCTGTAGGAGCCTTCCCTGTACGTGTTGCAAAAGGGATCTGGCCAACCGGGAAGAAGGGGTGGAATGAGGGCGTGGGAACAGTGGGGGGAGTGGAGTCAGGCATGGTGAAGGGGTAACCTCAAGGGCAGGCCTGTGCCCCTATCTTGGTCATGAGGACACGGTAGGGTGGGCGACGTTGCTACTGGCTTCCGCTGGGACCTGGCAACATTTGTTGCTTGTCCTGCTGAAACCCACGGCTGGTTCTGTAGAGACCAGGTTTGTAAATTCTGATTATATTTGATCTTTGTTTCAAATGAGATCTGATCTTTTCAGGCATTATGGCCACGGCTTCATTCATTCATCTGCCTGGGCCTGGCCCTAGGCTAGGTGCGGAGGAGAGGAGATGGCTGAGAGGAAGTCCCTTCCTTAAAGGCGGGCGTAGGTCAGTCACTCACCAATCCCTAGGGTATGACTTACACAAACTGTGGCTCCCTCCTGGCCTATTTTCTTATCTGTGAAATGGCTGCTGGGAGGCCTGGGTTCAAATCCCAAGTCTGTGCCTGGCTGGCTGTGTGACCTTGAGCAGGTCGCTGTTGGACTAAGCCTCTGAAAGGTGGTGTGGTTTCATTCTTGCAAGGTGTGAAGATCTCGTGGATGCTACGTGTGACAGGCTGAGCAGGAGTGTCAGCGTGCTAGAAAGTGCCTAAGGCGGGTTGAGGGGAAGACAAGCCCATTCTGCTGCCTGCTGCACCCTGCCTGGGAGAGCAGAAGTACTGAGGACCCCGTATTTGCACCCACTCCAGGTCGGGAGATGTCAGCCCCCCACCTGTGGCTCCGCTGGGGAAAGAAAAACTAACAAGCAAGCAAAACCTTCCGGTTTCAGTGATAATAGCGGAGGTCAGGAATGGTAAGCAGAGCCCATTTCCTATGTTAATGAGGAGTTAATGGTGGAGGCTGCCTCATATCTTGGGGGCTGCATGATCCTGAGGCTTCACGGCCCTGGAACACAGGGCTGTGGTGTGTTAATGATGCCAGGGAAGAAACTACAGATGGGACTTGTGCCAGGGGCTCGACAGGGCCCTTGTCTTTCTTTTGACCACTCCCAGTGGCTTAGCCATCCATTCAGTTTATCAGTCATTCAACACGTGATTACTGATGCATCTGCTCTGTATCGGGGAGTGCCCTGGGTGCTGAAATTGCCCCTCCAAAACAAAACATCTTACACACCTTACATTCTAGTGGGAACAGCCAAGAGTAAACATAGTAAGTGAATAAAATAGTGGGCGGGAAGGTAAGGTGCGCTATGAAGATGGAAGAACCCTGAAGCACCCCTGTTATGACCCCCAGCCATGGTCTCGGCCAGTGTACATAGAGCAGCAGGTGACCCTGTGGGGGGCTGGGGATGGCTTCTGCCCCTCGGGCTCGTACCTGCTGGGAGCCACAGAGGTGATTCCAAGGGATGTTGTTGTCAAGGATTGTGTGTGTGTGTGTGTGTGTGGGCACACGCACGCACACACGCACGGTGTGGTTCTGTATTCCTGAGCCCAAGAGGGATGACTTTGGGCTAAACATCATTCGGCATTAGTTGTACTTCCCTAGCTGCCCAAATAACTAAGTTCTTGTTGCTTCCCGGCCACTCATGCCCAAGTCCTGGGCTTCTGGTAGCTGGCTTGAGGGTTTGGGGACTCCAGTGATGGAGGGACTGAAACCACACTTATTGTCATGGGAGCAGCTGCAGTTTACCTCCCTGGGCCCTCTAGGAAAAGGGTCTACTGAGCAAATTAGAATTTAAAATAAATATTCATGAGGACAGGTGCATCTGGGTCATGAACATGGAGTTATCACAAGGCAGGGGTGTTCTTTGTTTTGAATCAAATATTAACATGCTAATTTCAACAGTTCTTATCTCTCGGAGAGCAGGGAATGGAAGTGTCGGAACTAGGCAGTACTTTCCTGCCTCGTCCCAGTTACCATGGGAATCAGCCAACCAGGGCGGTGACCGTGCATGTGGTCATGAGGATCACTAGTCCTTGATGACCACACTGCACACTGAGATAACAACACACAGTGCCACCAACATCAGTGCAGAGTGAGCTCTCCCACCCAAAATGAGTTATCTAGATAATAAAATCATAACCCTTAGGTAGCACGGTGTTAGCTGACATATTCTCTGTGGATGGGAAGCTTTCAAAAGTATGTTTGTCACATACAACAGCAGATTCTTCAGCTGGAGACTCGGGGTCCTCTCCAGTGGCCCCGCCCACCACCTGATGGGGTGCATAGAGAAGATGAGCCGGGGCTGCTGTATTTCCGTAGATTCTCCCGGTCTTGCTGACCATTTCTCCACCTGCCCCGTCAGAGTCAAGCCATATATTTTGACTTCTTACTGGATTCAGCCTCCTTTCAGCTTACAGGCTGCTTTTAATCTTTTGTGAATGAGGAAGCTGGAGAATAGGATTTATTAAACATGAGTCCAAAGCTAAACTGCAGCATTTCAGAGGAGACTACGGAAGCATCCTCCTAGGAGTCAAGTGCATGAACGTAGTGTGGCATCAATTCTGTTGTTCAAACAGGCACTCCGGACATGGGAAGTTATTAGATAGGGGACTTCTGGGGACACAAAGTATCACCGTGTGTGTGTGTGTGTGTGTGTGTGTATGTGTGTGTGCGTGCGTGGGGGGTGGGGGGGGACGGTTGTAATTAGCCAGTTTGGTTTCTGTAGGGCCCTCTCCTGGCACAAGGATCCAGTGTGTTCTTCATGGCCTTGATTAGTAGGTCAAAGCTTCCAGGAGGCTGGTTTCAGCTCAGTAGGGAAGAATCTGCTAAGAGAGAAATCTGGTCTTAGAACGGCTACCTTGGGGGGCCAGGAGTTCCTACTGCCAGAGCTGTTCTAACAAAGGCCAGGTTACTCCTCTGAGCACGTGGTTGAGGAGATTTAAACATCTGTCAAGTGACTGACCTGGTTTTTAAATTTTTAAAATTTTTTCAGCATTGTTGAAGTGTAATCGGTGTGTACTCAATGGTATATATTTGAAGGGATGGCCTGGATGGTTTTTAAAATCTGTGTTTAAGGGGTGCCTGGGTGGCTCAGTCCGTTGAGCGTCTAACTCTTGATTTTGGCTCAGGTCATGATCTCAGGCCTGTGAGATCAAGCCCTGTGTCGGGCTCCAAGCTGGGCGGGGAGTCTGCTTAAGATTCTCTCTCTCTCTCTCACTCTTGCCCCCGCCTCGCCACCTGCCTTTCCCCAACCATCCCTTTAGAAAAATAAAGACAGAAGAAAGGAAATCTGTTCTTAAGATTGGGCAAGGCTATGTTATCCAAATATAAGTCCGCATAACTGTTCGGGTTAGCCACCGTTGTGGATGAATGTTTATGTCCTCCCTAAGTTTGTATGTGGAATTTTCAGTCCCCAGTGTGATGGTATTTCGAGAATCGCCTTCAGGTGATAAGACGGTTTAGATGAGGTCATGAAGGTAGAGCCCTCATGATGGGATTAGTGCCCTTGTAAGCAGAAAGAGCAGAGCTCTCTCTCTCTTCTCTCTCCCCCTATCTCTCCCTCCCTCTCCCTGAGACATGAGGCCACGACATGGCCAGCACGTGGCCATCTGCAAGCCAGGAAGCGAGGCCTCACCAGAGCCCAACCATGCCTGCAAACTGATCTACGACCTCCAGCCTCTAGAAATGTGAGAAAACATACTTCTGTTGTTTTGGCCACACATCTATGATCTTTGGTTTCAGCAGCCCGAGCTCAGACAGTGACCCTCTTCCCAGGTGGGGCCCCGTTACTGAGCTTTCGGTCATGTGTCCACCAGGCAGTCTTGGGAGGCTCTTCCTTTTATCATTCTCACCGAAAGCTGAGGGTAGATGTGCTTCTCCCCGGCTCCTAAGGGGAGACCTTTGTCTTAAACAACTAAAAACGGATGACATTTCATTTGCTGTCAGGTGGCAGCTTGGCAAGTCAGGTGCCTAGCTGTAAGGCCATTGAGGCTGACCAGCCTGGGCCGCTGCCTTCTAGAAGGCTCTGGAGTGTATGTTCTGGTGTTGGGGAGCAGCTGCCTGGCTTCTCATGGCCTGGCCACAGCTTCCAGATGTCCCAAGGCACAGCTTTGCCACCTCCCTGCTGTTCGTGGCTGACTCAAACCCTCAGACCCTGCGCTGATGTTCAAAAGGATTTACTAGGCCTCTTTGTAAAGCATGCCAAACAGTACAAGTGACATGATTGCTTCATGTGGCTGTGACGCTGAGCGTGGCTTGGACTTTTTGTTTGTGTTCACTCCCCCCTTTGTAAATAGTGAGGAGTGTCTGCCTGTAGAACTGTCTTCTTGGTGGGTTAGGGAGGGTAGAGAGAAGGGAATTCTTCCTTCCTTCCTCTGTTCTTCATGGCTCAGGGACTCCCCCAAGTCCCCATATCCTTTTTGGAATACCGCAGCTCTCTATGACCTCAAAGGCCCAGGTTTGGCAGTTAGGGGTGGGAGGGGCTCCCACCGACTCTAGCCAGCCCCAGATCTCATCGTGTCAAGAAGGCAGGTGGAACTGCATTTACCCAGGTACTAAGGTAGGAAGATGGTGTGAAGTCACATTTAGAGACTGGGTACCTTTGTTAGAGGCCCGGCTGAAACAGACCCCCTCCGAGGTCAATTTCTTTCTTGGGTTGGGGAGGGGGCAAAGCTGGGGCAGCCGTCCTCAGGACATGGGAGGGAGGGGGCCGTCAGATGTCAGATGTCAGATGTCATCCATGCGAGCCAGGGGCCATCTGGCTGGCCTTCCCTCTGCCCTGACATCTTCCACAGGAGTTTACTAGGATCTCCGGCCGCAGAGGGGATTTTGTTTGTGAGGAGGGGGATGGTTAATTGAAAGTCTGGATCTGTAATCTGGTCCTGGACCCTGCCAGACATTCCCATCACTTTGGAGTGTGGCAATGCAGACCCCAACTTCCCAGGAAAGTCAGACTCGGGCCCTCCTTCGCCCCCTTTACACCCTTCCATCCGACAGGGCCATCTCGCCACCCCAGGGACGTGAAACCACAACATGGACTTGACACTTGAGCTGAACCTATTTGATCAAGTCGTGGAAGAAAAATCAAAGGCTATTGCGGAGGCATCATGTGCAGGGCATCAAGTCCCTGAATACATTTCTAAACAAAAAACACTCTTCCTTTGAAGACCAGCTCAGCGGGCTCAGTGCCCTGCATGGCGGGAGAGGTGCTAGAGAGTCAGGTAGAGCCCCTGGGGTGAAGGGAAGTGGTGTCCACTTGTGGAAGGGGCGGGGCCTCCTGGGAGTGGGGGGTAGGGTGGCCAGTGTTGGGGTCCGTGGTCCTCCTGCTGCCGTAGGGGAGAGTCTGCAAGACGTGAGCAGCCCCAACCTGGGCCCCGCCTTCTGCAGCGGTGTAGAGGATTCTAGTTGAAATCCCAAGGCTGTTCAGCATGAAACAGACTAAAGAGATAGTATATTTATCAGAAACAAAATGGCAAAGATAACGCCAGTGGCAAGGGATCCCCCCTCAGATGCATTGACGTCCGTGGCTCCAACTGTTACCTCTTGCCTGAGCAGAAGCCTGCGCTGGCATTTTGACAGAATCACTGGGGCCGGGGATGCAGTGTGTTCGGCAGGGAAGGTATTTCAAAACATGGCCCTCCAACGGGCCATGGGTGGGAAGGTCTTTGCTCAGTAAAAAGTTTAGACACTGTGTTTCCAGCATTTCGGAATTCTTAACGAAGGTTGTGTCCTTCCCTCAGCAACACTGTGGGTGATCTCTGCCAACTCTCCCCACCCTAAAATTGCAGAGTGGCCCAGGCTTCAGGTCTGGAAAGTGCCTAGCCCACCCCCCGGGAAGCGCCACGGTGCCTGGGGCGCCCCCTGCCCCTGCTTAGGTAGTGACACTCTGTGTCCTGGGAGCGGAACACTCCTTTTTCATCTCTGCTAATTTCCAAATTGGCTTGTTAAATCTATACATTCCAGACACTTGGGCCAACATTCCAGGGAACCTTTCCACGGACACTCAGAGCAGGAGTACTTTTCAGTGGGATCTGTTTAAGCAGAGGGAACGTGAAAGAAAAAAGAAAAGAAAAGAAAATCTCCAGAACCAATGCTCAATCTTCATCTCGCACAGGGAACCTGGGAGGGCAACCTTGCCTTTACCCAGGCCTGCGTCTCTCTCAGGCTCTCGCTTGTCCCGTTGGCTTCTCGCGGGGTCTCGGTCCGCCCAGCTTTGGGTCCAGCCCAAGTTCACTTCCTCATGTGGTCGCTGAACTCCCATTGCAGACTGCAGACGACGCGTTGTTAACGAGCAGCCCGGCCAGAGTGAATCAGTGCGTAGTGCTGTTGGGACACGAACGTGAACGTGCGTTTGAAACCTCAGAGCGCAGTGGCCACAGGAGGCGTCAGTCTTGCTGCCCAATGGGTACATAAAGCACCACACATGTGAGCCGGGCACCGGGGAATTTTAGCAGGAATGAACAACCGTGCAAGAACTGGAAGCAAATAAATAAATAACCCAAGTGTTTAAAGGCCGTTTATCAGCTCAGTTTATCTCCACTGCCCAATGCCAACTTTTTTTTTCTAAACTTACCTTTTCCCTTCTCTGACCTTCAGAATTCTTCCCACATTCGAGACTGATTGAAGTTCCTCCGGCTCTTCGTGCCCTTGCTTAAAGCAACGCCTGGCTCTTTTTTCTCTGAAGTGCTTTGGTGGGGAGATCATTTCCTTTCCCCCAGGAGGCAGCTCCAGGCTGTGGGGAGGCCAGAGAGATGAGTTCTGGCTCCCAGCATCCTGGTCTGTTTATCGCATGTCACCTGGGGCAGGGGGCAGTACGAGACATCCAGGTCTTGCCTGCTGTCTGTCACTATCTACAACAGGCACATTTTGAACACTTAGTGGGTGCCAGGCCTCTGTAAGGTGGTCCCTGCTCTCGGGATTCCGTTAACCCCTGCTTGGGAGAGCGCCCATCATATAAATGCAGACTCATGTTTCAGTCCATGTATGTTCACTGCCGGGGATGGACACAGCCAGGACCCAGCAGTGGCAGGCATATAATCAATACTTATTGAATGAATGGATACTGGAATTACAGAAGTTCAGTTCCAAGGCCGAGGGAAAGCAGCAGCCAGGCTTACCTTGTTACACAGGGAAAAAGACGCCCACCTGCGTGGTGTGTCTTTGTGCGCCAGAAATAGATATCCGCTCATTCGAGCGCGTGCAGCCCTCCCGGTGGGAGCCCTTGAGCAGGAGTCTGACAGCATCGGTGTGTGCAGTGGCCCTGCTGGGTTGGATGGCGTGTGGGGAGAAACCGAGGGGTCAGGAGCACACGCTGATGCCGAGAGCTTAGGTTCACGTGCTGATGTCACCACGTGGTACCAGAGTTTCTGTCTGTAAAACAGAGGCAAATCAGTACCTACTTTAAAGAGCTGCTGTGTAACCTAAATGAATCAGTATGTATAAAGCGTTCAGAACAGGGTGCCTGGTACAGAGTAAGTACTAATGAACTATTAGCTCTTTTTCATGCCATTATTATGGGGAGAGAAAGGGGGGTCAGGATCTGAGGGTCCGGGGAAGCTGTTGGACAGCTCAGTTTCTGGAAGAGTGAAGGGGTGGGAGGAGGAGGAGCTGTAGTTAGAGACAGATTGTTCAGTGGGCTGTTGTCAGTTTGTGAGTTGAGTTTCTAAGGCTGTGGATCTCTATAGCTCTCAGGTCTTATCTGGTGGGGGAGTTTCTGCAGTGGTAGAGGCAGGAGGTCATAGGTGAAATCAGGTGGCCAGCAGCCTCCTCCTAGTTCTGATTCTGAGCAGCAAATACCTACCTCCCAACACACACACACACACACACACACACACCCCTCACTGAATTGCAGGGAGTGTAACAAATGGCACCCAGGAAACTGGCAAGATCCGGCAGGGTGGGCAGTCTGGAGCCAGCCAGGTAGGCCAGGATCCCGTGATTTGTCTGAGTGCCCACTAAGGAAATGGATGCCGAAACCTGGTACAGGTTGCCCAGTGATCCTGGCAGGCACAACTGAAGTCAGGGGTGTGGCAGCCGGACCCCGTGCTCTGCTCCTGGCATTGCTGACCAGTGGACTCCAGGCCTGGCCCGAGGATCATGACAGCAGAGTCCATGGCACCCACCACCAAACAGGAGGCAGGTGGAGAGGAGGCCTGGAGACATCAGAGGCTAATGAGCTGAGGCGGAAGGCCGTCAGTTGAGATGACTCTGGGGACAGTCAGGACTTGCATAACTAGGGCCGAGGCATTCTGGGCAGAGGTAGCCAGTCCAGTGAAGACGGAAGTGGGGTAATGTGCGATGAGATCCAGAAATATGAATAAAGCCATGCACCTGGGGAAGAAGCGTGGGATTAGACTGAGGTGTCAAGGCTGGGGGCTCGGGGGCCTTGGAAGCCAAGCTAGCGAGGAAGGGCCAGTGGGCGTGGTTTGAGCAGACTTCTGCTGAGGCCGATGGTGGCCCAGAGTCTTTATTGTACAGGAGACACCGGGCCCGGGAAGGAGAGGCAGGGTTCTGTAAGGGTGGTGGAAGGAGCAAGAGCTTGGGGCTAGGAGATGACGAGAGGCAGCTGGGGCAGTTTGTGAAGTGCAAAGGTCGAGGTGAACACAGAGGAACAATGAGAAAAGGAGAGAAGAGAGAAAGGTTGTGAAGGAGGAAGCCCTTCAGCCAGGGCCTGATGAGATACTGAAGACATGTGGGGTGTGTGGGGGGGGGGGGTGGGTGTTCAGGAGGCGAGGCTCCTGTGGGTAGAAATGAATTCCCCTTCCCTCCTGTAGGACTCGAGGCCAGTGTGGAGGGCCCCAGCAGACAGACTGCAGGGCAGAGTGGCCCCTGGGAGTGGGGTCTGGGCTGGAGATAAAGATTCAGGAGTCACTGGGGCAGAGCTGCGAAGCCATGGGCTGGGAGGAGAAGAGGCACAGAGAGAGAAGGAGAGGAGATAATGACAGAAGTGGGGACAGTGGCCATCCTCTGCCCCCATGGCCAAGCAGAGGGAGGGGAGGGGCTGCAGCCCCGGGAGGCCGGGTGACCGTGGCCGTGCAGCTCCTGCCGTGCCCTGCCTGGAGAGCTTCTGCAGCTTTGCCCAGGCTGGTGCCTCTGCTGAAACCCCTGCTTCCTGACACATGCATGTACACGCATGCCCACGTGTGTACATGTGCCCACGTGCATAGTGCCACGGAGCCCACAGGGCAGACAGGCACACCGCATGGCACTCAGCTAGTTTTTGGAGAGTGGCCCCGAGCAGGGAGCTGGGACATGTACAGGCCTGGGAAAGCCCTTGTGGGGTGCTCAGCTGTGGCCTTTGAGCCTGCAACCTATGGAAGGTGGAGGGATGCACTCTGTGGTTGCAGCTGCCTGAACCACTCATTTCCAGCTGCCCTTATACCGACTGTCCGCCTCTCCCCTCACCCGCCCTTTTCCCTGGCGTCTCTTGTTTTCTGCAGTCTTTTGAAGCTGTGACCCAATTCCTGTAGCTTGAGGCACAGAGGAGGCCCTCTGAAAATGCTTCTTTCAATGCACTGTGGCCTCCTGTGAAGTGAGAGGTGTAGACGAAGGGGGAACTGAGGAAGAGTGGAGCTCAGGGTGTCTGCTTCCCTGAAGTCTTTGGAACATGCACAAGGGAGGCTGAGCCGTTGACTGGAAAGCACACAGGAGTGAGAGGCAGGAGTCCTGGGCTGGGGTTTAGCCCCTACCCAGCCACCAACCCCAGGTTAGGTAAGAGAAGAAGCAGCTCACATTTTCTAAGTATCTTCTGAAGTCAAGCATGAAGCTTGCCACTTTCAGCAAACAGCATTGTATTTCATTAATCCACAGAGCAACCTGATTCATACACTGATTCATTATCTTTATCTTACTTAAGAGCATTGGGTGAAGTTCCAAGAGGTGAGGTGACTCGTTCAAGGTCACAGAGCTGGCAGGTCACAGGTTACCCGATTGTGAGTTTCTTATTTGCCACCAAGACTGATTTTCACCGAAGTGCAGAGCTACGTTGATATCTGATGCCTGGCCGTCCCGTAGCCCCGCGAGCCACCGGAAGTGGAAGAGGTTTTCTCCTGTTGGAGAAGAGGCAAGAGCGAGCCTTTGGGGGGAAGGTATGAAGCGGGAGGGAGTCCTGTGTCCTGTTGAGCCCTGCGATTCTAAGAGCAAAGGACCATGTGACTTGAATATACAGTGTTTAGGGCCAAGCTCTGTCTTGGATGCCTGGAAACATTTGACATGATGTCATGAAAAGCTATGAAAGTGTCTCTCCAAAGCTCCAAGGAAGGAATTAGGCTTTTGCACGTACGTATGTGTTCAATTTTCAGCTGTCCTGATTTCTCTCAAAAAGCCGCTGGTTATTCCTCGGAGCTGGTCCAGGTCCCTCCGTGCTTCATCTGCACTGGGACAGGCCTGCATGCCTGCCTCCTCTCAGCCCATTTTTCCGGGCTCTTGGCGCCGGCTGCTATGGCGTTTTTCAATCACGCACTGTTAGGAACTAAGAAAATTAAAACACAGCAAACATTCCCCAACCCTGAGTGATAGCAGGGGGTTGCTGAGCGGACTGAGCTGTAAGCTGGGCTGGGGTGGGGGGTGGGTGGGTACGTGCACCAGGCAGAATCTCTCTTCTGTCACAGCAGAATGAGGCTGTCAGAGGAGACCCTGGTTTTCCTCATGGGAACATAGCAGGAAAGGGACAGAAGAGAAAGACGGGGCCTGACCTTGGGGAGGTCACCGTGTCCCCAGACAGGAGACAGGGCATGTGGGAGAGCGGTTATATGAGCATAGCTGTAATTGGTCGTACTCATTAGGAGCTCACAGATACCGAGAGTGGATGAGGGCACGGGCCCGGGAGCCCTGGGATGGCTCAGCTCTCTGCACAGAGCATCCTGCCTGTGAGGGGTTCACCCTGTAGTGGGAGAGACAGGCATGCACATGTGCATCTGGGGGTGGGCGGCAGCTGTGATCTAAGGCCTTTAGTGTTGGGTCGAAGTCTAGAGGAGGAGGAGTTTGACTCACAGAGGAGAAGAAGAGAGAGAGTGTGATAGATATAGGGACTAGCAGCCAGTGGCTGGAACCAGTGGGAAGCAGCCTGGTGGGCTCCTTCTGGGGGCTGGAGGCTGAGGGTAGGCCTGCTTGCCTTCTGCCCCCTACCTAGGGGCGGCCAGAGGTCTTTGCCCAGGGTCTCAGTGGAGCCCAGCTGTCAGGATGAGCAGCGGAGTCTATAAGGAGGGCTAGAGGGGTGGTGGTGGGGGTGAGCTGGGAGGCTTCCCAGAGGAGGAGATATAACCATCTGGAATTTCAGTGAAGGAGATGGTTTGGACAAGTAGGAAGGAAAGTAGGGCAGGAGCCCTGTGAGAGCGTAGACCCAGGGGCCCAGTGAGAATGTGACTTGGGGGTGGGGTGTGACTGAGGGGTGCTTCACAGTGGCACATGGCACAGTGTCTGGTACCTTTGATGAGTCTGTAGCTCATTCTCAGGGGGGCCATAAATGCCAGGGATTCCTCTCTTGGTCAAGGGAAGGCTCCTGCAGTAGGCGCGCTGCTCTCTGGGCAGGTCACTGAGGACGGTGAGAGTTCGAGTCAAGATGTCGGAAGACCTGGCTCCGATGGCCTCAGGCGTGTCCCTGACCACCCTGTGCCTCAATCCAATGAGCTGGAAAACTAGGATATGGGGGGAGCCCTGGCATTCTGTGATTACCTTGCCTCGTAACCTTGAGTGAGGCACATCCCTTCTGGGACTCAGCTGTGTACTTAGTCAAGTAGGGGCAATGAGGCACCTGTCAGCTCCCTGAGCCTTTGGGATGCTGGAGGGTGCTGTCGAAGTCACTCCAGAGCACACCTCCAGACAAACGTGAGGGCCTGGGAGACGCTGGGACCTTTACTGACTTGGTGCCCACCAGGAACTGCCAGCCTGCTTTCCAGAGCCGGGTCCCGGCTCTTCCTCTGATCCACTTCCCCACCCTTTCCTCTGCTGTCCCCTTGCATCTGAGGACAGCACGGCCTGGCCAGCTCCATCCCACATCTGGAGGGCCTTCCTTGGGCCGCTGGGCCAGGGCTTGCTGCCCTCTGCAGACGCACCCACGTGCCTGGCAGCGGCACGGCAGGCTGACCCCCCTGGCACGCGGGCCTGCTCGCCCTGGGAGGATGGCGTCCAGTCTGCTCTGGGCCCAGGGTCCTGGCTCCAGCGCTCTGAACCTACTGAGGTTTATTTATTTATCATTTGTTTGGGGTGAAATGGGAGAGAATCAGATCCAATGGGCTGTTTTAGCAGCAGTTGGTGAAAAGAAAGGCATGTCTGTTTCTCCTGAAAGAATCCCCTGCATTGTGGCTGTGGCCCCTTGGTTGGGTTTCGGCAGACAATGCCCTCCTTTCTCCCTGTGCCCGACGGCTCGCCCCCGCCTGCCCGCCCGCCCGCCTGTCTGCCCTCGGTCCAGTGGGCCTGCCGCTGCCCGCTTGACTTGGCTGCTGGGAAGGAGACGTCTGAGGCCCTGACTGATCGGGCCCGTTTAGCCTGGTGTACCAGGCCCTGCAGGCCTTCTGGGGCCGCCGCAACCCCGTGACCCCCCAGGCCACCCCATGTGGAGCCCTCGTCCACAGACTAATGTTGAGCACCCACCCTGTGCCAGGCACTGTGCCCGCAGAGGTGCAGCCCTCCCCCTCCTGCAGTGAGGCTGACATCCAGGCCTCAGTTGAGTCCCCGGCTGCCTCCCATCACCGCCAGCTGAGCTCTCATGGCCATACTGCAAGTAGACACATGGAGATGCTAAGGTGGTGGGTGACTTGCCTGGCTCACATGGTGGGGTGTTGGTGGCTGAGATGTGGGCCTGTGGCTTTTCACCACTTTGGGGAGAGGCAAAGATCAGTGGGTCAGGAGGAGCTGGGTACCTCAGTGTGCCCTGTCTGCTTGTCTGCACTCTCTCTTCCAACCCGCCTTGTAACCTGGCCAGAGCCACTCCCCTTTGTGCAGAAGAGAACCAAAGTCTAGCTTAGCCTCTGCGTGTTCACTGTGGGCCTCTTCAGCTTCACAGATACTTTTACTTTGCTTTCCCCTCTCTGGTCTTATTCCAGTTTTGTCATTTCTTCTTCAGCTCCCCAAACTCATTTCTGTCTCAGGGCCTTTGCACTTACAGCTCATTTGCTTGGAACTTTCTTCTCCAATGTTGGCGTAGCTGGCTCTTGACAGATGGGGGAGAGGTGTCATTCAGTTTAAATGGTCTCCTCTCACCCATACTCCTTAACTTCTTACCCTTCTCTCCCTTTATTTATATCGTTTGTCACTTTCTGAAACCATAGTACTTATATACTTGTATTTCTATCTCCCCTGCTAAGAGGCAAGCTCCTGGCCTAGTCCATTCTAGGAGCTTGGTTAATATATATACGATTAGAATGAATGAACGAAATCTGAAATGTTACATGTTCATTTTCAGGGACTTTTTCTCAGAATATTTATTGTTTTCTCTGGTAAGTTTCTGGGAACTTGAGGACATAGATCTGAAGAGCCATGGCCTAGACAGGTATAGTGACAGCATGGACCAGCCAGGAGAGGCCCTCAGAGTCGTGAAGAGAAGTTATGTGGCCAGGCTTCAGGGTCAAACAAACTTAACTGTGGGACCCTGTACAATTTACTTAGCTCTCTGTGCTTCCGTTTTCTCACCTGTAAAATGGGAATAATAATGGTCTTGCCCTCAAAGATTGTTTTGAGGAGTAAATGACTTAATAAATAAAAAGTAGTTAGAATAATGCTTGGCCCACGATAATGTTAGTATTATCTATAATTACTGCTATTATTTATTAGCTAATTTTATTAGCAGTAGGAGTACGGTTATTATTCCAAGTCAGCTCCAACATGTATAGACCACGAACCCTTATGTTAGTCATGAGGACGTATGGAAAAAAATATACATCATGTGCTCAGCGAGGTTGTGGGAACTGAAGACTGATGGACAGAAGGAGAGACACTCTGGGGGTGGGCTGGGACCAGCGAGAGGAGGGGATTTATGGCCAGGGAAATGGGGAGCGTGTGTATAACCAAGAGAAAGGAAACATCTTAGAAGTTTGAGGAAGGAATACAGAGATTAAGGTACCACAAAGGGGCAGGGGGAGGGGGAAAGAGCATCTTATTCTGCCACTTGGGAGGGACTTGGAACCTTCTGGAGGGGCGAGGAGTTTGTTTTTCCCTTCCCAACAAGCCAAATGCCCAGAAAAGGATTGGGGGTGAGGTCTTCAAGCTGGGTTTCCTCTCCGTCATTCTCCTGAAAATCCAGATATGGTCCTGAGTTTTAAATCCAAGGAGTGCAGAGAGGTAGGGAGGTCTTGCACTTGGGGTCTAAATCTGAAGGCTCTCCTGTACACCCTGTCCCCTTGCCCTCTGGTCAAGGGCATTGGGAAGTGAAACATTAACGGCCAGAGAGAGGCCATTAATTGAATTTACCCCCAGGTGCTCCATGTGGTACAGACTGGCTGGGGCGACAGATTTAGACAATTAATTTTGGACTCAACCCTTTTTACCTTTAAGGATACCTTTTGCTTAGGGGTCTTTTGTTCCCATCTGCTCCCCCTCAAGGACATCCTCAGCACGCCGTCCAGAGAATGCCCTGAGGATAACCGCCCCTTGGCCCCAAGATGCCAAGAGCCCATCCCCACCATTTCGTAGAGTTTGACCCCAAAATTGCAGAGACCATGTCATCAGCATTTCAGGATTCTCAGCCTCAAGACTACAGGGACCGTGGTTCTCAAATTGAGAAGTTCGGTTGCCACAGTTTTTTAGAGCCTGCGTTCCCAAAGACCCGCAGCCTCCCGAGGTACTTTCCTGACCTCTGATCCATGCTATCGGCTCTCCTCTCGCCCTTGCCTTTCTGCCTGAGGAGTCCTGGGCTAGGAATCAGGACTGGCCCTGGGACTTCTTTCTGGTGGATTGAGATGAATCTCCACCAAACCATTTACCTGGCTGAGCGTTGGTGTCCTCACCTAGAAAATACCAGGCGACGGGACTTCAGAGGGTGCTTGGGGGGGATCGGGATGATAAAGTGCTGGGGAGGAAAGTGCTTTGCAGATGTGAGCTATTCCTGTTTCAGTGCCTGTCAGCCCTGCTCAGCGTCAACATCGTGACACTGGAAAATCCAGCTACGTGCCCTGCTTGTCTTGGCTTTCATTCGCTCCGTGGGCCGTGTCCGCCCTTTGCTGTTTACCCAGATTTTTAACTCAATCCACTCCCCGGCATCTCCAGCCCTCTCGTCTGGTTTCACTGTTTCCCGGCTTTCCTGTGCACGTTCCAGGGGTGCCCGAGTCACGATCAATCCCTCCTCTGCTTTCGCCCCCTGTGTTCATGCCTGTGTTACAGCACGCCACAAAGCTGCTTTGTATACAGGTTATATATGTATGTGTTAATTATGTTATTATGCTAATTACCTCCTGCCTCCATCACTTGTGGGTCTTCGGTGTCTGATAGCCTTGGCTGACCTTGGGCCAGGTCCCCGGTCTTTCTGAATGTCAATTTCCTGACTGTGAACCTGGGGAAAGTAACACATACCTCATAGTGTGTGGCCATTAGCAATGAACAGAATACTAGCCTTGCAGCATGTAAAGAAGCTCGCGTCACTTAGTAGGCGCTCATAAATACTAGGAGAAGTGGCAAAGTGGGAAGAGCCTAAGGTCTGAAGCTAGGCTCAAGCCGCAACTGTGCCCCATTAGAGTTGTGTGACATTAGGCAGGCTCCTTAACTCTTCTAGACCTCAGCTTTCTCATCCTTAAAATCCTTAAAACTGGTGTAACAGGGACCGCAGCAAAGTTTAGTGCTAGTGTGAGTCAAATGCGTGGAAAAGAGAGGGTATTTAGTAAATGGCACCTGTTACTGCCCCGCTTCACCTCCTTATGGGAGAAATCTAGTCTTATTCATCTTTGTGTGCCCGTGTTGTGTACACTTGTTGTGCATAGCACTGCGTAGTCTCTGAAATTAATTGAATTAGCAGAACTAATAACTCAGATGGAAGAGACCGCAAAGGGGGAAGAAAGGGGCCTCTAAGGCTTTGAGAGAACAGAGGAGGGAACTCGTGCCAGCTCGCTTCCTGGCTTTATGAGACCAGCGTCACCCTGGTACCAAAACCAGATGAGGACATTACAAGAAAGGAAAACCATAGACCAGTATTGCTCATGTCATGAGTGTGGGTGGGTCAAAATTCTCCTCCAAATATTAGCCAATGAGGTCCAGGGATATATAGAAGGTTAATATATCAGAACAAAAAGGGGGTTGTCCTGGGAATGCAAGGCTGGCATAATGTTCAATAGTCAACCAATGTTAACTTACCATCTCGACAGACTAAAGAAGAAAACCCGTATGTTGATCTCAGTAGATGCAAAAAAAGCCTTTGATGGAACTCAACACTGTTCATGATAAAAACTCTCAGTAAACCAGGATAAGAAGGAACTTTCTTGATCTCATACCTTTATGAGATCTATAAAAACCCTACAGTTAATATCAAACGTCGTGGTGAAAATGGAATATTTTACCTACGATCAGGAACAAGGCAAATCACATATCTGATAAAGGACTTATAGGCAGAATATATAAAGAACTCTCAAAACTCAGTAAGAAAGTAAAGATGATTTTAAAAAATGAGCAAAATACCTTAACACTTCTCAAAAGAAGACACAAGAGTGGCAAATAAGCATGTGAAACAATGCTCAGCATCTTTAGGGAGTTGGCAAATGCAAATTAAATCTGCAACGAGAGACTCCGCCATACTTATTAGCATGGCTATGATGAAAACCGATAGTACCAAGTGTCGGCATGTTTGCGGAGCCACTACCGTTCTCTTAGGTTACCCATGGGAATGCAAAGTGGTGTGGCCACTGTCAGGACAGTTTTGGAGTTTCTTATAAAGTTAAACATACACTCGCCTCCCCCGGAAGTCCCACTTCTAGGTGTTTATCCCAGTGAAATCAAAAGCTGTGTTCACGTGGAAACTGTACGCAGATGTCTGTAGGGGTTTTATCTGTAATAAGCCCACATTGGAAAAACCCAGATGTCCCTCAGCAGGGGGATGGGTACGCGAACTGTGGCGGGCCCATCTGATGGGATCCTGCTCAGTGATGGGACGGGGAAGGCTACGGAGGCAGACGGCACCGGCACCGTGGATGGAGCTCAGCGGCGTTATGCAAAGTGAGGGAAGCCCAGTGCCGAAGGCTGCGAAGGCTGCACGCTGTGTGGTTCATTTCTATGGCATCCCGGGGAAAGGAACAACTAGAGAGACCGAAAACAGTAACAGCTGTTGGGGGGTGGCGATGGGCTGACTGCCGAGGGACACGGGCGAATTCTCTGGGGTGTTGGAACAGTTTTAGATCTCAATTTGTGTGGTTATATGACTGCACGTGATTAGCGAAACTCAGAGAACTATACCCTAAAAGGGTGCATTTTACTGCATGTCAAATATGTCTTATTAGGGAAAAGAAAAGAAAAAAAGCTCCAAGAGCAGGTTAGTAAAGTTTGAAGGCCTTTAGAGAAGGGAAGTGGTTTACAGGAGGTTTCTTCCTCGCCCTGGAAGATGGCAACGACTTCCTTGACTTCCCTGCCTTCCCACCTTCCTCCCCCAGAGCGTCAAAACAGAAATGCTCCCTACTGCCTAAGCTGTGAGATCTGAATCCATCCCATGGCTCCCTAGGCCCTCCGCCCTCTGCTCCCTGCCTGCCTGGCTTCCTGGCCCCTCCTCATTCGAGGAACACAAGTGCTTTGCATTTTGTCCCCAGATCAGACTCAGTCCCACGTAAGTGCCTTTGGGGGCTGTTCCCTATTCTGAGAATTCCAGCCCTCTTTCTTCTATCTTCTCCACCTCCAGGTCTCCCTGCGACGCTCCTTCCTGGGGAGCCCTGGGACAGAGCTGCATCCCCTTCCTGCTCGCTGTTCCCAGATCAGTCTCCTTTTCACAGCTCTGACAGGTAGCCACCGCCTTGCGCTGCTCACATCTCCCTTGGCAGGGTGGGCGGAAAGCCTGTCACCATGGAATGCTGAGAAAGGCTTGTCCTCCGGGCCTCTGGCTGCCATGCCTTGGAGATCTGACCCTCGGAACCGAGTCTGTGCTCCTCCCCGGCAACCTCGGCCCCCGGAGCGCAGCGTCTGTGCTGGGACCTCACGATGCCAGCCCAACCCACTCTGCGTGCAGTCTCTGTTGGGCCAGCGGAGACTTCCTCCAAGGGGCTTTGGTCTGTTGCTCTTCCTTCAGTCCTCCTTGCGTCCTCCATCCTCTTCACCATGAACAGCCTTTCCACGGCTTCCATGAAGTCTTTCCACGGCTGCTCTGCCCCGCTCTCCCTTGATCTTTTGCAAGCATCACTCCCAGTAAGTCGCTCACAGGTCTGCCTCTGTCTTGGCTCCTGCTTCCGGAAGGGCTTCTTATTGTTTATTCCATTCCTTGTTGGTCTTTACTTCTTCTGCCACTGGCTCTTCATTCATTCATTCACTCAACAACCACTTTTCCAGGCCCGCCATTTCACTGTGCCCTAACAGCTCAGTGCCAAGGTCACTCTCTCCCCAGAGCACCCAGCTGGATCCCCCTTATCTGCCTTTGCCTCCCCAAGCACAACCACACACAGGAATTCCATGTCCAGTGGCCTCTGTATTCCTGGGCTCATATATCCCTGGGTCTTGAAATGCCATCTCTTACCCCCTAAGTAGCTTCCACCTTCCAGGCCTTCCACGAATGATTCCCAGGCAGCAGTACCAGGCCTCGGGGACTGCTCAGGACAGCTCACAGCATATGTTAGGGTGCAGAAATCACTGGTTGGTGTCCAAGTGACTCTCATGTGACTGTTGCCTGGGTTGATCAGAAGAGGTAATGCTTCTAAAGCAGCAAGCATGCGGCCTGGCAGGCAGTGGGTTCACGGTAAATGCTTATGGTTGATTTCCAATAAATTCCGCTTGATGTCATATCTCACAAGTTGGAGCTGATGTTTCCTTCTATTGTATTCTGTGGTTTGTTTTTTCCTTGATACATCTTTTATAGTTGGGAAAGAGAGAGTTGGTGAAAGCTTCTCTCTCAGTTCTTTCCTGAGACACAGGACACAAATGCACATGCCTCGGGCAGTGCCAGTCCGTAGTCTGCGCTGGGCAGATGGTGGCTGTCTCTAGTCAGGGGACCGAAAGGCTGGCTCTGCTGGTGGCTTGTCCTTCTGTGGGCCTCGGTGTCACCTGCCATCGGTAAGAGAGAATCAGACTGATTCTCACAAGACATATGGGACTCGGGTTCCACAGTAAAGTCCAGAACCAATAGAAATGAGCTTGGATTTGCTTTTTGCTTTGAAATTACTTGGGCTCTTTTTCCACTCCCACCTGGTTTGTCCATGAGGGCCGAGAATTGATCTCAATAAACACTTTATAATTTGGTATTAGTTACATTTTATAATTTACCTGTGAGGAGAACAGAGGGTGTCTTTCACTTGCATTTGAGATTTCTGGCCAAAAGTGGGGGAAGCAAATCAGTGTTGATCAAATGTTAGCTGTGTGCCAGTGTCCTCGTGTAGGGAATTTGTGTGCATGTTCTTGCTGAACCTTCAGAACCCCATTCTAGGGAAGCCAATGTTATCCTCATGTATTTTTTTTTTAAGATTTTATTCATTTATTTGACAGACAGATCACAAGTAGGCAGGGAGGCAGGCAGAGAGAGAAGGGAGGAAGCAGGCTCCCTGCTGAGCAGAGAGCCCGATGCGGGGCTCGATCCCAGGACGCCGGGATCACGACCCGAGCCGAAGGCAGAGGCCTTAACCCACTGAGCCACCCAGGCGCCCCTATCCTCATGTATTTGACTGGGAAACCAAGACTCGGAGAGGGGAAGGAACTTTCCTAAAGGCTCGGAATGACCAAATGATTGAATTTTGAGCCCACGGCTCCCTTGCTCCAAAGCCTCTGCTCTTCTTTTGAGGTTAAGGGCTCTTGCCTTCAGGCTTTCAATAAAAGAAAACAAAAACCCAACAGGTAACTCTAAACTATTTTAAAATGACAACTCCGCGAGTGCTTGGGGACAGAAAGTAAGAAGCACGTGCCCTCAAGGAGCCGAGTTTAAATCCCAACTCTGCCCTTACTGGCCTTCTGGTCTTGGGCAAGTTCCTCAACCTCTTCTGCTTCCATCTCTTCATCTGTGAAATGGGTACAATACTAGTAACTGTTTCCGAGGTTGTTTTAAGTCGTAACTAAGTTAGTATGCATAGAGAGCTTATAGTCCTGCCTGTCTGGTACCTGGTAAATGTTCCAGAAGTTTGGGGAATTATTATCTATGATGTTATTATTATTGTTGTTGTGGCCATCGTGACCTAAGCCTGGGACTTGGCCGGTTTCCGAGGGCTCTTCTGTTCTGGAGGGCGCTAGGTGGGTGGCGAGGGATGTCCTTCTGGGGGCTGTCATTGCGGCTGTCAGGCCACAGTCCCACCCATTTGACTCATGGAGAGGGACGGCATGGCGCCTGAGCCCTGCTTGGCCAGAGAGACCAGAGCTTCCTGGAATAACGCTTGATGATTGCTGGAGCAGGACCCTGACAATGTATAAACACCCCAGCTGTGGAGACACTGTCTTCTCTGCCCCGGCCCCATCACCCCGCCCTACTCCTCCCAGCCCCGGCCTCGCTCTGTCTTAAGTGCTCAAGTGCTCTGGGCTGATGAGCCCAGGAACCGCCCCGCTGCTTCTCCAGGGAAGCAAGATGGTGGGAAACAGGAGCAGGAATGGCACACCTGGGACTCTTGGCATCCCCGGTGAGTCAGGGCAAAGGGGGCTAGAAGAGGTCATTTCAAACCAGTTCTCTAGCACCGGGTGCGAGTGGATCAGGCGAAACCAAGTCACCGAGTGATCATTGACAGTGCTATCCTATTGACTAGCATTTGTTGAACACTTATGTACGCTGGGCATTGTTCTAAGAACTTCACAACTGCACATTCATTTAATCCTCACACTTAAACCCAGGGGGTAAGTGCTGTGATTATCCCGAGTTTGTAGATGAGAAAACTGGAGCACAGAGAGGTGGAATAACTTGTCCAGGGGTACACAGGTGGTGTGCGATCCAAGCCACCGGGCTGCAGAGCTGCCGCACCAAGAGAGGAGGCAAGTTCATTGGCCGCTCTCAGGCTTGCTTTCCTCCTCCAGGCAGCGCTGACAAGTAAGTGAGCACTATTAGCTGGGTCTATAAAGGGGAGGACCGGAGCTGTGAAATGACATGGCCAGGTTCACACAGGTAGTCTGTAGCCAGATTAAATCAGAACTCAGGTTTCCTGGCTCTTCATTCAGTTTTCCTGGCATCCGGCTGTGTGTGTGTGTGTGTGTGTGTGTTTCTGTGTGCTCATAAGCACATGTGTGTCTGAGTGTGCATGCGGGTGTGTGCATGTGTTAGGAGGAAATCGGGTGAGCTGGGGGAGGATAATGAGACACCTGAAGACAGAAGCTCAGAGATTCTAACCTGAAAACCCAGGGAAGCATCCCCGCTCTACCCCCGAGGTGCTGGGACCTTAACAAGGTCCCTTCTGGTCTCCCCTGTCTCTGAGTTAGGACAAGGGATCGGCGAGGAGGGTCTCTGGCACTCTCTGCTGCTGAGGGGCTGTGGGGCGCAGGGAGGGGTTGGGCCTGGGGAGGTGCCCCAAGAACAAGATGTTTGGGACTGAATCAGCCGGCAGTGGGTAAGTGTGGGCAGGGAGTGTCATTCATACGCCCCGACTGCTCTTCTGGGCTGGGGTCCAGGAATAGCTGTGGTGAGAACTACATTTTTAAAGTGGGTCTTAATGTTTTTCACTGCTGGAAAATATGCCATTATGGGCATTTTTCCCCTGCAAATTCCTGGACTGCCATGCCCCCCAAGCTCCCCTCCCACACTGCTCACTTTCTTTTCTCTCTGACTGAAGCCTGTCTATTTTTATTCCCGCCTGCCGCCTCTGTCCCTTGATTGCACACAGAAGAGCCGACTCGGGTCTCATCACCATCTGTGTCAGGAACATGTGACTCGGTGCGTGGCTGGGCAGCGAGATCCTGCCCAGGCTGGCTGATGGGGGCAGGGCACAGACACCGGAGCTGGCACTGCCGCTCTTCAGTTCCCAAGAGGGATGCGTCGTGACTGCAACCATGGCTGAGAGCGGTGACATGGTGGTTGACATGTGGCCTCTGCATCAGATAGCTATGCTCTAGCTCAGTGCTTTCCGAGGCCTACAAACCTGGGCAGGCTCCTCTAGCATTCTGTGCCTCAGTTTCCCGTGAATGAAAATCGAGATAGTATTAGTCCATAGTAGCCCCCAATATATGCCATCATCCTTTTATTGGTTTTGAGGTACTCACGGTCTGACCGGGGGTGGGGGAAGAGTAACCACCTGGTACCCGGGAGACGAGGACAACGGGATCTTGCTGTGTTGGAGTCCTGTAGAGGGCTGCATACCAGCGAGCATCTTTCATTACACCTGGGGGCCCAGGAGACAATTTCCAAGCTTGGTCCTTGAAGAGTCAGCGTTGACAGGATGGAGAAGATGCCTCAGGGTGTTGCAAACAGAGAAGCAGAGAGTGTGAGTCAAGTCACCCCTGGAGAGCTCAGGGTGCCTAGGGCCAGGGAGAAGCCTGAGGCTGCTGGGGTGAAGGGGCATCAGGCTGAAAAATGAGGTTGGGGCCGGACTGTGATAGGCCTTCGGGGCAGTGCTTTTCCTGGGGACTCTGAGGCCCTGCAGGGTTTTTAACTTTGCTTGACTCTCGGAAGGACCATTCTGGGTGCAGGGTGGAAGATGAACCAGAGAGAAGAAGTAGGAGGCAGGAAAGTCAGGGTGGAGGCTGTGGAAAGATGCAGAAGAGAGGTCCTGAAGTCCTGGGCTGGAATAGGCCCAGGTACATAACACACTCTGAATACAAGCTGGAGTGAGACGCGGGGAGGAGGAGACAGACCTAACGGTGTGGCCCTGAGTCCGTTGGTTGTCCTCTGGGGGCTTCAGTTTTTCCATCTGTGACAGTGGCATTGAAATAGTCTCGTGATTAACATCAGTGCTGGACTCCTGACCCACTTCTCACTAGCTGGGTGATGCTGAGGGAGTTACTTAACCTCTCAATGCCACTGCAATTTTTAGCCTTAAAAGGGGTTGACAGTAATCCGTGTCTGAAAGGCTTGTTAAAGGGACGAAAAAGAGATCCAGACAGAGCACAGTGCCTGGCACATAGCAAGCCTACACGACTGTTCTCATTGCTGTTGTTTATTGCGGGCTTATTTATTATTATTATTACCACTGTTTTTTAAAATACTTTCTTACTGGGCCCCTGGGTGGCTCAGTCAGTTAAGCGTCTGCCTTCGGCTCAGGTCATGATCTCAGGATCCTGGGATCAAGCCCCACGATGGGCTCCCTGCTCAGTGGGGAGCCTGCTTCTCCCTCTCCCTCTGCCCCTCCCAAAATCTTAAAAATATTAAAATAAAATCTTCTCTTACCATTCCGTGATCATGCAGTATTTATGTACATTCCCCTAGGAGCTGGCCCTGTCCATCCTTACCTCCTTGTCTCCCATGCCCTAGGCTGCTCCCTGAGAGCCTTCCCTTTGTTGTCATATTGGCTTTTATTGGGTTTCAACTCCCAGAACTTTAAAAACTCTTTGCCATCAATCCCATCTTCCCACTCCAAATCCTGTTGAAAGTGGAACTGAAGAATTAAAGTAATCAGAGAATCTTGGCGGGGCCGGGAGTTGGGGGGGGGGGGGCTTTAGGAATTCAAGGCTCTTACAGTGTGATGTCTTTCCCTAAGCTGTTTCCTCCTCCTGACATGCCGTGTGTGTCTGTCTGTCTCTCTCTTTCTCTCTCACACATGCACATGCACACCCATTCAAATGCACACACTCTCACTTTTTTATCTGTGGGATTGAGAACCTGTCAAAGTCAACCCCTTATCCCACTTCTTCCAAGAAGTGTGTGCACAGTCCCCATCCCACACTTCAGAAGTGCCATTGGCTTCATGCTTGAGTTGAACCGAAGCCAACCTAACTCCATTATTTTACAGATGGGAATGCTGGATCCCACTGAAAGGATGGCGGTAGCCCCTTCACTCCCTTCCCCAACCCCACTCCCAGAGAGCAGGATTCATGGGGGATCCCCCAGGCTGTTAGTAAGGGCAAGTCACAGGACACACTATTTCTCAAGGCAGGAGAGAAAACTGTCTTTTCCCAATGGTTCCAGAAAGAAGGCGAAACGAAGCATGTGGGTTCGTGCACTCCTCTACCTGCCATTTATGCTCAGCCCAAGGTTCAAGACAGAAGGGACCATAGTTTTCAGACAAACAGATGGGAAGGAGAAAAGGTTAATGGACTGATCCAGAGAGGGATGGTGTTGGGACTAGAAGAGCCTGGAGGTTTTGTGATTCTTTAATTCTGAGCTCTTTCTTCTTTCTCCCTTGCCCCTCTCTGCTCTGACCTCCACCTGCTCTGCCCTCTCTGTACACCTGTAGCCTGAACCCCGTTGTAGGCACAGCACCTCGAAGAAAGAAAAAGCCCATGAGTGGGTCGTGTGTCCTTTTTTGTTTGGCTTCTGGTCTTTTCCAGTCTTGAGTTCCCTTTTGCCTCACCTAATTTCCCTCAAGCTCCGCTCTGTGGGCCCGTGCCTGGGGCTTAGTGGCTACGATATGTAATTTAGGTCCCGTTTGCGGCTGGTGAAAAATATAATGAGTAGTAGAGCTGGAGAATGGTAATCTTGTTGGAGACCACTGTGGGATTGGGGCGGGAGCTGGGGGTTCCCGTTTCCTCTTGGAAGGGGAAGTCTTGACAGATGTGCGTCCCCCCCCCCCAGCCCCTCACCACGTCTAGGCTGTTCGTTTCCTCTCCCTGATGTCTAGGTTTGGTATGTTGCCCTCTGTCGTCAACTGCAGATGGCAAGAGCTTCGTTCGAGGACAGTTGGCACCAGCAAAGCCGGAGGCAGGACGATCAGCCTTGAGAGGAGTTGTCTCTGGGTAAACACCGGCCTAGTCTCCATGAACCCTGCTCCCTCGTTGGGGATCTCAGCACTTCCACGTGCCGTGGGAAGCTTGTTTTTAAAAATCCTGTCCATGTTAGAAAAATGAAAGTGTAGGGCCCTGCCTCTAACTCCCTCTGAATTCCTTCCCTCTTCTGGGCCTGTTTCTTGGTCTGTAGTGATGATGATCCCTGTGTATGGGCCAATATGTTGGAAGTGGTCTCCATGCACATATTCCTTATGGCATTGCCGTAGGTACTAGTACCGTCCCCATTCTACAGATGAGAGAGTTGAGGCACTGAGTCGTTAACTTGGCAATATCGCACAGCTCATAAATGGGAGAAGCAGAATCCCTGTGATAACGAGGGAGTGTGGTGGATTTTTTCAAGCTCCCCTCTGGGTCTAAAATATAACGACAACCTAATTTTTCCATGTTCTGATTTTTTTCTCACGCCTTCTCTTTTGTCTGTGTGCTGTCCTGCAGTAACTGGAGACACACTTTCATGTAAGGTCTACCTATTCTTTTAGACCCGGCTCTTCCATGAGCCCCCAGTAACTTCTCCAGTCCTAGTATAAGTCCTCATTGGCATTTGGGTCCCCACATGTCCGTCTGTCCTTCCTCTCACACCTGCCAGGTCCTCCGTTCTCCTTTCCTCTTGTTTTCCCACTTCAGCGCACTGGGAGCTCGTAGCTGGGAAGGGAGCAGGATCTTGGCCATCTCTTTGGCTCCCTCTGCCCCAGTGTAGGACTGGTCTTGGGGTAGACTGTTGTTTGATCCACACTCTTTGTGAGTCTGTAAGTGATGAAGTATCTAGTTCATGATCTCAGCCCCAGGGCAGCCAATCTTCTCTCTGATCTTGGTCTGCAAGAGCATCACACCCTCTGCCTGCAGCTGAGTCTGTCGCTAGGAACGGCTTTCTCTTCCCTGATGTCACCAGAGGGAGAGGAAGAGATCTCATAATTCCTGAGCTCCTGGGCGGGGGGGGGGGGGGGGGCAGGCACCATCCTGCGTGGTTTCCCATATGTTCTCCTGTTTATTCCTCCTAACAGCCCTGCAAAGCAGCAGCTCTTAGCCCCATGTTTGCATTGGAGACTCAGTGAAGGGAAGTCACTGGTCTGGGATTACACAGCTACAGAGTGGCAGAATAGGATTTGAGCATGGAGCTGCCTGCCTCTAACGTCGATGTTCTTTTCCTCTGTGGCTTTATGTCCCAAATCCGAAATTACAGTACATGGTGGGACCTTTGGGATGCCTCTCCTGGGCATGAGAGATCATTTAGGACATAACGGTTTAGATACTTACATATTGGGATTTCTAGGCCATCCCAGTGACATAAGTGGCTGGTGGGAGAGGGTATTTGAAATTAGGACTAACCCAGAAAACACTGGTCTTTCAGTCCCTGCAGAGATGTGGCATTTTTCTCTGCAGTCACATCTTGCTTGCTCTTGAAGCACGTGCCCCTTGCTTTTTCAAGTGTACTTAAATATGCTGCCAGTAACAAGCGACCGCCCTCATTGTCTGCCCGCTCTGTACAGCCCGTCATTCTTCCATGAAGTGCATCAGCGGTCAGGTCCCGAGCACCCACCTTGTGTGGGGTAGGACCTGCCCCTGCCCCCCGCCTGCCCGCAGGAACCCTCTTCCCTCGAGGTGCCCTGCAGTGCCGAGGTGTGCCAGCAGCTGCCGTGAGCTTGACATCTCATGTGCGAATCTTCAGAATTCCCGTCTAACGCCATTGTTAGACAGTTCCTTGATCTTAGGCAAGTCACTTAACCTCGCTCAGCTTTTGCTCCCTCCTCTATCAAATGTGGGTAAGGACCGTCTCTGTCGCACAGGGATGGGGTGAGGCATACACAAGATAATGTGCACATAGCACAGGCTCTGGCAAGAAGCGGAAAGGGCTTGTAGGGAGCAGAGGGTCACTGACTACCTGCTGGGAGGCCTGGGGAGGCCTGTGGCAGGAGGTGACAGCAAAACTGCCTCCTGGAGGGGGTGGGAGAGCTGGCCAGGGAGAGGGAAAAGGGCATTGGCAGGCTTGGCCTGCATTCTCCAGGGTTCTCCAGGGGCCCGGTTCCCTAGGAGCTGTATCTTCTGCTGCTTCTGACTCAGACTCTGCCTTCTGTTTTGAGAGTAGGGGGCAGGCTCCTCCGAGTCCCACCTCAAAGGCTCTCCAGTGGGAAGGAGATGCCTGCTGGGGATGCTTACTGGAACTCCAGGCCACCAGAATCCTCCTCTGAGTCCTATGTCTGGCTCCGAACATCCCCCACCCCCACCCACCTTGGAAATGTGGCCGATGACGAAACGGAGACATCAGTCCCGTTTGTGGCTCCATCAACTTTGGAAGCAGATCATGGGAATTTTCTGAATCTGGGCCCCCAGCCAGAAGGCATTTATAATCAGACATGGAGCAATCATTAGAGCAGAAACAATAAATTACAACAGCACCAGAGAACTCCCCAAAGCTGCTCACGCGAGCGGGAATCCAAGGAGCAGGAGGCAGGAGGAGCAGGAGGCAGCCGGGGGCCCGCCCACCCCACCACCCTCGGTCCGTGACCCCAGACCGCCGTGGCCAGAGGGCTGCAGCAGAGCCGCCTGGCTCGTGTGCGCTGCGGGGAACGCCTGAGGGGGCAGGGGAGTGGGGAGGGGTCTTCCACTGAAGCTTCCTCAGGGCCAGGCCATGGAGAGGGTGTGAGGTCAGCCTGCTTAGCTGGGAATCAGACCTGCCCTGTGGTTTGCAAGCAGAGGGACCGTGGCACATCACTGCCTCTCTCCAAGACTTGGTTTCCTCATCTGTGAAGTGGGAATAATAGTATTTCCCATCTTCCGGGATGGCTGTGAAGATGAACCTGTTTAACAGAGGGCAAGGCCTGGCACATACCAAGTGCTTCACCACGGCAGTCCTCCCCAGCCCCTGCCTTCTGCCGTCTGTCTGTGCTGTGCCATCCATGACCATTTTAATTGAAACTCAGCTGCATCCTTTTCTCAGCTGCCCCAGTGCCACACACACACACACACACACACACACACACACACACACACACGTTGAGTGGTTGCTGTACCCAATGGCATGGGTACTGAACATTCGCACTGTCAGGCTGCCTCCAGGTCCATCTGCTCCGTGGGAAAACCCTGGGCGTTTATAGTCGTAGGGGCGGACCCTGGGGTCACGAAGATATTGAAGCCATGCTGTCCCTCAAGGAGCACTCGTCCTGCCAAGAGAGATGGGCAAGCAATGTGAGCAATGCCCGGATGCTAGGCCCAGAGGCAGGGCACCGAGAAAAGCCTAGAGGGAGTTGGGAGAAGGTTCTGTGGAGGGAGAGCACCTGAGCTGATACGTAAGGGAGGTAAGGTGGAGAATGACGTTCCAGGTAGCATGGCCAAGGAGATGGCAAAGTTGTTCAGAAAGTTGTTCAAATCTGAACAACTAGCATGTGAGACCTCCAGTAGCTCATGACTCTCAAAGCATGGAGTGCCAGGTGGGGCTGACAGGCGACGGGCCACCTCTAGGAGGGTCCTATTTGCCGAGGAGGCCGCAGACAGGGCTCAACACTCCTGGTCTAACTGCCCCACTCCTCCTTCCCACGCTGGTGCTGAACCACAGAGCTCAGATCCAAAGAGGTTTGTCATACGACCCAGGCCTGAGTGGCTAGAACCATCCATCCTCTGAGCAAGTCACTTGGCAGCCGGCAGCATGTGTTATACTTCCAACAACCCACATGAGGATGAGGAAGCAGCGAGTCGCCCAAAGTCGGCCTGCCATCCAGCCCAGGGGCTGGGCTGCCCCGCCCCCACCCCCAGATCTGTCATCTCTGAATACCAGAACCCTGCCACCTTAGTGCTGTTACAATGGATTAACCACACCTGCTTGGTCAGCTGGTTCCTTGTTCACACACCTTCCCCTACCACATGGACTTTTCTCCTGTGCATATCCCTTCTCTTCCCAGAGTCATCTCCCCTCTCTAAGGAGCATTCAGCGTGTGTGAGAATTGCGTCGTCTCCCATCTAGAAACAATTCTCTTGATTCAACCCTCCCAAGCCCTGGCCCATTTCTCAGCTTCCCTCTAGAGCTGAGCTCCTCTAGTGCCTCGCCCGCCCTCACTGCCCCTGGCACACTCCCCATCCCCCGATCCCTTTGCAGCCGTCCTCGCTGCCGCTCTGAGTTCACTTCCGTTCAAGCCACTATATGACCTCAAATCGAAGCATCCATTATCTTAGTCCCGTCCCTGGTGGACCTTCTTTGTCTACCTATATTGCAGGGACTCTCCTCCAACTCCACAGTCCTGAGCCCCATGTTTGCCCTCCGCGTATGCCGTCCATTTCTATCACGGACACACACAGAGGTCTTAGAACTGGGGCCAGCATTGGGAAGGACTCAGTAAATGTGGAACTAGCTAGTGCCATGAAGATTACTCCTGAGTTACTGTCTTTAGCCCTGAGCTCTAGACTGGTATATTCATCTGTTAACCTGGCAACTCTTCCTGGGTGTCTATCAGGCATCTGAAATTTCACGTTACTAAGAGTTCTTGATATCAGGTACCCCTCTTGCACCTTCCAGTGTCCCCAAGACTTCCTCTAGGTGCATGTCTTAGGCCAAAAGCCCAGGAGCCACCTTCAATCCCTCTCTTTTCCTCTCCACCCCCAGATCCAAACCATCCTGGCAACTCCTGGCAGCACTCCTCCCTAAATTCTGATCCCATCTCTAGCCACCTTCTCTATTGCCACCACCCCCACCCAGCCACCCGGGTTAGCTGCGGTAGCCTCCCAATGGGTGTCCTTGCTTTGGTGCAGTTTCCTCCTATGGATATCATGGGGATCCTTATCTATCCCGATTATATTGTGCCCCAGCTTTGTAAGTTTTCTGTGGCATCTTCGATTCACGCTTAGAATAAAGTGCAAAGCCTTCTCCGTGCTCTGTACGGCCTCCTGCGATCTGACCCTGCTGGATCTCACCACATTTCCCACCTCTGTTCGCCTGCCTTCTGCCCTCCAGCCTCTGTGGAGGAGGCTCTATGGCTGCTTTGCTCTTCCTAGAAAGAAAGAGGCAGCTGATCTCCTTCCCAGTCCGGAACCCTTGTGCTTACTGTCCCCTGCCTGGCATTTTCTTTCCCTGGATCATTCCATGGCTGGTTTCCTCCTCTGTTAAGACCTCTAATCAAATATTACATTTCCAGAGAGGCACACCCTTGGAAAGTAACACCCCTTTCTCTCTCTTTCCCTTTATTCTGCTTTCTTTTCTCTCCTGATGCTTGTCCCTGCTTGACCATTGGGCTCTCTATCGCCGTATAGCAAACCATCCTAGACTTAGTGGCTCAACAGTCCTTTTATTATGCTCGTAATCTGTAGGTCAGCGGGGTGAGAGTGGGGACAAGAAGCACCTGGGCTATTGTACTCCAAGTACCATCCTTTGAGGTCACCCAGGAGTGTTCAGCGGGCAGCGGGGCTGCCGTGGGGAATTCAGGGAGGCCCACTCCAGAAGGCAGGTGTGGTGGAAGAGTGGGTTGAGCTGAGGCGCTCACCTGCTCCACGGAGTCTCAGGGGCTCTCATCAGAAGTGCTTCTCGTGGGCTGGCTCCGGACTCCAGGAGCGAGTCTTCTAGCAGAAAGGAGGTGGAGCTGCCTGTGTTCTGGAGTCCCGGGCCGGGAAGCAGGCAGAGCAGTGCCTCCGCTGAGTCTCAGAGTAGCAGAGCAGCCCCAGAACCCGCCAAGATTCCAGGAGAGGGGCTGGAGACCTCACGTGCTTCTGGGGAGGCATGACAAAGATTTTGTGGCCACCCCCTCAGTCCGCAGAGTCTGTTTGCTCTTCTGTGTCCCGTGGAATTCATCAGAATGTGGGCTTCGTGAAAACGGAGACCTTTCTCGTTTACCTTCTGCCTTATCCCTCGCCCTTAAAACAGCGCCTGGCATGTAGGAGGGATCAGAGCAGCCAATGAATGAATAAAGAACAAATGTGTGGTTATGTGTAGAACAAGCCACTCATCTTGTGTAGGTTTTGTTTCATTATTTGAAAATATCTAGATGATTTTTTTTCTTGGCTTTTTTGTGTGGAGTCTCAGAGTGTTCTAGAGTAGGGAGAACTTTAGAAAACTTCCAACTCAGCCCCCTGAAGGTATGGCCAGACCTTTCTCTTCCTCCACACCTCCTGCCCAGCCACACCTACCTTATGTTTCCTCCACTTGGACAGGTGTGCTGACAAGACACCAGGGGTGTCGTCTTGGGGAACACCGGAGTCCACAGATGTGGGTTCTGGTCCCAGCTCTGCTTACAAGCTTCTGGGAGACTCTGGGTCAGTCCCTTTTCCTCTCTGGGCCTCACTTTTCCTATCTATAAAGTGAAAGACTTGGTGTTCTGACCCCCTAGGGCTCTGAAGATACCAGCCCCTAAGTGAGGGACAGAAAAGACTTGTGGAACTGGAAGCCTGAAGATGTTTTTGGGGGGGATAAGTGATTCTGGGAGGGGGACCAAGGGACAGATGGACGTTAGTGTCCATCTGTACGCTCCCAGCCTACAGGCAGAGATTCGTGTGTGTCTCCTGTCACACAGCTGGTTTCGAGTCTCCTCCACCAGCAGCCCCTGAGGAGCAGAGTGGGGACGAGGAGGGTGGATGAAGCAGGCCTGGTTACCCATGGCTCTCTTCTCTCTCCCATCCCCCAAACTGCCAGGGGCCGGCTCTTTCTTTCTTTCTTTCTTTCTTTCTTTCTTTCTTTCTTTCTTTCTTTCTTTCTTCCTGCCTCAGGGTGTGGAGCCAGGGAGCCACTGGAGTCAGCAGAAGCCAGGCCCTGATCCAAAGGGATCAAGGTGCAGATACCCAGAAAAATCCCACCACCCCTCAGGAAGGGGCCGCGCACTTTGCTCCTGCCTGTCCTAATCTTTGGGGCTCAAACTTTGTCAGAGCCAACAGTTCCCTCATAAATCACCTAGCCTCCTGGTCTTTCTCTTCTTGGGTGTCTTCTACCAGATACCAAAAGGCATTCAGAAAATTGAACACTAACTAACTTCAGCTGACCGTGGCTCGGGGGCCACCTTTGGGGAGGAAAGAGGGGGAGGGATCTGGAAGGGTCTGCAGTTCAGCCTCTACTCCACAGCTGAGCACCTACCTGGCCGGGTTCTAGGGAACCGGGGACGAGGGACAGTCTGTCCCGTGAGCACTCCAGTGTCAAAGAATCCATGTATATGTGGACGGATGGAGCTGGGGGCAGTGGGGAGTGAAGTCTATGCAATCACCAGCTGTTTCCATTCTGGGGTCGGTGCAGGGGATCCTGGGAGAGGGCTGTTGGCTCAAGGAAGCTGAAGGACGAGAAACATACAGGTGAAAAGCATCAGGAAGAATGTACAGGTAGAGGAAACAATATATGCAAAATCCCAGGGGCAAAAAATGAGTATCAGGGAAGATTCCCTGGAAAAGAAAGGACCCAGGCTGAGTCTGAAAGGGAGGCCTGGGGAGAGGGCGTTCCAGCCAGAAGGATCAAAGTGGGCGAGGGTGCAGGTGTGTGAAACACCACAGGTGTGTGTGTGTGTGTGTGTTTGTGTGTGTGTGGACGGGGAGCAGAGTGGGACAAGGACAGAAAGAACATGCTGTTTAGGGTTGGCAAGCCAATGGCAAAGGCAGCTGGCTGGACAGGGAGCCCTGGAGGGGAGGAGACAGGTGAGCGGCTGGTGGTGGTGTGTAGATGGGGCCCAGCCCTGGCTGCTCAGGTGCCCAGAGTGCCACCGTTAGGGTGTTGCTGCAGGAGCCTAACCCTGGCCAGCCGGCCTCTGCGAGTGCCCCTCTGTGGCAGCCCCTGGGCTGGGTCCTGGGCACTGAGAGCTGAAGGCCGGCCCCTGGGAGTGCAGTCCAGTGAGACTAGGGCAGCTTTACGGAGTGGAAGGCAGAGGGTGACACTGGCATCTTCAGTGGGTTTTGAGAGGACAGGAGGGAGACCGGACCTTCACGTCCCTTTGGCAGTATGGCCCCAGGGTCTGCCCTGGGCTGGGGTCTGGGCTGACATGCTGAGCCAGTGGGAAGGGGTCCTGGCTCTGAGCTTACAGATCGGGGGCGGGGGGGAGTCTGAGACGCACCCAGGCAAGGACAGTGCTCTTCACGAAAGGGTAGGATGAGGGGCTAGCACTGGGCAGGGGTCGGATGGGGGGCTTGGAAATAGCTGGGATTCAAGCAAACAGTGAGGGGACCCGGGTGAGTTAAGGGAGCCTGGGACTCAGAGCGTAAGGAGAATCACCCTGTCAGGTCAGTAGCTGAGAGCCAGGACCTCTGTAAAACTTGCAGTCCCAGTACCTCGCTTGCCTTATCCTAGTCCAGCCCTACAGGAAGAAATTCTGGTCTTAACCAAAACACAGCTGGAGATGTAGAAGTTAGGGAGGAATTAGATGAAGAGGAAAGAGCATTCTTGGCAAAGGGAACAGCATATGCAAGGTCTCTGAGGCAACAGGCGCCCACCCTCAGAGAACTACAGATCATCTGATCTAGCCAGGGAGGTCCAAAATGTAAGGCTGACAGGTAGACGGGGGCTTGTAAGTTCTATTAGAACACTTAGGGTTTTGTTGGGAGCATCAGTCTGACAGGGGGGATAGGTATGGACTTCCTGGAGTCGATGAAGTTTGGGCTGGGCCCTGAAGGGTGAGCAGAATCCAGGCACATGAAAATGGGGAAGCGAGAATGGCCGAGCTCAGCGTGAGGGCCCGAGGGCCTGTGTGGTCACACATGCAGCACGGTGAGTGTGTGCCGTGTGCCGTGCACTGCTCGTGAACGAGGCAGCATCTGTTCGTGGATCGGCTTCCCGCTAGAGGATTTGACTGGGAAGTTTTCAGAGTGGCCTAAGGTGATCTAAACTTGAAATTGAAGGCCATCTTTAGCTTTAAGAGCCTCGCTCCCCCCTGCCTCATCTTTCCCTTCGTCTCAGTCCCGTGAGTGTGCCTGTTTTGTTGAAGTAGAGTGAAAAAGCAGTGTTCTCACAGGCTCGCGCATGGGGTCATGAGGTATGGAATTCGGAGGCAGTGGAGTGTAGGAAGGACATGACCGTGACCTCTGGGCATGAGGCACTTGCCGCGCCAGGCACTGATATATCATCTCATTTTAATCCTCACCGTAATCATAGAAGGTAGCTGTTGGACCCATTTGACAGGTGGCAAAGCTAAAGCTCAGAGAGCTGAGCTTTCTCCCCGGTCACAGGGCATACTGTGGCAGAGTCAGGGTTTGAAGCCAACCTGCCCGTAATCCTCCCTTTGCACCACATTGCCACTATGGTCCATGTCCACCACTTATTAACTGTGTGCCCTGCAAGTGACTCAGCCCCACTGAGCCTCAGTTTCTTGACCTGGAACATGAGTGTTGGCCTCGATGAACTAGAAGAAGGCATTGCAAACTTTACTGTGCCCATGAAGTGCTTGGTGGTCTTATTCAAATACACGTTCTAATTCAGAAGGGCTGGGAGGGGGCCCAGGGGCCAGCACTTCTGGCAAGCTCTCAGGTGGTGCTGATGCCTCTGGTCCATGGACCGCACTGGGAACACCAGGGCTGCTGGGTCATCTCCTAAGTTCTCACCTATCCACGGAGACTGACTCTTGCTCAGGAGAGGAGTGGAGGCACGTCTCAATCCAGGATCATTCAAGACACCTCTTTCCATTTCGTTCAGCTTCCAGGAAGAGGTCAGGGCAAGGAGGTTTTCTCCTCCTTTCTAGAAGAACCAGAGGCTCCGAGGGCACAGGGCTTGCCCACTCCCGTCAGTGCCTGGCCCGTGTTCTTTCCTGTACTCCCTAAGTGTCTCTGGGAGGCAGGGCATTCTCCCTTGGGCAACCTCTTCTTCTTGGGCTCTGGGGGTCAACATCTTCAACAGGCATCTCACATTCTGGATGGTCCCACAATTCCCCTAACGGGGTGGTCCATTCTGGCCAAGCAGCAGCATCCTCTGTGGCTGCTGGGGTGTCAGCCCGCTCCTTTCCTGCAGCCCGTGTGGCGTGAGGGGGGTAGGGGCTCCCTGGAGGGAGGATCCAGGAGGAGTTGGCTTACACCTGGGAAGCCTGTCGTCTTGCCCATAGCCGCTCTGTGAGGCACTGCCTCGCTCATGATCTCGGGATAGCTTTAGGCTTGCGGACCTGGAAGGAAGAAGGCACAGGAAGAGTGAATGTTTGCAGATGGATTTACAGGCCTCATATTTACCTGCATTGTCAGGGAGACGGGGCTGCAGGACTGAGTCACCCTGAGCAGGAAGGCCGCACCTGGCGCCTCTGGTGGGCTGAGCCCACGTGCACGGGGCCTCCTCAGGCCCACTCAGCGGCTGCCCTTGCCTCAGCTTGTGCTGCTCCCCCTGCCGTGCTCCATCTTGGTCCTTCTGGGGCCTCCAAGGCCCTTCCAGGGGGCTTTCCCACCCACCTCCATCTTTCCTTTCTGTGACCTGGCCTGCAGCCAATAGTCTAGCATGTGCCTAACACAGCACCTTGTGTAGATACATGGATGGCAAGGATTTGTTTGTGGGTAGATTTTGGAACCTCGGAACTAGCCATTACGCTCCATCTGCATTTCACCACTCGGTATACAGTCAGCACTTAGAAAAGGCTGTTGGCACGGCCTCTCAGAAGCAGGGGTGCTGGAGGAGGGAGGGAACAGGGCTGAAAGCTTTGCACCAGCCTGCAGGGCGGTGTACCCCCAGAGAAGTCACCTTGGCTTCCTTCCTTTGTAAAAATGTTTGGAAGCGGGGCACCTGGGTGGCTCAGTGGGTTAAAGCCTCCGCCTTCGGCTCAGGTCATGATCCCAGCATCCTGGGATCGAGCCCCGCATCAGGCTCTCTGCTCAGCAGGGAGCCTGCTTCCTCCTCTCTCTCTGCCTGCCTCTCTGCCTCTCTGCCTACTTGTGATCTCTGTCTGTCAAATAAATAAATTAAAAAAAAAAAAGTTTGGAAACTGCGCCCCACCCACCGCCCTCCCAGTCTCCCCAATCCCCCTGTACACAGGGCCCTTGGGTGGCAGTGGCTGTGCCTCCTGGCTGGAACAGAACCCGCCACCCAGCTCTGAGCACAGCCGGTAGCCTCTTAGCACAGTGCCAGGGTCTTGGGCGGTCTGGGTGGTCTGCCAAGGGAAAGGGGACTGAAGGACAGGGTGGCCCATCCTGCTGCCAGGACCAGCAGTCCTGCTAAGCAGGAGAGCCCTGGCAGATCAAGCAGGGTAGAGGCACGAGAATTCCTCCTGGGAGCCAGAGCCCCCAGGTGGCCCTTGCTCCCTTCCAGAGGTAGAAACACCTCTTCCTGGCAGGGCGGAATTGCAGAGGGCAGGCAGACGCACTGTTGGCACCTGCTGCCGTGTGGTGTGGGGTGGCACACCCTCGGGGGGTATCCCAGGCCTGGGGGCGTTTTTCTCTGTGACATGGAGAGCAGCTGATAGGACAGAGACCCACCCTCCTCTTTGGCCCCCCTTATAGTACACCCTGCTGGCAGGCTTGTAGACTTTGGGGACACATGCTTCTCCTCCCCTTAAAAAAGGATACGCCCATCAGATAACTTGATCCAAAAGCTAAACAAAATAATGCCAATGGCTTAGCACATGCTTGCATGCAGTAAGTACTCAAAGAAATATTAACTCTATCTCTTGCACCCCCAGAAAAGACTTTACTCTGTAAAATAAATCGAATGACTCCAAGGCTTTCTGTGTCCCCGAGATCTCATCAAAACCAAAGCAAGCCATGAGGCCCCAGACTCCTCTGCGAGACGTACAGTGGAGGGGAGAGTGGTCATAACCTCTCCAGAATGCGTTCAGGGAGGGTTAGACGGCGGAGTCCATATGAACTAGAACTTGGTACGTTCTCAGCTGTCTGCACGTGTTAGCTGCTGCAGCGACCAGTTCGCGAATCTCGTGAAGGGAAGTGTTAACCAGGATTATTCTGCATGTAAAATACAACCGCTCTTCTTTCAAGCCCCTGTTCTTTCCCATCCCTTTTCCAATTTAATTTCCCGATGGTTTTTCAGTTCTGTTCTGTTTAAAAAGGAGACAAGGCTCCTTGAGGCAGGACTGGAGTGTTCCAGTCCTGTCCTCACGAGCTGTGAGGAGGTCAGGGGATGGGATGGGATTGTTATGAGGGAAAGTAAAAGGAAGGAATTTGAGGTAGGACCAGTAACAACTAGAATCGTGAGAGGTTTCTGGCCTATTTTATGATGTAGAGAAGCTGAAATTTCTGGACTGGATTTCAGAGGCGTGGTCCGTGTGCTGGAAACATCGGGAGAAGGTACAGTTACTTGCTGGGCTGCATGACTTCTTGGGAATCAGAGAATCAAAGTCACTGGGGGTCACAACCTGACACTTGACTCTGGCCCCAAAATGAGCCCGAGTCCTACGCTGGCAGAGCTTTGCCGTTTTCCCAACTGTGGTCCTCAGTCACCCTGGGCCCACGGCTGACACAGGGTAAGGATGGTCCCCTGCACCCTTCCCACCGCCAGGAAGGGGAGCACCGGTCTGGCCCTTGCCACCACCCAGGAGAATCCCTTCTTGTTGGAAGAAGCAGCTGGGTAAGCAGAGCAGGGGAAGGAGGTCCTGAGTTTATATATTCCACATGTGGTCACTTCTGTTCCTCTTTCTGTCTAAGTGCAGGCAGAATTACTCTTTGGAAATGCCATGCCATTCATCCAGCAGCTCATCTCAGGCTTCAAGGGCACCCACTTTGGCTGGGGGTCAAGTAGGAGAAGGTGGGGACTAGGTAGAGGATGGAAGGGCTGGGGGCTCTGTCCTGGCGGATGGGGTCATCTTTTACCTGTGGACGGTACCCGATTGCTATCTTTCTTGTTCTCAGAGAAAGCGGGTTTGGCTTGAGCTCCTTAGCGGACCGTGTCCCAGGGCAGGAGTCTGCATTCTGATCAATGGATGTTAGCTGTGGTGAAGAGCTTCTCAGCTCACAGAGCACTGCTATGTGGTCTTTTACTTTGGTCCCACATCACAGTCACTGTGGGGAGTGAGTAGACAGGGCAAACATCACTGAGACCCCTTTCACCTGGGGGAACCCAACCAGAGCTGCAGGGGAGGCCACCATGTACTCAGCGACACTTTCATAATCTCACCTGAGGTCCTCAGACCCCAGGCTCTGCAGCTGCCCCTCTGAGTGGGAGTCTGAGGACCAAGTAGAGCTCAGAAGATTCTAGACCGTAAATCCCAGGCACCACTTCCATTAGTCGGGTTTCTCTAGAGAAACAGAACCCACAGGGTTCTTTATCTCTGGGGAAACACATACACACATGTATGTCTATAGAGAGTAAGGGAGAGAGATCTATTTTAAGGACTTGGCTCACATGAATGTGGAGGTGCAAGTCCAAAATCTATAGCTTAGGCTGGCAGCTGGAGAGCCAGGGAAGAGTTGCAGTTTGAGTCCGAAGGCAATCTTGTGGGAGAATTCCTTCTCCATCCAGGGAGGTCAGTCTTTTTTCCCTATTAAGGCCTTCAACTGATTGGACAAGGCCCACCCACATTATGGAGGATAATCTGCTTTATTCAAAGTCTACTAATTTAAAGGTTAATGTCTTCTAAAAAAAATACCTTCACAGAAATAAAATAATGTTTGACCAAATATCTAGGTACCCAACCAAAATTTATACACTAAGTTTACCAGCTCGCCGTCTCACATCTGAAGAGCCAGTAATAATGGAAAAAACTTTCTCAGCCATCCTTCCCCACGATACTCTAACAGCTTTGTGGAATAGTTGCGAATGGCAAGGATTAATCAGTTCATCCTGTAAATACACTACACTGAATCCTGACTTTGCACCAGGCACTGGGTTAGGCCCATCAAGTCACCCCCCAGTTCTTTCCCTCTTGAGAATCCAGTGGTAAAGACAGACACTGAATGACTAATTACCTGAATCTGTCCTATTTAGTGTCCAGGGTGATGAATCCCACAGAGCACAAGTAGGACACGGTGTGTGAGGATGACTGGCATGGGACCTGGCCTAGGGTCAGTGTTGATTGGGGCTTCTCTGAGGTGGTAACGTTCAAGCTGAGCCCTGAAGGACAAGCAAGTAGTCAGGGGAAGGTGGAAGAGGAGAGGTTTGGGGTCAAGGGGCCATGCATGTGAAGGTAGGAAAGTGTTTGGCACATTTGAGACTTAAGGGAAGCTGGCAGTATCCACAGGTTGTGCACTGTGCAAGTGAAGGAGAACCTGTCTGAGGCTGGAGAGGAAGGCAGAGCGTCCATCCCCAAGCTTTCTAGGCCCATTCAGGATCTTTAACTGTAGCCTAAAGGCATAAGAGCCCCTGCAAGCTTTGAGGCAAGGGAGTCACATGAGCAGATTTGTCTTTTGGGCAAGTTGCCATCAGTGGACTGCAGAGAGTGGACGGGAAGGAAGCAGAGATGTGGGAACCTTAGGAGGTGATTGCAGATTTCCAGCAGGGAGACCGTGGGGGGACTTGAGCCATGGAAGTGCCACAGGGATGGATAGCAAAGAAGTCATTTGAGGAGCATCTCGGAGGCAGAACCAACAGAATTCCATGGTTGTCTGGACCTGGAAGATGAGGACAAGGGAGGAATCAAAAATGCATGCAGCTGCCTTCCATTAATAAAGTAGGGCACTGAGAGGCCCAGAGAGACGTGGCATTTTGCCTGAGTTTACCCCACCAGTGATGTGCGAAGCTGGGATGCAGTCCCCACCTGCTGAACCGCACCTCTGGCACATTTCTGGCTGGTGGTCTTTAATTCAGCTGGTTCTGCATGGTGCTGATACAGCTAAAGCTTAGACTCCAGATAGTGGTCCGTCTTGTCCATTCTGAGTGCTTGACCACCAGCTCCAGCCCTGCAGCCAAGGACTGAATGATTGCTGCCTGAGCCCCAACCAGGCCCTGACCCTGGTCACCCACACAGTCCTGCTCTTGGCCTCTGGCGGCATCCCGCCCATGGCCTCTTGGTTCTGCCACCCTCCACCTGGGTAGCGAGCGGCGCCTGTGCCCGGTGCTAGGCTAGGCACTGAGCCCCAGCTGTCCAGGCAGTTGAGGAGAGGGCGTAGTGCTGTGGGGCGCTGGGGGCCTGCAGCAGCACAGGCAGCAGAAAGGCTGTGGCTTTGCAGATGGATGGCCCCACCTCTGCCACCATTCCGCTGTGTAGCCATGGGCAGCTTACCTGGCCTCTCTGAGCATGTTTTCTTACTGCCAGCCGGGGAATCCCAGGACCCACGTTTTCGTTGAGGTATGGCTTAGAGGTATTGTTTGTACAGAAACTAGCATAGAATTGTTACTCCATAAATATCAGTCTGTTAACTTTTCTTTGCACTTGTTAATTGAACAGCTACTATGTACCTGGATGTGGGGGCCTTTACTGGGTCCTGGGGGTAAGAGGTGACAACCAGAGCCTCCTGGCCTTGTCAGAATTTCTAGCACACTCCCATGCACGGAGACGTGCTTTGCAAATAAAAGGAGCCCAGGAGGGTTTCAGAGACAGTGGCTTCCCCTGAGCCCTACACCATCCATTTTTCGGGAGCATCTTTGCGACATACAACAAAAATCCAGGTCGTTTTAAAATGTAGTGGAGACGCTACTGCAGAGTGGGCGGAGAGAGGCATCAGTCTGGGCCTCTGGAGGGGGACGGTGACTCTGTTTCCTGTCTTGTGACGAATGTTGGACACACCACAGTCTGGACACTGCTTGGAAGCCTGGGGGGTGCAGGGGAGAGTCAGGAAGGGCAGAGGAAGCTTCTGTTCAGCCTCCTGGATGCACCGAGGACCTGCCTTCCAATACTGCCGGCCCCGTGGCATGTGGCATCTTCAGAGGTCATCAACTGCAGCCCAGAAACACCTCCCCTTCTGGAAATTCACAGGTCAGCCTGACGCAGCTGTCTGTCCACCCTGACCCGGCATACCTGGGGAGTCTGGAGTCGGGGAGAGATACCCACTGGGGGAGACGTTTCACAAGCCCAGATGAAATGCCGAGGTCCAGCTGGAGAGACGCTGGGTGAATGCGGCCAGCCGGGCGTGGTGCGGTGTTTGGAGCATGCCCACCTCGAAGGCAGGGAATGGGTCCTCTGATAGAACAGGTAGTCGCCATTGTCAGGGTGTTGGGGTTGTGCAGTGGAAGGAACCCTGTACTTGGAGTCCAAGAGGGTGGATCGAGGTTCTGGATGCATCTCTGACTCTGTGAGATTGGGAAAGTCCCCCATCTCCCACCCCACCCTACCCAGCTGGGTCCTCAGAAAATCAGAGAGACCAAGTGATGCTTAAGAGGTCCCCCAGGCCTCCCATCACGTCATTCATTCGTTTAGTCATTCGTTTCAAAGCACCTGGTACACATAGCCCTGTGCTCAGACACCTGGACAGGGACAGGCGCCCTGGGGAGCTGGGCACAGGGCATGGTGTGTGGCTGCATTCTGTTTCTCTCTGCTTCGACTATGAGAGTCTTAGTTACCTCCGGAAACCAGACTCAAGAAGACCACAGGTTACCCTCTTCAGAGCCATCCTGAGGAATGCTTTTCAGCTTCCCAAGTAGCTTCCAAAGAGGCGGCAGGCAGGCAGGTGGGGAAGCTCCTGGAGCAGTCACCCCCCCTTGCCCTCAGACCACCTTCCGTAGGCAGCACTCTTTTCGGATGAAAATGCTTAGACTCAGAAGCACATGGTCTAGACCCTGCATCCTTCTGAGGACAAGGGAGGCCATGTTTTACCCTGTAGCACTCTTGCCCTCTGATTTGCTGGCAGTTCTGGGGGCCCCCAGAGAACTAGGGTGGGCATGCTGGAACTGTCTGGTCTGGTCCAGTCCTCTCCTTTTACAGATAGGGAGACTAAGGCCCATGGAGAGGCATGGATCTCCCCCAGGTCACCTGGCAGGCACCCGCTGAGCTGACCAGCAGCTTAGCTGCTTTCTCCAGCTTCCCGGGGAGGCATTTAAGGACACACGCATGGCCTCGGCTCCCTGCAGGAGGACAGCGGCCTCAGGAAGCCCGCAGGAAAGGTCACCGTTTGGCTTACCAGATGTTTTTGGAGCTCCCTATGGCAGAGAGATTTCTGTCTCTTTGGAGAGCTACTACGGGAAGGGCCAAGCGCATGCCGGTCATTCATTCGCTCAGCCAGCCAGCCACGAACTCCTTCATTCACCCTTTCATTCTCTTGTCCATCTCTTTATTTACCTCAGTTTTTCACTCGCTCATTAAATCGTTGATTCACTGGCCCATTTACTTGTCTATGAATCCATTCATTTAACAAGCAAATGCAGAGCACTGAGCCCGTGCTCATTGGGGAGACCGATCATCAAACAGACCGCTGCAACACGAAACGATTATTTCAGACGGTGGGCAGCCCGGAGGCAGGCACGGGCTCAGGATGAGTGGGCTGGAAGGAGACCCCCAGCGGAGGTGGCAGCTAAGCTGACCTCTGAGGATGAGCAGGAGTTCTCCTGGTGAGAGAGGAGGAAGGACTGTCCCTTGGCTCCTAATGAGGTTCTCAGGGGCCACTGGACTTGCATTGCCCAACCCCCTCTGCCCCTCAGCCTGGGCAGAAGGAAGCACAGTGCGAGTTGCAGCCCAGCTGCAGCTCCTGGAGCTGTCCACCTTCTGGCCTTGACTCCGTGGCTGTGGTCACTGGTTCTCCCCAGGCTGTGTGGGGGTGCAGGAGGTGGTGAGCCTGGCTGGGTGCGAACAGCTTTGTCTTCTTTCTTTCCAGCTACATCTTGGCTTGTGGCCAGCCTTCCAGATGATTATCTGGGGTACATATTTCCATGTGGCCTCCTCTACTACTGCTCGTTTGCCTCAGAGGAAAGGAAGGAAAGGAGAGTGGGAGGGAGGATTAGTAAAGTCAACAAAAAATGTCTTTATCTGGTATGATAGCCGTGAAGGCCATGGTGTTTGGATTCAGACCTGGATTCAGATTTTGCTCCTCCGCTCACCAGCTCTAAGACCGTGGATGGCTCTCTCTGAACTTGTTTCCCTCTCTAAATGGGACTAATAGCATCTAACTGGCAGATCGATTGCATTGTTTAACGCCCATTCAAACACACCGTAGGTTCCCAAACTATGGTGGCAAAAGTTTTACTATGCGTCCACTTGCTGCCCGGCTGTGCAGCCCTTCCAGTGTGTTCGATCGCCTGTGAGATGTGGGGCTCCACACAGATGAAGCAGTCACAGCCCAGCTATGAGACGGACAGGTTCTGCCCTCCTTATGCATCTTGCTAGAGCCTGGGTCTGAGGTCCGCTCAGGGTACTCTGAGGAGCCATGGAGGGCCCTGGAAAGAAGGCGACATCCCAACCGGGCCTTGAAAGCCGAATACGTAGGCTTTTCCCCGAGTCCACATAGCATCTTGCAGGGAAGTGTTTGGGATGGGTTCTCTGTGAGGGACCCCTGACCCTCTGGATGCAGCCCCCGGCTCTGCCCTGCAGGAGCTCTGGGGTGGGGGGTGATCTTGGTCAAATTTCTGAGCTTCTTGGAGTCTGTTTCATCCTCTGTAAATGGGAAAATAATACCCACTTCATAAAACGGTTTTTAAGTGCAAACATTAAAGTGTGTCAGTGCATCAACCAGTGCCTGAGACATAGTAGGAGCTTTCAAAATGTGACTGGTTGTCTTATCACAGCTGCAGTAGGGGTGGCGGATAGGGGGCAGGAGGCTTGGAAAGGGGGATAGAGAGAAGACAAACGGGAAGTGGGCTTAACTAGGGCCAAAGGGAGGGTGTTAAAGGCAGAGGCCGAGCCTGCCCTGCTGCCCCCTTCCTCTTCTAGCCCTGAGCCTGCTATCTCCCCAGCACTCTCTTCTCCAGCCCCATGCAATTTCTTGCCATCCCCCCCCAAGTTCTGTTCCACTTCTGTTCCCTCAGCTCTTGCTCCTCCCCCATGTGTCAGATGTTAGTCTCTTTCCACCTGGACTTTGGCCTTCAGGACTCTGAAGGTGCCCCCTCCTTCTGAAATCTCTCCTGGAGGGACCCTGTCCCTAGTAGTGAACCCCTCCCTCCCTGCACACCCCTCCTTGCCCCTCTTTCACATGTGTCAGTGACTACCTTCAGTGTGTTTGCTTCGCTGTCCCCTCACTATATAGACGGTGAGCGCCTGGAGGCTGAGGGCCTGGGGGGGACTCAGCTTTGGGTCCCGAGCTTTTGCAGGTTGAATGAATGAATGAGCGCACGCAAGGACTGCGACTGCGAGGGGGAGGCTGGAGCAGGGAAGGCTTCGTTCAGGGCCTGTCCTCAGCAGTTTTCACCCCCCCCCCGTTGCTTCCTGAGCTCCCCCCACAAACCTGTAGCCACTCTGCTCCCAAGGGGCTGGGGAGGGGCCAGGGTGCTGGCCGCCCTGCGCCAGGGATGCCGCGTTTGTCTTCAGGGCTGTCTGCGGCCTCCTCAGCAACTCCAGGTCCTTGCAGACCTGCAGAAACAACTTTCCCCTCTCACCCAGCAACCCCCCCCCCAAAACAAACACAGCCGCTGCCAGAGAGCCACAAGGGCTCACAATGAGAAACAGGTGTCTCCCAGAGACCTATCAGCCCAGGCTGTGCAGCAGCTTGGGGTCACCGCCTGGGGGCAGGGGAGGGGTGTGGGCATGGCAGCACTCACCCGCTCAGCCCGAGGGCCCAGCATGGGGTGCAGCAGCCACCTCCCTCCCACCCTGGTCACAGGAGGCTGTGACTAACAGGAACATCCCCTCCCAGCCCAGAGGAGCCAGGGTGCACGGGTTCCAGCTGGGCCCTTGCTGGGGACAGTGCTGGGGGGACAGCTAGACCTGGACAAAAGCCTTGCTCTCATGTCCACCCACTGTCTCAGACTTCTGCTTCACCCCAGGGAGTCAAAGAGCACAAGTGTCCTTATCACCTGGCTTTAATCCCCACTTAGCCCCGTATAAGCTCCGTGAGCCCCAGCAGCTGCTTTTGCCTCTTGGAGTCTTACTTTACTCACCCGTGAAATGGGTCTATAAAGACACTCTCCACCGGTGGTGGGCCGGGACTCGGGGTGGTAGCTTACACGTGCATGTGTGTAAATGACCCCAGTGCAGGGCCTGGGCTGTAATATGTGTTTATTAAAAGTCAGCCCCCATGTCTCGGGCTCGAGATCCATCACTAAGGGACTGTGTCTGAAGTTGGGCAAGGCGTTTTCATCTGTTCCGGGCCTTTAGGAAGATCTATAAGCTCCACCCGTCCCCTGACCTCCTGAGGCCCAGTCCCAGGGAGCTGCTGCTTGTCTCCTGTGTGGGTCCGCCCACGTATTGCACCTCCCAGCTTCTGTGTGATGTTCCTCTGCCTGGAATGCCTTTCCCTAGTTGTCTCACTCCTTTCAGTCACAAGACATGCTTCCAGAGCGCTTATTATGCACTAGGCACTGTTCTGAGCCCTTGGAATACGTAGGTGAAAAAGCCCTGTCTTCTCCTGCTCCCAGGAGTCCCTGTTCCCCGCCACATCTGCCTTGTGCCACTTATCTCACCTTACTGAGGTGGGCTGTTCACACATCTGTCCTCCCCGTGACTAAGCTCCTGGAGGGCAGGGACCACATCTAACCAGGTCTCGACCCACAGCACCAGGCACAGAGGGTGGATTCACTGCGGAACCCCAGCATCCGTCTGGGGGCCGAGTGGGCTTGGGGCCCAGTCGGAGCCTGTGGGCTGAACAAGTGAAGGGGGCCTGGCAAGCTCAGCTCCCCTGCGGCTCCTGCCGGAAGGGTAACTCCATCTCCATGCCCCCCCCCCCACACCCCTGTGGCCAGTTTCAGATTCTGCTGGCTCAGCCCCCTCAGCAGTGCCAGTGCACCCGGCACTTTCCATCTGCGGAGGGAGCTGCAGGGTCCAGACACCCTGGAAGGTTTGGCCGTGGTGGGAGAGAGGCCCCTGGGTGCTGGAGTGGTCTTCTGTGTTTGTATTGGAAGCAGGCTCCTTGCATGCCAGCGCTCGCCCCTGATTTCAATTATCCAATTGCACACTGCTGCTAAAATTGCCCATGGGCAAACGAGCTGGCTCCGGGCCCCTTCCTTCATTAATTCCGACAGTCCGTCATGTTGCGCCCACGGAGGCCCGCTCTCCTCCCGCGGCAGGCTCAGTGGACTCTGTCCAGGTCACTGGGATGGGAACCTGAGAGAAGGAGCTGAGGGGAGGAAATGTCCCAAGAAAAACACTGGTGATGGGGAGGGGCTTCAGGTTAGAGCCTTCCCTCCTCCTGACGCCCTGAGGTCTGCATCACGTATTCTCGGATTCTGGTTCTCGGAGGGCTGGGCCAGGAGTCATTTTTCCAAGGTGACGGTGAAGGGCATTTATGAAAGGCATTTGTGACCTTTGGCCCAGCCATGAAGATGAAATGAGGGACACTTTGCCTGTGCGAGCGCCCAGTAGGTTCTTTCCCCTCCTTTCCCAGTTCCTTTATTTACTTGCTTATTGCTCTTCCTGGTGTTTCGATCAGAAAGGACATGTCTGCTCTTCTGAAGTCAGGTGATGGGGCTGCAGGACAGGCGGGAGGGGAGGGAGCAGAGAAGTGGGAATCCGGGACTATGCCAGACGCCTTGATAGGGGCTCATGGTCACCTGCTGCCCACCACCCCACATGTTCCCATCCTGCCTCCGTGCTGGGACCTCAGGAGACAAAAACAGACACGTAGCACATCATTGGTGAAAGTCGAGTGGGGAAGGGTAGACCCCTGATCTAAGGAGGGAGGGCAGAGTAGATGCTAGGCAAGCTACCCGCTGCTCCGCCAGAGCCCAGGGGTCTTACTGGGTGTCTGTCTACCACCTAAAGTGGTGTCATGTAGGTCACTCCCAAGTGTCCCGCTTTTGGTGGGATAATCACTAGAAACCATATTGGCTATTGCAGCTGGAGAAAAGGCTGTGCCCTCCCCATTGCTTGTGGGTGCTGAGGAGAGAGTGGGTCTGTGTCTGGAGGAGGTGGTGGGAATGGAGCAGAGGAGCCCCAGGGGCTGAGGGAGCAGGGGCAGCATGGAGAAGAGACGTGGGGAGGACTGAACCGCTTTCCCCAAAAGCCTGCAGGGCTGGCCTGGTGCAGAGGGAAAGAGGGGTTCTCAGAAGAGGCCGCTGGACCTGGTGGGGAAGAACTGAAGATCACAGCCAAGAGCTAGCTGCCCGCCCCTCGGGGATCAGTCAGCTCCTGCGTGGTGGGCAGCCGCCCGGCCTCTGCTGGGACAGCTGGGTTAGGGATGCTGCCTGGTCGGCTGTGCTCTTCCCAGATTTGTGGCCCCAGGCGGGTCATCTCCCTCTGAGCCCTGGTCGTCTCTGCTGCCCCGTGGGGAGGGTACTGACTAGGGAGTATGACGGACAAGACCTCCCCCCCTCCCCCAGACACCCGTGCCTGGGAGGAGGTAGTTCCCCTGTCGCACAGGCCTGGGCACAGAGGGGCTGCCTTGGAGGCCGTCGGTCCAAGGGACAGGATGAGGCCAAGTGTCCCGTCTCCCCAGCCTTGCACTGCCCTGTCAGCCCTCCCAGTGCCTGGTAAATACCACCCCCCCCAATGTGTTGGAACTCCAGGGCTCCAGGAAATGTTGTTACAAATTGTTTTTCCACCAGAGCACATACTGGATTTTCCATGGCACCTCCAGCACATTTTCGGGAAATCCCAGGTGGTGGGGATGGGGGCTGAGACCCTCCAGAAAGGCCAAAGCCCCGGCGAACCAAAAGACGGCTGGGTTTTATTTAATCATAAGTGCATATATGTCTCAACCTTTGAATACTGGAAAGGAAAGGGAAAAGAAAAAAAAAAGCCCGGCAAACCAAAAAAACACACACATCGCTTTGCTGTGGAGGGTAATTACTCTGAATTCAGTTAAACCAACTTGCTCTAGCTAACTAGATTAGTTTACATCTTGTGGTAGAAAAAGAAATACAAATTACTTAGATTGCAATAAACCATGTTTTTCTAACTAAATAGATTAGTTTATATCTTGTGGCAAGAAACAAGAAGGAGAACGGCTCAGAAATGCCTGTCGCTCGCTCCTGGCCGCTCACTCATGCAAAGAAGCGTGTTTTCTGCGTGACCTCTAGCCCCGGAGCCCTGTGCCTGCCTCCGCCCCCGCCTCTGAGACATGCAAAGAATTGATACTGGGGAGAAGAAAACAAAGCCACCTCCAGCCCGGTCACGGTGATGAGGGGACCTGACTGTGTTCTGGTGTCACCCTGTCCACCCAGATCGCAGTTGCTTCGGTGAACGTGGGCTTGCTGGCTGCCCACTACGTGCGGGCCAGAGGGCGAGGCACTGGGGAACAGGCCCGCTCTGTGACGTGAGACCCACGTAGCCACGCTTGGCTCATTCGGTGGCTCCGCCATCTCCGTTTTAAAATTTTTAAGAATTTAGGAACGTGGGGCTCCACGCTCGTGCTCTGCACTGGGCCCTGCAGATCATGCCAGTCCCGGAGGACAGACAAGGGATAGAGGAGGCCAAAGCCTGCCCTCCCAGGAGCGCGTAGCCTTGTAGGGGACGTGTCGTGTGTGGTTAGTATTTGTCAAAAGGATCTTTGCCAGTACAGAATTGATAGTGCATTGTCTTAAGTGATTCCAGAAATGTCAATGACCTGAAGGGTCTCCAGCCTTTTCTCCCCACTAAGAACGAAGACACTTGTTCCTACATGTCTCTGTCTTTCTTTCCTAAGATTGCCTGGGAGAGTCAAGTGTAATGGGTACCAGCAGTTTCTTTCTTTCTTTTTTTTTTTTAAAAGATTTTATTTACTTATTTGACAGAGAGAGAGATCACAAGCAGGCAGAGAGAGAGAGAGGAGGAAGCAGGCGCTCTGATGAGCAGAGAGCCCGATGCGGGGCTCGATCCCAGGACCCTGAGATCATGACCTGAGCTGAAGGCAGAGGCTTAACCCACTGAGCCACCCAGGCGCCCCAGCAGTTTCTAAGGAGACTTGTCAAGCTAGGTGTCTCTCCCAGGGCTGTCTGAGGGCTTCTACAAGGGTCACTGCAGTGGAGAAAGTTCGTTCTAACCATCAGAACGCAGCCCATGTGTTATGCCCCATTAAGGAGTCCCCTATGATGCATTGTCTTACTGTGTCGTTTCAATGGGTTTATAAAGGGTAGAGTGGCTTTAGGGGATGCAGCTCAGTCTTCTCCCGCAGAAAAGTCCTAGCTGGGTGGTACCTGTCCCAAGAAGGGCACAGCCTCTTACTTCTCTGCTGAATGAGGCACCGCTTTCTCTCCAGGAGGGCTGGCCACTGCTGCGCAGGTGCTCCAGGCCTGGGCAAGGAGAGGGGCCAACGTGGACTTGGACCCCTCAGTGCTGTCACATCCCATCAGCCACAGCTGGGAACCCCGACCATGGCACCACAAGGGAGGTGGGGACTGGGCTCTCTTCTGGGCCACCGCGTGCCGTGTGAGGTATAGGCAGGTACGTGTGTCTCCGTTGTTTGAACGAGGCTGTAGGCTCAGGGGAACAGTGACTTGGCCCAGGTCGTGCAGCATGCAGGTCTGGGCGTTTTCTAAGTACCCACGCTGCTTTACAGCTCCAGGGGTGTGGGCTCCTGGAAGAAGCCTTCTGGACTCGAGGGAGGCTGGGAGAGGGTACGTCACCGCTGGGTGGTTCCACTGCAAGGCCCTGTAACTGAGGGTTATGGACTCATTCTTGTACCCACTGAGGGACGGGATACTCACTACTTTGCCTTGCCATCCTAGAACCTTGTTGGCTATTAATTACTGCCATTTCAGTTCAGCAAATAATAACCAGATGGTCTTGGACAAACAGAGCTATGGGGCTGATTGGCGGGGTCCCTGATCCGGGCTGGGGCGTCAGGAAAGGCCTCCTAAAGACGTCACCCTTTGGGAAGTCAGTGTTGAAGGATGAATTTGAGTTATTTCCTAGCCCTGCGACTTTGGGCAGGTTATTTAACCTCTCCAAACCTCACTTTCCTCATCTGAAAAATGGGCATATTAGGAGTCTCTACTTCATACAGCTAAAGTGAGAACTCTTAACATCTCTGTAGGTATTTCGTGGATGTCTGTTGTTGGTGAGAGCACACCCCACAGAAGATCTGGCAGGGAAAAAGGTGAAATGATTAACAGAGTGCAGGCCACTCACGAGGCTAGACAGGAAGATAGGGAGTGGGGGCAGCAGGAGACAAGGAGAAGGGTTAGGAAGCTCTCCCCTCTCATCAGCCCCTCTCTGCTGGCCTCGATCTGTGTCCTGTAACTGGGTCTGCTCCCCCTGACCAGATGGGGAAACTGACAGGCTTGTGTGTGGCTGAGCTGGCTCCTTGTGAGCACGGGCTAGGGCCAAGGCCAGAGAGGCTTACTGGTGAGCTCGGCACATGGGACGGAGGGGGAAAGGGACAGAGGAGGTGGGTAGAGCCTGGAAATGGGAGAGCAGGAGAGGCCAGGAAGGAGAGAGTAGGAGCCAGGAAAGACTGAGCCCTCAGCTTTTGTAACGGGACAGCAACAAGCCTACAGGTAGGTGATATGAGCCCCATTTGCAGATGAAGAAACAGGCTCCAAGGACTTTGTGACTGACTTAGTTCACCCAGTTAGTGATCTGATTCCAAAGCTTTCTCTCTCTCATTTTCTTCCCTTAAAAAGAAGAAGCCTCAAAAAAAAAAAAAAAAAGAGAAAAGAAAAAGAAAAAGCCTCACACGGACTGGTATGTATTATTATAGAGTATGTAATCTTTATAAAAGGCATAGACAAAAATTATAAAATTCCACCATCTGGTGGGATAACCGCCGTTAACATTTGATGACTATCCGTCCTGACATTTCCCCCATCGATGTCTCTCTCGATATACATGCATGGAGAGGAATACGTATTTATGAAAATGGGACCATTGCTATGCACACTGTCCTTTATTCTGTTCGCCGTATATCACAAACATCTTCCCACCGCAGTGAAAGCATACCCATGCTATCGTTGCTAGTGGTTACAGAACACATTTAGACCATCAGAATTTCCACAGGCACACAGAAGAGAGCACAGCAAGGTGACTTTTTCATGAGAAAGCAAAAGAAATCCGGAAACTTTGGAGTAAAAAGGCCAAAACGAACCAACCTTTCTTTCCTTCTCCCACACACTCCCAAGTACCATTCACCTGAGTTTACCTAGGGGTTGGCCCTAAGCCATCCTGCCTCCACTGAATCTTTCAATCACCTAACTTTACGGCTAGAAGGATCCAGAAAGCACATTTCTTTAAGTCAGTTTTCCCTTTTCCCTTCACAGAAGGGAAAAAGGTCAAACAGAACATTGTGAGGGTTTTCCTGCCAACTTGCTTTCTGGAATAAGGACTCCTTCCTCTGCATTTCTCCCGGTGTCCGGGTCCCTGGGCTCCTCGTCCTTCAGGTGGATAACCGAGAGTAAGCATGGATGCACCTTGGGGCACTAGCTTCTCCCTTCATGACGTGGCCTGGTAGAAAAAACACCAGACCCAAAAATCAGACAAATGAGGTTCAAATCCTGGCTTTCCCCCATATTTCTGGGATAACCTCAAGCCATGGTTCGTGTCTGAGCCCCAGTTTCCTAGTTATTAAGCAGAAGGGATACAGGGAATGTGAATGGTGGTTGGTGGGGGTATATGGCACAGAAGAGAATGGTGCTCAACCAGTCATTTTTGAAACTCTATTAGTTTCTATTCTCAGAGAATTTTCTTTAAGAGGTGGGCCCACCTGTTTCTTGGTTAAATATCCCCTTTATTCAGTAACTGAAGAGAGCTTAGAAGTCAGAATCCAGTGATCAAAAGACTCCCTTGTAAAAAGCCGTGTTTGTGGCCCAGTCCAATGAATGAACGAATTGCCCATCATGAAAGAAATTGTTTCCGATACGCATGAAAATGTATTGGCCAAAGCAGCTTGGGCCTGCCGCCCCAGCTGCCGGAGGTGATGGCACCACTGCCTAAATTGCCACACTCTTGCCCTTGGAACCTGTGTGCAATTGCAGCCAGACTCCTCCCAGCAGCAGCAGCCAGTACTCACATGGGCTGCTTGGCACATGCCAGCAGGAGGCCTCCAAGTGAACTGCGAAGGACAGGCTCCAATTGTCTGTAGAAGGGGCTGGAACTGGGCAAGAACTGTGTGTTCCTCGGGCACATCGTGCCTGTTGCCAGAGGGCACCAACAGCACAGGGGCATGGCCCCTCTGCCAAGCTCTTGCTTACCCTCAGGAGCCAGTCCAGGGGACCTGTGTTTTTTTTGCTGCGTTATTAAGCTGTCTTTTGCTTTTAAGGTTCCCAGACCTGTCATAATACAGACCATCGTAGCCAGGATGCTGGGCCGCTGTTCCTATGAACTGCAGGGACGGCGCGGAGAAATCCCACTTTCCCTGTGGGGCGGTTGACAGCCGGCTGACAGTCCCCAGCCAGGCTGCTCCCACGAGGGGTTCAGCCATGCGGGTCCAGGTGTGGACAATCAGTCTTGTCCCCGTGGGGAGGCTGATGGAGCCCTGCCACCTTCACACGCTACTGGGGGAGCGTAGAGCTGTGAGCAGGGGAGGAAGGGCAAATGTAAGACAGCGATCAGAACTCCTGGGTTCTTGGGAAGGTCTCAGCCCGCCATCACAAAGGGCTTGGAGCTCGACACCCCGGGGGACCTGGCTGAATCCAGCTCTACCGCATCCTCGCCGCTGACCTTCAGCACGTTCCTTCCCTTCACTGAGCTTCGGGAAAATAAGGGTGCCCTCACAGGGTTTGCTGTCAAGATGACATGATCACGCGTTTCCTTGATGGGGAGCCCCGTGCCCCGTCTGCGGCTCGCAGCACATCGGTGGCGCTGTTACTGTTCATTGCACTGGGCACATGCAGGGCTGGCAGCCAGGAAACCTGGCTCTTGATCCCAGCTCTGCCGCGGGCCTGTGGTGTGACTTCAGGCAGGTCTGTGCCCCTCTCTGAGCGGTCCTTAACTCGCTTCTCAGCCCAGAAACGGAGAGATGGCAGCAGTGCTGTGACGGCCTCCAAGCCCGGGGGTAAGGCCTGGGTCTAAGAGTGGCAGGTACAGGGGGGTGGGGGTCGGTAAGATTCCAGGTAGGATCAGTAGGCAGGTCTTGCCCAGAATTAAAGCCTCTGCTTTAGTACCTCTTCTTTTTCCCTCTGAAACTGGTTTAGTGTTGTGAACACGCAAGGAGACTGCTCCTAAGTGCTATGTGTGCTATGTGCCCCCCGCCGAACACCTGCCAGAGAGACCAGGGGCTGGGCAGGCAGTGGGCAAGGCACAAGATACAGTGGAGGGAGGGGAGGGGGGAGAGAGACATGCAGAGAAAGAAGCAGAGAAAGGTGAGCGTTTATACGGAACCTCAGAGCTGGAGGCATGTGGGGTCAGCCCTAAAGAATGTGAAAGGACGTATTTCCCATCTGACGTGGAAGGGCAGCCAGAGGAGGCCAGGGCCGTGGGTGGCTGAAGGAGCCGTGTCGATGCCGGGTGCTAATTCATTTCTGATGTCTGGGGTTGGGAAGTGGCAGTGCTGACTCTCCAGAGAACTCCGGCCAGAAGCAGACCCGTGGAGTGCTGAGTTGGGGGGAATCTTCAGACCCCTCTCTTCTCAGACATCTGGCTAGCACCTCCTTCCCTGTCCCCCGCTGCCAAGGGCCTGGTCAGGCCTGCTCCTCTAGGAAGTTGGTTCTCATTTCTCCTCCCACCGAAGTTTTCCCCAGGACTTGGATCCTTGGAGAAAACCAAGGAATGGTGTTTGACCGTGGCAACCATTTATGGAGCACCTACTACCCTCCAGGCATGAGCTGAGCACTTACACATATATTGTCTCTCTTAATTTGATCTTTCAGGCTCTTCTTGCCCCGGGAACGTCTGATCGGCACTTTCTATTTCTCCTTAGATCCACAGCTTTTTGTGCCCCTTCTCCCCTCGACCTTGACCGTGAGCTTCTCCAGGGCGGGCTCAGCCTTTGAGCTGAGTGTCCTCCAAGACCCAGGCTCCAGCTTCAGCATGTTGACTTGATTCTGTTGAATTAAATCTAGGGACGCCCGGGGGGCTCAGTCAGTTGTGCATCCGATGCTTGGTTTCACTCAGGTCATGATATCAGGGTTGTGAAATCTTGCCCTACGTCCTCTAGGCTCAGAGTCTGCTTGAGATTCTTTTCCCTTCCCTCTTCCTCCCCCCACACCTCTGTCCGCACCCTCTTGCTCTCTTTCTCCCTAAAATAAATGAATAAATAAAATCTTAAAAGAATTAAATTGAATTAATCTGCAGGAGGCTTACCGAATTCAGCTTCTTTGATTTGGAGCATTAGGAGTCCGCTTTGCCGGGAGAGAGGGGTGGGGGAGATGATATTTTGAAGCAGAGTACATAACACGGAGGGCAATGCTGAGCTTGAGTGGAAGGCGGCGTTCACGGTGGGGTCCCTGACATGGAGGGAAGTGCAGTGAGGAGCGATCTGGGGTATTCTTGGCCAAGGGGAGGGAAGGGATGTGTGGTGGGAGGGAGCCCTTCCCTGGGTTGGGGCTGGGCTTGGTTTTCTGGGACGCTCCTCCCTCGTGTGTCGGGCTACGCTGGAGGAGTGAGGGGACCACGTGGTCTCCTCCTAGAGAGCGCATGGTCACACTAGGCAGAGGGAGAGTCTAGGACCCCGGGCACTTGGTTAGATCACTTTCATAGGATAGCACTTTCTGGTTCCACGGCCGTAACGCCATTTCCTGCAGGGATTGGAGATTTGCTCCAGTAAGAGTTTTCCTGGGAAAGGACTCACAGGTTAGATGTCTTCATCCACAGAATAAAATTTGAACTCCTCTGCCTGGTGTCCCCAAATATGGACCCTGCTGACCAGTCAGTCTACCATCCCTGCCTCCTGCCTCCTTCCCTCCCCCTTGCTGCTTCCTCCACACCTGTGCTTCCCCCATCCTAGCCTTTGGTCACCCTGTTCTCATCTCTTTTAATGGCCTCCCTGATCCTGACCCATTACCACATCCTTCCCATCCATCCTTAAGGTCAGTCTCAGATCCCTCCTCTTCTAGGAAGCCTTCCCTCATCTCCTTGCTGCAAACATCAGCCTCCCTTCAGTACTCTGTTTCAGCTTCTCTGTATGCCTCATGCTATTTTGTGCTCAAGTTAGGTTTTGGGGGAAGGTACTCATCATTCTCCTTCCCCCAGAGTGAACTCTTGAAGGAGCTCTGAGGCCCTGAGGGCATGCTCAGGGACTGCAGGTAAGGGAGAGCCACTAACTCAAGGAGGCAGACAGATCCCATAGCCTGGCCTGACGCAGCCTCTGGCACAGCAGGGGTTAATCAGGGGTACATGTGATCAATAAATATTTACTGGGTGTTAAGTGTTTAGCCTAATGCAGGATTTAACAGCCATTCTCATTTATGGTAATGGGAGGCATGTGCGACCCTGGGGGTTTGGGAAGGGAGCTCCCTCCACCTGCCTTCAGACTAGTTTCAGACCCCCACCCCCGTCAGACTCCAACTGCCCTGTGGAGGTGGAGTTTCAGCTTCTAATTCTTTTCTTGGGTTCTCAAGTCCTGACTCCACCCCAGGCAGATCCCAGCCCTCACAGAATCCTCACCCCATTTCTGTGCCTGGCTCTGTACAGGGCACTGGGGACACAGAGGTGAGAGACACAGCTCCCTCCCACAAGGAGCCCCTCATTTCTCATCTCTGCCCTGAGAAATAACACCAGTCTTTTTCCTTCCACTGCAGTTCACAGCCGAGTCAGAAGACTCTGGGATCACTGGAGAGGAAGAGAGGCACAGCTGGACTTCTGGGGAAGGACAGGGCGTGGGGGTGTGTAGAGGCCCCAGGTGTGGGTGTGCAGCAGCCCAAGTGTAGGTGTGCAGAATCCTTGGGTGTAGGTGTGCAGGGGCCCCAGGTGTAGGTGTGCAGAACCCCAGGTGCAGGTGTGCAGAACCCCCAGGTGATTTGATGCACGCCTCAGAGCATACCGTCCAACACACATCACAGGACTAGAAGCAGAGACTGACCACTGGGCAGCACTGGAGTGGGGGCTGGACTGGAAGAAGCCTGGGGGCTGTGGGAGATAGGGAGCAGCATCTCTAAGATGAGAGAGGAAGGCTTCTCTAAGGAGGTGATCTCCAGCTACATTGTGAACCCAGTCCAAGAAGCGGGAAATGATATTTGAGGCAAAGGGAATGCTGTATACCACGGCCCAGAGACATGAAAAAAATCTGGCATGTGGAAGAGCATAAGGCGTTTGTGACTAGATCTGGGCTTTCCATGGTGTAGCCACGAGCCGCATGTACTATTTAAATTTAAATGGGTTAAAATTTAATTGGTTAAGATTAAACAGAATTAAAATTCAATTCCTCAGTCACCCTAGCCACAGTTCAAGGGCGTAAGAGCCCCGTGTGGCTAGCGGCCCAGCTGTATTACAGAATTTCCATCGCCCGAGGAGGCTGGAGTGTCCAGCACTGGCCCAGGGTACAGAGTGGCTGGGGGTCAGCAGGGAAGAGCCAGCAGGGTCCCTGGGATCAGAGTGCAAAGGGTCCTGAGTGATGTGTGGACTCAGGGTCCCCTTCCTGTGGGAGGGAGGGTGCCAGCTCTTCCCTGGACCTCCACTGATTCCAACAGGGAGGCTTCTCATTTATTCCCGAATCGCTTTATGAACTCCTATTCTGTGCCCCACCTCCCTGGTTACAAGAGAGGTGTGTACTGAGAACCTGGCCTCTGGAGAGGGATCAGAGCCTTCCCCAGTTATGTCAAGGCCACGAGATTACAAGGGTCCTGTGAGAAAGCAGCAAGCGCAGCCCCTGTCCATCACCCTGCGCTGGCCAGTACACTCTCCGTGAAGCCTGAGCAGGACCAGCATCAGACGACGCAGCCCGTGGAGGCTCGAAGTCGTGCAGTTGTTCATGAAAAACAAACACCGGGCGGCTGTGGTGACTGGTGGAATGCAGGCTGTGTTGGGGCAGTGGGAGGGGTTGAGGCCGGCAGGACGAGGGGGCTTAGCATGGAAGAGGGGCTGCCTCTTCTTGGGCTGCCCTCTGCCTACTTGCTTAGGGGTCAGTTACACCTTCTTCCATGCCCAGTTCCAGGGTCACCTCCTCCATGATACCTCCCCTGGTTGGTCAAGGAGCCTTCCATATTTCACAGGACACCAGTCCTGCAGACTGCAGCTCTGTCCAGCTCTGTAACTAGACCTGGGTTCCATGAGAGCCAGACATGACTTGTTAACTGTGCTCTTCCCTGGCCTCATCCATGTTCCCCTCTCTTCCCCATGTGCCTCCATTGTTATCCCTCTGCATCCAACTACCTGTTTGTATCTCTTTCTCCACCATTAGACTGTGAACTCCCTGAGCCCAGGGGCTGTGTTGTTCAGCTCCCACTTACCCGAATGAATGAGTGAAGGCGGGAGGATGGAGGCTGTTCTGTCCACCCTGTCTGGAGGCAGAGAACTTGTGGGTGGATAGAACAAGGAATGGGTCCGGAAGGGTTGTGGGATATGAAGGACGGCCGAACAGGTGGCACGGCCCTGGGTCCCCACTGCCAAGCCACAGGATCTTCTACCCTGCAGTGTGACCTGAGCAGACTCCCCCGGGAGGGGACACTCTGTCTTGCTTCTCCTGGGCTCCCTCCTCCCTCGCTGATTGACTGCTGCAGAGAAGATAATGGCAGATCCCTTTATTCATTGGGCCGGCCTCTAGGCAGAAGGGTTTGCTCCAAGTGCCACTTGGTGACTCGTGCAAATTGTTCCTGACAGCCCGCAGAAGGAAGGCCAGGCCATCTGCCTCGCCCTTTCGCTGGGCGGAAAGGGCTGGAAGGAGAGATATTAGGTTTCCACTTCAGTCAATACTTTGATGTTCAAAGCTGTTTAATATTCATTAAACCAGTCCTTCAGTTGTAATTGCGGTCATTACCCTCCCTTTTATGATCGTCTGTAAATGTTATGGGACAGACAGGCACAGCTATCCTAATGATGGAGGGTTTTGATGATGGATAAAAGGTTGAATAGAACCCCCCTTCAGTCTGTCTCCTCACTCTTCAGTGCTTGCTCCCACGCCTTTCTTCGTCTTTCGCTCTTAAAAGATGGTGTTTGGGCTGAGGGAGCAGGATGGCTCCAGTGGGGTCATGGTGAGTTAATTTTACAGAGACAGACAGGTGGTCCTGCGGTCTTGGACTGAACCTAAACTCCCCTGCACACCTGGGCCCAGCCTGAAGGTCAGGCCCTGAGCCCTGACCCAGCCCCAGTCTCGGCCTTGACCCTAGCCACGTTCTGAGCATCGAGAGAGGGAAACTAGGTGATCAGAACAGGTTTGGACCTTGGAGATGTGGGTGCTTTTGCAGAGGGGTGGGGCCTCCTATGGGGACATTCCCAGGCTTCGGAATGCCAGGCTCTGCCACTTTCTGGCTGCATGGTTTGGACAGCGGCTGCGCCCCTGCAGCATTCAAGAAGAGTCATTGGGAAGACCCCGCTCACCAGCAGGTGTGCAGCCCAGCTCAGCCAATGCCCCTTCTCCGCGCTCCCACCAGCCCCTTGAATTCTCATGAGAGCAGGCTGGTCCTCTGCTAAGAACCCTAAGCCTGCTGGGAGGGGGGCACTGTGGGCTGGCTGGGTCCTGTCACATGAGGGGCTGGGTACCTTCTCCTGCCTCCCTACTCTCCGGTTCCAACAGTCCCCTCAGGCACCCTCTTGTGAACTTCCCAGGGCCATAGGTTGCAGCCTCTGGCAAGCAGCCCCCAAGACAGGTTTGTGTGCCCAGTGTTTATTAAGGAGGCCCTTGGGATCCACAGCTCTGTCTGGAAAAGGGGTCGGAGAAGAAGCCAATCAGGTGGAGGAAATGCAGGTCTGCCCCAGCTCCGGGTCTCAACGTCCAGCACGGTCACATCACGTAAGTCCCAACAAGCAAGGGAGAGCTTGCCAGTGGATAAACAGATGATCAGAGCTCTCTTCTGCAGCAGCAAAAGGATAAATGTAGGTGGGGAAGGCAGTGAAGACCTGCTCAATGAGTGAGTGAGTGAGCGAGCGAGTGAATGAGCAAGCAATTAAAGAAATCTGCAGATGAGTAGAATGGATCCCCAATCCCTTATGTGTCTCAGAATTCAGTATTCTTTGGGTTTTAGATATGCAAATCCATCGCTCTTTAACACCGCACTGGGGCCAGGAACAGCACCCATAATCACATTAATAGTTGGGCTGCAAAACATGATATTTACAAGAAGTGGGCTAGACCAAGACTCTGTATAACCTTGTGTAGGCTCAGGTCAGGTTATCAAAGACCAGTGGTTCTTCAGAGCTTTTTGGATTCTGAAACTGCCAATAAGGGAGTGAGGGCCAAGGTTCTTTCTGGCTTCATAAATTCCCTTAAGGATGTGGAGCTTCTACAGACTCTGAGCTGCCCATGCCTCCCTGGCTCCCTTCAGTGCCCAAGCTGGGCCTCAGCTCCCTGGGTCCCTCCTCCTGCCACGTGTTTCTTTCTTTGCTCCAGGGCCAACCGCAGCCACACTGAGGTCAGTGAGATGGGAGGCTCAGATCGGGTCTAATCACCCATCTTAGCATTCTAATGGCACCTGCTAAGTGAGAGGTTAGAGAGTTCTAGCAGGAGGGAGAGCCCCAGCAGCCTGGACACAGGAATTGCAGCGGCCACCTCCTGGGACAGGGGAGGTTGTGCCTGTCTTTCCCAACTGTTAGGGCTGGGGTGGTGGCGGGGGGTGGTTCCAGCACTGTCATAGCCCCGACTAACAAATTGCCTCTTCCACACCCCTCTCTAGTCCATTTGTCCGAGCTAGGGGCTGTGTGCTTTTCTACAGCGGTTCCTTCTTTCCTTCGTGGGCTCATTCATTCATTCAACCAACAATGTTCTAAGCATGTACTGTGCACCAACATGACTGGATGATGGTGTTAGGATTATTCCGTGAGTTGGGCAGTATGGATACTGAAGGAAAACCCTTTTAGGATAAGAATAAATATCAGTTTTTTTTTTTTCTCGTATCAGATCAATATCCAAACTTGTATTTGTGTAGGATATTGTGGTTTGCAAGGCATTTTTTTCAAGTGTTATTTAATCCTTCCCCACAACCCTGTGAAGCAGATCGGGGCAGGTGTTGTCTGTGGGAAAAGCAGTGGATACAGGATATAATATAGTGGGCCCATCTTGCCTAGAAGAAGAGCGATTTCTTCCTCAGGTGCAATTTGCTGTTTACCAAAACTTGCATCAAAAACCTTGCCTCAGGGCACCTGGGTGGCTTAGTCATTAAGTGTCTGCCTGCAGCTCAGGATTCTCCCAGGGTCCTGGGATGGAGCCCTGCATTGGGCTACCTGTTCCGTGGGAAGCCTGCTTCTCCCTCCCCAACTACCCCTGCTTATGTTCCCTCTCTCATGCTTGCACGCGCGCACACACACACACACTCTCTCTCTCTCTCTCTCTCTGTCAAATAAATAAATAAAATCTTAAAAAAAAAACAACCCTTTGTCTCCACAGCCTCCCTCTGGGGGCCTTCCACCTGGGGAAGAGTCTGTTCTCTGGACACACCTTGGAGTCTCCCTGCTTCCTGGCTTGGTGAGCTCCCCCTCATCCACCAAGGGCTGTCCTGCAGGTTCCTTCTCTATGACGGTTTAAGAAATAGCTGTCCAGTGGCCTACAAGGCCCAAAATGTGCAGCTGGCCCAGCTCTCTGTCCAGCTCTCTGATCATTACCCTCCTCAGCCCCACCCCACCCTCCAGCCGCTCTGGCTTCCTTGCACTCTCTGGCCACAGGGCATTTGCACTGGCTGTTCCCCAGGACTTGAATGCGTTACCCTCACAAAGGGGCATGGCCAACTCTCCCGTCTCCCAAATGTCACCCTAAAGAGTACTGTATTTACACTGCAGCCTTAGTGCTCCAATCCCCTGCTCCTGCTCACTTTCCCCCTTTTTCCACAGTACCTCCCCCAGCCACCACCCAAATGGGGTACGTATGATTGACTTGTTATGTCCTTTATTTACTGTCTGTCTCACCCCCGACACAATAGACTGTAAGATCCAGGAGAGCAGGGATTTGGGTCTGTTGTATGCTGACAATCCTACCCTCTAGAACAGTGTTTGTCACACAGTACTGGCTCAGTATGTAGTGGTGGAATTAATCTTGGATACCTTCTCCAATGCCTGAGAAACTTTACTGGGTGCCTTCTTCCTCTGTCTGTGATTTTATGTATGTGTGCATATATAAAATAATCATTTATATTGATACTTTATATATATTTTAAATTTTCTCTTCAGCCTTTGTAATTATGAGCTCCAGGCTGGGAGCTCTGGGAGGGAGATGAGCTCCCTGTCTCAGCTTATGTAAAAATCCCGCTATGCGGCAGAGCCTAAGGAAAGAAAACCAGTGTGGAGTGCCACCCGCATGCCTCACTGTTACTGGCACTCTCTTGTTTAACCATGAGGACAAATCTTTTGAATTCGTTGCCATGATCCCCACCTTTCAGCTGGGGAAACTGATGGCAAGGAAGGTGGAATTTCTTGCCCAAGAAGACACAGTACTGGGCACCAGACTCAGAACCCAGGTCTATCTGAATCTAGAACCACAGGGTCCAGGCTGCGGGGGACAGCCCCTGAGAAAGAGCAAGCCAGCCCATGCCCAGGACACAGACAGGCCAGCTAGCCCAGGCTGCCCAAGCCGTCCCGATCCCTGCGGACCCCACTGTGGGCCGTGGTGCCCACTCTTGTTATGGCATCCTCGGGAAGCAGGTGCTGGGATCTGAGACCTCTTCCACCCACACCTCCCTGGTGGGGTCTCTGCTTGCATCCCAGGGGGTGCTGAGGCGGTGTAGACCATGACATTAGGAAGCGGGCGAGAACAGCGCTGGCCTGCCCCATCCACGGGAGAGGGCCGTCCTGCCTGCTGGAGCCTCACAGCCCATTCTGTGCCTCCTCAAACCCGCCCTCCTGTCTGTAACCCCAGAGCCCCGAGCTCCCCATCCTTGCTTTCCTCTGGGCCCTAGGCCAAGCCTTCACCGGCTTCTCTCTGCCAGCCTGTGAATGTCCCTTTATGCAGCAGCCCTGACGCAAGGTCCTTCCTGGGGAGGTGTTATTTTAATATATGAAGGGCAGTCATTTTATTTCATAAAGATAGCTTGTTTGGAGGGGCTGGCGGTGGCCCGGAAGAGGTGGCACTTGACAGTTGCAGGGACAGCCTGTGGTTCGGGGCTGGAGATCACCGTGTGTGCCTCTGTAACCTTGTGTTCGGCTCTGGGGCGAGTCCTGGCGCCTGGGGTCCAAGTACCGGGTAGCTTTTCCCTCCCAGTGACGGGGAACATGGGCAAGCCCATATGGGAAGGCAAACACTGGTACAATGAGGCAGAGCTGGAAGGTGGGGGAGCACAGGCTTTTTCCAGCTCTGTCCCTGCCGTACCTCCCTCCCCACAGTGGGCCCTGTGGACGTCTCTGCCCTCTGGGTCCCCATCAGGAGAGAGGATGACCTTAGGGCCACTGCCATGCCAAGAGACTTTTACTCTGGTCTCCCCAGGGAGTTATGCTGAAAATAAATGAGGAGTGAACACCACTCTGGGCCCTGCAGCCAGGCTGGGGTGATGGACGGGGTGACAAAGTCTGAACAAGGTTGGTTCCAGGACACCCCTGGTTTGCTGCCGAGCGAAACACCTGGCCCTTGAGGCCATGAGACATAGAAGCAGCCTAACCAGCTCCTCTCCTCAACAAGGAGCCTTTCTCTGACTGTGGTGGGAGGAGGCAGTGGGGTCCAGGGCCCGGCAGTCCCAAGGCACCCCCTGCCAGGCAGTGGGGTTGTTGAACTTGGAAATGTGCATGCTTCCTTCTGCTCAGCAGAGCAATCCACAGCTCACTGCAGCACTCACACAGGGTGGCCAGGCATGGCCTGTGCCATACGGGAACTTAAGCGAGAAGTGGTTGTCAGTCTGGGCCCCTGAGCTGGGGGTCGGGGAGTGGACCACATGAGACCCTCCGCTCTCCCTGAGCTCATCCTCTGTGCCTGGGTGTGGGGCTCAAGCTGTGATGAGGACTGACTCCTGAAACTCAGTTGTCCCTTCGCTGGGAATTCCCTGAAGAGTGTCGAGTCCACATCCTTGAGGTGGGACAGGGGCTACTGGAGCTGATTGTGTCCAGAGGGATCTTTGAGTACCTGTCAGCCCCTTGAAGACGTACTTGTAGGTGTCTGTTCAGAACAGACTGTTTAGTGGCTCTACCCTTCCCCAATCACAGTTCTTCACTTTTCAGCCACCGTTCCTGAGATCACATCCCAGTTGGCTGCTTGAGTCTTTATCTCGGGGTCTGTTTGGGAGGTTTGGGGGGAAGCCAAATAAATGCAGACTAGACCTCCGTCTACATGGCTCACATGGTCTCCTCTTAGCGGGTCCCGAGAAAAATCTGCCCACCGACTAGAAAGATGTGCTCCTTTTTCTAACTCACCACATCCCTCCTGCCCGTCCTGGAGAAGCTGGCTGAGGTGGTGGCCGGCATGCCTCAGTGCTCCCTCTGCATGCTCGCAGTGCTCATCCGTCCCGTGTCGCCCGCAAAGGCAGCATGACACTGTATTTAGATATTCCCAGTGCCCCCTCCCCCCCAGCCTTATTCCCAGAGGAGGGAATTTCCCACATCCCACAGGCACCGTCCGTGCTGTGTTGGTAGAGCCCGGGGGTCCCAGCTTCCCGTGACAGGGAGCGGCCCTTCACCCTGGTGTTGTCAGTTATGTCAAATGCTACTAATAATAAGAGCTGCTAACACGCACGAGGCTCTTTGTAGCTCATGAGAAAGCGCTTCCCACGCATTTCGGTTCGTCTTTACAGCAGCCCCGACAGCCTGTGTTACAGATGCTGAAATTCAGACTCAGAGGTACGAAGTGACCCAGGCAGGAACACGCAGCTGGCAGATGGTAGGGCTGGATCTGGAACCAGGCCCTCTGACCTGACCAGCGTCCTGTTATGCAGTAATAGGCCTCTGGTCCAGATGGCCTTTGAGGTATACACAGGCGGTCCCATTTGGGGTGGATGTGAATGGACAGGATCATTCTTATCACTGTTATTGGCTAGCCCTCCACTCCTTGAGGCAGGATGAGCAAGGATCATCATTGCTCCCATTTTTCAGATGGGCACATTGAGTCCCAAAGAGGGGAAGTCACTCCCAGTGGCTCACACTGAATGCAGGGTGGAGGTGGGATTCAAGGTCAAGATCCTGGCTGGAGCCCTGCCTCCCCTGCTGGAGATGTGACAGAGACCCTTCCTGTCCTGCCCCTCTGCGGTCCCATGAGTCCTGGCATTTGTAGAAACCGGTCAGATGCTCAGAAAAACCCTTGGAGCAAAACTGTAAGAACCAGCCAGCCTGTCCCCCAAGCTCCTTGACCTCAAGGCTTTTCCCGGTGCACTTTGTCCCTAGAGCTCCTCCCCGGCCTGTGAAGTTTGCCAGGTGATGTGGCTTCATCCTGTCCCAGGGACTGTGTGGAAGGACAAGTGACATGCTCTTCATGGAATCCACTAATTGTGCTCAAGATTCATTCTGCGCCTGCTGCCAGGACCACCCCAGAGATCACAGAACCATAAGTCCTCTCGCTGCCAGGACGCAGCCCCCTCGGCTCACAGATGGGAAAAATAAGGCCGAGCCGCAGCCCGAGGGCCCAGCTGCCGGCCCTCCACTATTCTGCTGTGCCACGACCAGCAAGAGACCTCCCCAGGCTTCGGGAGGAATGGAGGCGGGGGTGGGAGCCCGAGAACTGCAAGGTGGGAAGGCAAGGTGGGCTGCAGTCACAGGCATTTCTGATGTCCCAGCCGCCCACTGCTGCACTCTCCCGAGTCGGAGAAAGGGAATATAGAGGGAAGAAAGGAAAGCTAGGCTTCTGGCTGTGAATGGGCCCACGGGCCTGGCCGCTGGGGCTCTGCACTTGCTGTCTCTTCTGCCTGGAAGCCGCATTCCCCCGACAGTCTTCCTGACCACCGTGTTTCCGGAGGCTTGAGCCCGTCACCTCCTGTTCCCTTGTCCCACTCTGTTCTTTGTGGCCCTCGTTGCTTCTGGGTATCACGTAGCTCGGGGCTGATGTGCTTGTTGTCTGTCCCGGGATGAAAGCGCTGCGAGGACGGGGGAGATCTGTTGCGTTCCGTGCACGAAAATGGCCAGCATGTGAGCACGTCCTGTGTGGCAGGTGCTGTTCATAGAATTTCACCTGACTGATTCGTTTAATTCTCTTAAACCAGTGGGGTATGGACCATTAGGGCTCCATTATGCAGATATGGAAACTGAGGCCCAGAGAAGTTATGTAACTTGTCCTAAATCAGCTTGACCTTCAATTCTAGAATCTCTAGAGTTCTTGCTGTGTGTGTCCACATAGCTTCACCCTGTAGTGCTTGTCACTGTATCCCCCGCACATAACACAGTGCCCCACACGTACTGAGGACTCACTAGTATTATGTGAATTCTCGAAGATAAGAAAGAGTAGGCATGAGTGAATGGTTAGTGAATATAGGCCCAGAATATAAGCAGGTTCAAGGAAAAGCATAATTAATTCTCAGAGAGTGGGTCCACAGCATGTTATTTGGGATGGCTGGGGTCTGAGAGACCTGTCCTCAACCGTGAGGACAGTGTCATGCCCAGAGGATCATGGTCTCCCTGAAGTCCCTTTCGGGAACCCATCACGCAAGCCAGGATCCTGGGTCAGCCCTCCCCTCATCTAAGAACTCCCCCTGCTCACGAATCCAGGCAGTTCACACACTGCTGGGCTCCCGCCCTGTCACAGGGGACTTTCTCATAGCTTTCTCCCTTTCTTTCCCTGGGACAGCCCTGGAAGGGAGCAACAGGCCATTTATTCAAAAACTACATAGTCGGTGGCTTCTTGGCCTAGTGTACGTGGTGACGGATGAAACCCGGGCGCACCCCTCGGGGACTTTACAGTCAGGCTGACAACACACGATCGGGCAATTCAAACACAGGCAAAATGTGGTAGGAGCAGGGGGGTGCAAGGGAACCTACGCCAGTCTGGGGGGCTCCCTGAGGGGTGCATATGACTCAGGCTTTCCTGAGTAGCCGACAACCAGGAAGGTCATGTCAGTGCAGCTCTTACCTGTCCAGCGTCACGCGTCCGGGAAGCGATGGAGTGAGGGTGTCCCCTCCAGGCTGACTGCCACGCGCTGGGAGGCAAAGACGCTGGTAAAGCCCTCTGTCCCTGGTAAAGCCAGGAGCTGGGATAAGGAGGATGACCCCCGAGAAAACAATCCAGACATTTGAAAATCGTATGTATAATCAACTGAATCAAGTTGCGAAACAGAAAATGATAAAGAGGACACTAAGTGTATCCACTCGGCTTGGTAATGCTGGGGGATGAGGCGGGCCCACTGGCTGCGGAGCCATCTGGCTTGAGGCCACCGACACCATCCCACATGGGGGTCTGCGGCCCCCTTCCTCCACTGACCTCCCAGGGCCTTCAGCCATCGGCACCTTTTATGTGAGTCCACAGTGAGCATAAATCAGTCCCCAGCACTTTACCTCTTTTCCCTTTCCTATTCCTCTAGATGCCCTCATAAAATTTTAAAAGCTTTGCCTGTCAGACTGCACTTCCCAGGGTCCTAAAATGGGAGACCCTGTTCCCGCGGAGGTTCCCCCGAGAAGGTCTTCCGGGAGCCACCCAGTGGCCTGCCTTCCCCTCCCCGAGGGCTTCTTTCTTCCTCCCCAGCTAGGCCTCCTCCTGCTGTTAGCACCTCCCAGCGGCCCTCCTTTCACACTGATAAATCCTGCGGCCCTTACCCTCAACCTATCTGCACGCCTTCCTTCCAGAATGTCCTGCTTCACGGGACACTCTGTCTGTCTCCTTTGCTGGTTCCTGCTCAACTCCCTGCCTCTAAACTTCGGAGGGACCTAGGGCTCAGCCCTCGGCTCTTCCCGCTCTTGTTCCCATTCTGTTCTGCACCCAGCAGGTCTACGCTTCTGTCTTCAGCCCAAACTTCCCCTTCATACGAGCTCCTTGGACTCATAACCTGCCTGTCGGGTAGACTTTCCCCTGGGTGGCGTGCACACACCTCCGACTTAACTTGAAACCAGATGGGTAGTTCTCCCTGCCACCGCATCCCACAAGCTCCTCCCCTCCTCCCCTCAGCAGGGGCGGCTCCCTCCATCCTCCTGGTTGGAAGACTTAGGGTCCTTCCAGGCTGGAAATCTTAGGGTCCTCTCGAATGCTCCCTTTCTCTCTTGTCCTGCACCTGCAGTCGACCAGCACTGTCACATTCTGAATATGTCCAGGACTCCCCTGTTTCTCACCACCTCTCCCGCTTGGTGCTGGGTCCCAAGCCTCCACCACGGTCTGGGTAGTAAGTGGTCTCCTAAATGTCCCCTCCTGTTGCCCTTTGCCCAGCCTCAGTCTCCACTTTACACAGCAGCCAGAATAACCCGTCAAAACATTGCATGTGGTCATCTCATGCTTCTTTGTTCAAAAGTTTCCATGGCCTCCCAATTTTACTCCGCACTTGATCTTAGCCAAAAGCAATCCAATTTTACTCCAAAAAGAGGCCATAACCTCTCTGTGGCCTGAGAGATTCTGCCTTATCTGACCCCAACTATCTCATCTCCTAGTACTGACCTCTTTCCTCCCTCTCTCTACCCACACTGGTCCCTCTCGTCCTTGAACACGCAAAGCATAGTCCTGCCTCAGGATGTTCACACTTACCTTTCCCTCTGCCCAGATCCCGTTTTCCCCAGCTGGTCACATGGCTTCCACCTCATTTAACCCAAGCTTCTGTTCAAATGTCACCTGCTCCAAGAAGCCCTCCCTACCTACATAGCAGCCCGCATTATGGTCTGATCTCTACACCCTGCCTTATAGAATAACCCTGGTATAGTGTAATATAGAAGAACCCTAGTGCCTTTTACTATGGAACATCCATATTTGTGTGTTTATCTTCGGTTCTCCCACCAAACTGTCAACTCCGAGAGAGCTGGCACTTGGTTTTGCTGCTCCCTAGGTGCCCAGCGCCCCAGCGTGGTACCTGGCCCGTGTTCATAGCTAACACTTCTATAGCATGACTATGTGCACGGAGAACTATTCTAAATACTTGTGATAATAATTAATTTAGTCCTCATAACGAATCTCTGATCTAGGTACTATTATTATCCCCACTTTGCAGTTGAAGACACTGAGGCAGAGAGTGAGAAACTTGCCCCCTGTCATACAGAGCCAAGCCTGGGACTGAGCAGTGGCTTCTAACCACTACGCCCTATGCCTCTGACCCAAAAATATCTATTGGATGAAAGAAATCCGCCCACGGAGGGTCTGTTGTGTACCAGACTCTCAGAATATTGAAGGCAGCCATGGAAGTGTCCCTAGGTAGCCGCCCACTTCCTGGAACAAAGATTGTGAGGTTCTTTGTAGACCGTAGCCTTTTAAAGCTGGCTACAGCCGTTTTGTTCTCCAGGGCCCCCAGCAGTGAATATCGATTCCCCAGTGAATAGTGACGGAACAGATCCGAGAGTGTTAAGGGACACTCCCTTCACCTGCTCACACTGTGCATTGTTGACCCCGGGGAGGGCCACAGCCATGTGGGGTGTCCTGGAAGAGCAGGCTGTGAGGGGCCTGGTCACAGAAAGGAGGTCAGTGGGACTCATGCCCAGTGACCATCTCTCCGTCACCTCCTCTGCCACCAGCCTATCATGGGTTCCACCCCTACTGTAATGACCACCTCCACGACCACAGCTATCACCCTCATGCCGTGCTGGCCGGCACCACCACCCACGGCTGCCCTGCCCGCTGCCACCACCAGTTCTGGGGCTCACACTGCCCTACCCCTTCCTATCCCCCATGCCCCCCACCCTGGCCCGCCAGCTGCGGTGTTGCCCCGACTTCTGACTCTGTCCCCCAACTATGCGGCAGTTACTCCAGCCGCCAGGAACCCCAGAGTCTGATGTTATTGTGACCACCTGCCGCTGGTAGCTGGCTGTCGCTAAGGGACATGGATGGCGGTCCTGTGGCTCACCGGCAGACAGGCGCTGTGAAGGCCATGGCGGCTTGGTGAGGTGGGCCAGGCGTCTGGTCCCGACGAGGATGAGACTCCAGCAGAGGTGGGCAGTAGCTCAGACAGTGTCGCCCAGAGAGTAAAGGCTCAGACAGCAGTAAGAGGGAACCGGTGAATTTATAGAGGGCCTCCTCCAGAGCAGACACTGCGCTAGGCACATGTGGAACTTTTAACCCATTTAATAACTTTAAGACGTGAACGTCGTCTCCCCATTTTTTGAGGCTCAGAGGGTAAGGGTGGTGGCAGAGGTTGCCCGGTTGGTCGGTGGCAAGGCACTGCCTGATTCAAGAGCCCACGCATCCGGGGTCGGGGATAGTGCATCCACGTGGAAGCATCTCTGGTCCAGAATTCCGGAGACTTTGCTAGTCATCCTCCCACCTAACCATCGTCACTGATTCTCAGTGGCTGTGGACCTTTGACCTCGGGGCGAAGCCTCTCTGGGTCTTAGGGCCAGACTTGCGAGCAGCATCGAGTTCCACCGACTAGAATCTGTCACATGGCCTTGCCCACCTTCGAGGGAGGCTGGAGAGGCAGTCTAGCTGGGTGCCAGGGAGAAGAGGACAGGGGTCAGGAGGACAGGTGGCAGTCTCTGCCACACCCAGTTTGGAGGTGGTCAAGAGCAATTTCGTTAAAGAAGTGCCATTTCGGAGGGGACCAGGGGATCAGGGCCAGCCCTTCTCCAGGCAGCACCCAGCCCTGGTGGGAGAGCAGCCCCAAAGGGCGCAGTGCCTGCAGATGAGAACTGTGCTGTCAGCCCCACAGTGGGGCTTCCTCCAGGCGGAAGGGCGCCTTGCTCTCAGGCTGTCCGAGGAGGGAGTCCTACGTAGCTCTCTCTGGAGAGAGCCCAGAATCCAGACGATCCTCCCCAAGGGTTTTAAGGCTCCTTTGCCACTAGAAGGGGCCTTCCATACCCGTCAGACTAAAGATTTTAACCCGAGATTTAAAAGGACCAGAGATCAAAAGCAGATGCTCCTGGAAGACACTTCGGCCTGCCTAGCCGTCTGGGGACATGGCTACGGAGGAGAAGACAATTCATCACGGAACCCCGCAAGCCCCCATTCAATAATAAACAGATGTATTATGGGGGGAAAAGAAAGGGATGGGTGTCAGCCCCTTGATTCATTTGTCTCCCTCTCAAAATCACCTCCATCCTGGGCTCCGGAGGGCAGGCACGGGGGCTTTGAAGCGGAGACATCATGTCAGGGAAATGGAAACATTTCACGTTGTAAATCCTCAGGGTTGTCAGAGAAATCCTAATGAGAGAGGAAGCTGCCGGGGGTGGTGGGGAGCACCCAGGACTGGTTTGAGGGGAGGGGCCTAAAGGCAATTCTGGGAGACAGGAACCTGGCCCCTTCTCTCCTGACTGATCCTTTCAGCGCCGTTCTCCAACCTTGAGAAAAAGCAGACCTATGTCCCCACGGCGTCCCCACCTTCAGGGTTACCACTGGCACCCAGTGCCCTTGGCAAGATCCACATGCTATGCTCAGGTTACGGCAGTTTTATTGGCTTTATCATATAATCCGTCCCCCCCCCCAGGCTTTCACAACTTTCACTTATGGTGAAGAATCCAAAAAAACTTTGACAAGTCATAGATTTAAGTGTGATGACCTCCCAAGAGAGGATATCTCTTGTCTATTTATGGGAAACTGAGTCATGACTCTCAAGCCCCACCCCACTCAGAGCCACAGGTGAAGGCTTTAGTCAGAATAAGTACACCCTTGCCGACTGAGAGAGCTGATAAAATGTCAAGGTTAAGATCTGGGGCCCTGGGGTCAATCAGTCTTGTGTGTGGAATCCCAGTTATACGACTTAGAGCTATGTGACCTGGGGAAAGCCACTTACCTTCTCTGAGCCTCAGTTTCCATATTGTAAAATGGCAATAGGAATAAGAGGAATGGCTGCCCACCCCTGATGCTGGGAGTTAATATGAGTAATAATGTGCTTAGCCTGTTCGGCAAACCATTCCTATCATTTCTTCCAGATCTGCCTCCAAGGTAGACTCACACTAAGGTACAGATTATTAGCCCACTTTACATTTTATGGAACTGAAGCTTAGAGAAGGGAAAAACTTACCCATGTTCACACCGGGAGCTAGAAGCCAGCCCTTCCAACCACCACTTGGGGCTTCTCCTCCCTACCCCACTCCCACTTCCATGGTCTCAGAACTTGACCAGGTATGATGGATGATGGCTTGCAAGTGCAAGTGCAGAAGGCTGGAGGTGGGGGACTGATTAGGAGTCTGTTAAGGATGTAGAGACCCAGACCAAGGCAGTGGCCTTGGGGAATGTAGAGGAGAAGAAACAATTTGAACAACTATTTAGAAGGTAAAATCCCCACTCGACCATTTCTGGCTAATTCACCACAATTTGTCTCTGGCCCTGAGCACATGGCCTGGCAGCGAGTAAGCAAATGATACATTTTCTTTTAATTGTTGTTGAAATGGGAGAGTGAATGAATGGGTGAATGAATGAATGAATGGATGGATGGATAATTCAAAGAGGCAGAGGGAGGACTCACAGATGATTTCCAGGTGTCTGGCTTGGCGTAGTCACTGAAATAGGGAGCACAGGGAAAAGAACAAAATTTGGAGAGTGGTTTACAATAGAATCAGATAACTTTGAAACTCCTTTTGTGTGCAAGGTCCAGAGGCTATAAATTCAATCCTGTCCAATCAAGCGGACTTGCCCTAACACCACTAGGTGTCCAGCATGAGGAGAGGTGGAGAAGGACAAGAAGCAAACTGTCCATTGTCCCCATTCTTGTGGGATGCCCAGGTCTTCAGGGGTTAAGTGGACCCATGGTGCAGAGCAGTGCTCATGCCTCTGTGGTAGGCAGACAGCAAGTGGAGCTTAGTGGAGGGGAGCTCCCTGGAGGTTGGTCAGTCACCGAGGGCTTCCTGGAGGAAGCAGGACTTGAACTGCTGGGTTGAATGATGAACTGGATTTGGGGTTGGAGCACATGAGGGCAAAGGTCTGGACCTGAAGATGGGTTCTGGGCATGAAAGAAGTCCTTTGTATTCATCCCAGCATTTCTGACATCCAGGAGAGGACTTGGCATTGAGCAGGCAATAATGAACTTCAAAGTTTCTTCAATTCATTCCTATATTCTTGACCAGTAGCAACAAAACAGTGATTCTCTTCGGCCGTACGCCTGAAAGTTGAAGGCATTCCAGACCCATAAATATTATTTCCAAAACCAACTGGTGCATGAAACTAGACTTTGATTAAATATTACAACCAGCATTTGGTAATGGAGCATGAGACTGTCATTTATCAGCAAGAAATGTGGACATAATAATTCATTAAGCCCCTTTGAGCTCTCTCTGAACTGAGCACTTGGGACAGAGGGGTCCTAGAGAGGTTATGTTTTGTTTTGACTGTTTGTGGGACTCATTTCCAAATGGCTCCTGAAAACTATTAGCTTCCCAGGAGACCCCAGGCTGCCATCCTCCGAGTGTTCTGGTGACTGAGCCACATGGAGGGCCTCTATTCTTCATCACAGACTCCCAGCCTTCCCCCTTCAAGCCAGTGACTTGGGCGTAGGGTGCATGTGGAAGCTTCCCCAGCTTCATTAAACCCCTGTCCCCTCCTGCAGTCAGAGGACCTGTTCTTAGGAGGACTCATTGTCCATTCAATAGTGCTTCACAGTTACTAAGTGGTCACTGCTGTAATGGGCACTGGGGAGGCTATAGAGAGCAAAAGAAACACAGTCCTTGCCTGCAATAGATCTACTGCCCAAAAGGGGTCTGCAAGTCAGTAGACACAGTACACAGTGATCCAAAAAAGAAGAGTAGAAGGCACCAAGATGTCATCTAGCTTGGGATGGGAGTCAGGGAGGGCTTCCTGGAGGAGGTGGGAGCTAATCTGAGTCCCAAAGGATGTGTGGGAGCTGGTTAAGTGATGGGGACAGAGAAGAGTGTTTTCGGTGCAGGGAATAGGATGTGACATCTCTGGAGTTGAGGGAAAGCATGGCACCTTTGAATGACTGAAAAAAATTTAGTAGGAGTTTTGAGTGTGAAGCAAGAGCCAAGACTGAAGAGATGAGCTGGACCTACTTCCATGAAATCCTTGAGCCTTATTCTGTTTGGGGGTTTGACTGGCCGGGGAGGTCAGGGTCCTGCTGTGATTAGGTTTGTGGCTGTAGAAGATGACCCTGGCTGCTGTGTGGAGAGTGGGCAGTAAGAACTGGACTGGCCACCATCAGTGTGTTGGCGTGAACTGGATGCCTTCCCCACCATGACTCTGGAGACCACCAGCAGGTGCATGGGCTGTGGGAGCTTACAGTCAGGATAGCTAGGGCTTGCTTCTGGAACTCTGCGTAGCTTCAAACCATAAAAGCTGATTTCTGACCCATACTGTGTGACTCACAAATCAGCCGTGGGCCTCAGAGAGGCTACTGTGTAGAATATGGAGAAAGAGGGGCACCTGGGTGGTTCATTAAGCCTCTGCGTTCAGCTCAGGACATGATCCTGGGGTCTGGAGACTGAGCCCCCACATCAGGCTCTGTGATCAGTGGGGAGCCTGCTTCTCCCTCTGTCTCTGCTCCTCCACCCCACCATGCTGTCTTTCTCTCTCTCTCAAATAAATAAAATCTTACAAAAAAAAAAAAAAAAAAGAACATGGAGAGAAAATGAGGACAGGCCAGTTTCATACTGTTTTTAAAGTCTCCACCTGGAAGTGACACACATTCTTTCTATTCACGTTTCATTGTCCAAAGCAATGGCCACTTCCGTTTTCAAAGAGGCTAGGGAAGTGCCACTATCCTCAGGAAGCCTGGAGAACCAGACCGTTCATGGATGGCCCTAATGACAAATCCCATGCAGCTGTCTCATTACGTAACCACCACAAGCACTGGTCTGCTGCTTTTAGAGTTTATTTCCATGTACCTGGTTACGTTCCATCCTCCCACCAGCCCTGAGACGCAGGCACAGTCATCCCTTCCGAGCCAGGCTCGATGTCCTAAAATCGCCACAGAGAAAGAATTACTGTTTCAAGAAACGTCCGAGCTTCTGGGAAAGATGGGCTGAGTGTGGACCTCCCAAATGCTTTGTGCATATTTGTTACTTTCCCTAAAATGAGCAATAAAAGCAGCTTGCTAAATAAAGAGAAAGCCGATGGCGTTGACACATCTCAGTGAGACACTGTGGGGAGCGAGCCGTGGATTTGCACGGGTCACCCCTTGGAGGTGGTTGGGGCATCCACCTCCCTGTAGTTGGAACAGAAAGACTGTGAATGTGTTTTGCTCTGGTGCAAATGCTGCTTGTGCCCTGGGGCATTTTATATTTTCTGGGTCTGGTTAACCAACCAGATGTCCTGATTTTGTGACGCAGCTGAGGGCTTCAAGCGCCCGGTCCCTCCAGGTCTTCAGAGGTGGCCCCAAGCCACCTCCCTATTTGGCTCCCAGGCCACAGGCCACGCTTCTACCACTGAGTCTCCTCCACTCTGTCTCCTTCTCTCAATTTCCCTGTCCTCCTTCCTAGTCCCTGGTGACGTCTCCATCTTGTTGCCTGTAGGTCTGAGCGTCTGTGAAATTAAAGTTCTCCAGATGACTGAAAATGAGCAGGAACATGGAGGGTACAGTTCTCACGGTTTGAGCTGGAGAACCGAGGCAGTGTGAACTCCCAGGCTCTGGGAGGAGCCCCAGCTGGGGTGACACCCCAACTCTGCTGCCTGCCTGGGGGGCGTGGCCTCGTACCAGGTAGCTGACATCCCTACCCTCCATGGGGTCCTCCACGGCCTGGGGCATGGAGACAGAGCAGGGAGGAATGCTGTGTGTCTTGGGCAAGGAGAGGCACTGAAGGCACGTGACTTTTTTTTTTTTAAGATTTTATTTATTTATTTGATAGAGATCACAGGGAGACAGAGGGAGAGAGGGGAAATCAGGCTCCCCACTGAGCAAAGAGCCCTGTGTGGGGCTCAATCCCAGGACCCTGGGATCATGACCTGAGCCGAAGGCAGAGGTTTTAACCCACCGAGCCACCCAGGCGCCCCACGTGTCTTGGGTGATGGTTGGCACACGCCAGCCTGGATGGACACACGCCCACTTCGGGAGGGTGACTTGCCCTAGGTCACTCTGTGAGCATGAAGTCGAGCATCTTTTTCTCTAAGACTCTCCTCCCAATCCCTGGGTCCCTGACTTCCTCTAGGGAACCTTCTGCCTGACCCAGGCCTGATAGCTCCCTCCCCTTCGGCACTCCCACTCCAGTGCCTCTTTCTTCACTCCCACCTTCCTCACTCCTCGAAAGAAAGATTTTCCCGCACCTACCCACTTATGGCCATTTCCTCACAACCAGAGAGGTCTGCCTCTCCGCTGTCCTGACACTCTCAGTACTTTAGTGCTCGTGGAGTTTGTCCCTGGTGAAACCGCACCGGGCCCCTCGCATAGGTGTCCCTGTATTACACACACGCAGATGCCCTGTGTGCCCTGTTCTGCCTGAACCAAACACCGGACAGGCCTGCACTTTGAAAGCTCGGTCCCTGTGCTGGGTGGCGGGGTGGGGTCGCTGAGGACAGATGGCCCCCCACCGCTAGCCCCCTTTGCAGGGGTCCAAGCTGAAGCTGGTGAGCCAAGAGCCAGAGCAGATGCCACAAGGTAAAGATAGTCAACAGGTGGAGACTGACTCTGGGGGCAGGTCCTGGGAAGACTGGATGGCAGAATCAGGGCAACAGGCTCAGCAGGCGCCCCAGCACACATGTGCGATCACCACGGTGACGTCCCTGTGCAACAGCAGCCGCAGGGGGGGCGGGGTGGGTGCGCGGCGGGACGTGCTTGTGCCTTTCGAACCTGGTGTTTGCTGGTGTTTACACAGGGAGTGGAATTAATTAAATGCCTCAGGGCCTCCTTGGTCGCTGAAAATAACCCAGCCAGGCCCCCAGCAGCGCGCCGCCCGCCTGCCTGCCTTGCTGCGGTGGGGCGGCGGCGGGCTTCCTCTCGGCCTCCCAGGGCAGGAGGCACATGGCTCCCACGACGAGGATTAGTGCGGCCGCCACTCTCTCCCCGCAGGCAGCGTGTCAGAGCCAGATGTTCTCGGAGCCGAGTCGGCTCCCTGCGTGCAGATGCACAGCGCAGGAGAAGAGCTCGGATTCGTCAGGACGTACAGTTAGACAAGGGCACGTGGGGCCGCCGTGGCACAGCTTGGCCACGTACAGATAAGCCTGGCCCGGGTGCCGTGCAGGACCTGGGCGCATGGCCACACACCCAGACTCACAGAGACACGCTCGGATGGGCTTTCGGACACGGTGCCTCAGTCTGCTCCTGGATCTGCCTTCTGCGGGAAGCGTGACCTCAGATTTCTTTCCCTTCCCTTCCCATTTGCCCTGTCTAGCCCATCGCCCACCTCCACGTGCCCTTTCTTTCTGATGTCATCATAGGGGGTGGGGCTAGGTGGGAAGGAGAAAAGATAACACTTGTTTAACCACTTGTTTCTTTCTTTGCTTCCTTTCTTTTCTTTGTTTAAGTGGACTCCATGCCCATTGTGGAGTGCAGTGCAGGGCTTGAACTCACGACCCTGAGATCAAGACCTGAGCTGAGACCAAGAGTCAGACGCTTAACCAACTGAACCACCCAGGCACTCCACTCCTTCTTCCCTTTTAACTGAAATATCATTGACATATAAAATTAATAAGTTTAAGGTATAACATGTTGGTTGATGTATTTATATGTTGCAATATGATTATTACCTTAGCTAGTTAACAATTCAGATCTAGTCTTGCAGTGCCTTTGAACTATAATCGCTATGCTGTGGACCTCTTTATCTACTAGTTCCAAGTGTGTAGCCTTAAACAACGTTTCTCCAATTCCCCTTCCTCTCCCCTCTCACCCCTGATAATGATCATTCTACTCTCTGTTTCTTATGAGTTTGGCTTTTTCAAAGATTTTACATATAAGGAATGTCATACAGTATTTGTATTTCTCTGTCTGACTTCTCTCTCTTAGATTCGTGTCTTAACCTCCTTCTGCCTTTGTTTCCTCAGCTGGAAAGTGGGATGACAGTAGTCCCTGTCTCTTGGTGTCATTATGAAGATACAAATGAGAAAGTGATCATGACATTCTTAGCAGAGTTCTTGGTGCTGAGAACTCTATGAACATTAGCTGATATTAACCTCTCTTAATGCCCTCACCAGGCATGAGCTCACCTGAGAAGACGGGACATTCAAATATATTCAGATACACAAAGACGCACATGGACCAAATGACACGGGGGCACGCACAGAGACCACAGATCCATACGCATCGGGGCTCACAAACATACCTGTGCAGACCTCGCACACATGGCCCCTTCTCCCACTACCACCACCACCAAGCCAAGCTGATTGCAGGCGTATGACCGGACCATGCAGAGCTGAGGCAAACCAGAGGCATTCTTGGCCAAGAAGACACATACTGTGCGGTGTGGTTTCTAGCCACTAAAACACACAGATTCTTCTGTAGGACAGGGACCTAACAAGCCAAGAACCAGTCTCCCCACCCTAAAATTAATGACCTTCTGTGCCCTGCCTCTGCCTCCCTCTCCCCCTCTTTGTACCCCCATACTGCTCCAAGGTGTCCCCAAAACAGTGCTGCTTGAGTTCTAAATGATTGAGAAATGAAAGGAGGTGATGGCAGATGAAGGCCCAGTGCAGTTGGGGTTCATGACATATTACAAGAGGGGAAGAGGCCGTCTGACTGGATCCCAGAATGGGCAGGCTTAACGATGCAGTTCCAGACAGTGCTGGGAGAGGACAGGCACCCCACACGGAAAGGTCTTTCCAGGTAAGACTTGGGGCCTGGAGGCTAAAGAACGTGCCACATGCTGGTCCCCGTTCCCTCCGCACCACCACCTTCCAGCCCTCCCTGAAGTCAAAACAGATGCTGCTCCCTGCCCTGTCTTCCCGTGGCCCCAGTTCTGACCGTATAGCAGTGATTTACACAGAGTCACAACATGACTTCAACGTAGCAGCTGAAAACAACAACAATTATTTCCCAATCCCTGTGTAATTATTGTTTTCCAATTTAAAAAATACAAATAAGAACCTGCAGGTCAGGGGTGCCTCGTTGGCTCAGCTGGTAGAGCAAACGACTCTTGATTTTGGGATTGGAAGTTTGAGCCCCACCGTGGGTGTGGAGATTCCTTGAAAACAATAAACTTAAAAAAATAAATAAAAACAAACCAACGAGAAAAACCTTCATCCGAGTGGAATTTTGTCATGGGTAGATATTGGTTGATGGATTTCGTCATTTCTTCAAGGTGCTCCCTGTCTCTAGAGAGTTCAGGGAGGGGAATGGGGAGAGACAGCAGATGAAAAGTAGACACATTCATATCTAAAATGGGAGGTAGAAAGTGCAGCTGGACGTTAGTCTGTGGGGGTTGCCTACCCCTGGTTCTCTACCCACATCCCAGTCACAGCGGTACCACCCCATGCCACGCCCACCTTCTCGGGGCCGGCCCCCCCTCTGCCGCCTCTGGACCTTGTTGGGCTCCTTGAGAAGAAGAGTTCTAGATAGTGCTTGGATTGGCCATCTCTCTTTTAATCTATTTACAAAATATACACTTATTGGAGAATTAGGAAAGTACAAATATAAATTTCTAGCATTTTTTTTCATCATAATCCTTATCACTGGTCGATGCTTGTTAGACTTTTGTTTTTGTTTCATTTGTAAATAATGTGATAAACAATTAGGAAAGTACCACTGAATCCAAGAACAAAATATTACTGGTAACTCAAATCTACCCGTGTTATTCCCTTCTGTCGTGGCTCCTGGCATCCCAGAGATGACTCCGTCTTAAATTTTGTTATTTCTCACTCATTTAATTTCTAAAAATACATCTGGATCATCTAGTTGCTATTTATTGTTTGAATCTACCTGTGTTTAAACTCCCTCACAAAGGGAACGATGCTGTGCATCTGTTTCTCAGATTTGCTTTTATATTCAGCGATGTGACCCTGATTTCTGTCCCATCGCTGCCCACGTCCTGCCTTCTTCCCAGCACGGGGATGCTGCATCACGGGCTGTGTGATAATGATTATCTCCTTCTATCCCACTCGCTTCGCACACTTCACAAACATGTTCCCAGCAGTGGTATGATATTTTATTTATGGAAGGCTATATCTTTTTATCACTTCCCTATTAACTGACTTCTGGATTACCTATAATTTCTGCATGCCTTCCAGGCCTTTCTCTTAGAGGCCTTCTGAGCTGCCAAAGTGCTGGTTCAGAAACTGTGCACATTTTTAGGGGTTATGAGAGGGATGGCAAAATAACGTCCAGAAAATTTCTGTGAATCCCTGATTTCCCAAGGATTGCCAACTCAGAGCATCATCATTTATTAGAAATGGGGAGAGGGGAACAGGTGGAGAGACGATGCATGCGTCAGTCTCTTTCAAAGGGCTGATGGCTGGATGTGCCTTGAGAATGGAATGTGGACCTAGGGACCACCGCCCCCTGCCCTGCCACCTCCCTCGGCCTCTTTGGCCTTCTGTGAGCTCTTGCAGGACGCTGAGCTCGGTCCCCACCAATGGCCTTCCCAGGGGGTCTCCTCCACTTAGGAGCCCCACCCAGCCCGCACCGCATTACTGGGAGCTGAGTTCTCCTGGTCCTTTGCTTGAAATCCACCACCCAGGAATACTTTTCAGATGTCTGATTCATCGCCTTTTGCCCACACCAATATTACTGTCTGTCTCTGATTAGATCCGTTTGTGATACTCAGCACAATTTGTAACCCGTATTTATTTGTCTCCCTCCTCCACCTGCCTGTAATCTTAATGTGAACAGAGGCCATGTGTGATTCATCTACTACTACATCCACTTGGTTCCTGGCGCACAGTCAGAACTCAACACACACTTGTTACGGGAGGAATGATCGACGGAGGAATGACTGGATGGATAACCTAGCATGTAGCGCCGTGCGGGACACCACGTGCCAGTGTTGGTCTGGGGTGTTTCTGGGGAGCCGGACTGTAGCATCTTGCTGCATGAACCCGTGGCCCCATCTCCAGAAGGTTTGAAGACCGGAGACGCAGGGCTTTCTCCCCCCTCATCTCACCGCACACACCGCTTCCGTGCACTTAGCCCGTCTCCCACACAGAGACCACTTGAGCCGCTGACTGAATGATTGCGTGCTCCAGGAATGGGGTGGGCTGGCCAAGCCAGAGTCTGTGCCCTGCACCAGGAGTCAGGAATAGTTCTGGTTCCTAGGTCGCCGGGGCTGGGGTTCCCCTCGCTGGATCTCTGCTCTGTGCTCTCAGACTCATGGCAGTTCTGATGTTGCAGGGTTCTGTGTTAGGGTTCACGAGGCTCCCCGTGAGTCATTTTATTTGCTTTTTCCAGCAGCTCTAAGTTCTCAGGGCTGTTCTGCTAGTGGTCAGGGCTGTTCTACTCAGTTGAGGCAGAGGGCTTCAAGGTTACACAGCTACTAAGTGACAAAACCAGGCTTGTCCAAACACGGACTCTTCATTACTGTTACAGTGGGAGTAGTAGAGTGGATGGACTCCGTTCCTGCTGACCTCTCAGAGGTGGGGGCCCCTACTGGGCTGGGGGGACACCATTTCCTTGCCGCGTGCCATCAGTCTTGGTTCTCGGTTGCGGAAAATCATATCCCTCTGTCTTGGATTTGATGTGTGATGTTATTCTTTCACACGTTCATTTCATCACTATATACTGAGTGCCTGTGCGGTGCAGAGCAGGGGAGGCCGCCGGGCAACACAAATGTGAGTGGGCATGAGTGTGTAGAGAGGCCAACACCGCAGCCGGAGTTGCTCTGGTCTGTGACTGGGTTCCGATCTCAGCCGAGGGGCAAGAGCAGAACTGTCAGGGGCTTGGGACATTGAGGGATTGGAGTGACCTCCCCAGGGACAGAATCCGTCATCTTGTTAGCTAAAGAGCAGGCTTGGTGGCATCTAAGTGCTAAGCTTTAGGCTTTAAGGGTAACGTATTCAGAGTGGTGTGTGTGTGTGTGTGTGTGTGTGTGTGTGCGCGTGTGTGTGCGTGCGTGTCAGAGAGAAAGACGGAGAAGTGGGGCGAGTATTAAACGCTTCCTGCCCTCATCGTAATAGCGAAATGTCAGACTTGCCGTAGACTCGGGAAGAAGTCTCAGCAGAGTGCTAACGTGCCTTTAACAACATGGAGCAGAGTGTGTTTCCTATCGGGGGGACAAGGGGGCTGACCTCCTTTTAACACCTAAGGCTCAGCACCCCCCAGAGACACATTCCCAACCTCTCAGTATGCACCCATGAGCCCACAACACTGACCTTCGCTGGGCGTACAGAGCCCTGGATGACGGCACTAGATCCGGCTCCAAAACCCCATCAGGACTTGAAAGCCACTGTGTGCCGCTGTGGGTAGCACGGCTCCTGGGTTCAGAAGGAGGGAGTGAGGAGTCCAGATGAACAACTGCTCCCCTCGGGACCTCAGTCTTATCTCCACAATGGAAGGGTGAGGAGGATTAAGCCATTTTCCCTCCAGGGTCCCCTCCAGCTTCGGTTTTCAATAGCCAGCAATGTCCGATGTCCGTGTTGCCGTGACCTCTCAATACCCCAGGTGTATAACTTGCCTTTTGTTCTTTCTACAGTAAACTCTAATGAGCTCTGTTTACTGTGTGGGGAGAAGAGAGGTTAGGGAAAGCACTTTTATTCCCATTTTGTGGTGGGGAAAACTGAGGTTCTGCCCTAGACCAAGAGGCTCCATGAATAGCAGCAGGGTTTGGTGCCGGGCCTCTACCCATGCCTGCGCTCCACGCTCTGGCAAGCTGCTTGAGTGACAATCTAAAGCATCCAGAAGGCAAGCACCAGCTGTGAGGATCTGTGGTTTTGTCTCACCCCAGCCCAGCGTTAAGCCTGCATGAGGTTTCTCATTCAAGCGCATACCAATTTGTGAATGGTCTGTCCCCCTTCCACCTCGGGAACTGCTGGTAAATTCCTTTTGTCTTTTAAAGTCCAACCCACAAGTCTGCTTCCTCTGACCTCCTTTGGCTCAATGAATTGCCCCCTCATTACCCACTGTGCCCATTGGGCATCCAGCCCCAGCCCCACCCACTCCCGGGGCACTAGACTGGGCTCTCTGTGCCAGTTCCCCGTTTTCCAAGTCGTGGGTTCTCCTCTGACCTCCGCTGGGCCAGCAGTCTTCTTTCTCCGTGATGAGGTCAGAGCCTGGCTGTGACCCTCTCTGCTCTGAGGCCTGGGACAGGAAGCTTTCCTGTCATTTTCCCCTTGGCATTAACATCCTCTCGTCACCTGTGTTCTAATGTAGAAACCCAGTGCTTTATCTTAAGAAGGAAAAAAAAAAGGCAAAGACAAACTTGATGTAGAGTCCAAATGGGGCCCAGGCACGCCACTGGAATTCTGCCCCTTGCAGGTCTGACCTAGTGACAGCCTGTCAGGCGGCCTTCTAGTCCCCGGGGCCTGGCACCCCGTAGCTGGTTGGTGTGGCATTTGCCAGGCCGCACTGGGCCTTGGAGGCCTGATATGGTTTGAAATGTGTTCAGACCTTCGTAATTTTCTGCTTCTAGTGGGAAATCGGTTGTACGGTCTAGACAGGAAAATCTGGGGGTATAGACACGTCTGGAAGATGACGCTATGTTCTGAATCACAGCCAGCACTCCGCTTCCCTCGTTCTGGCCCTGGGGGTTTGCCCCGTAGCATAGTCCCCTCTCCCCAGCCATGTGCTCGTGGCTACCCCTACCCCTTTTGGCTATGAAGGGCATGTGCTTGGAGCTCTTAGACAATGAGCCAGAAATGGAGGAATCCACCCAGTAAATCTGTTGAAGAGTAGCAAACCAAGACCAAGTGGCTGGTAGCAACACAGCAGGTGCTTTGGGAAAGCCCTTTAGTGGCATTTGGGCAAACCACGTACCTTCCTCTTCCCTATCCTGGGTACTGGGCTCAAACATGGAAGGCATCGTGGTATGGCAGGTGCAGGAGCCCCAAGGACTCCCCATGTCTGGGCTGGATGTCTCAGACCCCCAATCCTGCACCCCCTCCCTTGACCTTCTTTCCTCCAGTGTCCAAGCTTCTCAAGGGTTTGTCTGTGCCCTGAGTGAGCCAGGTTCTCCTCAAACTTCGTCTTTTCCTTTGCGATAAAGACAGTGGCTTCTAAGGATCTGTTTGCATGGGGCCTCTGTGACACAATGAAGAAGCAGAGGCACCCAGAGGTCAAGTAACTTGCTAATCACCAACTAGTAAGTGAATCTGGGCAGGCAGCCTGTCTACTGAGTCAGATACCAACACTAGGCCAAATGGCTTTAAGAATAATCTTAGCAGACCCTTCAGTCCTCCAACTCTCTCCCTTTGTTTGTCCCTTCACCTTACCCTCTTTACTATCCCTCCCCCCCTCCCCCCAGCCATACTGACTCCCACCACCACCACCTCTGCTCAGCTGCCTCCTGGAGCCCATACAGGGAGCAGAAGCCAGTACCTGCACTGGGAATCAGGATCCTTGGAATTCTAGCCCTGTCTGCCCCTGCTCCTAGTGGGGTCTTGGAGCCTGTCATATCTCTTCAACCATCCATTCCTTCCTGCATTATTCTTTCCAAATATCCCTGGGTGGCAGGGATGGTGGCAGACAGTGGGGTTTTTGAGTCCAATGCAGCAGCCTGGTCAAGGTCGTCTGAAACCCTAACAGCCTGAGTCACATCCTGGAAGGGGAGTGGAAAGCCATCCAAGAGACCAGACACAGGTCCAGAGTGACTGAAGCCGGATAGCACACAGCGAAATCGACACGAGCCTGTGGAGGCAAGGTTCCCCCAGAGGCTATGGGAACCACAGTGCTGTGACTCCCTGTGGATTATTCTGTCCTGGTGGTGGGGATAGCATCAGGGTGCGCTGGGCTTACACACCTGGATGTCACAAGTATAACACGTGACTGAACACAGAGCCGCATTGCTTCCCAGGAGCCCCCGGTCCCATGGGTCATGCGCGTAGACACTTGCCCCCCCTGAGAGGCAGACAGGGAATGACTCATATCCCAGATATCCCCGAAAGCATAGCCGTGTGCAGAGGCATAGGCACCTGTGGGCCCTCTCGTCCCTCCCCCACCTCAGAGAGCCCCCTGATCACCACAGACATCATTTTGCCTTTGAACCAAGATCCAGGCCTTGTTGGGCTGAGAGCTAATGACTTCCAGGGGGCTAGGAGGAAGGGAATGAAGAAGGAAAAGAAGGAGCACTGAGTGGAGGTCTGAGCCCCCGGACCCTCGTGCAGGCCCTGCCACTAACCTGCTCGGGTCTGTGGGGAGCTACCACCTCTGTGGGCCTCATTTCCCTCCTCTGTGAAGCAGCGAGCAAAGGGGCAGGACCCTCTGACCCACCTTCCCACCGGCCCCGGCCTTCTCCCCTCCCAGCGTCTGAGCAGCCTGTGTGAGTCGGGTGAGAGGCTTCAGCCGCAGGAGGCCAGCAACCTCATTCTCTTCCCTTGTCACACCAAGGTGAGGCGGGCGGTCGGGGGTGCTCTTTCCCCTTCTTTTTTGTAAACAACAATGTAATTTTCTTGAAGGTGAATGTATTTCCTTGCTGACTCTAAGCCATCTTGCCTGTTATCAGATTTCAAATCCCATCCAGGTCTGGTCCTGGTTAGAGCAGGGAGAGTGGATAGGGGAGGGCCTGGGAGGGACCCTTCTGGGGGACAGGTTTGCGGGGGCTTCCTGAGTCCTTCAGAGTTCACCCCTCCTGCCCCCTCTCTGGCTTCAGCTCTAGTAACTCTGCCCCTTGCTATTGGGCGTCCTTGAGCAAGCGGCTGTGCCTCAGGTCACTCAACTGTACGATGAAAATGCGAGCACCTGCCTGGTCCCCTGCTTGTGAGGATTAAGAGCTAGCACGTGTAAAGCACGGAGAGTCTTGTCCAGCCTTGGAGAGCGACGTGCAGAGCGTGTGAGTGCGGCTCTCACGGACACTGTGGTTCTGGAGGGATGGTGCTTTAATCCTAAGGGACCTCTCCATGCTGGCCTGGCCCTGGGCTGGTCAGGGCCTACCCCACTTCCACCTGTGCCCTCCCTGCCTCCACGCCCTGCTTGTCTCAGCTGCCCGGAAATCCCGACTCCTCCATCAAGATCCGGTTCGGGCTGACCCGTCCTCTCTGCTCCACGGGGTGGACCGGCTGACCACGCACTGAGAGAGCTTCCTGCTGCACTTGGATCCCGCTTGGTGTCTGTCGTGCTATCTGGGCTCTCCTCCTTGATCTCGGTGTCTCTGACATAAGCACAAGGCCTAGGGCAGGGGGTGCAAGCAATGTTCGTTCCTTTCCTCCTGTGTGTGCTGGGAGACAGGAGGGGGACATGCTCACTAGCAGTCCCTGTGCACAGTGGTGGTGACCAGGGTGGAGGGACGGATAGAGGTGGGTGCCCAGGAGTTGTTCCTATTGAGCATGGGGAGGGTGGAGGTGGGAAACTGAGGCAGATGGCAGGGTGAGGTCGTGACACTTGATTGCTTATGCAAGTGTGTCCAAGGTATAAATGAGATGCCGGTGCAGAGCTCCCCTCCGCGTGCCCATCATCACATGCCTGAATCACCCCGCGGCTTCTGTCCCCGTTCATCAGGCTGCTGTCACAAGCTACCACAGACCCGGGGAAGCTTACAGACAACAGAAATGACTTCTCACAGCTCTGGGGCAGGCCGTTGAAGATCACCAGCTGATTCCATGAAGGGTGAGGGCCTGCTTTCTGGTTCTTAGCACGGCTGCCTTCTGGCCTTGTCCTCAAGCAGTGGAAGGGACAGGGATGCTCCCCGGAGTCTCTTTTATAAGGACACTAACCCCATTCATGAGAGCTCCACCTCCAAATACCATCACACTGGGGGTTCGTTTTTAACGTTTGTATCTGGAGGAGGGACGCAAACATTCCGTCTCTACAGTTTCTGTCTCCTGATAGGACCCTGACTCATAGACCAGGGCCTCCTGTATCCTACTGGTCTGATGGGCTGGAGCTAAAGAAAACCACCCCCTCCCCGGCCCTGCTCTCCTTCCCTAGAACAGCCTCTGGGACCCAGCTCTGGTTACCTCTGTGGCCTTCAAGTGCTCTGGTTTGCCTTGACTTCTCAAACCGTATGTGACGGGGAAGGGAATGGATGCCATGTGTTTCTGATTCAGCTCCCTCGTGTTCAAAGGCAGTGTGATTCTGAGCTATATCTGATGGCCTTTGAACCTCAGAAATATGTTCTTCAAGCCTTCTTTTCCTGCGCTCTCTGCCTTCTCTTTGACAAAGCAGAAGCAGCCATGTCCGAGAATTCGTCAACTTGACAGCCCCGAGACTTGGCAGAACCATCCCCACTGCCCCTTATGGGGTCACTGACCCTGGGAGGCCGTGGACCCCCAGGATGAAGACCAGTGTGAACCAACACAGCGTAGGCCCCACCTGCAGACGATGGTGGCATGCCTCTGCTTACACAGAGGAATACACCTGTTGTGGCAGACTGTCCTAGGAGTTAGGACATCTTCACTCTCCAGCGCGTGACAGGCCGATGGCTCAAAATCAGAAAATATTTTGTTGTATTTTATGTTCAACAAGTCTTGAGAGTTTTCCTTGTCTTTCCCTTGCTTATCCTAGCAGTAGCTGCCCATTTATTTAATAAACATTTACCAAGCATCAACTACATTCTAGGCAATGGAAACATGAATATGTATAAAACAGCTCCCATCTTTTAGAAATGGACACTGTAAGAGACGATTCCATGAAGTGGGACTCTTTGGGATAAATGCAGATAGAAGATGAACTGAGCTTGCCTGGGGGAAGGAGAGAAGGAGGGAAGACGAAGGGGGATCCATTGGGGAATCTTGCAAGAGGCATTGAGCTTTCCCCTGGCTACTGTGGGATGCTCACGGGCAGAGTCTAGAGCGAGGTCCCAGGAAGTAAGGATGGTTGGGGTTAAGAGTTCCCAGGTTACCAACAAGTAAAGAAGGACATCTTGATTTTTATAAAAATGAACAGGGATGTCTGCCTAGCTGGGGAAGGTGAGGCCTCACAGTTCAAAATCCCCATCTGCTTCGAGGCTGATCACAGCTGAACGGAGTGATGGCCCCCGATTTGGGCATGCTTTCGAGTTTACATTCCATGATCTCAGTTCCTCTTCCCTCTGTCCTTCCTGCCTTCATTCAGAAATGTATACTGAGTGCCAGCCACATGTCAGGTGCTATGCAACCCTGGGAAGGGGAATGAGCAAGATCAACAGGCTTTGGCTTCGTAAAGCGTCAAGTTCAGGAATTCATGTTATTTTAAGCTAAAGAGTGACACTATCCCTCTCGATACCAAATGCCAAGAGGGCTTGGGGACTGCTGGGTTTCTCCACATTGACATTTTCCATAAAACAGTTCCGGTCCCCATTTCATATTAGGAAGGAATTCCAGAGCAAGGAATAGGGAGATGGTGGGTTTTTTTGCCAGCTCACCTCCTACCCCCTTTCGATAAAAGCATTTCCTCTTCCCGCCCTTGGGGTACTAATGGAAGTCCAAACCCCATCGAAGGTCTCCAAAATTGGGGCCTCCCAATTGTTTTGCCCCGATAAAGCATCACTTTCAATGGTTCATCTCCAAAAGTTTTGTTATTGATTCCAGCCACATTTTGCAACACTCCTGTTGGTTGTTCTAATTCAAAAACAGAACATTTCACGTTGGCTTTTTTTTTTTAACCCATTTCTCATTGTTTCCCACATATTTCCAGTGAATGAAGAGATTTGTTAGTGCATCTTTTTTTGGGGGGGGCGGTTCATGAAGGACAAAAGTTAAACATCCTGTTCTGACTGCAGAGAAATGTGAAGGTTTCTGGAATCCATTAAAACCCAAAATGTCACAGGAAAGTTATTCCGCAGCCTGCAGAAACACAATTTTACACTTCTGATGTCCGTTGAGCATGTTTGCCTGTCCTTGGAAAGGATCACCGTTTTCTTTCTTCGCTCCCTCTGTCCTTCCCTCCTTCCTTCCAGAAAAATGGAAAGAAGCCAATGTATGTCACGCTAAGTACTTTACAAACATTATCTTATTTAATCCCCCCAGCAGCCCCTTCTGCAGCTCCGACAAGCTGATGAACTTGACCCAGGTCGCCCAACCAGGAAGTGCCAGAGGCAGCCTTCACCTTGTCGCACCCTCATCTCCCTGCTCCCTCTCTCTAGACCCCTTGTAGAGTCACACCGGGATACCCCACCGTGTGTCTCGCGCCCCCCTCCCCCAGCTCCATAGGAAAAGAGGTCGGTGCGGAAGCCTGCGCAGGGGTGCGAGCCAGAAAAGGACTGACATGTTCGCCCTCCCTCTCGGCACAAGGCCACGTTTCCCCATTTGTCTGCGGATGTGCCACTGCAGACGTTACAGCCAAGAATGATTTCAGAGCATCTGGGTCCACAGTCCAGGGCAGCTCTGCAAATGCAGTTGTCATTACACATTTTACTTCCTCACTGGAGACGGGCAGGTGGCTCTGACGTCTGACTGTATAGCCAAGTGTGGGGAGAGCTCTTACCAGCTGGCACAGGGTGGATTGGCTGTGACAGGGCCTGAGAAGGAGGGTCTAGCTGGCTGCAACTTTGCAGTCAGATCTGGGTCTTTGAAATCCACTAATAGCCCGTGCCTGGACGCTGAGGCCCCCGGGGCCTTCCAGCCTGCCTTCATTTGGGCGCTTGTTAGAGAGTCAGGGACTAACAGGCCTGGACGGGAAGGGTGGGGTGGAGAGGGGTCCACTGAATTGCAACACAGACACAGCCAAGTTCTAAAGCATAGGAGGAACTCAGCCAAGGGGCCTCCTGGCTTCTCCTTCACCCTCGTCCCAGCACGTGCCTTGGGAATTTTCCAGGACTCTCCTGGACTTGGAAGGGTTTGGGAGGTCTTCTGCTGGTGATAGCGGGGTTGGCAAACAGGGGGCCCTGTCCTGGCCGGGCCGCTCACCATTTTGGAAGCCTCAAAGGAACTGAGCTGATGTCCTTCTTCCAGAGCATGGCCGCTGTCCTTGGGAAACAGGCGGGGTGGGCTCTCTCTTTGCCTCATAGGAGCCATTAAGGAGGTTGGGTGTGGAGAAACAGTCAAAGCTCCCAAAGTCAAATTATATCTCTTGAGCCATCTCTGATTCCCTTGGGATTCAAGGCCCCCTTTGGAGATTTTCACAGAAATTTGTTCTCTCTGCTCCTGACGATCTTAGCCAGTGCTGAGCCAAGATGGCTGGCCTGCCCCTGCCCCCAGGGCCTCTGCCTTCTGGGCAATGGAGCACCAATGTTAGAAACCAGGTCTGAACAGCGCAGCATTTTCCCTGAGGTCTTTTATGTCAAGGCTGTCCTCCTGCCACACTGTGGGTTCCCAAGCATAGGGACAAGGCTCACCATCCTGTTTGCACACAGAGCTGGGCTCAGGGTCCGGGCAAATGAGTTTCTTGACCTGTGATGATGATTAGGCATCATTGTAGTAATGATACATATGGTGCCAGGCCCTTTCCAGAAGAGGAAACTGAAGGACAGGGGAATGAGGAAACCTGCCTAGGGGACAGGTTGCAATGGAAAGTTGAGACTTGGCCTTAGCCCACGGGATTCCACATCTGCTGTATGCACAGCAGAGCCCTCCCCACCCCACCACACCCCCAAAATGCCTGCCCCTCTCTCTGGTCTGCATATTAAACTCAGAGCATCGGTCTGGCCAGAGGTGCCACTGCTGGTCATGGGCAGAAACAGGAACCCAGGGAGCAAGGCTGGAAACCAACTGGCCCAGATTCACTCCTTTGCAAAAGAGAAAAGGAGGCTCAGAGAGAGGCCAGGAACTAAAGCTGGGCAGAAGACCAGTGCCTCCTCTTCTGAATTTCCACAACAGCATTTCCTGGACTCTGTGGGACTTTGTCCATGCCGGGAAGTTGACTTCTTTTCTATCAAGGTGAACCAAGGTGTAAAAAAAAAAAAAAAAACACCAAACCGTGAGAGTTTGGGTGAAACTTCATCATGAGCGTCAATGGGCTGAGTCAACAAAGGGCAGTAGCTATCAGCTTGCACTGCAAGGAAGTGGGCCTTTGGGTCAGTCTATAGAAAGAGAAGCAGTAAGCAGTGGCAGGCCAGGCAGTGGAGGGAACTAGCAAGGAGGAAGCTGGGCCTTTTCCCCACTCTTGGCTTCCTGGTCCCAGCTGCAGGCTCCGGGGATGCCCACTTGGAGAGGAGGCCTGGGATGGAGCATGATGCTGAGGGCAGGAGTGTTGCTCACTAGAGGTGAGAAGGGAGTAGATGGCTAGACCATATGCCCAGACTCCCTGCACCTTCCTTCCCACCAGCAGTCAAGCCTTCCTGCAGATCCAGCCTACGCCCCATGATCTAAGAGCAGTGGAGGCCAAGGCCAGGCAGCCAGCCTGAGATGGGATGCCTGGGAAAGAGGGCAGTTAGGGCCTTGCACACCCAGGCTGGGGTTCAAGAGTGACTGTTTGACAGGAAAGGGAAGACCCAGAGGCTGCTGGGGAAACTGAGGCTCACATGTTTGCCCAGTCCTGTGCACTGTAAGGTGTTTTCTATCCCTGACTTCTGCCTACTCAATGCCAGTAGCATACCCTCCCCCATTTAGGACAATTGAAAACACCCCCAGACATGGTTGAATGTCCCCTGGGCAGGGGAGCACAGCATTGTCTCCAGGTTGAGAACTACTGCTGTAGATAATCAAAGAATTTCAGCCTAGAAGGAAGTGTTGAGGTCCCCTAGGCCAGACCAGCTACAGTCCTGGTTCTGCCGGAACCAGCAAACATCTCCGGGCCTGGCCTTCTCCTTGTAGCACAGGAGGGTCGAAAGAGATGCTCACAAGGCTGGTCAATGACCTCCTCATGTAACTAAAAGATCCTGGGGCCCAGAAAGGAGAAGGGGCCTGTTGTCAATCACCGATCCAGGAAGGAGTTCTTCTCTGTGTCACTGTAACCAAGATCCGGCCGCTGGCATAGTGTCCCACACAAACTCAAACCCCCAGCTAGTCTGTGCGGCATTGTGTCTGGGTGCCCAGCGCTGTGACTGGAGGCACTAGCTGACAAGAGGGAGGAGCAGACAGTGCTGTTCCAGTAGGTTCCATTCACGTGGGTCTCCAGGCTGGCTTCATGGGACAGGGAAGCTTGTGCAGCTGTGCTGGTCTGGAGGGACATGTGGGTCTCAGCAGAAAAGAATTCTTGGAGAAAGGAGACTTAAGCTGAGCCTTTGGGAAATGGGGGGGGGCGTGGCATTAAGGAGAGGGAAAGAGCAAGAACAAAGGCGCGAGGCAGCAATCTGAGTACACTCAGATCACCCCGCATTTAGCCTTCTAATGGATGGCAGCCGCCACACACCGAGGACCAGGGCCCATCTTGCTGAGCATCACGGCCCCAGCATCGGGCCCATGCTCCTGGGGGTGCAGTCCTCGCGGGCAGATCACATCTTCATTTCCCATGCTGCCTGCTGGGTTGCCCTCCCTGAGCTGCAGTCCCCCTGTGGGCTGGGTCATCACAAGGAGCTGCCCGGCATGGGGGGTGAGTGTTACCACCCAAGTGGTAAGCGCCCAGACAGTTAGAGGGGCAGGGGCTGGAAGGTGCGGAGGACTTCCCCTCAAGGGGACAGCTGGGCCGAGCCTTGTCGCATCTGCGGGGCTGGGGATGATGGGGAGTGTGCCACTCTCAGCCAGGTGGTATGATCCCTGCTTCTCCCACCAACGTGGGCAGCAGCTAAGGCAGGCCCCCACCAGGGTGATGCCTGCGTGCCTGCTGGTGCACGCAGAAGCCTCCCGTGACCCCAGGGCCAGGCCAGAAAGGGGCCACTGCAGAAGGGCTTCTGAATTCCTCGGCCAGAGCTTTACAAGTTGAAACCAAGACAGGTAGCGCCTCAGGGCACATGAGCCTGTTGTCAGGCACACTTGCTGGGAAGAGGTTTCAAGGGCAAGTAGGAGGTAGAACTGAGCTCTGGGGCTGCTGCTGGAGGCAGGGCCTAGGGTCTGCCTGGGGTTCAAGTGGGTCAGCTGGGCCGGAGGGGCCCCCGGTTAGCCACATGCATTTCTCAGCCACGTGTGGCTGGCACTGGGTAACCACGGACCACAGCCCTGGCAGTGGCTGGGCTTCCAGAGGTGGGAGGGCCGGGCCAGAGGGGAAAGAGCGGGCAGGAGGAGGTGAAGGAGGATGGGTCCATAAAGCTGGGGTCTACTGGAACGAAGTGCAGTGACAGCCTCGGGACAGGCGGCCTGTGTCTCCAGAAAATGGGGCGCTCCCAACAGGAGCCCCTTGTGCTCCTCACCAAGCTGAGCGGAGGCCGATGCCTGCTTGGTGGCAAAGACTGCCTCCTCACAGGCTGCGGGAACCGCATGTGAGTAGATGTGTGTGCACAGTTAGGGAGGCTAGCTTGGGCTGCCTCTGGTTCAGAGAGCGGACAAGGCCACCGCCCTGACCGAGCCACCATGGTCCCCACACCCAGTCAAGAGCTCCCCTCCCCACTGGGCCCGCACACCCCTCCGCCCTGCACCAGGCCAGCCCCCCGAGGCCCTTCCTGGGGCTGTGTGCTGGCCCGGCCACTCCGGAGGGCGAAGGCAAGCCCTTCCTGCCGGGCCAGCTTCCAGAAGAGGCTACGGCACTTGCTGTCCACCAGTTCAGAATGAGGCAGAGGGAAGACATCAGGGGTTTCGGGGGCAGGGCAGTTCCGTTTGGATCTCTGTGTGCATGAGCTCTCGACTCCAGCGGTCGCTTTCTTCTGCTCTCAGGCTAGTCTGTGTTGTCTGACCCTGGGGATAATAAATCGCAATTTGCAGGCTATTCAGAGTATTAAATGAGATATAAAGTGGTGGGCGGAGAGCCTCACACACAGAAAACCGTTAGCGGTAGTTACCATTTCTGCAGCTTTCACTGTGTGACAGGACCCATGCTGAGAGAACTTGAGGACAGGGAGCCAGCCACTCAGGACAGGGGCAGGATCCCAGAAGGGTTCTCTCACTCCCTCCCTCTTTCATTCGTGCTTGGAGGCCTTCCCTGCACACAGCCAGTGCCAGGCGGGCCCTGGGACATTGACGTGGGTCCGACCTGGTGTCCTAGGAGGTCACCTGAAAGGGAAGACAGGTGAGCAGTCAGGCCTCGGGCAGAGTGCCAGGAGGAATTTGGAGGTTACCCAGAGCAGGTACTGAGAAGGGGTCCTTAAGCTTTCCCAACAAAGTGTGATGGCCCCACGCATAGAAAGTGGAGTTGGAGGGTTCCAGATGGGTACAAGGGTGCTCTGGCCACGAGCCACCTGCCTGCGCTGGACACCTGAGGAGTCTGCAGGCTGAGAAGATGAGAACTCAGGCAACACCCTGTGGGAGTAGCTTCAGGAAGGAGGCAGGCTCAGGGCACAAACAGGTCAAAGATGAGGGAGCCCCTACTAAGGGCCCGGGTCTGAGAAGAAAGGCTACTTCACGTGGCTTGCACCAAGACCGATCCCCTTGCTGCAGAAGGTGCCTTTCTGATGGTCCAGTCCAAGCACAAAAGCCACCGATAAGAAGGCGGTACCGCCAGCCGGCTGTCGAAACTTTGCCAGAATGTCCAAAACTCTACCTTTCAGGCACGGGAGAGCTCTAAGGGATAACCCCTCCCGAACAGCAACAGCCAAGAGCCTCTGGTTCTTTCCACTTTTCCTTCTCCTTTCCAGGCTCCCAGCTCCCCGCCCTCTCCGTGCCTGCAGGGCCCAGGCCTCATCATTTATCAAGATAAAATCCATCAAAGTCTCTGGGAAGGAGGAGGATAAAATGAGTTTGTGGGGGTAATAAATCTCCTTTACCATAGGTGGTGAGCAAGGAATTCACCCCAGACTGTGCTCTTGAAAAATGGGAGGGTGCGTGCAGACAATGTGCGCCCAGGCATGGGGGTAGGTGTGCAGGGGTGGTGAGGCGGTCCCGGCATCCCCCGAAACAGAACATTGCAGCCCAGCCAGGAAGACCTCGGGCCTGCTCCAGACTGCCTTCCCGCGGTTGAGGGAGATAGTTCTGGAAGCCCGAACTTCCTCTAAACCCGAGAACTAGTTGCACTCATCCACTTAGCCCTTCAACACTCACACTCAACACTTCATTTTCTTGTGCATTCATCACTATTATTTCCCGAGCACCTACTGGGTGCTAAGCACCCAGCCCACATCGGTGGCAGAGTGGGGAGCCTGGGTCCACAGGGAGCATGGCGGGAGGTGGGTGGGGGGGCAGAAAGACCAGAGGAGCAGGAGTGGGGAGGACTCCACAGCCCCCACGGAGTGGACTACTGGGTCCACGCGGAGCACGGGCAGGGGTCCTACAGATCCTCTCTCTGTCCCCAGCAGAGGATGCCTCAGCCCCTGCTTACAAGAGGAGGAGACATCGGTCTGCCTTAGCACCACTCACCCAGGCTGAACAGCATTTCAGGGGCCTTTCTGTGTGAGCCCAGCCTCGTGCTCAGAGAGCGGCTTGTCCATCCTCCAGGGAAAGTGGCTTCTCTTCTCCCGTCTCTCCTCTTCTTCTGTTTAGTGGAAACAGCACAGGCAGGGGGCTGGGGAGATGTCCATCCAGTGAAGCGGTAAAGTGTCCTAGATTCGTGGGGTGGAGCACATGGAACACGCAGATTGAATGACCTACATGTGTCCACACGGGTCGATCTCACACAACATCGGGCTTGCAAGTCAAATCGTAGAACAATATACACAGCGTTCTACCGCTGATGCAAACTGAGAAACAGAACAATATTCCATATTGTGTATATACACATATGCCTGTAACAAAAGAATAAAAATGCAGACAAAAAGGGTACAGCCCAACCTCAGAAGGGATCACCTGTGGAGGGGAAGAGAGGTGAGTGGGATCAAGGAGGGGGCAAGGGGACTTCTGATGCTACAACTTTTTTTTCATTTTTTTTTAATTACTTGTTTATTTGACAGACAGAGATCACAATTAGGCAGAGAGGCAGGCAGAAAGAGAGGGGGAAGCAGGCTCCCTGCTGAGCAGAGAGCCCGATGCGGGGCTCGATCCTAGGACCCTGGGATCATGACCTGAGCCTTAGGCAGAGGCCTAACCCACTGAGCCACCCAGACACCCCCTGATGCAACAATTTATTTCTTTTTAAAAAAAATACGTAATACAAATACAGTAGAAGATCAATGTGTGTTGAATTTCAGTGGTACATACATAGGTATTTGTTAGATTTCTCTGTTTTGTTTTGTTTTTTTCTGTCGGCTTGAAATATTTCATCTTCAATAAAGCTGTTTAAACAAAACCCAGACAGTCTGACTGGAAGACCCACACAAACAACATGTCTGAGGGCCTCTGAGTTCCAGCCATCTGCAAGGTGCCCTGTTGAACCTTTTTTTAAGAAGCGAATCTTCCCATGATTCCGAGAGCAAGGCTTAGTATCCTCATATCACAAATGAGGAAACTGGCCCAGAGGTGGCAAGCAACTTGCCCAGTGTCACACAGCTCTTTGGTGGAAAATCTGAGCTTTAGACTCCGGAGCCCATAATGCCAGGTCATGCTCTCTCTCTCCTCTACTTATACCACCTACACAAGCTGCCTCTCTTCCTGGAATATCACTGACTCAAACACCAAACAAAATGAAAACCACCAGCTCAGGCATCAGAAGTTAGAGCCTGACCTTGAATCTTGCATCTGCAACCAACTCGCTGGGACCTTTGGAAAGCTCCTTCCCCCTCGCCCCCCACCAAGCTTTACCCACCCTCAGGGCAAATGGCAAACTGTGGTGTGGCCTCCCCACTGGGCCTCACACGCCCTTGCCACATCATACTTTCTAACGTGCTTGTGGCGAGTAACACTCGGCTGAGACCCTCACTGTCACACCGTACCAGACTGTGGCTTTTTCCAGGCAATTAGCAAAGTGAATCGGTTTCATTGCTGGTTGGGACATCTCTGCTCCGCTCGTATCTTGATATGATATCAGAGGAAGGTACTCCTGAGGCCTGGTCCCCAGTATTTTCCTTCCCTGATCAGAATAGAACTAGACTGTCTGCAGTGGAGAGACCAGAAGGGGACAGGAGTGGTGAAAGTCTCAGGGGAGACTGAGGGCCGGCAAGGCATCCAGAAACCTCCCTGTGGCCCCTCCCTGTTCTCTGGGCTGTTGTGTGACCCGTCCTGCCAGTTCTGGGGTTATAGGCATTGTGCTGAGGATTTGAAATACATATTCCTAGTGTCACGCTCAAGAGCCCACCTCTGTTTTACAGATGCTGGGAAATTTAAGGGACTGGCCACAAATAACGTGGCTCGTAAGTGGAAGAGTTGAAAGTCATGTCTTCCTGGCCCCCAAAAGCCCTGTTCATAATCCTCACGTCATATTATCGTGGGGTTGGGGGGGACAGGGAGTGCGCCGGTTCCCAGTGAGGCCAAGCTCATGAAGGTCTCTGTAAGCCCTCCGAGTTGCTAGGTGTGGTCCTGCAGGTGTGGGAGCCATGGCTGGGCAGAGGTGTGATCCTCTTTGTGGTGTAGAAAGCGGGCTGCTGTCTCAGCCTGGCAGGAAGTTGCTACCGTATCCAGGCAGGAGAAGCTTGGGTGAGTCTAGGGCCAATCACAATTGAGAAGATAAGGTTTCAGGCTCTTTGGAGCTTAATAAATATTGGATGGATGGATGGGTGTATGGACGGGTGGAGGTTTCTGAAAGGAGAGAAAAGGAATCAAAGATGACTTCCCAAATAGCCCATATTAATTAGCATGGCCTCCAAGCAGGCCCTAAGCTAGGCACCCTGACATCCTTTAAGACTCCTTCTTGCATGACTTCCCTGGTTTCAAACTATGAGGAAAAGTAAGAGGTCAGACACTATAGGAAATCCCACTGGAGTTATCCCCAGCCCTGGGGCTCGAGTCTAGTGACCACCCTCCCATGGGGACCTGTGGGGCCCAGGGTGCATTGGAAGGAGATACTGGGCAGTGGGAGGCAGGGCTGTCCAAACACAGATGCCGCTGGAGGTGGGGCACAATATGTACCAGCAAATATTGACCCTGCCCCTTTGCCCAAACCAGGCCCCCTCCAGACAATGCCAGGGCGCATCGATGGCTCTGGGCCCTAGGCTGCGGGCCGAGGAATGCGGACTGCACAACAATCTGTGTACTCATCCCCCAGAGCTTGACATTCCCCAGCTTGACTACCCTCTGTGAGTGGCCCTGGGACCCAGTACCAGCCAAGCCCCCTACTCGGGGTGTTTGTACAGGGGCTGCTCTGCTTAGCCAACACTCATTAGAAAAGGCTTTTCTCTGCTAGGCATGTTTCCAGGGTTGGGGGAGGGAGGGCCTTTCTACCCACCACCCTTTACCTGCCTGACCTGGTTCTGGCTGCCTTTGGGAGCCATGGAAGTGGGGCTCTTAAATGTCACAGAGAACATGAGAACCCAGCAGGCCTCTGGAGAGGTATCCATCACCATCACCCTCATTTTAGAGATAACCAAGAAAAATACACTGGGAATCGCTCTGTTTGGAGGCAAGGTCTTTGTTAAGAGCTTTCTTTCTTTTTTCTTTTTTTTTAATTATTTTTTTTATTATGTTATGTTAGAAAAGGAAATGTTAAAAAAGAAAAGCAAAGCTGGGGCCATCGTGTCAAGAACTTTTGAGTCATACCCCCAGGAAAGTGATGTTAGACAAGTTTCTCCACCTCACCATCCCCCCCTACCTGCCCCCCCAAAACTACATGGTAGAGACAATAGCAGTGCCACGTCCTCTAAGACTGAGTTTGTGCCTGGCACACAGTGGTGCCCAAGAAGCAGAAATGGGTTGACTCAGTGGGAGCTAGGGGAGCTAGGGGAGCTAGGGGCCGTCACACTGTGCTGGAGAACTCGCTGATTCCGCCCTGAGCTGCAGTTCCTGGAGAGTTCGGGCTGCCCTGTCCAGCAGTGGTGGCTGCAGGGATGGTTCCGATCCTTAGCACCAAGTGGACACATCAGGCCTGTTTCTGGCTCTCTCCAGCTCGCATCATTCAAAGGGGATCGTGAAAATGGATCCCGCAATAGTGGGTGGGGAGGAGGGGGGAAACCTAAACTCTATTCCATTCATGGTCAGTTCAGTTACTTTGGCTTGGAATTCCAGTCTTCAACAGCAACAAAGGTGACCTGAAAGTCCTTATGAGTGGGGTTCCTCAGGGCCAGGAGCCCTCAGGCCTCCCCAAGCAACTCTGCCCTGATCACTTTCCTCCCTCCTCTGTGCTGGGCCACAGTCTGGGCCCGGCTCTAGTTCCAGAGCCCCTGAGGTTTCTTGGGAGCTCAGCCGTGCCAGGGGCCACCATTGCGGCTTGTGGGTATTTGGGTTTGGGGTTATTTTTTGGACAGTTTTTGTTTTGCTTTCTCAGCTCAGCCCTCAGCAAAGACCTCTGAAATGGCTCTTGACATCTTCCCCTGCTTTGACTTGTGCTGTCTTCTAAAGACGCCTTTGTCATTTCAAGGACCTACTATGTGAATTGTGTTGAGTAAAAGCACAGATTCTGGAGCCACAGGGCATGGGTTCAAATCCCACCTCTGGCACATTTAGTGGAGTTCTCTTGGGACAATCACTTGACTTTTCAGCTTCCTCATCAATAAAATGGAAATGCTATCAGTAAGGTCAGTGGAAGGATTTAGAAGTGATACAGGGAGAGTAATCTGCTCATGTCTAATATGTAGTAAGTCAACCACTGTGAGATGCGCACATACATTCATCTCATTTCATTTTCATCATGGCCTTGTGGAGTTGGGATCATCACTCCCATAATAGTTGGGGATACTGAGTTTCATCACCTGAGCTCACTTACCTGGAAGGTGACTGAGAGGGACCTGAAGAGAAGCCTCTACTTCTAGGAAACTATCTGATATTCCTTCAGCTCAAGTGTAACTCAAAAGAAGACCTAGATTTCTTGCTGAGCATAATGTCACAACTCTCTCTCTCTCTCTCTCCTCCTCCTCCCTGTCTTGCTCCCCCCTACCTCAATCTATGACTCAACTCTGCAAACCCTGAGTGAAGGATCTGAGTATAATTACATTGTCTGGGGACCTGCACCTGGGAGTTGGGGAAGTTGACTTGGCAGAGGGAGCACAGTGGGCTGGGATACTTGGGAATGGTGTAGGACACGCACCTCAGAATCATCCACCTGTGAGTCAGGAGAGGCGAGGTGTTAATACTCCTGTTCTTGTCCGCCGTTGGTCTGGAGGGCAGTACTCGTCCCCAGCCCCGGCCTGCTCAGGCCAAGTGGGATCGCATGGTTCGAGAAGGCCTCAGGTGAAGAAACGCAGGTGGTGGCCGTTGAAAGTTGGCTGGGAGTATTTGAGGGGAGGGGATATGGGTGGAGCGGGGGTGGTGCGGAGGAAGTATCCTGGACATCCATCTGTCACTGTGCACACAATTCTGGACTGTGGTCATCTGTTTCCTGCTCTCCTTTCCGGCTCTGTAGGGCAGGTCTCATTTGTCAGAACACGGGGCTCATAGATACATTGAATGGACGATTCTAGATTCTTAAACTGCTTCTTTTTCAGGGAAGAGAGAAGCCTTTGGGTCAGTTTGGCCCACCTTCCATATGCTGTGTGGGTCCTTTCCTCAACCTCTAGCGGCAACGTCCCCACTACCCCTCTTGGCAAACTCAGCACTGCCAGGGACAGCCTGCCCCCTCTTGAGACAGCTCTGACTGTGAGAAAAGACTTCGTCACTTTCATCTGCGTCCACTGATTCTGTGTCCAGGCTTGTCCCTACCTCGGGTGACAGGGCCTGGGCCAGCCTTTGGGAGAAGTCTGCAGCATCCTCTGGGGACTTGTGGCTGGTGGAGGACTCCCTCGGAAGCCACACTGCTTGTGCTATCGCCTCATGACACAGTTGTCTGTGTCCAGCTGCCTCCTTGCTAAGGGTGGGAAATAGATTTTCTTCTGTATAAACAAGTAGCTCAAAGACCCAAGGAGGGGGAATTTGATCTGGGGTGAATGCCTTAGTTTTGCAATTCTCCTGGGGGTCTGTGGGCCAGCGCTGGCTGGGTCTGCAGCTTCTGGAAGGAACAGGCCTGTGAAACCATAGGTTGTGCCAAATGTCCCATCAGGGGATTCTGCTTTTGGCTACAGGGGGTGGGGACCGAGCAAGAAAGTGGTTGTGTAACCCCGGGTGCTGATCGCAGCTGTACCAAAGGCAAAAGCACTTGGTGGGGGCCAAGTTTGCCTTCAGAAGCCGGCACACCCTGTTCTCCCTCCCCTCCTCCTGCTCCTGAGCAGCCCCATCCATCCCTTCACCCAGCAAACCACCCTCGGAAGCTCGCATGTGTTTCAACAAGACAGCACAGATCCCAACACCCCCACCGCCTGCCAGGTCCAGGGCCCAGCGACAGAGATACCAAGGCGAAGATGCAATTCCTGTCGTCTCAGAAAATTCTAGCTCTCCAGGGCTTTGAGAGGTGCCTGCTTGTCAGGAGGGAAGAATCAGAACGAGGAATGAGACCCTTGGATTCAAGTCTCCTCTTGGTAAATCTCGGGCAAACCATTGTCTCAGTTAGCTCAGGCTGCAGTAACAAGTATCACTGACAGTGCTGGGGGTGGGGGGCTTCGGCAACACACATTCATTCTGCACAGTTCTGGAGGCTGGGAGTCTGAGGTCAGGGAGCCAGCAGGGCTGGCCTCCTCCATGGCCTCTCTTGTAGCTCGCAGAAGGCTGCCCTCTTGCTCCCTCTGGGCTGAAGGCCCATGGCCTGTCTGTGTCTCCTGATCTCTTTGTGTGAGGACACCATTCAGACTGCCCTAGAGGCCTCCTTTCAGTTTAATGACTCCTTTCAAGCTCTGTCTCCAAATAAAGTCACATCCTGAGGTATGGGATTAGAGCTTCAGTATATGTAGTTGAGGAGTCGGTCACGCAACAGCCCATAGCAGTCACCCAGCTGCTCTGCTCCTCAAATTTCTTATCGGTCGCCCAGCCAGAAGGCTGCCATGGAGCCCAGATCAGGGAATGCACACCAAACCTGGAACCACCACCCAGGTGTGAAGGGTTGCTAACTGCGGGCCCATAGGGACAAAGGCAGCTGGGGCATTTCAGGAAGCTGTAGCCATAGGAGAGATATCTGCGGGCATGTGCCTATCTCAGAAGACAGACAAGCTCTCCCTTCCCTTTTCTCCTGGGGAACACGGTCAAGAAGAGCCAAGAGCTAGGCCCATGGGCCAGTTTGTGCCTGGTGTGATTTATGCTCGTTCTCTGCTGCAGAGGGGCTGTGGGCCACTGGGATCACGCTGTTGGGGGGGGAAGGGGTTGTGCAGGTGGCCTGGGCTCACTTTCCCTGCCCCTCCAGGTCACGCTAACTGCATTCCAGGAATACTTGTGGGCCCTCAGTTTCCTCATTTGTGTCATGGGCAAGGAGAGGGTTTAACCTAGAGGATTTCTGAGTTGTGCAAGTCCGGGGACTGAGCGCCGCCTGGAACAAAGGCAAAACCGCGGGCCAGGAGCCAGCTTTACTTTCAGGGGCCAAGCTTGGCTGACTGGGCTCTGGTATTATGACCGTGACTCTAGATTCTCGGATTCTCTAAGGGCCTGAGACCAGGGTCCAGTCCTGCCCACTTGGAACAGCCTGAGCTCTGACCCTGGTCACAGCCTGAGTACGGACCCTGGTTAAAGGCTAAATCCTGAGCCCAGTCACAGGTGGAGCCCTGCCCTGGTCACAGAGCAGAGTGTGGATGGCCTCGGGCATGCAACCCCATCGCAAGAATCACTGCTAAAATCTGGGGTCTTATGTGGATCCCCTTCTCTTTAGCACTCCATCTTCCATGAAGGGGCTGATTCATTTAACATTTTGGGTTGGGGCCCTCGTCAGAGAAAAGAGAGCCCCCACCCTCCGTGCCCCACTGTGTTTTGTCTGAAGGCTGGGGGCCTGGAGCAAGGCGGGGAAGGAGCACTGAAGCCTGGAGAGACAGGCCGCGAGGAAGAGTTTCTCCCAAGCTCCAGGGCCCTCAGGTAGCTGGAATTTATGGTGTCAGCCCCGCCCCATGTCATTAATAAAGAAAAATTAGCCCTCTCTGGGTGAGGGCATTTTTCACTGGAGTCTGAGGGCTGTAATGAGGCGCTATCAAAGCCCCAACGTGCCATATGAATTTTATATGCCCTGTTTCCTACAAGTTCTGAACAGCTCGGCCGATTTATAAGGTAATGATTTTTCCATCCATAATTTCTTTCGTATGATTTTTGTAATGTAGATATTTCCCCCTCCTGGCTGGGCTGTGCACAGCGTGGTCGAGTAGATTAAGGCAAGGCAGGGAGGGAGAGCTTTCTTCTGGAGCCCAGCTCAGTGTGCAAGGGCCACCCAGAGCCCCAGTGGGTGTGAGGGAATTCCGAATTCTGTCCCGCTTCGGAAGATGACTCCCAGCAGCCACATTGGGCAAGTGACTTCCTCCCCCTGGGCCTTCGTTTCCCCATCTTTCCAGTGAGAGGGCACTATTTAGATCAATCTACAGAATAATGTCCAGAACAATTCCCTTCACAGCAACCCACACTTACTTTGTGCCTAAGTACCCTGTGTTGGGCACTGTGCTGGCCATTACAGGCGTGAGGATGAATTAAATACAGGGTGCCCTCCAAGAGGAGCTGTATGAAAGAGGTTGCATGTTTTGAGAACATAGACGTGACCGGTCCTTTCAGGGGGCAGCCGGGAAGGCTTCACGGGGGAGGTGCTTACAAAGAGCACCATGAAGGAGAAATCATTTTGCCTGGCCAGGAAGGACCCGTTTCCGACTTTGTCAGTTGAGGTGGTGTCCCCTTCAACCCCATCTGGGGCCTTGGCAGTGGGCCCAGCTTCCCTGAGTGCAAGACCACCTTCAAGTTCCCCCAAGACACTCCAGAGGAGCTGGCTCCAGGAAAAGCCCTTTCCTCTCTCCCTTCCAAGGCCAACGCCTCCTCTCCAGATGCTCCAGTGGGGAGGGGGTGGGAGCAGAAACACCTGGGAGGAGCCTCTGCAGACTCATAAATCTGCCCCTCTCTAGCCTTTGATGTGGACACTCCTATCTCCCTAGGATCACTGCCCGGGGAGGTAGCTATTGAACCAAGGGTCAGAGGGCACCCAGCCCTCATTTTTGAGTGAGCATGTGCTTTAACCTCACCTGGCCTGCATTATGTTAAGCCAGAACGTCTTACAAGATGTGACTCACTCCTGGTCTAGGCAGGCATGGCAGCCCCGCACGGTCAACCTCGTAGCGGCAGCTCGACAGTGGTTCAAACCGTTGAAAACCCGGTGAGTCCTCCAGACGCCTGGCCTGTAGGACTTCCTGCGCCCGCGCTGGGATTATTTTCTTTTGTTCCCTGCATTAACCAGATGTGTGGGTGTCCCTGAGACCCAGCCCCCATATAGGTCACGAGCCTCCCTCCCTGTCTCACTCATCTCCTGGCCACCTCTAGATGTAGGGGTGGTTACCAGTGCTTTTCCTAGGAACGGAGACCAGGCCCGGAGCAGTTGCCTGCCCGGCTGTGGACGGGGGAGGGGGAGGGGACAGTTTGGAGAAATGGGATCAGAACCTGGGCCTTCCGATTCCTACAAAGGCACACGTCCTTTCTGCTGGGCCAGCTCCGTCTCACCGCCCAGGTGCAAGCCCAGCAACCCCCCATCCATCCCCAACGTGTGAGCTGGACTCGCGGCAAACGTCAGCAAACCCAGGGGAGAGCGGGATGGAAATGATGATGGTGCAGCTTTTGGCACGCCTCTCTCCCACTTCTCAGAAGTTGGTACGTTTGCCTTGGAAAGAAAAGCCACTTCAACTTTCCTGTAATAAAGTTTTCTAATTAACTGGAGGGGGAAGCACGCTGAATGTATTAACCACATCTTAGCTATATGTTGGTTCTTTTTTTTTTTAAGTCCTTGCATCAAGAGGTTTTAGGAGTCTTTGCACAACAGCTGTTAAAAGTATTGCCAGAAATCCAGACATGGGACATTCGTGGTGCCTGGTCTGTCACCCAAAACCCCCTTTGCAGATGCATAAGGACAAAGGCACCCCTCCATCCCTGATGTGCCCAGAATGCAGGTCAGCCTGGGAGGAGGGAGGCCCAACTGTGTGAGTCTGGGAGGAAGGTCAGCATCCACTAAGCACCTACTAGGCATCCACTAAGCACTAAGCACTAAGCACTAAGTCAGGCATGATTTTGGGGACTTGAAATTCAGTAGAACACGTTCATTTCCCTGGAGAAGCCCACAGTTTCATGGGAGCTAAACACATTAGGAGAAAATTCCTCAGATTATAAAAATATAGTCCCCACTACAAAAGAAAATAACTATTTCTCAGCAGCCACACCACCCCAAGCCATATATAAGTATACAAGAGTATACTCATATACTCTACATCCTAAACCCCGAAAGAGAGACTTTAAACTCCCACTCAGACAATGAATTGGCTGCATGACTCCTGGAAGAAGATAGTACGTTGTTCTTAGTATTATTATTATTGATTATTTTCATTGCCATTAGTAGCAGACACTGGAGTCAGAACTCCCTGGTCCATATTTCAGCTCCACCATTTACTAGTTGGGTGATCATGGGCAAGTTACTTTACTTCTCTGTGCTTCAGACTCCCAATAGGAAAAAAGAGGATAATAGGGCCTATATTGTAGATCATTTAGCAGAGATCATGCCTATAAAGCGTTTAACCCAGTGCCAGATGCTTGGTAAGAACAAAACAATTGCCCACTGTCATTATTGCTCTCCTAATATTAAAGAAGAGGAAGTTGTGAATTAGGGAAGTAAAATATGTGAGGGTAAAGTTAGACCAGAGACCAAAATCCTGACTAAGGTGCCAGACTGCTGTCAGCCACCAGCACACTGACGGACTGGGCACTTTCTCTGACCCACGGCGGAAATGCCATCGTGGAGGGAAGGGAGCCTTGCTTGCAGGAGAAAGGGGCAGGCCAAGGTGCTGGAACACAGTGGGCAAATCTGGTTGTAAGCATGCACTTGGGCAGTGCCTGGAGATGGGTGGATGGGGACCGAGCTGCTGAGCAGATGCCTGTGCAAGATGGGTCCTCATCGGCGCCTCTGCCCAGCTCATAAGGTGCCCCCTTATGAGAGATCTGACCCACGGGGGAGAGATCTGAGCAGGTGCACTTCGTGCGTACTCAAAGAGCTGAAGTTCTTGCATTCTATGGTCTCAGAATGCTGAGGGTCTTTGATCCCGAGTGTTTGAGTCAAGGGGTCTAAGCTGCTGCGAGTGTCCCAGTGTAGAATACAGTCAAGCCCCTGGACCTTTGCACATGCTGCTTCTACCACCTGGAATTCCTTTATCCTCAAATCCTGCCTATTGAAATCTCATCCTTATAGGCCTTGTAGGAACAGATGTTCCAGAACCCATCATGCCCTCCTCAGGGATCACATTGCGGGAGGCTTCAGTCTCTTAGGAAGTACTTAGTTCATCCTGCTGCAGCCTCGGAACAGACTTTCCACCCATCTTTTCCATCTGCCTGGAGGGCAGGGACAAACCTCGGCACGCCTGGGCTCTAAGCGCTCAGCATGGGCCAGGCCCAATGGACGTTTGTCTTGCTGACGCGGATTTGAGTTGGAAGGTTGGGCAGTGTCTGGGCAGTGGGAGAAACATGTCATGATGATGTGAGCAGAGGACACAAAAGATGGACTTCTCCCACCTCCCGCCCCGGCCACCAGCCAGCCCTGGACAGGTCCCAGGTCCTGTGGCCCTTGTCTAAGACAAGAGCCACCCTCCCACCTCACCACTGGGCGGACATAGGCATGCACAACTCCTGTGGGCTCTGGGAGAAAGAGGCCCATTCAAAGGGGAGCCTATAAAACCTCTTAGTTCACACTCAGAGGCTTAGATCACCCTTAAAATTGTGGTCAGCACGGTGTTACTGCTCAGCAGCTGCAGGGGACGGCGACATGATTTACCTGCGTCATTAACTTCTTGCTGCACCCAAACTCTAAGCAAACACAGTGCACTTGGCTGAAATTACCTGCTTCCGAGCTCCCGCTTTTCCTGGAGGGGTTCAAAGGCATTCCAGGAGTGAGGGCTGAGGTCGGCTTCTATCGGGGCTTTCTTCCACAGTTTATGGGCCTGGGGCTGGGAGACTGTCAGAGGGATTCAACAACCCTGGCCATTCCATTTCCAGAAAGACCCATTCTGAGTTAGTGTCTCAAGGGCAGACGGTCAATGATCTTGTGTTGGGTTCCCTCTGCTTTTCAGGTCCCGCACATACCTCATCTGTCTCCTGTGAGACCATCTTATTTTCAGGGGCTTCTGATGAAGCTGGTAATTTCTTCTCAGAAAAAGTTTGCGAGAATTTACAGCCCCCCTTTCTCTGCCTCCTGACCACCGGTCCTTCACAACGGCCCAGATGGCTTCTCCTCTTGTCCCTGGCCCTAAGCACCAAGAACTGAGGGGCTGCATCCTCAAACCTCTCCCTCCTCCCTCATTTTCTGAGTCATCTCCCAGATGTCTGTCTCTACCCTGGACTTCCCTCCTGAATCCCAGACCAGTGGGTTTGGTCCTGTCCTGACATCTCCATCTGCTTGTCTAGTGGGCGCCTCAAGATGAGCAAACCCAGAACCAGACCCAGAGTCTTCCCTACCCCTGAACTTGCTCTTCCCATGTTCTTCCCGGACTCAGGCGAAAGAGCCTCCATCCAGCAGGTGCTCCGGTCCTGGCAAGTGGCCTCCCACCCTGCTCCTCCTTCCCCCTCATAGCCTACCTCCAGCGGGTCAGCTTGTCCTACTGGCTCTACCTCCATGCTGGATCCAGAGCTTCGCCATCCTCCTCCACCTGCCTGGCCCCAAACCTGCCACCACGCCCCGCCATCGCTGAGGTGGCCTGGCTCCCGGGCTCCCGCCTTCTGCCTTTGTCCCTTTGCATGCCGTGCTCCACACAGCAGCCAGAGTCAGCTTCTCGACGGCGAGTCAGGTCTCACGAGCCCCGGCTTAAAGCACTCCGTGGCCTCTTCCTCACTCTGAGGAAAAGCCGGCATCCTCGTGATGGCCTGAGATCCTGGGTGGCTCTGCATCCCCACCCCATTACCATGCTGAGCTCATCTGGTACCTCCTCCCTCACCCCCTTCGTGCCACGAAGCTGCTCTGGTCTCCTTGCCATTCCTCAGCCACGCCAGCCGTGCTCCTGCCTCATGCTGGAGACTCTTTCTGTCTCCAGTGTTCTCCAGGAACCCCCCATGGCTGCTCTCCAACTGATCTGTGCTCAATCCGCTCCTTTGTGTTCCCTAACCACACTAAATAAAATAATACCCTGCCTGCACCCTCCTGATCTCCTTACCCTGCCTCGTGTTTCTCCATACTGGTTATCGCCACCCAGTATGCAAATATGTTTACTTGTCAAGTCCTGTCTCTTCCACTAGAACGTAATCTCAACATGTCGAAGAATTTGTTTTGCTCACTGCTGTATCCTTGGAATCTAAAACCATTTCTGAATGGAGCAGACACATGCGTATGAATGAATCATCCAGCTAACCATTGGGTAAGGGTTGTAGAGGCAGAAAAGGAAGCTCAGAGGAGTAAACCAGTGGGGTGGATGCAGCTAGCACATGGCTGTTGTGGGAGCTCAGTCCAACTCGGTTGTCATGTCCCGTCACAGAATGTGCTTTTTCTTACCTAGAGTTGGGTCTTCTGAACCAAGTCACTTGGAAGCTTTACCAAGGCCTGCTGCTGGGGGAGGAAGGGAAGACATCAGTAGGACCAGCCCCCTCCCTCTGGGAGGTCCCAGCCCTGACGGGGGGGGGACCAGGCAGAGTGAGAAATCGAAGCAGGAGGTTGGGAGATGCTCCGTGGAGGGCGGATCCTGCAGCCCAGGGATGTATGATGCCCTGAGACAGAGCTTCTTGACAACTGAGCCAAATCATGACCCCAAGCCCTCAGGTGGTCACACACGGTCAGGAATAAGCAGAACCCTTTCCTCTCATCCCAGTGTGCCCATTGCGTCTAGAGGGAAAAGGTTTGGAAGGGGAATCTAGTATCAAAAAGCTGCTTTGTTCCAGGAGCTTTCTAGAAGCTTTGTGTTTAAATTTTCACAACCCACTTTGTTACCAAGATCACAAGGTAGAAGAGAAATGGGGCAGGCTGTGCAGGGTCTGTCCAGGAAGACCAGCTCAGCTCGGGCCCTTGGTTCTGGGGAACCTCTTCCCTCCCCATGCTGAGGTCATGGCCCCTAACCTGTGCCTCCCGTGGCCCCTCTGTCCGCTTTTCCCTCTGGGCTGTGCATTCCTCTGGACAGGGTGCTCCGAGACAGCTCCAGCTGCCCTGCACCCGTGTGCGGCACTGGGCAAGCAACAGGCAGTCCGAGAGACAGAGAGGGAGGGAATGAATGAGCGTGTGGAGACTCAGCGGTTTGTGTGACTCGTGCAAATTACCCACCGGGTAGGTGACCATTCTGGGACTCGGCCTCAAGCCCGGGAATTACTGTAGTGTCCCATCGCACAGGGGCCTTGTCCTGTTGCTGCAGCATCTGGCTTGTGCACGTTGGGCTGGGCCTGCCTTAGGAGTTGAGACAGGTAGGGCAGACTGCTGTGGGAGTCCAGCAAGAGAGCCCCTACAGCCCGCCTATCAAATCCAATAGGGTCATTCTACTATCATGGGGGACTGGCAGCCCAAGGTCCAGCAGGCCTAGGAAGGCTTTCTGAATTTGGGAGGATGGGATTGGGAGGTGCTCTCTAACCACAGAGCTAGAGGAAGAACCCCATCCTTAACACTGGAACGCTGGTCTTTTCTCTGCTTCCTAATCACAGAGAAATGTCATTGAGCCCCAAGTTGATTCCTCCTCCCTGGGCCCTGATTCAGGCAGAAGCTCAGGACTGCCAACAGGGAGTTTGGAGCTCGTAACTCAACTGTGGGCAGGGCCTGGGGGGCCTGATTCCAATTAAAGATGTCAAATGTATTTATGGATTATGCAATCAACAGGTATGCCGCAGCCTCGATGGCCGACCAGGCCACCCTGGAGATAGGCCTGTAATTAATTAATCCCAGTGGGCCTGCCAAATTCTGTTTCAAACATGACAGCTCTGGGGGATTTTGGGGACCAAGTCTGGGGCCTGCTTTAGACCCTGCCTTGCTTCAGGGAGGGCTGAGGAGCTGGGCTATAGGGTATGTCTGAGCAGAGGAAAAAAAGAAAAATGTGAGACTCAGGGGATCTGGGTTTGAATCATGGCTCTACCACTTACTGGCTTGACTGGTATGACCTCGAACCCATTACTGAAACTCTCAGAGCCTAGTCTCTGCTTCTGAAAAAGGGCATCCCTGATGTGGGCATGCTTACCTTTCTTACTTCCAACATTGTCGCGCCCATAGATGGACAGACAAAGCAACCACTCCTCATAGGGAATAACTGATAAGGACAGCCCATGCCCATCCTGAAATGTCTCTGAGCCTTACTTTACTCATCTGTGAGGTGGACTTGCCACCCAGCCCTCTGGTGTCTCTCTGGTCCTTTGAGCTCTTCCCAGCTGATAGAGAATCAAACAAGATTCTTTTACTTGGGCTCTGGTCTGGTTCTCCGCTGCACACCAGGGCCCAGAACTGAACGTAAGGAGGTAAGTCCCTCCAGGAACTCACAGTCCAAGGGGGGCGGGGAGATGCCCACACCCACCAGGATTTATAGGAACGGATGGCCATGACGCAACGAGCTCGGCTGTGGCTGGAGTGCCGGGCACTGTGCTGCCCGCTGCCCACGGTCGGCTTGGCACCCTCACCTTCACCGGGCAGACGGGCCTCCGCCGGAAGCCTGCCGTCTCAGAGAGGTCAGTGGTGTGGCAGATGGCAAGCACAGGGTCCTCCACCTCCACTCCATACCGCGTCGTGTGGCTGGCAGTTGTCATAATGGCGAGGGGGGATGGGGGATGGCCACTGCTGGCATGGCCAGGTCACCGAGTGCTTCATGTAGGAGCTGAGCCTGTTCCAGAGCTGTTGGGTTTGCTCCTTAGTTCTTCTCTCTTCCCTTCCGCTCTGAGGTGTGATGGGCATCTGATGAAACTCCTTCCATGTGCAGGCCGGAGCGTGGATTTTAGGGATCCAGTGAGCAGGTGGATGGGCGGGGCCAGGCAGAGGACAGTGAGGTGAGAGGCAGGGGAAAGCGCTGTGGGCTTGGGGAAGAGAAGGCCACGGTATCCGGGGATACGTAGGAGGCCCGCTTGGCCTGACGAGGAGACCAGTTAGGTGAGTGAGTGCAGGTGTGTGCCTGTGTTGGTGTGGGCATGCGTTATGTGTGCGTGTGAATGCATAAGCGGGAGTGTGTGGTGGGGAACAAGGGGGCAGGACTAAAGGAGAAGCCGGACGCCTAGCACGTGAAGTAGAGGATGGCCCAGAGGAAGGCTGACCCCGTGAGTCCCCTACGGCCCCTGCACTGGGTCATGGTTGTGTCTGCAGAGCCTGTGCATTAGGCAGCGGGCTCTTGTTCAGGAATGCAGTGTGTTGGGGGCTGGTGGGCTCTTGAGGAACACCTACTATGTTGTGTAGCACGTCCTCTCGTGAGAATGCTTTGCAGTCGTGATCTGCCTTAAACCCTGCTCTGCGGGCCCGAAGCCCGGGGTGGCCTACTCACGGTTTGTGCGTTTGGCCAGCACCCCTGCCACAGGAGAGAGAATCGGCGGCCGACAGAAGCTGGCCAGGCCACAGGCTATGTGCACGTCCAGCTCTAGTCCCTGGTTCGCTACCCATTTCCTCTTGGGAGTACTTGTGGGTCAACCTTGACCCTCTGCTGGAGGACCTTAGTCCTGTCTCCTTCCGGCCCCATGGTCAGGGCCCTGATACACTAGATCTGCTGCTTGGCCCTTCGTTAGCCCCTTGTCCTCCCAGGCCCAGTAGCCATCCCATTGCTCCAGCTGACAGCCCATCCCTGCCAGCACCCACAGCTCACCGTCTACCCTGCACCCCTTTAACAGTGCCGCCAGAGGCGCCTGCGGGGGGCGGGGGTGCGGCGCTCAGCCGGTTAAGCATCTGCCTTCAGCTTGGGTCATCATCCCAGCATCCTGGGATCAAACCCCACATCGGGCTCCCTGCTCAGCAGGAAGCCTGCTTCTCCCTCTCCCTCTGACCACCCCTGGCCCTGCCCCGCCCTGCTCCTGCTCTCTCTCACTATCTCTGTCACTGTCTCTCTCTCTCTCTCAAATAAATAAAATCTTTAAAAAAAATAGTGCCACCAAAGGAATTTCATCTTCTCCAGGGGATGACTTGGGGATGACTCTCTAAACCTATCAGTTACAACAGACCCTGACTTTCTAAAGCATTGCTCAACAGCCCTGTGCTACGGGAGGAGAGGACACGGGAGATCCAGAGACATGAATGAAATCCGCAAGGACACCCAGTGAGCTGCAGACACTCAGCACCCCAGAGAGCCAGCAAGAACCCCAGAGATGATCTGTGGCCCGTTGCTTCAACCCCTTCCAGAGATAGGATGCTCACCCCCTTCTTGGAGAGCCCATCCTAATGCTGGATGCTTCCCTCAGGGGCCTCAGCCTGCCTCATCCATACCCCATCATCCAAGCAAGACAACTGACACTCTCTCTTGCTAGACCCTCTCCAGAACTTCTAGGCAGATTGCCCTGGCTACAAATCCAGCCATGGATGTCTGAGAAGCAAAGCCTGTGTCCCCAGCAGGGTGGGGAGGGATTACAGTGGCCAAGTCTGATTGCAAACAAATTGCACCCTCTCCTTCTCTCCCATGCTGCTTTCTCCTGGTGTCGCTTTCATTGAAGCCAATTGTTTTCCTGAAATTCAACTCCACATTATGACTTAGCCCTAAGTTAAGCAAAGGCCAGGGCTCTGGACCCATCTGGGCAAATGTTCCACTTTAAGGGGCAAAGTGCGTTCTGGTTAAGAACGTGACATCTCCCCTTAGACTGCTTGAATGCTAGTCCTGGCTCCACTCTCATTCTGTGCCTTGAGCACATTTAATCTCTCTGTGCCTCGGTTTCCTCACAGGAACAAGTAGGGGCCGGAATAGTACATGGTTCGTATTGAGCAATGTGGTTCTTACTTCCCTGCTCACAGCCCTGCACTGAGTCTTGGGCAGTAATCACCCTCTGGATTGTTTTCAGTCATCACCCTTGGACCTTTCGGAGGAACTCTTAAGCCATGGAAGGTCTGTTCCCCAGAAGCCCAGTTAGCTTCTCTCCGGGCTCTGCAGAGGCCTGTTGGTCCGGGTGACACAGTCAACTAGGAAATGGGTCCAAGGCTCTGGGCTTGGCTTCAGTCCTGAAGAGGCTCTTGGGAATTTGTGCAAGAGCAGTGACAGGGAAGGAAGACACAGTGGTCTGGGCAGGACAGGAGAGTGGACACCTTTTGGAAGATTGACTGTGAAGGTAGGTGGTGCAGGGTTGAGGGAGGCTGTGGTGGTCCCTTTAAGAGATTTTTAAATGGGCCTGCTCACCCCTTAATCCCAAACATCTTTCAGGGCCAGGAACCCATTCTTAGCAAGATGTCCTAATGTGGGAAAAACGCAGATCTGCCCCGTCTTGGTGCTGAGGTTATGACATTTCCTGCTAAGGAGTCTGCTGTCCTGCCAAGCCTGGCCATGGCCTCCCAGAGCCCAGCAGGGGACAGGGATGGATCCCACCATCAACTTTCTAATTCCAGCCCTGGCCTCCTGAGCCCCAGGCCTCTCCCCTGTGGTGTGAACTTTCACAGGATCTTAGCCTTCCATGGGATGAAAAAGATATAGCAAACTTCAGTTGAGTTTAACAAACACTCCATCTAGTGGACAGCTACACTATACTAGGCCCCAGGGACCCAGAGAGGATTAAAGGGACATCCCGGCCCTTGGGTATAATCTCCAGAATAATCACCAGCATTTATCAGATACTTCCTGTATGTCAGGCACTCTGCTGAATAGGGAAAATACATATGGCTCCATTTAATTCCATATAGACTGTTATTTTCCCACTGTACAGAAGAAGAAACTGAGGCTCTGAGAAGCTGAATAATTTGCCCAAGGTCACACACATAAGAAGGTTGAGGAGCAAGATTCACAACCAGGCTTCCAGTGTGGCCTCTGTTCCCGTCAACATGCATTTGACAATATACAGCCATTTGAGTGATGGGGAAACGAAGACACAAAATGGGAAGTAGCTTGCCTAAGGTCATGTAGGGATGAAATGACCACTCTGTCATATGAACCCAGGTCTGGGACTACTTGCATTTGAGTTATTTTCTCAGTTATTTCACTGGGGATTATGATTAACATCTTAATTTATAAGAGTCTAGTTCAGATTAATTTCAACTTATCATAATAGCATATAAAACTTTGTTTCTATATAGCTTCTTTCCTTTCTCTCCTTCCTTTGTGCTATTTTTGTCTTACAAATTATATCTTTAGGTATTATAAATTCCATCAATATGGATTTATAATTGTCACTTTATGAAGTTGCCTTTTAAATCAGATAGTAGAAAAAAGAGTTGCAAACAAAAAGCAATCATTTATACTGTCTTACATTTACCTATAAACTTACCTTTACTGTTTTTCTTGATTTCTTCATTCAGGTTACTGTTTGATGTCCTTTTGATTCAGGCTGAAAGACTGCCTTCAGTATTTCTTGTAGGCAAGCTCAGCTGACAACAAATGCCCTTAGTTTTTGTTTAGCTGAGAATGGCTTAGTTTCTTCATTTTTTGGTAGGATAGTTTTGCTGGATATGGAATTCTTCATTGACATTCCTTTTTTTTTTTTTTTTTTTAAAGTACATTGATATGTCAGCAACTGCCTTCTGGCTTCCATGATTTCTGATGAGAAATCAGCTATTAATCTTATAAAGAAATATGATGAGTCATTTCTCACTGCCGTTAAGGCTTTCTCTTTAACTTTGGCTTTCAACAGTTTGATTAGGATACATCTATGTGTAAATCTCTTTGACTTGATCCTACTTAGAATTCATTGAGCTTCTTGGATGTATAGATTAACAATTTTCATCAAATTTGGGAAGTTTTCACCTATTATTTCTTTAATATTTGTTCTGCCTCTTTCTCTGTCTCCTCTCCGTCTGGAACTCCCATTATCCATATGTTGATACACTTGATGGTGTCCACAAGTCTCTGTTCACATGTCTTTATTCTTTTTTCTTTTTGTTCCTCATACTGTCTAATCTCAGTTGAACTATCTTTGAGTTCACAGATGCTTTCTTCTCCCTGCTTGGATCTACTGTTGAGCCATTCTGGTGAATTTTTCACTTCATTTATTATACTTTTCAACTGTGTAAGATGTGATTGTTCCTTATTTCTTAATAATTTCAGCCTATTGATAGTCTGTATTTAGTGAGACATCATTTCCATCCTTTAGTTCTTTAGACATGACCTCTTTAATTCTTTGGACATATTTAAAATAGCTGATTTGAAGTCTTTGTCTAATAAGTACAACTTCTGGACTCCCTTAGAGACACTTTCTACTGATTGCTTATTTCCCTGTTAATGGCAGTAGTTTCTTGTTTCCATGCATGGCTTATAATTTTTTGTTGAAAACTGGGCATTTAAAATAACATAATAGGACAACTCTGGAAATCAGATTCTCCTGCCTCTTCAGGGTATGTTGTTGCTATTTGTTAATATTACTCTTTGCTTAGTGACTTTTCTAAAGCAATTTAGTGAAGTGCATATTCTTTATCATGCGTAGCCACTGAAGTTTCTGCTCAGTTACATTAATGGTCAGCTAATGAGCTCTTGTTTGCCCCAACTGTTATCCACTGCCTCAGACTGCTTTGATGGTGAACTCTTGCCTCTGATTGTTTTCAACAAATCTGTTGAACAAGTCTGTTAGCACTTGGCAAGCTCCAAGGGCAGGTCAAATACAGACAGACAGCACTGGAGTGGGATTTTCCAGGTAATCACCAGGCAGGTCAAGGGGTAACTTCTCTGGGAATGAGGCTCTGAAGGAGTTCTGACATCATTTTTTACCCTCCAGTGGCTTCCAGGCTGTTGATTTTCACTGTGATTGTAGGTGCTGGTTTTCCAGGCTACCCTGGAGGAGTGTAGGGTATGAGAATCGGACAAGTTAAAATGCCACAGAATTTTCTATTTTTACTGAAATTCAGCTGGGTTTTTTGAATAAATACTCCCTGGATTGCTGCAAGACTTTGACTAACTTCCAGAGTTCCAAAAAAAAGTTGATTCTAACTAGTTTTTCCAGTGTTCTTATTGCTTTTTTGGAAAAGAGAACTTTTTGGAGGTCCTTACTTCACCACATCGCTCAGGGATGTCCAAATCCTTGCACTTTTGCCTGGAAGCAGGATACATGGGCATGAAAGGGAAAGTTGGGTATAGGAGAACACAGAAGGCAATATCCTGAGGGTTTACTAAAAGCCAAAAGATGTGGTTATAATAATAAGGGTCATAGGTTTCCTAGGGAGGGAATGATCAAGATAGACTGAGGTATAGGTAAATGTTCCTGGAGGAGGTGAGATCCTGGGTTGCCATGACTGCCAAGAGGGAAGGTGCCTTCACTCATCCCAGCACCTTCTGCCACTTAACAATCTCTCATGCAAGTGGTCATTCACTGGCCAGACCTCTGACTAGGCTCTTTTTTTTTTTATTTGAACTCCACCAAATGCCACTGCTCCAACTGGGAGACTTGTTTTTAGTTTTAAAATTTCAACCTCTCTTCTAGGCTGCACCTTTTGACCTACTCAGCCAGGTGGGATCTGAGCCTTTATCTTAAAACCTAGCACCGTCTTCTCCTCATGGCTGATGTGTCCTTTCCCCTGCTGACCTGAACTCAGGACCAGGTAAATCTGGTCTCGGATCAGGACTCGCCATGTCTGAACCTCTCTGCCACCAACTCCCACAGTGCCTGGAATTCCACCATCATCGCTAAATTGTTGCCTTGTCCAGTCATCTGTATTTAATAAATTCTGATTTCCTGAAATGCAAGTTCCAAGGGGTTACTAGCCTGGAAGTCACACCTGGTGGATTCTGCCACTTACCATATGTACGCCCTAAGAACACGATTTATAGGGTCCTAATTTCTAGACCTGTAAAGTGAGGGGGAAGGTCTATAAGAAGCCTTTGAAACTCAGAGCCCAGGACTATGACAGCTGGGTGGGGGTCATTTTTTCAAGGAGTCACAGTCTTCCCAGCTTTGCAAAGCAGGCTTAGGTGGCTCTCTGGGCTCCCAGGAGCTCTAGTGCCCCCCTCTGTCCCCTACAAATAACCACATAGTGCCTGTTTGAAGCTGCGTCTCCCCAGCCATGCTGAATATAACAAGGGCGAGAACCTCCCAGATTCACCTCCACGTCCCCAGCACCCAGCACCAGAGCTTCAATATAGCAGGTGCTCACGTAACGCTGGTCTCCACTATAAAGTCCTTGGGACTTGATAGAGTTTCCTGATGGTCTCACCACAACCTGTTAACACACTGGCTTAATATATGTGCAGAAGATGATGAAAGGGAGAGACGGAAGGAAGGATTTATAGCCCTTTAAAAAAGCTTACAAATGTTTTCACACTTCTTAGTCATTCACTAACAAATTTTTATTAAGCATTGTGCCTATAAAAGCATCCTGCAAAAAGGATTGCTGTTGTTCTCCCCGTTTTGCAGGATAGGAAACCAAGGTTCTGAGAGATGATGGGCCTCTTCTGGGATCACAGTATATGTTAGTCTGACTGGTCCCAAGACCTGGGGTTCCCCGTCGCTACTCCTACCTTCCACCTCCAGCGAGCCTTACTCACTCCACCCCAGGACAGGTGGACACCGATGATCCTAAAATGTGAGCTTCAGAGGGCACGAGGGCCTAGAACTGCACCTGACACATAGTAGGTGTTCAAACAATATTGGGCTAATGGAATGAAGGAATCTTCTAAAATGCAGGTAAAGGATGAGTGATGCCAGCCTCCAGAGAGGCCTGGCACGAGGAGAAAGAACCACGGGTCCTCAAGACCTCAGGGAGTCAGGCATGTTGCCAACTCTGCTCACTTCATCCCACAGCAGCTCTGTGGGGTGGGAAGGATCGCAAGAGCCACAGGGCAGGGAGCGACTGGCCCGGTCACCCAGCCAGCGGCACGGCCAGCTAAGGATCAAACTCGGGTCTGCACAGTGCCGGAGTCAGGTTCTCTCCATCCCCCAGCAGGCTGACTGTTGAAGCTGGAAATATTCTGAGGGCTGCCTAATCTAGTCTCCTCGATTTATAGAGAGAGGGGAGCGATTGCCCCGACACGGCAGTCCAGCCGCCGAGCTGCCATTCTTGGCACTCAGAAGTTGCCCCGAGCACACACTCTGTGAGCCTGAAACCCGCAGCCAGCTCCCTGGGAGATGACAAACGTCTCCAGAACCCAGAGGTGAGCGCACACACCCAGCTCCACACAAAGACGGTCCGTGCTGCGCCTGCCACAGCCAAGGAGCCCCAGGCTCCTCTGAGTGTATTTTAAATCCATTCTGACTCCCCAGAAAGTCTGTTTTTGTTATTCACACTGACCTTTTAAACTCCACGCAGTCCTGCATTTTTCCCGAGGCCTCGGTAGGACCTATTAATAATTCTGCTCTCCCACCAAGGCTCTGGGCTACAGCCTGCTCTCTCCTGTGCTGTAAAAGCCAGTCCCCCCGCCAACTGCTGGCGAGTTCACCCTCCTCTGCAGACAGGAGAGGGGAAAACCCAGCTCCTCCCACCCCTGCCCTGCGGAGAGGAGGTCACACGCGCGGCCCCCATCTCTGCTCTTCAAAGGTGAGGACAGGTGGTCTGGCCTCCACCAAGGACAGGATCAGGGCACTCGATGGCGGGGGGATTGTGGCTGAGTCGGCCCCCTGCCTCCAGCCGCTTTCTCCGCTCTCTGAGCAAACATCTCTGCAAATAAATCTCCTCTTTCTGCCTTTCTCTCTGCTGGGTTACTGCTTCAATTTCATTAAAGACTCTGGAAACATTCTTCAGGCTCGGCCGAGATATATAATACGGAGAACAGAGATTTGCTTCATAACCCACAAACTATTAAAAATATTAGTGTCCCCCAGAGAGTCTCTCTTAAAGATTCCTTCTCCCTCTCTGCCTCCCTCTCCCCCTGGCGCACGGTGCCAACAATAATGCAGGCGGGCTGGTCTGAGCCATTTCCTTGAAAGAAAATAAAGAAGAGATAAGGCCTTGGAGAAACCTCTCTTTGTGCCTGAATAATATCCGTCATCCTATATGTCCAGCTAGAGCTTTGTACTCGTCAAAGCCCCTTTCACCACCGTTATCTTGTCTGATCCTCAAAGACACACAAAGTGGGGTCGTGTCCTTTATGTTAGGGGGGAAACTGAGGCTCTAGAGAAGGGAGGTGATTTTGCTTTGAGGCAGAGCTGAGTCTAGAACCCAGCTTCTTCTGGTTCCCAGCCTGGAGGGTTTTTCTCATTCCAGGGAGTGTGTGAGGCTGCTTCATTTCTCGGTAGCAAAGCCTCTGCCCCGTGTATGAAACCACAGAGCTCCCTCCGGCCTGACTATCTACCTGGCATCTAGTATTTGATGTCAGTACAGGTGTGTTCACCTGACAGACATGCTGAGGGCATCCTCTGGGCCAGACCGGCCCCTGGGGCTGAGAACAAGGCCAGGAGTGAATGAGGGTGCCACGCTGCTGGTCTCTGGGAGGCCCCATCCAGTGAGAGGGCCATCCAAGGGCAGGGCAGTGAGACCCCAGAAAGACCAGCCAGAGGGCCCCGAGCACAAGAGAAAGAACCTGGACCAGGCAGGAGAAGGCCTCAGGAGTGACGCTCTGCTGGGATTTCCTAGGATGGACAGGAGTCAGACAGGGATTGGAAGAGAAGCAAGTTCAAGGCCCAGAGGCCAGAGATGTTTCAGAAGAACAACGGAGGCATAACCAGCAGTGATGAAAGATTAGCAGGGAGAGGCCAGGAGCCCTGAAGCTTGGTGACAACTCGGCTTTGTTCCTAAGAATGATGGGGTGCAGCGAAGGACGTTTTGCTGTCTGTGGTTTTTTCGGGAGTATCTTAAGGGCCATGTGTGAATTTATCCGCGGAATGTTCACTGAAAGTGCCTGGTACTTGTGTTCTGACTTGGATCTCAGTCAGAGATTCTGATGGAGAATGGAGCGAAGGGGACAGGGACAAGGGACAAGGGACAAGGGCCAGAGAGACAGCCTGGACAGGGGAGTGGGGGCAAAGAAGAGTGGGACGTGGAGGACTTAGGCGGGTAGGCTTTGGGGTTCAGGGCAGGGGTAACTGCGACACAGAGTCCAGCCTGACCCCAGGACCAGGGCGGCTATCCCTCCAGGTGGATTTGGGTTAGGAGCCCTGTGTGACTACTGAGGAAACTGAGTCTTAGAGGAGTGACATGCTGGCTTCCCCTGCAAGTCACTGTGGGGCAAGAAGAACAGTGCCTCAGCTCCCCAGCCCTCAAGCAGCAGCTTGAGTTCCTCTGGCTCCTCCTACCCCCAGCTGGACCCTTCCTGGGTGAGGGGAGGAGGGCGCGAGTGACTTCAGGGCTCCTACAGGAAAAGCCCGAGGCTTCTCCTCCAGGCCAAATAGGGCCCTCTGGGCAGCCTCTAAGGTCTGAGAAGCCAACACATTCCTTGGGTCTTGCCCTGTGGAATATTTAAAATTAGCTTCTTGTAAGAATTTGAGAAGCCAAGTCCAGCCCCTCCTGATGTCCAAGCATAAGAGACAAGGCTGGCACAGGACTTCTCTGGGTCACCTTGAACTGGTCATTCTCCTCTCCAGGCCTCAGAGATGACCCTCCCTGTCCCCATTAGGCAACAGATGAGAGCATCATCTTCTGACCACAGCCCCCACCAGCACTGTTGTCCTGTCCATAGCGTGTAACCCAGCCAGACACACAGGAGGCCCGCACAGGAAGGAGGCAGCCTGTTGTAGCCAAGGGACTGGTAACAAAGGTCTGGCCCTGCCTCTGCTACCTGCTTGCAGGGAGACTACTCTTGGCTGCACCAGTCATGTGAATGGCTGCAACTCCCAGATCTTTTAAGGACCCCACTTGCCAAGATACGGATTCTTGATGTCTAGACTCACTTTGTCATTGGGTTAAAGTCAGCCCATCTAGACTGGGAAAGACAGCAGGGCGCTTCTGGGAGAGGCCTGGGTTGGAGAGCTCTGTGCCACATCCTGGCTAGGAGCCTCTTAGAAAGAGGCCCCAGTGGAGCGGGCTTGCGCCTCTGGCCTGGGCAAGATTGGCCGCAGAAGGGGACCCTTTGCTGAGTGTTCTTTCTTTATCATTTCTTCTGTGAACCAAAGCTATATATATGTCCCCTCAAAGGCTTCAGAAGCTGCTGGCCTAGGGGCTTCAGTGCCCTTTCCACTCCCAGTAAGCCCTGGTACAGCAGAAGAGGGAGGGAGAGGCCAGGAGGGACAGTGACTCATCACTCCCCATCACACCTTCCTGTACTGCCCTTCCCTCTCTGGGGGGGGGGGGGCAAATTGCAGATTAAGGGACCCCCAGCCAGACTTGGTGGGGGATTTTCACTTCAGGGGCCTGTTGATGAGGAAGGAGGGACATTTGGAAGACTCTAGAATCCTTGGGATTAGCCATCAAGGGGAAAGCCCCCATGGTGGTGGAGCCCAGAGGGTGGGAACCGAGCCTTGGAGGGGAAGGAGGGAACATCTTTTGCTGGAGCACCTGCTGTGTGTGGCCTTGTGCTGAGTTGCAAGCCTGTGAGGAAGAGAACATGAGGAAACTGAGGCATGGCCTGGGGTCCCTTCTCTGAGATCAAAGTGCCTGTCCGACCCTCCTGGGACTCCCGGCTCCGTAAGCCGCAGTATCCCAACTCTCTTGGCCGAGCCTTGCCGTGGCACCCGAAGTGGCTGTCCCACCCAGGGGGTAATGCCCCAGCATGAGTAAACCGTGTAGTCACATTCCTCCTGTTAAAGAAAGGGGGGGGCCTCCCTGGGGGTCAAAGTCCTGGTGGTTGTCCCCCTGCGGGGACCTCGGCTCCCATTCTGAGCAGGGATAAGTGGCTGTAGGGATGATTTTTCCTTAAGAGGGCCCTTCTCGATATCCCCGGTGTTCTCGCCAGGCTCTGAGAGGCCTTGAGCTCCCACAACAGGACAAGTCAGGGGCCTCAGGAGTCAGAGAAGAGGGAGCTGCCTCTTTCAGGCTCTGGATGCTCCAGGAGCTTGCTCAGCCGTCTCCACCCTGATGCTTCTTAGCAATTGAAGGGCCGCACGTGCAAGGCAGAGGCCAAGGCACTCACCACGGGCCTCTGTAGACAGAGGAGGTGACGCAGGCATTCAAACGCTGAAGGTCTGTCTCTAATGTGCCTCTTGGTTTGAGAACTCAAGCAGTCCGCCTGCTCTGTTCACGTTTCCAGAGTCCTACACTAGTGGGCTGGGGAGCCCCTGCCTGCCTCCTCCATCACGTGCCTCCTGATTCGCAGAGGCCCGAGGCCGGCTTTGGGAAGCCTGCTGGGATAGGTGGTATTAAAGGGGGCAGGGAAGCCCGGGCGGCACCGTGGGCAGCCCTGGCAAGGGCCCTCCTCCTCCCCGCCCTGGAGGCACCCACCCACCTGTCTGGTGTGGCGTGGAGCTTGGACCCATTGACAGAGCAGGATGCTGAGGCCCCACACTTTCCCCTTCCTCGCCCAGGCACCCCTGGCATGTGAGGTCACTACAGAAGGGACTTTGGGGCCCTCCCTACCTACTCCCTGAACTCCATCTTGTATGGAATGTCTTCCTAGAAGCATCCCATCACCTAGGACAGTGCCTCTCAATTCTGAACATCATGGCGCCTTCTAACTCAACAGGAACATCTCAGACCTTCTTTTACCTATTCGAAGGAGATATGTATTTTGAAATTATGTATGTAAAATACATTAGATATGAATTCAATCTATTTTATAGTAAATGAGTTATGTACATGAGTTCAACCACACCCAAAAGCAATGGCGAAATTACAAATGTCCGTCCATCTAGGAAGATGGGTATTGCTCCTTCACCCACAGTTAAGTCTGCGGACCCCACTCCCGCCCACCCTTCTGCCCTGACCCATGTGATAAATGGGAGCCCACCATAGGCCACGTCAAGCCGGATGGGCTGTTTGACTTTCAGGATACACACGACCTTCCCCCCAACCCCCAGCAAGCCAGATACCCTCCCACCCCACTAAGAATCGCTGCTGGCGGGTCACCAAGTATTTACAGAACAGCCAGCACCTGCGAGGCACAGAGCGTTCATTGATGAGCACACTCTCTCTTCCGTCCTCTCTTCTGCTGGAGACTTCTACGTCTCCTCATCAGGCAGACAAGGAATCCACCACCCAGCAGGGGTGGAGACTTGCCCAGTGCCACACAGAAAGTCAACAGTGGAGGCCGAACATGAACCTGGCTCTGACTCGCAGCCCCAGACCCCACCTGCTGTCACAGCCTCTGAGGGTTGTCTTCCTCTGAAGGGGTGGCACTCCATCCTGGGAACTCTGCAGCTCCTTGCCGCTTGGTGCCCACCTGGAGGGTCTCCCTGAGCCCACAGGAAGGCTTCGCACAGGGGCTACTGGGGTAGGTGCCTCCAGCGAGGATAGTGACGATCCCTGCAATGAGACACTGGCTGCTCAGTCCAGGCGGGCATCAGTCAGGTGGAGGAGAGCAGGAGGAGCTTCCAGGCAAAGGGCATAGCTCTGGCAAAAGTGTGGCGGTGTGAAAGAGAATGTCGTCTGGGGGACTCGTGAGTAGTTAGTTGACTTTTCTGAACCATAATTGGGGAGAGTAGGAGAGGGATCTAAAGAAAAGGGTAAAGGGGCAGTGGGGAGCCACAGTAGGCTTTGGAGCAAGGCAGTGTGGTCAGTTTTGCTGTGGGAAGGTCATTCCCAAGGTAGGCCCTGTGATAGACTATGGCTCTCTTCCTCTGAGCCTCACTTTCTGCGCTTCTTAGATGGCTACTGTGACAATGAATGAGAACCGAGATTAGGAAGTGCTTTGGAAACTACAAGAAGGGTCAGCCTTTATTCCCACCCATGTGCCTGCTCCATCCACGGCCACTCTGTGACCAAAGGGGAGAGCCGGGCCCCGGGACTCCCTACGGAGGGTGACGGTCGTTGCTGGAGCCCCTGAAATCCCACGAGCAAGTGGCTTCCCAGCAGGCATTTGGAACTGGAACTCACAGGCTGCAGCTGGGCTTGGCTGCGGCCTTGTGAAAACCTGGAGGGTAGGCCTGCACTGGCCCCTGCAGCCTTGACACCATGCTCCGGGGCAGATCCTCTGCTCCCCGGGCTGGGCTCCAGGGCTCTCTCCCACCAGCCCGCTTTCAGGCTGCAGCCAGGCCTCCTCTCCCCTCCCAGGGCTGCAGCCCCCTACTCCTTCTGCATCTGCAAACACACGCTGCCCTTCTGCAGAGCCAGGCCTGCCTCCTGGGGAGCAAGCCGCCCCGAAGCCCTGGGCCTCAGGGAGCTCCCCGCCACCAGGGCCCTGCAAGCAGAGGCAGGGAGACCAGGAGGAGCCCGCCTCTGCTTTCTCACCCCTCCCCGCCAAAGCCTCCAGCCCCAGGCAGTGACCCCGGCGTGACCTTGCTGGGGCAGCAAGGCCCTCATTCTCACTTGGACGTGAAGTCAGAGGTTGGGATTTTCAGTGCCTTTGCTCCAAGAATGTGCTGACGCTACACCAGCGTGACGGGCTGTGTGCCGTGGGCTTCCCCCACGCACCCCTGCATCCCGAACTTCTGCCTTCCCGGCTGGGAAAACCGCCGCATCCCAGGGGACGCACAAGCAACAGCCAGACTTACGTCACACCCATGGCTTGGCCAGGCCAGCCATGTCTGTCATCCGACTCCCTCAAAGTCTCTCCAGCGTCATGACGCCTCAGTCACTGTTCCCTCAGGGAGGAGGAGTCCACCGCAGGGGTGAGGGGTCTTCGAGGATCCCCAGGAGGGCCAAGTGCCCCTGCCCCAGGCTCTGAATTCACAGCTGTCCCCAGGCCCTGTGCCCTAGGCGCTGACTTCGCCAGACTGTCTGCTGAGACGCCGACCGCACAGCCCCCCAGGGACATCATCAGGGTTCTCGTGTGCTACCAGACACCCCTGATTCCTCGCATGGCCTGACACCAGCTTCGGGAAATGAGGCCTGCTCCAGGGCAACCCAGGGCCAGGGTGGCATTGGCTCCAGGACCCAAGGGTGGCGCCCAGAGTGGTGCTCTCTCTGGGCCTAAGCCTTCTCCAGCAAGACCACCTGGATGGGGGCGGGTAAGTGACGCTTGCAGGCATGTTCTTGTCATGGACTTCCTGACCCTCCGGGGCTGGAACAGAACTGTGAAGTCATCTTGGGGAAGGGTCGTGCCACAAACAGTGGTCACAGCGCTGTGTGCCCCTCTACACCTCCGTGCCTCGACTTACTCATCTTTAAAATGGTGACAATACCGGCAGGTACCTCTGGGGGTGTTAAAGGGATCAGAAGAGTTAAAAAAATGAGTGCATAGTGTGTATGTTATCTCTGGCTCTTCCAGCAACCTTGCGAGAAAACAGACCCTGTCTTGTGGATGAGGAAATGCCCTGGCGAGATCAGGGGACCGGCCCGAGTCGCCACATGAGTGGGTTTCGAGTCCACAGCCTGGTTTAGGTCTGCACCCCCTCTCTGCCTGTGCCTGGGGGGCTCGGTTGGGGCTACACCAAAATCTGCCTGTGGGAGCCCAAGAGAGCTGGTGCGGGCCCTGCTCTTCCTGCCAGAACCTCAGAATGGGCAGCAGCCTGGTTTCTGGGATTCAGAGAGAGAGAGGTGGATCCCCCCACCCAGCGAGCCCACTGTGGGGGGGAGGAAGAGAGCCCAGAGCAACTCGTAGTAGATGGTTGTGCCTAGTGGGGTGCAGGATCCCCACTGGGGGGAGAGACAGTGTGTGAGACTCCGTGTGTGTGATGCGGAGGGCCATGTATGTGTGTATGAAACTACGTGTGTGACCGTGTGCGCACACACAGCCTGCATCTGTCCAGGTGTTGTCCATACATGAGACGGCACAGGTTATCAGTTATGTGACCTGGAGTAGAACGTGAGTAAGAATGCACACGTGCACGTGTGTGTGTGCATCTGCGTGCGAAGGTCACATCACCCCAGGGCTCAGGACTGGACGGGAGCTTCGTTACACTTTCTGGTGGGCTGCGAGCTAATCAGCGGGGCCGCATTGATCCAGACAGTGGTGGATGCAGTGTTTTCCTCCTCTGGTGTCTACATCTGCTTTTGAAGAGGGATGATGACAGCCTGAAGGGTATACAGAGTGGGTTACCAGGGGTGGGCACATCTAGAACCCATGCGAGCCCTGAGAGAACTGGCTCTTGAGAGGGGTCGTCTGCCCATAGGAGGGCTGACCCAACCAAACCTCTGCAGCCTTGCCAGGATCCCAGAGCTCGGGAGAGTTCTGGGGACCTGGGAGTCTGGCCTGAGATGGGCAGGCAAGGTCCAGTTCCATGTGAAAGCACTTTCTAGAAATTGGAGTGATCTGGGGGATGGAGCTGTGTGGCAGGCTCTCCCCTGCAGAGGTGTGGGCACAGCCCCCACGTACCTGTGTGGCATACCATTGCCAGGGTGCCTCCTGGCCTCGGGAAATAGGAGAGTTCCTTCTAATACCAAGATCTGGAGCCATGGCTCCTGCTTCCAAAGCACACAACTTCTCAAACAGCCCTGGGATTTCTTATACCCATTTCCCAGAGGGGGACTCAGAAGATAGAGAGGTGAATTGATTTGTCACCACTCGAACCCAGAGCCTCTGATTGTTAATTGGATTCTCTGTCCACCTCTCAAGACTCCTCAGCTCAGAGCCTCGTACAGAAGATCTCGAATCAATGGTAATACCTGCTGCTAGTGTGGGGCCTCTCTGGCTGGGAACCTGTGCTCTGCAGGGAGACTTGGGGCAGGAGAGGAGCAGTGGGGGAGGGGAAGGAAGCCCAGGCACCGACACAGCACAGCACAGCACAACACAATGCAACAAACACCTGGCGGATGGGCACACCGACCCAGAGCCCAGAAAGAACACGCTGAGGTCCGAAAGTCCAACCGCACCCTGTGTGACCTTGGCAATCTGTCTGACCTCCCTGAGCCCTAGTTTTGTTGTTTTTAAAAATGAAATATTCCTGGGGCACCTGAGTGGCTCAGTGGGTTAAAGCCTCTGCCTTCAGCTCAGGTCGCGATCCCAGGGTCCTGGGATCGAGCCCTAAGCAGGGAGCCTGCTTCCTCCTCTCTCTCTGCCTGCCTCTCTGCCTACCTGTGATCTTTTAAAATAAAATCTTTTAAAAAATAAAGTAAAATAAAATATTTTTTAAAAAATGAAATATTCCTGATTACAGGATTGGGAGAGTAGCAAATGAAATTTTCTATGTTTGCGCACAGGCAGGGAGGGAGGGCAGGAAGCGAGGTGGGAAAGACAGCAGCCAGGGCCCCAGCCTCGGCCACCACTGAGGGCCTCCCCATGGTCTCCTAGTCCTCCTTCCCCGTGGAGGTTCTCAGGTGCCCCCACAGCTTGAAGTGGGCCAGGACCTCAGCAACTGGCACAGGGCAGGTGGATCCACAGGCACATCCTAAGTTCTATCTGAATATGTGCTCCTGCACTGTGTGACCTCGGGCAGGCCTCTACCCATCTCTGAGCTTTGTCTGTCAAGGGAGTTGGACCCGGCGGTATGTAAGTCCTTCTCCCCGGGCACCAGCACCTTGCTGTGGGAAAGGTGGAGGCTCAGGGTCACTGGACTTGTGCAGGAGGACTTGGAAATGGTCATGGATCATGACATGCCACCAGGCACATCCAGTCATTCCTGTGAGACAGTTACTGAGTAGATTTCCTGTGCTGGGGCTGGAGCGACATTAGTGAATAAGACACATATCCCAGCCTGTAGGGAGTACCTTACCTTCTAGTGGGAGGAGATGTAATAAATCAGCAACTAGTATCGTGGGAGGTGGTGAATGGAGATAAGGACAGCAGAGTTGAATGGGCATGGCAGGGCCTGGCGGGGTTGGGTAGAATTTGAAATCAGGGCATCAGCATGGACCTCATTGAGAAAGCGAGGCTTCATGCAGAAGGTCTCAGCACAGGTGTTCCCTGCTGTGTACTCCCTTGGCTCTCTCCTGGGAGAGTATACCCCAGGGTCTCTGGTCTGTTTCCTGGAGGACAGCAGCTCTGTCTGCTTCCCCCTCTGCTTCCTCAGAACCCAGCCATCACTTGGCCTACAGTGGGGCTCGGAACCCTTGATCTGAATGACTGATGCAGGGTCTGGAGCAGCAACCTTGAACTTGGGGTCAGAGGGCCTTGTCACCCTTGTTCCCCAGGAGGGGGAATCCTTCCCGGCACCCTCCTCGGGGGGAATGCCAGCCCCTCTGGCCCTGGCCGTGCATGACATACCCAGGGGGCACAGACCCCACTGTGTTGATTGCCCAGCACGGCGTCCACACCAGGCCCAGAACTCCATCTGCTGCCAAATTCCAGGGCTGGAAATAATGAGGCAAATTGTCCCTCACCGCTGATTGACTTTCAAGTCGCTCTGCTAAACTGGGTGCTCTTGAAGTTTTAGCAAGTCTCCCGAGGACCCCAGGCAGCTTCAGTTTCAGCCTTGTAAAGAACCGTTAAGATCCAATCAAAATAAATAAAATCAGATCCAGGAAAGCTATGTGTTTGTGACTGCAGACGAAACACTCAGGATATTCATGCTGAAGCCCAGCACCCCGCTTTTCGCAGGGATTCCTTACACCAGACTGGCGCGGCCCCATGATCTCAGCGGCCTGGGGCCCTTGTGAGCCTCCTGCCCCCTTGTGAGCCTCCTGCCCCAGTGTGATGGGAGAGGGGAGTGCAAGGCTGGAGTGCAGACGGTGGGACTCACAGGAGAGTCCCACGGGCCGGGCTGCCCGGCAGCTCAGGGGACTCTGGCCCTGAACGCCTGCAGTGGCATAAACATCAGGGAAGCAGTGGCCTCGAAACCCGTGGCATAACCACGGAATCAGAAATTCCCAATCGTAGGACGCCAAGTCCTCGAGTGGGAGTGACACCCCATGGACTCGCAGGTCCTCAGGGGTCGGAACTACAGAGAGGCACGTCGGGGGAATTAAATCCCAGCTCGGAGAATCCCCACATAGCCCAAAGGACCTCCTTCTGAGTACTCTCAGCCCACCCCACCTTGTTCTTCTGGACACACCGGGAAGCAAATAATGGCACCGGCAGTGTTCTCCCCTCTCCTCCCCCTGCTGAGGGGGCTGCTTCCTGCTCAGCCAACCACCCCCTCACTGGTTCCACGTACACCCCCCCACCCCCCAGCCTTGATGACACCCTCTATTCGATACTTCAGCTGGAATTTTTTGATCAAACCCTGGAAGAAAAATCTAAATTATTTGAGAGAAAAATCCGGTGCAATGCCAGGAAGCCCGTCTCCACTCCTCAAGTTCAGGGAAATTTGCAGGGGAGCCACTGAGGCCTTCCCGCAGGGAGATGCATGTGCCCCCGGAAATCAGTGTGAGCAGCACCCTCCTGCAGGGAGGAAAAGCTGGTCCCCAGCAGGAGAGGAAATCACTCAGGGTCACTCCAGGGAAGCGGTCAGAGGTGGCTTTGGAAGTCAGGCCCCCAGCCCCCACTCCCACTCTCGGGCCTCCTGATCCTTCCAAGGGCTGTATTCATCCTTGACTGGGTGGCGGCATGTTTCCAGTCACCAGGCTGCACCCGGTCCGAGCCAGGGGGTCAGATGGGGCCCGCCTTCTTCCTGCCGGTGCCAGGCCGTGCTTGCAGGCAGGCCGGCCCAGGGCCGAGCTCGTCCAGCCCAGGCTGCGCTGCCCCCCACGCTCGGCGTGCTGAAAGGCCCCCTTGTGCGGCCGCCGAGCCTCCCTGCCGCAGCGCGCAACCCTGTTCTCTTACCTCATAAACGGCTAATTTGTTACATATTTTCTGACGCTGTAAATGGGAGAACAAAGACCTTTTCTCTCTCATATTTTCGTTCAATTATGTTTGTGGGGGAACCTGATCCCCTTCAAAGGGGGGCCGGGGAGCTGAGGGAAGCCTCCCAGGCTTGCTGACCTCCTGGGCCTGCTCCCGGGCCCGGACCCCCGGGACCAGCTGCCCGCTGCTCCACGGGGAAGAAGGTGAGGGGCCCCCTTGGTGTCCCGTGAAGGGACTGGGCCCCCATCTTCAGCACGGATGCCAGTCTCAGGAGCCGGCTGGTGTCTCCAGTAGGAGACGAAGCTTCCAGGAGGCAGGCATTAGGGCTCTAGAAGGAAGGCCCTCTCCACGGTCCACATTCATGGGCTGGGATGGCCCGGGCCTGCAGGTGAGGGATGAACTCCCAGCTACTGTAATAGCCCCTCTCTGTGTACCCGTGGCACGTCGTCCACATTGGTTCTTCCTAATTCTGGAACCAGGGAGCAGGGAAGATGTGGCCCCGGGGGCTCCTGGAGGGCTGGCTGCCCAAGGGTATATTTCCGACAACTGGCACCCCAGCGTCTCTGTCCTTCCCTCCCTTTTGTGGGTAACTGAGAGTGGCAAGTCCCAGAGTAGGTCCCGGGGGTTTGAGGAGGAGCAAAGTAGATCTGTTTCCCTTCATCCTGTCTACACAGCAGTGGGCTACAGACCAGATCGTGGCTAAAATGGCCAAACTGTCTTGATTTGTCTAATGCTTCCTTGCTGTGTGATCTTAGGCAAGTCACTTAGCCATTCTGTTCCTCCTTTGCCTCATCTGTAAAATTGGGATCAAAATTCCAAGTACTTCACAGGGTTGTTGGGGGCTTCAGTGAAATAATATTCGAGAAGAGTTTTGTGCAGTGTCTGGCATGGAACAAATGACTAGCCTGTGATAGTATAATTGTTATTGGGATAAGAAGACATTAAACAAATGATTACATCCATGGATGAAGAAAGAGTACAGGGTAGGAAAGCTGCTTGGGGCTCCCTGAGCTGATTGGGGCATCACAGAAGTTTTCAGAAGGTAATGAAGGTTTGAACCATTATCTGAAATATAAGGAAGAATTAATGAAGCGAAAGAAAGGGTGATGAAAAGGGCATGCTTGGCAGAAGGACCTGCATGTGCAAAGGCCCTGAAGTGGAAAAGAAATAGCATATTCCAAAAAAACCATAAAAGCAACATGTTGACAACACAGAGCAAAGAGGACAGGAAGTGAGATGAATCAAAGGGACAGGCATGGCCTCCGCCAAGCAGAGCTAAAAGTCCTAGTTGAAGAAGTCAATCCTTATTCCTAGAGCAGAGCAGAGCCATGAAGGATTTAAGCCTGGGAGTGCTGTGGTCTCATTTATGTTTTTATGGTTTTTTGTGTTTTGTTTTGTTTTTAAGTTCACACCCACACACACCATCACTTTTCCCTGTTAGGCCGAGAACCAGTGGTTCCAGCATCAGGTCAGGGATGCTCAGGGTAGAGTATGCAGCCCACATCCTTGTCCTCAAGGCCCAGGATCACCCTGAGCGGCACTCTCCAACAGCAAGGAGAAATAATAGTAAAAGGGAATGCGTAGAGAGAGAGGAGGCTGAAGACACACCCATGGCAGGGCCAGGTCTAAGCCTGGACCATGGAGAATGATTGATGGAGCTGCTTGGTATCAGGAAGGGGGGAATGGAAATCATGCTGCTCTCAGTGTTCCCAAAGACTGCTGTCCAGCTCCTGGCCCAGAAGGGATGTCTGTTACATGTGCAAATGTCAGTCTGTGGTTAGGCCTCTTCATGGCATGGATAATGCACAGGGAAGACTTTATACCTGTCCTGAGTCTGTCTTCTATCCATCCATCATCTATCAATCAATCATCTATCTTCTATGTACCTATCTTTATCTCCACCTGCAACTCTCTCCTTCACACATGTGTACACACACATTCTTATACAACTCCTGTTCACTTAGAGTCCCAGACACCCCAAGACAGAAAGAAACTCTGGACTGCCGCTCCCCTTTCCAAGTTCACAAAAAGAGAAGGCAGACACGGGCTGCAGCTGAAGAGAGGCCTCCTTGGAGGAGGTGTGCTTACAGGCAGGGCAGGACAGAGGTGTGGGTGTGCATGAGTGGGGACCAACAAGGAGTCCTGCCCTCCATATGGTGGGGCCCAGGTGGCAGGTCCAGGAGGGGCAGTGAAGTGCCGAATTGGGCCTGGGACCCCATGAGAAGGCTGCCAGCAGGGAGCTAGGTAAGAGGCTGGAACACTTCTCCCTCTGGCCACAGTGGATCCTGGAGGCAGACTGGCCCAGCGCTCGTGGGGGTCTTTCTCTGTTCCCACAGGCCCACAGTCCATCTGCCCTCCCAGGTCAGAGGGGCATAGAAGGAAACTTGGGTAGCACTGAGTACTTCCTGTCTGCAGAGTAAGCAGCCCTTTGCTCCCCCAGAATGTGTCTGCCTTCTCTGTATTCTTTTCCCAAGACCCAAGGCTCAGGTTTCAATTTCTCATTCTTTTGCCTCAGGTCTAAAAACATTTTCCTTTTCTGCAATGGGGGTAAAGCAGGGAGGAGGGGGCAGAGGAGACCTGAGCTGCCCAAGTAAATAGACAGATGCCTCACTCTTGCCTTAGTCTGCGTCCCCTACTTGCTGTGTGACCTCAGGCACCTTCCTGCCCTCTCTGGGCTTCAACATCACCTCCATAGAGTGAAGAGCCTCTGCAAGATCCAAGACCCCTCCCTCGCCTGACCTTTTCAACTTTCCCATCCTGCTGCCGGGATGTGTCACCTATAACTTTGAACAGGTGAAAGGCGGGAGACATTGGGACTGCTTTTTAGTTTTGTCCATGAGGCCAAGTTCTGTGCAGCTGTCTCCTTTGATGTACACTAACAAGAGGGTCCATCCCCCGGGGCTGTCAAGGCCATCAGCCCCATGCCAGCTCCTGAAGAAGCACCTGCCAGCAGTCTACTTTCTTTCCTGCCGTTCTTAACCAGTGCCTTCTCTGTCCAGCTGCTCCCCTGAATGAGGCTCAAGGCTTCCTGAAGTGGAGGAGGGCTGGTCCCCAAAATTCGGAGCAGGGGAGAGGGGGCAGCAGTGGGCAAGGAAAGAGACTCAGAGCCCTGAGTTGGAGGGTTCTAAACCATCTAAACCAGGAAGGAATTGGAATCCGAACCCACATTTACTTCCTCCATGCACCCCCCAGAACCCCAGGGCCAGGTGGGGACTCCTCACCTCTCCTGGCCCAGAGAGGGCCACGACTGTCTCCTGCCTGCAGTCCGTGCTTCTCCTATCCTTTCTCCACGAAGCAGCCAGAGGGCAGCTTCTCAGTGGAAAGCCTGGCTAGTCACTCCTGTTTCATCACTTCTGGGGCTTCTTGCCTTTCCTTGGGTGAAGCCTGAGCTCCACATTCCTCCTCCACACCCACTCCAGCTCACGGGGTCATCCACACATTTCCCCCAAGTGGCCAGCTTCCCCGGGCCTTTGCATGGACATCAACACCACCCGGAGTTCCTTTTCTTTCTCTTCCACATGACAAAGGCACGCTCCCACAGACATGCCGTAGACACCACTGCGTATCGGATTGCCTCCTCCGAATCCCGGATGTGGTCCTCCCCCGGCAGGATGAGTCCCTCCTGCTGCGGCTCCCTCCACCCCAAGTTCATCCCAGTGCCCAGTTTTCACACGGTGTGTTAGCATCTTGTTGCAAGGCTTCCTTGGGCATCTCCTTCCTTGCTCCACTCTGCCTCTGACCTTGTGAGGATAGAAATGGTGCTGATTTGGTTCTATGGCCTCAGTAGCTGACGAAGAACCTGGCAGTAATCCACACTGGAGGAGTGAATGAGAACCCAGTCCACATGTGCAGGCTTCTGCCCCTTCTCAGAACAGCCCTGCTGCTGCTTAGGGGAACAGAAGTGTCTTAAATGCCCTAAGGAGGGGTGCCTGGGTGGCTCAGTGGGTTAAAGCCTCTGCCTTCGGGTCAGGTCATGATCCCAGGGTCCTGGGATCAAGCCCCGCATCGGGCTCTCTGCTCAGTGGGGAGCCTGATTCCTCCTCTCTCTCTCTCTCTGCCGCCTCTCTGCCTAGTTGTGATCTCTGTCTGTCAAATAAATAAATAAATCTTTTTTTTTTTAAATGCCCTAAGGAAGGATGATAATGTTTACAATGTTTTTAGGGGGCTAGTTCACTAGCCAGGGAGGATAAATCTTATTCTCCCCACTTGCAGATGGGTGAACTAAGGCCCAGAGAGGAGAAAGGCCTGTCCCACCTTCTCGTAGCAAGATATCACCAGAAAAGCCAGAGTAGGAACTTCACGCAGCCTGCATAGAGCAGGACCCACATTTGAACCTGGGCCAGAGCCTGCCCTTCCTGCTGCTAGACACACTACTCCATCCCTGAAGCAGTTGGTAGCCTGTGGTGTAGCTGACAAGCCATTTCACTCATCAGCAGGGAGCGCTCCCAGGGCCAGCCCTCGCCTCTGGTCCCAGGCCCCCCGGAGGTGCCTGTTCTGGTGCCATCCTCCCTGGTGGCTGCTGGGAACCCAGAGCGGAGGTCCTCACGCTGCCGGAGGGCCTGCGAGACCACCCCCCTCCTCCTGCCTATATATCGGTAATTGCCGTGTGGTCAGACCAGAAGGAATTAGACAAGCCCTCAAGGAATTTCATACTGATTTTGCAAATGAAAATGGAGCTTTGCCTTTTGAAGTCTAGGCAGCTGTGTCAGCAGGCAGGTCTGAGACAGCAGGGACAAGGAAAGCTACAGTTTTCAACCTGTGGATCAGCCGCTTCGTAGTAATGATGATGGTGGGGGCCGCCGTGGTCACCGCTGACTGACCGCCCGCCATGCACACCATTGTGCCTGTGCGGGGGTCAGTCTGCATGTCTGGGGTCCCCACCATGTCAGCCTCACAGCTGATGATCCTGCCGAGAAGGGCCAAAGGGCCGAGTCCTCCAGCCGGTGGAGTGTAGAGCTCGTGGGCTGACATGGAAGACCCTCCACCCCGGACCCTCTCCGGGCCTAACTCTGGACACAGGCGCTTTAAGAACAGCATGCACTTCTGGGCCCCTTGACCTTGAATGCGCTTCCCTCCCAGCGCCACCTGTCCTGCACAGCCCAGCCTGAAGCTACTTCCTTCACCAATGCCCAGGCTGCCTCAGAAAACCCCCTCCCAAAGGCCCCGTTTTTTCCTTTTATCATGAACTTAGCACTCCATCTTCGAACTGCCTGTTTGTCTGTCCATCTCCTCCACCGCCTGGATGTTCCTCAGCTTTATGCATAAGACTAGGTCGGCCTAGATGATTCTCTGGGTCTTTCTGATCCATTGTGCTCTTTTTTCTCCACTTGCAGTGTTTATTCAATTTAGGAGATCAGATGTGGTGACTGGGGAGCAAAGACGTTTTGTGGCAGAGCATGGACCACGGGGCAGGGAGGGCTGGGTGTGCTCAGCCCAGCAGAGCTGAGACACTTGTCACATCAACCTGCCGATGGGGGAGCATGGCGATCACTTACTTTCCTGAGCTTGGTTTCCCTGCCGGTAAAAGGGGGTCGCTCACCGGGACCTCACACAGCTCTTGGGAAGAATAAACAAGCTTCCATAAGCAAAGTGCCTAGAATCATAGACTGTTTAAATCGTGTGGTGGTGGGGTAGCGCTGTCCTAAAGTGTTATGCTCACAGAACCTGACTCCCAGAGCTGAGAGGTGCCCCACACTCTCGTGTTTCAGAGGAGACCCCAGGGGACCTGGAGAGTGGGTCCCAGAATTGATCTGGGTCAGAGCCAGCAGCACCAGAATCTGGGTCTCCAGCCTGCCTCGGGCTTATCTGTGCCTCAAACTGAAAGCCAGGGGACCCCTTTGCCCTCCAACAGGACAGACCCCACGTCAGCTCCCTTCCTGGAGACCCCCAAGAAGGGCTTGTCCCTTCCCCCATACCCAGCCTATCAGCCTCCCTACCAAGCAGAACGCTAATCTCCTCGTGTGGGTGGCTCCGGATTTATGAGCATTTCCTGGCATGACTTGAAGGACAGAAGAGGAACGCTGGGATCTTTAAGGGTGGTCTTTGGGTGGAGAAGCTAGGCGTTCAGAGAAAAGAAGGGAAGAAAGCTAGGGTGAGTCAGCCTCCGCTGCCCGCCCAGGAAAGCACAGAGGGCTCGCCCAGCCCACACTGCAGTGCGGAGGGAGGATGTGGCCGGCACCACTGGGGTCCAGTCGGTGGGCGTTCACGGAGCCGGGATGGCCGCACTGGAAGCCAAGTCCAAGGTTCTTTGGGTTGTGGCTGGGGTTTGGGATGGGGATCCAGAGGGGAAGCAAGGAGCATGCTCACTTGCTCCCCCTTCAGGAGGAAGACAGAGCTGCCTTCATCTTCCCTCTGAGCTTTCTTACTCCCGTCCCCCTGGATTCCGGATCAGAAGGGTTACCACAGCATTCCTCTGCTCAGACTGCAGGCCTTCCCATCTCACTCAGGGGGAGCCAAAGGCCTTCAAGGCCCACAGGCCTTAAGGGATGTGTTCCTCTCTGCCCACCTCGCCCTACCTCCAGCCGTGTCCCGGAAATCCCCTTTCCTCTCCAGATGGATCCTCTGTTCTCCCTGCTCGGAGCCCAGAGCTGCTGGGACATGGCCTGGCCTCTTTTGTCCTGATGTCAGTGGGGAGCGCTGGCAGGAGGGGAAGAGAGCTGGGACAGTTCGTGCCCCCTCCTTCCTCTCTGTCCTGCTAGGCCAGGGAGGGGTAGCTGTGCTGGCCCCCTACGTTCAGGTCCCTCACCAACACCCGCCTTCCCCTTTAAGGCTTGGGGCGGGAAAGCTTCCACCAATGCTCCTCCTCAGTGCCCCACCACGCCCGTCTGCTATCAATGTTCCGTCGTTAAAAGCGCTTCAGTTACCCTTGCATTTGAACTTACTTCATTGGAACTCGCTTCATGGACCGCGCGCCCTCTGTTTTCCGTTGGGTCCTGCCTGAGACAGACCTCACTACCTGTTCCCCCTCGCTCACTCCTCTCCAGTCACACTGGCCTCCTTCCTGCCTGTCACACCCGGCAGGCCTGCCTCTGCCCCAGGGCCTTTACACTTGCTGCCTCTGCCCCACACCAGTCTTCTCTCTGTATCCACAGAACCACCTCCCTCAGCTTCTTCTCCTTCAGATCTTCAACGTCACTTCTCTTGTACCTTTACTGGGCATCATCCCCCCAAATGTCAACCCCCAGCACACACACACACACACCCCTCCTGTGCTCCTTGCCTTGTTTCCTTCTCAGCCACTATCACTCTCTAACATACATCTTTTGCTGGTTTTGTTTTTGTTTATTGTCAGCTTCCTCCCACTAGAGGGAATGTTGTGTTTACTACTGTACCTCCAGAGCCTAGAAGAGCATCTGATAATTTGTCAGTACATACTTCCTTGATGCATGTGTGGATTGGTCCTCTGCATGGGTGGGTAAACCAAGGCCCAGGGAAGGCAGATGACTTGCCTAGACTCAGACAGACATGAGATCTCTGGTCCTCCCTGCCAGGCCAGAGCCAGTGCCTGGCTCCAGGAAACCCTGTGTTTATTTGGATGCCTGCTGCTCGGTAGCCCAGTGTCCGGAGACAGGATTCTGTCCCGGGGGCTCAGGGGACTCAGAATACTGAGCAGGAAGCAGGGAAGTTGTCGGCACTGCTTTGGTGCTGTCAGTGGGGTGAGGAGAATAAACAAATAAACCTCAGCCAGACCCCGGTGGGCTCTATCCTTTGAGGAACGCTCCCCCGGGCTGGAGAAACCTTCCCTTGGGCGGAGCAGCCCTGCGCGCCAACCCCAGGCACTGACAGACTGATGCAGCCCAAGGCCCCCGGGGCTCAGCTTTCCCAGCTCTGGGCCTGGGACGGTACTGGGTCCGGGCAGGGAGCTACTGGGGTTCTAGGATGACTAACTTGCTCCACTTTTTATTCACTCACTCTACAAGTATTTCTGAAGCATTTACTATGTGTCAGGCTCTGTGCTCTCTGCTGCAGAAACAGCTGTGACCAAGTCAGACGACTTGCTTGCCCTTGGCACATCACCAGGGGGCAGGGAGGACAAGCATGAAACAGTTGTGAAGCTGGGGGAGGGCAAGCGTCCGAGCAGTGCTGGGTGCTCTGGGAACCTGCCCTGCCCCCGGCCCAGGGAGGCCTTCTGAGGAAGGAGCCCTATAGCCAAGTGGCAGGCAGGCATGAACCAATGGGTGGAAAGGTGGTTTCAGGCAGAACAGAGTAAGCGGACGGTCCTGAGGCAGGGGAGAACTCGGCACGACGAATGAGAATCCATCAGGCCAGGGCGGAGAGCCATAGCACATGAAAGCCCTCGAGGAGGCGGACTACCTTAGCAATCATGACCTCTCTCCTCCCCTCGTGTCAGCTCTGACCAGGCCCCGTGGCTAAGGTTCTAGCACCCCTCCTTCTTCTCAGCTGACTCCACTCAGACACTGGGCCTCCCACACTGGTCTCTGTCTCTTCATGTGTTCTTCCTACCAACAACCAAGTGGAGGTAGCTCGGCAGGTCAGGCCCAGGGGTAGCCAAAAGAACCCAGTACCTGTCAGCTGGACCTGGATTGGAATCCCAGTTCCAGTCCATCAACTTGAGACCCTGTGCAGGTGACCTCACCATCCTCAAGGCCTGTTTCCTCAAATGTCGCATGGAAATAACAATCCATTCCCTGAAAAGATTGTGGTAGGGGATGGTTTCCTAGCATCCTTACAATGGCCCATGGAACATGGCCTCCTAACCAGTTCTGACATCATCTCCCATCACTGTCCTCCTTGTTTACTCAGCTCCTGCCACCCTGGCCCCTGCTGCTTCTCACAGTTGCACAGGGCCTTTGCACTCGCTATGCCCCCTTACCTTATCACCCCCTGCCCCCTTTCCTGCTTTAGTTTCTCCCTGTAACACATACTGTATTTGTCAGGGTTTTCCAGGGCAACAGTACCAGTTGGATGGAAGGATGGATGGGTGGGTAGATGGATGGGTGGTTGGATGGATGGATTGGGTAGATAGATTTCTTTTAAGGAATTGGCTTACACATTGTGGAGGCTGGCAAGTCCAAAGTCTACAGGGTAGACTGGCAGGCTGGAGGCCCAGGGGAAAACAGATGCTGCAGTTTTAGTCCAAAGACAGTGTGTGGGCAGAATTCTCTTCAACAAAAGAGGTTGGCCTCTTTCTATGAAGGTCTTCCACTTATTGGATGAGACCCACCCTCATCTAATTATTCTGGAACATAATCTGCTTTTCTCAAAATCTACTGATTTAAATGTCAAGTCACCTCTAAAAAGTCTCCTCACAGAAACATCTAGAATAATGTTTGACCAATTATCTGGGTACCACGGCCTAGTCAAGTTGACAAATAAAATTAACCATCATAAATGCATCCTTTGTTAACTTGGCACCCACAAGCATCCCTTTAAACCATACTTCATCTCCAAATAAAGACAATAGCATGGGGCACCTGGGTGGCTCAGTGGGTTGGGCCTTTGCCTTTGGCTTGGGTCGTGATCTCAGGGTCCTGGGTTCGAGCCCTGCATCGGGCTCTCTGCTCGATGGGGAGCCTGCTTCCCCCTCTCTCTCTGCCTGCCTCTCTGCCTACTTGTGATCTCTCTATCAAATAAATAAATAAAATCTTAAAGCAAAAATTCTACCTAACATGATACAGCGATCCTGCGTGCAACCAGAATGTGCTTCCCAGGATGAGGAGTCAAAGCCTTTGGGTAATGCTTATTCTTCTCCTTGAAATATCGTAGCTTAAGTATGATGGTGTAAAGTTAAGAATACTTAAATACTATGATATAAAGTCAATATGTCTTATGCTACATGCCTGCAGCAGAAAAAAAGAAAAAGGAGAGAGAAGAAAATATTTTATACATATACAAAGATTCTTAAAATAAAGAAGAAACACTCTTGAAGTTCTGCTTTTGATTCTGTCTTTTGCTTCTGTCGCTGGTCCTGTGCTCGTAGCTGCTATTTATAACTTCCTTCTACTCCCACCACACTCCTTTCATCCCTTTACCTTTTGCAGGCACCTCAGCTGGTTGTGGTTCACAACCACAACTGCGGGTGGGGTGACCCAGACCTTCATTACCGAAGGATCCGGACCATTAGGAGTCCTGCCTGGATTGCGTTGTTGCGGTTTTGCATGACGTCGGTTAATCGCAGGGTGTGGTGATACTAGGAGGCACCCTGAGGGATCTCGTGTGTTCCAGACAGGCTCTTCTCTCCCTCCCTGTGGGGCAGCCGTCCATTTTCCCTGCTGGTCAGGATCAGTCACGCTGGCTAGCACAGTGACGCCCAGATTACCTGTTGATTCGGAGGCTTGATGAGCTCAAAGTGGCCGGAGGCGGTCTCAGGCCGCAGTTCAATGGAGTCATTGTTGTGTGCATCTGACGGGCCAGAAACTAATACTTCACTGATCACTTTGTTTATTCTCTGTTTGCCCCAACAGGTAAGCTTAATGAGAGCAGGATTTGGGTCTGTTCTGTCGCTAACTAAATCCCCAGCATCTAGAACAGTGTCTGGCACATGGCAAGTGCTCAGTAAGCATTGCTGAGGGGTTTGGGGCCTGTGCTGTGATTTCCCTGTGCTTTGGGGTGAGAAGTACTCATCATCCACCTCAGAACCCCAGCCTGAGAGCCAGGCCTGTCCCAAGGAGCCCTGGGTTGCAGCACGTCCTCTGGCAGAGGGCGTCTTGCTGTCTGTCCTCACACTGATGGTGCTGGGCCAGCAAGTGAACACAAGGCTTAGGTGTTCACCATCTCAACCCATTCAGGACTGTTTACTAGACTAATCTGGAACAATAAACCTGTCCCCACCCTCCTGGCGCCTGCCTCACTCCATCCTAGGCCTGTGTTTGAAAACGTGTTTAAATTCAGGGCCTACAGTACTCAGCAGATGGCGCGGGCCAGCCCCGGTAAGGGGGGCAGCCCTGCGATGCTCGGGTCCTCCTGGTGGCTGGGCGTCTACACGCGGTCATCCAGGGGGAGCAAAGTGGCTCTAGCCTCTACCCAGTGTTTGTTATTCCATGTCAAAGCTTTATCATAAACATTATCCTAGAGTGGGCCACAGCAGCTTTGGCAAGGAGGGTTTGTTATTCTAAAGTGGCCGAGGGCACAAAGCATGGAGGCCCAGGAGGCTGTGAGCTGCGCCAGGCTTGGGAATTCAGGGTGCGTGGGAGGGAGGCAGATATCAGGGCGAGGGTCTTCCGTGCCTGTGCACGGGGCCTCAGGGGCCCCACTTACCACCCCCTACTGTCACGGTCAGTTGGGATATCTGCCTCAGAAATGAGGTCCATAGAGGTGGAGACCACGCCCAATTCATCCACCAGCCCCAGATCCCTGCAGAGAATGCACAAAAAGTAACTGTTTGTTGAATGAATAAAGAAGTGTAGCTTCCCTATATCTGCCAGAAGCACCAAGAATGCTCATGAAGAAGCACATATTCTCTTGAAGTTCCAGTCATGGGAACCTGTTCTGGAGCTAGACAGATATCATTTCAAAGCCCAGCTCTGCCCCATACAAGCTATGCGGCCTTGGACCCCTCTGCTTCTTTGGTTTCCCGTCTACGAATCAGGACATGCTCTTTGCTAGCTGTCCCCTAGGGAGAGCAGAGAGAGGCCCCAGTGGGCAGTGGGCTGATAGGAGGATGGCTTCAAGGGCTGGCCTGCCCAAGCCCAAGTGCATGTCCTATTTCTCTCCAGTTCTGTCACCTTGGTGAGTACTATCTTTGCTCTAGGGTTGGGGTTTTTTAATCTATTAATTGGAGCTAATACTAGACTTACCTCAAAGTTGCTGTAAAGATTAAATAAATTAATATGAGCTTAGAAGATGTCTGACCCAGAGTAAGTGCTCCATAAACATGGGGACCCTAGTAATGAACCCATGAGGACCTCCTCATGAGTTGCAAAGGATGGCTAGGAGGTGGGAGGGGGCGGGGAAAGAGCATATAATTTGGTCACAGTCAGGTCACAGGCAGTCAACAGTTCGCCTCCCAAAATAGTTCCCAAAACTCTGCTCTCCAGCCGTGACCACTGAACAAAGAGGCAAGCTCCCTGCCCTTACCAAGCTCTCAGTCTACACAGGCAGGGAATGGAGACTCACCTGAGACAGACACTTTATGGGATAAGGGCCAAGACTGGGGCAGGAAGTGGGGAGGGTCTGTGGAAGGCACCAAACCTTGCCTGGGGGTCGTGGGAGTCCAGAATGATCGGTGTGAGTTTCTGTCCAAGCCCCACCACACTGGGAATGTCTCTTAAATGATCTGCTCTCAGTTTTCTGTAATATGCTAATAATAAATACTCTGTTGCTATTGTGGGCTGTTTCACAAGGCTGCAAAAGGAAGACAGGTGTGGTAACGTGTGTGGGATGAACTTGGGCCATGCCAGTGAACATCCCAAAATCCAGCCCCAATCTGTGGCACCACAAAGGGTCCTGGCCTGAGCATCACGCTTGGCTTTGAGTCTGCTCTGCCCCCAGCTTCCCTGTGTGGGCTTGGGTGAACTCTCTTTTGACAACTTTGGGCCCCTCTCTCCTTTCTTCTTCTCTATGATGGCACAGGATGAGATCGTGGTTCTCAAACTGGGCTCCGGGAGACCCATGGGTTCCACAAAAAAACCAGGGGAGCCTCTGTTGCAGGAGGACGTTGAGCCTCTAGGACTTCAGGCTCTAGTTGTCTCCTCACATCAATTGGGAAAAGTTCCACTTTTATCTACTCCACATAGTGAGTTCCAAGTAAGTTTCCTTTGGAAAACAGTAACAATAAAAAAGGATTCTATGGCCAAAAAAAAGATTTAAAAAACCGCTGGAGCAGATGACCTACAGGGGCCCTTCCAGTTCCAATCTGGGAAGGTTCAAATCTATTTTCTTCCAAGTTTTATTTACCAAGCATTCCTCCAGCTCTCACTCCACGCCAGGACTGTTCTTAGCACCCTATAGACGGTGGTAATGTGCTTAACTCATTGGAACACATCCACGCTCCACGAAAGCCACAGGACTGTGGAAGTGACTCCATGGGTGTAGGGGGGTCCAGGGGAGCCATTTTCCCTCCAGCCAGGGCTTCTGGGCACCTGAATGGATGACCTCACCCCAGGCAGGTGTGTGCCGGGGTGGGGCGTGGTTGCGGGAGCCCGTGGATCCCAGCCCCGCAAGCAAGTGGCGCCTTCTAGCCTGACGCGGACGCTTTCATGCGAGGCCTGTCCGATGTGAAAGGAAGTGCCTGTTGCCTTAGTGAAGTGCACAGCAACAGGGCCACTGCCTCCTGCAATGGGTCCCAGCCACCAGGCTGCCATTGACACCCTGCACCAGGTGGCCGCAGATTGAATGTCAGGGCGCTCGCCAGAGCCCGGGAAAGGCCCGGAGGTGGGGACTGATCTCATCCCCAGCCAGCTCATGACGGGGAGCAACCTGGGCGGCTGCATGCCAGCGCTATCCGGCTCTCCACCTGCCAGAATCGGAAGTGGGAGGGGGCAGACGGAGGGGATCTCTCCAGCACGCTTGGCCCCGTTGCCCACTTCAGTACGTTGTGTACCTTATTACATGAGCTTTTCTGGTCAGATCGCGTGTTCTGGAACGAGGTGGCTGACGTCCCTGGTGGGAGCTTCTGCCCCGTGGTAGCAGCAGCCCCCAGTTGCAGTTAGAGTGCCAAAGTTCCAGGGTCTCATCGAGGGACTTACTGAGTAGCCTTGAAATAGGAAGCTATGGACCACAGCAGGGGGCACTAGGTGGCACTAAGGTGCTAGGGAAAGGACGGAGCGACATCCTCTCCTTAACAGGCCCAGTGCTGAGAGCTGCAGACACAAAACGAGTAGGATGCAAGTCCTGTCTTCCAGAAGCTCAGAGCCTAGTGGGAGAGCCAGGGAGCTGAACCGCAGGCACCACCTCATGTTCGCGCTGGGTTGGGGGACAGAAGCGTGGCAGATCGCTTGTCCATCGCCGCAGCGGGCTGGGCGGCTCCGGCACTGGGCGTCGGCTCAGGTGTGCGGGCCCTACTCGCGTTGTCCGGGAGCCGGCTATCTGTCGGCTGGACTGGGATGGCCTCGGTGGGACAACTGAGGCAGTTGGGCTCTGCCTATCCCCTAGTGGGTTGGCATGGGTTGCTGTCAGAGCCGTGGAGCTGCAAGAGACGGCGGCAGCCACTGGTGCTTTCCAGTCCTCTGTATGTCCTGGTTGCTTATATCCAGAGTCCCATGTCACAGTGTCAGGATGGGAGGGAGCCAAAGAGCTCCGTGGCCAAGGGCATGAATACACAGACAGGAGCCACTGTTGTGTCAGTGGAGACTGTGGGGGCCTCCAGGAGGGGACTGACTCGGCCCCCAGGCTGTCAGAGAAGCTTTCCTGAGAAGACATTTGAGCAGAGCCTGGAAGGCCAAGTCTGGATTTGCAAGTGGAGAGCAGAGGCAGGAGGCTGTCGTGCACAGAGAACAGCATATAAGGTGCCATGAGACACGAGAGTGCTGAGTAGCTGGGTGTTTGGAAACGCATGGGCTGAGTAGGAAGCAAGGTCCTCGACCACAGCAGGGTCCGGGTCACTGCCTGGCAGGCTCTGCTGAGAAACTAGAAACTCCTGCTGAGGGCAGGAGGCCCCTGTGAAAGTTTTGAAGGAAAAAAAAAAAAAGAGGGTGGGGGAGAGACAATCAGATTTGTGCTTTCAAAAGGTGACTGTGGCAGACGACTGTGGGATGGAGGGGAGGGGGAGGGGTCTGCAGGGAGGAGGATGGATTGCACTGGGCCCAGTGGGGGATGCTGGGGTCTGAACTGGTGAGGTGACAGGCCCGGGACCGTGGTCCGAGGTGACAGATAATGGGTAAACAGCATGCTCGAGGCCTGAGGACTGGAGGACCGGTTGGGGCTGGGCGACAGCAAGGACAGGCAGCTTGAGACCACCTCTGGACCTTCTGTCCAGGAACTGCAGCAGCTTTTCCCTACACCTGTGCTAAAGAACCCAGATCATGGTCACACTCCTCCCTTTTTTGGCCAGAGGGGTCGGGGATACACTGTCACATGAAGCTAGTTCCAGTCCCTTCCTCAGATTCTCCATCTAAAAATGGGACATTTGAGATCGTCTCTTGGAGCCTTGGGCAGGCCATGTTCCATCAGAGCGTGGTCCTCATGGCAGAAGCAGTCAGACCCCTAATGTCGTTCCTAGGAAGCCTGTGAAAACTACGCATCCTGGGCTCCCCCTCGGAGATGCCAGTTCCAGGCATGGGGACTGGGCAACTGATATCTTTGTCTGGTGCTCCTTGTGTTCCTGACGCCAGGCCAGTCTAGCTAGGCTGCAGCTGTGTCCCCAGAGCTCCGTATAGCAGGCCAGAGCTCAAGGAGCTTCAATGCCAGCATGGGTCAGATTCAGAGAAGCCTGGCTCCTTGGGCCTTTGCCTGGAGTGGGGATGACTTCTGGAAGAAGTGGCCTTTGGGTGGGTCCCTGACATCTAAGTCGGTTTCCTGTTTGTTTTGTTCATGTGTTTGTCTTGCGTTGTTTGCCCGCCCTTGATTACCACATTACTCTGTTCTCATTCTAGAACTTTCCTAAGCACAAGAATAAGAAAAATCTAGTTGAAAGACAAACACACCCATCATTCCAAACCCCAGACACAGCTAGGTTCTCATTTTGCCCCATCAATAGATAAGATGTTGACAGCCAGAGCAGAAGCTGGGACCAGTGTGGGCAAAGGGCTGGGGATGAGAACATGCTGAACATGTCCAGAGGCCCGGGGAAGAGTTTAGGCTGCACCTGCCAGTGCCGGGCCCCACACACCTTCCCTGTTTCAGGGCCTGTTGCCCCAAAGTCCAGAGCGAGGAGGGCTGGGCCTGGAGGTGTTGGGGCCCCTGACCTGATCTAGAATGAAAGCCCTTATTCTTCTGTCTTTCTTCTGTGTAGGTGCTGTTTGCCCTGAACCAGACTCTGCTGCAGCATGAGAGCGTGCGGGCGGGGAGCCTACAGGCGCCCTACACCACAGAGGACCTCATCAAACACTACAACTGTGGGGATCTCAATGCTGTCATCTTCAACCACGACACATCCCAGGTGACGCTCCCCTCCTCCCACCCAGATAGCCGTTAGGTCCCCAGTTCTGAAGGCCTGGCCCATATGAACTCACTTAGCATGTATTAGACACCTACTGTGTGCCGGGTGCAGGCAGCGTCTCTCTGCCGTGATAAGCAGGACTGATAAGTATTCCATTTTACAGATGGGGACACTGAGGCTCAAAGAAGCAAAGAGACTTGCCCAAGCCCACACGGCCCTTAACTGTCGAGTTTGCAAGTTACCAAGAGCAGCGCTCAAGTCTGGCATGTGCAGTAGAAGCTTAGCCTTGTAAGAGCAGGGAGGCCTTTGAGAAGTTCAGTTCAGCATCCGGGGAGATTAGAGGCCAGGGGAAGCAAGTTCACTGTGAGCGATTGGGCTTGAGTCCAGCTGGGGGCGTTCTGCCTTGAGTCAAGCCCTAGAGGAGAGATTTACCTATAAGGGGGTACAGAGTGTGAGAAGCACCCCACAAGGCTGAACGTGACTTCACCAGGCATCCACACGGCCCTCAGCACTCAAGGCCTTCTGTGTCCTGCCCTCTGCTGGCCTTGTCCCAGCCCAGGCGCCCCAGCCCGTAGACCTTGTTCCACGAACCAGTGCCCCGTGCCATCTGCCCGCTGAGGCCCCTGAGCCTCTGTTCAGGCTCCTCCTTCCTCCTTTCCTCCTGCTGGGCCATGGTCCATTGTTACTTCCTCCAAGAAGCCCTCCCTGACCCCTGGATGGGGTTAGCTATTCTCCCAGGCCCCTCGAGGCCCCCTGTGCCTTCTGTGGTGCTTGCTTAACCACTCTTTCAAGAGCAGTTCCTTGCTAGAGACAGTGCAGTGGCTCCCCATTTTTCTCCATGTAAAAGCCAGAGTCTCTGTAATGACCTGTGTGGGCCCTGGGGCTTCCCCCCCACCCCCACCCCATGCCCTCAGCTCTCCCCTTACACACCGCTCAAGCTCTGTGGGCCTCCGGGCTGTTCCATGGGCCCCCTTGGCATGCTTCGCCTTTCCCTTTCCCCAAGTATCATCCTGGCTCATCCCCCCATCTTAACTCAGACATCATCATCTCAGCAAGGTGGGCCCCAACTCCCTGATCTAGAATTGCTGCCTGGCCCCCGCTCCCACACTCTCACCCTCTTTACTATGCTCCACTGCCCCCCCTCCGAAGGTCTTTGTTGTCTTCTCACCAACTTACATATTTTGATTCACTGATAAGTGATTATTTATTGTTTGTCTCCCCACTCCAGCGTCAGCTCCCTGAGGCCAGGAATTTGCATCTGTTTGGGCCACCAGTATATTCTCCTTCACTAGGCCAGTGCCTGGCACAGGGCAGGACTCAGCAAACAGCTGCTGAATGAATGAATGAAATTGTTTGTAAATAGCAGGCCCAGTGCTATGAAAAGGGATATTGGGCGGTGGGGGGCAGGGCAGCCAGAGAGAGCTGCCCTCATGGGACGGGCAAGAGAGAAGGGGACATTCCATATGGCACCCAAGCGTGATCCTTGCTCCAAGGGAGGGAAGAGGGTGCCACTGGAGCCTGTGGCAGGAGCGAGAGTTTAGATGGACTCAGGGTAAGAAGGAAGGATGCCTGCAAGGTGAGAGCTCAGGGAAGAACCTAACTTGGCCATGGGGAGGAGGTAGAGGAATGTTCCAGCAGAGGCGAGACAGAGCAGGAGCAGGGGTGTGAGTTTGGGCTGGAGGTGTAGCGGGGACCGGCCGAGAGGTTCTATGTGCACATGCCACCCTCTAGAGCCAGAGCTCCCTGAAGCAAGGGTGTACCATGCTTCCCTTGGTCCCAAGGCCCAGTGCAGGGGTTGGCGCAGAGTGAGTGTCAGTGAACGGCTGTCCGGGGGAGCAAAGGTGGGTGTGTGTCATGCTCCGTGCAGTGGAGACAGTGAAAGGAAGGTTCCAGAGAGCCTGCAGAGGAGGCTCAGGACTCTGAGAGCTCTGATTCCCATCTGCGTGTCCAAGAGCCCTGTGCCGGAGCCCCGCCCTGTGTCATTTGCCGGGATGGAGGCTGGCGAGTTCCGTGGCTGCGGGGACCTGGTCAGCACTCAGGGGGGTCTGAGCACGAAGTAGCTGGGCTGGGAGCAGGGGTGGGCAGGACAGGGCCCCGCTGCAGCCGTGGCTGACACGGAGCTGAGAGAGGGAAGAATGGGATGACCTCAGGAGATAGCAAGTTCAGATTTACTTTGAGCCTGTGTCCAGAACCACTGATTTGTCTCTGGCAGGTGAACTGCGTTGGGGGTCCCCTGGCAGTGCCTGTCCTTGAAGCAGGACAGGGGGTGCCGTTGGACTGGTCACTCAGGTTAGCATAGCAAACTGGGCGGCACTCCCCTGGACCCCTGGGTACACAGGCAGAGTCTAGCCCCCAAGGGAGGGGCTAGGCAGCCCTGCCCCCAGACACAGAAAAGCCTAGAGTTGGGGTAGCCAGGCTAAATCCAGGGCCATGGGCTGATGGAAAAGGGGTCCGGGTGACATGGGGCTGCCTCTGTTGCGGGAGGCCCCAAAAGCTGTGGGGAGCTGAGGACACACAGTCTGTAAGGGGGCAGTCACCGCCTGTAGGTAGGGAGGAAGTGGTGTTGGAGCAAGGCTCGAGAATGGAGTCTACCAGGCGGGGCCGAAGGGAGGGGCTGGCTGCCTGATCAGGTGGTGGGGGTGGAAAGTGGAGGGTCCTGAGGAACCATCTGCAGAACAGGGGGCAGATCATAGGGGACAGGGGGTGAAAATGCCTGCTGAGGGGCAGAAGCCCTGGAGTTCAAGTGGGAGAGGGATGTGGTCGGAAAGATGCCGCTGGCCACCATGCAGAGGATGGTCCAATGGTCTCTAGAGGCTGGGGCAGGACGGGGGCAAGGCCCGGGGTGGGGGACAGGCACTGGCTGCATCTCAATCTTGATCTCCCTTGCCTTCCCACCCCACCATCTCACCTTCAGAAACAGCTCATGCCCCAACCACCCACAGCTCCCAGGTCATTTGCACCATCGATGCCCCACAACCACAGAGTGACGCAAAGGAAGCCTGTCTGAGCCACCAGCCTATGTTAGGTGGCAAGCAGCCATACACTCATCACTTTGGAGAGTGAAAGGTCAAATACAATTAAGGGTCAGAATAATTACCAGGCATGGGGAGTCTACCTTAGCCACGAAACCAGATCATCCGGGACCAAGCCAGACACACAGTTATCCGGGAGGTGCCTCTTCCCCATGCCCACACCCCTTTCAAAGCATAGATCCCACAGTGACTCCCTCACTGGGTTGTGAGCCTCTTCCAGGGAAACAGATCCCATCTGAGGGTGCTCTGGGACCCCTAGCCTGACACACGGCTAGACCTGTGGAAGTTCGTGGAAGGTGTTTGTTGGATGGATGGACTGAAGAGAAAGGATGAGGCCCTTGAGGTCAGTGACGTCAGTAGACCTGAGCACTTGACCACCACACCTGACCCTGTCCTGGTTGTGGGCCAGGGGAGCCTACAATGGAGTCACTCCCCACGGCCCCACCCCAGCCCTGCCTGGCCTGTCTATCTCATCCTCCCACCTCGGACTCATGACTCTAGGAGACCCCAGGGACCTGACATGTCCTCTTCAAAATTCTATGGTGTATCCTGCACTTAAACGTGTCACGGGAGATTTAAGGCTCCTGACAAGTCTAATGACATCATTAATTTGTTTCCCTCCCAGCCCGGGCACAAACCCAAGTCCCATCCTTGGCATGGAGCCAGGGCCCATCAGCATGAAACATGCAGAGAATGTCAGCCAGCTGCCGGGCAGTCCCAGAAACCCCAGTGGCTAGCCTAACTCCTTCGTGGCTTTGACATTGAACTTTCTGGTTCTTGTCCTTGTGCAATTTTTTTAGCTCCCTAAGGAATGAATGGAGATTCATCTTTTCACAAATGCACATTCATGGTCAGGAAGCAGAGGAGGAAGAGCCTCTGCCGGGACCCTTGGCAGAAGGGAAGGAAAGCAGGATGCTTCCTTCATGGCTCTCTGATGATTCTGAAGGCTTCTATTTGTCATCTCTGTCTCTACCCCCTGCCCAAGGCCACCCTTCACTGTAGCCTCTGCCATCATAGGGGGAAAAAATGATGAAGCCAGCTCCATCCCCCAGGCTCGTTGTACAAAGCTGACATTCAGTCAAGACTTTCTTTGTGCTCTGCACTGTGCTAATAAGCACTTTCCAAAACTGAGCTTATTTAATTCCTACAACAACATAGATTACTCCCATGGTACCAATTTGGACATGGAGTCTCAGATGGCACAAGTAACTTGCTAGTTCTAGAGAGGCAACCCAACTGGTAAGTGGCAAAAGAAGGATCCCATCCCAAGTTACCCTGGCTGTCTGATGCCAGGACCTGCCTTCATCACCACCTACTGCCTCTTGGCTCGTTCCTTCATGCATTCATTCACTGATGGAACAAATGTTTATTTCCTGGTACAACATCATCCCACATTCTCTCCCATACCTGAGGAACAGAGAGGGCCGTGCTTCCGGAAATAACCCTTCTGAGCCACAACTCTTCCCCCATTCAGGAGTCTTTCCTGGAGCTGCATCATGTCCAAATGTGGCCTGCTTTGTCAAGGCTGCCAATCATCCCTTCCATTATTGGCGGAAGGGGTAAGAAGAGTGCCATTCCTTCATTTATCCATTTGCCCAGCGCCGACTCTGATGGGGTACCAATCTCTGATTGAATACTGGCAGGGCTGCTGCATACAGCTGTGCAGGTTGTGCACTGAGTAAGTTTAGGTTTCATCAGTTGTATCATGGCCTTGTCTTCCCAGAACAGTGAATCAGGCCCTTATGGCAGAGAAGTCCCTCCCCTCCCACTCTGGGGAGCATCCTGGTGCTTGGCCAGTAGATATCAGAGACAGATGTCCCAGCAGATATCAGAGACAGATGTCCAGGCCCTGTCCAAATCCTTGAAGCTTCAGCCTCTGCTGACATCTCCATTTTCCTCAGAAGGAGTGTTGACAACTTGTCAGTGGCTCTAAAAGCCATGTGGCCGGGCCTCATGACCCTTGGGGGCTAATCCCTACAGGACTTTAGTCTCGTCATGCCAGACTATCCACCTAGCTAGCCCATCAGGCAGCGAGGCCTTGTGTTCTGTGCATTAGCCTGAGTTGATGAAGAGAGAAATGGAAGAGGAGACTCCAGATGGAAGACATCCTGTGCACAAGAGCTTGGAAGGTGGAATGACAGTGAAGGGTTATGGGGAAATAGAGAAGATGTTCTGACTCATGCCTCATCTCCTCCATGGCCTGTGGCTTCTTCTCAGACCCCACCCACCACTGGAGGCCACAGTGCTGGGACACCTGGACCTGACCTCCAAGACAGGAAGACAAAACGCTGGGAATGGAGGAATCCAGGAGGAGGCAACACAGTGAGGAGGGAGAGCATGACTTTATGTTCAAGGTTCCAGAAATGTTTCTGGGCACCTACTGTGTGTCAGGCGCTGGGGGCCCGGGGGTGACAAGGGCTCTGTCCCTAGACTCAAAGAGCTCTCTGCCTAGTTCAGTAACAAGTCGGTGACACTTGCCCCCGGCCACAGAACTGGGTGTGGACAGTGGGTGCAGAGCTGATAAATGTGGAAAGTTCCAAGCCTGGTTGTGGAATAAATAGTCATTATGGGAGGCAGCGGTGGTCCTGGGTTTGACGTTTTTAAGAAGGGATAGAGGGACTTGGTTCTGCCCTGGGAATTCGTGGAGCTGGGGATGGAGAGATGGTGGTGGCCAGCCAGGGCTCAGACATTGGGGAAAACGGAGACTGCGACCTCTCCTATCATCTCTGTAGGGTGGGCAGGGCTAAACCTAGCCCATGATAGCACCCATCGTCTCACCTAATCCGCATTTTACACACGAGGAAACTAGAGCTCGGAAGAGTTAAGTAACTTGGCCAAAGTCACACAGCGTCAGAACCAGGCCTGAATCCAGGTCAGCCCAATCCTGTACCCTGTGGCCTTTCTTCTACACTGGGCAGCTCAGCTGACCTCCCCATCTACCTGCTGGCCCGAATTCCTTGCACACCGGGCTGGGTGCTAAAGGGAGGACAGTGAAGGAGCCAAGAGTCGTCTGGCCTCCTGGGCCTTCTGCATTCTGGAAGCGGAGGGTCACCAAGGCAGAGACACAGGAGTCATACCTCCTTGTGCTGCCACCTCACCAGCTGGGGGACTTTGCACACGTCTCTGGATCTTTCCACTCTCACTTTCTTCATTTGTATAGTCCATTCCAGGGCCCATTTAAGAAACGTAAGTGCCCCGCTCTGCCGGGCTGTGTGCCTCTGCCGTGCCCCGGGAGCACTGAGGGCACCTCTGTCTTGCCTTTGCAGCTGCCCAGCTTCATCAACACCACCCTCCCGCCGCACGAGCAGGTGACAGCCCAGGAGATCGACAGCTACTTCCGCCACGAGCTCATCTACAAGAGGAACGAGCGGATGGGGAAGAGGGTCATGGCGCTTCTGCAGGAGAATGAAGATAAGATCTGCTTCTTCGCCTTCGGAGCAGGTGTGGGCCCGAGTGGGGGAGGAATGATTTGCAGAATCTGTAAGGGCAGGGAGATGTCGTAGACTGTCTCCTGACCTCTCCTTCCTGAGGGAAAGTATGGAAGACCAGAATGGAGCAGGAGAAGCCACGCAGCCCACTTCTCCTGTGTCTTGCCAAGGGTTCTTCCATAATAGGCCCCGTGGGCAAGAAGGGTCACCCTGCCAGGGCCAGGACAGCTTTTGGGGCCCCTTCGTGCCCCAAGACGCCATGCTAAGAGCCCATCCTGCAGAGCCAGGGCCAAGCCTGGGAGTGCCACGGGGCCCAGTGGGGAGAGGTGGGCTCCAGCACCCCATGGCCCGGCTCCACGGCCTGGTCCAGCCCCCTCTGGGTTGTGTGACCTTGGCACAGTACCATCAAGGGCGCAAGCCCCTCTTCTATGAGTGGACAGTGATAGCAATGACTACGTGATGAACTAAAAATCTCTTTCCTGTGGAAGATTTACAAAGATTAGTGGTAATGTTTCAATAACGTAGTAGCAAGAACTCAGAACCGCAGCTGGCTTCACCGTCACCGCCAGCATCAGGACAGGTAATAGACCCTTCATCATCCCACCATGGGCCGTGAGCTTGATACTTCTCCTGGGGGCCCTAGCCTTTGTGCAAAGGGAAGTCAGGTTCAGGTACAAGGCTTGCTGCTCCCCCCGACCCCATCTCCCCTTTCCTCCTCTCCCTCAATCCTTCCTTGCTTGTGACTGTCTCCTGTGATGACAGCAATGTCTATGATGGGACCAGTGGATGGCATTTGCCTCCTTTATCAGTCAGCTTTGGCTCCAGAGCCACAGGATAGAAATGTCTGTCTTGCTTACGTGGGCGTAAACTGCCTCCTGCTGCGTGACAGTGAAGGGGGCAGGACCATGTCTGGGGGGAGGGGGGTGGTGAGCCCTCACGGCTGCTGCCTCTCCGCCCTTCTTCCCTGGCCCCTGGCCTGCGCTGCATCTGCCCGCTCCGGCCATGCATCCCTGTAGCCCGGGTCGGTCCTGATTCTGCCGTGGCAGGTCTGCCTCCCCAGCCCCACCATTCAACTCAGTACACGTCAAGGGGAGAGCCAGGGTCCTTTGACTGTGCCTGTGCTCCCTCTCTGTGGTCCTTAGCACGGGGGGGTTTTGTGGGACAGCGCCTGTGAGGCACACCTGCAACTGGACAGAACCAGTCCTGGCTCGCGGTGGAGCACGACCATGACCTGTTGTGGCCTGTGGCCGGTCTCTTCCCCTCTGACAGCCTTAGTGAACTCATCTGAACAGAAGGATTCAGAAAGCACGGGGGCCATTGGTGATTCCAAGAGCTATCTGAACAGTTTTCAGAGAATAGAGGGGTTCCTGTAAGGGGTGTCTGAAGAAGCCAGCAGGAGCAGGACCTTGACTGACCACGTGGAGAGGGCAAGGCCACCCTCCAGGTGCAGGATACCTACTGGGAACCTGGCATGAGTCAGGACAGCTTTGGGGATTGGGAGGGGAGTAAGTACACCCCAACACACCCTGTCACCATCCAGCTGCCCTCTAGTCCTCCCTCCGTGGGCATCTGGGCTGTGCTCCTGCCTGGAATGGTCCCCCACTGACTAAAAAAGGAAGCCATTCTGAGCCCAGCCAGCCTTCTGGCTTCTCTCCAAGTGTAGGAGGGGCCCCGGTGAGCCTGATCCCTGAGGGAGGCCAGTTAGAGATCCAGCATTCCACATGGCCCACCTGAGTGCTAGGACCTCCTGCCCCAGCTATCCCACGCCCCAAGACCAGAGCCACCCAGGGTCTGAGCCTGGCCCTTTCCTGTGATTGAAGGAACAGAGGGCTTGGAGATGAAAATCACAGCAATGCGGGCAGTCTTGGGCACTGGTCTGCTTCTGAAACCCAAGTCCACAGAGACACAAATGTGCCCTCAAGCACTCGGCCAGCACGCAGCCACCATGCCCATTTCTAGTTTCTTCCCCATCTCTGCAAACCAGCTGGCCCCTGGATGGTCCTGTGGACAGGCCACTAAAAAGACTCATATCCATCCACTCTGTCCATCCCCATCACCACTGTCCCAGGCCAAGCCTCCATCAGCTCCAGGCTCCTGGCTCCAGCTCCGCCTTCGCTGCCTCCAGGCTGCTCCCCCCATAGCAGAGCCAGCGGCTGCTGCTGGCTCTGGCTCCCACCCCGCCTCGAGCTCCCGGAGGGCCCCCACCACGTGATCACTCTGGGGTTTCAGTAGCATGCAACAGGTTTCAAGCTTGATGAGCGTGTAAAAGAATGAATGAGGGAAGGAATGAGCACATGAATGAACGTTGACCAGATCCTTCCCTCCTGGTCTCATCTGGGCCCGGTGGACACGAGAGCCGTAAAGTCAGGCTCTCAGAGGCCTGCTGTCCAAGGATAAGCCCACGTGCAGATCTTGCTGGCAGCTGCCCCCTGGAGGCTCAGCCTCTTCTGAGACAATGGACCGAGAATTTAAAGGCTGGAGGTAACGTCCGAGCTCAAGCCTGCCCACCTCGTCAGAGCCCCAGACTGACGGAGGGCCCTACAGACCAAGATCTGGGTGAACCTCACAGCAAGTCAGGGAGACAGCCAGGACTGGACCCCGGGCCCGGGAACTACGCGCCAGGAGCTCTGTTCTCTTGTGCAGTCAGGGAGCCCGCTGTACAGACCTGTATTGGTGTGGAACATGCCCACACATAATCCGTAGCGAGGAAAATCCACGCCCACCTCGCTGCCTTCTTATGGCCATAACTCCCGAGCCCCACACCCTAGGGCAAGGCTGACTGCCGGGCAGGCCGGGCCCCAGCACTCAGGCGGCGTGCCACCTGCAGACGGCGGGCAGACACAGTCCGTCTGCTCTACATGCTCCTTTCTGGGCACCTCTGCGGTCCCATCTCAGGCCTTCCTCAGCCCACCTCTGCTCCAGAATCCCCTCCTGGAAGCCCCCAGGCGCAGACTGGGGTCTCCAGAGCTGATGGCAGTTGGCCACCCCCTCTCCCTTCTGCTCCAGAGACATTCAGTATAAAGAATAAGAGGTTTGGTGTGGGGAGGCTTGGGGGTAAAGGGGGGCTCTACCATTGTAGACACCAGGAAAGCCATTTCCTCTCTAAGGGCCTCAGTCTCTCAAGTGCAAAATGGGGATAATACACCTGCCTTGCCAGACTGTGCTAAATATGTTCACTTTAGATCACAGGGTTAACATTCTCTATGGCATTTGGGGGGCGGTCTTTATAATAAAACTCCTACTGTGTGCCAGCCCCCCTCCAGGCTCTGACGTTATATTCCCTTTATGATCTTCACAGTAACACCGTGAGATAGGCCTTATCATACTCATTTTGCAAATGAAAACTAAATCCCAGAGAGGAAGAATGGCTCCCTCCAGGCCATGCATGCAGACCTTCAACTTGAACCCTGGCTTCTAGGGTCACAGTCCCAGCCATTTCAGAAATGTGGACGGTTTTGTGGGAAGGGTATCCTTGTATCTGACCCACCCCACAGAAGAGCGGTCTCCTTGGTGTTGGTGATGTTTCTGTAGCAAGGTACCATCTGACCTCTTGGAGAGGTTACTCTGTGGCAACTGGGGTGTGAACATGTGTGACAATTCTGACCAGGCCTGGGTGACATCTAGGGGCCCAGATGGAAGCCCTGCCTCTCCAGGAGGTGTCTGTGGTCAGTGTGGAAACCCAGATGTTCTAGAATGACCTAAGCCACTGCCATGGGGAGGAATGCCAGCCCAGGGGGAGGGAAGGCCTGATTCTCGACTATCAGGCTAAAGGTCAAGCTGAACTTGCTGGGCCCCCACAGATCTCATGCAGGTTCTTAGATTTCTTGGGTTTCTTCTACTCCGTAAATAACTTAGAAAAAATAAGTACTAGGTGGTAAGTTTTTATTAACTATATTTATTCAATTTACAGGCTTAGGTGGTAAGTTTTTATTAACTATATTTATTCAATTTACAGGCTTATCTAAACTAAAATGATCTTCTTTCTACCATGTTGGAAGTTGAACATTTTTTGCTTTAAAAAACAAAACAAAACAAAATGTTGGTGATACAAGGCAAAGGGAGCTCTCAGAGCCTTTACTTGGCAAAAGAAAAAACTGGTAACTATATTGTTCCCCTACGCACCCTGCTTTTCTTACAGTGGGACAGAATGGAGCATGTCTGAAACATGATGTAAAGAATGCCATAGGAGCGCTGAGGCTGCTCAGTGAGGAAAATTACTAACCCAGGCTTCTGAGATGGCAAGAAGGTTGGGATCAGAGCTCAAGTAGAGGGTCTGGCCCTGGGTAGAGAAGGGCATTTCCTCACCTGTAATCAAAGGAGGGAGGAGGCCAGCAGATGGGTGATTTGCTAGTGGAAAAGTCACCTGATGGCTTTCTAATCAGAGCTCCTCTCTAGAGAGGGTAAAGGCATCTGCAGAGAAAGAGGAAGCAAGTGGAAAGTTCTTGGTTTAAAGAGAGAGTATTGGGCCTAAATGCAAATGAGACTGGCCATAAGGAGTGGCATGGACAGGAAGTTAAACAGACGAAATCGCCCAGAATCAAGTTCATTCCCTTTAGTCACACGGTACCTCCTGGGCCCCGGGCCCCAGAGGGATAGGGAGGTCTCAGTCCTAAGCAATAAAAGAAGATTACAATGTTGTCCCTAGCGCCAGGGAACTGGGCCTTCTTGAGATCTGTTAATTTATCAGCTAATCCCGGAACCTGGAATGGATCGAGTAACATAGGAGCTGGCAGAGCTGGGTTGGAGATACAAACCAGACTCAAAGGTGGACCAGATAACCACTAGAGCCTGCTCATTTCAAACTCTGGAGCCAGTGCTTACCGTACATTCCAGAACCCTGAAGGGCTATAATCTGAATATGGTTCTACCTACTGGCCTTCCAAAGCCCTTCGACACCCCACATCCTCTCATTCCAGCCTTCTCACGTTCTAGTAGAGTTTGCCTCAGTCTCTCCTGGATTCATGGTAGGGTTTTGGAGCTAAGAGCTTCCAGCCCATGGAGAGCCCTCCCTGAGGGCTGCGACCACCTGTCCCCACGAGCCGCGGAAGTCCCTTCGGCAGAAAGCGTGCTCAGGCAGGCGGTGTGAGCTGCAGAGACTTTGGTGCTGCGGCTGCTGCCTGAGTGCCCGCCCTCCCGACCCCCCGCCAGCCTCTCTCTCTCCCCAGCCCAAGCGCCACAAGCCCACACTCAGCAGCACGCTGCGAGGCCAGAACACAGAAGCGGAGTGGTGGAGCAGGCCCCAGCTCGAGAGCAGGGCTAGAAGCCCAGCGTCCCGGAACACCAGTAATATCTTTCTTGTGAATAACAGCAGCCGCAGCTCCCTACAAGGGGCACCATCCTGCTTGAAGGACATTGATAGGACCTTTATGTCCTCCATTCCCTTTGGAGGGAGACAGGATGGTATTTATTATTCCATTGGGCAGACAGGTAAATCGAGGTACAGATGGGAAGTGAGAGACACAGACCTGGAATGAATTGATGGTCACGCTGATAGGCCATTCCTATTGATGGCCAGTCCCCGCCCTGCCCAGAAAAGATCCAACTGCTGCTTGGCTGTCTGTTCCGAAGGCTATGCCCCTCTCCTCTCCTGCCTGGTCTTCCCACCAACTCCTCTCTAGGCTCCCACAGCCCTGTAGGATTTCCTTATCACAGCCTGGCTTGTGCCGAGCTCCTTTGTCATCTCCCTGTCTAGGAGGGAAGGTAAGACAGAGAAGGCTTCCCAGAGGAGGTAAGAACCAGGTAAAATTTTCCTGATGCTGGTCCAGCTGCATCATCCCCACAGTCCTCAGGACAATACCCACAGCCGCCTCCCTCCCGCCGGGGTTCTCCTCTCTGCAGCCTCGGGAACAGAGCTCATGGCTGAGCACAGAAGAACAGCCACGTCCCCTGGAGGGCCTCCTTCACCTTGGAAATGAGGGACGCTGCAAACAGGCAGCACACACCCAGCCGTTTTCTCCTCACACAGGGGCACGCCCATGGCCTGCCACACTCCCCACGCTGGAACATGAGGCCACAGCATCCGGAAGTGTTTCAGAATTTCCAACGGCTCTTCAAAGGGCGCTGCTCCCCACCACGCTCACATCTGGCAGCTGGCACGCCTGCTCCGGGCTGTGATCCTTGGCCAGAGTCGCCCTTCCTGTTTCAGCCCAGAGCAGCCAGCCAGCCAGAGGAACATCCATCTGCTAGCTCGTCCCTCACGGGAGCCACTCCTGCCCTCTGTGATGGGGGAGAGGAAGGAATGGAGGACGCATGCCCCAGGCTGGATCTGTCAGGGAGCCAGGGTTCATGGAACATCGGCCACAGGCTCGGCACTCTTGCGGGGCCGCATAGGGAAGGCAGGAGAAGAAAGTGGCCTCCTTAAGAGCACGGGCTTTGGAGCCAGACTGATTGACCTAGAAACCTAGCGCTTCTCCTTAGAGGAGGTGGCCCGGGCAGACCAGGTGCTTCACTTCCTGACATCAGATTTCTCCTCCCGAAAATGAGCCTGAGAGTCAGGGGGCTGGTCCTTGGACTGCTCAGTGCCTGGGGCAGTGCCGTCTCTGGATAAATGGGAGCCCTCGGTGTTATTAATGCTTCTGAGTCCTGGCCTCTCAGAGCCCGTAGTCCCCCAAGGACAGGACTCCCCTGACCCAGGAGAGAGCAGGGCCATCCAGAGAGAAGGAGGAGGCAGAGGGGCAGAGGAGGCAGCCATCTCCATCCTCCAAGGACTCAGATGAACACTGTGCAGAGACCCCCAGAGCCGGCTCAGCTCCAATCAACGGTGAGGCTCAGGAGCAGGTTGGCCAGCAGGGAGCTCTCCTGGGTCCCAGCTGCTACCTTGGTCACAATGAGTCCCAGACTGGGCACCACCCCCTGCAGCCACAGAACCCCTCACAGGCTCCGTCTCTGGGGCTCTCCCCCAGGGCCTCACCGTGACCTCAAACCACTGTGCACAGTGTTTGCTTGGGTCTAGAGTGGTGTCAGAGCCCAGGAGGAAAGGCCGCCTTGTCTGACCCATCTCAGGACCCCCAGGGCCTGGCATGTGCCTGACATGTAGGAGGTCCCTGAAAGGGCTTGTGGCTCCAGGCCCTCAGGGTAAAAACCTCCAGCACTTTTGCCCTCATGGATAGGGTGGGGTGCATGGAGGAGACTTCCTCACGTCTAAACAGGGTTAATTGAAAGACAATCTGCTCCAAAGAGAATGAAAAAGCTCAAACCCTGAGGATTTTAGAAGAACCAAGAGGATTGGTGTGGAGGGATGGGCCTGGTGGGGGATGGGGGGCATGCTTCTACAAGGACAGACACAACTGGGGAAGGTCGTGAATGGGACCCCAAACCGGGCGATTGTCAGACAGGTGTCAGAGGCCCAGAAGCAGCTCCAGCCCTAGAGGGAGGCTACGCTGTGCCCAGGGAGCCCCTGCCTCAGCAGCTGCCCCCAGAATTGCCCTTTAAACAGATGCACTCCAAGCCATGAACGGGCTCAGGCCAACCCCAGTTCTGCCGCCTTCTCTCTGTGTGACGCTGGGCAAGTTCTGCTGGCCTCAGAAACATCGCAATGAGGTCAAGTGACACTATAAATCAAAGTGTCCAGTTCTGCCTGAGTTCTGGAGAGATGGGAGGTGGGGTTGTTTTTCTTGGTATTTGTATCCATCCTCCCATTATTTAACAGCAAAGCTAAGCTGACCGGCTGAAGGCTCAGGGCTCTTTGTTTCTGATGTCCTGGGTTCCGGCAGCTTCCAAAGAAGAGCAGATGATAAAGGGGGCAGAATCGGGTTCCACCTGGATATGCCCAGCTCCCCGGAGGGTGTCTGAACCCCCTCTGAGCAGGCCTGACAAGCACTCAGTGACTCTTTACTTACATACCTCAGGGAGGGGGCCCTCACTCCCTCACAGAGCTGGACAGTTGTCTGAGAGAGTGTTTTTTGGGTCCCACTGAAACCTGGCCCCTTAGTCTTGTGCTGCCATGATCCAGAATCCCATAGCTTGCCCCACTTTCCTGACCCTCACTGTGTCCCACCTCCTCTTTCACTTCACATTCCAACAACCTGGAACCCTGGGTGGTGGGCTGCATGGCCACACTCTTCTTCCCTTTGTGCCCATGGAAGTGCTAAGTCCCGTCGTGAAGGCCCTTCCTTCAGCCCCATAGCCCCTGGCGGGGCTCCCTCACTGCAGGGCTCCCCCTGCCACATAAGGCTGTGCATGCCTGTCCCCCGAGCCCCGCCCCGGACTGCGATCTCCTCTGGGGTGGGGACCATGTGTCTCAGCTCCGGGACAAGACTGGGTGCAGGGGACACATCATCTCAGTCCTTCCTGAGCTAAAAACGCCCCCACCCTGCCCTGGCTGGCCCAGCAGGAGAAAGGAAACCCAATTCTGCCAGTTCCCCAGGCAGACCTTCCTTGGAAGATCAGAAGCCCCATGACACCCCCAGTTGTCCGTCCATCCCCAGGTCCCTCCATCCAGCCCTTCTGTCACACTTCCTCGGGAAAACAAACACCTTCGTCACTTGGCATCTGGCTGGCTAATCCTGGCAGCTGGATTAGCATTTGAAAGTTTCCCTTGCATTAATTTCAGACAGAACATAAATATGAGCTTGGGATCCCTCTTCCAGGAGGAGAAAACTGGAAACCCAGCGTGCTCACTGGAGAGAAAACATGTGTGCTGGCCGAGGGGAGCCTGTGTTACTTTGGAGCCATTGTGGGAACATCTGGTTCTCCCCCACTGCACGGCCCCCCCAACACTATCTTGAAATTACCCTGTTAATTGGCCCGTTCTTCTTGCTGAGCACTCACACACTTTTCTCTCCAATCTAGTGAACCCTGAAAGGACACACATTGCTGACAGTTCCCGGCCCCCCAAATGTGAACTCAGAATCCCTCACAGACGCTAAGACCTCAGAGCAAATGTACTAGAACGTGCAGCGAACTAGGACATGGCTGGATAGAAGTCAGAGCTTGGCCTTTTACCAGTTGTGTGATCTAGGGCAAGTCCTTTCCTCTCTCTGAGCTCTAGTTTCCACGTCTGTAAGCGGTGGGGTGCCTCAAAAGGTTGCCACAAGGCTGAAATGAAACGATGTTCGAGAAGAACCCAGGAGACTCACCGAGTATGAGTTTGTGCTTAGGTTATCCAGTGATGGACTCCTAGAGCTGGGAAGACCCAGGAGACCATGGAGGGCAACGGAGGCACAGAGAGGGGAAGGAAACTGCCTGAGGTCACACAGCCCGTTAGTTGCAGAGCCAGGTTTTCTGTCCTAACCCCACAACGGGGTTCTTTGCTCTGCTCTACCCTGCCTTCCCGTGTCGGGAGGCTACCAGGCTGGACCCAGCCGAGGGGTAGAGGCTAGATCCAGCCTACCCTCCATTTGCCGAGCCTGGTGCCCTGGCACAGGCCTGCTTATACCTGGAAGAAGGGGAGTCTTTTCTTTGCACTAAAACATGATGGGGCTGTGCCCACTGAGAGCAGGACGCCTTCCCTGTTTCTATATGAATGTCCTCTAAGTGGTACTCTGATTTGTGGGGTCCAGGAGACAATCACCAAATGAGCTCCACCATTTGTAAGACCTATAATCCTTCTGCCCCACAACCATGTATGTCTCCTCCTGGCTACAGGGGTCCCTTCTCCAGGAAGCTTTCCGTGATATCCTCAGTAGATGAGTCTCTCCACTGCCGTGCCCTGTGTTTTCATTTCTGGGTTCTTTTTCTCTTCTCTCCTTTCCTCTCTATCTCTGTCTCTTTATATCTCTGCCCTGTTTTTGTCTTTTTCTATCTCTTGCTTTCCATTTCAGTGTCTCTCCTTTTCTCTCTCTCCCTCCCACTGTCTCTAAGTCTCTTACAGCCTGTCTCCCAGCCCCTCTCTCCCCCTCTCAACTGTCTGTTTTCTCTCTGTTTCCTTGTGTCCTGGCCCTCTCCCCCTCTCCCGAGAGATACTCCTGGGAGTGTCTCTTTTCTCTCTCAGCCCCTCTGTTGTCTCCTCTCTGTCTCTGTCGCTCTGCGTGCCCCACCCCTCACTGTCCTGCCTCCCTTCCCTCCTCTCCTCATCCATGTAGCCTCAGCAGATGAAATGGGACCGGCCTTCCTGCAGAGAGCTGGCCAGGAAACAGCTGTCAGGGCTGGAAGGAGCAGCCGAGCAGTGGCCAGGAGACCCCAGGAGCCTGGGCAAGCCCGCAGGCTAAGCCCCAACACTGGGACCCCTTTGGAAACTTTCCACACCTTCCCTGCAGGTTTCAGGATGGGCGTGGTGATGTTTTCGGGATTTGTGACCTTGGAGGCAAGCCTAGGCCCTGTCTGCCAGCCTCCCGGGGACAGCATGCACCAAGCCCTGACTCGGGCTGGTGCGAGCTCCTGGGATTGGTGGAATCTGCAGGAGCATCACCAAGAGGCGGGGTGGGGGCTACAAGGGAAGGGGATCTGTGAGCTCAGGTCTCCTGGGGATAGGATGAGATCAGGGCAAGGATATGGAGTAACGGGTTTTGTCATTCATTCATTCAACAAACATTCATGAAGCCACCGATGTATGCCAGACTTGGGCTTAGCCCTGAGGCCAAGGATGACTCAGACGTGGCTCCTGCCCTCGAAAAACTCAGTCTCCTCTCAAATGGCTTGTTGAGAACGCATTCTGACAGGGGCATCTCTGGGGGTGGGGTGGGTGGGAAGATCATTCCAGCTGCAGAGAGAGAGCAAGGAATGCCATGTCTGCAGTGACTCAGGCAGAAGCTGATGGGGACCTGACCTGAGCTGGTCAAGCATGGATAGGATAGAGAAATCAGAGGGCCTCTGGTCACTCATTGGATGAGGAGGGCGAGGAAAAATCAAGCCAGAGCCCATCTGAGTTGGATAACAGAGCTCAGTTGTTATCATTGATAACATCCCAGGAGGGGAGGGTGAGCTGGGTTTTGTAGGCTCTGGAGGCTGTCAGGTACAGACGTCCAGTAGGCTGCAGGACAGACAGGTCTGGGCGAGGACAGTAGTTCCAGAGTGGTCCACACTGCATGGTGATTGAAACCATCATGTGGATGATTTGTCCACAGATTGTGGGGGAGAAGAAGGCTATGGACAGGATTCCTGGGGCCCCCACATTTACTGGACAGGAGAAGGGGGACGCGGTGCAGTGAGAGGGCTACAAAGAGAAGCAGGACAGCGCCATGTGGTGGGGTCCTATGAATCCAAGCCCAGAGAGGGAAGGGCTGGGCCCTCACTGGGAGCACAGGCTCAGAAATGGGTGGCTGGTGTGTGTTATGCTGGGGCAGTGGTTCACAGGGAGGGCGCCCCCTGGAGCTGTGCAGGAGCTACCTCTTGTAGGGGGCAGGCAACGGGAGACTCTGGTCTCTGCCTTGCAGAGAAGGAAGTGATGGTGGGTGTGGCTTAGAGAAGTAAAGATGGGATTTGCAAAAATCATTGCTGATGGCTTCCAACTAGTTTCTCAAAGTATCTGGAGTCTTCTGTTCAGGGTCTGGAGCTGCTGAGGCTGAGGACATGGATGGGGCACTGACTGGACCCCGAAACGCTGTCAAGCAGCGCTCGGGATCCAGCTGGAGCTCTGTACGGCTTGGGCCCTTCTGAGCACTGCCTCCCCCAGCATCAGGAATGTTCCTCTCGGAGTGGGTCACACAGCTTGGTAAATATTCACCTCGGCTTCTATGCAGCTGGAGGCGGCCTGCTCTCCCTGGTCGCTCTTGAAATCCTCCGAGCAGACCACTGCTGGGCCTGGAGGCCCTCGCCTTTAAAGGGTCTCCATGGAGGCATGGAAGGAATGGCCTTTGCTGCCAGGAGTAAATTCCAAGAACTGCTGGCAGGGAGCTCCTGCAACCCGTTTGCCAAAGGCCACCATGCCCAGGCTCCCTTCCAGCTCCATCACACTCGGGGGCCAGGCAAGAGTGGGCACAACTCTGTGGTCCCCCCAAGGACTAACTTAGCTCATCACTCAAGAGTGCATGCTGGGCTTCTTCAAAGAATGGTCACTCCTCCTACCTTATCAGGACCTCACCAGCCCCCGGAGGGATGCATGCCCGTTTGACACTCAGGAAAACGGGCTGGGGGCAAGGAAGCCACTTGGCTCAGGAGACGCATAGCCGTGGCAGGAGATTGGGTCTCCGTCCTTAACAGGACTGGGTGAAGCCCAGGGTCCTGGGAGGGCCTGTTCATGCCTGTGTTGTCTGCGTGTCTTCTGCACTCGGCTTCTCGAATGAGCCTCAGTTATCCCCTGGCCTTCCATATGCTGTTTCCCCTGTCTGGAACACCCCTCCACCCCATGCCCAACTCTCGTCCTCACCTGGTTAATTCTTATCCCACCCTTCAGCTATCACTGCCTCCTCCAGGAAGTCTTCCCTGACTTGAGGTTTTGCTTCCCTCAGCATAGTACTTAGCCCCGATCAAAAGACCTTGATTCTGAGACCAAGTGCCTGGAACAGGCCCCTGTCTCTTCACCACTGGCTAGCACTAGAGATTCACTCGCTCAGTGCGTGTCAGATTAATGAACTGAATCAGTAAAGAAAGGGAGGGAGGGGGAATACATTTTCGTCGGGTTCTCTGGGGTCAAACAGAAGCTTTCCCCTGAGAGTCTGAGAGCCAGGGGAGCCCATGGATCCCTCCCTTGTATAGAGACATTAAGAGCATTTGAGCATAATGGATTTGCCTGAGGTCTCAGAGCGGGTGAGGCGGGTCCTGGACTAGACACCAGGTCTCTCATTCCCAGATAAGTGGTCTCTCACAGTGATCCCAAGGTGGACTTCAGGGACAGGGGTGGGCCAGCACAAGAGAGCAGAAGCCGGCCCAGAGGTGTGCAGGGGGGCGACGGAGAGGGTAGGCTCCACCCTCCATCCACCGCTCTGTAGTCCCCGCCTCACCCCCTCTGTGCCAGAGTCTCTCCGATCCCACCCAGCTTGTCCACTGTCTGCTCTCTTCAGACCTCCCCGGGGCTGTCAGCGTGCTGACCTTCCGGCTTCCCACCTGTCACCACCTGTCACAGGCGATTAGACTAATGGCACAGGGATTTCCCCCCAGGTTCTGGGCTGAATGGGGAGCTGAGGGGAAAGTGCTGTCCATGGGAGTAGGGCTGCAGGGCAGGCACACGGGCTAAAAAGCGACAAGGGGCCACTACCACTCTGCCCACATCTAACAGGTGGGGAGACCGAGGCCCAGGGAGGACGAGGGGCTGGCCAGGGTGCTGACTTCCATCACTTAGCCTTCTGAGGACTCTTCCTCACCGGAACCTGGGAGAGCCTTGTCTGTTCCCAGACTTCATGCCCGCGTCCTGCTGAAGGAGAGCGTTTTCTGGGCTCATCTGGGGCTGTGGCTCTCTGCGTTCTGAGCCACCAGCACAGGGCTGGCCTCAGAGCAAGTGCACCGTAAACATTTGTTGAATGAATGCTTAATGGGTTGGGGTGAGGATACCAGCACCCCCCCAGCAGGAGCCACCTCGGCAGTGTTCGGCTCCGGATTTAGACCCCTTCTGTGCCCCCGCCACTGTCCGCTGGACCTGCAGCCGTTGCAACCATGCGTTGCTCTCTCCTTCCCCAGAATCTGACATCTGGTGAGTTTTCTGGGGCCACTCGGGGCCTGGATTGTAATGTGTGGTCCACAGAGGCTGGATAGAAGGTGAACGAATGAATCCATGAAGGTCTCTGCCCTGTGGAGCCTGGGGGGGAGACAGACATGAACACGCAGAACCCACTCCCGTGCTAAGGAATGGACCCTCAAACTGCTGGTGGAACTCACGAAGATGAGCCACAGACCTGTTGAGGGCTGGAGGGCTTCTTGGAGGAGGTTTTCTCCAAGCTGGGCCTTGCATGACCGCTTTTGGCTGCTCATTTCTGTTGCTTGTCTTACATGGGCTGAATTCACTTTACTTTTCTGGTATAAAACTGTGTGGCGGCCACAGCTGGAGCCTGGGTCCTATGCACGGAGACTGTGTTGCAGGTCATTACCATCTGGGTCTGGGATCAGCCTCGGGGTACGAGGCACAGCGAGGCCACTTGAAACACTTGTGACCTTTGCCACAACGCCAACCACTGTTCCTGCACTCCTCCCACTAGCCCAGCAGGGAATGCTACCATCATTCCCTTTACAGGGGGGAGCCCACAGAAACTGGGGCCTGAGGACATATGGTGGGTGAGCTGCAGAGCCAGGATTTGGACCCATGCCAAGGTGGCACCGGGACAACATCCAGACACACTGTACCATCTTGGGTATAGGTGGTCCCTGGCCTGAGGGGTCCCCAGTCGCTGGTGACTTGGCATGTGGCTGAGTCCACTCTGTCTCATGTGTTCTAGGTCATTTCCTGGGAAACAACACAGTCATTGACGTCCTTCGGCAGGCAGGGCTGGAGGTGGAGCATACACCGGCAGGGCAGACCATCCACAGGTGAGAAACTCAGGCATCTGGGGGTATGGGCCTGGCAGGCCTGCTGCCACCACCATGAAGCCCGCCGGAGCCTGTGGGGCATGGCTGGGCTGCACCCTGTCCTCCTGCTCGGCTTGCGGGGCAAGTTGTGAAGAAGCCTCGTAGGGACCAGCTGTGACCAGGTAGCCAGGAGTGCAGGGGCTGGGCCGGAGGTAAGGAGACTGAGAAAGAAGCTGCCATGCAATCTTGACAGACTGGGAGGTGAGGTTGGGGGACAGGGCAGTGGGAATGGGAGGAGCGTTAGATCCTGAGAGATGCTCAAGATTTAGAGCCTGGTTGGGGTGGGGTGGGGGGAAGGACTCTGCAGGACACCTGGGGTGCTGCCTAGAGAACCGGGGGATGCCCAGCCCCATCCACACCTGTTCATCACCTTCCTCTGACCGCACCTCTTGGCTGTGCCCCCCTACCCCTGACTTTCCCATCAGGACATACCTTCTCCACTCAAATAGCCATCACTGGGCATCTGAGGGGTCCCTGTCCCTACCCTAGGTTGGGGGTCCCCTGGGCCGCTTGTGGTCCACAGTGCCAGGGCAGGCATGACAGGGTGTCAGCCCACACTGGGCAGCTCTGGGGGAGGCAATGACAGCATCCTCAAACTTGGGGGTTCCCTGCAGCCTGTACCCCAACCGTATTGCCGGAACCTTCTTCACTAGACAACAAAGGTGACCACAGTGCAGTTTCAGCCCCTGTCTCTGACGTGACATGAGCCAGAGTCAGAAAGAAGCTTGAACAATCATAGTGAATATTTATCGATGGTTCACTCTACACCAGGCTCTTAGCGTTTCTAGCTCATTAAATCCTCCCAAAAGCTCAATGAGTTAGGAACTAGAGTATCCCCACCTTAAAAGTGAGGAAGTGGAGACCCAGAGAGGTGAAGTCACTTGCAGAGGGCTACACAGCTCATGGTAATGGCAGTCTGGCTCTAGACCCTCCCTAAACTCCTAACCACTCCCTGTCCCCTCTCTGGGGACTAGAGGTGGGCTTGGGGGCAGGGATTGCTCAGGAATGACTGAGGCTTTGCTCCTTGCTCTGCAGAAATAAGGTTTGGACCCCTAGCCCTCCAGAGCTTTGAGCCTCTGGTCTCCTAGCTCTGGGCCAACGCTCACCCCTGTCTCCATGGCACTTCTAGAGGACCTTAAAAACTCCCTCGTATTGGACTCCTTCCTCTTCTGATCATCTGAGTCAGGCTCATGACACTGTTCTTCCTGAACATTTGAGTGCACCACAAAGCAGTCTGCCCTGGGCCAGCGCAGGGGTGTGCTGGAGGAGCAAAGGACCCAAGGCAGCCTTGGGGACAAGGCATTCCGCACACTCCCCTTCACAGCCCCAAGGACTTCATTCGAGGCTCATTGTGTCTGTCCAGGCCAGGCATGGTGGGCAGACAGGCCGGGGAGGCTGCCTCTGCTCCTATTCATCTCAGAGCCCAGGCAGTAGAGGAAGGCCCCCCGCCTCTCCCGCCCCCCTGCCCGGCCCTGCTCTGAGAGCTCTCAGGCTGAGCCTCCAGCACACGCTGAAATCCTGCGGGTGGGGTGAGGGGCCGGGATGCTGAGGAGGCCCCAACAATAAAAGCCATCATCGGCCACAGGTGCTTCCTGGAACCATCTTTTTGTCCGCCTGTTTTGAATTATCTCCCTAGCAGCTGCAGCATCTCCTGAACCCTGGGAATCTGGGCTTGCCATGGGGGCTGGGGACGGACAGGCTGAGCCGATGGCCTTCTCTCCTTCAAGGAGGGAGAAGCCCTTCACCCCACCGTGCATGCGGGACTGGAGGAGGAGGACAGGTTGTGTGCTGCCTCGGGTGTCACTGGACCTTTATAGTTCCCCACGCCATGTCCAGCCTTCTGCCAGGGCCCGATGTCCTCCAGAGGAAGTCCCTTCGGGCCCCAGAGAGGAAAGAATAAAATGGAGAGGAGCAGACGATGTTCCCGGGCTTTGGGAGCCTGTGTATGTAGCGCTGTATGGAATGTGAATTCCACGACCACACGCCGAATCAGTGTTTCAGTGCCCACTACGGCCAAGTCCCTTTGCTGGCAGGCCAGCGTTAAAGAAATGCTTGTTATGGGTCAGGCACTGTGTTAGGACCTCAGTTCATTCATACACGCAACAAGCTTAGGAAGTAAGTGGGCTCCCTGCTGCTCCGAGACAACCACGGCGCCCGCCCTTGGCCACACAACCTGTCAGCTGCGGAGCAGGATGTGAACCCGCGTCTCTGTACCTCTAGCTGGAGCTCTAACCTGCTGAACGCTGTCCTCCCTCCCTGGAAAGGTGTTCAGGAAGTAGATGATGAATGCACGTATGGGTGGCTGGATGAACGACACAAGCAACCATGTTAATATTTAATAATACTTAACAACTCATGTTCATTACTAAAACATTTCAGCTGCTAACTGTGAGCCAGTCACTGTTCTAAGGGCTTTGCCCGGGTTCACTTATGAAATCCGCATGATGCCCCTAGGAAGCGCGGGCTGTGGCATCCCCGTTTTGCAGAGCAGGAGGACGAGGCACAGCGTGGTTAGTCACTTGCCTCAAGACCCTCAGCCAGAGTTTGTGGAATGAAAGACCCTGACGAAGGTCAGATATGCCCCCAGAGACCTGCCCACGGCTCACACCCTCCCCTCCCAAGAGTCTGGGCTCAAACATCACCGGGCAGTGGCCAGACTCCCCTGCATGCCAAGCACCCTCCACCTCCATGCTTCCTCTCCTGCCCCCCTCAGGGGCTCTCACCATCTGCCGTCCTCACTGTCCATCTTCCGCTTCGAAGTGCGAGCTCAGAATGGACAGGAACCCAGTTTGGACTGTTCTTGCCCAATCCCTAGAAGAGTGCCCAGCGCCTGGATTCCCTCAATGAAAGGAGTCAGAGTTCCATCTCTCAACACCAGATACTCTTGCTGGGTGCAGCAGGGGCACCCAGCTTCTTCTCCTATGGTGACAACCTTCCCACTGGGTGCCATTCCCTGTTGCACATGAGTGACACAGCCCCACACGTGCACCTCACGTGCTCTTGCCCGTTTCCAGCCCCGCCGCCAGGAGCCCTGAGCCCCCACCCGAGAGGACCTCGGCGAGTCCGGCCCCAGCCACCCCTGCTGCCGCCGTCCCCGCAGTGCCCTCGGCAACACCTACCATCCCGCCTGAGGAGGAGGACCCGGCCCTGTCCCCACACCTCCTGCTCCCGGACAGCCTCAGCCAGCTGGAGGAGTTGGGGCGGCAGAAGAAGTGGCACAAGAGGCAGAACAAGCAGCAGAGGCCACGGCAGTTCAATGACCTGTGGGTTCGCCTCGAGGACAGGTGAGCGGGGACGAGGCGGGCCGTCCGGGGCTGGCCACCTCTCCTGCCGGCCTCACACACACACACCCCTGCCCCAGGGCCACAGCCCCTCTCCTCCCTGGGTGCTGCTCAGAGGAAGTGGGCCAGGTGGGCACTTGAGTGGAAACTTCTGGGGAGAGCTTGACACTCCCCCACCCCCGTTCACAAAGCCTCTTACTGTTCATCCGGTAGGGCTTACAGAGCATGCGCACATCTGATTTTTCATTTTTAGTCTCAAAATGAGAGCAAGTACACTTTTTTCCATTTTAAAGATAAGGAAACAGAAACCTAAGGTGTATTGGCCAAAAGTCTGCTTTGCCTTTAGCTTACCTGGATGCAGCTGGGGAACAAAGCAGACTCTGTTTGTCCCACAGGCCAGACTGTGACACTAGGAGAGAACAACACAGCCTGGCTCCATGGAAGGGTTGTGAGCTCCCTTTCCCCAGAAGGTCTGAGTGGCCAGCACCCGGTCAGGGAGGGAGCAGGGGGTCCCACTCTGCAAGAAAGAGATGGCAGGGGCTGACCCCTGCCCTTATGGCTGTGGGCTCCTTCTCAGGAGAAGATGGCATTCGTGGTGCATGCCAGTGAGCATGGGCAGGTGCAGAGATCATCCTACTGTGCTAGTAGTACCTGTCTGTCCCCTGCCTGCGTGCCCCTGCTGCCCCTGTGCCACCCTCTCAGCCTGTCTGTCACTGTAGCTCCTGCTGAAACCAGGATGCCATCTCCCAACTTCTGCCTGCAGGTTCAGAACAGTCTCCCTAGCTTCCACATTTGGGTGAGAGTCTCTATGTGTAGTGAACAGTGTCACCAGAACACCTGGGATGCCCCAGGGAGTGACTGTCAGTGGAGGTCAGAGTCTTCTCCACTGCGGTAGCCAACCCTGGCCCTCGTGCCCCAGCAGTGGGCCCTTGGAGACTTGGAGTCTCCCCTGAGCCCTAAAGACCATCATCTAGGATTTCCTCTGCACCCTAGGAAGAGTCATCTGGGGTACCTGTAAACAAACATATGTCCAGGCCCCTGTGGCCCTCCTAATCTGACCCTGCACCGCATGGGCCTGGGGAGCTGGGTGCTGTGTCTGCCCTCAGGCTAAAGTTGCACTCGGGAGACTTCTCCACAGCTTTGGGGAACATGGACCTAGTTCTGCATTTACAGGCTGGGGGAAAAGGGCTCTGTCCAGGGTCACACAAGCCATCAGGGACTGCCTCCAGCCCTGTCAACTTCATGGTCCTCCTACAGCCAGGTGTCTGAGTCCATGACAAAAGGATGACACAGTCCAGTCCGCTCTTCTAAAGTGTGAGAGGTGTGCTATTCTACAAAGACTTCCAGCAACTAGGAGTGGAGCCCACTGCTCCTTTGGGCTTTGGTTTCAGAGCATCTGACTTGGGTTACTGGGAAATGTGCGGTGCCCCGGCCAGCCTGCCCGCCCCCCACCCCCGCCCCGCCAGGGACAGAGGCACCACTGTAGCTCTATTAGCTGTGACATATTTGGCTCACATGCCCCGTGTGGGCCTCCCCCTCCGACCTGGGAGTGCGGGCGGACAGCTGTCAGAGGGCCTCTTCCTCAATGCGGGGCAGGGCCTGCCGCCTGCCAAGAGGAGTGGGGCCGGTGGAGGCGCGGGCGGCCCATGGATAGCTCCCATCAGGAGGGGGACTCGGGGCCCTCATCAGCCTCCTGGGGCAATCAAGAGACCCAGCCCGGGGTGGGCCTGGCCCATGAGGTGATGGGGGCCGGCTGTCAGCTCCAGCAGCGGACCCCCGGCTCTAACCACTTCTGAAAGGTAAATTTCGGCAAATGGCTCCAAACGGTTTCCTTTTCACAACATGTAGCTCTGAAACACAGAGCCTGGTTTCAGGAGAGGAAAATAGCTTTTCTTTGGCAAGAGGGAGCCCTTTCTCCAACCTAACAGGTAAATTGTGGTTAAATAGCTTTCTTCCATCTGGTGGGGTTGGAGAAGGACGTTTCCATGGATGGGCACCCTGTTTGAGTTCTCGACGCTTCTCAGGGAAACAGGCCCTGAGCTCTTTGAGAGGCTTAGGTGAGGGCCCCCTACTTTCACTCCCAGAGGACTCACCCCACCTGCCCAGGGTTTCCAAATTTCCACTCCTCTGAGAGGGAACAGAGGCAAGCTCTCCCAAGGGGGAACCTGAGGCCCATCTGTAGCCTCTCTAACAAAACCATTTTCCTTGGAGCTGTAACTCCATCCCAGGTTTTCTTGTATTCCTTCCCCCACATCCATCCCCTCTCCCTGCTCCCCCCTGCCCACCCCCTGCCTAAGCACACTGCCCCCAGCAGCCTGGGATTATTTGGTGCTCCCTGCCATGGCCAGGCCAGCTTCCTTCTGCACAGCCTGGACGCAGAGCCGTGGCCTCTCCTCCGGCCGGAGGCTGCCGCTCCTGCGGGCCCTGTCCTTGCCAGGCTGCGTGCCGCCCCTCAGCGGGCTGTGCCTGGCCCTCCTCCTGCCTTCGTTCTTGCTTTTCTCTCTGCCAGGGGTGGGCACGAGGGGACATTGGCTGAGCTCCAAAGGCAGACTCGTGCCCCGGGTCCTGCCAGGAGTCTGGGAAGTAAGCTTTGTTTGTGAAACAAGGAGACTGAGGCCCAGCGAAGTCAGGTAACGTGTCCAAGACCACACAGCGAGGGGGCTGTGAAGTCAGAGCTCACACCCAGGTCTGCCTGACGCTAAAGGTCACATTTGCCCATGGCCATGCAAATGCCCCTCCCGCAGTTGCCTGGCAAGCATCTCCTCCATCCACACTGGCTGTGTCCCTTCTCTCCTCCCCCACATCCCACAGCCCCCACAGGCGCCCCCGTCTCAGCACAGTCACATGGGCTGTAGTCCCTCACTTGGGTTTAAAGGCCTGGAGGCCATGGGCACCAGGTCCAGGTTGGACTTCTCCGGCCACCAGGGACCTCATGGGGGGTTTGTAGACCCTCCCCTTGGCCCTCATTCCCTGAGACGGAAACACCGTGGAGGAGGTTTAGAGAAGCAGCAGCCCTTGACAGGGTGGTTTAGGAGGACCCATGGAAAGGGCCAGGCGTGTGTCCGCAGATGGCTGTGAAGTGGCAGTACAGAACTCTCAGGGAGCCCCCACATCGGAGGGCCAGGAGGGGGGCAGCCGGGCAGGGCTCATTCCCATGCTGTCTGTGTGCGATATGGGGCTCATGACAATCCTCAGTCTCTCCTTCTGTGCAGGTAGGGCCTTGACCATCTCCGAAGGTCATGCAAGTTCTGCTGCTCTCCCTGTCCACAGCTGCGCTATGTGTGCATGCGATGAGGGTGGAGGGTTGGATAAACAAGGGGGCAGAGTGTGGGGCCATCAGGACAGACAGTCATGAGGAGGCAGGTGCAGGAAAGAGAGCTCCTTCTAAGTGCTGGGCGCGGCTGGAAGCAAGGCACAGGTAGGCCTCAGTGTGGACAGACCCAGAGGGCTTGTGAGTGCACCATACCGGACACACACACACACACACACACCCCTATCATTATCCTTCTGGGCCTCAGTTTCCCTGAGGTTTGAGCAGGTGCCCAGGGCCCCCTCGAAGGGGAAAAGACATTGTTCCGCCTTGTAGGCCCCTGGGAGAACCGTGTCCACCTCCGCCCGGCCTGCCCATCCTGCCCCAGGCTCCCCAGCTCCAGCTTCTCCTGGCAAAGCCAGACCTTCTCCTGGGAAGGTCCTGCGTGGCCGGCATCTCTGTGTGAGGCCGGGATGCCATGAGATCGCGGGTGGAAGATACCCCGTGAGGAATGGGAAACAGGACCTCCGTGAACAACCGCACAGACAAAATGCAGGCAGAATGGGCTTCAGAGCCCGGCCCTTCCCGGGGCTTGCTTTGAGGGTTAGAAAGCAAACAACAGGATACCATGGAGTGGTAAGCTGGCGCCAGGCCACCTGTGACGCTCAGTGACCGTGGTCTCCAGAACTGCTGGTGGGACTCTTGGGCTGGCCTCAGATGCCACTCTCCCCTCCCCAGCAGGAGCTGCCTGGGGGCCCTTAGCTCGGCTTCTGCTACAAGCCTTCAGTGAGCCACTGGGTGGGTGCTGCTCCTGCCACTTAGCAGGAGCACACTGGGCACACGCTGGTTACCCAACCCCACGCTGGTGGGGACAAGAGCAGGTGGGGACAAGAGCAGGAAAAATTTCAGGTCACGGCCAGGCAGAGGACAGCTCCCCAACACGGTGTGGCTGAAGAAGCCCTGGAGCCCCGGTCAGTGTTCCTGTGCCTGCGAAGGAATCGGACAGCTGGGGCCATGGGGAGGATGTGGCCATTCCCAGCAGAGAAGGCCGTGAAGCCAAAGACGTGGAGGCGGGCACGGGCCTTGGACATCAGGACATCGAGCTGCAGGGAAACCTGTTGCCACAGATCTCTGCCGGCCTCTGACCCACTTGGCTCGAAGAGGCAGAGGCCAGACCACACTGACAGCGGGGTCTCCTCCAGCTGGACCACATCGAGGGCTGTACCCCCCAGGCAGCAGGACCACCAGTCACCCGGACCCCAAGCCCCCTCTCTACTCTGTGTCCCTGGAAGCCTCCGAGAAGGTCGCCCGGGGCATAGCTAGTAACCCTTTGCATTGGGAGGAAAGCCACCGCCTACGGAGACCCCCAGAACCCAGCACCAGATGCTCTTGGAGACCCTCTAGGTGCAGAGATTGACTGCCTCCTCCAGGAATCCCCCTGGAGGCGCCTCCGTGGGCAGACAGCTGACACTGTCTCGAGCAGCAGCCCTCCTTCTCTGTGCTTTACACCTTGAGCTTCTGCCTAAGCTCTCCCTTCTGGTTTCTACTACTAGAAAACATTTTAAAATGCATGGGTCTGTTCCTGCTCCTTCGTTGCACACATAGAAACTGAGACCTAGATGACAGGACTTGCCCCAAGTCACACAGCAGACGGGGACATATGGCATTCTTGAACAGGGCTTCAGCCTTCCCCAAGGCAGTGGGGCCCTTCCCCATGCAAGGGGCCCTGTCGGCTCGGAGCAGACTCAGCCCGTTGGTGCCAGCCGTCTGCGGAGCCTGGGAGCCCTCGGTGTTTGGTTTGGCTTCGAGGCCCCTTTGCCATGAGACAGTTTTCCCCTGCCTGGGCCTGGGAGCTTGGAGTTGGGGGGAGGGGGATCTGGACTAGGAGACTGAGCTTTGTGAGCAGAGTGGGCCGGGGAGGTGGGGGTATTTGGAGGAGCTTTCCACCCCCAACCCCATTTCCTTGGGACTCCTTCCAAGCAATAAAACCCCCTGCTCAGGCTCCAAGGGGGAGTGTGCATCTTTGCTTTTCAAAGTATAAAAGCAAATGCCTTTGGGCGCCTTGCGAGACATAATTTTCCTAACTCCTACTTATCTTCCTTCTGATGGCGGGGCTGGCTGCAGCCTGCCTGGGCCCCCGCTCCGGGCACCACAGGTGGCACAAAGCCTCTCCTCTTGAGGCCGGGCCTCCTAGCCTCCTGGCTGCTCAGGCTGAAAGCACAGGGCAGCCCCTGGGAAGGGACCGTCGTGGAACCTTTGTATAGCGTGTGGAGCTTTTCTCATCAGAAGAGAAAGGGAGAGAAGGGGCTCAGGTAGTGGCACAGGTGCAGGCACTACCCTCCCGGAGCCAAGCCCTCCCTCCTCCCGCCCCGGCGAGCCTCCACACACAGGTTTTCCAGGTCTCAGCAGGAAGCAGCATGCCGACCCGTGTGCCCTCCACCGGCTGCTCCTCCATATCCCGATCCCCTGCAGGCTGTCCCGTCAACCTGGAAATGGGGATAATGAGGTGACACGGGTACAGCATCGCAGCGTCTGCAGGCTCCTAGGAAGTGCTTCATAAACGGAGGACGCTGCTCTCAGGGACCAACACACACGAACATACGATGCTAAAGAGCCACGCCGTGTCGTGCGTCCAGCGTGTCGGGCGCTGCTCGGGGCCCTTCCCGCGTGGGAGCCCATCCAAGCACCTCTGTAGACATAGATACCTGTGTGCGACACGGCAGCAGCAGTGAGACCCACGCGAGGTTTTGTGGGGACCTTAACTCTCTCCGGAGGCCTCGAGGGGTGGAGAACCCACCAGAGAGGCCTCCAAGGGAGGGGACGTTGAGCCAGGCCTTCAGAGGTGGGTGGGACAAGGGAGCACGACAGTCAGGGTGACTGGACAGGGTGGCGCATGCTAGCAGAGGCAGGAAAGGTGAGATCGGCTGGTCCCCAACTGTGTGAGAGGTCTCGGTGCCCTGCCAGTGGATACAGGGTGGGCCATCCTCTGCCAGGAGCTGTGGGTCATCGCGGGCAGTCAGAGCCACCTGGTCTGCCTGCTTCTGTTCCACAGGCACGCTCCCTCCTCTCCTCCTAGCTATTCTCGAAGTTCCTAAAGACAGAGGAACACAGTTCATGACCACTATAGATGCCAAGTGGAGAAGAACCTCATGTAAGGGTGCGGCAGGTTCTCGTGGCTGGAGCACAACCAGGAGTAGAGAACGAGGGACAGGCCAGGAGCGAGGACCTTCTTGACTGAGGGCATCTGGACACCCACTTCCTGAGCAGAGGCCCCAGCCTGCTTGGAGGCAGGGGCGTGCACAGTGACCCCAGGCTGAGCCAGGCTGTGTGAGAGGCATCTGGCCCGGATGGCTGTGGGGCCGGAGCTTAGTGGTAATGATGACGGAGCTCACAGTGGTTATGGTCGATTATTGGGACCTTGTGTCTGGCACATGGAAGTGCAGGCCAAGGTAGAGCAGGGGATGACCTGAGGGCCCAGCGAGTGAACAGCCTCCTGGGGAGGGGCAGTAAGCACTGGAAAACAGGGCAGCATCCCACATGGAGGAGGCTACCCATACCACACAGACACCCAGGGAGGGGCAAGCTTCCTGCCCGTGCCTCAGCTGCTAGCAAGCACTTTCTGTGTGCCTGGTTCAGATCCCAGCCTCCTTGTGAGTCCTGGAGCAAGTTACTTAACCTCTTGGTGCCTCAGTTTCTTCCTAAGTAAAATGGGGATAAGAGTTGGATCTGCCTTATAGTGTGGCCATAAGGATTAGGGGTTGATGTGTACTAGGTGCTGGCTCAGAGTTGCCACAGGCTGGGGTAAGTACTTCTCCGGCCACTAGGGGCACCCTCAGTCACATGCAAGGTAGACTGTCTTCAGGCTGACTGCTGTGTCACCTCTTCCAGGAGGCCTTCCTGGCCCTGCCCTGGACAGGGGCCCATCTGTGTGCCCCCTACCCAGTTTCCCCTCCGTCCTTTGCACATCTGCTGTGATGGGACTTGTCAGGTCCTCTGTCTGCATCTCCATCTGCCTCCCCTATCCAGGGCTCCACGAGAGCAAGTGGGGCCCAGCGCCCCTGAACTCCAACTCTCTTTTCATCCTGGAGCCTTCTACCCCTGTGGCCTCTCTGGGTTATACCTCTGTCCTTGTCTGCCCTTGTCCTCTCTCTCCCTCTGTCCCTGGCCCTCTCTTTGTTGATGATGTGCTCTCTCTCTCTCTTCCCAGAGCTTGAGCCATTTACCCACCCCACCTCGCCCCTGTCCTACCCTGCACTTCCCCACGACACTGGGCGCTGTCCTCAGCCAGCAGGCTCGTTCTGCACTCAATCTCCTTATTTCTCTGTCTCTCCCTCCTTCATTCTCCCTTTCATAGGTTTTCTTGAGCCAACAATCTCACCCATTCCCTCCAAAACTGGATTCTATTTTTATGAGTTCATGAAGGATCACAGCTTTCCCTCAACCTCCCTGGGCTTGTGTAGAGGGCGGCGGCTGATCCGGGCTCCTGCCCAGGCAGTGCTTTCTCCTGGGACCCAGTGCCATTTAGCCTTTCTGAACCCTGGCCCTCCCATCTGGGGAAAGGGGGTGATGAGATCCACTGTGAAGGTTGGTTCTGAGGCCAGAGAGACCCTCAGTAACTGGTAGACGTTATCAGGAGGGCAGGAGATGGTGGGGTTGTCTATGTGGTTGGTTTCCGGTCTGTTTTGGGCTGGGCGGGGATAGTGGCAGGAGAGCGCCTACAGAGGCTGACTCCCCCAGCATGACCCCAGACCCAGCTCCTCTGTGGCACTTGGGTTCTTTCTGCCCCAGGATCTATACCGAGTGGTCGCACTTGGGCCTTTCAGCTTCAGGAGCTCACTTTCCCTGCCCAGCCCCACCTCCTTCTCCTTTTTATAAGAAAGTAGATTCCCTAAAGTCGCCTCTGAACCCCAGGCCAGAGCCCAGGACGAGGCTACTGAGTGGTCGTTCCGCGGTTTTCCTGCTTTCTCTCTCCCTCCAGCACGGCCGCCTCACCGCCCCCGCCGCCCCTGCAGCCCACGCACAGCCCTGGAACCGCGGGGCCGGCCTTGCAGCTCTCAGAGCGGCTTCAGCAGCGGGAAGAGCCGGGCCCCACCAGCAGCTCAGCACCCTGCCGCCCCCAGCCCACCCTGGGCCTCCTCCCTGCCATTGTGGCCGGCGTCGCAGCCCCCCTCCTGCGGCACCGCCTTGGGCCCTCCTGACCTTGGTCATCAGTGCAGAGAAGCCAGAGAAACCACAGGAGGGTGTGTGGCCACCCCCCCCCCACTGCCCCCACCACCACCTCCGGGGTGCCTGACACCTCACGGGCAGTCCAGACGGGATCCGTTAGAACACTAGAGCTTTATTGTACCCGAGTTACATCTTCTTTTTTGTAGAAGGATCTTAATTTCCCATAGTGCTATGGGGCTCTTTTGTAAAATATGTGTCCATATTAAAAAAGAAAAATGTATTTATTCTTACCGATAAAACTATTTTTATGTGGCCTATGTTAACCCTTTAAGCAGCCCCAACACCAACCCAGGAGGTGAACCCAGGCCGCCGGGAGGTCTGCAACCTCAGGCAGACCCTGGCCTTGAACTGACTTGCTCCTAGGCCCGCAGAAGCCTCCGCTGTCTGGGTTTGGCTTCTCCCACCACGGGGACCTCAGAGAGAGGGGCAGGCAGACAGGCTTATTAGCTTTTGAAGCTGGATCTGGGAGCCAGAGATGTGAACGCTGACGACTTCCCTCCCGTGGCTGCATCCTAGGGTGGGAAGATACTTTAGGAAAGAATGCTGCTATTTTGAAAACCCTGAGTGTCTGTGAACTGGCCTTCCAGAGCTCTCGGTAAGTGTTTGGACCAAAGCACGGGGGTGAGGGAGGGATGGTGGTGCCGAGGGGGGCCATCCCCCCAGCCCTCTGTGACAAATGGTTAAGTTGAGATCCAAAGAGAGGAAGGTGGTTGCCCAAGGTCATGCAGCAAGTGGGAGAGCCGGGGTGTGAATCCAGACCCCTCTGTTCTGGTTTCATTAGTCTTCTTTAAGCCTGGCTTGTAGAAGAGCCTGTTGAAGTCACGGCCAAACTGAGTGAGCTGGGTCCAAGGCAGGCGTGGGCACAGAAGGGCCATTTTAGGGACAGAGGCTCTAGGAGTCGCACGGTAATAATAATCCTAATGTAAGCCACCCTTTGTCCTGAGCCTGCAGCACGGCAGGCATTTTGCACACTCACTTTGTCACTGATCCTCATACCAGTTCTGTGAGATGTGATTGTCCCCATTTCACAGATGAGGAAACTGAGCCCCCCCCCAATGGATAAACTGACTTGCCCAAGGTCACCTGGCTGGGACATGACCCCAGATCAGTATGATTCCGAAGCAATGCTCATCCCCTGGACCATATTTTGCCATGTTCTTTCTGCACAGGGAAGCTCCAAGGAAGGGAGATCTCCCCCAGATAGGCCAGCACAAGCCCCTAGTCACAGCCCAAGAGACTCCTTGGCCACAATCACTTATGTTGGCCCCTCTGAACGAGGGGCTCTGGCAACAGCTTGTGCACAAGCTTGTGTCCCATGCCCCAACTTGTCTTATCTTGGAGCTAGTGAGAGGCTTTCCTACCAAATCAGAGGCTGGCAGGTAGGAGAATCTGGGTGCGCAGGCAGGCAATTGAGACTTAAGGGGACTGACCTCACTTCTCTGCCACCAGCGTGGTAGCTGAGAAAGCAAAGGACCCAGGTTGCCTTCCTCCTTACCCTAAATCCTCACTGGACTGGAGGCTCACCAGTTACAGAGTTCTGGAACCCAAGAGCAGAAAGGGCCCCTCGTTTGACAGATAAGAACAGTAAGAGTAATCACGAGGCCCAGAGAGGGGAGGAACTTCCCCAAGACTGCACAGCTGGGTGGGTCTGCTGACTCCCAGCCCAGTTCTCCACAGCATTATCCAACATGGACTTCCCTGGCAGGCCTGGCACTGGCTGATTAGACCCAATGCCATTGTGCCCCTCCCGGAAGCTGTCTCCCTTTTGAGACAGAATTCGGGCAGCTCTGGATGACTAGAGGTCCCATGAGCATCTTGGCCAGCAGTGATCTTCTTTTCATCTTGCCCTGGATGGGCATGTTTGAGCTTGAGACCTGGAAGGAGCCCTGAGATCTGCTTCAGAGGGTCCAGCCAGCCCCATGGGCATCACGTTGTAAACTGAACTTGACCCCATGGCCTTGAACTGGCTGGAGTCCATTTATCTTTGGCCTTGAACTGGCTGGAGTCCCATTTATCTTTGGCAGAGCTGTGATTTCCTATTTCTGAGCGGGAAGGGGCTTTGCTGACTTCCAGCACAGGCTCAGAAGGCCTGTCAGACATCAAACAGACGGTGCGGAGCACTCGGACGATGAAATAAGTGTCAAGGAATTGGAAGCACGCAGGCCAGATCTCCCTCAGTTCAGGGCAGAGTGTGGCATGAGATGCACTCAGACGAAGCTTGAGGTGAATTCAAGAGGAAGGCTTTGGGTGAACAGTCCGCGTACCCGACTGTGTGCCCAGATCTGTGCCAGGCACGAGGCCGAAGAGGTAAACCAACAAGCCCAGGGACTGCCGAGCATGCGCGGTGCCAGGCCTCATCTGTGCACCTTTCCTGGCCCAGAGGAGCCCCTTGTCATCGACATGGAACAAGCAACCCAGTCATGGGTTCCTAGAAGGAATTTTAGAGGTTGTCCTACCCAGGCCCCTGACCACAGACAGATTCAGCCCTCGTCTTCCCCAGATCTGTCCTCTGGAGAGCTTGGGAAATTCCAGACGTTCCCTCCAGCTAGCGCTCAAGTGTTTAAAGAAAGATGGATGGCGGCAGATGGGTGGGCTGGCTGGTTAGGTAGGCCTGCGCCAACGGGACAGCCAGAGCCAATATTGATCAGATGTCTGCAGCCTGAGCTCATGGATCCCAGCGGCCACCCACTGGCCAGGCTGGGAAACGAACCGAGCTTATGTCCCAGAAGACCTGAGGCACGTCTGGGGAAATCTGTGCGGCTGGGTCACTGAATTCTCTCATCCCAAGCCAGGGAACCACCACACCATCCGTAGCTACTTAAACATTTTGGATGATCTATCCACCACCGCTGATCGTTTTTCCAGCATGTCCTATGTGCCTGACCTCATAAAAAGCCCCTGTTGCTCCGAGAGCCCCATGTCCTTTTCTTACGGCTTTCATGGTTGACCTTCGGGTGGTGGAGAAGATGGAAGGACTAAGAGCCAGCAGGCTAAGTGACCTGCCCGAGGTCAGTGGTGGTCCTTGGTCCCCCATCTCAGGAAAACTGACCGAATGGCCCAGGGGCATTCTGGAAGCTGCCAGCATGGCCACATCCTCCTAGTCTGTTCTGACACACCAGCAGCAGGGTGAAGGCAGGGAGAGTGGAGATGTTAGGTTGCAGGGAGCTGCAAAGGGCCACCACGGGCCCCTCCAGCTGAGATGCAAAGACCCAGAGTGGATGAAGCACGGGAACTTGCACCAGCTGGCAAATTTGCCTTTGTGCCAAATCACCATGAGCTGGTTTTCCTCATACGAAATACTCCGCCATCTATTGACATGCCCTAGCTATGTCCGGGCAAGCCTTGGGGCTTGGGACCCTAGTTCCACCTTCCCAGTCTCCAGCCTGGTGCCGTCGTCACAATGGATCCCAAAGAATGGTCCTCCACCAAAAGGAACACTAGGAAAACCAGCATGAAGCACACGAAAGGCTCCACCTGGGAACTGCAGCTCTGATGGTGCCCCAGGTGGCAAGAACGAACCGGAGCTGGGGATGTTCCAGTGACTGTGGAGTAAGAGCAGGAGTCCTCGGCCTGGCCTTCCGCAGCCTCCATGACCAGGCCCGGCTGACTTTGCCAGCCACATCACCCATCTCTCCGACTCTGTGCCCAGCCAGACTAAATCCTATTTGTCATTTCTCGAATAGATAGCCTGAGTCACACGTGCCACTCCCTGGGCCTGGAAACTCCCTTCACTTTCCGCAAGTCCTCATTTTTTGAGGATTGATTCAGATAGCACTTCCTCCAGGAAGCCCCTGTGATTCTTTTTTGCTTTTTTAGCATCTATCCCAACACCCACTGGTAAGTGTTGAGACTGTAATTGCGTATCTATTCTCCTAACGGACCACGAGCTCCTTAATGGCAGGGGGTCACATAAATTCGTCTTTGGATCCCCATCGGACACAAAGATGGCCCTCAGCAGATGTGTAGGGAGGGAAGGAGGAAGGAAGGAATGCAGAGAGGAGAGGAGAGACAAAGACCTCAGCTCCAGCAATGGAATTATGTCTACAAAGCCAAAGCTGTCCCCTGCAGGTGGTGAGTTTGCTGTCAGCAGAGGTGTGAGCAGGACAGTAGGCCCGCCGGCTGGAGATGTGGTATGAGAGCTGAAGTCTTGGCAAGGGACTGGTGTGGATGACATCGAGGGTCCCTCCTGGCTCTGTAATACTCAGGTTCTTTGAACATTGTTATTTTTCCAAAAATTCATCTAAGCAGCCAAAAACATCACCCGGGCTGGCCATCTAAACCAGTAGGGTTCAGGAATCCATCCAGCCTCACACCCCCGTTCTTCAAGAGCCCAGCCAGGCCTGACGTAAATTGGCAGGTTTGCCTACTACCCTGAGGCAGGGGGACTTCTGGGTTGTGGGGGAGGGCTGGACTGGAACCCAAGGCCCCTCACCCCCAGCCTGGAGCTCCTTCCCTCCCTGCCCCCGACTATGGGGTACCAAAGAAAGGGGTCACGAGGACTGATCAACCCCCTACCTGGTCCTTTCCTGGGAGTATGGGCACAGCCTCAGATCTCCCCATCCTTTCTCCAAACATTGGCTCTTCCTCTCCAGAGGTACTCTGGACACTCTTTCACCTTGCTGGGTGACCTTGGGCAAGCCCCTGCTCCTTTCTGAGCCTCCATTTCCTCATCTGTTAAATGGAGACCTTGTTTCCCACCCAAGCCATTCTGGGGGCTGGAGGAATGCTGTGTGCCATCTCAGGGCTCCATGACGGTGAGGCAGCACCCCTCCTTGGGCTCCGTGCTCAGCTTTCCTCCCTGGCCCCGCAGACTGCCCTGGGGTCAGGAGCACGTGGCAGGCAGGGCACCGTGATGGAGTAGCATGCCTTCAGGTTTGCTCCCTCCCAGACCTGCTGCAGGGAAAGTGGGCTTTGGACGGGACCTGAGTCTAAGACAGTTCCAGGGAGGCTCTGAGACATCTTGGGCCCCAGGGGCTGGGGCAACAGAGGCAGCTAGAGCTCCTGCCCCATTCCTGGGCTTCAGAGAGATTCCAGAATGTCCCCCAGCTGACTCTCATTATGTGACACAGCTTCAGATCATAATGTATTTGAAAGATATTGGTGATGTTGTTCTTTTAACCACCTCTTCCCTTCACCTCTGTGAATGATCATGAAGAGTCCTTTAAGAATATAGAAGACAAAGAAAGATGCTATTAATGTTATTTTGCCAAAAATATTTTTGTAGCATAATATATTAATAAAAGACATTATGAATTCAGTGGGACAGCGTCTCTGTGTGCTGATGGCTCCCTCTCCCCTCTTCAGGGAACACTGGGGGAAATCACTTTGCTGGGAGGTCCAAGACTGGATGCCGTGGTGTGGAGGAACTGGAACAGGCCCATTTTCCATGCAAAAGCTTGGGCAGATTTGGGAGGCAGAGGCTTAGGCAGGAGTCCAATGACTGGAGAGGCCTCACATCAAGTGGGATCCAGACAGCCCTGGTCAGCCAGAATGAGCTAGAATCTGGGGTTCACCCTCAGGGCCTCCTTTCTCTTCCTCACTCACCAAGACCAGCCAATTCCTCCACTCCTCCCCCACAATTGCTGCACCCCAAGCCAGCCCTCCTCGCCCTCCTCTGAACCATGGCCACCTACAGCTGTGCCCCTCAGTCCCCTCCCCTTCCCATCCCCACGGCCAAAGCAAGGTCCATAAACCACCAAAATGACCACGTATCACCCCTGCTTTTAAATCTCACCAATACATCCCCACTAATCCCAGCACAAAGGTCAAGGTCACACAAAACTCTCCGCACCCTGGCCCCTTCCAACAAATTTGGAGGAGTTCCTCTCCCCCTATTCAGCACGCCCACTACTGCCTGCCTCAGCACTTCCTGAATGCACCCTACCCTTCAGGGCCCGCATCTCTGCACTTGCTGCCCCGACCCCCAGCACTGACCATCTGTCCGCCCCTCCATCCCTTGCTGGCACCTGGTTCTGCGGACCTCCTACATGGACTGCATGACACAGCCCCGGTGGCGTCCGCTCCACCAAGCTCCTAAGCTGAGCTCACCCCTCGTCCCCTCCGGTCCCACAGAAACCCATTCCTTGCACACTGGGGTTGTGCTGAAATGCTCTGCACGTGCCTGCCCTTCCCCTCACCTTCCTGAGCCGGGACCATGGCTGGTCCGCTCTAATTTGTCAGCCCCAAGCATGGGATTTGACATCTTGCGGGGCACTGGCGGAGTCAAGGAGGAAGGAGAGGAAGAAGAGCGGAAGGGAAGACTAAAGATAAAAAGTCCGTCTCTCTCATAACCTATGCCATCCTTCAAGGGCTCGTGGGCTGAGGACTCCACCCGCCGCTCCAGCTTCAGGCTCCCCAAAGGAAGACAGCCCCCCACCCCGGGATCTGGGGGAGGAGGCGGGTCGCTGAGGGGTGGGGAGGGAGAGAGGCCTCCCTGGGTTCTGAAACCACAAAGACTTCAGCCCCAGCGACGTGTTGGCCATGGTCCGCGAGTTCTTGCTGCCTCCTACGGAGACTGACCCGGGCTGCCCATGGTGGGCCCGCCCCAGGATACCGATGATAACGCGGCCGGGCCCGCATGGAGTGAGCATTTATGATGCGCCAAAAATGTTCTGAGCCCTTACAAGCCAGAACCACCTCATTCTCACGGCTCCTCTTCCCTCTCTCCACTTTCCAGACGAGGTAACTGACACGCACACAGGTTAACTTGACCACAGTCATGAGGGGGTAAATGCTAGAGCTGGGACGGAAAGCCAAGTAGCCAAGCTCCAAGATTACCCTCTTGACTTTCACTTGCGTGTGCGAGCACATGTGGGCTGCGACCTGTGAGGAGGGCAAGGAGGGGTCTGCATGCCTATGCCACAGGCCAGGTAGTCTCAGTCAGGACCCATTCGCGAGTTCTAGGGTGATCAAGAGAAGGAAGGAAGAGAGGCGAGGAGCTAGGGAGGTGGCAAGGCACTGAGGGAGGTGGGAACAGGTCCTCCTCCGTGGGGAGAAAACCTGCGGACAATGGTCATTTTCCTGGCTGCTGTGCGGACCCAACTCCACCCGCTTTGCCCATCTCCAGTAACTTCCCCACTGCTGGTGAAGATCCAGGACAGGGAGAAGCCCAGCTGGGGCTGATTCTCATGGCCAAGTTGACATGGTGTGAAGTAGATGAGGCAAGGTCAACAACAGGGAGCTGGAAGCCAAGAAGAACTCGCACACGCACACACATGCACACACAGCAGGGAAATCCACGAACCCCGGGAAGCCTTGGACCTCAGTCCCAGAGCTGGAGGCCAGGACCATCCTAACCAGGTATGCTGGGCCAGGAGTGCTTGGGCAGCATCCGGGTCCCAGGCAGACCTGCCAGGCTGGGGCAGCCATGGGCCGTGGGGTACGGGGGCTCCGGGGCTCCCTGAGCCTGCCGGAAGAGCCTAGCCCCCACACCACTAGCTTCCAGAGCTGCCGCCGCGGGGAGAGGACCCTGACTGGCGGCTGCCCGGGCCCTGGCCCGGCACTGTGACAGCACCGGAAAAAGAGATTCGTTTCAGAAAAATAGTCCTAAAACCCTACAACATGTCAGTTGCGGACTGACAAAACAGTTCTTGTGTTTTCTTTTTTCATATTTTCCATTTCTTCCTCCCCAACCACTCACAAGAAAAGAATGATAATATTCCTGACCTGGAGACACAAGCCACCAGGCCAGCACTGGAAGGACACTTCTTAGCTCTCTGCCACCTGTCTCCCCGAGACTCTGGAAGGGTGGAAGGAGCCGAGTGGGGTGGTGACAAGGGGTGGGGGAAGGGTTGCAGGAGAAGCCGGGGAAAGATAAAGAGCAATACACAGAATGATGGAGTGGGGATCCAGAGAAGGGGCCGGGCTTGGGGGTGCACGGAGAGAGAGCCAGACAGATGGTGCTGGAGAGAGATAACGGGGAGAAGGAAGGAGCAGTCGGAGAGAAGATCGAGGCAGAGGGTCAAGCCCAGTGCTCCCGGAGAGGGAACACAGCAGGGTCTCCAAAGAACGTGGGGTCTGTGACGGAGGCTGGGGTGGGTGGGAGACCAGATGTATGGGCCTCTAGGGCAGCCCCTGGGAGCAAGCAGTCTACTCCTCCCAGGGAAATCTGAAAACACGAATGGCTTCCAGGGCCTGCCTGGCTCCCCAGACTCAGGAGAATAGCCTCTCGCTCTTCATTCTCAGTCCCTCTCTGCACGAAGGTGGTGCAGGCTTGGCCAGGGTCATGGGCTGGTCATCAGGGGCCTGGGGCCTGGCCCCAGGCATTGCCCTCCCTTCCCTCAGAGTCTTTCCCTTCATCTCTTTTGCGGGGATAATACAAATATTTCTGGCACAGCTTGCAATGGGGTTTCAATGAGATAGTGTAGGCAAAAATGCTTTGCAAAGCAAGGCCCCACACTGAGATTGGCTGTTACTACCAACCCCCGAAGGCAGTAGGGACCAACACTGGAGCAGCTGGGGGCCTGCAAACGCTTCACCATGGAGGGGAGCAGGGTTCCAGGTGGCCTGAGCAGTGAGCAAAGGCAGGGCTGGGCCACCGCTGTGCACTTCTAGAAATTGGTATAGTGTCTGGGAGACAACGGGAGCCACCGAGGCAGCTGTGTGATGCTGAGCAGGTGACTGGAGTTTTCTGTCGTGCAGTTGCCCTAGGGTTAAATGAGCTAACTCAGGCAGGGCGCTGAGAGGCACTTCTGCAACACGGAAGTCAGAGCAGCCCAGCATCATAATACTTGGTAGATCGGTGACCTGGCAAATGAGCCCGACTGCTCTGTGAAGTGTCGGGGTAGGTGCGTCCTGGACAAGGACAAGATAGGAAGAGCAGGAGGGAGGCTGACTCTCGGGAACTGATTTTCACGCTGCAGTCTGTGCCCGAGACTGGTCCTGGGTCTGAGTTCTTTGAGGGGGGGGGGGAGTGCTGGGGGAGGGGCAAGTGGAGGAGATGTACCTGCTGTCACGGGGATCTAAACAGTGCATCCTTGGGGGCCCAGCTGACTTTGGACCTAGAGGATGCAGGGAAGTTTGCAGCAGGAGGCTGGGCTCAGGTGTGGGGGGGCTGTCACACGCTGGCTGAGGCACCAGACTTTCCCCTGTCAAAGTCCCTTTGGCAGCAGGGAGCCCCGGCAGCTTTAGAACAAAGTGGCATGAAGTACTGTAAAGCCAGGTACCTTGGACCCAATCTCTTCGCCCCGCTGAGTCTCAGTTTTCCCATCAGCAAAATGGGAGAGACAACCCTGATCCCACAGAGTTACCGTGAGGAGCTAGTATATGTCAGTACAAGAAGGGATTTTATAAAATGTTTGTAATAACATGGGACATTGGACCTGAAAGAGTTAAGAGACCCTGCTGTGTATTTCTTTTAACTGTGAAAAGTGGAAAGTCCTGAGATACTGTCCCAGGTCCTGGTACCAGTACCAGCTCCTCTGCACCTGAAGTCCTTTTATCTTATTTTCTACTCTGGCCATTTTCTGCATGATTTTCCAAAAAAGAGTAGCCCTTTTCGGGGATTAGGGATGGTGAGTGATGCATTGCAAAGAGCAACAGGCCTGGGCCCAAGACTCTCTGGCTTACTGGTTGCCTGTGGTTGGGCATGTCACCTAACGCTCATTCTTACTTGCCTCCTCTGGGAAATAGGAATGGAGGTAGCTTGTCATGGTGACTGAGACCATGGGCCAGAAGAGCTTCGTCTCTGCAAAGCCAACATCGGTGCACATTTTTACAGTTGTTGAAAGAGGAAAGGAGTCTGTGCCCAGAATGTCCACACAATCTTCACTCGGGGCCCCCAAGTGGTGGAAGCGGAAGATTCTGGCTAATTTAAGCCCCAAAGTGGGCTCCTGTTCCGCTCTGCCATTGACTCCATCATCACACGAGGCCAATGACACCCTCTTTCCGAAGTTCCGTTTTCCCACTTGAAAAAAGCAGAACTTGGAGCAGATGATCTTTAAAGAATCTTCTGTCCCTCACAGGCTGGAATGTCGAAAACTTCTTCCCACCACCAACCTATTAACTCCACTCCCAGGCTTTGAAACACCCGCTCAGAAATGCTGGTTTGAGCCACATGCTAAGGCTCAGAGCCTTGTGGCTGCTGTTCACAGCTTGTAGCACAGCGGCCTGACTTGTAAGAGGGCCCCTGACTTCTCCAGGGCGGCAGGAGCTCCAACTCCATGGTGATCAAATCCAAAATGCACGGTAAGGGCTTCTAAGTCCAAGTTTTGCTACAGACACCCGGCCTTCCTTAGACCCACATCCTTAAGACCACCTCCCTGCGGCGCCTGGTGGCTCAGCCGGTTAAGCAGCTAGCTGCCTTTGGCTCAGGTCATGACCCCAGAGTCCTGGGATCGAGTCCCCTGTTGGGCTCCCTGCCCAGGGTGGGGGTCTGCTTCTTCCTCTCCCTCTCCCTTCCCCTCACCCATCCTCTCTTTCTCTCCCTATAAATAGATAAAATCTTTTAAAAAACAAAGAAACAAAACACACCTCCTAGCTAATAGTCTCCGTCCTGCCCCAGAAGCCTCATCTGCCTCTCCAAACACATTCAAGCAGAGCAGCCATGGCAGTGTGAGATGTAGACAGGGTGGGTGAGAAGGAATCCCCAGGGAGGATTTTCCCAGAGAGAAGGCTACAGACCGCTGTGGCCGTGTACATGTCAGGGAAGGAGGGCACGGGGATGTGCTGGAGGACATGTCTGGGCTGGGTGAAGGCCATCAGCTCTAGGAGGTGGTCTTAGGGGACGTGGGACTGAGGCAAGTCGGGGGCCTGGAGCACTATTTGGAAGTCCCTACTGTGAATTTTGGGTTTGATCAACAACTGTCAGTAAAAGTCTTTTCTTCCAGAAGATGGAAAAAATTTTGTCTCTCTGGGATACTGAGGCTTGCAAGGAATGCAGGGCGTGTAGCTGGGCCAGAGAATTCAGGAGGCATGGAAGGCTGAGCCAACTCTCACAGCGGGCTTGGGCCCGGCAGCCAGGGCAGGAAAGAGAAACAAACACAGGCCGCCGGACCCAGAGCAGGCACGAAGCCCCCGCAGAAGGCGCCTTCACGTCCACGCGTGGCCTCCCGCTTCTAGGCTGTCTGAGGGACACACGGGTTGCCAGCTCAGACCCGTGTTGGAAGTTCCTCCAGGGAACTCCTCATCCACCACCTCTTCAAGCACTCCCAGCCCCAAGCTTCCCAGGGATGCAGGCCAACCCTTAGAGGTGCTTTGCCTGCCGTGCGTGGTTTATGCTCCTTGAAGCCGCTCCCTCCTCAGAGACAGCTGCCCAGCCCGATGCTCTGGCTCCCAAAGAGCACTTCCCTTTCAGCTTTTGAATTTCAAAGCAGACCTGACTGCAAACAGATGGATGGGGTCATAAAAATCCCCCAAACAAAGAGGTTCACGGTCCTAAAAGAGAGGCCCCTTTGGAAGAATGAGTCCCAGCACCCATGCTGGGTTCTCACTGCTCTGGGCACCTACATCCTCGTTGCTGCTAACACACCAAACATGCTGTCTTCACCTTCACCTATCCACATCCCGTCTGGCTTTCAAGGCTCAGCAGCAGTCAGGGATCTCCCAGGTAACCTTGTACGTCCTCCCCTCCCAGACCCTAACCTTCCCAGCCACCAGCCACCAGACTGCTCTTGCCTTTGAGCTCCTAGGGTACTCCTCCCTGGACACCTTCACCTACTATCTACATCTTGGCCTTGCTGACAGGATTTCTTTTTTTATCTCTGTAAATAGATTTAAGGCCTAAGATCAGAAAACACCTTACCCTTCATGACTAATCCAGTGTTGAACCCGAGATTGATGCTGAATCCATGCTAACTGGATGCTTTTCATGAACAGTCAACTGTATATAGCTTAAATAATAGTAGACAGAACACAGATGGAGACTATTACTTATAAGCAGCTGCTGTGGGGACTTGTTACTGTGCAACACACGAAGTGTCATTCTACAGAGTAGTGGGGGATCCATTTCCAGGGTGCACTCCAAGCAGGAAGTGACTTCACTCAAAGAGATGGCCTATTATGTCCAGAGTGAAGAAGAGCCATTGACAGAGGGAACAAAAGACAAAGAGCAAGGAGGTCGGGGAGGTGAAATGAGTGGTGGAACACATACAGGCTTTGGGATTAGGTAAACCTGGGTTGAATCCTGATTTACCAACTATTTGACCCTGTGCAAGTGTCTCAAACTCTGAGCTTCAGTTCTGTTATCTGCAAATGGGAATGATAATAAGACCTACCTACGGGATCGTTGTGGGGTGTGGATAAGATAACAGTGCCCAAGATTGGCTAAGTGTTACCAAAGAGAGCCCCACAGGCCAGACAAATGGTGGGAGGAAGCCATGTCTGGATTAGCAAGAAAAACTGACATCCGGTCTAGTGGGAGGAAGTAAAGACGCCTCAGAAATTCACAGATTTTCACATTGTTCCTGTGTACTAGGGGCTCGCTGTATGCCACCTGACATGTAGAGAACATTTCAATCTTCACACTGTCCTAGAGAGTGAGGATCATTGTCCCTGCTTTACAGGTGAGGAAACAGAGTTTCCAAGAAGTTAGGGTATTTGCCTGTGGTCACCTAACCAATGTCGAACTCCAGAACCTGCAACTTAATTGCTCCCCCCCGTGCTTGAGATAAAAGTTGTACAATGGAGACCAAGGAACTAAAGCATAACCCAATATTGCTTAGAACTTTTCCTGGCATCCATGAGTCATAGCTAAGTTCCCAGAGACAAAGACAGTGTGTCCCATTTTGGAAGAAGGAAACGAGACCACCTCTGCAAGATTCTCGAAGGGATAGAAAACACCCATTATACCACCCCTCCCCAGTCAACCAGCATATGGGTAGGGCTGAGGCCAGAGGACCCTCGGGGTTGCGGGGGTTAAAACAGTGAGGAGCAGATTAGCAGAGCAGGAGATATGGGGGAGATGGGACATGCCAGCCAGGGAGGGTTTTGCCCATAGCAGAGAGGAGCCCAGTATCCCTGAAGAAATCCACCCATATGTCCCCAACCAGAGAAAGAGACAACATTTGGGCATCTGTCACCCAGAGGGCACCGAGGCCCTCTTTTTCTTCATTTCAGCATCCTGCCCAGCCTGGTGGGGGCCGTGTACAGCCTCCAGGGAGGCAAAGAGGGGACAGGGCTGACTCTGAGCTGAGCTGGGGGCAGGGGTGGGGTGGGGGGAGTGGAGACAAACATTTTGAATTCTGTGAGAAATGTAGATTGATTTTGACCAGATGAGAGTTTTTAATCCCGGAAAAAGAGAACCTTCTAATCCCAGATAGTGGTGAGAAAGCTATCAGATCCACACAGGACGTGGCCCAGGGATGGGGACGCGACCATATAAACAGTTGAAGGGAGTGGTTGGAGGAAAGAAACTCAAGTGGTTCTCCCTTTGTACCCACTGAGTCCACCAATCAGAAACCAGGCCCTCGGAGTTGGCCCCATAAGCGGCATCAGGAAGGACAAAGTAAGCCATCACGGAGTCTGCTCTCAGCCCTGGTAAGTGTTCTTACGTGATCCTCTGTAAAGTGGCACAAGGGACCCACCTCAGAAGGCAATATGCCGCCTAAGAGCCCGTAAATGCAATGGTAGTGTGCTAACCCCATAGCAGCCTGTGTATAACTTTCATTCCAGGGTATAATTCAAACTCTCTCAAAATGAAAGCTCAAATTATAGATTAAAAAAAAAAATCTGGAGATTTTGTTGTGAGGATACATCCAAATGGGGTAGATCATTAAAATCCAGATTCTAGAGTCCAAGAGAACCAAGTCATCATCAAGAGTCACCACCATATCGCAAAACGTTGGTTCAAAGGACTCTCCCCGTGAGACCCTTGAAAATGGCTTCTCTTTGACTTCAAATGAGATCTTGATTCATAGCCTTGGCACTCAAGCTCCTGTCTCACGTGGAAAAGGCCAGTACCAACCGTTGACAACCACCCTAGTGGGGCCCTCAGGTTCTGGGCCTTCCTGTGCAGGGTGCTGGGGGTCACTGTCTCCCACACTTCGCTGTCAGTGACCCTGAGAGGTCAGGGCCACCAGCCCTGTTTTGTAGACACGGACACTGAGGTTTGGGAAGATTAGGGACCTTTTCCAGGACCTCACAGCTTGGAAGTAGCTTCAAGAATGAGAAGGCCCATTAGACTCTAAATCTGTGCTTTTCCAACTACTCTAAGTCAGAGTCTGGTCCAGCCTCAGCCCCCAGCTTTTGGACCCTCAAACTCTCTCATGTCCCCATCTCACTCACTCTTGGCCCCTGGCCTGCCTCCATCTTTCAGAGAACTGTGCCTAAACTGCCAGGAAGAAGCCTCCTTCTCCTGTGACCCCCATCACACTACGCCACTTGCCCCTCACGGCTCACGTCATTCTGACCTCTGGGATCACATTCATAGGTAGCCAGCTATTTTCTTTAATGGCTCCTTCTGCTAGAGACTGCTTCTCTGTCCATACTCACTTCCTTGGTGACCTCAGTCAGTCCCACAGCTCCAAATAATCTGTGATGGGTTCCCAAGATACAACCAGCCCCACCTCTGCCGTGACATCCAGCTAATACAACCTCTGCAAGTGGGTGTCAGAAAGCATCTCCAAGTCACCACATTCAAAACCAAACTTGTGCTTTCTGCCCCTAATCTGTTCCTCCCTCCGCATCCCACCTTACTGTGCGGTGCCACCATTCCCTTGGTCCCTCAGAGCGGACACTGTGGAGGTGATCCGTGATTGTTCTTCCCCTCACCCCCTATATATTTTCCATCCTGTTAGTTCTACCATCAGAATCTATGCAGAAAAGGACCCCTCTCACCCCCACCTCTACCCTGGGCTGAGCCACCCTCATCTCTCCAACTGACTTCCCTGTTGCTGCCAACCTGTCTACACCCCACAAGGTCACATTCCCCTTTTCAATGTAAATTAGATCATGGCAGTCCCCAGCCCTGAATCCTCAGTGCTTTCTCATCAGACTCAATGAAATCACCATTGCTTACCCAAGCCAAGCAGTCTCTCTCCGATCCAGGTCCTGTCTGGCATCACTTCCAGCCCTTACTCCAAGTCAACTTTCCTGTTCCTCCTCATTCCTTGAATCGTGGTAACACCTTCAAGTGTTAGGACTTGGTGCTTGCTGTCCTTTTGGCCCAGAATGTTCTTCCCCCAGGTCTTTGTTGACTTCCTCTCACCCCCTTCACCTCTCTGCACACATGCCACCTTCTCAGAGAAGTCCTGCCCATCCCGGTCATCTGTAGGAAACATTGCCCTAGGGCTCTATCTACCCATTGTCCTGTGTTCATTTTCTTCATACAACTACTCACCACCTGGCATTCTACTCTCCACTGTGTCCAGTTCCTCTAGAACTAGAACTAGAGCCCCCATGGCTCACACCTTCTCTGCACACTCCCTGCCCCATCTCCACTGTCTGACTCAGAGCTCGTGCACTCAAAACAAATTTGTGGTGTGATTGTTGAAAAGTTTTGTTTGTGGTGAAATTAGGGTTACATAATTTAACAAGAGGTATATACTTATAGGCAAATTGGAGGTCTGACCCCAGACCTCAAATCAGGGACTGATCTATTGGCCAGATCTCAGATGCGTGTTCATGTCTGTTCCTGGCGAACCCTGAGAACACACAGATGAATGCATGTTACTGGGGCTATGACTAGAGTCTGAAGCGAACAGCATTCTTTCTGGCCCTGTGTGAATGGCCCTCCAGTTAATAGCAGGATTTCTTTCTCTCTTCCTTCCTTCCTTCCTTCTTTTCTTTCTTTCTTTCTAAGATTTATTTATTTATTTGAGGAGGGAGGGGCAGAGGGAGAAGGAGAAAAAGAGAATCTGGAGCAGACTCCACACTGAGCAGGGAGCCCAAGTGGGGCTTGATCCCAGGATGCTGAGATCATGACCCGAGCTGAAAACAAGAGCCAGATGTCCAACCGACTGAGCCACCCAGTGGCCCCTACAGTAGGGTTTCTTAACCAGCGACTATCACCCCACCCTTGCACTATTAAGGACACAGTTCTGAGTTACAGTGACAGGAACCACCACTGAAACAGTAACAGTGGCCATGAACACAGATAATGATTGAGTTCACCTCTAGGCTCAGCCCTGTGCTGTGTAATTAAGGATGCTGTGAGTAGTGAGTCAAACCCAGGCCCTGCCTGCAAGGGATTCATAGTCCAGTGGGATGCAAGTAAATATGTTGAGGGTGATGATTTCCAGATGGGAAAACTGAGGCCAGAGAGGGAAACTTCATGCAAGTTAGTGACAGGGTCAGAGAACCACACCTTAGTAAGTGGGATGAGAGGGGGCTGGAGTTGGGGGAGGGGCCCTCCATTTATTGTACCAGGCTCTGGGTTTTGTGCTTCATTTGGAAGGCCTCATTCTAGTCTCCCCATACCCCTATATCAGATGTGTTATTATCCTCTGTTGCAGATGGGAAAATTAAGTCCCAGAGGGAAGGCAGAGGAAGCCCATGGGCTCCACTCAGGAATGATGGAACTCACCTCCTCAAAAGGCCAAGGGACAATTCAAAGTAAGAAAAGAAGAGACAAGGCCACAGGGGAGGTGGGTCAGGGAAAGGATGACAGGCAGCAAAAGTAGACTTGCCCTGTGTCAGTCATTTGGCCCGAGTCTGACTCAGGGAAGAGGGAACTTACCACCTCGGCCTCCTCATCTTAATTATCGGGGCCTGGGACAGACCCACATCTATGTCCTGTATGGTCTGGGGATACAAAGAAGGAGGCCTGCAAACCCTGGGAAGGCTACTAGCAAAAAGAACCCCTCAGAGTTTCTAGAGCACCCAAGAGGGACCCCACTCAGTCTGGGGAAACAGAGTAGAATTAGGGAAGGCTTCATGGAGAAGGCACTATAGGAGTGAAGTCATGAAGAAGAACATTGCCAAAAGACAAAGTCACACAGTTGAGCAGACAGGAAAGTAAAATTTCAGTCAGTTTCATCAGGAACCAGGACACCCACCCCCACCACCCATATACCCACCCCCATCCTTGTGTCTCTGTCAGCCCTGGTCCCTGGATAGTCTTCTCATTCTGCTGCCCTCCCCCTTACTATTCTTTCCCACTGCTGTGGCCATCACTCACAAGGGAAGACCTTTGCCTCCTACTTTACTAAGGCCTTTGGTTGGAAATTCCTCAATCTTCTGCCCTGCCCCAATCCCAATACGCCAGCCAAACTGACTGCTTCTACATCATCCATCCCAGTCTCCTCGAATAGGGGATCTGCCCCTTCCTTTTCAAGGCCAGGCCCTCCTCTCCCACCCGGGGCCCTACCCTCTCATCATCCAAACATCAGTTGACCCTCTCTCCTTCATCTTCAGACTCTATGTCTTCTTTGGCTCCGTCCTTCAGAATAAAACGAGACTCAAATGCCTTCCACCCTACAAGGCCAGTCCTTCAAGCCATCAAGGAATAAATAAATAAAACAACTTGACCCCAAGATTGAAAACTTTAGCAAGCATCTTCTAAGTTCTCTGAAGAGCATCAGTGCCTTCAGAGTCGATTATGATTTCATTACAAATTTACTCTCAGGTTGAATATGAAAAGTCACTGCTCATATATTTTAATAAAATTTGTCATTTGAGCTACCCCATGGAAGGCACCATCAACACTAGGAAGCAGACCCATGGTGGTAAGGTGTTCTCAGTGAATGAGCACTTTGCAGAGGCCTGGACCTAGGCCCCCCTCCTCCACCTGCCCCTGCTCACACAACCCTATATTTGTCCAGCAGATTCAACCCTCACCAAAACCTCATGTTCAGCTGAAAATTGCTCTAAGCACATTTTAACATGTTTTCATAGACACCGTCATTCTACACTGAGCAAAACAAAACAAATAAAAAAGAAAAATGGCCAAATCATTAACATCCATGTTTTCGTACAACTCAAGGGTAAAGAGTCAAGTTAACCTCATCCATTAAATCAGTTGTTTGTCTTCAAGCTCATTAAATATGCTGTTGGATGGTGTCATTCAATAAAGGCGCCTTCCCAGCTTGGATGTCTCTTGTGATCATGAATTAGATCTTGTCATTGGTACACTGTATAGATTCAGCCAGTGTTGTTTTGTTATGTTTTTTTTGTTGTTGTTGTTGTTGACTTCATCTTTCAAGTATAGTCTAAGGCTGTCCATTAAAGAAGCATTTAGAAAATTTGTATTTGCCTCTTTGATTTCGATATGAATTTTAGAAATTAGAATTTAGTTTAAAAATGATCTCAAGTTATATTGACCCCACCCCCACTAAACTGTGAGCTTCAGGGAACTGAGATAGTGTCTGACTCATCTCTTCCATTCAAGTCAGCACTTAGGGCAGGATCCAGTCCTACATATCAGTCAGTAACTCCCATAATTATACTGCATAACAAACTGCCCAAAATCTAGTGGTTTAAAATAATGGACAATTATTCTCCTGCTCATGAGACTGCTGGTCAGCTTTGACTTGGCTCTTCTATCTGGGTTCGGCTGGGTAGATGTTCTCTGGCTGAAGGTCCTCCAGGTGAGCTGCAGGCTTCAAGGTTAGGTTCAGGTCTGGTCTGTGCGTGTTCACGCTGGGGCAGTCTGAAGGTGCAGCGGCTTTCTAGACCTGTTCTTCTGATGGCAGTCAAGAGAAGCCAAGTTCCTGTAAGTGTTTTGCTGTCATATTCACCAACTTACCATTTGCTGAATCAAGTCACATAGACAAATCCAGTGTCAGTGTGAAGAAGTATGTTCCCCTCACTGCAAAAGGACATGGCATAAAAAGGAATTGACACGAATATCCCTCAAACTCTTCCCAAAAATAGAAGAGGAAGGAACACTTCCAAACTCATTCTCTAAGGCCATGATTGCTCTGATACCAAAGCCGAAGACCCTGAAAGAGAAAAAAATTATAGACCGATATCCCTGATGAATACTGATCCAAAAACCCACAACAAAATAACAGCAAATGAAATTCAATAGAACATTTAAAGAATTAAATAGCATAACCAAATTGGATTTACTTCTGAAATGTAAGGATGATTCAACATATGAAAATTAATTAATAAAATATACCACATTAACAGAATGAAGGAAAAAAGCCTACATGATTATTTCAACTGATGGTAGAAAAAAAAACCATTTAGGAAAATTCAACAACCTTTTGTAATAGAAACACTCAACATATAGAAAACCCTAAAGGCTCCACCAAAAAATTGTTAAGAACTAATAAAAAAACCAATTACTAATTTAAATAAATAAATCAATTAAAGTAAAATTGTAAAATACAAAATCAGTATATAGAAATCAATGCATGCCTATACACTAATAATGAACTATCAGAAAGAGAAATTAAGAAAACAATCCTAGGGCACCTGGGTGGCTCAGTTGGTTAAGCAACTGCCTTCAGCTCAGGTCATGATCCCGGAATCCCAGGATCGAGCCCCACATCGGGCTCCCAGCTCCATGGGGAGTCTGCTTCTCCCTCTGACCTTCTCTTTCTTGATGCTCTCTCTCACTCTCTCTTTCTCAAATAAATAAATAAAATCTTTAAAGAGAAAACAATCCCATTTACAATTGCATCAAAAAGAATAAAACACCTAGGAATAATTTTAAGAATAAAATACCTAGGAATAATTTTAACCAAGGAGATAAAAGATCTACACACTAAAATATAAGATATATAAGGTATATAAAATACAAAATATAAGACATGGATGAAAAAAATTGAATAAGACACAAATAAATGGAAAGGTATTCCATGCTCATGGATTGGAAGAATTAGTAGTGTTAAAATGTCCACAACATCCGAAGCAATTTACGGATTCAATGCAATCCCTATCAAAATCCCAATATTGTTTTTCACAGAAACAGAACAAACAACCCTAAAGTTTGTAGAACCATGGAAGATCCCAAACAGCCAACATAACCTTGAGAAAGAACAAAGCAGGAGGCATCACGCGTCCTGATTTCAAATTGCATTACGAAGCTGTAGTAATCAAAACAGCATGATATTGGCATAAAAAGGGACACAGTGGAACAGAATAGAGAGCCCAGAAATAAAGGCACACATATATGGTCAATTAACTTACGACAAAGGAGCCAAGAATACACAACAAAGAAAGGATAGTCTCTTCAATAAATGGTGTTGGGAAGACTAGACAGCCAAATGCAAAAGAATGGAATTGGACCACCATCTAACACCATACACAAAAATCAACTCAAAATGGATTAAAGACTTAAACATAAGACCTGGAACCATAAAACTCCTAGAATAAAACACAGGAGGTAAGCTCCTTGACATCGAACTTGGCAATAATGTTTTTTTTATATTTGACAGCCAAAAGCAAAGGCCATAAAACCAAAACAAACAAGTGGGACTACATCAAACTAAATCTTCTGTCTAGCAAAGGAAATAATTAACGAAATAAAAAGGCAATGTATGAAAAAATATTTGCAAGATATATTTCTGATAGGGGGTTAATATCCAAAATATATAGGGGCACTGGGTGTCAGTCTGTTGGACATCCAAATCTTGATTTCAGCTTGGGTGATGATCTCGGGGTCATAGGATCAAGCCCCATGTCATGCTCTGTGCTGGGTGGGGAGCGTGCTTAAGAACCTCTCTCCCTCTGCTCCTCACCCCTCGCTAAAAAAAGAATTTTTAATTAAAAAAAAAAAGTGTGGGGATGCCTGGTGGCTCAGTCGGTTAAGCCACTGCCTCCAGCTCAGGTCATGATCCCAGGGTTCTGGGATCAAGTTCCACATCGGGATCCTTGCTCAGTGGTTAGCCTGCTTCTCTCTCTGCCTCTGGCTGCCACTCTGCCTGCTTGTGCTCTCTCTCTCTCTCTCTCTCTGACAAAAAATAAATAAATAAAATCTTTTTTAAAAAAGTGTTAAGTTAAAAAGGAAGAAAAATATATGTAAAGAACTCATATAATTCAACTTGATGTCAGCAAAAACAATAACCACAAAAAACAATCCCATTTAAAAATGGACAGAGAACCCAACTAGACATTTTTCCAAAGAACACATACAAATAGCCAACAGGTACATGAAAAGGTACATCAACATCATTCAGCATCAAGAAAATGTAAACTGCAATGAGATACCACTTCACACCTGACAATGGCTATTATCAAAAAGACAAGAAATGACAAGTGCTGGAGAGAATGTGGAGAAAAGGAACCTTCGTGAACTGGAGCAGGCACTGTGCAAAACAGTCCGGAGTTTCCTCAAAAAAATTAAAAATAGAACTACCATGTGATCCAGCAACTTTTTTCCTGGTTATTTATCCGAAGGAAATGAAATCACTATCTTTAAAAGATATCTGCACCCTGGGTTTATTGCAGCATTATTTACAAGAACCAAGACATGGGAACAACCTAAGTGTCCATCAGCAGATGAACAGATAAAGAAAATGTGGTGTATGTATGTATATTTCAGCCATTAAAAGGAAGGTAATCCTGCCATTTAACAACATGGACGGGCCCAGAGGGCATTATGCTAAGTGAAATCACTCAGACAGACAAAGACAAACACTGTATGATATCACTTATATGTGAAATCTTAACAAATAAAAAAACTGAGATCATAAGTACAGAGAACAGATCAGTGTTGCCAGAGTAGGGAGCAGGGGGCATGCCAAATGGAAAAACAACCACTCAACAAACTAGGAAGAGAAGGAAAGTGCTTCATCAAAACAAAGACCGTATACAGAACACTCATAGCTAACATTGCACTCAATGGTGAGAGACTGAACGCTTTTCCTCTAAGATCAGGAATAAGATAAGGATGTCCAGTTTTGGCATTCCTATTCAACATAGTACTAGAAGTCCTAGCTAGAGCAATTAAGCAGAACAATAAAATAAAATAAAATAAAAGGCATCCAAACTGGAAAGGAAGAAGTAAAATTATCTCTGATTATGGACAACATGAAATTCTATGTAGAAAATCCTAAAGATTACATCACCCTTCACACTCACACACCCCCCGCCCATGTATGTTCCACATGAAAATGGGAGGTGAGCAGAACATCTCGCTCCTTAGGCAGGTAGAGCTCAACAAGAGAGAGAAGGTGGCAGGGTCGCACTTGGTCCCTGCAGTCTCACTGATAAGTTATTTTCCTTCCTTAGAGGGGAAGCAGAAAAAGAGGAAGCTTCTCATCTTGACAAGGGTAGGAGTGCCTATTCCACGAGCCGAGGTAGAAGCACCAGGAAGAGAGAACGGTTGTCCCTACGGATATGTCCAAAACCAAGTTCATGACCTTCTTCCCCAAGCCTGGTTATCTTCAAGGATTCACTGTCTCAGTGATGGCGGCAATTTCCCTCCAAGGGCCAACACCAGGAGTCTAGCGGTAGGAATGGCTCATCTTCCCCCGCTGACCATGTTCTGCCCCCTTTAGCCTTCAGCGTTTGGGACTTGCATGTTTCTGCGGCACTCCCTAGCTGAAACAGCTCTGCTGGTTCCTGCAGAGCCTCCCAGCCAGCCTCCCTGGGTCCTCGCAGCTGCTCAGGCCCCTTCCACACTTGAACCCGAGAGATCTCTAGAAACAACTGTGAGCAAGTCGCCTACCCTGCGACTGCATTATACCCTTCAGCCCCTTTTCATGCTCTTAGGATAAAGACCAAAATCTCCATTGAGAATAAGGTGCTGCATGGCCTGGGCTCGTCCTCTCTCCAGCCTCCTCACCCACGCCCTCCCCTACTGTCTCCCTCTCCCTGATTCTCCTCTCAGTCCCTCAAATATACCATCTCCTCCGACCACAAGCCTGTGCACACGTTGTCTTCTCTGCCCAGAAATTCCCTCCCTCTCCTTTCTTCCCTCGTTCACTCTTGGCCGCCTTCAATATCACCTCTGGTACCTTCCCCTGGGCAGTCACTGCTTGTGGTCCTCCTCTCCCCCCAAACCAGGCCACTTGTTCCATCACAGGCCTTCTTAAGTCCTTGTTTCCTTCCTCAGGGCCCAAGGCGCCCATGCCACTATTTACTCACGTGTGGCTTGATTAATGTTGGTCACTCTCACTTTTCATATACAACAGGACCTTGGGAATGAAGCTGCTCAGCCCCAGTTTATCCCCAGTACCAGGCAGAGGCTGAGTGTGGGTCCGTGCCTGTTGCACAAATGAATGAGTTCTCAGCTATCTGGACCAAGGACAGGCTGGGGCACCTCTTTCCCAGTTCTCTTCTTCTATTATTGTTCTCCCTCTCTTTCTCTCTCTCTCTATCTCCCCAACTCCGTCCACTCCCCCTGTCCCCCACTCTCCTTCCTTCCACTGCACTATTCCTCCCTCTTTGCTTCTCTGGCTTCCTTTTTCCCTCCTGGAGTCCGGACAGCTTTGCCAAAATTTCTCAGCCCAAAACTTTTGCAGCTACAGCGCCACCTAGAGTCCATCTCTGAGATGGACCAACCCTAGAGCAGTTGACCGCTGTCCAGCCCAGCCCAGCCCAGCCCAGCTCTCCCCTGCGTTCTGGCACATCTCTAGGTCCTCAGCCCTCATCTTCCTGGCTTTGAGACCTCACCATCTCTGCAACCCTCCAAGTGTCTACTGGAGACTTTAAAACAGACAACTACAGCATACAGAGACGGCCATAAATGTGGGTCAAGGTGGGATCATCCTCTAACATTTGGTCCCGCTGTCTTTCCCCTCCTCTTTCTAGCTCTGTGGTTCACAATTCAACATTAGCTATAATAACAATTAATACTACAATACATCAAATAGTCCATGAGTAATAACAGTATTTAAGAACCCGTGCAGGGCTCCTCTTCAAGAGGAACTTACAGAGCTACTAAGAAAACAGCGTGGATGGAAGCAAGTCCTCCCCTTAGTCTTAGCCCCAGTTGCTCTAACTGTAAAACCACAGGCTTCACTCTGGAAGTTTGCACCAAGTGCCTTTCAAATTGTTCCCGTCATTCCATCATGTGTACAGAGATTTATGCACAAGATTCTTGGTCAACATTGTACATAATGGCAAATACATAGAAACAACCTTCCTGCCCAACAATAGAAAACTCTGTAAGTAAGGTAGGGCACATCTTGTTTGAATAGTACGCAGCCACCAAAAATAATGCACACCAATGCTTTATCATAACGTGCGGACACACCTGTAAGCTATCGTGGGGTAGAAAACAGGTTGAATCTTGTATATTATCTCTTGTATATTACAAGATATATCTCTTGTATATTACAAGACTCAAAGATCCTTTTTTTCCTTTTCTCTGTTTCCTTAAATATTTATAAAGAGCTTGGTTTTTATTTACAATGAACTATCAGAATTAACCCCCAATCACCAAAATAATCTAAGAGAAAAAAATTTAAAAATTAGGAAAGCCTGGATAAAAGCTCGAATAGTCTACAAGACTCTTCATCAGAGACTGGAGAATCTCTAGACTACCTCGTCTCCACAGAGAGTTCTGAGATCTTCTGAGACCCACCTGATTTAAGGTCAAGAAACACGAGTCAGTCTGTCCATTGGCATGGGCTCAGCCAGCATCTCCTGCGCATTTAGAGCTGGGAACATACGTGGGAGGTTGAATCTTTGTGGCAGGGAACATCTCAGCCACTGTGCCTGCCACAGGTCTATTGAGAGGAGCAAGGTAGACACAGGAGACAACACCCAAATAAATTCTAAATGGAGCAAAGATTTAAATATAAAAACTAAAAGTACTATCAGGAGCATAGAAAGAATAATGTTATAGTCTCATGACAGGTGATGGCCTGTCTAATTATGATAAAACCGAGAAGCCACAAATGAAGGAAACTGAGTAATTTGACTATACAAAAATACAAATTTTATTCATGGCAAGAATACTCAATAGAAATATCAATAGAATTTGGGGAGTGGGGTGCAGAATTATACACACTCTAAAATTCATATGGGAAAGTAAGCATTCAAAAACATTCATAATATAATGAAGGGTAAATAATGGGCATGAGAAAAATAGTTTCAACTCATATCACAGGCAAAAGTACATTCCCTTTAAAATCTAAGTGTGGAAAATCAATTAAAGAAATTAACACTCCACCCTACTCTCCAAAATGAGCAAAGGATATGAAACAAATAATTGAGAGAAAAGGAAATATAAATAGCTCTTAAACATATGGAAAGATGCTCCAAATTGTAATAAAAGACTTTCTAAGATCCTTTATCTCGCCTACCAGATGGATCATGATGATATACTCTGTTGGCAAGGATACAAACCCAGAAGCCAGCGGCCACCATGGAAAATTGGTTTGACTCCCTTGGGTGACAGTTTGGCGATGTCAAAGTCCACAGGCTGGTGCCCTGGGTCTCCACCTCTCCGAGGTCATGCTGCAGATCCAATTAGACGTGATGCATGCACAGAAACTGTTAAATGTAGCATCAATTGTAACAGAGAATTAGAAACTAAGTGTTCATCAACAGTGGATGTGGCTAAACACACTCTGACTGGGAAAAGAATAAGAACATTTTTATGAGGTGCTGCGGTATCCTCTGCAAGATACACTGTTGGGGGGGAAGTGAAGTGCAGAACATGTATAACGTGCTCTCATTCATGTCTTAAAGGGATGGAAGAAGACCATATATGCACACTTATTTGCAAGTGCGTAAGATATGCATTTTTATGAAAAGGGAAAGGGACATAAGAGATTGATGGCCCCGGATCCTGGGGAAGCGGGAGGCAGGTGGGATGGATACTTTTTACTGAACATCCTTTGTCATTCTGAAGTTGAGTCCCAAGAATGCATTACATTTTTAAAATCTACGTATGATTTTGGGGGGAAAGGATATCCATTTATTTTGGAAATGCGCTAGAACTGGCCATTTAGTAACATCTTACAAATCAAGCCCTCTCCAGTTCCTTGTGGGGAGAAACATCGGAACAGCGGTTTAGCAGATATTTGATCATGTAAATTGACACATGGAATGGTGGGGAGTGCTGTGTTCCTGTAGATTTTGTCCTTTTAAAGAAACAAAAAGGGGGATGCCTGGGTGGCTCAGTCGGAGAAGCTTCCAACTTTTGATTTCAGCTCAGGTCATCATCTCTTTTCTGATCTCAGGGTCGTGAGGTGGAACCCTGCGTTGGGATGGGCAGAGTCTGCTTGGGGTTCTCTCTCCCTCTCCCTATGCCCCTACCCCTGTTCCTCTCCCTATCTCCATCTCTTCTTAAAAAAATAAAAATAAAAATAAAGAATAAATCAAATTTTTAGAAAAAAGGAAAAGTGGTAAATATTTCTTTGCTCTTTAAGAGTTAGACTTCCTTGTGCTTTATGTGTATGTGCAATTTTTTATTAGTACACCTCATGGTCTAAGCCAGGAACCTAGAAAGATGCCCAAGCATGGTACTTGAACTAACTGGGCCAGACTGGACGCAGCTCACACTGAAGCCAATTCTGGATGTCCTCCACGGGCCACTTAAGCTACATGACCTGGACTCTGGGAACGTGTCAATTGATATTCAGTTGTTGTTTTCTGGTGTAATAGTCATTGGGGCACTTAGAACAGGGCCCCATTTTTGTGAATAGGGGTCAGGAAGTCAACATTCCTGTTGCCCACCCTCCAGGCAACTGTGGATCCTGATACTGTCAAGAGCGAACACTCCCTGGGAATGACAGGAAACTCCTTCTCATCAGTCCTTTTGGAGGTTGGTCTGAAATTCTAATGGAGATATCTTCCGTGGATTCCTGACAAGGGATGGGGGGGGTGTCCCCTATAGGGACAGGCTGGGAGGGAGCAGAAAATGCTCTGAGAGAGATCTTAGAGTGGGTGTAGGTGTTAGGGCTCTGGAGGAAGCCACAAGCGGTGTAGATGATTTATTTTCTAGTAAATGCCCCTCCCTTGTTCCTGAACCTTCCAATCAAAAGACCTAAACTATGTTGGCTCTTCTGGAGAAATTAAGGGGAGGTTTGGGACAGCATGGTAGAGGAGAGAGCAGTGTCTGCCACCTCCCAAGGCCAAGAGCACATCCCAGCAGAGCACTGTGGGTCTGAAGCATGACTACCTCCGGTCCCCATGTGGGAGCATCACATAAGACCCAATCAAAAAGCTAGAGTCACAGCACCAAGACTGTGTCTGTCCACTGAGTGCCCACAGCAGGGTGTCTACTACCACTCTCCAGGAAAAGAATCAGTGTGTTTTAGAGGACAGGTGGTTCTATGTCCTGGAGGAAAAAAGAAAAATACAGATGAATACAGATGGATATGGGGCATCCAGCTGTTCCCAGAAAACAAGAGTACCTTACAAGATATCAGTGTATTAAAAGGGGGGGGCAGTTTAGAGCACCTTCCACTGGCAAAGTTCTGATCATCAAATATCAAAAGGAAGGAAGACAAGGAGGAGGAGAGGAAAAAAATATGGTTTATTAGAACAAAGTAAGTTAGTGAAAGGTTACACATTTGTGACACTTAAAAAAAAAGTAAATACAAAGCACGCAAAAAGGTGGTTGTCATTAAATGATAAGTGTAAAAGGGCAAGGTAAATTCCTTTTTATTATGTAACTGAATAGAGAGGGCATTCTGCTGGGTGTCCCATGGTGATGGAGCAGGTGGATGTCTCAGAGAGGAGAAAATTCACGCAGCCCCAATCTCTCATCTCCAATCAAATCCCTAGATGACTCACTAATTGTAGGATAATAGAAGATTTCTAGAAGTAATGCTCCTGGATCAGAGCCACATGTCACAATGTCAAGACAACGGGTTATATAACACTGACCAGGTAAAATTGGCAATGTATAAAATTTGGGGGGGGAAGACCCCCAGCTCCAATAAAACTAACAATTGTGTGAAAGACCTGCACCTACAAATTTTACTGATGCAACAAGTTGAGATTAAGCAAAAACAAACAAACAAACAAAACAAACAAAAAACTCAGTCTGTTGATCAGCAGCTCTTGTTCGATGACCTTGAGAGAGACAATCACATCCCATGCCCAACCAAGAACCACATGATTGTAACCCAGATCTTTATGTGAGTCACTCTAACTTTTCTTTTCAATTTGGAAAGTTCTTGCGACCTGAGCTGAGTATCTTAAAAAAAAAAAAATTCCAAGAAACTAAGAAGGTATAAAGTTAAGTATAAAAGTCTCATGACTTTTATACTCTCTTTTATGCTCTCAGGGTAAGTGTAAATGTCAACATAGTCTTGAATTTTAATGATTCTGTTTTGTGTATGTTTTACCTGTTTGTTTCATGAGTTTGGAGGATTCAAGGCACATTATAAAATTTATACTTATAGTTTATGCAAAATGGTGTGTTTATTTAAACTTACATATAACGTTTAAATAACTGAGAAAACTGTTCTAACATCTATTTTTAGATGTTACGAATTTAGTAATATACTTTAAAATATTTTTAAATACCAGTATTAGAGGGTCTTTCTCTGCAAACTCAAACACCCCCTTGGTCACCAATTCGGTTTCCTATTGCTATGTACAAATTGTCCCCAAACTCTTAGTGGCTTAAACTAACAATTATTTTGTTATATCTCTTTGATTTCATGGGTCAGGAGTGTAGGCAGGGCCTGGTAGGGCCAGTCTTCTGCTCCACAGAGTGTCAACTGGGCCACTTCGTTTTGGGCTGGTGCCTCGGCTGGGACAGAGAATCCAAGATACATTCATTCAGATGCCCAGTATCTCAGTGGGCATGGCTGGAGATCTGGGCTTGGCTGGACCCCCTTCATGAGGTCCTAGGGTCTCCCTACATGATCTCTCCAACAGGTTAGTCGAGCTTACCACAGGGCAGGGCAAGGCTCCCCAAGACAAAAGTGGAACCCATCTGTTTCTCTAAAGGCAGGGGGCAGGAGAGGCATGGGAACAGCATCCCTCCTGCCTCTTGGTTAAAGCAGTCACAGCCTACGCCACATGGCCACATCGAAGAAGAGGGAATGCAGTCCCCATCTCTTCAAAGAAGTAGAACCAAAGAACCCGTAGCTATTTAGAATCTGCCTTGACCATTACATATCCGGGAGGCTGTGAAACAGCTGGGGGAGTCGAGAGAATGGCTTGTCGCTTGATAGAGAAGGGTTCTGGTATCACGTGATGGACAGTGATGGTAATGATAGTTAACCTTGAGTCTTCACTGAACGTTCGCTGTGTGCCAGGCGATGTTAAAAGCATTTTACTTTTGTGTGTGGGGGTGGGGGTGGGGGGGCTGGTTATTGAGTCTTTGCAGCAACACTACAAAGAAGCTTCTGTTGTCATCCCCACTTTATAGATTTACAGGTTGAGTAACTTGACCAAGATCATTCTGCTCACAGTGAGGCTAAGATTCGAGTTCAGCCCACAGCCTATCTGCAAAAGAACCAGAAGACAGGGAAACCTGAAGAGGTCGATAGATGTGGGTGAGAAGGAGCCTCTTCACACCCAAGAGGGGCTGGAAGGTGTTCTGAGCACAATAGGAGGGGTCTCAGCTGCACACCACCCACGTTAGTGTGTAGATGGTAAAAGAGGGGACAGCGAAGCCCGGGACACCAGTGAGGAGACCCGTGCCCTGTCCTAGGTATGAAATAATGAGGCCTGAATGAGGCTGAGACTTAGGGGAATGGTGGCAGGGTGATGAGGGAGGAAGGTGCGCAGGTGACCTTTGCTTATGAGGGAGAAGTGGAGACAGGACCCGCCTCCAGGCCAAGAGTCCCCACAGTCACAGACAGAGCCTGCAACATGTGCTGTCTGGAAGATGGTGACAGACTCCTGATAGAGGGGCAGCAGGGCCCAACCCTGGGCTCTTATCTGCTTGGATGGGCCACGGAGAGAGTTGGGGTGTGTGGGGGAGAGGGAAGACAACTTCCCTTCTAGCAAGGAGGTTCGGAAGAGAGACCAGGCCCAGCCAAGACAGCCTAAGGATAGAGCTGAATTCTGGGTAGCCAGGCCTAGAAGAAGACCTGTTTTCTTGATCAGCTTGGAGCCAGGGAAGCTAAAAATGACTGGAGAGAACAAGGAGAGGCCACCTCGGGGGAGGAAGGGTGTTTCCTAGTGCAGCCGAACTTCCTCTTGCCTTCCGGCCTTGGGCATGCACAGAACCCTTCTGACCTCCGTTCTTCAAACGACCACTGTGGTCATTTAAGGCCCAACCCCAGAGCAATGTGACACAGTGATTAAAAGCAAAGGCTTTGAAATCAGAAAGACCTTAGTCTAAGTCACCTCCAGAACTAAATAGCTGTGTGACTTTGGGTAAACCAGTTAATATCTCTGAGCCTTGGTTTGCTCATATATCCACCTCAGAAAATGATGGTGAGGATTCTGTGTGATCACGTGCATCACATACACAGCACAGTGTCCAGTATACACTAACTACCTAGCAATCAGCAGCACACACACACACACACACACATGCACACACACATCCCTCTTTTGCTTTCACTCCTTCGTGACCCACACTGGCCTCTCCCCTTGCTGCATCTAGCCACAAAATGGCATCCCTGGTGACATTTATGTTTCTCAGCATCTGCGCACTCCTCCCCAAAGGGAAGTTAATCAGCACGTTATCAGGGATGAAGGTTTGTGCTCCCCTATCCTCGAGATGGGGCACAGGCTTCTTTCCAATGGTTGGGTGCTCGTGGGAGCACAATCAAGGCTGATCAGGCTAAATGGCCACTTTATGGCTTCTCTTTGAACAGGCCTTAGATGATTACCTTTTATGAGGCTTACACTTTAGACTTAGGATGTAAAACAGAAGCCTGGGTTAAGAGGCAAATAATGGGATATTTTATGTGCTTTCTGGAGCAAAAGTCCACAGCTTTATTGCAGTGCTATAAAAGAACATGATTGGGAAAGCCTTGATTGAGAAACCCGAGGTGAAAAGAATGCTGGGTCAGAAGATAGGAAGCTCACACTTCCCACCCTGTCCTGCCCAACCAGCCAGCAGCCTGGCCTCCCGGAGGGACTCCCCCATACCAAAGTCCCTCCCATTCTTTACCCCGCACAGTTCCTCAGTCTGCAAGTCTTAGATGCCCTCTTCCCAGGATTCCATGATTCTAAGATCTTAAGATTCTCCAATTCTAAGATCCTAATACCCTACGATTCTGTGACACTAAGACTATGAAATCTTAAATTAAACTATCTTTAGACTCTGTGGACATGGAGCCCAGAGACCTGGGGTTCGCATTTCCACCCACTGCTGACCATAGTGTGATTTTGGATAAACTGTTTAACAAGAATCTCAGTTTTCTCACCCATATAATGGGGACACGACTGTTGCCATGTGATGATGTGGTGGAGAGGATTACAAGAAGGAGCCTCTACCAAGAACCTACTGCAATTTCTGGCGCAGAGAAACCTCTCTGGGAGTTATTAGTACTGTTCTAAAATTCCATGCACATAATACTCAAGTATCTAAAATTCTCCAGCCCTAAAAGCATACCATCTTGTGATTTTAAATCTGTGACTCTTCAGAGGTTGAACATGAGTCTAAATTCCCAGGACCGAGGGCTCCTCCAGCCCATTCTAGGGGCAGGGATGTCAGCCTCGCTGTGGCCACCAGATGGCGGGCTCGGGTTACTGGTCCGTGGGTAAACCTGCTCAGCCAAAGCTCGGTGGTGGGACCAGCCCCCTAAGCCTTCTCTGGGGCTCTCACTTAAAAATTCCTTTCTCTGATGGGAACAGAGTGAAAGGAGGGAGGAAAAATTGCAATTACGATGTTTTTCTTATCAGTCTGAAGATCAACAGTGCAAGAATGCAAGGGGACCTGAGAGAGGAGGTGGTTTTTTGTCCAAAGAGCTTAATAAGATGCCATAGGAACACTTAATGGCAGCAGGCTGGAAAGGTGTGACGGGAGCCGGGGAGCCATACCCCACCGCGGTCACATGTTCCCAGCTTCTGCGCTGTCTGGAAGCCGTGTGGTCTTCAGTGCTTGGTCCGGGAGGGCAAGGATTATTATTGCCACGTTGACAGGAGACAAAGCAGAGAATCTAAGGAGTCAAGGATTTGTGTGAGATTCATCCGTGGTGAGGCCAGGATGCAGGTGAACCTTCCAGAGGTGCTGGTCCATAAGCTGAAACAGGCACGGGAGGAAGGAAACGGGAGAAGCAGACACCTCACTACCTCGGACGAGTCCAGACACTGGGCAAACGCCCCTGCGAGTCAGTTCTGTGCTGGGCACTGCCTCGCACGGGCTCCATTGTGATCCTTTCGACAACCCTTGGGGGGGGGGGCGTTTAAAAGTGCCAACACTAAGGGCTAAGGTGAAAGGACCCGCCCAAATTTATAGAGCGTCAGAGCCGGGAGTCAACCTAAGGGATTCCCAGGTCAGACCCCCTGCTTCTCTTCCCACCCCAGGCGCTGCCTGGAGGGTCCAGCGCCCGAGACGCCGGCCCTGGGCGACCTTGGGCGAGGCCCCTCCTCAGACCCGGGGCAGTTGGGACAGCAAGGACGAGGCCTTGGCAGTCCGGATGCGGCCCCGGGTTCGGGGAGGCCAGCGGGGGCTCCCCTGCGCCCCGAGAGGGCGCCGCGGCCAATATTGACTTTGGTAAACACCATTTTGCACAGAGCGCGGGCCGAGGGCGGGGGGCGCCCTGACCCGGGGGGCGGAGGCAGCGGCTCCGCATTTAGACGAGGCCATTAGCCGAGATCGATGGCTGCGCCGCGCGCTCCGGCCGCCGGGCGCTCCCAAATGAAGGTTAAGTTTGCTCTGCGCCCCGGCGCGGCCGGCCATGCGCCCGCATAATGGCCCGGGCCTCGCCGGCCCCGCGCGCCCAGGTTAAGCGGGAGGCCGAGGAGCCCCCCGCCCCCAGCACTGGCCGGCGGGGGGCGGGGAGGGCAGGCCGGCTGTGCGGGGTGGTTGGGCCGCGGGTGAGGCACACTGGCGGCTTACTGCGCGACCCTCTGAGGACTTCCTGCGCTCCCAGAGTGTCGCTGTGCCAGGCCTTTGCTCCCCAGGAGCCCCTTTGAATGTGTGATCTGCTTGCGGGGTGCCAGAGTTCGTGGTGTGCACCCTCACCGCATCCTCTGCCCGCGCTGCCCCTGGACCACTGGAGCTCCGCTCAGCTCTGGTTCTGCCCCTGCCCTGTCTCCTGGGACACCTGAGACACCTGGGACACCATCCTTGCCCCTCAGCCCCAGGCTCATCTCAGAAACAAGTGGGACAGGGGGAGCCTGGTTCTGGCCCCGCAGGGATGTGTTCACACTGGCTTTGCGGCTGTGTGCATGGACTCGGTGTGGCTGTGCCCAGGTGTGCCCGGGACAGGTGCCCAGCAGCAGGTCGGAGTAAATCTGGACAGTTCCTGGCTGGAAATCCCCTGGGGCTCTGCAGCTTCCCCTGGGACACACCTGGTCTCTCCTATCCCCATCTGTCACCCCCACCTTCACGGTGAGGACGGTGGTCAGAGATCATATTTAATGAATGCCTGGAAGTGCCCCGGGCGGCGGAGATCACATTCATCCTCACACCTATTCTTTTCTCTACTTTTTACAAATGAGGAAACTGAGGCATAGAGAGGGGAAGCCACCTGCTCAGAACCTCCAAGTCAGCATGTGGAGGACTGAGATTCAAACCATACTCTCCCCACGGCACCCTGCTGCTGCTGGCCCTCTGGGGACAGGTGACCTAAAAGGCCAGCTCCACAGCAGGTAGGGGGTAAAGGGAAAGTTGTGTGAACCGACCAGGGCGGGTAGGTCCAGTCTGCTGATCTCTTTCCAGCTCCTGTTTTAATCTCCCACCTTGCCGCTGAGCGCAGAGGCTCTGAGAGGGAAAAGCAGTTCTGCAAATGAGCATCAGAGCGGGGACTAAACCCATGAGAGGCTGGGGCCCGGGTGCTGGCTGCTTGCTTCTGCCTGTGCCTACTGGAGGGGGCTCTGGTTCCAGCTGGCAGCCGGACCAGTGAGTATGACAGGGTCAAGTGTGGGGAGGGGGTGGGAGGGGAAAGAGCCCCAGAGATGTGTAACCCGTTCTCCCTCGGACAAGGCTCATGGTGAGGTCCCTCAGCAGAACACCAAGCCACATGGAGTGCTGGGCGCTGAGCAGAAAGGTGATGGGGTGGGTCCGAGGGGTTTGCTGAGGTGGGCATTAGGGAATGTGGCACACGTGACTGACCCTGGGATACTAGTGCCCTCCGTGAACGACCAGCCTGCCCCAAATACCAGCCTTGTCCAGAAGGACCTGACCAGAGCTTCTGAGGAGTCAGGGAAGCAGGTGGCCTTCAAAGAGGGGGAATGGCCTCTTTCCTTCCACTACTCACTCCAACACCCCAGCCCAGCCGCCACTATCTTGATTAGATAAGATCTAAGAGCCCCAGGCCTCTTCCCATGGTACCTCCACCCTGGTAAATGAATGACCAATGTGTGAACCTGCAGGGAAGGGGCTTGGCCCTGAGCTCCATCCAGCACCGCAAAGCCGTTCCCCACAGAGGAGGGCCCACCACACCCAGAATCAGAGTTCTGGGAGCTGAGAGTTCACCACCAACGCTCTCATCTCATCATGACCCTTTGCTCTTCTCCCATCAGGGCTCAGAGAAGCAGGGTGACTTGCCAACTCACAAGCCTGAGTCCATGGATCCAGAACCAGGGTTCCTGATTCTTGGCCCGGGTCTCTGTCCAGTATACCTGCCCCTGCACCAACGCGCCTGACTTACCAACCGGTGTCTTCCTGAGCATCGCTTAGGCGGTCAGTCCCAGCTCTGCCCTCATCACCTGGCTGCGTGACCCTAAAGGAACAATTTCCCTCTCTGGGCCTCAGTTTACCCAACTGTAAAACAAAAGTGTTAAGCCGGTTACCTGAGATAAAAATAAAGGCACATCACCAGCAGTGCTTACCTCTCTGGTAGGCCAAGTTCCCCATCCGTCCCTGCCACTGACCTTTTAACCAGATGTGACATTCTCTGTCCTAAAGTGAACTTGGAGGTGTCTGGGTGAGTGCCAGCAGTCATGCAGGAGTGAGGGGTGGAAGGGGAGGTCTACTGGGGAAGGGATCCCCATGTGCGGTGGGAACAGGAGTAGAAGCCCCTTGGTCTCTGAGTCCCCACATCTCCCAGAGCCTCAAAATCATCCTGCCCTCTCCAGAGATTTCTGTAAATGGGCCTTGACACCCCCCACCTCTTTTCCACCAGCACCATGCATGCTGGAATCTTAGGTTGAAGAACAACCCATCCCCTGAGTAATTTAAAGTCCAGAGAGCTCTTGACTCGACCCAGTAAGCCAGTGGGGAGGCCTAGTGTGTCCACTCCCTGAGCTCTAAGGGTCAGTTACAGATGCAGGGCTGTTCCCAGAGGCCGTGAGCACCTCCCCGCTCATCTCAGCCTCAGCCTACACCCACGGTCACCACCCCCAAACCAGACCAGATCCTGGGGACCTGCCCTAGCAGATGCTGGCCAACGGCCTGGGCTGGGCTGGACACTGCAGGCAGGACAGGGGTGAACCATGCAAGGCCCTTTCACAGAAGAACCAGCAGTCTAATAGGGGAGACAACATGACCAAAAAGAAAGGCGACGTCACTAAGGAAATGGTTCTTATGCTAGGTGCTGGGGACAGGCACAGGAGCGAGCGACCTACATGGTCCTGTGTCATGGAGGAACAATGTCATTTTTACTCTAATATGTAATTACACATGGATAAGCACAACCAAGGAAAAGCTCAGGGGACAATGAGCGCACTTAACAGGCCAAGGCAATGTACTCTGAAGGTGGGGGACGCTTCCCTGAGGAGGGACCGGCAGAGATGATATCTACTGGAACCCGGGAACTCACCCCACAGGGGCCGGCTGTGACGGGGAGGAGCATTCCCAGCAGGAGAATCACACATTCGGAGGCTCTTGGGTGGGAGGCAGTCTGGACCATTCGGACAACTAGAAAGGAGTCACTGTGGTCGGTGCAGGGGGCCCAGGGGGCCCACAGGGAAAGATAAACCTGGAGAAGTCAGCAGATCCCTGGGCACCCTGGGAAGGAACTAGAATCTTATCCCGAAAGCAACAAACAACAGAATGGGCTGTGTTTTTGAAGAAGCCTGTTGGCAGGGCACCTGGGTGGCTTAGTGGGTTACAGCCTCTGCCTTCGGCTCAGGTCATGATCCCAGGGTCCTGGGATCGAGCCCCGCATCGGGCTCTCTGCTCAGCGGGGAGCCTGCTTCCTCCAATCTCTCTGTCTGCCTACTTGTGATTTCTGTCTGTCAAATAAATAAATAAAAATCTGAAAAAAAAAAAAAAAGAAGAAGAAGAAGAAGCCCGTTGGTGAGTGTTGGGGATGGATGGTGCTATGAGCAACAGCAGAGAGAGCGCCAGTGAGGAGGCTGTTGTCACAAGGAGGCTCACACGAGGCAGAGGGGCTGCGGGTGGCGATGTGGGTGCACAGTGGATCGACGGGCTTTGGTGATGGGGAGGCTGGGGACATGTCAGGCTGACTGTCCTGGGGATGGGCCGCAGGCTGGCTGCTGGTGCCAGGCACAGAGATGGAGCCCTGGAACGGGCATTCTGTTCGGGCCCCATCTGCATTTTCAGGTCCCTTCAAGACCCTTAAGTGAAGAGGTCAAGTAGGCAGTAAGGCACGTGGTTCTCGGCTGAGCGAGAGAGACGTGTCCTCGTCAGACAAATGGCCGCTGAAGCCAAGGGCATGGTGAAGTCTTGCGGGGAAAGGGGGATGAGTACAATAAGAAGCAGAATAAAGGTAAAGGCCCAGGAGAAGAGGATGAGGCAGCAAAAGACCCAAGAGAAGGCAGTCAGATCAACCAAGCCTGGCCCCGAAGAGTGGACAAGCAATTCTCTGGACCTTCTACGAACCCCTTAGCAGTCCCAGATCCATTGCCTTCCACCCAGCACACCCGCTGCTTCCAAGCACAGCCCAGGTGTCATCTCCACGAGAGAGCATCCCTAACCCGAATGATAACGACTGTGCAGGGTTGTATTTCCTGTGACGATCCAATGACAAAATGCATATAAAACCTGTGGCTTGTAATAAGCCCTCCCTAAACAGAAGCTACCATGTTAGCTCTTGCCGTGTTCTATGGACATCACCTATTTTTGTGTGTTGCCCCTGCCCTGCCCAAGAGCTCTGTTACCTGACGGGGTTTGATCCATGCCAGCATCACCAGTGCCTGGCCTGGGACCCGGCATACAGTAAGGCTTCACTGAAAAAAAGAGTGAAGGGGCAAAAGAGTTTGGTGGGAGCGAGAGAGTTTAGGATAGACTTCCTGGAGGAGGGGGTCTGGAGCCAGGTTCAGGAGGTCCCCAGAGCCCCCTCCCGCGGCAGTGGAGTGGAGATACGGGAGGAAGAGAGAAGGATACGGTGGGGCGTGAGGGGAGCTTACATATGTTTTCCCAGCTGAGGGCTCAGGGAACCACATCTCAGCCCAGCCACAACCTCCAAACCATGTAACCTCTTTGACCTTCGGGCAGCCCCCAGCCCTGTCTGAGCAGGACATAAAGTGAAACTCAAGTCCCTCCCTAGAGCCATCCCCACGAGCCCCAGGCCGGGCCCCACACCTGGGTTTATTTGTGTGGGATTAGCTGAATCTCACAGTTGAGGCCTCCCAGCGCTGGGCCTGCTTGGGCCAAGCAGAGCTGGTGGCCTCCTCCAACCAGAGGTCCGGCATAGCTCCTCTTCCATCCTGGGTGGGGGAGGGGGGGCACACCCTGGGCAGAACTTGGACTCCAGAGCTGGGCTGAAGTCCTGCTGCCCACTACACACAAAGGGCAAGTCTGAGAAACTGGGGAGTTTCTTCACCTCTCGGCCTCAGTTTACCTGCAGTCAGTTGGGGTGGGGGGCAGCTACCAGGTAAATCGCTGAGGGAGCAAGTTCTTACACAGTTAAAGCACAAAGGTCATAGTAGGCCCAGAGGAAGGACACACACAGAGACTCACACGGTAAGCACAGCACAGCTGATGGTTTCCTCCTCTTTGAGATGGAACCGTGGCTTCGAGAGAGCCCACCCAAGAACAAGCAACTCACATCAGCAGAGCCAGGTTCAAACGAAGGGCCATCTGACCCTCGGACCCACAGTGTCAGGTGGCAGAGGGACCACGGCAGTTCTCGGAGGAGGGCATCCCAATCTCTCAACTTGCTGCTACCCCTGTTTCATTTTTTTTAATAATTTTTTTGTTATGTTATGCTAGTCACCATACAGTATACCATTAGTTTTTGATGTAGTGTTCCATGATTGATTGTCTGCATATAACACCCAGTGCTTCATGCAATCCATGCCCTCCTTAATACCCATCACCAGGCTTACCTATCCTCCCATACCTCCCCTCTAAAGCCCTTAGTTTGACTCCCAGAGTCCATAGTCTCTCATGGTTCGTCTCTCCCTCTGCTCCCCTCCCCCCCACTTCGTTTTTCCCTTCCTTCTCTGAATGTCCGCTACACTATTCCTTATGATCCCCAAGTAAGTGAAACCATATGATAATCGACTCTCTCTGCTTGACTTACTTTACTCAGCATAATCTCCTCCAGTTCCATCCATGTTCATGCAAAAGTTGGGTATTCATGCTTTCTGATGGCTGCATAATGTTCCATTGTGTATATGGACCACATCTTCTTTATCCATTCATCTGTTGAAGGGCATCTCAGCTCTTTCCACAGTTTGACTATTGTGGACATTGCTGCTAAGAACATTGGGGTGCATATGGCCCTTCTTTTCACTACATCTGTATCTTTGGGATAAATGTAGTGCAATTGCTGGGTCATAGGGTAGCTCTATTTGTAACTCTTTGAGGAAATTCCATGCTGTTTTCCAGAGTGGCTGCACCACTCAGATTGCATTCCCACCAACGGTGTAGGAGGGTTCCCCTTTCTCCATAACCTCTCCAACATTTGTTGTTTCCTGTCTTGTCAACTTGCCACTACCCCTGTTTCTAGCAAGTGTGACACTTGTGGCCTCCGGAAGTTCTGGCCACTCACTCCGGCCCCCACTGGAAGTCCAGAGGTTTCCATGACTCATGGGCTAAACCCAGAGTTCATTCTGGAGCATCCAGCCCAGGCCTGGCTGGGGTGTATTGAGTGAAAAAATGGATGAGTTTCCAACTCTTTCTAGAGTGTCTATGAGAGAGAGAGAGAGTGAGATAAGTAAGTAAAAGTAAATGGGAAGGCTGGGGGAAGTAAATTTAAAGGATTCCTCTCTATTATCTGTTATCTATCTTTTCCCGTGCCAACACTGATGGGCCACCTGCCATGGCCCAGGCCTGTGTGGGCTCTGTAGACACAAGGATGATGATATTTCAGGTGAATTTAGTGCTACCATGTGACTAGCACTGGCCGAAGCATTTTCCATGGATTTTCTCACTTACTATAACAATGCTAAATAGAAATTATTATTATTATTCCTATTTTACAAATCAGGAAACAGAAATTAAGTACCTTAGTCAAAGTAGCTTAGAAAGAGGTAGAGACCAGATTTATATCCGGGTACTCAAATTTCAGAGCTGGGTGGCGGGGGGTGGGGGTTGTTCTGCGCCCCATCTAACTCACTGGCCAATTGAACAAGTAAGACAGAAGACTGAAATAAAGTATGTAGCATGGAGTCTGGCACAGAGAAAGTACTTCCTGAATGTGATTATTATGACACGAATTTTGTTGTTGAAGTACCACAAAAACAATAATTTTGTTATCAGCACATCTTCTCTTTCCCTTGGTGTCTAATGAAAGAAAGAAGGAAAGAATGAAAGAAAGAAAGAGAAAGGAAGGGAAAGAGGGGAGGGAGGCAGAAAGAAGGTCCTGTAGAAAGTAGCTAAGGCAGCCTGAATTTGACTAAGGAGGGAACTGAGGCCAAGGAGGGGGTGGGAACCCCAACCCCTCCAGTCCACCTAAACTAGAAGCTTTGTGTTGGTGAATGTGTAACACCAGCTTCAGACAGGGTAAAGCCCCAGGGGCAGCCTCTGCCAATTTCTGCAGAGTAAAGACTCACCGTGTTGGACTTGGAGCTCCCAAAGGGAGGTCACTGAAGAGTGGAGCTGGACAGAGATCATTACACGGGCTCTGGAGTGCAAACCACCTCCAGCACCCCTGGCTGGAGCCCAGTCTCTGCAAGGAGCCTGGAGACAGCAGGGGTGGGGTAAGACAGTTGGGTGGGGGGACAGAGGACAGAAGCCAGGTGGGGCCCGTATGCAGAGCCCGGAGATCCTGCAGGGTCCTTCCTCCCCATGTGCTCAGGTCATCACAGCGCTTCTGAAGCCCAGCTGGGCACCGGCATCAGCCCTCCTATCCTTCTCCGGAGCAAAAGCTGCTCGTTCTAAATGCTCTCCAGTGACTTGTAAAGTTCAGACTTGGTGGGGCAGGGAGGGAAATGGTTCCCATTAACCTTGATGATCACAAGAGGCTGGGCAAGGAGCACTGTTCTGCTGGCCTCGCAGCCCCTAAGGGAAGAGAGCCTCAGCTGGGCTCAGCTGTTCCTCACCCCCCACCCCATCCAGACAGGTGGGCCAGGCGGGGCATTTCGTGAGTACTGAATGGAGTTGCTTATCTGTTGAACCCTGGGTCCTTTTCTCTGCATATCCTTCCTCCTGTGGCCTCCCAGTGCTTCCAGTTAACTACTCCGAGGCCCAAATAGGAACCCAGGCAGAGCTGGTGGTCTCTGCAGAGTACCTTCCCCATCAGAGTGCCCGAAACTCCAGACTGGCTCTTCCTCTGCATTAAGTTGATGGTCTTGTATTATAATTGTCCTACTGCTAGTGATGGTGGTACAAAATAACAGCTTCACACATACACAAAAATAATAATAAAATATTTTAAAATAACAGCTTCGCTGACTCTAATATTTACAAACAGATTGCTCATATGAGCTTATTGCTATCGCAAACAAATAAAAAAGAGTTAAACCCTACTATGTGCCAGGCATGGAATGTGTATTATACTTAATCCTCCAAGCAAACTGACCAGGAAAGTCATTATCTTTATGTTTGACTGATGAGTAAAGTTCTGCCTAGAAGGGTCTCAAATAACTTGGCTAAAGTCACCTGGCCAGTAGGTGACTGAACCAGAATGGGAACCAGGTGTATTTGTATCCAATATTCTATTCTCCAATTCTATAATAATTAATTCTTCGGCTTGATGAGGAAAAAAGTCACGATAATTCTTAAAGAGTAGATGTAAGAGAAGTATGTTTGTTTTCTTTTGCTACGTAACAAATTCCCACAAACTGTAGACCAGAAATCCAAATGGACTCCTCTGGTCAAGACCTCACAAGGTCAAAATCTAGGTGTCAGCTGGCTGGGTTCTTGCGGGGAGGCTCTGGAAGAATGTACTTCCAGGTTGTTGGCAAAATCCCGATCCTTGCAGGTATGGCTCAACGTGTCCATCTCCTTGCTGACTTCAGCTCCCTAAGGTCAAACACATTCGTTTTCACACGGTCTCCCCCATTTGTGAAGCCAGCAGCTGGAAGGCAAGTTCTCAGGCTCCTGTTCCCTCTAACATCTGCTCCTGGAGAAAGCTCACTGCTTTTCACGGCTCATGTCGTTTCAGTGGGGCCACCCAGACAATCCAGGGTAACTGCCCCATCTTAAGGTCGACTGGACCATAGAACATAGTGTGATGACAGGAGTCACTTCTCATCATATTCCCAATTTCAGGATTAGGCTTCCTTTGGGAAGCCATTTTAGAAATTCTGCCTACTACAATGGGTAGACTTTGTAGAGGTGGAGGTTCTAAGGGCCCTCTCCAGGAAGGCAGGACTGGGATGGAGAGAGGCTTCCCCAGAGGCCTGAATGCCCAGAAAGTACTGTGGGAGCACTGGGTGGCCAAAAAGGAATGGACACAGACAAGGAGGTGGGTTCAATGGGGGGAGAAATAGGAAAGAGGGAGACAGAATAGAAATGCTAAGAGAGAATACAGCCTTATATCTGTAGAGAAGTTCAAGTTCGCTCTGCTCCCTCGTGGTGGCTCCCAAAAGATATTCAGTAAATACATGTGGAGGTAGAGGGCTATGTTGCCCAGTTGCCAGGGAATGGGTTAAGTTGAGAGTCATTGAATAGGTAGGATTAGGGCCAGGAAGGACTGAGTTGGGATGAATTTGATGGGATCACACAGATCGAGTTGAAAATAAACGACCTGTTTAGACTAAAAAGAGTTAGCATAGGCTGACTGGGATAGGTTGCCTGTTGTCTAGATGGGCTGACGTGGAAAGAAGTGAGGGGGGGTATATATTAGCAAAGGCTGGGTTCAGCCAGGCTCTATGGATCAGGGTCAGGCCAGACTGAACAGGCTTGGTTGGGTTGGAATGGTTTGGGGATGGACTGGCTTGGGCAGGTTAGGTTAGGTTAGGTTGCACAGACAGAATCCACTCTGGATAGTTTAAGCAGAAATAAATGTATGAATGGGTTTTTAATGGTTTACAGAAATCCTTGAAGAGCTACAGAAACAGATTCTAGGCTGCATCTTTGGGACCATCTCCCAAAGCCATGCTGTAGAACTGGACCACCAAGGCAGCTGCTCCTTTTCGAGGCCATCAGGAAGCCATCTGCCAAGTCGGGAAGCCGCCCGTTGAGCTTCTGGCTCCAGAAACACGCTCCTCTGTATGTCCAAACCAGCGAAATGCACACCTCAGGATGAAAACATAGACAGGGTCTGTCTTCAGGGGGAAAAAATGTGATGAAAAAAAATTATTTGGGAAGATAACAGCAAAAGTGAGAAAATGTTCACAATCATTGAAGCTGGATGATAGGGATAGAGGGTACACCGTACTGTTCTCTCTGGTTTTGCATATGTTATTTTTGCAAATACTATTTTGAATGGGTATCTCATTTCCTGCCTTTCTGCCCATTTGCTTCACTTCCGAATGAATTGCTTTGCACGGGTGCATGCTGTTTGGTAAGCCGGCATCACCTCCAGTCCTCTAAGCATAGGGCAGTTCGGGAAATGTAGATTTTAGCTTTTCAGCTTCTGTGGGACTGAAAGGCGCACTAGAAGGAGAGAGGATCCCAGCCAGTCTGCAGTATCTACCACCACTGAGCTGGGCAGGGAGGGGTTGGAATAAGTGGATTGGGAGAGGTTGGCCGGGGTTGGACGGGTAGAGGGGTTGGACTGGGCTGAGTTGGAAGGTTTGGAATGTGTGTGGTGGAGTCAGACTGAGCTGGGTTGGGCGGTGTGGGCAGGGGTTGGACGAAGATGGGTGATTTGCACTGGGAGCCACTATGGCGCAGAAGCTCAGATGCCGGCGCCAAGCTCTTCGCGTCCAGCAGAGTGCGAGGCTTTCCAAAGCCAGAGATAGGGAAGGAACACTCGAAGGATGACAGTTTGCTCAGGAGCTCCTCTGTCCATGCCCCTCATTGGGCTTTCTCTGCATCCCCTCTCCCTGAGCATGGAGTGTTTCCCCAGTTCAGCTCCACATCCTCTGCCCTCCTTAAAATGAAACCTGTTTGCGCAAGGGGCTCGAGAAGCACACTCTCAGCAGAGAAACTTGAAGGGTGTGTTGTCTCCGGGCAAAACCAAACCCAAAGTCAGTGTATCAGAGACATGTGGTTTCCTCCCTTCATTTCTGGTGGGAGGAGTTGTGGGTTTTATGGAATTCGGGACCAGTTCCGGAGTCCCACAGGTGCTATATTTACCGAGCCAAAGAAAACAGGTGCTGGCAAGCACACATGTTTACACACACCCAGAGTAATGCACATGAGCATGGGGCTTTCCAGTTTGCAACCCATTTTCAGTTTATATATATTCTCTCAGAATTGCACTGGGAGGCAGAAGTCATTATGTAATAGCCCAAATGGAGATGCTCATGCTCAGAGAAGCCAAGTGACTTGCTCAAAGACCCACAGCAGAGCTAGGATTCATGATTTTTTTGGTTTACATGAACTCTATCTGTCTCCCAGACTACAATCCAGCCTCCATGAGGTTTGCATTTTTGCCCCCCTTGTTCATGGTTGTAGCCTCGGCATCTGGAACAATCCTAGCACACAGTAGGTACTCAATATACATTTACTAAATAAATGGGCAAGAAACCCAAGCCTCAGAAACCATGTTCATTCCACAATGACACACACACTCACACATGTGCACACACACATACACACAGCTCCTGTGACACGGGCCCCTTGTTCTTCAAAGTCTTATCCTGTCTCTGCTCCCTGGAATGGCCTGGATGAGGTCAAGGATTCATGTGCCTTCTGACCCACAGGCTCAGTGTCAAGAGAAGAGAGACCTCTAGATTCAGACTTCCAAGCATGCCTGGCATCATATCGGCATGACGGGTGCACGACAGATGTCAACTCGCTTTGTCACCTGCCTTCACTTCCATTCCCTTTTGGAAGAGAGAGCAGAGGAGACCCCAGGCAATTCCGTTTGGAAATCAGGCTTGCCCTTCCAAGAGAGGACAGGATGGGGTCTGAGACTATGTCTCAGCTCAGGTCCACCAGTCTGCAACTCTTCCTGCTCACCCCAGTCCTACAAACAGCGCCCCTTTCAGTTTGCACAGGTAGCCCTGTGATGGAGGTTTCATTGTCCCCATTTTGCACACAAGGAAACTGAGGGTCTTAAAGAAGAAGTAATTAAATTTCACAAGTCACATGGCTAGAGAGCACAAAGCCTGGATCAGAATCTAAGTCTGTGCGACTATGTGGTCCATGGGTCTTAGTGACAGTAACCCCCAGGCCATCCCCCAAGGGGGCACATCTCTCTTTTATTCCTGGATTCTGGGAAGGGCAGGGGCCCCGTCCCCTCTTCCCTGTATCCTGCCTCTGCTCTCAGCCTGGGTCAGCATAGGGTGGGGAGCGGGGGAGACATTTCTTACCGCCTCCAACTGGTATTGACGGACCGAGTGACTATTGTAAATGCTACGGTGTTGTGTAATCAGTAGGAAAATGTGACTCTGTCCCAAGAGATGCCAATGGCATTTTGGAGAAAATCCTATCCTTGATTTTCTGGGCCTATTCAGTTGAAATGTCTGGGTGACAGGGACAGGCTGGGGGCTCTGATACGCGGGACCTGGGCAGACCGCTTGCTGCTCTGGCCCCTGCATAGGAGAGTACATCTGCACTGTACACAGGCCGGGGTGTGTGTGATTCTGGGTGTTCGTGCACATGGGAGCAGGACAGCATGGGGCTGGCACTCTCGAGTCATGCTGGGGAACAAATCTCAACTCTGTCACTTAGTCCATCCTCATTTCCTCTACTGTAAAATGGGGATGGGAAAAATGCCCAGCTCATTAGTCCTCCAGGAAAGCAAGGCGAGAAGGTGCAGCTAGCACCTAGCACAAGTCTGGCCCATGACTGATGCTCTGTAACTACCTGTTGAGTGAACACATGAATGAATGAACCAATGAACAAGGGGGATGCACGTACTGCACAGAGGCAGAAGTATGGGGCAACAGAAGGAGGACAGCACTTCTAGTCAGGAGACCCAAATCAAAGCCATGTGTCACTTACTAGCTGAGTGACCTTGGGCAAGTCACTTAACCTCTCTGAGCTTCAGTTAATAATAGCAGTAATCTCTGCCTCTCGGGTTGTTGTGAGGATTCGATCAGAGTGCGTGCTGGAACTGCTCTGTCAGTGGCAGGGCACTGTGCAAATGTTAGTTCTAATTATTCTCCACAATTATGACTGCTCCGCGGGAGGCAAGTGTGTATGCCAGAGTAGAGAAGGGCTGTGCGTGAGGGTGGGCCTGTGACCAGGCTGTGTGTGCATGTGTATTGTGTGTGGATGTGTTTGGAGAACTGGGGCCATTAGAAAAACCATCATCCCTCTAAGTTGTTCTTTCTCTTGCTAAATTCAACCTGCCAGGCTGACATCGGAAGCAGGAATTAGTGGGAAGTCTGGGGGGACAGGATTAGTGGCTGAACTTTCTATTCCTGGAGACCCTCTTTTCTCAGGAGGTCAAAGCAATTTCCATATATTATCCTGCTGGCAGCTTGGGAAGGTCAGGGAAACGGCAAACACGTGATGTGAGTTCCTCAGATGGAGAAACCAAGGCAGGCAAGGCGGCGGCTGAGCCCACTCCTGCCCCGCTCCTGTTGGAGCCACCATCTAAAGGACTCTGCAGCCACCCAGGCCTGCCCCCAGCCACACCCACTGGCAACGCTACATTCATGTACATTCATATGAGTGCTTATTGCAGTCCCCCTTCCCCCCTCAAGGGGTGGGGTGGGGGGAGCAGATGATTAGAGCGGGGCCCCAAGTCCCTGCCATGTTACACACAGCCATCAGAGGGTCATACTCTATCTCAATCTCCACCTTTCAGCCTCGGGCCAGCTGTTACCTTAACTCCCCTCTAGCAGCCTTTCAAGTTCAGTCCACCTCTTCCAGGAAGCCTGCCTGATTGCCCCAGCTGGCAGATGGAGAACTTATTCTTCTTTGAGCCACTGGAGTGAAGGGACCCAGAGAAGGGTCTTGAAGGCCCAGTTACACTGCATCTCCGATGTCGAGGGCAAGGCCAGGAAATGCTCTCTGAAACTGATCAGAATCAGAGCAACCCAGACAGATGTGCTATAAATGTGGAGCTGGTGAGAACTTTCAGGGAAAGGTCTCTGAAGGGTTAGAGGGGTGATTCTCAAAGCTTGGTCCACAGACCAGCAGTATCAGCATCATCCGGGAACTTTTTAGAAATGCCACCTCTGCTGCACATCAGAAACCCCAGAAGGAGGGGCAACAATCTGTGTTTTAGCAAGTCCTTCAGCTGACTCTGACTCCAGAAGTCTGGGAACCACTGGGCTCAGTCTGCCCTACCTCCCTGCACTTGGCACTCAGGCGCTGGCCTTCCCAGCCAGGGCTCAGGAAACCTCACCTTCACCAAATGGGTTTTGGTTCACCCTAAGGAGGGCTCCTGCCCCAGATCCACAGTCTGGCACAGACGGAGGGGCTTACAGCTTTCTTTTCTGTTCTCATCACTCTGCCCTGGTATGTCTCCCATCCTCAGCCCTTCCACCGTGTTCCCACTAGGTGCCCCAGAGACCCTGCCTCCCTCTTGAGTCTTATCTCTATAGACCAAGGACCCTACCTGCTCCCTCCTCCTTTCTTCATTTCCTCCCCAAGACGTGGGCCTCCTTGCCCCAGGGTCTCTGGAGCCCCCTGTTTGGCCCCAGGGAAATGGCTTGTGTCTCAGGGCTTGTATGTCCCCACCTATAATGAGGAGGAGGCCTCCCATGATGGGCCCAAGGACCTGGATACGGTCACTGGGTTTCAGGGCTGTGGACATAGGCAACCAGCTGCTGCTCTCAAGTCCCAGTAGCAGCCAGCCCCCTGAGGTGGCAGGCTCATACTGACCCCAGGAGGGGTACAGTCCTCTGACCCCTTTCCCCTCCCAGTCACTGCAACTACCTCCTTCCCTGATGAAGGCACAGACACGGGTCACTCCACTCCATTCTCTCTATACCCCCCAGCCCCAGTAAGCCACCCCTCCCCCAGCAATCTTGAAAGGTGTCATCACCCCTGTTTTTTAGATTCATAACTGAGGCCCAGAGAGTTTCTGTGGTTTGCCTGAGATCCCACAGCCCTCATGAGACTGAAATTCGAATACATGTCTGACTCCAAAGTCCTTTCTCAGCCTCAGAGAGACCACAAAGTCCACCAGTGCAGTGGAGGCGGGTCCAGTCTGGGTGCTGCTGTCTCCAGTACTCGCCAGTGAGTGGCCTTGGGTCTGCCTTGGCTGCCCCATCTGTATACTGGTAATAACAATTCCTGCCCTGCCAGCCTCACTAGGCTTCTATAAAGAACAAGAGAGGTGGAAAGGCAGGGAAAACCATGACGTCCCAACTCTGGGACCTGGTACGCACCCTGCTTTACAATTTAATGAGTATACGGTAGAGAAAGCGTGTCACTCTAGCACCTCGTGTCACCTGCTGCTCATCAACCTTCTCCTGCACAAGGGCAAACTGAAGGGGAAGAATCAGATGCCCCACCCCAAGTCCGGAGTCCCGCAAGATGCTGGGGGCCCGGCCTGTCCAGGTACCGGGTGCGCCTCTGGCCATGAGCGCAAGGAGGCGCCATGGGCCCACCGCGAGCCCGGGCCGCGGGCCCGCAGACAGCGACAACTGCTCACGATCTGCACACCGGCTCGCAGCTCCCCAGCTTCGCAGAGAGCCGGAGGTGCCTGGGGTTCCAGGGGCGCCCAGGAGCGGTGCAGGAGAATGAGCAGAGGCTGAACTTTAAATGTGAAGTCCGGAAAACCAGCTGCCTGTCCCCGCTGTGTGATCTCTAATGAAACATTTGGCCTCTCTGAGCTGCATCTATAAATATAGAAATATAATTCCCTCCCCCTCCGCCACTGCAACCCAGTCGGCCAAAGGCTCCTAAAACTACGAAATGAGATCGCTGATTCAGGCTAGCAGGGCAAACTAGCCCCATTCGTACAGGAAGAATTCGCGCCTTTCTGCGTCCCCTTGGACTGAGCATCTGAAGCCCCCAGTCAAAGCGGGCCTGTTGCCGCATCCCCGTTTCGTGGAAGCGCCAACGAAGGCTCAGAGAAGTCGTTCTTTCGGGGGTGATGTGGCTCATCCGGGTAGGGACAGATTGGTCTCCCGATGCCAGCACCAGACTCTGTCCCTTTCTCGTCCAGCAGGCACTTCCTGGGAGCACTGTGCTCGGGTGACAGAGTACCGAGAGCCACCTCGGATCTTCCACAGAGAGGGATGCTCTGAAGAAGGCCGCGATGATAAGAGAAGCCCAAGGGCCCAAATGCTCCGACCCACCACGCCCAGGCCGGCTCGGCCAAGGCCAAGGGGCGTTCCGACCCAGTTCTGGTCCTGGCTTCTAATCCGCGACGACCCGCTGGCCGCGGGCTTCCCGGACCCCTCCCGCCCGTGTGTGTGCTCGCGGCCCGCGCCGAAGGCAGAGTGCTCAGCGGGCTCCCGGGCCCGGGCTCTCCGCCTGCGCGCCCTTCCGCGGCCTCAGCCCGAGCTCCGCGGGCCAAGCCCTTCTGTTGGGGCGGGATCGCGGGGGTCAGCCCGGGGGAGGTGGCCCGCCCGGCCGCACTCCCGAGCCCTTTGCTGCGGCTGTTTGCGCACGTGTAATTAGCTCTTACTATCCAGGCTTTCGGTTCGCGGGCTCCGGGCCTGAGAGCCGCTGCCGCGGGGAACTCGGCCGTGGAGCCACTGCCCCTCCGCAGGGGCCCCTCGCCCGGGCGGGGGAACGGCTGTATCCGAATCCCCGGTCCCTTGCGTCGTGCGCCTGTGTGCGCCCGTGTGTGCCCCAGTGTCTACGCGACCACCACATGCCGACACAAGAGAGTCTTTGTGTGTCCAAGGCTGTGTCTACACCCGCACGTTGGAGGACGAGGCTGGGGAAGGTGCGCAGGAACCCGGCGCAGATGCGGAGAGGATGGGTAGGGGGATGGGGAGACGAGATGATTCTCAGCTGCGAAGGAATGAAGAAGGAAAGAAGAGCTCGCGTCGCGCTTTCTCCCGCCGCATAAGCATGAGCCCGGAGGGGCAGTGGCGCGACCGAAAATCCCCCCATTCCCCTGGACTTTTGCTGTGACAGCCCAGACGAGGTGTCGCTGACCGAGCTCAGTTCCCTGGGCCCAGCAGCCGTTTAGACCCGCCGCCACTTCTGTCTGAGCGGTCCCCTGGCACTCTTATTTACAGGTGGTAGAGCCACGGCCCAGGGAAGTTAGGGCACTCGCTCTAGGCAGTGCGGCAGGTCCGGGGCACCACTCTTCACTTGCTGGGCTGGGCAACAGGTCTGCGGGGGCCCGGGGCCGGGGGAACGCCCCTGACTCCCTGGTTCTCTTCTTTCAGATCTGGGATCCCTAGCCCTCGGTGAGCCAAGTCCTGCATACCGGGCCCTGAGTACCCAGTCTGCCACCCACCGCTTCCCTCCGTCTCTCTCCCGGTGGCCAGTTCGGCCTTTTCTACGTTGAAAGGAATCAGAGAGCTCAGCCCCACCTTCGTAGTCCTCTGGGGTCTCCCCCTCCCCCCGCAGGATTTCTCAGCACACACGCCCTGCCTCTAGGGCCTCGTGTCCCTCCCTTTCCTTTCCAGGGTTCTGTGTGTGCCTAGGTCCCCCCGGCCTCTGGTGAGTCCCTCTCCCAGTCTCTCTTGCTTTCTGACCCAGTTTACTCGTTCCCCCCTGTCTCGCTGTGCCTTTGTCTGTGTCTCTGCCTCTCATCGGATCTCGGCCTGTAAAGCACACAATCCAACCCCCCCCCCCGCCGCCCCCGCAAAGGAACACACACCGGCAGAATCCGCCTTTTCAATAAAAAACGACAACTGGGAAACAGAGTGAATTAAAAAGCATTAACTTAAAAACAATCCATGTGTCTGCAAATGCGTTCCAAATGGCAGTCCTTCGGCGGGGGTAGAAGGGGGGCGGGAGAAGGGGGAGTGTCGGCCACATGTTCTGGAGCCCCAGACAGAAAGTGTAGGGGGCTCAGGGCCTAGTGGTAGACCCCTCCCACTAGCCACCTGGGACGGCAGGGTCTGCGGAAGGGGGCTTCACCTATGCTCTCCCTCTCAAGGACCCCCACCTGGTTCCCTAGACCTTCCTTGCAGTTCTGGCATCTGCTGGTGTCTCCTACCCCCCAGTGCCTCCAAACCTCCCTATGCTGACCCCAACTCTCCCTTTGCACCAGCCCACCCCGTACCCATGGGCGGATTCCGCCCTCGTCATCCCACCCCCAGTCTTCGACCCCATACTCCCGGCCTTGCCCTGCCCACCCCCATTCTGCCCTCCTGCCCTGAGACCACCCAGCAACCCTGGCTCAGTAGAAGTGGTTAGAACAAAGCTTTCCTTGGCCTGAAGAGACTCCCCTGGGAGCTGCCCACAGAAAGGGCTCTCCAGTCCCGGTACCTGCAACTGATCTATCACGCCGGAAGCTAATCCAAGTTTGTCTCCAAAGACCCTCCTCTCCCAGAGGTAGAAGAAGGATGCTGTGCTTTGGAACCCCTCATCAAGTGGGGCCACTCCCCTCCCCATGGAAGTGTGTCCTGCTGCCACCCTGTCTACTCTCGGCAACCTTCTCTTACCCCTTTTCCCTGGAAGTGGAAGGATTGGAGTCCATCAATCAGGACATAATTAGAGAAGATGGGACTGGGCGGGGTGCCCAGATTCTACTGCCTTCTTGGTGTCTTCTCAACTGAGAAGGAAACTCTGACCATAAACCAGATGGGAGGAAGATCTGGATTCTTAGCCTTGCTCAGCTAATGATAATGACAAATGATAGAACAGTAACCCTAATAACATAGCAGCGAACACTTATGGAGCTCCTGCTGTGTGCTCTCCATACACTAGCTCAAAGAAATCACTAGCAGCTCTATGACTTTGAGCAACAGGATGCCCTACCTGGGCCTCAGTTTCCCTATCTATAGCAGGAAGGGGTGGGACCTTCCAGTTTAGGTAGTGAGTCTGAAACATCCGTGATTGAGCCAAAATCCGGATGAGGTGTGTTTGTTGTCACTGTTCCTATCTGTTTAATGGAGACACAAGGAAGTCAACCAGGAAAAAGCTGGCTCCCAGTTAGTCCGTGTTCTCGGAACAACAAATCAAAAAAAAAAAAAAAAAGTCATCACTTTAAAAAATCCTGGAGTTCTCGCCCAAATTATTCTTCCTCCTAATAGTCAACAGTGAGCTGTTCAATTCTACTTTTATTTTTAATGATAAAATGGTTCTGGGCTCCTTATACAAGGGAGACTTTCCCAACTCTCCTGGCAACCACTGTTAATCAGAAACCTTACAGATGGTTTACCAGATCCTGGAGGAGCCCAATATGAGGCTGGACACTGGTGATTCTAACAGAACAATTCTGATTTGCATATGATTTCTGAATCTGGTATCAGATATCTGGTATCTCATCTGATCTAGCCTCGTCACACCCGATCCTGATTTGAGACCGTGACTGAGAATCGGTCTGGGTTCTGAGAATCTTTGTTGACCGCTTCTCTGTCTCTATCCTGCCGGTTGCCCTCACTCTCCGTGTGCTCTTACACACTTGTTCCAGGGAGGCTGTGAAGGTGCTTTGAAGCATGCATGTAAGTCTAGGTGTATGTGTATGCACATGCATGTGCAGGCGTGTGTTTTTCATGTGGGCCCATGGGTACAGGTCTCAGGGGATCTCGGGATACTCGTGTGAGTGGATGTGCCGAGTGAGGGCCTCTACCACTCTGTTCACATATGTGGGTCTCCAAGGGTGGGGGCCATGAATCTGGGCGAATTTGTGTGCCTGGGACTTTGTGTTTTGTTTATGTAAGAGGGGACATACGTGTACAGACACGTCCTGTATGCTGGCACTAACGTACCTGTCATTTTCCCCACAAAGAGGGCAGAAGTTTCTATGGAGAAGCCGCTCGGTCCAGGCCCCCGAAATGCCAGTTGGGCAGTCTCCAGGCTCCAGAGCTAGCAGCCAGAGCTCCTCTCCCGGTTGGGGAAGAGGAACAACAGATTTTGAGCATAAACACAGATCTCTGTGCTGAGCATTCTAATTCAGCAAGTCAAGTAGAAAGCCCAGGCAGCCACCTGGTAATTAGCCACCCTGGGGAAAAAATTGCCTGTGTTGGAGTGGATAATGTGTTTGCCTGTTTCCGTGGGATCCTTGACCACCTGAATGCCCCCCACCTCCCTCCTATCCTCTCCCATGGGTCTGTCTCCCTGCACTGCCAGCTCAGAAAGACAGTGCAGAATTTCGCTCTAATACATCGGCTTTTTCAAACAGGCCAATTGCTAAGCAAATGTCATTTGGGCAGAAGCTCGGAAGGCTATAAATGAGATAAATGATCCATTTGAATAGATGAAGATGGGTCCCAGGCTGAATGAAGATGAGCTAATAAAGTCCCCCACAACATCAAGGACAGGTTCCACATCCCCTCGCCAGGAAAACTGCTCTCAGAGCCCAGGGCTCCTCTGCAGCGTAGAACACAGCCCGCAGTACACACATCTGAGGAGTGAGGCTTACCAGATCCCCCGTCCCAGAAAGCCTCAGAGCCCCTCTACCTAGGTCCCTTCAGCAGCTGCCACGGGCTGGGGGGAGCAGGAGCCCTGCCAGGGTGGGATGAGGGACACCTGCCTACTGTGGTTGGAGTCATGCCCTCCCCTCACTCATACACACATAAGTATACCCACGCTGCTCATGGATACACTCACACTTGCAGCCTGAGCCCATGACTCTAACCCGTGCTTGGCTCTCAGCTCTCATGTAGACGTTAGGTCTGCCATGCATTTCAAAGGATCGGCATACACCAAATGGACAGTTAACTTTTAATTAGATCTTGTGGAACACCTGTGCATCAGAATGGGGAAAGATTATCTATAGCAGATTCATGGGAGGCCAAAGCAAGCCTCCCCTGATTCTGGCCTTGGCAGGCATTTCTAAGACATGTATATTAATCTCCAAGGGGGCTGGAACACATAGCCTCAAGAGAGGTCATTGAGCAAACATGACCAAGATGGAGGGCAAAAGGTGGAGTCGATATCATCAGCACTCCTACACATACGTTGAAGCCCTAACCTCCAATGTGATGGTATTAGGAGGTGGAATCTTTGAGAAGTAATTAGGTTTAGATGAGTCATGAGGGTGGGTCCTCTGAATGGAATTAGCATCCTTATAAGGAGAGGAAGAGAGACCAGAGTGCTTCCTCTTTCTCTGCCATGTGAAGACACAGTGAGAAGGCGGCCTTGTGGCCTTACCAGGGACCAAATCCACCAGCACCTTGACCTTGGATTTCTCAGCCTCCAGAACTATGAGAAAATAAAAGTCTACTGTTTGTTACCCAGTCTGTGGTATTTTGTCATGGCAGCCAAGCAGACCAATACAGAAAAGAACTAGGAATTATACTTGCACACAATTGCAGATATCGATTCACATATGAATATCGATTATTGCTTTACTCGTAGAGAGTAATGCCATGTGTGCCCTTCCCACCATTACTGCTGTTTATCATTGTGCCGAGTGTTTTACAGACTTTACCTTATTCTCAAGATAGTCCCAAGAAGGACCCATCTATTGGCTCCATTTTCTCCAAAAGATTAACTCTTGAATAACATGCTCGGAGTTGGTCGTACAACTGCTAAATGACAGAGTCAGGATTTGAACCCAGGTCTCCTGACTGCAGTGTGCATGCTCTGTACGGAGAATAGCGATCCCCAGCCCTCAAAGCTGGGGGAGGGAAGCCTCACCAGGGTCCGGGGAGAGCACTCCTGCTGTGCCGGTGAGAGCAAAGCTTCCATTCCCCAGGGCCACCTGACTCGTTCAGCCTTGCACCTTATAACCCAGTTACCATAATTGGTACAGCTATCTCCCGGAGCTGCAGATCCACAGGCATCCCTGAAGCCATTGAAGAACTGGCTTGTGACTTTTGTTCAAAAGAATGACCATCATACAGTAATAACCTGAGTTGATTTTCATCTATACCCAGCTAAAGGACAAGGCTTTGCTCCAGTGTCGGCATTTTCTGAAATACAAGATGATTTTATTCTCAGCACAAAGTCACTTTTTATATTATTCCAGCTACACGTTTTGAATTACTAGTGAGACCATTTAATGGTGCATTTGGACGTGATCTCTAGCTGCAGCACCCCCACCCCCTCCCCCACCCAGATTCCCGCATATCCAGCTCAGTGGAGCACCACCTCTCCTGGGCTCCCCTTTCCCTCCCTCCTGAAGCCCCTCGTGCCTGCCCAGAGCTGTCCTGAGGATATTCTGGAGTCTTCATCAAGCCTGGGCTGCAGAAGGGCCTGCAGACATGTGCCATTCTTCCAGCTCTGGACCAGTACCCTGGCTGGCTTCCTCGGAAGAAAAATGAAGGTCTTCCTGACAGGCAAGCATAAATATTTTCTTTCCCAGCCTGGTTCAGATGGGGATATTTGCTGTTAATAAAGTGGCAGCTGGCTATCTGGGAGTGTCTGAACGTGGTCTTCCCTGGCAGAGAGCGTGACATCCATCTCTGTCGGCACCCTGTAGGAAGACAAGACTCCGCTGGCCCGCTTCCTCTGGAATGTGCCTCAGATGGCAGAAAGCGGGCAGGGAGCGCTCACGTCACGCCGGTCTCGGCTTCTATCTCTCTCTTGAAGGGCTGGGAGATGCAGCCGGGGTTTGCTGCTCTTGGCAAGCGCCTCTATCAGGAGTGTGGCCATCAGGTACCCAGCAAGGCTCTTTGTTTAAGCCCCACAGCAAGCGGTGCAACTTTATTTATGGGGACAGGAGGGGGTGTGCTGGAGCAGACCGGGTCTCCCCGCTTTGAAGGGTGCTCAAACCAGAAAGGGCAACACGACGTAATGGGAAATCGTGCTTTTCTTTGCAGCATGTGGCCTGGAAGTGGAGCTGCAAGGCCCGGAAAGGTTTTGAAATAACATTTCGGGCTGGAGTTCTCCCTGCCCCCACCTGGAAATAGGTGTTAGGATGGAAAACAGGGCACCTCTCCTCACCACTCATCACCAGCCAGGGCTGTTTGAAATGAAAACAAAAAATTCTTCTTTAAAAGAAAATGTGTTTTCCAAAGTGCTATGAATTCTCTTCTAGGCTTCCAAGTCCACAAAGGCCTTGTGGAGTCCCGATTCGCAGCTTGGAGCTAGGGAAACTGTTCTGGGAACGAGGAAAGCTGTTGGGGTTGGGCATCACCAGCCCCCAGGTTATTGGGGTCGCTCTGTGGCACTTGATGAGTGCTAGACCTGCAGGTGATAAAAAGATACTAAGATTCCAGGTCAAATCTCGGCTGCAGATTACCTTGGGAGAGTTATTCAACCTTCCTGTGTTTTGGTTTTCCTATATGTAAGATGGGGACAAGAATACAGATTTCACAATGCCCACTGTAGCACGTGACTGCTCATCAGGGCTGGGCAACGTGTTGAATTTTGCTGAAGGAGCTCACAGAGGTTTCCTCCAGCCTGCAGCGTAAGGCAGAGCTCCTCAGTTTTGCAGTTAATACCTTCTGGGATCTGACCCAACCAATTCTCCCAGCCATGCCGGCAAGTCTGAGCTCCCCATGGCTTCTCGGTTCATGACACACTGCTGCCATTCCCATGTGCTGGTCCATGCTGTTCCACACACCGCTACACCATGCAACCGCCCACTCCCGCCTCATTGTTCCTTCCACCCAGATGCCCATGTCTTCAGAGATGACAGTAACTACCACTTACTGCGTGCCATGTATCGGACGCTTCTCCTATACTATCTTAGATCTTTAGTTCACGAGGTCAGGAAAGACAGAGTCAGGAGAAAGAAAAGAGGGGACCACTAAAGAGTTTCCAGAAAGGGCATCCTATGGTCATATATATCATAGAGGAAAGATCACTTTGGACCAGAGAGGCAGCCAGGGGTCAGGAGGAGGCTGGGGCAGGGAGGAGGCTGAGGGATCAGGGAAGAGGCTGAGAAGAGAGGACGGTGGCTGTGACTTTTGGAAGGAGAGGTGGGGCTGGAGCTGGGCCTCTGCTTCACTTACCCATTCAGTACCTATTTTATGGGCAGGCTCTACCCCTGTGGCTGGGATCCAGTAGTGAACAAAGCAGTGCAAAATCCCTGCCCTCCTTCAGGAGAAACAGATACCAAACAAAATAAATAAGGAAAACATACAGCGCATTAGATAAGGACGAGTGCCATAAAGAAAACCCAAGGGAAAGGAGAGGGATACAGAAGGAAGCAGCCAGGGATAAAATTACAGGTCCGGTGGCCACAGAAGACCTTAGGGTAACTTTTAAGAAGAGGCCCCAAGGAAGTGAGAGGGCTGACCTACAGATGCCTGGGGATACATCCCTGGCAGAGGGATGGCAGAGAGACAGGGGAGCCCAAAGCCTCCCAGCTGAGGTTGTAGGCATGCCCCAGGAACAGGCAGGAAGCCAGGGGGTTGGGGGGCGGGGCTCAAGACGGAGAGGATGAGGCAAGGTCAGAGATGAAAAAAGGCCTTGACTTAAGGAGCAAAGACTCCTTAAGGCCATTGCAGTCAGCACCCTAAGAGTGTGCCTTGGGCAGACCCTTCCCTGAGCCTGATTCTCACCGCAGAGGGTACATGTGGTGCTGGGCGTCACTGCGAAAGCCTTGACGTTCATTCCTTGCACTGAGCCAAAATCAGATCCTGAAAGCCCTGAGATTCTACATGCTAAGTTCTGCAGCCCTTTCCAAGGTGGACTTTCCATTCTGGAGGTGCTGAGACAGTGGCGATGGCGCTGACCTCGGGGTGCAGAGGGCCTGGCTACGGGCGAGGGCCTGACTTGGGGCAACCCTGGCCTCTAGGCCTCGGGTCCATAAACACTAGGTCACATGGCACAGATTCTTGCCCTGGTGAGATTAACCTTCATTCCTTCATTTATGCTCCTCAATATTCATTTACACATTCATTCCCTCCCTTATTCTGTTTGCAATCTCCTGTCTTCACTCATTCTTCATACACGTACTTACTTACTTATTAATTTTCCTCTCCCGTGGCATTTTATCCCAAGAGTAACTAAATAAGTGCTAGACCGGGGAGCTCTCTGTAAGGCTGACTTCTCAGCTAAAAGGTAAGGGCACGAGGGCAGAGAAAGCATGTCTCGTCCATGGCTTACATCAGCACTTGGCCCCTGGCCTGGCCCATGATATGTGCTCTGTAAATGGATGCCCGTACCCCTTCATTCACTGCCCACTCGTTCATGCCTTCATGTGTTATCAAACCTCTGCTGGGGCCAAAATCTCAGCCTGGCCCATTTTAGGAGAGGGATAAGAAAAAAGAAAATAGAGAGAGAAGAGTTTACCTGAGCTCATCACCCATCCATTCATTTATTCACTCTTCAGTAAACATTTACTGATATTACTCAGGTTCAAAGTCTTTGCTAGAAATTCCTTCACTGAGGATGATCAAGGGAAGGCTGAGGCTGGGCCAGAGCTGGATCTCAAAGAACAGGTAAAATTCCAGGAATGGCAGGGAGGAGGTGTAGTCAGGGAGAGGCAATGGCATCAACAGAGACTACGAGAAACTTCCCAGCCCAGTGGGTTCTGGTGGCCAATGGCTCTGCCTGGTAGGATGCTAGGGGCTGCGTGCTATCAGGAGAGCTTAGAGCAAATCACCGAGGGCTTTAATTGCCAGGTAGAGGGTTTGCTGTGCTCCAGGAGACACTGACTTGGGCCTTGGGCCTTTTCCAAATGCAGGGGAAGGGCAAGGAAGCACCAAAGATCTCAAGTTGGTTGCTCCTGGTGCGGTAGGAGTCCTCATTTGCCCTAAGAGGAGACAAAAGCCTTCAAAAGACGCCTAAGGTTCCCCAACAAGACACACCAGCGCAACTGGCTCTTACAAAGCCCTGCGACAACCTTAATGCAAATGAACCAAGGTATGTGGCCCACATTTCCCTCCCCTCATACAGGAGCAGGTGGAAAGCAGGAGAATATTTAGGGGCAGAGAGCTGGGTGTCTACACCCATCAGAACCCCCTGGGTCCTCTCAGGAGCAGTGGGGGTTTCCATGGAAGCATGGGGAGGCAGAGACTGAGCCTGGGCTGCGAGGGCCCTTAAGCTCACTAGGGAGCCTGTCTTAGCACTAAATGACTCAGTGTCAACCGTGTGGGTGCCATGGTACCAGCCAGCAGGTGTGGACAAAGGGTGCTCAGCCTCTAACCCTGCAGCTTCTCCAGTCTTCCGGGCCCTGCTGGGGGCCCCCACAGAGCTCCTGGCCTCCTCTTGGCCCCCTAACCAACAGAATTTGCTCCCGGGCTTAGGTTTCCCAGGGACCTGAGTTCATCCGATTGGGCAGGAAGGAGAGTAAACATCAAACCATGACAAAACAATTGGAATAACTTAAATGCTTATTCTCTCCTACATCAATGCATTCAGCTCACAAAGCACCTTCGCGATCCTGATCTCATTGGACCTCATAAGAAGCTGAGGGGATGGGTGGGTGAGGAGGGTTATGATGCCCATTTTAAAGATGAGAGAACTGAAGCCCAGGGGAGTAAAGTGATTTTTCCCAAAGTCACATCTCTGTTTATGTGTTCTGCTTCAAACCTCTGAACCAGTAAGAGCACAACATCCTGGCTTTGTGAAGATGGTGCATGTCCTCGATGTGAATGGCGCTAAGTGGTTTCTGTGGTTGCCATGTGCCTTTGGAGGAAACTGTGTGCTTTCCTCCTACTTTCTTATGACCTGTGCATTACAAGCTGAGGCAACAATCTGTGGTGGGGTCAGGGCTCAGCAGTGTGGGGATCGGGGCTCAGTATGTGACTAGGATCTGGGTTCAGCTGAGACAAGAACCTGAGTCTAGTCATCCCGACCTCAGTCCAGTGTCATTGCCACCTTACCTGCCCAGATCTGACCTGGGATCCTCCCATCTGGGGAGGGAGGCAGCCTCCACATCTGGTGTCAGAAGGTGTGAAAAAGGAGGCTTCTCAGGGTCTAGGCTGTTGTAACCAGATTGGAGCTCAGGATGTGAAGGTGGAGAGTGAGAGTCAGAAGTCCCCGGGATCCTCATGTGGGAGGTGGAGGGTACTAAAGCTAGCCTTGACCAACCCCCTAACCCCTGGCCACGTCCTCCTCTCTAGCCTGGGCATCTCCTCTGCTTCCACATCTTATAACTTTGGAATTGACAAGGCGTGCCAACTGTCAAGGCCCTGGGACAATTACACACCTGTCCCCGCCTTAGGAAAGCACTGTCCCTATCCCAGTGTTCACCAGGGACCTAGAAGTGGAGGCAGGGGCACACAATGGGATCTCTTGGGTGCTATGAAAAACCATAAGAGGATCATCACTGAAAAGGTGAAAGAAGGGAGAAATCAAAAACAAGCTGCATTCTGGAAAAGAAAGGGGGAGGCTTCCTGGTCAACCTGATGGTCGTATTGTGAAACTCTGGCTTCTGGACTCCAGGTCTGACTCCAACCATTCATCAGAGCTCAGGCTGGTGTGAGAAACTTTATGATATTTGCTTGCTTTATTGGCTCCTCAGAAGAGGATATGAGACCCAAGCAGCTCTCTGGAGAAAGGACCCCTCAAGGGAAAGCTAAGATTTATGGTTTCCGGAAACCCTCAAGGTTACTCAAGGCCGGGCAGAGCCAGCTCTCCTCCGCTGCCAGGTTTGAGAGAAGGAGGACCTAGAGGTAAAGGAAACTGCAGCACTGTGGGGGGAACCATTCCCCACAATGTCTTCTCTTCTGTCACCTCCCAAGGTCTCAGGATGCTGTGACCCCAGGGATCTCCTCCTTCACTGAGAGGAGGACCTGAGGCTGGGGCAGCTGGTGGGCCAGCCCAGGTCCTAGAGAACCAGTGTCAGAGGAGGAGCTCGGACCTAGCTAGCCCCAGCCGGGGCCTGCCTCCCTGAGCTGTTACTGCTAGAGTGACCTCTGAAGCCCAGTCAAGAAATACTTGAGTCATTCTGACCAAAGAAAACAATATTGCTAGGGCCCTGGCCTTGAGGCACCTCTGCGTCACCCCATGCAGATTTGAGACAATAGTCATCCAGCCAGGCTCAACGAGGTGGCCGGAGTAGCCTCCTCCACCAGCATGTGGACAGACCAAGGGTGCTTGCCCTTTCCGGGAAACCCCCCACCCACCCTCCTATGGACACTGGCCCAGGCCAAGTGGCTCTGGACACAAATGTTTCGTTGACAACCCTCCTTCACAGGCACAACAGGCTGGTTCCCGACATGGCCTTCCAGTCTTCCATGGCCCCTGTGCACAGGGTAAATTTTATTTCTGGGCTTAATTAGGGGACATGCCATAAATATTCATGCAGCAAAATGAGCCCCGCTCACAAGTGCAGCTGCTTCCCGCTTGGGGGAAATTAACATTGTTTTCCAGCCCGTGAGTAATGAGGTTCCCCGGCTGGAGAGAGGAGCCTTTTCAACAGCCTCTCCAGGACCGAAAGAGAGAGCCACAGTCGGAGGCACCCCCGCCCCGGGGAGCCACCCTGGCCATCCCAGGCCCCTCTGCCTCTCCAAAGCAGGGCAGAGCGGGACTCTCCTGACAATCAGCAGGGAAGGGAGCCCTCACCGGGGCTCTGGGCAGAGCAGAAGATGTGTGCTCTGTGTCTGGAGAACAGTAGTCCGAAAATAACAGCCCGTGGGCCAAATCCACCTGCCACTTGTTTTGGAGAATAAAGTTTTACTGAAACACAGCCGCTCCCATTCATTTAGTGACTGGCTACAACAGTGGGGGTGGGTAGCCTTGACAGAGACCTTACGGCTGCCAACCCTAAGATATTGACTGGCCCTTTACAGAGGAAGTTTGCCCACTCCTTCTCTAGAACCTTCTCATCCTGAACATTAATTATTATTAATAAAAGTCCACATAATATTGAATTATCTGGGTTTCTGGGAACATGGAGTGGCTTTAGAATCTTGTGGTCTTAGAATCTCAGGTGCACAGACTGTGGAACCTGAGTCTAGCCTCCGCACTTCCTCAGCTGTGACTGTGGCCAGGCCACTTACCTTTCCCTCTGTCCACGTTCCTTCATCTATAGATTGTGGGTGATAACAGTACCTATCGCATAGGGTTCTTATGAAGATTAAGCAAGTGAGGGGGGCCTGGGTGTCTCAGTTGGTTAAGCGTCTGACTTTGGCTCAGGTCATGATCTCAAGGTCCCGGGATCAAGCCCCGTGTCATACTCCTTGGGCATGGCAGGGAGCCTGCTTCTCCCTCTCCTGCCCGCTCATTCCCCCGCCCCAACTCATGTGTGCTCTCTCTCTCTCTCGCTCTCTCTCTTCCTCTCTCTCTCTCTCTCTCAAATAAATAAAATAAAAATCTTAAAAAGAAAAAAGTGAGTACTTGTAAAGCCCCTAAGAAAGTATTTGACACAGGGGAAGAATTATGTAAATGTTCAATCTCCTATACTTTCAGAATCCTCAAAGTATAGGATCTTAAAACCCCTACAAATCTTGGCCTGTCTGATCTTAGCCTCTCAGCTGGGCCAGGGGAACCCACAAGTTTCTGACTGTGCTAATTGCTTTACAGGCACTGTCTTATTTACTCTCCAAAACAACTCTTTGAAGTAGGAATTAACTGCCTATTGACAGTGAGGAAATTGGGATTTTACAAAGTTTAGGAAACTAACCCAAGGTCACACAGGGGTGAACTGTAAAGCCGGAACTGAAGTCCAGGTGTGCCTGACTCCAAAACCTGTCTCAGATATTCCCAGCTCTCACCCCGTGCCACAGTCCCCCTTCTGTACCGTCCCAGAGCCTCCCAGCTGCTGCAGGACCCCGCTATGACAGGGAGCTCACTACCTCTGGACACAGCGGGCTCTCTTGCTGGAGCCCACACTGGGATCTGCCCTTACATTTGCCCACTTCTTGGTCCTAGGTCTGCCTCCTCCCAGCTCTGAAAAGCCTAGGTGGGAAAAAGAGGGCACTTCTGGGGCTATCTCCCAATTTGCTGGGAGCCAGCAGTAGTCTGGGCCTCAGGCATTTGCAACAAACTAGACCTGGGTAAAAAGACTAAGCTCCAGAGCTTTGGACAGAGCACTCCTCCAAGAAGGCCCCCTTGGTGTCAAGAGACAATAAGGACTTCCCTTTCTACCCAACCCCCCAGCAGTCCTGCGTGAACCATTCCACTCGATAAGCCCAGGCCCAAGTGTGAGATTGGTTCTAGTATCCCCTGGGCTCTCTGATCCTTATACTCTGTCTGCTTTCTTCTACAGGGTTTTGAGACCTAACCCCTCCTAGAGTTCCGCAGCACGGTGACGCCCACCAAGGCGCTGGCATCACACTCATTCTCATAGCATTCTCCACCAACAAGGGCACTGCCATTCCCATTGACAAAGCAGTGCCCCCTGCAACCCAGAGGGGAGGGGGAAGGGGAAGAAAGAAGCAAAGAAGAAACCACTGCGGGAGAGCCCCTGGGAGCCAGGCAGTGCACTAACCCCCTGCCTCATGGGGTCCGGGCTCGGTAGGCAGGAGCCCCACTTTAAAGAGGAGGGAATGGAGGCTGTGAGAGGAGCTCAGACTTGCTTGAGGTTACAGGGATAGGAAGAGAAGGAAGGACGCATTGATGAAGCGTCTACTGGGTGCAAGGTACGTTCACATACACGCCTCATTTCCCCATCAGACACACACAAAGTCCATCTCAAAGGGAGGTATTTTTACTCCTGTTTTCCAGATGTGCAAGGCAACGCTCGGAGAGCAGGGGTGGCTTCTTCCAGCAGGCACGGGGCTAGAAGCCGACCTCGCTGGTCAGGATAGAGCCCTGTCACCCACCCCCGCCGTCCTCCCAGGGCTCAGCACGCATCCTTTCGGGGAGTGGAAAAGGAAACACTGGGCCCTTTTACAGGGTTTCCGTGTGCATGACGGGGAGCCCCTAAGGATGGCCGGCCTGCCACGGATGGGAGGAACAGTTTATTTTCTCTGCGTGCCTCTCTGGAGCCTTTCAAAGGTGTGAAGTTCCGTGGCCTGCAAAGGCCGACTCTGCCGGCTGCCCCGAGCCGGCCCTGCCCGGGCCCCAGCCCCTGCAGGCCCCGGCCTCTTCAAGTGCCGCCCCTGGGCCCTCACTCGCTGAAAGGCTGGAGAGTGACGGGCCAGAAACCTGACTCCTGTGTTTATTCACCAAACACAGAGCCAGCCCTCCGGGCCCTCCTCCGCCATCCAGACCCTCCCGCTACCTCTGGGGAAGAGAGGTTTCCAACCCACTCCTAGGCTCCGCAAAACTGGCACACTCCCCTCCAGAGACCGGCCACCAGGAGGAGCATCCAAGCTGGCGCTGCAGCAGGAGAGAGTCTGGGCAGACACAAGGAAGAACTTTCTGCCCTGAGGGAACGTTCGACTCAGAGAAGGAAGGGGAATCTCATAAAGTACTATGCTCGCTCGGTAAGGACTCTGGGCAAGTCTGAGTTTCCGTTCCTCACCCCTACAATGAGACTGCATGATTCCCAAGCCTCACTCCCTGCCAGTCCTAATAATGTTATGACTGGAGCTTCCCAGCGAGAGATAAGAGCAGGAGCCCTGCCTCTATCCCAGCTCCACCGGCAACTGACTATGGGAACCTGGGCGGACTTACTCTGCTGTTCTGGGCCTCAGCTTCCCCATCTTTAAAATGGGCACAAGTATTTGCCACTTATGAAAGTAGTTATGAATTAATGAACACAAAATACATTCTGATAAGTTCTACCATAAAGTGCTCTACGAGGGCCAAGTGATTTATTTCCACCGTTCCTGCCTTCTTGCTTCCTCCGTCTTCTCCTTCCCCAGGCTTACTTTGACCCTTCCTCCTTTCTTTCTTTCCTTCTCCTAAAAGGGCAAGTTAGTATGCCCCTTTCTCTACCTTGCCAGTTAACTGTGAAATGTTGTGGACAAACTGAAAGGTTTTTGTTTCGTTTGAATTTTGTTTTAAAGAACTTAATACAGTGGCCGTTAGGAAGGTAGGGGAGGCACAGGGAAATACCTGTGAAGGGTCCAAATCCCCTCTCGCAGACTTCTCAAAGGGTCTGGAATATTCCCCCTGCTAGGGAATGTCTGGCTGGGTCTCTGTGAGGGGAGAGCAGTGAGAAATTCCGGTCACAAGGTTGCTGGCCTGGACCAAAGGCTTATTTCTCAATGCGTCCATCTCCAGAGCTATGGAATCATGTATCGCTTAGCGCTCATGCAGAGCGGGCAGTCACATTCATGAGCTGAGGGTTGTTTCCTTATATAATGACTAAGGAGTTCGCACGGCTACTTGTTAAAAACTGAACTGATATCGTTGCTGCTTTTCTGCCGCTCCCCCTGCCGCCGCCACCATTTTTATAGCTGAACTGTTTTGGTTGGACTGACCTATTGTTTGTCTACATGGACCCATTGCTAGAGAAACGGACTGGCTGTTTGTCTGTAGTGACCAGCTGTGGGACCGAGGGAGTCGGCTGGGGGCTGTCCTGATAAGATATGTCGGCCAAATAAACTGGGCTACAGCCTGCGGTCAAACGCGGCCCGTACCAACCCACCCCCAGCCCCCGTCAACCTTATCGCCAATACTGGGCTTTCCAGAAATTCCATCTCAAACCCCACAAACCCCACCCCATCCACGATGACAACATGTGCAGTGTTGTCATAGGTTAAAACTCGGGCTTCCCATTAAGAAAGGAGAAAGCCCAACTGAGGACCTTACAAACCACCCGGCTGCCTGTGCCCCTCAGCCTTGTGGGGCAGCCCTGCCTGGCTGGCTATCAGTCCCGTCCCTAGTGGGAGTTAGGGGCTCACTGCGCCCCCAGCACAGCCCCCTCACTTGCCTCTTTAACTCACTTCCTTTCATCGCTGACCGGTCCACGGACTTTCAATGGGGCGGTGGCAAGAGAGTCCTCATCCCCTCGGGCCCCATTCACCCTGCCCACCCCCTCCTTGGCCTTTCAGACTCCCAGTGAAAGGGACTTGGCCACAAATTGGAGACTTGCCATTGTCCCCTTTGTAAAGGCTCTCCATTTCCCTCAGCCCCACCCCTCCCATCACTGGGATCAGCAGGGGTGGCCCCAAAGGGGTGGCCAGTATCACAGAGCGTCGCACAGTCAACAGTCTTGCTTAGAATCAGGGCCGGGGCCTCCGAAACTTGGACTGTGCTTTGGACCAGGAAGGAAGACAAGATCTAGATTTGTCCCTGCTTCCCTCCCCTCCCTAGGTGACAAGTGGGGAGATGAAGAGTCACACAGTGGGACCTGTGACACCCGGTTTTGCCATCCCATTAGCTCCTTTCCACTGTTTTCTTTCAGTACCGAGAAGGCAACGGCATTTGTCGTTTTGTGTTAATCCAATATGCCGCACCATTGAAAATGTGTATAAAAGCTTCAGTCAGTAGTTGAGGAAGTTTGGGGTCGTGGTTTTGTTGTTTAGCATCTGAAATCAAAAGCTAGAGCCATGAAAACAGCAATTCTTGGTTGAACTACTTTAAAAATAAATAGAAACACTGGCCTGACGAATTTGAAATTCAACTCACAAAAAGGAAACAAAGCTAAATTGTTCTTTTCCTGTTTCTAATATTTTTACTCCCACGTTTAGATTATTTAATCCAACTTCCTATCTGTAGGTGGGCCTGCTGTGGCCCAGAGAGGAGGTCTACTTGCCTAGAGGCACACAGCATCACGGGCAGGGCTGGGCCAAGCACCTGGGGTGGACCATGCTCTGCAACTCAGGCAGGCGTTTCATTTTTGGAAAAATCTCCACTCCATCGAAATGGCATTCCTAGAACTAGCTGGGCACTGCGATTTGGTTTTGGGAGCTCTGCAGCTTCTAAACTAAATTGGCTTTTAAGGAAAGACTTGAAATTGGTGAAAGAGGTTATTTACAAAGTTTGGTCTATGGGGCAAACTGCAAGATCTCTTGGCCTTTCTAACTTCAGCAGCTCCCTCCCTAAGGAGTTTCGGGGAGCTGTTGGTGAACACCGGACTGGGAGATTCTGAGTATAAGCTGAGCCAGAAAAAAGATCTTTCGAAGAAGACAGCCTCACATTTAAGTGACCACTGCATAGACTCTGTCTTTATAATGCTTAAATAAAAAGTAGGAGGTTTTATATTTAAGCTGTTGATCTCTGGCTGGTCCTTTTACAGAGTTTTGCGAGGAACTCACTAGGAAACGAACGTTTTCCAAAGGAGGAGGGTGACTCTGAAGCTGGCTATTTGGCTTTTTTATTTATTCCTCCACGTTGTAACAGAATCTTCAGTGTTACCATCCGCCCCGTTGCTCTGTGTATACTGTCTCCTCACGCTCCAGCTCCAGGATTTATGGCCGGGGAAGAGCCTCCACATCTCTCCGAACCCACATCTCTCCCAACGAGGACATGATAACATCATCAACTCATCACTGAGCCATCCTCCTCAAGCGGCTTCTATCTCCCCCTAAGTGTGATAACCATCAGAGGCTGGTAATTCCCAGCCAATTATCTAATCCACATGTTGTCCGGATTGTGTAAACCCCAGCCCGTGAGGATCATAAAATAAATAAGCATGAAATGGTGTATAGTTTCCAATCTCCTCTCACCCGATAGGCCAGGCTGCCCAGTCCCAGCCTCGACTGTGGCTACTTGTCCTTCCAGAGGAAAAACGCAGCTTAGGTTAAAATCTGAACCTGTTGGCTGCTGTTTCTGAGACAGAGACCACAGACACACATGCCAGACACACAGGCCTGCCCTGTCCCCTTCCTATGCCTCAAATGGGCCAAATCTTCGTTTCACAAATACCTAATCGTTCAAATAGTCTTGTCCGGCAAGGCACCAGAATGGGGAGTTAAGACTCTGTATGGTTTGCAGAAAGAAAAACAGAACTGTCCCTCAAAAAGCAAAGGGTGGTAGGAATTTATAATGATGAGAGAGAGAGAAGCAGAAAAGGAGATTCCAGGCTCTAGGAAATGTACAGAATGATCAAATCAGACTGTGTTGTCTAGACATAAACACGGGGATGTCAAGGGGCTGCTGTGTGTGTGTGTGTGTGTGGTGTAGGGTTAGGTAAAGATTTGGACTGGGCCAGGAGTGGGGCCAAATGACCTCTAAATCCCTTTTTGCCTCTGAAATTCTTCAAGGCTGTATCTAAAAGCCTATAATTCCCAAATTCTATAATTCATAGATCCTATACTTCTCTAACAAAACAGACACTCTTTGATTCAAATGTTCTGTGATTCTAAGAGTCTATAATCCAATGAGTCTGTAATTATAAACTGCTATGATTATAGAAGTCTATGATTCCTTAATTCTACCGTTCCATGATGCTAATATTGTGTGATTCTAAGATTGTATCATTCAACGTTTCCTTAATTTAATATTCTAACATTCCACCATTCTCGAGTTCTGTGATTCTAAGAGACCACAATTCTGGTTTTCTATAAATTTTTTTACATTTCTAATGTTCTACAATTCTAGAATTCTGATTCCCTAGTCCTGAAAGTCCGTAATTCTAATGTTCTATGCTACTAAGACCCTAAGGCTTTCCTGTGATTCTATAAATCATTTTTTCAAGAATTCTAATAATCTATAATTCCAATATTCTGGGTTGCCAGGATCTTACAACACAAAGATAGTTTTATTCCAGGTTCTGTATTTTGAAGAGTCCATTATCCTAAGATTCTAGGCTCTGTGGTTTTAACATCGTATGTTCTCCTAATTCCAACACTTGGCTTATTTTAGGATTTCGTTATTGCAAATAGAAAGTCACTTCGGTTACAACGTACAGGAATTAAGCTGCAACGGGCGAAGAATTGAGTAGCTCCCACAGCCATCCCCTGAATCAGGCAGTTAGCCTGTCCCAGGGCCGCCCAGCTTTCCTCCTTGAGGGAAACGAGACCTGAAAGTGTCTGGTTTGCGCTGCCTGGGCTCCAGAGCTGCGGGCAGACAAAGGCGTGGGGAGGTGGGGAGCCCGGGGCCCAGGGTCAGGCCGAGGAGTTGGCCCCCACGCCTCCCGGAGGCCCCTCCTCAACCACCAGGTTTCCAAACATCTGCCAGCATTTGGGTCCCGATTGCTGTCCTTTAAAAGTATCCCTCTCCCTTTCTTGTTCCCCATCAAGGGCTCCCATGACAATCATTTCAAGCAGCTAATGAGTTTCAGATGGCCTTCAGGAGCCCGGGACGGATGGAAGCTGGGGGGTAAGTGTTCTTAGGCCGAGTTTCGTGGGCAGGGGGGAGGGGTGGGGGCGGGGGTCAGAAAGAAAAATCTTTTGTAGCTGAAGTGCTATGGGCCTCCGGGCCAGGCCTGGAGTCAGAACCTGGAAGGGAGCCTGTGGACAATCCACCATGCTCTCTACCTCCTCACTCGCTGTTTCAAACTTGGATGCAGTAAAGACCCAGGAGCATTATATGAAAGCATCGAGCCCTTCCTAAGGCCAAAATGTCATCACTCACCTGCTGATAGAAGCATCTTTGCAATAGACCGAAATAATCCTTGTCAGAATCTACATCTTCTGTGACTGTCGCTGTCCAGGAAAACGGGGGAAAAGCCCTGGGGCTCGCTGTGGTGCCATCTGACTCCGGCCGGTGCTGCACTGCCTGACCCCAAGTGGGGCTAGCTGTGTGGCACACTGACCCAGGGACCCCCAGCACTGCACCAGGACGGCTCAGCCAGCCCGAAGCTCCTTCCCAGCACCACTCCCTCCCTTTGGAGCACTTGTGTGCCCGCAGTTGGCCTGGGACCCCTGGGGGACTCACTATGACCTCAAGGGGAGCTTGGGAGACCAGAGGCACAGGAGGGAATGCCCAGGCTTTCATTTCCGTGGCATTCGGAGAGCCCGGGAGGCAGCCGGTGCCCAGAACCTGGCCAGGATTACACAGCGGGTTCTGTGGCGTTCTCCCTCCCGGCTGTTGGGGGACTTCCGCTGCTTTTAAGGTCTAATTTCGGGATCCACTTAAGTGAGCAGAACATTGAGAAAGGCACAGCAGCGCATTTCAGAAGAACACACCGCGCAGCCCACCGAGGCCATTCGTGTCCAGGAATTTCGGGGGACAACTCTGCCACAGGATGTGTACAGTCTCAGGTTGGGAGGGGGTCTCTCCTGGCAAGGGAGAGCAAACCTTATAATTAAGGAACTTTGCCGTTTCCTTGAAGACATCCACAACAACCACCGCGTCCTCCCCGTTGCCTAAACAGGACAAATCCCGGGTTAAGCAGTTCCTGGTGGTCCGCTCTCACACATGTGCAGAGGGAGAAAAAAACCCCGCCTGGAAGCTGGCCTCCCTGCTTCCCAGCAGCAGCCGCCTCCCTCGCCCGGCCTCGCCACCCCCCCCCCCCCGCAATTAAGGGTAATCTTTTGTTGCCTGGAAAGTGTAAAAATCGCTGGCTTTTCTTTTTGCATGCATAATATCATTTCCCCTCCAAGTGCGTTATTTGGTTTGGGAATTACATCTATTTACAAGAGTAGATGTTGCACAAAGGTTGTGTTTATGTGGAAAATTATATCGGTGACACGGGCTGATTGGCATGTGGAGGCTGGGAGAGCAGGCCGAAGAGGCCTTCTCATCAGCTTGGAATAACAAAATGATTGTATTTTCAGCAAAGCTAATTGATCACATACCTCGCTGGGCTATCTGTTTACTCAAAGGCCGGCCAGGCCCTGGGAAGGTGGAGAAGAGAGAGCCCCGGGGCAGTGGTCACCGCCAGACCCAGCCAGCCTTCCAAGGTGCTGAGGTGCGGGGCCAAGACGAGGGCATGGGACAGGTCATGGGGTCATGCGGTTGGACGGAGAGGTGGGCTGACCCTCCTCGGGAAACCAGGCCTGGGCCTGAAGCTGGCAGACTGTGCCCTTCCCCCAGGACCCCGGAAGTCAGCGTGAGATGCAGAGGGTGTGGGAAGGGCAAGTTAGAGTAGGATCAGGGGCCACTGCAAAGAAAAATGAGCTCATTCCCTTCCTCTCTTCCGTTTGGGAAGCTGACCCAAGAAGGGCTTTTCAGCTGGTGCTGAGCTGGCTGTGCGGGGCCCCTCGGGAGTGAAAGCTCTGGAAACCTGGCTGGGAATGTCTGCCTTGACTGAGGGGGCTCTGTGGCTTTTCAGGGCTGTCTTTGCCCGCTCTGGGGAGCTCTCCATCAGGGCCTGAGCTGCGAGGCTAAATGGGAAAGACAACTTGCGGGAGTTTGGGGACGTGGCCAAGGACTGCATTCAGCTTCCAAACCCACCAGCAGGGAACCTGAGCCCAACGTTCTCTGACACCCTCCCAGAACAAAGACCCTGCTTCTGGCCTTTGGGGAAGGAGGTGCTTATCCATAGGCTTGTGACCAGCCTTTCTGGGCACAGGGGACGAATCAGTGTGTGAAAGGCCTCCTAAAGAGAGATTAACTTCCCCAAACTGACCCGAAGGGGCCAGGCCTCCGGGCCACTCTTCACTCACCTCAAAAAGCACAGGGCTGGAATTCCATTTCCTCCCTAGTGTTACAGCTCCAGTTGTGTGGGGGAAGAAAACAGAAGAGTTGGATACAGTTAAGCAAGTGCTTGTATTGAAAATGACCAATTACTCTAAAAACGACTTGCTGAGAATTAGTCAAGGAACTGATTAATTCACCACTCACTTTGCAAACACAAAGGACCTTTGAAAACCACCCTTTAAAAATAATGGGTCATCCCCGCATATTATGACGATGGCTGGTTATTTCACAAACTTCCAGTTGGAGTCAGTCAAGTTACTAGTCAATCCTTTACAAACGACTAGGCACAAGCACCAGCCCCTGGTTTGACGCGTTCCAACTGTGGTCTGCTCTCCTTGTTGCTAATCAGTCTTGTATTTATTTTTTTTTAAGATTTTTATTTATTTATTGGACAGATAGAGATCACAAGTAGGCAGACACGCAGAGAGAGAGCGGGGGAAGCAGGCTCCCCACCGAGCAGAGAGCCTGATGTGGGGCTCGATCCCAGGACCCCGGGATCACGACCCAAGCCAAAGGCAGAGACTTTAATCCACTGAGCCACTCAGGTGCCCCATCAATCTTGTATTTAGTTAACATTTCCTTAAACAAGGATCAAGAAATCTTTGGGAACCATCAATAAGGAGGAATCCCAAAATCCTGAATGACCACTGAACCCAAAAGCACTGTTTTACAAACGGGAAGAGGGAAGGCTGGCTTACTCCAGCCTCTGCTGATCCCAGCTGGTGACAGAGGAACCAGGTTTGTGGATGAGTTGGGGGTCCTTGGATGGGGTGATACTGCATAAACTCCAGGTACTTCTTCTCCAAGCTCAGCCATGAGGTTTTCCCCCTCTATCCAGGGATGAGCTCCGCAAGCCCTGATTTGGAATCTATTCCCAGTGGCACTGTGTATGCTCGTCTGATTATCTGTCCACCATTGCATTTCAAAACCTCCAGCCCTTCCGAAAAGACAAGCAGCTTATTAATGTGGCGCTCTTGGAATTGTTTTTTAATTGGAAACATTTTGCAGTGAAAGAACATTAATAAAACCTGAATCCAAATCAAACTTCTCTGTGTATGTTATTTTTACTCCACAGTCAAATGCTTTTATTAGATTTAAAACTTTCATTGTGCTTTTTATCTCTGGCTGTATAATGTTCTATAATAAAAAAAAAAAAACCCAATGACTTCGAAGTCTGGCAAAATAATATACTTTCTTGGATGTCTCTGTGTGTTGCCAATTAGCTTTGCTGTGAACGCAGGCCCCCATCCATCACCCGCCTCTGGGTGGCTGTAAGGGAGACCTAATTTGTTTCAGATGCCCGGTGCTCTCTGAGCCATTCACCAGCGCCTCCAACCTGCTGAGGAGCGGCTAGGCCAAAAAAAGAGATGAATGACAAGAAAAACCCGAGACAAGCCACAGGGACCCCTTATCAGAACGGGGCCCGGCTCTGCCCACCCCATGGGAGAATCTCAGCCTCCGTGTCTCCCTCCCAGTCCCTCCACCTCACATCCCCCCACACACCCTCCTCCATTTCTTCTCCCCTTGCATGACCCAGAAGACCCAAAGCTCACAGGCTGTGAGGCCTTGAGTAGAGAGAATGGAAGGCTTATCCTTTTCCTCTAGCTTCCCAGGGCTGGCCGCTGGCCGTTACCCTCCCAGCCCATTCCCACCCCCTCCCACCTACTCCTTTTACAAGCCCGACTTTTAAACCTCCAGTTCCCTAGGAATTTTATGAATGCTCGACACAAGCCAAAATAAACTCGTAAAGAAAAAGTTTCTAAAGAAGGTCATAGACCCGTACAGCAAGTGCTAAGCGGCAAATACAAAAGTTCTTCGGGTGGCTGGGGCTCAGGTCTGGGTGGCGGAAGGTTGGGGTCAATGGAAGGAAGGGCAGGGAAGAAGGAATAAGGAATGAAGACTTCTTTTTCTCTACTGAATAGAGTAAAGAGGAAATCTCTAAATCCCAGACCCACTGAATCATTATTGAAAGAAAGAAAGAAAGAGAGAGAGAGAGAGAGAGAGAGAAAGAAAGAAAGAAAGAAAGCAAGCCCTACTATAATTTGACTCCTCATTTTAATGAAGCTCTAGACCAGGTAGGTGAGAGATTTGTCCTAGTCACACAGCAAGCTGGTCTATCCAGTGCTGAAGCTAGGTGCTCTGACTCGCAGTCTAGAGACTTCCCTCAAAGAAGGAAAAGAAGGGTCTTCGGGGTCGTGGAATGTTGTAACTCTCTGGAACAGTGCTGCCCACTAGAGTAGCCCTTCAGCACACAGAGCTGGTCCATCAAAAATTCAGTCTCCCAGCAATGTCTCAAGGGCCACCACATTGGTAAGCCCCGATATAGAACATATCCATCATTGTACAAAGTTCTATTGGACAGCAATGCTTGGAGGGTCCAAATTGTTGGCCTTTGAAGGCATAATTGTGGTCATGGTGCTAGATGGTTCCTTCCTCTGAGCTTTCATAGGCCCTAGAACTCCTACTGCCACCCATCATGACACATGCACCTTGGGGGCTGGGGCCCCATCTCTCTTCTCTTTTCACCCCCATGATGACCAGCACGAGAGAGTTTCAAAGAAGATTTAGTCTCAAAGCTTAGGGTTGGAAAGGGAGCTCAACTAAACCACTCCCAGGGCAAGAATCTGCCCCAGAGCCTCCCAGAGGGTGGTCCTATCCACCCACTGTCTGCACATTTCTAGGCCTAGAGACCTTACTGTCTCCCTAGGCAGCCCTAACCCATTTCTGAAGAGCTAGAATAATGAGAATATACTTTCTAAAATCTAGCTGAAATTTCCCCACTTACATCCTTGACCTTGGCTCTGCCCTCTGTGGTCTCATAATACTGATTTTGCTTTTCCTTCTATATAAATACTCTTCTAATAGCTAAATGTGGTTCAGTCACTCCCTCTTCCTTTTCGAACATGGAACTCACCACTGAACTATCTAATTCTAGATGTGGACTGATCGCAGAAAATAACCGAGGCTGATCGCCCTTAACCTAGAGACTATTCTTCTGTGAATGCCACACACACTTCCAACTACTCCATTACTCTAAAGACTCATACTGGGTCTGGGTTGTGAAGACCACCCAGGCCACATGAATGGTCCCATGGCTAACGGGATAGACAGGCTAGATACTGCCCCAGTGCTGAATAGGTTAGATAAGGCCCCTGCCAATATGGCTTTTTGACCTGGGCAAGCAGGGCCCCTGTTCCTGTCCCACTCTCCAGGCAGGCCTATACTTTGGACTACCTTTCTCAAATGTTTCTAGGTCCGTCACCAATACCTGCCATTGTTCAGGGTGATAGTACCACATAGGTGAGATTCTCTGAGACCAGACTGAGACCCACATAGGCTCTAGTCCATTCCTCCCCTTCAGGGCTCTTTCCAACCATCTACTTCATGCACGGGGTTGACTAGATGCCCCAAGAGCTCCAGGACTCATTTCTGTGGGTTTGTCTGGGGGCTCTGGTCCTGCTAGAACAGCATGGCCAATGGATAACTTCCATTAGCAACATGGTACTTCTTTCGCAGGGTCTCCAGAACGGTGCTGATGTACCGATTTTGGATGACTCAATTGTTTGGATAGACAGGAGTCTGGAGCTCCCAGAAGGAGCATTCACAATCCAAAGGGAGAAGCAATCTATTCTAAAGGTTATGAGAGAAGAAGCCCTGGGTGAGCCCAGAAGAAAGAGCCCAGAGGGCTTCCCAGAGGCAGTGTTACCAAAGCTTGGTCTAAAGAATGAGCCAGGAAAGAGAAAAGTGGGAGAATTCCAGGGGCTCTGAGCACAGTGCGGCCTGGCAGTGTAAGCTGGGTGGATTGCTGAACTTTTTTGAACTCCAGTTTAATTGTAAATCTAAGAGAACCTGCACCTCACAGGGCTAAGCCTTCATTCAGTCACTCAAAGCATGTCCTGAGAACCATGAAGACAGACCCTGTGAGGTGCGAGGGACGTCCAAAAGAGTAAAGCGAGCTCCTGAGCTTGACCCATGCACGATGGCAGTGTGGCCAAGAGATTCCAACCTCCCTGGAGCCCCACAGGGGGGCTCATTAACTCCAGCCTTCCTGCCCCTTAAGCTTAATCTTGAAGGAAGCTTAATAAGAGTCATCAGGGTGGAGAAGATGGGAGGAGCATTCTAAGCTGGGGGAACAGTATGTGCGAAGGCCCAGAAGTCTGAGCAAGACTGAGATCGTTGGGGCTCCAGAAGCAGCTCCATATCCAGTGGTAGGTATGACGCATGTCACCTGTGGCTAGAATTTGAGACCAGAGCCTGAAAGGCCTTGAATGTCCTTTGTCGTATGAGTAAGACGGAGCTCTGGAGGATTTTAAGCCTGAAAGTCATCCGATCAGATTTGCAGTTTGTTGCGTTTCTCTGGAGGCCAGTGTGGGGGCTGGACTGTTGAGTGAGAGGCTGGAGGCTGGGAAGGCAAGGAGGAGGCTGGTGGGATGTCCAGCTCAGAGAAGTTGAGGCCGTCACCAAGGGGCATGGAGGAGGGGCCTGGCCAGACTGAAGGCTCACATAGGAGGCTGATTCAAGGAAAGTTTAATCATCATTGGATGTGTGTGGTAGGGGACAGGCGGAGCCAAGAATGACTCAGGTACGTGGCGTGTTTGTCCTCCAGCAATTATGGCAATGTTAGCTAGCATTTATTACTCATTCATTATGTGCTAGGCAACATGCTAGGCATTTTACACACATGATCTCATTTAATCCTCCCAGCAATTTTGTGAGGCAGCTACCATTTATCCCCCAGTTTATGAATGAGGAAAATGGCTCAGAAAGGTTAGGTAACTTGCCCAAAGTCACACAGCAGACCCAGGGCTGGCATTCTGGGCAGCCCTCAGGGGCTCTATTCTTCTAACCCTCCTGCTTTTCTGTCAGGCTCAGGCTCTGGGCTCCTGCCAGGCCGTCCACACCCTGTCTGACCACCCAGGCACTCAGGCACGGAATGTTGCCTTGTCTGCGTCTCCCTCAAGGCTTTCCTACACAAGAGCAAGGGCTGTGCAACTGAAGAGACCCATACTCAGCCATCGTCCCCCCGCAGCATGCTTGCTGAGCCCCACCCCAGGCCAGGCCCTGTGCCTGGAATGCAGACAGGACAGACTTGGCCCCTGCGAAGTGCACTCAGCTAGGGGGACAGGATGGGAACAGGATGGGAGGCCAGTGGCTGCAGACTCCCACCCGACCACTCCATCTAAAGGCGCACTCTGCCCATCTCTGCCTCTAATCTCAGCCCCTCTCTGCTTGTTCATAACCTTCATCGGAGGTGAATCATTTTATATTTCTGTTTGTGCTATCATCCCCATTAGAGGGAATTTCCCTGTTATGGGCTCAATTGTGTGCCCTCAAAAATTATAGGTTGACATCCTGACCCCCTGTACCTTCGAATGTGACTATATTTGGATATGGAATCTCTTCAAAGGGATAATTAAGTTAATGAGGTTACTGGGATGAGCCCTAATCCAAAATGCCTAGTGTCCTTATGGGAAGAGGTGATGGGGACACAGACCTGCCCAGAGGGGAGACCACATGAGGCCAGAGAGAAGACGGCCATCCACAAGCCAGGATGAGAGGCCTCAGAGAAAACCAGTCCAGGCCGCACCTTGATTTCAGACTTCCCACCACCAGAATTGTGAGAAAACAGATTTCTTTTGTTTAAGCCTCTGTCCGTCTCTGGTACTGCATTCTGGCAGCCTGGGCCGCCGAAGGCCCTCCCTGAAGGACACTGCCCCGTTCTCCAGGCCTAGCATCATGCCTCGCCCGTGACTAGGCGATCAGTAAATATCTGTTGATTAAGTGTGAGTATGAGGGTGTGTGTGTTTGTGTTACGCTTACACACTGCCATGCTTGCAAGGATCTGTGGGCACACGTCTGTGTACAGAAGAACTCAAGTGTGTCTGCATGTGTGCCCTTTGACCTCTGAATCTGTGACCCGGTGTGAATATGTGTTTATGGGTGTCTTTGCATGCAAGAGAGCAGACTGAGTGACACACGCTCACGTGTTTGTGAACAGAGGTATGGTGGGTGTGGAAACATGGCTGAGCGTAGAGAGTGCTGTGCGCGCCTCTGTGAGCCTCCCACCCAAGTGTGCGTCTGGCCATATCCGTATGCACACAGGAATATGAGTGTATGAACTGCGGCCTTGCGTCTGTGTGAATCCTAGCCCAGGAGTCTGGGGGTCTGAGTGTGTGCCTTTGCACTCACATGTGTCTGTCCTACACCATGGCTGGAACAGTGGCGGTCTCCGTTCTGGCCTCATGCTGGGGAGGGATCTTCGCGGCTCCCAGGAAGAACTTCCCAAAGGAGGCTGAGGAGGGTGGGAACTCCCCATCCAGACCCAGCCCTGAGGGGCAGTGGAGGAGAAAGGCTGAGCTCCCCTTGGATGCCATCTCTGTCCCTGCTTTCCCAGAATGGGTTACTTCCCTGCCCTGCTAGACTGCCTTCCCCAGTCTCCCTGATCCCACACCACTGCCCCCATACAGATTGCTCAGTTTGGCCATGAGACTGTGCTTACAGGCTGTGTCTCCTTCCTCCGGTGCCCGGTGCCCTGTCCCCTGTGCCTTACTTTCTCTTTTGGAACTCAGATGCCAATGAGGACATCAGGTGGTATGCTAAGACAATTGATATGTTTTATTCCTCCTTCCGAGGTTCCTTTTTCCTCTGGGGGGTACAACTCTGCACTCACTGCCCCAAGGGAGGTGTATGGCAGGGCAGAAAATGCCCGGCCAGCAAGTGTCCCCTGTTCTTCTTTTCCCAAGAGAAACAGCGCTGTGCAGAGAAGCTGAGACAGAGAAATGACACCCACTGGCCTGGAAGCCCCAGCAAGGGGCAAGGAGCTGGACTTCCCAGACCCAGGCTATGCGGGGACACAGAGCCCAAGCTAGGATGCCCCCAAGCAGAGAGGACGAGGATGGCCCTGGTGAGCCTGTGCTGTGGAAGGCAGGGTGGCTACCCAGAGCCACCAGGGGCCGTGTGGCCGTGTGGCAGGGGCAAGGAACAGCTGACTGACAACCAGAGCAGCTCCTCCTGGCCCTGGCACCCGAGAGTGACAAAGGTCACGTTCCCTACCAGCTCAGTGAGGAGGGGACTCAAGCACTCAGTTCCTGTTGAGGCCACACAGGGACTGGCTCTGTCGTGTACACCTGGACCATGGACTAGTTCACACCCAGTGTTCACACCCACAGTCGGCCTTTGCCGGAGCTCACCTCATCTTAGGGGCAGGTCTAAGAGGTAAGTGCTATGATGGGTCCCTTTGTCATGACCAAGAACCTGAGGCACAGAGCAGCTTGTGTGGCCCACCATGGCTCTGTAGCTGAGGTGGGGTTCCAGTCCACCCTGATCACTACACCATGTCCCGGAATCTTCCCAACCAGCCCCCCCAGCCCCCGCCAGTCCATTCCATATACTCCAGAAGTAAATGCAAATCTCCATGCCACCCTGCCTGTAGTACCTTCCTCCAAGGGAAGCTCACAGACCACTTCCTTCAGGAAGCCTTCCCTAACTGCTTTCCTCCCACCCATAAGGGGTCCTTAGATTTCCCTGGATTTTTCTTTAGGTTTCTCCAGTTCCCACAGGTAGTTTCCATATGGTTCTATCACTTCTTACCTTGGGAGTGTTAACCCTAAGACTGTGAGCTTCTTTGACACATGAGATTAACCCTGTGGCCGCTGAACACCTAGTACAGAATAGAGACTTGGTACATGTTTGGTGAATGAATGAATGACGTCGCTCATCATTCAGGCCCAAGCTAACTCTTTTCTCCTTCAGGAATCTCCTCTGACCATGAAGAGTGGGTGGCAGGGGAGCAGAGTTGGGCTCCTAAGTCATACCTACTCAATTCTGTCCCTAAGGTACTGTGGCAGTCATCCCCTTGTCTGAAGCTTAATGCCTCTTTACCTGAAATGGAGCTAATTTGAGAACAAAGTGGTGCTGGCGCAAGCACACGAGACAAACCCAGAGCTTGCTCCTGTCCCTGGGCCTGGCCTACCCAGATTGTCTCTGCCCCAGGCTCTCGGCCTGGCCTCCAGGGCCCCTGGAGCTTCACCCAGACCCAGGCCTCCCAGCCTCCTGTCTTGGCACCAACTCCAGCTGCACCAGCCACTGGCTAGGCGCTGCAGGAGAACCTCAACTTGGGGGCCGTGGGGCCCCGCGGGGGAGGTCAGGCTGGCAATTTATGGCGTGTGGAACCAGCTCCCACCCAACACATGATCTGTCAAGGCCGTGTTTTCCTTGGAAAGTTGCTCCTGCGTGGAACCCTCTTCCCGGCAAGCAGCTCTCCCTCAGGTGCTCCCAGAGTTCATGGGCAGGCAAGGGGGAGCAGAGGGGGCCCGAGGCCTCCTGGGAAGGGGCTGTCTCCATCAGAAATAACAAATGCATTTCCTCCGTTCTGGGCCTCAGCCCGAGCACATTCCAGCGGGCAGGGCCATGCAGGTGCCGAGGGGCAACGGAGCTCCTGGGTGCTGGGAGGGAGGCCTCGCCCGGCTCTCTGATTCCACCCACCAGAGACTGGGACAAAAGGGGATGAAGAACACATTTAAGAGCAAAGACATGGTGGGGTGGAGAGTCTCAGAGATAGGACAAGACAGAAAGAGAGACAGACAGTGAAGAAAAGGGGCAAGCAGAGGGCAGCCAAGGCCTTGGTGTGGGGATGGGGATGGTGGAGAGGCAGGAAATTGGGAGAGAGAACAAGAGGGAGTGAGCCGGACTGACAAGAAGCAGGAAGATGATCAGTGAGAGGTGAGAGGAGGCCAGGGGAGAGAGAAGAGCAGATCCATGGAGTAGATCAGGGAAGGAAAGACGGGTGGGGCCAGGATGGCCCAGCCAGGCAGTGGGAGAAGCACAGCCCCAGGACCCCAGATGAAGGGCATGGCTTGGTTCCACATTGATTTAGAACAAATCCCAGGGCCTGTCACAAAGACCTGTCTACTCACTGCCTTCCCAGACAGCTGTGGTCCCTGGACCTCTGGCTGGGAAGTGGGGGCACAGGTCAGTGGGGCCCCTAGAGGACAAGGGGCCACATGGAAGGCTTAGGGTGGAGGGGACTGGAACTGGTGGAGGAAGGAACCACCACCATGGAGTGGTGGTTGGCGGTCGAGGGACAGTGAGGAGACGCATCAGGCATTCTGGCTGGGCCGAAGAGGAGGAAGAGGAGACATGGATCCCCAGTTTCTTGGAGCCAAAGGCCACTGCAGTTTTCATAGGATCAGACTCCACTTGAAAGCCAGGCTTTCAAAGAGCCTCCATCTAGGGAGCCCTCACTGAATGCCAAGGTCCTCCTCCTGCTGCTGGGGACACTGCAGCGGACAGGAGACAGAAAGCGTACCTCCACGGAGCTTACTCTCTAGCTGGAGGACAAAGACAACAGACAGAACAGTGGCATGGGCTGATGGCCTGTGAGGCAAAACTATATGCTGTGAATAACCACGGAGCCAGGAAGGAGGGAAGGAGCGAGGGGCGGATGATTTGGACTGGGGTTCCCAGCCAAGACCCAGCGGCAGGCCCTGAATGAGCAAGCTGGGAGAATGTCTAGAGGAAAGAGGTGGGAGCGTCCGTGGGGCAGCAAGCAGGATGGTGGGGCCCAGGGCGAGGGCGGGGGCGGGGGGTGCAGGGGTGAGGCGGGAGATGGAAGCAAGGTGGGAAGAGGAGCAAGGTCCACTCCCAGTGGGATGGGGGAGTAGTGGAGGGTTTGAGCAGAGGAGTGACATGAAATGTCTTAGCTCATTGAGGAGGCGACAGCCTTTCCCAGTCTCAGTAAGAGCCAGGGATGGCTGCAACCCAGGCGGTAACAGGAAGGTCGGGGAAAGTGGTCAGGGTCTGGACCCCTGAAGGCAGAGCCAACGGGATGAGCAGAAAAATTGCAGGGGGTGGGGGGTTAGAAGGGAAGACCAGAGTCACAGCCTCCCCGCAAGACCTCTTGCCTCTGCTCTCACCTCCCGGGCCAGAGATCTCGCTCCCCTGCCCAGGCACCCACTCTTCTTGGGACAGCCCTGCTAGAGAGCAAATTCTTCCTCTGGGCAGTGCTCAGACCTGCCGTCCAGGAAGGCTCATCGGTGGGTTTCAGTAGGCACGCAGATGGGACGGCAGTGGCAGAGAGCCCCAGAGACTCCCCGAAGACCATCCAGAGAGGAGCTGAGCCAATGCAAGGGAGACTGACCCCCGCCTGCCAGCAGATCGCCCCTGACTCCTGGTACCCATCCCATCCTCAGGGTGCTGCCTCCTGTGCCAGAATGTCCTATTTCCCTGAAGTATTGGCCGCATGGACGGAAGGGAACACAGGTGATAGTTAAAAGAATTCAGTGGGTTACAAGAGCTCATGTGGGTAAATACTGCCACCGAGCTAGTAGTCAATAAATGTTGTTTGTCACCATTATTATTATTATTATTATTGATTTTGCCATTATCATCAGAGATAAAGTCAGACAGATCCAGACCCAAGTTGTTTCCTTGGACAAAGTATTTAACTTCTCTGAGTCTCAGAGTGTACACTTACAAAGACAGGGCGTAACAAAACTTCCCTCATATTGTTGTGACTAAATGCAATATGGGGCTCCTGTGTGGCTCAGTCAATTAAGCGTTCAACTCTTGGTTTCAGCTCAGGTCATGAGCTCAGGGTCGTGAGATTGAGCCCCACATCCGGCTCTGCGCTCAGTGCGGTCTGCTTAGGATTCTCTCTCTTCCTCTCCCTTGGCCCTCCCCTCTCTAAAATAAATAAATAAATTTGGGGGGGAAAATGAGATAACGTATGTACAGAACTTGGTGCGGCACCCGACACAGAGGAAGTACGATGATTGGTGCTCAAGTGGTATGTTGGAATCAGCTCATACCATCTTGTGAGCTGATTAAGTTTTCAGGAATTGTATGATTCAGTTATTGAAAACAGCTGCCAATAAGAGTTAAATATTTTGGGGGTGCCTGGGTGGCTCAGTCAGTTAAGCATCTGCATTTGGCTCAGGTCATGATCCCTGGGATCAAGCCTCACATAGAACTCCCTGCTCAGCGCAAAGTCTGTCCCCCCCACCGCCCTCCCCCCTGCTTGTGCATGCTCTCTTTCTCAAATAAACAAATAAAATCTTTTTTAAAAAGAATTAAAATATTTTTAAAGTATATAAACATGCAATTAAAGAAATTAAATTTAAAAATTATAATACTCAAATCCCGCCATTTCCTAATTATTTACTTTTTACTATGATTATCTGTTTTCTTGAGGTTATTTACATCTACTGCATGGTGGAAATACTACATAGTGGCATGCTATTGTGTATCCCTTCCCAATTCTGTGTTGAGCAATGTCATCTTGGTAGCTTAGAATCAGTCATGATGGCAATATTTACACCTCAAAAATTGGCAAAGCTACAAATCAGCACTTGATTTATTGTTTTTGTGATTAGCTAGATTTTAAAAAGCAATGGAGAAAATAGTCATAATGCAAATCAAACCCCAAAATTGTCATACCCATAACACACCAAACAATGAGGAAATACTCTTCCAAAACACAAAGACTATTGACAAATAGGCAAAGAATCTATTCACATCATTGATGAAAGAGTGAAGTTCCAACATACATCATTCTTATTTTACTTTCATCTTACTTGTTAATATAAACAAAATGATCAACTAACACCTATTTCAGAACCATGCTCTTTTATCAGTTCAACCATAGGTTGACTACAAATATGAAATCAAAAAGCATCTTGTATGAATTAATTGGCTATATGGAGTTAATAATAAAATATGTTTCATATTTTTTTATTATTTCTGAATTGTGTGCTATACATTCTCTATATCTGTAAAATTTATTTTATATACACATGCAATTTTGGGAGATGGTAACATTTATCAAGCACATCGCTGTGGTCATAGTTATTTTATCACTGTTGCTATTATTTATAATTCAATATGGTTTCTGGTATTGGCAGACTAGTTAATTCAGACCAAACTCCCCTGATAAGAACAACTAGAAAAGCCAAACAATAATAATAAAACACATCTGTTTGAAGGCATTGGCAAGCCAACAAGGCAGTGAAGAGTTATGGGAACAAACCGAACAAAGAAGGAAATTCAGACACCTGTGTTTAGCATTTGAGGTGGTTTTTCCCCTGAATGTATTTGCTGATTCCAATAGAGGCAGTTGAGAGGCTGAGACACTGAACAGAGCTTTCAACAGACTCATGAAACTAAGGGGACAAAACTGGGAGCCCAGGGTCTGCCAAGAAGGCTTTTGGTTGAGACCCTAATGGGCTGCACCCAAGGAGAAAGGGATAACAGAAAATATATTCCACTGATAGGGAAGATAGCCCATCTCTAAAAGATCTTAGTCACTGACTGGATAACTATGATTCAGAAGTCCCAGTGCCATAGCCATAGACACCTCTAGGAGCTAAATGTATCTCCTCTGGTCAAAGACGCTATGAGCCCAGCACACAACTTATCTCTACAATTTTGTACATAAAATGTTCAGAACACAATCCAAAATAACCAGGCACATGAGACTATGTGAATTAAAAGACATGAAGCAATAGAAACAGACCCACAGGGACACCTGGGTGGCTCAGTTGGTTAAGCAGCTGCCTTCGGCTCAGGTCATGATCCCAGCGTCCTGGGATCGAGTCCCGCATCGGGCTCCTTGCTTGGTGGGGAGCCTGCTTCTCCCTCTGCCTCTGCCTGTGCTCATGCTCGCTCTCTCTCCCTCTCTCTCTCTGACAAATAAATAAATAAAATCTTAAATCCCTAACTACCTTTTAAAAAAAATAAAAAATAAAAAATAAAAAAAAGAAACAGACCCACAGGAGAGCCAGCAAAGTTCATTAATTGGATATGGACTTTAACATAACCATGCTGAATATGTTCAAGGAATTGTAAAGCAAGGTGGAGAATGGCAACGGAAAAATGAAGCGATGAAAAAGAATTAATTGGAAATTCCAGAACTGAAAATGAAATCTCTGAAATTAGAAACTTAGTGGGCCCGTTTAATGGCCTGTTAGATCTAGCTGAAGGTGGAATGAATGCGCTAGAAGGTAGGTTCAAAGAAAATACTCAGAATGACATACAGAGAGACAGAGGGATGTAAAATACCAAAAGAATATAAGGCGGGCCTATAATTAGTGTCCCAGGTAGAGAAAAGAGAGAATGTGACAGAAGCAAGCCACAGAATCAATAAACTTTGCAAAACCAAAGCAGGATTAATTCAAAATAAACTACACCATGTTACAGTTAAGCTGCTAAAAGCAAAACAAGCAGAAAAATCTTAAAAACAACCAGATAAGAAAGAGGCATCACCACCAAAGGAGCAGTGATTGGATTAATAGTTTACTTCTCAGTGGAAGTGGTGGAAACCACAAGACAATGAAGTGATAACAGCAAACAGCTGAAAGAAAATAATGTGATCTAGAATTCAACCCCAGTGCATATGGTCTTCAAAAATGAAGGCAAGATAAAGATATGTTTTAGATGATTTTTTAAATGAGAGAACTTATCACAGGAAAACCTGAACTACAAGAAATATTAAGGGAAATCTTGAAAGAAAATGATCCCAGATGGAAGCTTGGATAGGCAGGAAGAAATGAAGAACAACAAAAAGACTGAATATATGGGTGAACACATGGGAATATGGACAGGACAAAACGATAACAGTAACATCCCGTGTGGTTTAGAAATACAGGTCGTTAAGACACATGAAAACAATAGCTTTAAATTTGAGAAAGGGTAAATGCAATTAAAGTGCTCTAAGATTCCCTTTTCAAGGAGAAATAAAAGTAAAAATTTAAAGACTATATAATGTTTGTAGTTTGCAGCATATTTTTAAAACTCTAGGTAAATCACTTAAAAGAAAGTAAAAGAAGGTAAAATAACCAAATTTTTTGGAGACAAATTATATAATAAAGATGCTCAATAAATCCAGGGAAAAAAGCAAGAGAAGAGGGAAGAAAAAGGAACATAGAACAGGCAGGACAAATAGCAAACAAATGGTAAGATGTAGATTTAAACCCAAATATTTTAGTAGTCACATCAAAATATAAATGACCTAATGGCTTCAAATTAATAGATTTAAAAATTGCCAGCCTATATTGAAAATGAATCCAACCATATGTTGCTTTTAAGAAATATGCCTAAAATACAATTTTACAGAAAGATTGAAAACAAGAGGATAGAAAAAGTTATAATATACAAACTGATTTTTTTAAAAGCTGATATAGCCATATTAATATCAGACCATGCAGACTTTAAGATAAAGTTTCACCCAGGTTGATAGATATAAGATCCATAATCTAAAACTCTATTTTATTTCTGGGGCACCTGGGTGGCTCAGTCAGTTAAGTGTCCAACTCTCAATTTCAGCTCAGATCATGACGTCGAGGTTACATGTGAGACTGAGCTCCATGCTGGGCTCCACCCTGGACAAGGAGCCTGCTTAAGAATCTCTCTATCTCGGGGGGAAGGGGGGAGGGAGAGGGTGGTGGGGTTTTGGACATAGGGGAGGGTATGTGATATGGTGAGTGCTGTGAAGTGTATAAACCTGGCGATTCACAGACCTATACCCCTGGGGCTAATAATACATTATATGTTTATTTAAAAAAAATTAAAAAAACAGAATCTATCTCTCCCAAAAATAAGAAAAAAATTACAAATTCCATTTTCTTTTTTTTTTTTTGAAGATTTTATTTATTTATTTGACAGACAGAGATCACAAGTAGGCAGAGAGGCAGGCAGAGAGAGAGAGAGGAGGAAGCAGGCTTTCTGCTGAGCAGAGAGCCTGATGCGGGGCTCGATCCCAGGACCCTGAGATCATGACCCGAGCCGAAGGCAGAGGCTTAACCCACTGAGCCACCCAGGTGCCCCTCCATTTTATTTCTGTAAATTTATACCAAACAATTTAAAGATGGCAACTATAACAGCACTAAAAACAATCTAAGTATCTAAGGATAAAAACAACATGTGCAATCTACATCAAAAACTATCAAACGTTATTGAGCGAAATTAAAGAGGCACTGAAGAAATGGAGGGAGAGTCCACATTCATAGATTGAAAGACTCAATATTTCAATGATGTCAGTTCTCTTCCACTTGATCTATAGATTCAATGCAATTTCGATCCAAATCCCAGTGATAGGCTTATGATAACTGACAAGCTGATTCTAAAATTTATATAAAAATGCAAGAAGCCAAAAATAACCAAGAGACTCCTGAAAGAAAGGAGATGGGAAATCTTACTCTACTACTAGCTATAAAAACTAACCATAAAGCTCTAGCAAGATACACTAATTAAAGCAAGTTTGTACTGGCTACAAGGATAGCTTAGTAGATTGATGGGAAAAAAGATCAGACATAAACTCATGCTTTAATGAGTGTTTGATTAAAGGCAAAAATGGCACCTCAGAGCATTGGACAAAGAAGGGACTTTTTCATAGATAGGACTCAGTCAAATGTTTACAATATGGGAAGAAATTAAAACTAATCTCTTCTTCACACCATACGAAATCAATTCAAAATGAATTTTAGATTTAAAGTGAAACAGAGAACTATAAAGTTCTTGGAATACAACATAGAACATACCCCATGAACAAGGAGTAGGGAAAGATTTCTTAAACAGGATACAAAAGCACTATTCATAAGGAAAATCCCAGCCCAGTGCTGGGCAAGAGAGTTACCAAGACAAACAACATAGTCCCTGTCCTCAAGGAGTTTTGCCTAAAGGGGAAGTGAGTGAAAAAGAATAGATGTGGCAGTGTTTAGCAGATTTCTAGCACCTACTAAGGGGACCTTTGTTGGTACAAGACGGAGAGCGTGGGGTGGCATCAGGCAGACCTGGTGCATGGCTGGCTCTACTACGTCCTAGCTGCGACCTTGGGCAAGTCACTTAAACTCTCTATCCTCAGATTCTTTGTAAGATGGGAAATCTGCCAAAGGTTCCTTTAAGAACTGAATATGATGACATATGTAAATGCCTGACACACGCGGGGTACTGCACAGGACCTAGCTCCCTCCTTTTCCCACCCAAGGAACAGATTTCTAGTGTTGGTTTGTGCTGGGCTTTGAGAAATGAGTGGCTATCCCCAAATAAGATTCACCTTGTGGGACCTCCCCTCACCCCCACCTTCTCTCATCCCCACCCGGACCCCAGCACCCGGCTGGGCACCCAGGTGGTCTTTAGATCTTCATTAAAAGCTTGTTGATTCAGTAAAGCACCCGTTCAACAGATGTGATATGTCTCAGAGCAGAGGACAACCCTAATTCAAGATTAATTCAGCTGTGTCACTTAAAAACAAACAAACCACAACCCCCCTCCCAAAATCCCTCCTTCTTTTAGTTCATAAAAGAGATAAATGTGAAGCAGCGAGTGTTGGGCTGGGCTATGGTAAGATACGTCCCAGCTTTGGCTCTGGGCTCTGTCACTCACCAACTCTGTGACATGAAGTCGGTTCCCACTTGTCTTCCGAATTTCAGTATCCTACATATGATGGGGCTTTCTGTTCTTCCTCAAACAAGTATGGTTAAAATTAACTAAAATTATATACACATAAACCCTTTAAGAAATGTGAAATACTGTATGAATGCCAGCCGTTATTTTGATAGCAAAAACATTTATTGAGTACTTTCCATTGTCAAACATAATCCTTACAGTCCCAGGAAGTAGTTATAATTATTGACTCCCATAGCTCAGGGAAGGAACTGAAGCTTAGCACGGGTACACAGCATACCCAAGGTCACTCAGCTAAGAAGGTTTGGGGTTAAGTTACACAAGCGAAGCTAGTCCTGCTACCCTATGCTGCCTCTGGTTCCAGCTCCACCAGAGCTCAGGCTGCGGCTGTCCTGGCTTTCTTCTCCAGTGAGTACTAGAGTACTAGGTAGTTCCTCGAGGAAGGGGCAGGGAGACTTAGAATGAGGAAAAGGACTTCAGGGTCATTACCACTGATGTCACAAAGATTCATTAATTCATTCATCGCCTTTGTGCTATTTGCTGCTGTGCCAGGCAGCATTCTAAGCGCTGCCCTATCAGTGGGTCTGAGATCTCAACCCGATGGCACGTGCATTCTCTGAGAGGGAGGCACGCATGACAGCAAGCCCCACATGGACCGAAGTATAGAACACATAGAAGATCACAAAGATGATGCAAAAAAGAGAGAGGAGAGTGGGATGAGGAGGACAGTATGAGGAGTGGACGGAGAGTGGAGGACCATTTGAAACAGGGTGATCAGGGCAGGTCTCATTGAGAAGGTGACATTTGAGAAAGGGCTCAAAGGAGGTGAGGAACTGCACCATGAGAGCCGATGAGAAAGCCAGAGGAGAGTGGGGATTCGGATGGGTTCTGCAAGCATCCTGGACTGGATGGCACGGGTGCATGCAGATGACCTCCCGCAGCCTCAGCGTTGGAGGGGTGCCTAGGAGGCCTAGCATCCATCCCCCTCCCACGTTCCTGCAGGAGGCTGAGGGCAGAGAGACAGCGAGGTAGTGGCCGGCACGACAATTCATTGGCCCAGGGCTCACTAGCTGGCCATCACGTGAGCGGGAGTCCAAGTCATCCCACATTAGCAGGGCTGAGCTGCTTTGTCATCACGCACACCTCTCTGTCCGGGACTGCCCGAAGGTGGCGGTGGTCGCGGCAGCGGGCCACAGCCATATGGGAGGACAAGCGCAGGACTGCATGGCTGGAGAGGTTTCTCCCACTTCCCCGCCCAAAACGAAGATCGCCGTCAGATGATCTTCATACCACAATTTCCAAATCACAGGGGACTGCTCCAACAAACTAGCATTTCCGCTGTGGCTTCACGGGCATTTGCTGAGAATAGCCACAGATCCAACAGCGGCTTCTCGCTCCAGATAATTCAGCCCAAGAGGGTGCCTTGATCCAAAGCAGGCCCCCCCAGCCAGCACCTTTGTCTCTGGGGTCCTGAGAGGCCCCAGTCACCTGGCTTCTCCCCAGCGCCAGGGGCCTCTGGAGCTGCAAGGCAAGTGAATGAAGGCTTAACAGAGTCTGTTGAGAAGACATTCCGAAGCCAGAGAAAAACAGACTCATTTGCATTCATTTCCATGTAATGAAACAAACATTTACTGATTATCCTCCCACAGGTCAGGTCCTGTGTTTCACTGCAGAGTGGCAATAAATAAGACAAGGTCCTCACTTGCGGAAGATTGCAGAAATGACCGCCAATTCTTCTCATCCCTGCATGCCTACATCTTTGCAAGGTCACTTTGCAGCTCTACCAATCCAGGAACGGAGTCCGTTTCTCCACCCTTTGACTCTGGATTGCCCGCCGCTACCCCCCACCCCCCAATCTGCTTTGGCCAAGGGAACATGAGTACATGAGACTTGACCACATCTAGCTTGAAAAGCATGTGGGCATGGAGCCCCGCCCTCTTTTTGCTCCTGGGAACCTGCACCTGCCCTGTATGATGCAGCTCAGGCTGGCCTGCTGGCCCATGAAGATCTGTCTCTTCATTACTCCATCCAACTCCGGGCCACCCACAGACGACTGACCCCAGCAGCAGAACCGCTCAGATGAGCCCAGACTAAACTGCAGACTCACAGAATTGTGAGGTAGGTAAATGGTTGTTGTTTAAGGCACCAAGCTCCAAATGGGTTCTCTATCTCGGGAGCCAGGCTGGTAAGTCAGTCACTGGGACTCGGTGTAGGACACCAGAGGGACATGAAGATGGCCAGCCATCCTCGCCTAAAGGAAACAGGCTCTGCAGCTCCTTCCAACGGCTGCTACTCATGAGTGTGCACCAAACTGTTGCAGACAGTTTTAAAGAGAAGCCAAAAATAAAGATATTTATGCAAGATCCCCCAGTATTTAAATGTTGACAATGTAATCATCTTTCACACCCTGTAAGTCAAAAATCTGCAGGCCTAATCCAGTCAGCAGACATCAACTTCTAGTTTGATGGAAGAAAGGGAATACAGGTGGCCCTTGAACACCATGGGTGTGAAATGCACAGATCTACTTATATGCAGATTTTTTTCATGAATACAGTACAGTACTATAAATGTGTTCTCTCTTCCTTATGATTTTCTTAGTAACATTTTTCTCCAGCTTATTTTATTGTAAGAATACAGCATATAATGTATATAACATACAAAATACATGTTAATCTATGCTTTATGTGATCAGTAAGACTCAGTCAACAGCAGGTTATTAGTGGTATTAAGTTGGGGGGGCGTCAAAGTGATATGCAGAGTTTTTACCACGGGGGGTCAGCACCCCCAACCCCTGTGTTGTTCAGGGTCAACTATACTTTAAACAAAACACCGATTATGATAAGAATAATAATAGTAGTAATAATAATAGTTTTTAAAGAGGGAGTTAAGTGCAGAGAAGGTTAGACATTGGGGCTGCAGAAGGCCAGGAGAGGCACCTAATGCAGCCAGGGGAGGTGGGAGGGCTCCTGATGGCAGGTGACACCGGACTTGGGTCTGGAAGAAGGAAGACAAGTAGACCAGGTCACAAGGTAAGAAAGATATTCCCACAAAGGGAACAGCCTTCATCAGGGCTGGTGTGGGAGGGCTTCCTTGGGCCAGAAGGAGAAGGAGCAGTCAGAGTGGCCAGAAAGGAGGCTAGAAGGGTGGACGGCATCAGTGAACGTTCAGACTTTATTGCCTAAGGAGGCGACGACATGGTGAGGTCTTTCAGGGAGCAGCCTGGGGAATCAGATGCCTGAATCCGAATCCCAGCTCAGTCATGTCTTCCCCAGGCCAACCCTTGTTGAGTCACTTCCCTCTCTTAATAATGGCAGAACCTAGTGTCAACTTGTTAAAGCACGGACAGCATTTATCCATGAAAAGCCATTGATGGTATAGGCTGTTTCGTGCTTTTTTAGTTAAATGTTCCTTTTCCTCCTTTTTTTTTAAAGCAAATATGCTCATTGTAGAAAATTGCTAAAACACAGAAAGTATGAAAAAGAACATTTTTAAATTCCCCACAGTCCCACCCCTCAGGAACAACCATGATGGCCACTTTTTTTTTTTTTTAAGATTTTATTTATTTAATTGACAAAGAGAGAGCGCGCGCGCGTGCTAGAGAAGGAACACAAGCAGGGCAAGTGGGAGAGGAAGAAGTAGGCCTCCCGCTAAGCAGGGAGCCCGATGTGGGGCTCCATCCCAGAACCCGGGGATCATGACCTGAGCTGAAGGCAGACGCTTAAGGCCTGAGCCACCCAGGCGTCCCAAGTGATGGCCACTTTCAGACATCTTCCCGATCTCTCTATTCTGTGCAAGTATGGTTTGCTTGCCTGTGGTCTGTTTCCACAAAGTTGAAATCATTCCCAATATACAATTTTGTATTTTTTTCACTTAATGTCATACCATAAGAATTTTTCCCATGTCATTAAGAATTCTTCAAAACATAATTTTTATGAACTATTATGGAAATAATATGCGTGTGTGGGATGTCTTCATTAGGCATTTAGAGAATCATGCCAGTACTGGCGGTTATTTACATTTATTTAGCAGTTACTATGTTCCAGGAGTTTCCACATATCAACTTCTTTCATTCTCACACCCTTGAAGGTAGGGGTCAGATGTACTACCCAGGGGGTGGGATCTGTCCAGATGTGCTCTCCTCCCCTCTTCTCCCTGCCCCAGGCCTCAGTGCACTGATAGGTATAGATGCCTGCACCTGTTTCTTCACCCTCTGCCATCTGGCTGGGTCCTGCTAATGGGAGGCATGGCAGGAGATCCGTTTCTATCTGCTGGGCTCCCTTCCTGCTGGGGCTGGGACAGGTTGGCTGCCTCCTACTTCTCCAGAGTCGCAGCTCCTGTCAGAAGCCTCTGCACAGCCGGCTCTCCAGCTTGGGCTAACCAAGCCCTCTGCTTGGCCCTGCAGGCCCCGAGGTGCTGGAGCTCCCTGCAGGTACCAGTGCTGGGGTGCTGCCCCCTAAGGGCTGCCTACATGATCATGAAAGTCCTTTTGTTGACCTCTCGTCAATGACCCAGGTCAACCATGCCATCTGTCTCCCACTGCTACAGCATGTCCACAGCCAAAAATGCAGCTGCCCTGATAATAAGCAGCTCCAACAGTTATACAATGAAAATTAGACTCTTGGGTTCACTGCCCAAATATGACCACCCTCAAAAGCATACTTTTTTGTTTAAAAAATAGGAAGAATAGCTGACACATAGAGTGTTTTAAAGATGAAGAAAGTGGGGGCACCTGGGAGGCTTGGTCGTTCAAACCACCAACTTTGATTTCAGCTCAGGTCGTGATCTCAGGGTTCTGGAATGGAGCCTGCTCGGGATTTTCTCTTTCCGTCTCCCTCTGTCCCTCCCGACTATACTCCCTCTCTCACTCTCTCTCTCAAATAAATAAATTACGTCTTAAAAAAAAAAAAAAGATTAAAAAAACTGAAGCACAGAGAGGTTAAGTGATTCACCCATGTCACACAGCTGGGAACTGAGCTCAAATAATCCAGATACTGAATTTATACTTTGAAACACTACACACAACACCTCTTCCAGAAGTCTCTATTAATATCTATATCTATATCTTTGTCTCAAACTCTCTGTTGCTCTTACACAAACTGAAACACGTTATATGTACTAATTGTGACTATTTACTTAGTAATATAGTTTATAGATCTTCCTGTATATCTTGTTCTTTTTTCCCCACTTAACATACCTTTATATGCTTTCCTTATGCACAACTAAGCTCTACCTCATTCTTTAGTTCTCTCCTGATTTGCGTTTCAATTGGTTTCAGTTTTTTGGTTTTTTTTTGTTATTACAGACAAGGCCACAATAAATAACCTCGTGCAAATATCTATGCATATCAGTGTGGGCATACCTAGGGATTAGATCCCTGGAAGTACAGTTTCTAGGTCAAAAGGTAGGCGCATTTTTTTTTAAATTTGCACAAAGATTTTTAAATTCTGTTTTTGCAAAATTGTCATTGATGATGGCTCTCTCAATGGTATCTTTAAGCCTGTTTTACTTGGTTGTGTTTTATCAAATTTTTTACTTTTTAAATTTTCATAGTTAAAAGTAGTATATTTTAATCTTCATTGTTTATGAAAACAATGAGAGGGGTTGACATCTTTTCGGTTAAAAACCTATTTTATTGAGCCTTACTATGCTGTAATTTATTTAGCCCATCCTTCAAAATTCTCTTTTAAAAATAACAGTGTGATGCCCACCTTTGCACTTAAGTGTCTGTCTGTATCACCTAGTATTTTCTGGGAAATATTTCTTAAGGTAGAATTACTGAGTCAGAGGGCATGGGCTTTTTTGGACTCTTGATGTATACTGAAAATGGTCACCAAAAGAATGACATTGCCCTCCCCTCAACAACATTTGAGAGAGGTTCCCCGACCCACCTCACCAGCACTTTTATAATTTTTAAACAAGTGCCTATAAATAAGGAAAATGGAATTTCAATTTAATTTCCATTCCCTTGATTTCTAATGAGCCAGATTAAACATTTTTTTTCATATTCTTGGCCATTTACATTTCTGTGTCTGTGAATTCTTTTTTATCCATGTTTCTGCTTTGAGTGTTTCTCTTACGGCAGGTGAACACCAAACGTTTTTAGGTAGGTCAGATCGGCACATCCGTTAAATCCCTACTACACAGACAGCGTGGAGCTAGGTGTTTGAGAGCCATAAATGAGATGCAATAATTATTCTTACAGATCTTGTGATTTCGCCGGGCAGAAAAGCCCATACACAGAGAAAGCAATTAGAGAGCAAACCAGACAGTCTGTAATCAAGTGCTAAATGGGCAGCTCAGATGCTACGTGCCATGAGAGCTCAAAGAGGAGAGAGAAGAGCCGCGTCAGGGAAAGCTTCTCGGAGGAGGAGCCCCACACAGGAGCTATATGTTTAAAATGTGACACTGACATAGTGACACACACGTCTCTCCTCCAGCAGGAAAGATGTCACCTCAATGGCTCTCCCAACACTTCTGTGGGAAATCAGTCTTCGACAGATAAACTGGTTGACCGTTGCCAGGGCTCTACCAGGCCAGCAGTGGTTGGCCAGTCTCATCGTTGCCACGGTAACCACAGCGACAACAACTGACATTTATTGGGCTCTGACCATGTGCCAGACACCCCGCGCTAAGTGCTTTCTATTTATAATCTCATTTAAGTTCCTGGTGAGCCTATGAAGTAGGTACTATTGTTACCTCTTTTACAGATGTGGAAAGTGGGGTTAAATAAGTCACTCAAGGCATCAGGGAAAGTGTTGATGAGCTTGGTCTCTGACCTGTTTGTCAGCCTCCGAGAAGTACCTTCTACGCCCAGGCTTGCTGCAACAGTGGGGGCCCAGCCAAGCCTTCTCTCCTGCCTCCACTCAGCGCTGGAGGTTCCCTTGGCATGACCGACAGAAAGACGTAAGGGGAACAGGTCAGAGTCTTAAAAGTTCAGTGAAGACTCCCTAAGCACATGCTAGGTCCAGGGTGAGGCATGCCTGTCCCCACAGTACAGGGAATGGCCCAGGAGTAGACCAGGACAAGGCTGTGATGGAGATTCAGGCTACCAGGGAGGAGCACGAGGAACACGGACCGCAGAGGGGGTCCCCACACCCAAGAAGGCAGTTGAGTCAGTCCTGAGAAATGGAGGGGGTCCCCCGGGGAAAAGGAGGGGTGGAAGGGCATTCTAAGAAGAGAAAATAGCTGAGCTCAGAGCCAAAGTGGAATGCAGTGTGGGTGTGAAGGCGCGGTGGACACGATCACAGTGTGTCCCTTCATCACAGTGCTGACCACACCATGTGGTCATCCTCTGCTGACCCATCTGTTCTCCCCAGTGAGTCACGTATGCCCCCAGGGCAGCAACTACACGCGACCGTGCCCTGTGAACCCACAATGACAGGAAGCCTAGCCCGTTTTGGGCGGGCAAGACATGTCCGTGAAGGAAGGATCTGAAAGCAAAATCTCCATCAGGGAAGACTAGGCACTCAAGATTTCACCAAGTGAGGCAATGCCCCAGGGTGGGGACTCCTGTGCAACCAGACCGTGCACCCACTGATGACAGCGGCCAGTCTCCTTCTCCTTCCTGTCCTCCAACACCAAGTTGCCAAGCACAAGCCTGTGACCAATAGAATAATAACCACTACTATTAGTACAGGAAATACATAAAGATTACGTGGAAGGCACAACTTTAAGTGCTTTGCAGAAATCTTTCACTGAACCCTCCAAAAAATCCCATTATACTCATTGTACAGATTGGAAAACTGAGGTACAGAAAGGTTAAGTAACTTGCCAAAGGTCACTTGAGAGACAGTACAGAATAGGACTTCGGAGCAAAGGCAAGGGCATCCGACCAGACCCAGGTTCAAATCCTAGCTGTGTCACTTAGCCTCTCTGGGATGGTTGCTTATATTCTCTGGCCTCAAGTTCTCCCATATGTGAAGGAGTAATAGTAACAATTTTCAGTTCTGTGGTGAGGAGCAAATGATATAAATGGAAAGCACCTAGCTCCATGCTTGGCACACAGCGGGGACTCAGAAACCAGCAGCCATCATTTTTGCCCAAAAGTCCAGAAAGCTCTTGTTCCAGTGAAGTCAGGCCACGGGTTGCCCGCATGGTCCCCCCGGTCCCCTTCCCCTCAGACACAACCTCTTCTCCCACACACGAGCCACTCACAGGAAGACGTGTGAGTCAGACCCCCGGTCCACTTGGGCCTGCTGTTCCCTAGTCAGCAAACTTCTTCCATACGGAGCAATGTTTTCCACTGCTCCCAGCTGCCAGCAGAGGCCGGCATTAGAGAGCGTCTTGGCTCCCATTGGAAGAAAAACAAACTTTGCAGAAAAATAAACACTTTTTAAAAAAAGTCCTGTGGTTTTGCATTCAAGACCTAATAGTTTTTCCTTTCTTTTTTTTTTTTTTTTTTTCCCCAGATACCACAAATCTTCTGCTGGAGGGAGAAAAAAGAAAAAGTGACTAAGAAGAGACTTCTAGATTGTTTGCTCATGCAAACACACCCCAAGATGGCCGCATTCAAGGACGAAGGCCCGGCCTCTGTGCTGCCATGGGGACACCTTCAGGCAGCAGCCCCTGGAGACTAGAGTCTTCTTCCCCCGACTCTCTGAGCTGTCCCTTCTGCTTACTTCCAGGCTCTGGAAGGGGGCGTCTGAGCGACTTTTCTCACCCACTCCAGTTACTCCAGTGCTGTAATGGGCAGACACTGGCGTAAATGTCAGAGGGGCTCAGACACAGGCTCTCGTGTGATAGGCCTATGACATTTTAACTCCCAAATACAGTTGCCTCCCAAAGTGAGGCTGGCTGGCCAGAGGCCATTCTGTTTCAGGGACAAGTCTAAAATAGGAAACTGTTTCTTAGAGAAACACAAAACCACTGCCTTTGAAAACCGCCTCCAGTCTGCCCCTCCATCCCTCAGCAGGGCAGGGACAAGAAGGCTGGAGTGGCCTGAGCAGTGGTGGAATACTCCGGGTGAGCCATGCCCGTGAGACAGGCACAGGTTTGCTCGTCCCGAGTCTCTGGCAGTGCCAACCCCTGCCAGGCGGCAAGGGAGGCTGGCAGGTGTGGTGATGGAGAGACACAACTGGTAAAGTACCTTCTACAGGAACCAGCACACAGTAGGTGCTCTGTTCATCTCTGTTCCCTTAGATCCAGAGCTCCTGAACCTGCCCCATGGCTCTGGAAGTTCTGGAAACGCCCAGAGGGGTACACGAGATTTTAAGTGCACACTCTCACTGGTGAGGGCATTCACTGAAATCTCAATGGTCAAAGACCCCAAGAGGCTAACAACCACTGGCTTTTTTTTTTTTTTTAAGATTTTATTTATTTATTTGAGAGAGAGTTGGAGAGAGCACAAGCAGGAGGAGAGGGAAAAGCAGACACTCTGCTGAGCAGGGAGTATTGGGCTTCCCAGGGGCTGGATCCCAGGATTTGGAGATCATGACTTGAGCCAAAGGCAGACACTTAACCGTCGGAGCCACCCAACCACTGGCTTTTTAATTTAACTTTACAACTGAGAATTGAACTTTCTGAAGGCAAGGACCCATCTCATTCATTTTGGTATCATCACAGCACAGGAAAGGTCTAGCATGTTAGACATTCAATGGCATGAATGAATGAATGAATGAATGACAAACTGCTTATTCCTTCAAAGAATTCAGAGCCCAGTAGAGGAGACATAGAAAAAAGAAGCATAAGAAAAGCAGAAAATGATACAGGACAAAAGTAATGGGAAAGTGAAGGGCGGCAGGAGCTTTGTGCAGACACACTATTCTATGGTAAGGCCGGGGAGCTGGGCTGGACCACGGAGTGGGGGGCAGTAGATAGGAGGTGGAGAGGGCTGGGAAGTCATGTCAGGAAACATGGTAAAAGAAAGAATCACAAACTTTATAGACACATGGACATTTTTTTAACTGTGGTTTTGCATTTGGGGCCTAATGGTTTTTCCTTTCTTTTCCCGTACAAGCTGTCCAGTTTGGCGAGAGGGAAGGATCCGTTGGAGGCAGGGGTAGGAAAGAGGTTTGGAAAGAGAGGTTGGGTCACATCCTGGGGGGCCCTGAATGCTAATCTGCAGTCTTGAAGCAGCACAGCAGCTCAGCACGGGGATGACAGGGAGAAGGGAGGGCCACCCCAACCTGGCTAGGAGCTGCTGCAGGTCTCAAGGGGAGGGAGGTTACTCCCCCCACCCCCACCCGGTGGAGGGCCCATGGAGGAAGCTAACAAACCCGAGGGTGGGAAGGGGAGCCGAGCAGCTGGCAAAGGAGTCCGTTCGCATGGAGGATAGTGACAAAGAAGCTGTCCTCCAAGAATCTTCTGACTCTTCCCAGCCTGACTTACTGCCATTTTTTAGATTCACATAACAGTACATTTTAAAAGACTAAATTAAACTCAGTTATAATAGAGAGAGAAAAAAATTAAACGCACTTACCAGAATATATAAAGACAGGGGAAAACGGATTAGCAAGACTGAAATTGCATGAAGTGTTGCTTTCTGCCTCGTCTCATTGGTGTCCACTGATTGCTTCCTGAGTCCAGGTCCCTCCGGACTGAGCACCCTCACCTTGCGGCCCCAGGACCTTGGTTCATGAAGATCCTCCCCTGGCTCCCACTCAATAACTCCTTGCGTGGAGCAGCCTTCCCTTGCCGGGGACTTTTCGGAAGGCCTGCAGCCACCAGTTCCCATCCAGATAAACCCGGCGGTAGGGTACAGACCATCGGGCCCGGGTTTTTCCACGAAGCTCGCGGACCCGCTGGAGCCCCCCACCCGCACCCCCACCCCCACCGCCAGCGCCCATCGCTCCTCTCTGGCCTGCTCGTCTGGGTTAGCTCATTTACGGCTCCCAGAACCGCCTGGGGCGGTGCCCCCGGAAGCCTCACCTACAGATCATGACGCAGAAGCGCAGGCCTTGGTCAGTGACCAGGGAAGCCAAGATGGAAGCCTAGCGTGTCCGCCCTGGAGTCATTGGGCCCAGCTCTTTCCTTCACACACATGGGTGCAGGGCTTCGTGGGTAGGGTTAAGGACCCTCAAGGATTTCGCGAGAAAAGGTAAAGGGTGTTCTGTCCATGCTGGCCCTAGTCCCGTGCATACATGTTTTGTTTTGTTTTTCAGATGCGGGAGGAATTGTTGAGTATGAGGCGCTTTGGGAGGGCAGGTAGGCAGCAAGTCTCTGTGATCTGTCTGCTCCCGATACCCCAAAGCCGCTTGAAGGGACTGGACCTGATTGCGCTGTCTGCTTCCATGGGCCAGTCTGAAGAATGGGCTTCCGCAGTGGTAGTCAGCAGAGGCCCGCAGACCCACAATAAGAACTAAATTCAACAAGTCTCAACGAGAAACACCTGTGATCTGCTATTTGCGGCAAGTAAGATCTTCCTCCAAGAAAGGAGCCACCGGTCTTTCAAGGACCAAAAAAGGAACTTGATTTTTAATGCAATCAAGAGACACAATGCTGGTGTGTATCCTAGAAACTGAGAGACGTGGGTTTCGGGGCTGGTTTTGCCACTCCTAGACATAGGACTGCAGAAGAGTCTACCTGCCGAGCTTCCGCTGGCCCCTTGGGTCCAGGGAATAGTCCTTACTCTGCGTCTATGACTTTGCCCCTTTGTTGTGTTCTTCCAGGTTTTGCATCAGCTGAACTTCTACTTATTCCTCAGAGCCCCGTGGAAATGCCCTCCCAGCAGCCCCACAGGTGGAATTCGTTTCCTTTCCACTTGGTACATGGAGCACCCCTTTCTCTCTCTCACTAGGCCTTACATATTTCGCTACCTTGTATTTTATATATTCATTTAATCATTTCAGAAAGAGTGAATTTATTTGACATAATCTCCTGAGCACCTACTACAAGCCAAGGGTTGGGCTAGAATGCTGGGAATGTAATGAATAAGAGATTGTTATGGGCTGAATTGTGTCCCCCAGAAAAGAAAAGTCGGAGGCCTAACCCCCAGGGCCTCAGAATATGACCTTATTTGGAAACAGAGTCACTGCAGATGAAATTAGTTAAGATGAGGTCATGGTGGAGTAGGGTGGGCCCCTAATCTGATATGACTGGTGTCCTTACAAGAAGAGGAGAAGAAACACAGAGATGCGGACACACAGGAAGAACACCATGGAACAGCGGACACCAAGATTGGAGATAGGCTGCCAAGAGCCAAGAATGCCTGCGACTACCATAAGCTGAAAGAGGCAAGAAAAGGTTTTCTCCTAGAAGCCTCAGAGAGAGTATGGCCCTGCCAACACTTTGATTTCAGACTGCCCAGCCCTAGAAGAAATTTCTGTTGTTTCAAGCTACCCAGTTTGTGGTACTTTGTTATGGCTTCCCTAAGAAGCTAATACAGAAATTTTCCCCACTTTCAAGGAACGATACATAAACAGATAATTATAAAAGAGCAGGAGAATGCTATAATAAGAGGAAGTCCTCTGTGCCAACACAGAGAACATGGCAAGTAACTCAGTCTTGGAAGAGGATCAAGATGGGGTTCCCAGAGCAGGCCCAATTAGAGCTGGGTTTTGAAGGATGAGTAGGAGTTTTCTAAGAGAAGGAGCACCCTAGGCAGAAGGAATCACAGAACCATGTGTGTACCCTCTCAGTCTCTCCTACTGGATTGTGCTTCCTGGTGGCCTTAGCACAAGGTTCTGCCTTTGACAGATGTTTAGCATCTATTTCTTAGACTTGCAGAAACACTGTACTCTGGACGAGAAGAGAGGAACAGACGACAGAGTGTGGGTGGCTGCCACCTAGAGACAGGGAAAACTGAACTAGTCTGACTCCCTAAATAGAGAGCAGATGGAGGGCAGCGGCAGGGGTGAGAGAAATGAGGCAACCCAAACAGGGCTGGCTTTAAAAAAAAAAAAAGAAAGAAAGAAAAAAGCGTTATTCTCTAGGGCTCCAGCTCAGCTGGGAAGGAAAGCAATTTATGGCCAAAGGAAGTAGGCTGACAGTAAACAAAAATACAGTGACCCCTGAGTTCCCACTGGACGGAAGATAGATGGTGCCGTCGTAAAAATGAGATTAATTTTAATAAGGGCTTTCACCAAGCAGCAGACCCCGGCGGCCAGAGGCCTGTCAGAGGGCCGATGACAGGCAGCATCGCTGATGGATGAGGCTGACCCCAGCGAGCTGAAGACATGGGGAACAATCGGAAGCTGGGGACTGGCCCCCGGCTGGGGATTGGGCAGCTGCTGTTTCTGCTCATTCTTTGCCCTAATGGTTGGTGTCCCGGAGCTGGATGCCCACGGTCTGAATCTCTGAACTGTGGCTCATCCCTTGCTGAGACCACAATCCCCTGTTTCCTCAGCTTGATGCGCCACTGGGCCTGCATACCTCCAGTAATGATAAGCTCACCACCTAGAAAGCTATGGGACAGTGTACCAGATGGGGTCACTCAGGAAATGCCCACAAATGTTTGCCATAGAACAATCCTCAAAGACTATGATCGGTCTTGATTCAAATCAGCAGAGTTCAATTTAATAAACACTATCTGAGAGTTCATTATGCAGCAAGAGTATGAGACAAGAGATGGTCAGGAATGAGTTCCTGCCTCCAAGACCTTTCAGAAGGGAAAACAGACTGTGCCTCTGACCCTGATCACAGAGTGGTGGGCCCTGACCCTGGCTCTTGACTGAGCCCTCATTTACTTACAGACTCAGCCATAATCTTGGTTAGAAAAGTAAGCCCTGAACCTAGTTATAGATTAAGCCCCAGGCCCAACTCACACTGGGTTACCTGCAGGCTGAATCCTAATTCTTTTAGAGCATGAGGTCCAATCCTGGCCACTACTGAGCCCTGACTCTGGCCCCTGGCCCCTGGCCCCAAACACAGGTGCCTATTATGGAATGAAGGAGATGGCAAATGAGGAGATACAAATGGGCCCTCATCACGTGAACAACGTCCAAATCCTTGATGCTGGAGGCAGACATCTTTCAGACACAGAACTGCGTGAGTTACAGCCTCTGCCTTTGGAAGCATGCACAGACACTACCCCCACATGCTGTCATAGCCCATGCCTGTCCTGCCCCAGGACTCAGTCACCATGTCACTGTATGTGTTCACAAACACACACACCACCACCACCACCACCACTGGCCTCTGCTTTCCCCTGATTTGCTTGTGGCCAGGCTGCTTTAATATAACCTTCCCTTTGGCCCCACTTCTGAATACCTACCGGGTGCTGGGTCCTGGCCTGGTCAGAGGAACCCAGGGACCAATGGCCTGGCCCGGCCCAGACACCAGCAAATATCCTGTTAGGTCTTTAATTATTTACTTAATCAACAAACCAGTGAGAGGGATCACATTGCAGAGAAATGGTGCCCCATGGGGTTTATGAGGTGAACACCTGCCAACAGAATAAAACCAGCCCTCATGTCTTTCGAGCACTCAAACCCCCTGGCATCAGACAGTCCGATTTCTTGTCAGCCATTTCCCCGATCATGTATCAATAGGTGTCACACAATCAAGTCCTGGCTCCCAAGAGAGTGTTTGAAAAGTCAAAGATGTTTGTCTAATGCAAACCGATGTCATGTCAGGAATTAGTTTGACTAATAGGCCTTTAATTAGATCCTTGTGAGGTCTGGGTCCCAAGCAGAGGCTTCCCAAGTTTTCATTTAGAAGATAAACTATCCCTTCCCCCAGATTGTCACCATAAATCTCCTTTCCAGCATGCACTCAGAATGGCACAGCAAGGCATAGACTCATTTCTCCTGCCAACTTGGAGAGTCTTGTGCCTAACCACCCAAGGGACAAGGGCCTGGGAGCTTCCTGCAGGCCGGTCCCCCTCACCAGAGGAGCTGGGGGAGATGCCTGGCCCATGCCATCTGCTCTGGCTGGGGACCAGAGCTTCTCACCAGGGCCAGAGAGTCATTTTCCCAAGCAGCAACAGGAAATGTTCATTTTGTCAACCTGAATAACCCTTGTGAGGCCAATTCCAGGGCACAACAGAAAAGAGAATACAATTTGATCATCATCCAGGGCACTTCTCTCAGGGGAAGGAACATGGAAATCAAGAGAAGCCTGCAGAATGAGGTCATCATGCCACCCAGGCAGGCAGGAGGGATCTCGCACAAAATAATGTATGTGGCCCACCAGCCACCGAGCAGGTGCCTCATACATGACAATGTGGTGATTCACACAGAATCCTGCCTCTGCCTTGAACTTACTCAAGAAAATCTTTGGGCACCCTAGGTCAGCTCCACTGCAAGGGCATCCCCGGGCCCGGTGCCAGCCAGCCTCCGACTAGTTACCAGTTTGAGTTTACAGATATTGAAAGAAAGCAACTAGAAATGTTTACAAGTAGTTGGAATTGGTGTAACAACTTTTATTATATTTCCCAAAAGGATTACTGATCAGCAAAAGATTGCAAATAAAAAACAATGCTTCAACACAAATCGTTTGAGATGAGGAGGCATGGAAGCTTCTGAGATGGGTCTTACTATTATACCATTTTATACATGAGAAGGTAAGGCTTGGGGTGATTAATGTGCCCAAGTCCTCTCATCCAAGCAGTCTAGCTGGTCTTCCAACCCAGGTCCTAAAGGTCTGTTACTTACAGTCATTGTAAGCCTGCATCTCTGACCTCCATGTGTGGCTAATAAGAAAAGGTCCACAGTGATCAGAGACGAAACTATGGGCATCTTGTCTCACCTCTGCAATCAATCCACCCAGTGAGTCATTTCCTCTTTGGGGCCTCAGTTTCTCCATATGTACAATGAAGGCGGTGGCCCTGAGTTATACTGAAGGCCCCTTCCTGCTTTGACCTCCTGAATGTGATCGTACACTCCAACAAAAAGGACCTTTGAAGTCACATGACCAGCCTCCCTTCCCAAGCAATCTGGGATTCCTGTAACCCCTTGTAGGCTCTCTGCATGTGGCCGTGATTAAATAGCTCTAATTTTCAGGCTAGCATCTTGCTTCCAAGGGCTTCTCCACGAATGTTGGACAGAGTCACTTTGTTGTCCTCTGGATGGCAACCTGATCACTCTTGCCCTGGGAGGGGGGGGGGTCACTCCTCAGAGTCAGGCCTGGTCTTCACTCGTAGATTTCAGCCTCAAGCCTAACCAGATCCCACCTGGCCAGGGTGTAGCTCTCCTCTGCTGCAGAGGAGGAGAGGACAACCTAGAAGCCACTTGTGCTTTTTCCCTGGAGAAAGCAATGAAACTCCCTTTTACCTTCAAACACTCAGGGATTCCATCCCTTGAGGGGTTAGGACCCCAAAAGCTGCCATCTTCTTTCACAAGAGTCCCAGGGGGTGTGGAGAGTACCTAGGGCTTTCCCAGGGCCCTGGGCTGGCAGGAGATGGACGCAGGTTGTATGATATGGTGCGGGTGTGATGTACAGCCGTACATGCTGACTCCCACCACACTCTGTCGAGGATGCAGCCCTGCCTAAGAAAGCTGACCCCAAAGACACAGTCCTACAGCCCTCATCTAAGTAGAGGAAATGAGCAGCAAAGGAACTGGCCCAGCTCTGTTGCATGCCACCCCCTCTACCTCCCACCCCAGAATACTGACTCTTCTCAGCTCTTCCTACCACAGTTGATTAGGAAGTGGGAAGCTCCATCTCTGTCAATGCTGAATGAAGTGATCAATGACAAATTCAGGGGCTCCTGAAACTGGGAAATACACAGAAACCCAGAGTCAGGTAATCATGCAGCAAACATTTCTTGAATGTGTATGGGGGCTGAGATAAACCCTGGAGACTTGCAAGTACAGGGCTGTCTAGAGTCATAGAATCCTACAAATGGAGGGTTGTGGGCTCCTAAGGTGTTAGAATCCTTAAAAGTATCCAGTAATAGAATCCACAGCATTAGAGAAATGAAATCTAGAATCACAGTCCTGCGCGAAGGGTCCACAGAAGCAGTAGGAGTTGTCGGAGGTCTCCACACTTTATGCTCTGGGGCCACCAGCCAGCCCAGCCCTGTGGCAGGCAGCCGGGTTCAAAGGAAACATATTCCCATCACAGCGCCAGGGCAGGGGGCAACCGGCACTTGCCAGGGAGAGGACATCGGCCTGAAGACTGAGAATGGGGACAAATGGCAGAAGCTCTGGTGAGACATGTGGCTACCTCTGAAATATGGCAGACTGGCTCCTGATAGGATAAGGTGAGGCCACAGCTGGAGGCAGAGCTTCTAGGCTGGCCCCACTTACTACTAATGGAGGAGTTCCTGGCCATGGGTGAATCCGAGGCAGGTGGGCCCATTGCTGGCCAGCTCTGATGACAGCTGGCTTGGATGAAGCTGAAATCGACCTCCCCACTCTGCCCACAGTAAGTGCCTCACTCGTGGAAGAGGATTCCTGATTCTTCTTCCCACACTGGTGAGGCCACTCTTGACAGGGACAGGTATGTCACAAAGGCAGGGAGGCTGGAGGCATAGGGCATGTTCCCAGGAGGTAGACATCTCAGGTGTCAAGGACATGGAGGGCCACTGAGAGAGAGAGAAAGAGAATGAAGAGAGAGAAGAGAGGGAGAGATGATGCTAGAATGTGATATTAGGGTCAAATGACAGAGGTCCCTGTGGGTCGGGGCTGGACTCTGCACGTGTCTGCCGCATCTCTGCACAGCATGGCCCGCGGCCCAGCCAGAAACCAGCAGGGATTGCTGATCGCATGGTCGGTCCCCCACAGGGCGCTGGCCAGGACCTCTCGTTTTCCCCATAGTGGATACGCAGGATGCCCTTTCTCTGCCCCTGGTGGCTCAAAGAGGCCCTGGAGGAGCCATGTGGTGGGCTCAAGGTGTAATGTGCAGGCTTAAGTGTCTCTAAAACAACTAGTAAAAACCCTGACAAAATCCAAACCAGATGCCCCCGGGCGCGCAGGGTTGAGAGCTGTCAGCACCTCTGCATTTTCACCTGCTCATGTGGGTTGCACCTGTAGGCGGCAAGAACTCAGGACAGCTCCAGGCTGCCCACCAAGCTCAGCCCCACTGAACTGCCCAGCGTGGAGGTACTGACGGGCTGAAGGAGTAAGGCAGCAGACCTCTCTTGGGCCAGTCCCCCTGCTCTAGTGATTCTCCCCTTTCTCCCATTTCCCAGTACAGGCCCTTGGGATTGTTAATGCCCGAACTATACTCCTTAGCTGTGAGAAGTTGTGCAGGTTGCCTCCCCTCTCTGTTTCTCTACAAGCAACATAGACACATTAATAATGACCTCCAAGTTTGCTGGAGAGTTCACTCTGCTGGACAAATATTTACTAGACATTTATTGTAGGTCAAGCATTGGGCTAGGTACTTGGAATACAGAGATGAACAAAACTGACATTACCTTTTGACTTTATAGAGATTTGAGGCAGACAGGCAAAAGAAACCTTCAGACAAGTAAATAAAAACAACTTATCAGTTGGTTAATGCTTTAAGTGGATACACTTTGGGAGAAGGTGGGGAAGGAGTCCTCTCTGAAGAAATAATAGTTAAGCTGAGACCTAAATGTTGAGTAGGAATAAACCAGAGGAAGGGCTTGGGGTAGAGTGCAAAAGAATAGCATGTGCCAAGGTCCTGAGGCAGGGAATGCTTAACTCATTTCCTCCTTATGGGCAGAGAGAGCAGGTGACATCATGAGATTTTAGTCTGGTGACAATGAAAGGCCCCCCAGAGTGTTTTCAACAGGGCCTCCACTCAATTCTCTACTTACAGCTTTCAAAGATGACTTTAGTGTGGAGCTGAGATCATGGGTGGAACTTCCTCACTGCTGGCCTGCAAGGATGTCCAGGATCTAAGACTCCAGAAGTGAAGGGATGGGCCATGGCCAGTAAGTGCCAGGGACCAGGATATATGCAGCTCCTTCCCTGGCCCTGGGCTGCCTCTAACAACTATGGTGAGGCAAGGATGCTACCATCCTTGCCCTCATTTGATCTTTCCAACCCTTGGGGGAGATGGGCACATGAGACACGGATCCTTAGCTCAGAAAACCGAGACCCAGAGAGGTAAGTGGGTTTACCACGAGTCATGCAGCAAGTTAGTGACTTGAGTTCAAGTCATAAAGACTTAAAGCTAGGCCAGGCTGTTCCCAAGAACCAGCACACTCTACAGAGACTCCTGCCCCACCAGCATGGACAGCCTCAACAGTGGAGGTAAAATATTTCGGGGAAGGGGGACTTTAGAGGCTGAGCCCGCACCACACAAAGACAGGTATGAGGCCCAAGGTGCGAAGCAGAAGGTGCCAGACAGAAAATCTGGGAGTGATATGGAATGAAATGGGATGGACTATCTGGGACACCAAGCCAATGACTGACCACCATGCAAACAATGATGAGGATAACCTCGACCACCCCTTCCTGGTCCCAGGACCTCTCTCGGGGCCACATGCTCCTCACATCTGCTCCCTCTGCCCCAGAGTTACCTGACAGAGTTTAAAGGCAGCAGCTCTGCCCTGAGTCTGAGCAACTCCTGGCACCATTGCCAAGTCCTGCGGCCACCATGTCCAGGACAGACCCCCGCCCCTCCCCCTGCTCAGTGGGGCTGGGGCAGCTCAGAGTCCCCAGGGGCAGGGACCCTTTGTTGCACTCATATCTCCCTGGCTGAACTCACTGTTGGTGCAGCCCAGACTCAGCTCTGTTAACAGCCATGTTGCACTGAGGACTGCTCCCCTCCATCTTCTTGGGGCTGCCCCTCCTTCGAGGCATCCTTCCCATCCTGCAAAGCTCAGAGCAGGCATCCAGTCCTCCAGGAAAGCTCCTCTGATCTCAGGATGAGGGAGGAACCTCTCTCCCCTGGGCTCCTGCAGCCTCTGTTCTTCCCTTCCTTTCCCTGGTGGACCATGAGCCTCTTGAGGGCAAGGTCTGTGCCTTCCTTGTTCTGTTTCCCAGAACCCAGAGCACAGTAAGTCAGGAAATGTCTATCATTTCTTCCTTTCTGGGAAGAGCGTTGGGCAAAGGGCCTTGGAGCATGAAAACATTAGTATTTTCATAGCGGTTGTTTCAATCCTCCAGGGTCTCCTAGAATGAAGTCACCCCTGACTGGCATGGCCTGTCCAGGATCACTGCCACCCTTCCCCCACTAGGACTGCAGCCCAGACCATGGCAGACCATGTGCCCCCCCCACCCCCAGCCCCACATGTTTCCAGCCTCCTTCTCCACTCTTCCTTCTCTCCCTCTTGGCTAGTGGCGTCAGGTAAGTGCAGGTTGAACGTCATGACCTTCTCCAGATGCCTCAGGGGGTGACATAACCACTCTACCCCTCACCAATAAAACAGCCTGCTACTGAGTAGGCCCTTGCAAAAAGCCGATTTCCCTTTTCCTGCCTTCTCTCCCTGCATACATCCTTTCTTCCCTCCAAAGCCTGAAGCTTCTCCCTCCCTCGCAAGAAGCCTTCCCTGACCTCGTGGCGCTCCCGTCTTTGGGGAGCCTGAAGACTCAGTGGCCTCAGGCTCGCTGTCCTGGGAAGCAGCAGGGCAGGACAGAGCCACCCCGAAGCCCGGACAAAGGTGAAATCCAACAGTTGCAAGAGGTTATTTTTGGACCTGACACAAATGCTCAATGAAGAGCCCTCAGCCTTCCAAGCCATCTTTGCTTTGCGCTCCCAGGCCCAAAACTAACATTTTCATAATAATTTTCCAGTATCAAAGTGATAGTTTTGATTCAAGACAGCTGAAGCCTGCAAAACGGCGCGGCGGCCTCTCCCGCCCTCGAGCCAAACATGTGCCTCTGTCTCTATTTTAACACCTTTGATAATCATCGAAAAATGCACCGGCCCAAGCAGTTTTCTCGGCTTTCTGACCGGGGCGGCCGCCCCTGGAAAGGGGGCGAGGTGGGGGGCAGCCTGTTTTCCAGCCGCCTGACTCGCAGCCCCAGGCTCCTGCTCCCCCGCTCGGCGCTCCTGGCTCCCCGCTCGGCGCTCGGCTAGTGCTGTCTGAGGAAGGCGCTGGCCTTTCCAGGCCCGTTAAACAGGGGGAGAGCCCAAGAAATACAGTAACACAATCTCATGGAAAACTGATATAATCTTTTCAAAACTATAAAGATCGCTCACCCGGAGGAACATCTGCATGGAAAAAGAAAAAGGTTTTAAACAAACTGGAAAGGGGTCGGGTAACTTGTAAAGGCCGGAGTGTCAGGAGACTGCTGGCTCGTCCCGGGGCCGCTGTCACTCTGCGGGGGGAAGGCCATCCTCGGAGGAGCCAGTTCCCTCACCGAGAGCTCCCGCCATCTGGAATTCATTGCAGGAGGGAACACTGGTGTTTGGAAAAAGAACCTCGGCCTTAACAATCGTCGTTCCTTAAATCATTAATACGGTCCAAGTTCCAGATGGAGAATCCGAGGACAGGAGGGACAGGCCAGGGACCCAGGGCCGCGGTTCTGGTCCACTCCACTGCCCTCTTCCTTGGAAGCTCTGACCACCTCCTCACAGAAACAGGCTCAGGTCAGATTCTAGGCTCTTCCACTAGCCAGCCTTCCGCCGCCCAGAGAAGAAACTGTTGCTAAGCAGTTATCTGCGAAGACTCTTCGGGTTCTTGGTTACCCTCTGAGTTCAGGGGCCCAGAAGAGGCTGAAGTTTGTGTCATAAAATCCCTGCTGGAGGCCTGACTCCCTGAGCACCCTCATTCCCCAGAGGACTCCAGGGCCCCATTGGTGGTAGCAGTCTGCAAAGGCAGCATCTGCCTTATCCAGGAGATCTGATGAGAGATGAGCTCACAAACCAAAGACACGTAGGCTCAAGACACAGCCAGCATGGGCAAGGCCCAAGTGCATGACTCAGGCTGTTCAACCACCCGAGATCTGAGATGGAAGAGATTCTTGTGGGCCCGGGCACAGGGTTTTAGAATAATAGCATCTGAAGATATGCATGGAGAGGTCTGAATGCCGACCTTGTCGCCGCCCTTGGACATACTGATTTTCCGAAAGGTCATACAGGCCCAGGGAGACCAGAGGTGACTGAAACCCACTCAGGTCCCTAAACATCCGGGGCCTGTGAGCCGGGGGACAGCAGAGAGGCCCTCCACCCTGGACAAGAATTGCCTCTGGGCTGGAGTCCCTGTCCCAAAGCGCTGGGCCAATCAAAGAGTTCTTCCCTCTGGGGTATGCGGTGCCTCTGTCCCTCCTCTGTTGTTTGCCCTGGACCTCTCCAGGGGCCCTTGCCTTTCTTCCTCAGAGCTCTGAGGGAGCTGAACAAGCTCTCTGGTGGTGGCCTCAGTTACCACCTCTGTGCTTCTGACCCACAGTTCTTGACTCCAGCCTCTCTCTCTGTCTCTCCTGAGTGGAGACCCATAGCTCCAACTACCTACCAAACACTCCCTCCTTGAGATCTCACAGCCTCTGAGCCCTAGCAAATCCCAACCAGAACTCTTCATCCCCCTGAGGTGATCCCTCCTCAGTGTCCCCACCTCAGGGAAGTCATTGCCATCTGCCAGGTCCCCCATCCTAGAACGGGGGAGCCATCCCTAACATCTCTCTTGCTTTCTCCTCCCAATTCCCAAGCCCCAAAGACCTGTCCCACAGATTGCTCAAAGCCACTCATGTCTTTCCACCCCTACTCTTAGGCCTCACCATTTCATGCCTGGGTCACTGCCACCTGTTCTGGACTCATGCCCAGGTCCCCCACCAGGCAGCTAGGCCCATCTTTCTAAAACACAAATCTTACCTGGTTTCTCTCTGCTCAAAAATATCCTTTAAATAATCATCCATAGGAAATAGTCTCCATTCTGTCACTGCACTAGTCCAGATTTGTTAAGTTATGCTGCAGTAATTAACATCTCACAAATCTCATAAGCTTAAAATATCAGTATTTCCCACTCACGCTGAGACATTGAGGGTTGGCAGTGGGCTCTACTCATTGTAAGGTCCCCAGGCTCTCAGGGTCCCTGGCTATTGGAGCAGCCACCATCTTGAGAGTTGTCAGCCACTGTGATGGAAGGAAAGAATGCAGTGGAAGGTTTCACACTGGTAATTAAAATGCTGGAGCCTGGAAGTGGCACATGCCACTTCCTTTCACAACTCAATTGCCAGAACTAGTTGTATGAAACCATCCAACCACAGGGTGACCAGTAAAGGCAGCCCTCCCACATACTCAGAAGGGGAGAACCAGAAATAGTTGATAATACCACAGTCATACACTTCCTTCAGTGCCCAAATCCCCATGCTTTCTCTTACTTCTGTGTCTTTCCAAAACCTGCTCCTTCAACCTGGAACCCTCATCCTCACACCTAAGTTAACTAATTACCACCTATCCTAGGATCTCAACTTAGACATACCATCATGGTATGGGCCTCTCCTCTGGGCTCTCAAGGCTTTGTTCATTCATACTCTATTACAATTACGTTTATTGTCTTCTCTTCCTTGGGCTGTGAGTTCTATGAAAACAGAGGCTTGAATGCTGTGTTTATCACTGTATCCCCAGTGCCTGCTCAAGTGCCCACATGGAAGGGCAAGCAGAATTGTTGAATGAATGAATGAATGAATGAATGAATTGATGAGAGAAACATCAAGATCCCAGAGCTATCCGGAGTGGCAGGGAGCCAGAAGTCTTCAGGAATAAAGCCAACAGTATCTCCTGAGGAGTTCCAAAGGCCGGCATCCATGGGCTGGTGGAGCAAAGGAAAGGTCTCTGATAGTGCCCACGTGAAGAAGGATGGGCCCCATGAAGAATGACAAGCTACAGCTCAGTCCCCCAGCCGTCCCCAGTCAGTCACAGAGTCCATGGGAAGCCTCCCCTCCCCCAACAGCCAAGGGTGAGGAGGGGGTGGGGCACAGGTCAGGATCCAGCCGAGAGAAGTAGAGTGCCCACATAAAACCTGAGCCAGGGCTGCACTCCAACTTTCCTGACCCTCTTACCCCTCCTCTCATCCCCTCCAGACTCCATCACCTGCTCTGGGGCTGCTAATAGCAGAAACCCTTTGTTTATTTTATTTTGGAAAGCCTTGGGTGCACTACAAGAGCAAAGATGTGGGTCTCTCCAACTTCCCAGCAATTAGTACGGTACTTGGCACATAGTAGTAGCTCAATAAATGTTCAAATCTGACTCTGATCCACTTCCTACTCTCCAAGCCCTCAGGAGAGCTCAGCCTGCCTGGTATCCACTGTCCCTCTGGTTAACAAGGCATTGTTGGCCCTGTCGCCTCTCCCCTTCCCCATCTCCCCATTCCTGACCCTGACATTCCTGGGAGCAGATAGGGATGTGTAGACTGAGTGCCCAGACTTGACTCAAGCTCCATGAATCTCAGCTGAGACTCTCTGGCATGGGACGCTCCTGGGCCAGCCTCCAGGGCATCCCCTCTGAGGCCTCAAAGGCTCCCAAAAAACAAAAACAAACAAACAAAAAATACTAACATCTGCTCAGTGTAAGTAATATCATGGTTTCCAAGCTGAGAGCTCCAGGGACAGGGCCCAAGTACTTGATGGGACCTACTGTGGACTGTAGTCAGCGCCCAAGGGCCTAGGATTCCACAGTCCTGACCATTCTCCTCCCCTCACCCCACCCCCCACCGATCCTATCAGTCACCAAGACTTGCCTGGTCTACCTCCTAAATGTCTCTGGAATCCATCCAGGCCTCTGCATCGCCTCTAGCTCACATCTCTGGCCCCAGCCTACTCTTCACACCGCAGCTAGAGTCATCTTCCTAAAGCCCCATAGAGCTTAGGTCCTGCTCCTCCTTAAAACCTTCTCTTCTGGAGTTAGGAATAAGGCCTACAAGATTCTCCGTGCTCTGCCCCTAGCTTAACTGCCCTCTGCCCCCAGTCTCATCTCTTGCCACCTCTGCCCTCATACTCTCCACCTTTCAGCTTAGCACATGCTATTCCTTCTACCTGGAACTCTTCTCTCCTAGAGAATATCCACCCATTTCAAAGACTTTTATTCAATTTTCACCTCCTCTAGGAGGCTTTGCCTGAATGCCTGCCCCCCTGAGAGTCAGATGCACCCTCCTTTCTGTTCCCACAGTCTCCAGGGTTCTTTCTATTTTAGTGCCTATTACCATGTCCTATTTTCCCTCATTCGTTCACTAGTACCTAGTATCTAGCTGCCTAGAAATATCTACTGAAGAAGGATGAGAGGGAGGAGGAAGTAAATAGCTGTGTCCAGCTGGGACAGAGTTGAGCAGGACAGAGAGGAAGACTGGAGGAAGCGGGAGGAATCTGACTACTGAGTGAGCTGAGTGGGCTCCCTGGAAGAGGAGTGGCTGGTGGAGAGCCCAGAATGACAAGAAAGGTTCAGTTAAGGGGAGAATAGGGGCTGGGCCAATTTCCGATAGGAGAATGGGGTGGCCTGGGAGTTGATACAAGGCCCCAAATACTAAGCTAATGAGTTTAGACTCTATTCTGAGGTCAACTACAAAAGGATTTCACGTAGATGATAAGGCAATGCTTATAATTAAACCGGGATTCGATCTGAGTGTTTGAAGGGTCTCCCTGGCTACGGCGTGGTGGGCAGAGACCAGTTGAGAGGCCGCCCCAAGCTCCGTGGGAGAATGATGATGGCCTGCAGGAGGGCCAATTGGACTGAATGAGCTCAAGGGATGGGTCTGAGGCCTACCCGGCAGGGCGAACAGACAAGGCTTGGGCACTGACTGAGGCAGAAAGGGAGAATGGAATCTAGAAGGCCTCTCAATTTCCCCACCTGGATGACCAGTACCTGCTGAAGATGATTCGTTTTTCTCTGGACACATTGGACATTGAAACCTCAAGTAGGACAGAGGAGGGGAAGGTGGCTGTTAAGTAGTTAACATAGTAGGGCCAGAGCACATAGTAGGAGTGCAGATAAGGTCAGCTGACTTCCATGGAGGTGCTAGGTCTCATCATAAAAGAGCAGATGTGTTCCCCACTCCTGTGGCTCAGGATGGGCCTGCAGGCCACATTGGGGTGGGAGGTCCAGCCTAAGCAAAGGCCTGGAGGTAAGCACCCCCAGAGTATGTAGGATCAGGTAGACAACATCCAGCAACAGAGCAGACAAGCTGCCCTCTCGAGGACCCAGGCTTCATCTGATGGAACAATGGGTGTGTTCCTAATTTGTCCCCCAAGAAAAGGGCTCTGGTGGTGCTAGCAGACAGAGAGAAGGTTGGAGTTGGTGTTCTGGTGCCCAGAAGTCAGACAGTGGCCTATCCACAGAGTCTAGGCAGCTACACAAGGAAGCCAGAGAAGACCAGAGCATGCCAGCTGCAGGAGACAGCCCACTCAGCTAGCCCCAAAGGTCAGGAATTCTACAGAGGAGAGGAGGGCTGGGAGATCTCCAAGTCCAAAGCTGATATACAGTAAGGTCTCAATCAGTGTCTCAGATCAGACAGACCATGCTCTGTGCCATGAGTTCCAGACTCCCAGGATCCAGGATGAAGGGAAGCAGAGACACCCTCTGGGCTGCGAGTTTGCCCCATGCTCACCTCCCACCCTCAGCTCCAGGCTGGTGGAATGCACCACACTCCCCTGGGCCCTCCGTGCCTCCTCCTCCTTCCTGGCTTTTGTTCATGCTCTTCCTTCTTTTTGAAACACACTCATTCTCCCCTACCCCTTTATCCAGCTTAGATGTCACCTCCTCTAGGAAGTCCTTCCTGATACCACCAGGCTGGAGTCATCTCTGTGCTCTCACAGCCCACTCCAGCCCCTGGAAATCACTGTAAAGATCACCCAACAATGTGTCCCTTTTCACTGCATCCTGGCCCCTCGCCTGCTGAGCTCCAGCCTTGGGCTCTTCAATGTGCCCTTCCCCCCCATCCCCGGGCCATCACAGCCACCCTTCCCTTGCCCAGAAGGCCCCCTCTTCTGACTCCACTTGGGCAGCATGAGTTCAGGCTCAGGACAAAGCTTCCATCCTTGCAGGCCATTCTTAACCATCATTTTGACCACCCTGGGCCGGGGGCCACTGTTAGAATTTCCCCTAGCCCCTCAGCCAGTGCCACTGTGCTTCCTATCATTCCTGTTGCTCTGTGTGGCCAGGAGGCACAGCGGTCAAGGTGCCAACCCTGGAGCCAGACCACCCCGTTCGCATCCCAGCCCTGCCCCTCCCCAGCTCTGTGTCCTGGGGATGGTTCCTTGGCCTCTCTGCACCTCAGTTCTCCCGTCAGCAAAGTGGGATGATCAAATGACCTCCTGCACAGGGCTGAGGTGATGCTCAACTCTGTCATGGACACACAGCCCTGTGGCGATCCTTGGGGCTGTTCATGAAGAGCCTGGGTCTCCCCTCCTTCGTGTCTGTGGCAGGACTGAACCCCCACTACCTTCGAAGCCCAGCGCAGCCAGGCAGCTGCGTTGGCTTGTGATGTATGAGCTCAGTTACATGTGCCACTTCCAGGAGGAAGCCTTAGGAGACACTGTGGAATTTGTCATGTCCCCTGGTCCTGCCTGTCCCTCATCCCGGCTGCCTGAGCAAGAAGGGGGTGCTGTCTATCTCCTGCTGACCCGTAGTGAACGTATGCTATGAATGAGAAATAAGCCTGGGTCGTTTCAGTCCTCTGAGAGTTGGGGGTGCCTGTTTCCGCAGCATACCTCTCCCCTCCTGACTGACGAGAGCATTTAGAGTGGGGCTTGGCCGAGAGTAAGTGCTATGGCCAAGAGTAAAGGTTACCTTTTATCACGGCCTTTCCACACCTGCGTGCTAGAGACCAAGAGTGAGGCCTGCTGTCTTGTGCTCCCTGCGGTGGCCCCAGCTCCTGGCACAGTGCTTAGCACGTAACAGTTGCTCAATAAAATATGTGTTGATGGTTAGGCAGGGGACCCGGCCAATCATGCACATCCACCCCACCCACCTGACCCGTTCCCAGTAGTGGGTGACCCGGACCCGGCTGAGCTAAGAATCACCCCTCTGCATTGCCATAATTCCCAATGGCATCGTTTCTTTTGAACAGCCCCCGGAGTTCTTCCATCCTAGCAACGTCAGTCAGTGTGATGGAATAATCTGGTCTCGCCAAGGCTGTGGTCTGGCCCATCCACTGTGGCTCCCTTGTGGATATTCTTCCTGGCCTGGCATGGTGGGCGGCCCTTCCCCTGGCAATTATTTGCCAAGCAGTTCCAGGTGGTTTCATTTCACTCAGCAAACCCAAACCACCCAGGGTCTGAGAAAATTCTAGATTCTGATAAAAGGACTATGTCTCATCTCAATCCAGTAAACATCATCCCAGGAGACACCAGTCGCTGTTTGCACACCTCTGTTGATGGGGACCTCACTGCCTGAAGAGTTTTAGCTCCACAGCTCTTCCCAATATATGGCTGCCCTCTTTATGTCTGTATAAGATATTAATAGTTGTTCCTTTAGGAAGATCGTAGAAGACCTCAAAAGTATCTCCAGAAGGATGGCCACTCATGAAAACGTTGACTGGCATTCAAGTTCCAACCCTGACATGAATTTTGTGTGATCCTAGGTGAATCCCTTCACTTCTCAGGGCCTTAGTTAGCCCATGTCCTCGCAGTAGGGAAGAGGTACTCAGTAATCTCTAAAGGCCCTCCTGGATCTATCAACCACCCACTTCTTAGTATGAATGAGTACCTTGGCTTAGAGGCAGCAGGGATTAGGTCTCCACATGGGCTGGCTGTGGGTGGCAGTTGCAAGAAGCAGAAACCAACTCTGGCTAACTCAAGGAGAGTTGAAGGAGGAGGAAGAGTAGCTGGAGGAGGAGGAGGAGGGAGGGGGAGGAGGGTTTATAGGAAGCTTTTGAGTGAACCAGAGAATTAAGGGGAGGACTTGAGAACCATGCTCACAAAATGAGCAGAAGCCAAGGGAAAGCAAAAGGGCAGAACCACATGCAAGTTCGTTCCCCCAAAACAGCCTGGTTAGAGAGGCCTGTCTCTTCCTGCCAGGGTAAAGCTTATGCTGTCTTTATATTTTCTCTTCTCTTGATTTTTGAGACTCTACTCCCACCAGTTCTCCCACCATCCTCTTCACTGGCCACTTACTTCTCTGACTTCCAAATAGATTCTGTTCCCCGAGGTTCTGTCCTCAGCTCTGACCCACCTGCTGACTGAGCTGGGTTCACAGCTAGAGCCGAGGCCATCTCCGTGATAGCCATCCTCTCTCCTGGGCCCTCCCTTCTGCTTCCTGATCTTGGCCAAGTGGCTTCTGCTTTCTGAGCTGGGTCTTTTCATCACTAAACTGAGGACTGACCTGTGCCCTGGGCTGGTGAAATTTAGGGAGTGCTAGGACAGAAGTACTCAGGACAACAAACTTACAACCAGCTTTGTGCTCCCCGCTGGGGTGTGGAGTGAGAGTGGGGCACCCCTCTCCCCTGTTCCTGGTCTCTCCTCCCTACCGGTGCCATTTCTTTGACAGCTGGGCTGCAGAGCTGACTTCTGTGGCCTGGCCCCTGACAATGGAAGGGAGCCACCACTGAGTGGGTGGGTGTGGTGGTGGGGGGTCTCGCTGTTCAAGTCCCCTTTGCATTTGAGCTAAGAGCCCCTTCAGGGTGGCAGCTGTGGCTGGGGTGAGACACCCCAAGTCTGGACTACACTCTCCCTCTCCACCTGTGGCTCTTCGTCGAAGGCCCCTTGTGCCATCATGAGGCTAAGTGGATGTTTTCCTGGCCGGGGAGGGGGGCAAAGGAGCAGGGCCTTTTCGGTAGCTTTCAAAGAGCCTCTGGCTTTATTACCGCCTGTCATCTCCCCTTCCCCTTCTCATCCTGGAGAGCCCACCCTCCTCCCCATCAGGGAGAAATTATACCAGGTTCTAAGAGGGGGTTGAAGGGAAAGCGTCCCCTCTATTCATCCGGGCGGCTGAACGGGCCTCTTGAGCACCCATTGTGCCCATCCTGCCGCCTCTGCCTCAATTGAGATCAGGTGGTCTGGTTTGACCCCCTCCCCCTGGCCTGGGACAGGAAAGGGCTCAGGCAATGGGCCGGCCCACAGACTTCTCTGTCCATCCTCTCAGGGGGCTTTTGTTGAATAAAATAGCACCCGCCACTGGGCCACTTTAAACCAAGGCCAGGCACTTGAATGTGAAAATGGGGCCCAGGCGCTGAGAGCGCAGGGACAATGGCTGCCCTCAATTAGCTCACTGAGGTGCCCCAAATGGACTTGAGGAGGGGCGCAAGCGCAGCCCATTCATGCATATTTATCACAAGCTGCTGCACATCGGTGTGCACTGTTCCCATGGCAGCGCTGGGGACGGGCGGAGGGGCGAGGGGCTCACCGGGCCCTGCGGGGACTGTGGTTCAGGGACGCTCTGGGCTGTCCCCAGAAGACTGGAAACTGCCCCCAACGCCATGTCCCCCTGCCTTTACCTGACCCTGAGACTCTCGAGCCAGCCTGATGCAGAAACCCTAGAAAACAAGACAAAAGGGACTTCGAAAGGTACAGAGCACACCCACTTGACAGGTGGAGAAGTCAAGGCTCAGAGCAGAGGAAAATGATTTTTTTTTCCTTTTTCCAGTTTACATCTAGGATGAGAGGAGGTCAGCAACAAGAAAAGTATGTATGTATGTATATATTTATAATAAAAGGATTTAACGAATGTTTACTAGGTGCCAGGATCTATGCTCGGTATGTTCAACTGTCCCAGCAATGCTATGAGATGAATGTTGTATTATCCTCACTTGAGAAGACTGAAGCCCAAGAGACAGTGGGGAATTTTTCCAAGATTACATGGTGGGTACGGGTCCCAGAGCTGGACTCCTCACCATGGCTGTCATTCTCCATAGCCTAGGGCCTGGCCACTGCAAAGACAGTAAAGCAGGAGGAGGCTATAAGTTGGTCATCAGCTGCTCTGTGCCAGGCACTGCGTGAGGGGTCAAGTTCCTTACTCGGTCATGAACAATACCATGTGAGAGCTCCACGTAACATATGGGGAGACTGAGGTCCAGAGAGACAAAGGGGCCTGCCCACAGGCCACACAGCTATCAAGCAGCAGGCCTAGGATGGAAGCCGGGCAAGGAGGGATGGCCGTCCCCAGCTTGCTCTAGGCCACTCATTTCCTTCTTTTCTGGAGCTTCTGGAACAGGAAGGCAATTTGGCTTCCAGATGCTGCTGAGCTACGGAGAATCTCACCCATGTAGGAGGGGCTGCGGCCGGGCCTCCTCTCACAGGGGCTTCCTGAGAACCCATCTGGCAGAGGCTACTCCTTATGGCTCCTAGGCGGAGCTCTGAAGTCCTCCTCTCGGGAGTTGAGCTCTTCTTCCAAAGAACCACGAGCCTCAGCTGAGATGCATTAACATAGATAAGGTGGGCAGAGCTGTGTCCGCAGCCTGGCAGGCAGCTGCAGCAGTGAGGCCCCCGGGCCCCTCCCGATCTGGGCCATCCTTGTCCCAGAGAGAAACTCCCAGTGTGCTGACCTTGTTCACAGTGGGCCCATCCCCCTTGTCCCCGGGCAAGCATCCCGACCACCATATCTTGGCTCAGGCTCCTTCTCCTGCTTGGATTGTGACTTGAGTTTCAACGAGTTGGGGAGAGTGGGAGAGTGTGATTGTTAGTCTGGTTTGGTTGGATCATGTCTGTTGGGTTTGATCTGTGGCATGGGAGTGGAGCTGAGTTCCATGCCTTTGAGTTTAGCTGAGTTGAGCTAATGTCAGTTGAGCTGAGTGGAGCGAGAATGAATTGAAGCAGCAGGGCGGTGAAGCCTCAAGTTAGTAACCTCCAAGGAAACCCCGACTCTGAAAAACTGAGATTCCAGGAATCAAGAGTCCCCCAAAAGCAGAGAGGGTGCTCTTTCCGTTATGTCCCTCATTTGCTGTTGGACTTGACTCCCCCTTGGGCTAGAAAGTGGATGGGGGCCTGCAGGGCTGTCTCATTATTTTTTATCAGCTCCTTTCAAGGTCGGAGGAGCAATGATTGTGATGTCTGGGAGAAGTCAAAAATCCTCAAACACTGACTCTTGAGAGTGGGGATTCCCTGGAGTCCAAGACCTGTAGCAAATAGCAGGAGAGACTCACAAACCATCTCCCCTCTCCCCCATCGTCCCCAAAGCCAGGACCCCTCCACGGGTCTCCTGAAGGGGCCTATCAGCCTCTGCTCAGAGACAGGACGCCCATCACCTCAAGGGACCACAGTGTCATCTAGTGGTAAAGAAATCTGAGTCTGGCTTGCTAACTGGTTCCTTGGCAGCAACATGGGACTAATAACTTTCCCTCTCTGAGATTTCTGGGACGATGGGCTTTCGTGGACGTGAGTGAGACAAAATGCATGGGCCACTTGTCTAACACCTGGCATTCAATGACATCTTGTCAAAGGTGCTTTCTGTCACTATCACTAATCCTGTTGCCCATGACTTTTACTATTATCGTGACAATACTGACGATTATCTAGCTGCCTATCAGAAAACGCTCTGCACTTCTGAGCCAGACGCCCTCACCCACGCTGAGCCCCCAGCCTCATTCCCTTACCTCTTCCTTTCCTGACACAGTCTCTTCCCCACTGCACTCAGCCGCGAGTCACAGCTGACTCCTTCTGCTCAGGGACTGGCCCTCTTCCTGGCTTGGACATCACTTTGTGGGCTGACCTGGGACACGTCCCTTCTCTTCTGAACCTGTTCAGTGGAGGATCAGGCTAAATTGCCTGGAGACAGCCCCAGCTCAGACCCCCAGCCATGCATCTGAGACTCACATTCCTCTCCCCTCCCTCCTGTCCTCTGGGTAGGAGTCTGCATGGCCCCTGTTTTTCTGGTCAGTCCTGAGCACCTCCTCTGACAAGGATTTGCATCAAGGCTAGTGCTAAAGGCCTGACTTAACATCACTTTTCACTGTTCACTTCCCAAGAGCTGGCTGGCCCCAGGCCCCAGGTGGCCCCAAGGACCACCAAGCAAATGGAAGGCGCAAATCCAGGCCTCCTGTCTTCCAGTCAAGTCCTCCTCTCTCTGTCCACAGTCCCTCTGTCCAGGGCATTGACTGCGTACCAAGAACTGCTCAGCACTGAGAATATCAGGGTGAGAGGAACTCAGCCCATGCTATTGAGGAATTTCAAGGAAGTTCCTAGAAAGAGAGTCAGTCATTCATTCATTCAACAAACACACAGCGCCTGCTTCACCCAGGTCAAAAGACCAGTTCAGACCCAAAGCCCAACTCCCACTCCTCCCATGGCCTGGCCCCTGTGGTGGGGACGAGGCCTGGTGGTTTGGCAGGCCACCCACGGCCTCCCGAAGGGACTGGCAGGCATGAGCTCATGTCTGCGGAGCCCCGCGGCTCTCAGAGCAGCCTCTGAGCACAAGGCCTCCTTGTGATTCAGAGAGAGATGCGGCGGGGGCTGCTGGGCCCACGAAGCCCTGGGCACTGTGGGGCTGTCAGCAGACACTCCCGAGGCTGAGGGTGCTGGGCTTTGATATGGCATTAATGCGCTAATATCTTAATCCAGCCACCCCCCGCCAGCTGCCTGGCCACACAGCAGGGCCCTGGGGAACGGGGTTTCCAAATTACATTATTGAATGTTTACCTAGTGAGCTGGCCAAAGAGTGTTTAACACCAGCTGAGGGGAGCACACGTGCGCGGGACAGCCCCACACCCTCTGCCCTCACGCATACCACACACACTCACACTCCCACCTCCTGGGGCTCAGAGACACGTGCACTGCGTTCAGAGATGCACGGACAGCGTGGTCCTCGGCTGCACACGGGAATGCACACGCGGGCACCCAGCGCCTCACAGACGACAAGCACACCACACACCGGCCCATGCCCCGCACACACGCACACTCCTCCCCTGTGCGTTCACATAGCCCTCGGGGGCTGCCACCAGGACGCCTGCTTCCCATCCCCTCACACAGTCACCCGGCAGGAGAGTCCTGGGTGGTGGCAGGAAGCTGTCCCTGACTGTGCCTTGGCAAGTGGCCATTGCCAGGCCTCTCTAGCTCCCGGGCCCCCATTTCCAAATTCAGACAGACACCAAACAGTTCTTGATGACCATGCTGTTGGTACGGTTGGCAGTCCTGCCCCCAGGGAATACAGGGCAGACTTCACGCCTGGCTCTGCCCTGGAATGGGGACCCTTCTCCACACCCCTCCCCCGTCACCCTTCTCCCCGCTAAGCCCTCTCTTTACCTGCCCCATCCTTCTTACATGACATCCTCCAGTCCAAGCTATTCGTCCTTCATGTGACCTCACTGCCCTTCTTCTGGAAGTTATCCCGCTCCAGCCAGGAGAAGGAAGACCCCCTTTCATGCATGGGTCCCCACACTGGGAACTCAACTGATGGCTCCCAGCAGGAACTGCCTTGGCGTGAGGATGGGAGCAAGGCCTGCCTCACAGGGCTGTGGTGAGAAGTAAGCATTGACACTGGGCTGGCGTACAGAAGTTACTCCACTAAGTAAGCCATCGACTATGGCATTATCAGGGGATGACGATAGTGGTGATGGTTGCATAGTGGTGGCTCTCACTCCTGATGCCTGGGTCCCGTCTCTTCAAGAGGCCGAGCTGACATCCCCCTCCAGCCCTCAGCTGGAACTCAGTCTTGGTTGAATGACCAAGAAGCCCACTATCTGCCCTTACATTTCCATGACCAGAGAATGGATTGTTCTAGAAATACCCAGTTGAGAGGCAAATGTGAAAAATTCACTGAACTCCATAGAAGTCCCTAGATCCCCCTAATCCTGGCTCTGCCACAACACTCTGTGGCCCCAGATGGTTCCATTCTTCTTGCTGTGACTCAGTTTCCTCATCTGTCAAATAAAAAGTTTGCATGGAAAGGTTTCCAAATTCCTTCCAGCTCTGAAGTTCTAGAATTTTAAGCATTAGGCACAACCTCGCCACTAGGGCAGACATCAAGTGGGGAAGCAGGACATGCCAGCAGAAGCGGCCAGCTTCAGCCAGGACCGCCTGGGAAGGAAGAGGAGATGGAAGAAGGGAGGAGGAAAGGCACAGCATGGTGGGAACGGCAGCAGGGGCTCAGAGGCTGCCTCCCTCATGCACTTCTCAGGCATCAGTGACCGCACCGGATAGAATGGATGATTCTAGGGGCACCATGGATCCATAAAGCCAAAGGAGTGGATAGAGGCTGGTCTACCCACAGCCCTGCAGGCTAGACTGAGCAATTGTGGTTTTATCTTACAGGCCCGCGTGTTCCAAACTTGCCTGATCTTCAGAATCAGAATGTGGCAATTGCTAGCAATACAGATTCTTGGATCCCTACCTCAGCCCCTCATTTGCAAGGGACTGGGGATCTGTATTTATGTTAGGTGCTCTGGGTGAGTCTTACAAATCCAGCAAGTTTAGGAAATACAATGGGATGAGAAGCCAACTCACTGAACAATACAGCAGGCGGGAGAGACGCGTCCAAATGTGCATCGCTACAGGCCATGGGCTCTGGAGTTCTGACTCCTCCACTTTGTAGCACTGGCCTTGGGAGAGTGACTTGACCTTTCTTCTCCTGCTACCTGTAAAATGGAAATGATCCAGCACCTATCTTAATGGTTGATCATGTACCTTAAATGAGCTCCCGAGAGCTTTGTCAGGATCAGGAATGGGGAGGCTGTTTCAGGAAACATGAGCAAATATGCCACCCAAGAGATTTGAGGGAAGCAAGGCAGCCACAACAGAGGAGCCATCTGTGAGTGGAGGCCTGGGCCACGGTGGGCTGGGAAGGAGATAATTGGTGAATGGAAGCATCTGCAATCTGCCTCTGGCTTCCAGAGACTCCCTTTGGGCCATGTGGGTTTCATTCATTCACTCATTCACTCATCCAACAATACTTACTGCATACCTGCCATGATGCTAGGTGCTGGGAATACGAATAGGAATGAGGAGACACTATGTGTCTCCTTGCAGAGTTGACATTCTAGAAGGAAAGGTTAAATATGGACAAGTAACTGAAATAATTCCAAGTCATAACAAATGGCATGAAGGTAACCAACAAGGGGGTGGTGATCAGAGAAGAACTCTCTAAGGAGGTGACGTTGATGAGAAGGTAGAGGGGATAACCTGGGGACATATGAGAGACAATTGTTCTAGGCAGAGGGCAGAGCATGTGCAAAGACACTGAGGAGGAAAATCCCACTCGGTATCCCTGCAGGAACACAACAGTCTGGCCCGCATGGTGAGTGAGGGGCAAAATGGCCCTGATGAAGTTGGAGAGGTTGACAGAGGCAAGGTCATGTAGGCCCTTGCAGGCCAGGGCCAGAAATCTGGATTTTATTTAAGTGCAATTGAAGGGTTTTAAGCTGAAGAATGATGTGATTTGATTTATATTCTAAGAAAATCCCTCCAACAGCTGTACGGAGAATGGATTATAGGTGGGGTGAGAGGGGAAGCAGGGAGACCTACTAGAAGGTATTAATCCACTAGGGTGGCAGCAGGAGAAGAAACACGTGCACAAACTCAGAAGGTATTCTGGTGCAGGACTGATGGAACTTACAGAGCGACTGGCTGTGGGACAGAAGAGCAAAGGGACAGGGAGAGATCAGGGAGCACACCCAGGTTTCTGGCTTTCAAACTTGGGCATTGAGGGTGCCACTTATAGAGTTGGGGAAGGTTGAGGGGCTCTGCCTTTATCAACTGCACAGGACATACGAGATCCTCCAGGACCTAGAGACCTAAGCAAGCCTGATGATGGAGCTCTGAGCTGTTGCCTTTCCCACCATAGGCCTGGGGCTTTCCAGCCTCCCTGCCAAAAGCTAATCTCAGGAAAAAATAAGATAGTCATCACTTGCCACTTTCTTGCAGGAATTCTGCAGCCCCCTCCCCCACCCCCACCCTGTCATCCCCTGGCCAGGCCTTGTCCCCAGGGAACTAACATATAGCTAGTGTTTAAAAACATGGAGGAGCGCCTGGGTGGCTCAGTCGGTTAAGCGTCTGCCTTCAGCTCCGGTCATGATCTCAGGGTCCTGGGATCGAGCCCCACACCAGGCTCTTTGCTCAGCAGGGAGCCTGCTTCCCCCTCCCTCTCTGCCTGCCTCTCTGCTACTTGTGCTCTTCTCTCTGTCAAATCAATAAATAAAATCTTTAAAAAAAAATAAACATGGATTCTACCTGGTTTTTGACTGGATTATTTTTTTCTTTGAGTGTTGAGTTTGATAAGTTCTTCACAGATTTCAGATACTAGCCCTTTATCTGATAAGACATTTGCAAATATCTCCTCCCATTCAGTCCATTATCTTTTGGTTTTTGTCGACTGTTTCCTTTGCTGTGCACAAGCTGTTTATCTTGATGAAGTCCCAGTGGTTCATTTTTGCCTTTGTTTCGCTTGCCTCTGGAGACGTGTCTAGCAAGATCTTGCTGTGGCTGAGGTCACAGAGATTGCTGCCTGTGTTTTCCTCTAGGATTTTGATGGTTTCCTCTCTCACATTTAGGTCTTTCATTCATTTTGAGTTTATTTTTGTGTGTGGTGTAAGGAAATGGTCCAGTTTCATTCTTCTGCGTGTGGCTGTCTGATTTTCCCAATACCATTTGTTGAAGAGACTGTCTTTTTTCCATGGGACATTATCTCCTGCTTTGTCAAAGATTAGTTGACCATAGAGTTGAGGGTCCAGATTGCAACGAAATGAATGGAACTAGAGGGTATTATGCTAAGCAAAATTAGTCAACCAGGGAAAGACAGTTATGATATGATTTCACTCATTTGTGGAATTCAATCAATATAACGGAGGATCATAGGGGAAGGGAGGGCAAAAGAAAATCAGATGGAATCAGAGAGGAAGATAAACCATAAGAGACTCTTAATTCTAGGAAACAAACTGAGGATTGCTGGGTAGGGTTGTGGGTGGGGGCATGGGGTAACTGGGTGATGGGCATTAAGGAGGACACATGATGTAAGAGCACTGGGTGTTATATAAGACTGATGAATCACTGAACTCTGCCTCTGAAACTAGTAATACACTCCATGTTAATTAACTGAATTTAAATTAAACAAACAAACAAAAAATAATATGGATTCTAAAGCCAGAACATAGAACCTGTGTTCAAATCCCAGCTCTGTCACTTCCGGGCTGTGTGACTCACCACCGTGTCCAACCCCAGTAAGTTATTTACCTTCTTTTCCTCATAAAATGTAGGATGATAATAGCACCTATTTCATGGGGTTGATATGTGGACCAAACGAGTGTAATGCTTCCCTTGAAAGTGCTTAGAAAAGTGCTCTGGTACCGAGTGGGTGTCGGGAGACGTTAGCAGCTGCTGTGAAGTCAATGTCGTCGCTTCCAGCCACCTTCATTTGTTAGGGATCTAGGGGTCCTCGCCGCTGGAGCTGCCCTTTGCAATTCTGGGCTCCAGATCTCCGTCTTCCAATTAGCAGCGGCACGGCTGTGCACAGGTTGCCCTGTGATGGTGTAGGTGATCTCTGTCCTGCCTGCTTCCTAGGTTTGGAGCAAGGGCTCAGTGAGACGGTGGGCAGATATGAGGCCGCACATGGAGATGGAATGTGCCTGTTGATTCAGCACCTTCCCAGTTGGGTAGGTTAGCCACTGTCCTGAACGATGAATCCACAGGACAGGACCGCGGGGTGGTACCCGCTCAGAGCTCCACGGGCTCAGGTCGGGCTCACTCTTGGCTAAGGCTCTCCCAGGGCCCAGGACCGAGCTTGATTGTCCCTCGGAAATAATGACTCCAAATGCTTCCCTTTCTCCATGAGGCTTCACAGGGTGCTATGACACCCCATCGTCTCTTCTAACCCTCACAACCACAGAGCAGGTCGGGGAGCAGCCTCCCAGGTTGGGGGATGGGGCCTCTGAGGGTGGAGGTGCTCCGTGCGGGCCTGAAGTGCTCTCCCCCACCAGCCTCCTCCGCCCAGGCCACTCTGTCCTGCCTCTGCCCTGCCCCCACAGGGCTCTCTTTCCCAAACTCGGTTTTGTCTGGATCCCCACCCCCCCGGCTTTCTCCTTGACTTCCTCCACGTCTCCTCTTTCTCCTTAAGAATCTCCTCAGAGACGCTCCTGAGACGGCAGGTCTGAATTCCAGCCTCCTCAGGAGATGCCCGTTCTGACCCAGTCTGTCCCAGAAGAGCCTGATTGCATGGTGCCCCCTCCCCATAGCTCTCCACAACTGGGCCCTTGCTGGTGCTCATGTCTCAAGGGTTTACCAGGCTCCAGACAATTCCAGTTTAGCTCTTGGAAGAGAAAGTCAGAAGAGAAATGGAAAAAGAAAAACAATTTCCCTACCCCCAGCCACACATTTTTATAACCTGCTCCAAACTCCTCAGCTATAAATGACTTAATTTTGACTGTTTTACAAGCAACTTGCCCTTAAAATGGATGGGAGGAGAAGGGATGTGAAGGAGTCTCTCAAGAGACTGACCGAATCCCAAGAAGCAACACAGCACACGCAGACCGCAGGCCCGGGCCCCGCCTGCCTCCACCTCCCCTACACCAGGCGGGCCCCAGGCCCCAAGAGGTAGAGCCTGGGGTGGGCAGAGTCCGCGCTGGGAGTCAGAAGACCTAAACCCCGGTCCTAAATCTGCCTTTTTTTGGATCTCAGTTTCTCCATCTATTAAATGAAGGTTTGGACCAGATGACCTTTAAGGACTTGTCCTGCCCTAGGGGACTTGGTGTCTGGGAGGACTAGGACCCGGAGGCCACAGGGGAATAAAGTGCATGCTGGGCACTGGGGGCTGTAAAACACCCAGAGAAAGATTGCATTGGCCCCTGGCGGGATTGAGGCCTCCAGGGAGGGAAGATGGCAAATCAGCCACCATTCCCGGGATTCAACCCTCAGTGGTTCTCCACCGCACTTAGGTGCTTAGGCATCCTAAGCGCAAACTCCGCTGTAGGCCTGAGGCCCCTCTCCAGCACCTCTGTCCCATACCACCCCCCACCCCCATGTGGCCCTAAAACACCAAAGTGCTCCGTTCATTTGCATGAACTTCCCCTCTGCTGTCTCTCTCACAGGGGCACCTTGGCCTGAATACCAACCCCCTTTTGTCTCCCCTCTGGTGAACCCTCGCTCCCTTCTCAGAACCCATTCAGGGAGTGTTCCTGTGGGAAGCACTCAGGGTCACCAGGCCAGAAGCCACGGCCCTGCACTCACCTGGCAGTGCGTGGCCCAGGCGGGAGGAGGAAGCCTGCCCGTTATCACACACGGACAGGGACCTACTGGGAGAGGGAGCAAGGGAGTCAGAAAAGAAGATCAAGAAGGGGCTGGAGAAAGCCGGACACTGCCATGACATCCTCCTTTCGCAGACGTCTGAGCAGAGTAACCTTCCCCAGCAAGCTGGAGTACCTACACACCCGCTAGCTCCAAAGCCCACATTGTTTCTCCTCCCAGGCAGGATGAAAAACAAAGGTGGGAACCACAGTCTCAGAGTTCAGAGATGTTCCAGCAAAAAGCGCTCTCTCTTTAAGCCCATGTTGGTTGACAGGGAGGCAGAGAGGTAACCCCATTGCACAGATGGAGACGGGGAGGCCCAGGGAAGCAAGGCGACTTGGCCCTGATCGCACCGCACTTAAGGGCAAAGGGCGGCATTTTGAGGAGGAGGAATGCTTTAAAATAATATAGGCATCTAAAAATAGTGCGTGGCTTGGCCTGGCTGACTCAAAGGGGTCAGGTTTTATGGCTGCCCCCATCTGCTTTTCTGGGCCGGTGCAGCCCAGCCTGCTCTGGTTATAGTTTTTCCATGAGCTCGGCTCGAATTTCCCTGTCCCAGTGGTGAGCCCACGGGTCAGTGCCTAATTTTCCAACGTTTATCTTTCCCATTTACAATTTCCCCATGTAAACAACCAACTCCTTCGGTCCCCTGTGTTTCAGACTCCAGACCTAGAATTAGGGGTAACCAGGCATGCAGCGCTCCCACACTCCTCAGAGAGCCCCAGAGCCATTTGCGAGGGCTGCATCCGTCGAGATGGGGCCTGACATGTGCTGCCCGCTGCCCCATGTCCACCGAGATGACTACCAGTGTGCCCCATTGGTTCCCCATCTCTCCATTGCTCCCACAGCTCCAGGGGCGGTGGCCTCGGTCCCTCGTCCAGTCACTCCTCTGCAGGCCAGAGGTAAGCTTGAGGCCCCGTGCTAAGGACACAAATGTGTGTTTAGCGTCCTCAGTGCCTTCACAGCGCCCACAGCCTAGAAGGAGGATACAGAGAGGCGTGGCAGCTCTCTCCACACAGAAGGGACAATGGGCATGTGGGGAAGGTGGCAGGCTTTGCAGGGCTGTGTGAACCTGGAGGCCCCAGGGGAGATGTCACCCCTGCAACTTGGGTGTGAGGGCCTGGGGTTCCCCAGAGTGGTCTGGGCTGGTGTGCACCTGGTTGTCTCCACCCGGCCCACAGGAAGGCTGCTGGTGGCACCCTCCAGCTCTACGTCCCATCCCCTCTTGGACCTGTTCCCATTTGTACCCTGTGTGATTGTCCATCTCCCCAGAGAGCCCACCACAGGGTCTGCACAGAGCAGAGTATGAACAGGTGCACCACATGGACTCAGGTTGGATGGAAAGCCCAGCTACGTCCCTCTAGCCAGTTCACTGCCATCTTCAGGAAGACAAAGGAGTAGAGAGAAAGGAACGGTCCCCAGAGCTGTGGGTTTGGCTCACCCCTGTGAAAATGAGTGTGGACCTGGCAGATAAGAGGCCAGGGCTCCTGGACAACTGCTCTGGGAGCAGGTTCATTCCTGAGAGAGCAGCTCAAGCCTGGTTCCTTCTCCCAAACCTGGCATGAGGTCCCTCCTCCCCCTTCCCTCCCTCTCAGGGAGCAGCCCAGAAACAGTCTCAAAAGGAGGCCACTTACGGATGGGTTTGAAGTTGGTTGGGGTCTACCATGGGCAGAGTCCACCAAAATCTTGCAAGAAACCAGTTTTGAACCAGAACATTGAGATACCTGAATCCTCCTGCTTCCTTCTTAGGACCTACCCGGAGCAACAGTACGGGTCCCTCGTACTCCTATTGTCTGCACGATCATTAACTCATCCCTTTCTCTGGGGAACATTCTTGCTCCATTATACAGATAAATAAACTGAAGCTCAGTGAACAGTAGTTCCTGTAATTAGGAATTCATAGAAATAACAGAGCTGATCTCCCTGGAAGCCCCTGTACTTGGCCCATGGTTGCCCAGAAAGACCCACATGGGGCTGCACTTGGAACTTGAAGAGAAAACCATGGTCGACTCAAGGATATACATCTGGTTTCCCTGGGCTCGTTTGAATTTGGTCCTCTGCTTTCCCTTCGGTGATCTCAGCTGGTCTGTCTGCAAATGCTGTCCACATGCGAATGACACCCAAATATAAATTCACAGCCACGGACACCAGGTGCATCCTCCTGCGCACCTTCTACTTCCCCACTCATCTCTCAACTGACCCCGCAGCCCATTCCTCCCCAGCCGTCCTGCATCCCAGGCAAAAACTCCACCATTCACCCGGCTGCTCGCCCAAGGATTGTCTTTGATGCCTCTGCCCCTCACAGCCCTATCTGATCTCTCAGAAACCTTCATTGCTCAGAAACGTATCCCAGTCCGTCTACCTCCCTACCCCTCTGCTGCAGCATCTCCACCAAGTCAGGGCTCGCTTTTTTCTGGACTCTGTTCCTTTTTTCTGGAGCTCCCCATAGGGCCCCCCGCTGCCGCATTGTCCCACACTCTCCACTCCAGTAGCCTGACCAATCCTGAGGAGGGCAGATCACCTCAATCCACACCCGGGGTTGGTTTTAAGTGGCCCCCCACTGCAATGATAACATAATCCAATCTCCTTGTGCAGGTCTATCAGGCTCTATTTAACCCAGACACCTGCCACCTGATCTCACGTCCTCACCTGCACCCCCAGTCTCTGGCCCTCAAATGCACGAAGATCATTCCACCCCAGGACCTTTGCTATAGCTGCTGCCTCTTCTTCAAATGTTTCTTCCCGGGAATACCACTGCGTGGTTGGTTTTAACTTTGCAAATGCCTCACCCTTCCTACCAAAATAGCCACTCCCAACCTATTGGAGGAGCTCTCCGCGTGTCTTCCTTGAAGGGCTTGCTGTCTGTCTCTGCCCACAGCCCCCAGCCAGCAAAGACCCATTCTGTCTCATTCTTCACTCCGACTTCCTACGGGAAGGTGTTCCCAGCACCTACAACAGGCCAGGCCAGGGCAGGTGTTGAGTGACCGAATGGATAAATGAATGAAGCAGCTCATACCTCCTTGCATGAGAATTAAATACAGTATGATAAAGAAACAACCACAATCCACAGCTCTCTGCCAGGCATCTATTTGCAGATAACACATGTAAATAGCCACAAAGAAACAAGGGCTTGGGAGTCAGAAACATTTATTAGTGACCTGACTTCAGAGGATTTTAAAAATCTTCCTGAACCTCAATTTCCTTATCTGAAAAATGGGAATAATACCACTTCCCCAGCTGAAATAGTGTGAGGGCTTGACATCCGTCCATCACGGTGACAGCACCTTGCAGGCAACAGGTGGTCTTCCTCGATGGTGTCTGGCATTATCTTTGCTGTGATCACGTGCCTCTCCAGTCCCTGGCCTCACCACCCAAGCCCAGTGACTCTCTGGCCTTCTGGTCTCGCCCCTGACATAATGGCTCATGGTGTGTCGCTTTGAAGTCAGAAAGGAGCAGGATCAAGCCTTCCCTCACCACGTACAGCTTCCTGATCTTGTACTTCTCTGGGTTCTGACCTCTTTCTTTGGAAATGCTGCTCACCGTAGGCCTCACTCCCTAGAAGCAGTGTGACCACCAAATGCGGTCAGGTCGGGAAGATGCCTCCCATCGTGACAGGTGCATTGCGGATGTTTGAAAAGTGACCACTGTCGTCATCTGTCCATACGTACCTGCACATGCACACGCTCACACACGTGCACATACACGTGGACACACACAGGCCTGCACACGAAAGGCTCTTCTCTGGGCTGGGTCAGAGAGCTACTGATTTGAACTCTAGGGATGGAATCAATTAGAATTATTTTTAAAACCTCATCTGTTTTTATTTAACAGGAAGCTTCTGTTCAATGAAATGCCGCATTAGTCAATGAAAAATCAAAGGCGCCAGATTTGGGGCTCAGCTGTCCATGAAGGCTGAGCAGAGGCCCCCAGATCCCATGGACCTCCCAGGTCCAGCTCCCAATTACTTGGATGTGTCTCCCTAGAGCTGCCACATCCTTGGTGAGTTCCAAGAGGAGATGCTTGTCTGACCCAGGAGGTGGGGGGTGGGGGCCTCTGTCTGCAGACCCTGAGCCCCGTCCTGCTGAGCACTGGGTGTCCCTCCCCGGGGATATAATTACCCGTATCTGCGTTTGTCTCCCCTGATCCCTGCCCATATGAGGACATGGGCTGTCTGATTAACACCCATGACTCCAGTATCCAACCTGAGGTCTGGCACTGAAAAGGCACCAGAGGAGATTTTTATGGGAAAAACAGTGAGCAACGATTGAAAAAATGAACAAATGATTGAGTTGCGATAATAATAATTACAATTGATTTTTACCATGCCACTCCCCATGTGCCCACGAGCCATTCTGAATGCTTTTCATATCTCGATTCATTGAGGCTTCAGAACAATGCCCTGAGGCAGCACTATTTAGCTTCGCTTTACAGATGAGAAATCAAGGCACAGGAAGATTAGAAAGTAGAGTAACTAGGATTCCAACCCAGGCATCGGGAGCCCAGGGCCAGCACTCAGGACCATAACACGGAGTTATTCATTCATTCATTCATTCATTCATTCATCCAACGTTCACCGGACACCTTTACTCTGCCCAGCCCTGGGCAGGGCTCTAGAAATGCACTGATGGATTGGACTTGCTTCTCACAGGAAGGTCCCGATCCAGGAGAGGAATCACAGACACAGAAATGAGCAGTCACCGTGGGGCAGGGGCATGGGTGAGGGAGCAACTTCACTATATCTACGGCAACACATATACACACCCACCATGAACACACACACCTCCCCCATACACATGTGAGCACATACACACCCATGGGGCGCAAGGGTCGGGGCGTGGAAATTCTGGACTACTGATAATGACTTCTAATGGAATCCAGGTCTGGCTCCCCAGAGCACAATCCCTTCTAACTGAGGTTGGTGCCCTGAGGCCGAGGCTGCTCCCCTTGCTGCCATTCCATTCCACAAAAATAGTTCCACCCCTACCTACCGAGGAAGTTGGCCCTAGCCTCAAAGGAGTAGTTCAGTGTGGGGAGCCCGGCTGGCTGTGCCTGCAGTTAGGGTCGGGAGTCACGCCATAGGACAAGTTTCATAGCCCATGGGGTGATGATGGCTGGAATGCGGGGGACCCAGGCTCTGATGAAGAAGGGATTTTCCAGGGAGCTCGCGGGCTTAAGCATTGACCACCCGGAAGGAGAACTTGGAGACGAGACCAGATGAGCGGCTGCCCAGAAAGTGTCGGCAGCCTGAAGACGGGGACCACGCCAGATCCCTTCTTCAGGGTCTTCCCGGGGCAGTCTCTGTGCTACTGCGGCAAGATTCCACAGCAGCCTTCCCCCCTGGACTCTGCACTCTCTTTCAGATAACAATTCTTTTTCTTTTTTTTTTTTTTAAGATTTTATGTATTTATTTGACAGAGAGAGAGATCACAAGTAGGCAGAGAGGCAGGCAGAGAGAGTGGGGGAAGCAGGCTCTCTGCTGAGCAGAGAGCCTGGTGTGGGGATCGATCCCAGGACCCCGAGATCATGACCTGAGCCGAAAGCAGAGGCTTAACCCACTGAGCCACCCAGGCGCCCCATCAGATAACAATTCTAATGTTATTCTCTTCCGTGCGCTTGCAGCAGGTAGCATTCAGAATATTGGCCAAAAGAGCTAGTTAGGCAATCAGATGTCTCTGGGTTTGAGGCTTGACTGCATCAACACGGGCCCCAACACTCACTAAATTTCCTTGCCAAGTAATTTACCTCTCAGAGCCTCATGGTTGTCTTCCATGAAGTGGAGTCAGGAAATGTCCACCTTGTAGAGCTAGTGTGAAGATTACACAACACAGAATTCCAAACTCTGAAGGGAAACCAACACCCTTCCCTGCTTCTGTTCTACCTTCAGCCTCACTGGCGAGCGGCTGTCCCTGCATCATGGGAGATAAAGTGTTTATTCTCCATGTATGATTCTGTGCCCTCAATAGGGATGATGCAATGTTTTTCATTGAGGACCCTTTGATCTTATCCCAAAAGGCTGCTCTTCACTATCTTACGAGTCGAGATGCTGCTGATGGGGCAGGTGAAATGAACAGTGGGGATGTCTATGACTGCAGGGCTGGGGAGCTCTCCCGTGGCCCCGAGATCCTTGATCATCTGTCCCCAGGTTTGGGACACACTCCACCCCTACTAATGACTCTCCTCTGCTGGGGCTCAGAGCCTCCCCAGGGACTGGTCTGGGGAAAGCCTCATCCCTCATCAAACTCCAGGGATCCTCCAGCTAAAACTTGCTGGTGCTGACACTGTATTGGGGACCATTTAGGAATCTGTGGTTTTCCATAGGAATGCAGAGAAATGCAGTCAGAATTGGAGGTGCCCATCAGGCCGAAGGATGCAATTAGATTCAGAAAATGAAACACGGCAACAAAGGCTGACAAGTAAGTGCCTCCAGAAGAGGACACTGACGTGTGCTTGACTGGGAGCGAGGGAGAGCAGGTGCTCTGGTCCGGCCCAAGCGAGCTGGCAGACTGATGCCAAGACAGCGACCTCCTCGGCACCTTGCTATGTCCCTGCCCTTCTCTTTCGCCTCTTCCTCCTTCCCATCTTTCTTTCCTTGCCAGTCCCCTTCACCACGTTCCCTCCTTCTCCTCCTCTGTCCCAGGGCTCAGCCACTGACCTGCTGGGCACCATGGGGGAGACCCTTTCCCTCTCAGGTCCTGCTTTCTCCTTTTGTAAATAGAACACACACGCACACATGCACGCACACACACCACCGATGAATAAATAGCTTACTGTTAATTCTATTAACATTCACACTACCCCATCCTTTCAGAAGCCACCAACAAAGGCAAAGTGCAAGAGGCCACATCATGGGGTGGTCTATTGAACTATCATCATTGATCCCGTTTAATTCATGTTTGCTGTGTGTGAGATCTGTGCTCAGCGCTCCACAGGCATTAGCTCATACAATTAAGAAGCCATCAATTGTCCTTATCAAAAAAAAAAAAAAATAGAGTGCGGGTGGGGGAAGAGGACATTTTGTGGGTACTACACAGTTTGGCATTACATTCTTTGTAAGTTAATTCCCAGATATTTAATAGTTCTTGCTGCTATTGTAAAAAACAAAAGGTGTCTTATATCCTTTTGTATTTTCTAGGTAGTTATCATTGTTGTTACGGAACCCATAATCTTTAACAATTATAAAATATGTCCGACATCAGAAGGTGTAGCGAATGAGAACACCAACACTCGCATACCCAGCATCCAGACTGAAAATAAAACAACACGCATACATTTGAAGACCCCTGAGCATCTCTCCCACTCACATTCCTTCCCCTCGCGTGAGAGGTCATCCTCTCTGATATGACGTATTCTTTCCACTCATGTCTTTACGAATGCTCTTACACTCTCATTATACCCCTTCACATGTTATATGAAATTCATACAAGCATAAACACTATCCAGTCATTTTGCCTGCCCCTAAATGTCACACAGATGTTATCATACTATTTATCCTTTTGCAATTTGCTTTTTTGGTTTTTTTGTTTGGTTGGTTGGTTTGTGTTTTTTCTGTTTTTCTTTTTTGTTTTTGTTTTTGTTTTTGCTGCTGTTGTTGTTCAATACTGTGCTCGTGAGATTTACCCACGTAGATGGACGGAGCTCTGCTTCTTTCGTTTTCACCGTTCCATAGAGTGTTTGCAATGTAATCACCGCTTGCTCACCAGTTCTACTCTAGAACATTTCAGTGGCATCTAATTATTTTAACTCTTTCAGTTTTGCCGGGAACATTCCTATGCATGTCTCCTTGTGTGGGGATTTCATATATGCACGAAATGCATGTGTGTGTGTGTGTGTGTATCTCAGGAATCACCCATTTGATCTTCGGGAGCAATTCACACTCTCATCTGCGAAGCTCGGGACTGACATTGCTCCGCATAGTTTTTCGGCAGTTTAAATTGTCAGGCTGTCCCATGTCTGCAAATGCGCTGTGTGCCTACTACAACCACAGCGATTTTACTTGGCTTCACACTGGTTAGCAGTACATGGAGCCAAGTTGCAAACATCTCTTGGCTACTAGATTTTTCTCTTCTGCCAACTGCTTCTTCCTATATCTTCTTCCTATACCTTGATTTTTCTGTGGAGTCCTTTGTATTACCTAATTGATTTGTTGGTCTTTTTATATATTCTGGATACAAAACACTTTTTGGTTGTGTGTTGCAAATTCCCTCTCTCAGCCTGTGACTTCTCTTTTTTACTTTGTTTATAGTATCTTTTGATGCACATAAATGTTTACATTTTAACGGAGTCAAATCTATCCATCTTTTTCCAGGCTTGTTTCTGTTTTTTGTGAATTGTTTAAGAAATCCTTTCATGCCCTGAGGGTATAAAGATACTCTTCTATGTTTTCTTCCAAAACTGTGAAGTTTTTGTTTGCCATATTTTTCCATATTGATTCTAAAATTAGTTTTTGTTCAGAGTAAGCGTTAGCAGTCCAATTTTACTTTTTCCGACTAGATAACAATATTCCCAACCCAACTAATTGAATTGTCCACCATTTTCCCCACTGGTTTGGAATACTGCCTCCATGGTGTTAAAAGTTTCCACATACGTAGGAATCTCTTTTCTAGTATCTCTGTTCTGATCCATTGTTCTGCTATCTAAGCCAAGTATGATATCTTTCCACTTGTGATATTTTCATAAATTGCATTAACTTGACAGGTAACACATTGATATAGGACAAAATAAAAAGGTATCAAATGAAAAGTACCACCCCACATCTGTCTTCGTCCCACTTCTAAACAGATAAACACATGTTTTCTATACCTGAGCAAATATAAATACATATCTTTCCTCTTTTACACAAATGGTAATGCACCATAAATGCTAGGTTTTTCACCTAACCGAGGTCCAGGAGATCTTTTCGGTCAGTGATGGAGAACCTCCTAGTTCTTCTATAGAGTTTTATGATCTTCCTTTGTGTGGAAATAATGCGTATACCATAGTTATCATAAAGCCATTTCTCTATCAATGGACACTTAGTTTGCTTCTAATCTTGGCTATTACAAAGAATTCTGATATGTCATATCCTTTATGTACACACTAGGTTTTGGAGTAGATTCTCAGAATGGAATTTCTGGGTTAGAGAACATGATGGTTAATTGTCTATGGCAACTTGACTGGGCTAAGGGCTACCCAGATACCGGTAAAACATCATTTCTGGGTGTGTCGTGAGCGTGTTTCTGGGAGAGATTTGCATTTGATTCAGTGGACTGAATAAGGAAAACCCCCTCTCAGTTGATTATGTGCAAGTGAATCCAATCCAATCCACTAGGTCCAAATAGGACACAAAGGGGAAGGAAGGGCAGATTCCCTCTCTCTCTTCTTGAACTGACACGGGCATCTTTTCCTCCCTTGGACATCGGTTCTTGGGTCTGCAGACTTGGACTGAATTACACCACTAGCTGTCCCCATTCTCCAACTCACAAAAGGCAGATTGTAGGACTTCCTGGTCTCCAGAACCACACGAGCCAATTTCTGTAATAAATCTCCTCTTGGACCTAGGCTTCTGTCCATCTATCTGTATCCCATTGGTTCTGTTTCTCTGGAGAATCCTAATACAGAAAATACATACACTTGTAATTTGAATCAATTTTTGCCACATTGTCTTCCCTGGAGACTGTACCAGTTTACATTCTGCAGGCATTGTTTCCTTGCCTTGCCAACGGAGCATGTTTTCAAACTCTGGGATATTTTTTGTCATTCTGACAGGAAAAAAATATATATGATATCTTGGTACCGTTTTAATCTGCATTTCTGTTATTATGAGTGAGCTAGAACCTTTTTTTGTGACCGACTTGTCCATATCCTCCGACTATTTTTCTATAGAGCATTTGGTTCTTTATCACACTGATTTCAAGGACTACTTTATAACTTAGAGAAACTAACCTTTTGATGAAAAATGAGCATCAAGTATTATTTCTCACGTAGTTATCTTTTTATTAAGGATTTTATTTTAAGTAATCTCCACACCAAACATGGAGCTCGAACACACAACCCCAAGATCAAGGGTCTCTCGCTCTACTGACCCAGCCAGGGGCCCCTCATGGAGTTATCTTTTGACTTTATATCGTGACACACAAAGATTTCCTTGATGAAGTTTAATTTTTTTTCTCTAATGTCTTGTCTTACTTTGAGTCATAGTTTGAAGGATCTTCCCTAAGTCAAGATTATCAAAGAATTCTCTCATGTTTTCTTCTAGCATATTTGTGACATTATTTATCCTTTTAAATCTTTAATCCATTTGGAATTCACTCTTATGTGTGGTGCAAGGACTGAACCTACCTTTATCCTTTTTCCACATGGTCAACCAGTGAGCCCAACCACATTTATTGAATAGTTAATCATTTCCCCCACTGATTTTAGAGGCTGGTTTTTTGTACTAAACTCTCGCATGTGTATTCTCTTCTATTTCTGGACTTCCTATTATGGTGGATTGGCCCATCTTGCTATTCATGCATTGGTTCCTCACTGTTGAAATTATTGAAACTTTTAATATGTTTTAATATCTGGTAGAGCTAGTCCCCTGATATTACTCCTCATTTCAGAGTTTGCCTGAATGTTTTGTTGCTTTATTTTTTTCATATGAACTTTAGAATCAGCTCGTCTGGTATTTTATTGGGATGGCATTAAGTTTCAAAATTAACTTAGGGAGAATTGACATTTTACGATGTTGAGTCTTCCTAGCCAAAAACATGGTCTTCTCATTTACTCAGGTCTTCCTTGTGTGCTCAGAAGTGTCGCAATGTTGTCTTTGCACAGGTCCTGCTGCCACGTGTGAATTTCACTGCAAAGTAGTTTACTTTGTTGTTGTCACTGCCCTTGGAAATGAACCTTTTCTTTCATTATCTCTTCTGAGCAGTCATATTTATGCATGAAAGTAATTGATTCTTTTTTTTTTTTTTTTAGATTTTATTTATTTATCAGAGAGAGAGAGAGAGAGAGCCCGAGCAGGGGCAAGGGCAGAGGGAATAGAAGGCTCCCTGCTGAGCAAAGAGCCCCATATGGGACTCCAAGTGTATCATCAGGATCCTGGGATCATGACCTGAGCTGAAGGCATATGCTTAACCAACTGAGCCACTCAGGTGCCCCAAAAGTATCTGATTCTTGGTTATCAACTTTACCTACCCATATTGCCAGATCCTTACTGTTGGTGATGGTTCTTTGGTGGGTTCTTTAGGTTTTCCAGGAAAAGATCATCTGCAAATAGTAGCAATTTTATGTCCATTTTCCCAGCTTTTATACCTCTAATTATTTTCTTTTGTCCTATTGCATCATTTGTTGGAATTGGGGCTTTGGGGAATCCCAACAAATAATACCTCGCTTTCCCCAAATTCTGAACCCAAGGGGAGTAATGCAGATGGAGGCCAAAATATCACTTTTTTGCTGATAAAGTTTAGGTGTTAGAAAATGGGGCTTCTCTCTGACTTATCCACTCAATCACGAGCAGCCCAGCCTGAGAGCACAGCTAGCTGTATACCACGGGCTTGGACATCCAATACTTTCATCGGAATTAGTTTTCTAAATATTCCAGCAATTTTAGTTTTCATCTCCTCTTTGACCCAAGGCTTTTGTTATTATTGTTTCTTTTGATTTTGAGATAGAGAGATTCTTCTATTTTCTGAGTTTCATACAAAATTTCTACTTTAGACTTATTGTAACCAGAGAATTTTGTCCAAACTATTTTTACATTTTGAAATTTTTCAATGTTTTCTTTGAGGCCTAAATTATTATTCATGAATATTTTATGGACAATTGAATAAAATAGGTGGATTATCTGCTTTTAGAATATAGATTTTAAAATGACGTTTAGTCAGGGTGCCTGGGTGGCTCAGTGGGTTAAGCATCTACCTTTGGCTCAGGTCATGATCTCAGGGTCCTGGGATCGAGCCCTGCATTGGGCTCCCTGCTCAGCGGGATTCTGATTCTCCCTCTCTCTCTCTGCTCCCCAACCCCATTCATTCTTTCTCTTTCTCTCAAATAAATAAAGTCTTCTTAAAAAATAAAATAAAATGACATTTAGTCTTCTCTATCCTTAACTATTTCTTATCCACTTGCTTTATCATGTACTAAGATCACTGAATTAAGTCCATTGTTATTAGTGTATTTATGATTTATTTTTCTTCATATCGCCTAAAGTTTCAGTCTTATGAATGTTGATGCTGTGTTATTTTGTGCAGAGATAAGTATTTATAACTGATATGAACAACGTTTCCTGGTATTCACACACTTAGTAGTCCTGTCCCACATAATGTCAGGGATGGTCTCTACAACTACTTGAATATGGAAGGAGTGATGATACATATCACTTCTGAGAATAGGTTGTACGAGATAACCATCCCTTTCATCTCAGGCTCGCTCTCTCTCTCTCTTTCTCTCTCCTTCTCTCTCTATCCTGCCCCCTGCCCTGTCATTTCTTATGGGGGAAGCCAGCTGCCATATTTTGAGAAGGCCCACATGGTGAGTGAGGTCCTGAAGCTTCCTGCCAACAGCCAAGTGAGTGAGCTTGGAAGTGAATCCGCCAGTCCCCACAAAGCCCTCAGCTGCCTGCAGCCCTGGGCCAACAGCTTAACTGCAACTTGGTGAGCTACCCAGAGTCAGAGCCAGCCAGCTAAGCCGCTCCAGATTTCCTGATCCTCAGCAACTCTATGTGCTAATAAATGTTTATTGTTTTACACTAGTAAGTTTTAGGATAATTTGATATGCAGCAGCCAATAACTAATACGTATGTTAATTACAAATTGTAATCTTTATATGGTAATGTGTCTGTCTCTGACTCATTGAATGCTTTTGGGGTCTGAAACCAAATTAGCTTTTGTGTCTGGTCATGTGTACTTTCTTGGTGTCTACATTTGACTGACACATCTTTGCCAAAACTTTTATTTTTAGCCTATCTCAATGGCTTTGTTTTAGGGGTATCTCTTTTAGGTGGCATAGAACTTCTTGTCTTTGGGATCCAGTCTGAAAATCTTTTTCTTTCAATAGGTGACTTCAGCTTATTCGCATTTATTGATAGGACTGATACGTTTGGTCTTGGTTTGTGCACATTTTTCAATACTGAAGTTATTTTCAAGTTCTTTACTACGTGATCTCTTTGCTGTGTGTGCATGGTGTGTGTGTGTGTGTGTGTGTGTGAAGTTATTCTGATAGCTAGAAAAAAATATTTTTGCTTTAGTGATTACATTCATAATTAAAACTTGAGAGAACTCCTTTAGTTCTCTATTTTTTTAGACAGTATTTATTAGTTTCCTCCCACAGACAATGATAAAATTAGTGAATTTCTTTTTTCCCCTTTCTCTTCCTCTCCTTCATCTTTCAATTTCTATCAATAACATCACCCTTTTGGAATATACCTGTATACTGTTAAATACACATACACTTTAATTACTTGATTTGTCAGCTACAAAATAACAATGCTTTTGCTCTCAGTTGTAAAGATGAAGCACAGCAAATACTCTACCTCCAACCTTCTTACTGCCATCCCTCCCCCGCCCCAGTTTATATTAGTTGTTCCATTTCTATTTCTTTGGAGATTAATTTATTTTCTGTTCTTCAACCCAATTGTCACAGTTTTCACTTTTACGGTCTTTTTGCTGTAGTTTCCCTTACTCATTGTTGATCGATTGTCCTGAAATCAGGCATGTCAAAATTGCTGGTCTAAGAAGCCTTTAAAATCAAAGGACTACTAATTGAAGGGCAGTTGGGATAGACATATAAGTCCTCCGGTCTCATTTTCTTCCCTGGAGAGTCTTGTAAATGCTACTCTCCTGTCTAAAAACATTAAAAGTTAGTCCAAATGAGTCTGAGTCTGTTCTGATCCTTTTTCCTCTTATCTGAGACCCAAATTTCCCTAGGTTAACCAAAAACTCCTTCCCATATCTTTGAAGTAGAATATACTTCCTAGACTATGTCTTAGAATTACCATTCTAGTGAAATATAGTCAAGTGTACTTCATTTCATGAAAAGCTTTTCTGAATCCAAACTTTCAATATTTATTTGGTGCTATTCCTTTGGTATCTGCTTTAGGGACTCCAAAAGTACATAAGTTCGATCTTCTATTTTCTATATTAAACATCTTTTCTCAAATCCTTTTCTAAAACATGTATATTTCTAGGTTTTGTTTGCTTGCTTGCTTTTCTCGTATTTATTCTCTAAGTCACTTACTGTGGGGTTTTTTCTTCAATGTCCCTTCTCTTCTGTGCTCTGAGCTCTCTTCACTTCTAGATGACTCTTTCTCTTCCCTCCTTTCTTGAATTTTACCAGCTCATGTATTATATCCTCCAGTGATCTTATCCCTTCTTCCCTGCGTTCTTTTATCTTTACTTTGTTGTCTTACTTCATAGATAAAATGTTTTCATTAGGATTTTTTTAAATTTTTTTTAATTTATTTATTTGTTAGAGAGAGAGAGCGAGCAAGCACAGGCAGACAGAGTGGTAGGCAGAGGCAGAGGGAGAAGCAGGCTTCCCGCCGAGCAAGTATCCCGAGGTGGGACTCGATCCCAGGAAGCTGGGATCATGACCTGAGCCAAAGGCAGCTGCTTAACCAACTAAGCCACCCAGGCGTCCCTTCATTAGGATTTTTTAATTCATGGTAAAATGTTTCCCATTTTTATTGGCTCTGAAGCAACTTTTCTCTCTTTTGCCCTTCAATAAACTTTTCTGAACATTTTTCTCCTTCTTTCCTATAGTATCTTTGTATTGATGCTTTGTTAGATCCTTGCTATTACTCCTGATAATAGCACTAAAGGTCCTCATTAGCACTAAATGAATTGGGTTCAATTTTCCTGGACAGAGAGAAGATTTGGGCAGGAAAAGAAAGGGGGTAGTAAGAGAAAATCCCAGGGTGGCTGGTTTTCACAAGAAGAAACTCTATTCTGCTGCCACAGAAATAAATTGCTTCCACAAAGGGGTTCACCCTTAGGATTCTTTCTATAGCCCTGGCTCCTCAGCTTCTCTCAACCCAATCAGATCCAGGAAGGCTCTCCCTTTAGCCCATTCATTACACCTGTTTTTAAAAACAAGTGATACAGTTTGTACTTCTCTACATATACCCCTTGCCTTTTGGAAAAATATTTTTGCTTGGCTATCACATCAAAGGAATCTTTCTCTGAGCTTCTTTCTCTTCATTTCCTCCTATTTGTTTTCATCCTAATCTCAGCTTCTTTGGACAGTTCTTACACATATTTGGGAGTCTTGGATAATACCTGTCCTCAAGTTTTGCCAAAAATAGAGTTTATTTTTTCACTCCTTTTGTTGCTTTTGGATGATTTCTAGGAGAAAGAGAAAAATGTTGATTTACACAACCATATCTATTCCAGATGTACACAATGTCTTAATTACTAAGGTTTTAAAATAAGTCTTGCTTTTTGCCAGGGCGAATTGAACCACCCTATTCCTTTTCTTCAATTGCTTCTTAACTGTTCTGAACCTTAACTCTTCCGTATAAATTTTAGAATGCACTTCTAAAATTGTATACACACACACACACACACACACACACATACAACACACAAAGACACATACATAATGTTGAGATTTTGGCTTTAATCCAGTAGCTGTACTATTAATTTAGAGAAAACTGACATCTTCATGGCATTTTCATATGATATGTCTCTCATTTACTTGGATCTTCTTTAATACCTTAATATAAAACTGTGGGGTTTTGTTTTGTTTTGTTTTTTAAATATTTGGCCCTTCTAATCATCTTATTTTTTTTACTGAAGTATCATTGACATATAACATTATATCAGTTTCAGGTGTACGACATGATGATTTGATATTTGCATATTTGGCAAAATGATCACCACAGTAAGTCTAGTTAACATCCAACACCTCACAGTTAACAAAAATATTTTTGTGTGTGATGAAAACTTTTACAATCTACTCTCTTAACAACTTTTAAATATGTAATACACTATTATTAACTGTAATCACCATGCTGTATATCCCCATATTTATTTTATTTTATAACTGAAAGTTTGTTTCTTTTGACCCCTTTCACTCATTTTACCCACCCACAACCCCCCACCTCTGTCAACCACTAATCTATTCTCTAGATTGATGAGTTTGGTTTTGTTTTTGTTTTAGATTCCACATATAAGAGAGGTCATATGGCATTTGTCTTTCTCTGACTTATTTCACTTAGCATAATACTCTCAAGGTCCATCCATATTGTCACAAATGGCAAGATTTTACTTTTTTATGGCTGAATATATTCCATATTTATATGCGTGTGTTGTTGTTGTTGTTGTGTATATATTAGCTGTTCCCATGTCTCTCAATTTATTTGGATTTTCTTTAATACCTTTAAATAAAGACACCACACATCTGGGACTTACTGGATCAGAATTTCTGGGGATGGGGCACAGCAGTCTCTTCTAATAAGCCTTCCAGTTGATACGCACTCAAGTTTGAGAACTGTTCTGTACACTCTCCTTTATCCTCATTTTCCAAAAGAAGAAACTGAGGCTTTAAAAAAAAAAAAAAAGATTCAGGGACTTGCCCAGGTTTTGTTTTTGTTTTAAGATTTTATTTATTTATTTACTTGGGTGGGGGGTGCGGAGAGGGAAAGGGAGAGAGACAGTCTCAAGCAGACTCCATGAGGAGTGCAGAGCCCGACTCAGGGCTCAATCTCCTGACCCTGAGATCATGACCTGAGCAGAGATCAAGAGTCGGAATGCTCAAATGACTAAGGCTCCCAGGTGCCCCAGCACTTGCCCAGGCTATAAAGCTAGGAAATAACGGAAACAACGTTCTAGTACAGGTATCACGGACCCTGCTCACCTATCTGTGATGTTAAATTCCTTGGCCTAAAGGTAAACTGCGGGAGCTGGCTCCTCCCGCTCACGGGGGGTCTTCCTGCCTCAGTGGTGGCCAGGTGAGCCCAGCTTCTGGCATGTGACTACACTCTAAGACAAGCAACGAACTCTAATGACAGGGAGTTGCAAGTGCTGAGGGCTAGGTGGGGAGTGACACCCCCTACCAGCTGCCCTCAGCACTGTCTTCCCTGGGGCTCCTCTCCCTGGCAGATCCCCTGCTCCTGCCCCCAGGCTGGAGCTACGTGAGTATGTATGTGTCGGTTCTGGCTCCTTCTCTGTCCCCAGTACCTAGCTCAGGGCTTGGCACCAAGAAGGGTCTCTGTGAAGCTGTGTGGTGACCCTCTTCTGGCCGGATGGCTGCAGAAGACATCACGGGAGGCCCTGCAGACCTTAAGTGGCATAAATATGTGGACATGCGGGAGGTCGTGGGAAGGGTGTTCCTGGTGAAGGTTACAGGCTGAGGAAAGGCACAGCAGTGTGAGAACTTAGAGTTTGTGGTTTTAGCTTCCCTCAAGTTCGTGGGAGTTATATAAGAACCTGAACTCTAGATTTGACAGCCAATCGGGGAGGTCTGGAATGCCAACAGGGACGGCTGGGGTTTGTTTTATAGGTGCCCAGGGGCCACGAAAGGCATTAGGACAGGAAAGTGGCAAGGTCGAATGGAGTCTTGAGCTGATGAGGGATGGAGCAGCAATTTCCACATCCCAAAGCCTGCTCTGTACCAAGCCCAGGGTCTGCTGCTTGCCCCCAACCCAGCTCATTTCATGGCTGAGTCTCAGGGTGCCTTGGTCCAGAGAGCACAGCTAGGACGCAGTGGAGCGGAGTTTGCATCCAAGGCTGTCTGACTGGAGAGCCCAGGTTCTGGCCCCGCAGCCCCGCCCCATTCCTGTCTGGGCTGCCTCCAGGGGTTGAGTTTGAGATCATGGGGAGGCTGAGGTTCCCTGACTTCTGCCGGGAGTAGGAAGGCAGCCCTGGAACCCTGGACCTCGTGTAGACTCCCATGCTGTGAATCTGGGAAGCGGAGGGTGGAAGCCGGTGACAGAGGTGCCCAAAAGACAAGGTCTGAAGCACGAGGAGGAGAGCCTGGCCAAGAGCTCAAGCCTATCCCCAGGGCCCTTTGCATGTCCTGGGGGTAGGCATCCTATTGTCGTGACCTGAGCGCTGAGTCCTGGGCTTCAAGAGCCACTCTGCTCCCGGCCAGAAGGGCCACCTCCCTGCATGGACAGGGGCGGAGAGGGTCCTGTGCAGACAGCAGAAAGCGTGGGATCGGGAGAACGGGCATCCCCCCTTCCAGAGGACTCGGGAAACTCCACCGAGATCCTTGATTCAATGGGATGAAGCCTCGGTCCGGGAGGGGTGGGGGACTGGGAGCCCTAGAGCCGGGACACGCGAGGCAGCCGCAGAGAGGGGCAGGAGAGCGCTCGGAGGTACACCGCCTTCGTCGCCGCGCGCCCCACGCGGTCCAGCCGGGCGGCAAACTGGAAACAGCTGCGGAGGTTTTGGGTTTCCGCCCGGCCTCCCCCGGCCCACCCGAGCAGTTCCCCTTAATCCCGCTCTCTCGGGAAGCCGCGCTGTGAAAATCCTCCGCCCTGCCTGCGGAGGTCAGCCCCGGGCGGCGGCGGGGCCGTAGGGGCGCGGGGATCCCGACGCGGGGCGGCGGCGGGACGCGGGGCGCAGGACGCGGCCCGCAGAACGCGGCCCTTGGGTTCTGCTGAAGGCGTCGCCGCCCGCCTGCCCGCCTCGGACCCCCGCGTCCTCCCCTTGTAAGCTGGGCTGATCCTGCCTCCCTCGCAGGACAGTTGGCGTGAGGGGTTCATGGAAGGTACTGGAGGCCCTCCCTGGCACCCGCAGGTGCTCCCAGGACTTTCACAGGTCCCATCATTGCTACGTCCACCCACAGGGGGCGCCTTTTCCTACTTCTCACAAAGAAACCCTATGGGGTTAGTAGGGGCCCTGCCTCCCTTTCTTTACTCTTCCAGAGCCTAGAGTTGAGGTGTGTCCCAGCCCAGTCCCCTGGAGCACTGGCCTAGTGGCCTTGCCCCCACACGACATGAGTCACCACCCCAGCTCATCAGATACTTTCTGAGGCGCCACTGTGTGCCTGTCCCGTGCTGGGTCCTGCTCAGAGCCAGCCCTCAGGAGCCAAGAGACTAGATTCTGCTCAGCTGGGTCACAGGGCTTTGTCAATGGAGGCTGGAGATCAGATAGGCCTCACTGTCCACTCTGAGCTTAAGATGAGAGAGCATGCAGGCTGATCCAGTCATCATCCAGAGAGGGCAAGCGGCTTACTCCGGGTCACACAGCAGGTCTGGAACAGAGCTCAGCCTCTGGGTCACACTTCTGGTCCTCCAGTCAAGACTTGGTTTTGTTTGTTTTTGAGCACTGGGCTATCTCCTCCATTCCAAAAGCCAAATTGGGATTTAAGGCTCTGGCCCAGGCAACGGGGAGGGTTACTGCTAGTGCCAAAAGTCATTCAGTTGGCAAAGGTTTCCTGAGTGGTCTTTGCCCCAACCCTGGGCCTGGAGTCACCGCGGGGGGCAGGGAGGCTGACCCCTAAAGCACTGCTGTGGACCAGGTGAGCATGAGTCCAGGAGGGAGGGCCTCTGAGTGTCTTTGGCAGCCCTGAGCCCCTGACCCCTGAGAAGGACTTCTGGGCTGGGAGATGGGCCCTCACCCCCAGCCCTCAATCCCTGCCACCTTCCTGCCACCCACTTCCAGGGAGTCTGTAGGAAACTGCTGGACAGAGAGAATGAGGCATCCGTTCTCCCTGACCCTGTCCCCCAACCTCTACATGGCTCCTGGGTGTGCACACACAACACAGACTCTCACATGCCCTGCATGGGTGACACACGCATGCTCACATTCACCTCAGTCTCTCACACACACAGGAGCACACACAGACACAATCACTGCTGTGCAGAGGTGGCCTCCCACAGCCTCACACTCACCTACACTCGGTTCCACACGGGTCCTCTTGTCACTCTTACATACCCTCTTGGCTGTCAGGCTCTCTCACACACACAGAGCTCCCTGGGTGCCCACGGCCAGCATGGTGAAGGGTGACCTTGATGCCTCTGACAGCCCCTGGGCTCCCAGCAGCACATGGGGCCTGGCCCTGCCCGGCCTTCTCCATCCCCCAGTGGCCGGCCCTTGCCGGCACAGCTCTGGGTGGGACTGGTCACAGCGGAGGGTGTGGCTGGGCGGCGGGGTCCCAGGCCAGATGCTGGCCTGCTGATTTGTGGCTCCCAAAATACAAGCTCACTGTTCTCTCACAGACTGAAGACTGCTGATGTTCTTACAGAGGCCCCCGCGGTCCCCCCATCCTGCCCTACCCGACATCGTGCCTGTCAGCCACCCACCCAACACGGGAGAGAACTCACCCTCACGCTTCCCCTGACCCCTGCCTCAGACGCACACCTGCCCGTCCAGCATCCCGCATGCCGGAGGGGCCTTCCTACAGCCCACTCTGAGCCTGTCACCCCCTGGGCCACACAGCAGCACACCTGCTGGACTCAGCAAAGCCCAGACTCCCTACCTTGGCATTCCGGGTCCCCCCACGCCTGACTCAACCTCCTCCTCCAACCTCAGGTGACACGGGCCCCTCCCCCATTCCCCCCCTTCTCTCTCTCACACACACACACTTTCAGAAGCAGGGTCACCGTGACGCCAGATTTAGGGGTCCTGGCTTACACAGCTCCTGGGGTGTTCTCCCCCAGGCTCGTGGGAGGAAGTGGCACACAGAACAGAGGCTGGCCTCAGTTTCTCCATTGGAACATTGGCGAGAGCCTACCTTCTAGAGCGGGTGTCAGGGTGTAGAGATGGCTTCTTGGAAACTGTAAAGTGTTGTACACACGGAGGCAAAACTCACTGTTACTAGGAGGTGCTAGCAAGAACTTGTCCCTTGTACAGTGTCTCTCCCACATGAGCCCTGGGCCAGGGTGAGGGCCGCTGGTGAGACTCGGTTCTGCTGTCCCCTCACGGCCCAGCTGCAGGCTCTCCTTTACTGTCTCTGGTCCTCAGTTTCCTAATCTGGAGAGAAGCATGATGGGCCTGGACAATCTATAGGTTCCTTCCACCCTTTACCTTCCTGGTGTCCTAGGACCCTTGTAGTAGAGGAGGGGAGGGAAATGAGCCACAAGAGCTCCCAGCGTTCCCTCCTCGCTTCACACTGGAGGCCACCCTTCACGCCCCATGCCCCCTGCAGCCTGGAGGTTAGGCACGGAGCTGGGAGCAAGTGCATCAGCAGGTGGGTGGGCCCTGCAGGTTCTGGGAGCGAGTCAGGAAAGCTGAAGGTGTGCCTCCTTTTCAAAGATCGTAAGAAACGAGAAAGTTAGATCTCAAGGTAACTGAGCATCTCCCTTAGGAGAGAGACCTGAGTGCAGGCTGGAGGCTTTTTGTAGAAGACAAGCTCTCTGGTACCCAGGATGAGGGTCAAAGAAAAACCAGCCAGGCAATCCTCCAGTTTAGAGTCCTTTACAGTTAAAACTGGGAGGGACTGCTGGGCCATCTTATTTTGTCCTCTCTTTTTTTCATGTGAGACTGCAGATGACCAGAGACGTTATGTGGCTTCCCTGAAGTCACACAGCAGTGTTCAGGACAGTGCCACAAGTCCTAACTCCCAGGGCTGAATTTCTCTACTGCATCCCCTGCCTGGCCCATCCCCGGAGCCCCCACTTGAAGCTCCTAGGGTAGGGTTAGGCCTGTGCCTTCCAGGGCCCAGCACAGGCACGAGCGCGTGCACGGGCACGCGCGCGCGCACACACACGCACGATTCTGGTGGCCTGGTGACTGCCTCCAGCACAGGACAAGGGCCGGGCTCCCTGCTCACCAGACTATAAACCATGGAGCCACGGAGTGGGCTCCACAACCTCGCCACACAATCCCCTAAGGCATTTCCACTTGATTTTGCTTTTATCTAAATATGTTCCTGTGCCTTATCTCACAGGAAACTTATTAGCCCCTCTCCCAGGAGGCTAGGAGGCCCAAGAGAGGAGCTGAGCTTCCCCGGGCAGTTACTGCCCGGCGGTGAGGGCCCCATGGGATGGAAGGAGGCAACAACCTCAGGCTTCCCACAAGCACCCAGCTCCCTCCTCACCACCTCCTCCTTTCCCCAAGCTGGCCCCACAGCACTCCTTCCCCCAAGAGAGGCTAATCAGAAAGGGCTGCCTCCGTCTGGCTGGAGATCTGCAACCTTCCCAGACCGACAGCCTCCTTGGTATTATCGTGGCAGCTGGGGTTTTTAAGCAGTGATTTTTCTCCATCTCGGCCTTCTTTCTCTATTCTTTATCTCTTCATTTCTCCATCTCAGAGTGTCTGGGAGGCTAGAAGAGAGACCCTGACCAGCAGTCAAGGTCCCCTAACTCGGAGCAGACAAGGGTCTGCCAACACACATGTATCGGCATTTAAAAAGTAATACAGAAAGCTTACATACATGACTTCACCTTTTTAACGTTTTTCTTGCAAAGGAACAGGAACTCACACCAAGTGAACATGTAGTGGAATGAACCATTATTAGGGGAACACGTTTGCAACCAAGATCAGGAACTAGAGCAGGGCCACCCCTCCCCACCCACCCCACATGCCAGCCAGGTGCCTTTTGTCCCAATCACCACCTTCTCCCTTTGCCAAATGTAACCACCACCCTCACTTTTCTAAGAGTTGCTTTCTTGGTTTGCCTTGTGATTTTTTTATCCTTCAGAGCACATCTCTAGACACTGTCATGTAATCCTGCCTGTTGTCTACACCCAAGGTGTCCTTTAGGTTTTTCCTAATCCGCAGCTGTCCCTCTCCCTCCCTTACATTTCCTGCTGTGTCTGTGGAAGAAGCCTGGCTCTCTGACCTGTAGATTTCCACAGTCTGGCTTACTGATCACACATGCGCAGTGCCATTCACCATGGGGATCTTTTCCTTCAAATGGGCAGCTGGATCCAGAGCGTAGATCAGGCTCAGGCTCAGACTCCCCAGGCAAGATGATGGGTGGGACTCTGCTATTTCATCAGAAGCTCAGATTGTCTGACTGTGTCTCTTTCTGGGATAGTTATCACCTATTGAAATTCAATGTCAAGATCCATTTGGTCCTCAAGTATTACAAAATGACAGGTGATATCAGCCTTTGTCTCTTTTTTTTTTTTATCATTCATTCATTAGTTGGAACATTTATTATGACCGATTCTTGATGCCTTAATTTACATCATTCAAGGTCATGGGTTTAAGTCCTGGGGGGACATGGCCTTCTCAGGGTTGGGCAGCGGTAATCATGAGGACATGATTAATCTCGACGTCTTTTAACAGCTGAGGATATGCGTCCTGGAATTAACTCTAAGGTGAAGTCCACTCCAGTTACAGCCCCCAGAACAAGAAACTACGTGGTAACCTCCCTACTAGTTGGTCATTTAACCCCTGCTCACATACTTCATGGATCAGGAGGCTCACTACTTTCCATCCTTGGGAAAATTCGACTGTGAGAAGGTCCTTCTTCTTGCTTGACGAGTGCCTCCTCACCTCTCCCTCTGGGCCTCACAGGGCAGGTTGTGCTCCCTCCACTAGCAAATGGCCTTCCAAAGACTCCCCCAGGAAGTCTTCCAGCTGCTCCTCTCCCTCCTCTTCTGGCTATAATTTCACATAAAATCCATCGCTGCAGAGCTGTGATTGATGTCTGCTCAAAATTCCAAAGCCGGCTTATCTGTAATTTTCAAAAGGCAGACGATCATTTGGAGGTGATCGGGTCCAACGTCAAACACTAATGCCTGGACTCCCAGGCCAGTCTCACCGCAGCCCACCGACCACAGCAAAGGCGAGCCTACGGGCGGGCCTTCCACTCTGTAACCCCCCTCCACCTCCACACCAAGAAGCCACATTTCACAGACACCCAGATGTAAGACAGCAGAGATGGATGGGGCAGCCAAAACGCCCTCTTCTCCCGGCACTTGGCAGAACCAGACAACATGAATCAAAAATAAAACCAACACAACACAAAAAATGTGGGTCAAATTGTAATTGAAAGTTGCCTTTGAAAGGGAGGTCTTGAAGCCATCATCTTTCCTTCTCCTCTTGAAACCCCCAATATCCCCCTTGGTTAATGACATCATCTTCCACCCAGACTCTCCAACGCATAACCTGACTCATCCCCAAAGCTTCCCTCGCCCTCAGCCTCCACATTCAGTTACTCACCAAACCCAGCCGTTAGGGCTCAGGAACATCTTTGCAAACACAATCTCCACTTTTCTACTTGCTTTGCACTAGCTGTCCCGCCAACCCCGAATATACTACCCACCACCCAACATCTCTGCTGACACAAGCATCCCAGCCTTTAGAGCCTAGTTCACAGGCTACCATCCCAAGCAGCTATCTTGTATCCTAACCCCCCTCCAAAAGCAACCTTTTCTCCAGAAGACTCTTGGGGTTGGACGTATGGAATAGATGAGTGAGTTCACTAATTCCATAAACATTTCTGAATCCCCCCCGCAGACACTATGCTAGGCACTGAGGATCTAGTAACAAAAGCTATAGACAAAGTCCCCATTTATTGGGACACCTGGGGGATGGGGTGCTGAGGCAGTTAAGCAGCTGACTCTTGGTTTTGGCTCAGGTCACGATCTTGAGATTGCGGGATCGAGCCCCATGTCGGACTCTGTGCCCAGTGCAGAGTCTCCTTCAGATTCTTTCTCCCTCTGCCCCTCTACACGCACATAATCTCTCTCTCTCTCTCTCTCTCTCAAATGAATAAATAAGATCTTTTTTAAAAATCTCCATTTACTATAGTCAGCAGAGTCATAAATGCATAAAACAAGTAAGTCCATCAGACAGTATATTTTGAAGGTGCTGTGGAGAAAAGTAAAGAGAAAAGGGGGAGTTGAGGGACTGCTCTCCAAATGTGCCATTGAGAAAGAGACTTAAAGGAGGGGAGAAAGAGGCCATGCAGATCTCTGGACAAATGAATGAAAGGAGAAATGAATGCATGAACAAATAACTACATATAGTGAGGATGAATGAGGGAATCACTGAATGAATGAATGAATAGATAAGCAGAAGAAGAGGTAGGAATCGTGTCTAGTTTATCTGTTATAACGAATCGAAGGGAAGCGAAGTGAAGTGAATTAGTCAAACTACACTGGCTGGAAATAAAACACCAGGTATTTCTTTGACTTTCAGGAGCCCATTTGGGCCTTGAAACTGTGCCTAATAAACCTGGGAAGTGGCTCCAAGAAGCTTTCTTCTCTTTAGAGGCGTCCTGGGGCTCGACAGGCTGCACTCAACTCGCTCCAGTGCAGGGGCTCAGGTGGGCTGGTGGCATGAATGGAGAGTGTCTCCTTGGAGGGGAGCATAGGGCAAGGCTGCAGAGTCACGCCCAAGTCTTGCTGGTCTTGGTGCTCCTCTGTCCCAGACTCCCTGTCCCTCCTCCTGGGAATGGGGAGGTGGCCCTGTGTCCCTGTTCCAGGCAGCCATGCTCTGGAATGGACCAAGCCTCAGGAAAAGGAAGGTGCTGCATTCATTCCTTCCTCAGTCCCAACAAGAGATACAACAAGGCAGTCCCCACTGGCTGGAAGGAGCATTACTTAGGCTATACAGAGTCTGGAGAGAATTCTAAAGATTCTGCATCTACCCATTCCTGTCCAGGTCAGAGTGTTGTCGGGAAAGACCTAGAGGGCAGGCTGGAGACACCACGGGGAGGCCAGAGCTGCAGGGGAGGGCAGCAGGGCTGTGGGACCGCAGAGCAGGGACGGGAGGCCCCGGGGTCTCAACCCAAAGCAGCCCCACCCTCTGGAGGACAGTCCCTGAGGGGCAGGAGAGCATGGAGCTTAGGACTAGGGGCTTGGAAGTCCGACAAACGCAAGTTCGAAGCCAAGCTTTATGGCTTCAGGTGAGCTATTTAACCTTTCTGAGCTTCAGCTTTCTCTAAAATGGGTATAATAAGGGTGCTTACTAAGGGATCAAATGAGACTGTGTTTATAAAGTGCTGAGTGTAATGCTGGCACAGCGTAAACACTCGGTGGATGATTGTAATCATCACTGGCAACAAAACACGATACATTATTGATAATACTAAGATATTCTTACATATAACCATATCTTGTGTATATAATAATGTTAAGTTATCCGAGTAAGCCGTGTGTTGGAGCTAATTTTTTAAAGATTGTTTATTTATTTATTTATTGAGAGGGAGAGAGTGCAAGCAGGGGGAGAGGCAGAGGGAGAAGGAGAGAGAGAATTTCAAGCAGACACTGCAGTGAGCGTGGAGCCTGACATGGGGCTCGATCTCATGACCCTGAAATCATGACCTGAGCCCAAATCAAGAGTCAGATGCTTAACTGACTGAGCCACCCAGGTACTCCGGGCTAATTGTTTAAAAAGTTAATGTGAGCTCAGGCTAAATTAATAGAGGTCAGGGGCTGGAAAGAAGGGAGAATATGAACCGCTTTCCTCTGAGCTGGTTGGTTAGATCCCAGTTAGTAAATCATGTCGAGTCCTGGGCCTACCCCTTGGCAGAACAGTAATAGCTGGGCTAGTTGCAAAAGTGGCAGCTAGAATGTGACGGCTAGAAACCCATCCTGTGAGGAGTGGGGGCTGCTCAGCCTTCAGGAGAGGAAGCCACACTCATCCTCATTCTCCACTTCCAAGGCTGGCCCAGAGCAGATGATGCTGAGCACTGGGTGAGGGTCCAGAGCTAGGGCTGGGAGAAAGGAAAGAAGCTACAGGAAACAGGTTTCAGCTCTGTGCAAAGAAGACCTTTCCTTCCGTTCAACAAAACCTCTCTCCAGTGACTAGCTTTGTGGGGAGGGAGCGCCCCACCACCAAAAGTATGTCAAAAGAGGCTCAGACAAGCTCTGCCATACCAAGAAAGGGTTCCCAGAAGGAGACAAAGTTGGTCCCCATTCACACCTAGACCTTTTATTGATCTATTGTTCAGGGTCTCTGACTCATGGCACATCTGCCCTTATTGGAGTCTTGGAAATATACATATTTATTATCTATTCATCTATTCATTTATCTATCCATTCATTCATGCGTGTGCTGCTGCATTCAGTGCCAAGGACATAGCAAACACAAACACCTCCTTCCTGGGGTTTACATTCTAGAACAGTGGCTCTCAGAGTCTACATGCATCGCTCGAGAAGAACAGTTGGAATAGGTACCCAAGAAAATAATGAAGTTGGACCCTTATCCTATATATCATAGAAACAATTAACTCAAACTGGATGGCAGACTTATATGTAAGAGTCAAAACTAAAAACATAGGGTAGAAAACACAGAGTACATCTTCCTGATCTTGCACCTAGCAAAAGATTCTCAGATCTGACACAAAAGCAACAAAAGAAAAAAGGGATCAGTTGGACTTCCTCAAAATTAAAACCTTCTGCGTTTCAAAAGACAGTGTCAAAAAAGTGAAAGAATATCCCACAGAATGGGAAAAAATATTTGTAAATCACACATCGGATAAGGTAAAAATATCTAGAACACATAAAGAACCCTTGAAACTTGGAAATTTAAAAAAAAAAAAACACCTAATTTTCAAATGAGTGAAAGATCTGAAAAGACATTCCTCCAAATAAGATACACAAATGCTAGCAAGCACATAAAAAAATCTTCAAGGTCATTCATCCTCAAGGAAATGCACACCGAAACCGAATTGTAATACGGCTCCACACCCACCAGGATGCCTGTGCTCAAAAAGTCAGACACTAATAGGTGTCGGAAGGACACAGAGCCACCAGGACCCTCACCTGCTGCAGGTGCGAACCTAAAACCATGCAGTCCCTGTGGAAAGCGGTCCAGCATTTCTTCAAAAAGTTAAACACAGGGTTACCCTGTGACCCTACAATTCTGCTCCTAGGTAAACACTCGAGAAAAATGAAAATATATGTCCACCCAAAAACTTGAACATGGATGTTCATAGCAGTGTCACATAGAATGTACATCAGCAGACGAATAAACAGAACGTGCTACATGGATTCTAATCAATAGTCTGCTACCCCCGTGTAGTGGACTATCATTCAGCTACAAAAAGCACTGATGTAATGATACAAACTCCAGCATGGGTGAACCTTGAAAACTTCATGCTCAGTGAGAGAAGCCAGGCACAAAACACCACATGTTGCGTGGTTCCATATGAAATGTCCAGAATAAGCCATCAAAAGAGATAGGAAGTAGATTCGTGCTTGTTTAGGACTGAGGGGATGGACGAGCAGGGAGAGATGACAGGACGAGGGCACAGGGCTTCTCTCTGTGAGGATGAAGTGTTCTAAAGTTGACTGTGGTGGTGGTTACACCACCCTGTGAATATCCTAAAAACCACTGAATTGTATACTACACATAGGTGAATTATTGGGTGTGGGCATGATGTCTCAATAAAGGTGTTACCAAAAAAGAATCACCCAGGATGCATTTGGAAACATCACTGCCAGAGCCGCAGGTCCCTGCTGCCTGGGTAAGGGGTCGGTGTTAGTAGTTTTAAAGCCCCTCGGGCAGTTCCCATATGTAGCCAACATTGAGAACCACTGGTCTAGGGGAGCCGATACCTCCCATTTCCTGAAAGTCTGCCAGCCGCCTTACCTCCACTGTCTCCTGCCATCTTTACAGCAACCCTCTCGCATAGATGCTACAGGTACACAGTCTTTTATCCGTAATTCTGAAATCCAAGAAGCTCTGAGAAAGGAGAGCCTTCCCATCAATTTGCAGAAATTCGTGTCACCTCAAAAAACCCTAACTGATGGGGCGCCTGGGTGGCTCAGTGGGTTAGGGCCGCTGCCTTTGGCTCAGGTCATGATCCCAGCATCCTGGGATCGAGCCCCGCATCGGGCTCTCTGCTCAGCAGGGAGCCTGCTTCCTCCCTTCTCTCTCTGCCTGCCTCTCTGCCTACTTGTGATCTGTCTGTCAAATAAATAAATAAAATCTTAAAAAAAAAAAAAACCCTAACTGAACCTACGCAAGGCTACTTACAGTCTCTCCTAATCGGTCGGAATATGACTACTCATACATTGCCTCGCAGAAATCATCACGTGTTTGTTTCCAGGCTGCTCCCCTGACCCCACCTCAGGGGCTCTATAAAGCAGAGCATACATCTTACTTTCTAAAGATCTGAACCATTCTGACTTCCAAACCACCTCAGGCCCCAAGTGTGTCAGATAAGGGACTATGGACCTACATTTGTTTCCATTTACAGAGAGAGGAAACTGAGGCTGAAAAGTAAAAGGGCCTGCCTGAAGCCCCAGAGAAAGGACTCTTGCCTTAGTTCCTTCCCTGTAACCAGGAACACCCTCTGGGCCTGGGGTGCAGCCTTCCCTGCCATCCTCGCTGGCCCAGGGCACGCAGCAGCTCCCATGTACCCATGTACCCCATGCCCCCTGCCGCTCGGAGCCCATCGTCCGTTGCAGGCCGTCTCCTGGCGGTCTCTCACACACACAGGAGAGGCCTGCCCTGCCTGAGCAGGAGTTGGAACCGGAGCTGGCTTTGTAATTTGCTCTGCCAGCCACCCTCCCAGCTGCAAATGGAAAATCCAAGAAGGTGGTCTGCTTTTCTGGCAGATGTCAGCCCCAGCCGGCCGAGACGGTGCGGCTCAGCAGGGAAAGGCCTGCTGCAAAGTCTGGCAGGGCCACCGTGGCTAGGCTGGAAACACATTTTGGTGGAACTAGCAGAGAGGAAGACTGCTCATTCTGCAATACCAAGACTGCTACAAAATAGCTTGTCTGCAAGAAACAACAAAAATGGTGACAGATTGAGGGCCGCCCCCTCACTCCTCCCACCCACCGGTGGCATTTGTTAACATAACTAATGGCCATAATAAAAACCACTATGTAATGAGCCCCTCCCCCGCCCCCACTCTGGGCCAGGGGTTGGACTCAGCCCTTTTCAGGCATTGACATGCCCTGGGGTGTGAAATACTGCTGTCCCATTTTTCAGAACCAAAACCAAGTCTCCAAGAGATGGTGTGAATAGCCTGAGGTTACAAAGCAAGAACACAGCCGAGCAGGACTGGACCCACTTGTCCTGTGTCTGAAGATCAGCCTTTTTCCCCACCCACACATGGAGGGTCATTTTGGCCAAAGGCTATATAAAGAAGCTGAACCATATCTTTCCCCAAGTCAGAGTTATTCAGGGAGAGTGGTAGGGCAGCTTTAATTCAGTTTGCTTCCTTCCCCCACCCAAGACCATATACACCTCTGCAACTTTTCTCTCAATTAGCTGCAGAGATGAGTTTCCTAGCCCATTTCACAGATAAGGAGGCTGAGGCCTGCAGAGAGGAAGTAGTTGCACCAGGCCACAAACCCAGGTTTTTCCTCTTCCCTGTGTGATGCCTTTATGTGACTCTCAGCTCCATGCCAGTTTCCTGCAGCTCCAAAGAGGGGAGAAGCCTACGCAGGAAGAACCATGGTCCCTTTTCTTTGATGGACCGAAATACAGTCTAAGACTGTAGGAGTCCCAGGAAGGCATTGATGTACAGGCATCTGCCATTCACTCACTGATTCATTCAAGGAGCCCGGACACTCCCCTTTTCTGAGCTCCAGCTGGGCACTAGGGAAACAGTGAGGGAACGTCTCTGACTTCCGGGAGCTCAGAATCTAGGAGAACGACCTGCAAACACCATTCCAACACAACACAGTACAAATTGCAATAGGGTCCTCTAATGCAAAGACCCCACCCCACCCCACGCCCGCCCCAGACTTCCCTTCCCAGAAGCCAGGGAAGGCTTCTCAGTGGAGGAAGCCTTGCTGCTGAGAGCTGATGCATGGGTAGACTTCGGTCAGGCGTCCACAGAAAGGCTGCCCAGGCTGAGAGCACTGCATATGCTCTGGTCCGGAGGTGGGAAAGACAGTGGGGTCCTTTAAGCAGGTTGGGGGACTGAGGCATAGAGCAGAATTCCACCAAGCTCTGGGGACCAGCTCCTCTCCCCAGATAGCCATGGAGATCCATGGCCAGAAGGACCCCCCAGGATGGCCAGGGTTTGAGAGTGGCTGTTACTCTCAGGGTACCAACAGCCTAAGCGATTGGCCCCACCAAGGAGAAGACCCTACCCTGAGCTCCAAAGTCCGGGCAGCCCCTGTGGCTTTGGCCCAGCCAGTGACAAAGTCTCTTGGTCATTAATGGCAGCGTGTGCTAATGTTTGATGAATCGCCCAACAGTTGCGTTAGCTAATAACTCCCCGAACAAAACCGGAGAGTTCATCTGTTTTTATAAGACGCCCAAGAGCATCCTGGGAACAGGCACGGTGGTCGTGAATAAAAGAGAAACATTCATTTATGGTAATTGGTTTCAGCTCCTCACTTGGCTGCTTGTCCTGACCTAAATGTATCCAGTTGTTCCCTTTGCCTGGCTCTGGTTTGGGGGTCACTCCTAATGGTTTAATTCAACAAAAAATGTCTGCCATTTCCTGTAACCTCTGTCTTTTTTCACCCTCCTCCCAAACGGTTTTCTTGCAAGCAGCATCTCTGCAAGGCCCTCCCGGAGCTGTTTCCTTCTCAGGGAACAAAGTCAAGATTGTTGACAGAGAAAAAAGGTCTTAACTCCAGGCCAAGAAAAGAAGGTGGGGGGAGGGATAAATGAAGGTAATAATCATTTGTTTGTCTTTTACCCGGTCTTCACAAAGCAGGTTTTGTCCGAGGCCGGTGGTCAGGGACTCTGACACAGAACATGGCCCTGGTGACCAGGGGCAATTTATGGGAGGGAACGAACACAAATCCTCATTCATAGAGCCGGCCTGGCCGAGGAGGAAGGGACAGGGGAGGGGCATTCACGCAGGGCCACCGGGCCCTCCCTCTGTCCCTCCCGCGGGTCTGAGGCTGTGGAGGGCTGGGGAGAGGCCTGCTGGGTGCTGTGAGTCTTGGCCAAACTTCAAAACCCCGGTGTGGCCCTGGGTCTCCTCTGGAGGGCCTTTCTTCCCCAGTCAGGAGCATAGATGAGCTCCCGGCAGGAGCCCAGGGAGGCTGTGAGCATGCTGGGCCTCAGGGCCCCGGTGGGCTCCCCGACCTCAGGTGGGTCTGGGGTCGCCGCTGGCCTTTGGGCCCCGGGACGAGGGGAGGGCGGGTGGGGGCGGGGCTGGAGAGATCTGGAATACATTGCGCCGTCAGCGGGGACAGCTTGTAAACTTTGTTGGGTTGCATCTGGTAGAAAGGCGTTGTATAAATATTAGATCATTATCGGCGTATTGTGTTTCCCGCTTGGGCGGAGGAGGGGCTGGTGGGCCCCAGATGCCTTTCGTCAAGAAGACGAGGATGGCTTCGAGGAGTCCTCGGAACGTCACTGCTTGCCAACTGGTGGCCCTCGGGTCAGGGCTCAGAACCCAGGGAGGACAGAGGGGACTGCCAGCACGGGAGCCCAGACTCTCCAAGGGGACGACTCTGAGCATCAGGCTGAAGGGGAACAGGAGCCTGACCGGGGGTGGGGTGGGGGCAGGTTGGAACAGACAAGGCCAGCTGGTAGGGAGGCAGGGGCCCTTTGTCACTGTGACAACCTATCTTTCTGGGTGGGTCCCTTTCTCCATCTGAATGGCCACGAGGGGCCCTGATTTTATGACATTTAGGAATTCCTGCGCAGTGCCACCTTATACCAGGCACAGGGGACACTGAAGTGGACACAGCCCCACAACTCGGTTCTCGGTTGTAGAGCTCCGTTCTGATTACCCAGAACCTGGAGGGCACCACATCCCAGTGTCCACACAGCCTGACCTGAGGAAGCATGTCCAAGGCGAGTGCAGGCAGCAGTTCACGGGAAGCAGGGTCTGAACAGCACCCCCACAACATCAAATCCTTGTCACACCATCTTCTTCTTCATCATCATTATCAAAACCCTGGCCATCCTGGGGGCTCCTTCTGGCCACGGTTCTCCATGGCTGTCTGGGGAGAGGAGCTGGTCCCCAGAGCTTGGTGGAATTCTGCTATAGAATTCTGCCTCAGTCCTCCAACCTGCTTAAAGGACCCCACTGTCTTTCCCACCCCCGGACCAGAGCATATGCAGTGCTCTCAGCCTGGGCAGCCTTTCTGCGGATGCCTGACCGAAGTCTACCCATGCATCAGCTCTCAGTAGCAAGGCTTCCTCCTCTGAGAAGCCTTCCCTGGCTCCTGCTGGCAGTCTGGGGTGGGTGCGGAGGGGGGTGGGGTTCTGCATTAGAGGACCCTACTGCAGTTTGTACTGTGTTGTGTTGGAATGGTGGTGGGTTTGCAGGTTGTTCTCCTAGATTCTGAGCTCCAGGAAGTCAGAGACGTTCCCTCACTGTGTCCCTAGTGCCCAGCTGGAGCTCAGAAAAGGGACGTGTCCAGGCGCCTTGAATGAGTGAAGGAATGAATGTCATCCTCATCATCACGGTGGCTACCGTTTGTTATACATTCTCAATATGAAGCAGAACACTTGATTTTCACTGGATATCCATGAGGTTGACTCTGTGGGTGCCCATCTCACAGTAGAGAAAACTAAGGCCCGGGTTCATAGGTCTAGGAAGGCATTCAGACCCACATTTGTGTCCCCCACAGTCTGAAGAAGAGTTTCTGTCACCAGGCATCACAAAGGGCAAGGGAGCCAGAGAAGGGGCCTGTGCCGCCTATGGCTCAGGGAGACTTCTAGAAGAGGTCCCTTTGAGCTAAAACCTGCAGGATGAGAACTTGACAAGGAGGCCCACTGAAGACAGATATGATTCCTTGCCCTCTCCTCGAAGGCTGGCTGAGTTCCCAGCCCCCTGCACCTTCGGAGAGCAGGCTCTGCCGTCGTGTCATCCGTGAGCCTGTCCCCTCTCCCTGGACCTCAGCCTATCCTCTCCTCCACAGAATTGCTGGAAGGTAATTGGACTTCATGGTTTTCCACGGTCTGTGGACAATGTCATCTTGTCCCAACACCTCTCTGCCAAGCTGGAGTGCCAGGCGTTGGCATCTCCATTTTACAGGTGGGAAACTGGGGCCCCGGGGGCTTATATGCCTAGAAAAGGATGCCCAGGTACAGTGAGGACAGAACCCTGGGCACTGAGGGGACAGTGAAGGTGCTGAGGCTGTCTATTCTAGAGCCCTGCAGAAGATCCAGGGGCACAGGGTCTGCCTCAGATCTGGACAACGCATATCCACAGTAGAGGGAGCAGGTGAAGTATAGCCTCACTAGACAGATGACTCTGCGGGTCAGGAAGTTCAGCAGCATCTAGTCTAAGCCATAGATTATTTCCCCACCAGGTGTTGTCAGACTGTGTCTTGAATACCTCCAGTGACAGAAAGCTCACTACCTGTTAGTGCAGCTCATTCCGTACTTGGACTCTTCTGATTTTAGCTCATTGGAAGGAAGCATTTTCTATTAAGAAGCAACAGAGAACATCTAGAAGAGGCTGGGAGCCACAGGAAGTCATCAGAAGCTGTGAACTCTGCAGAGAGAACTTAGGCTTATCCCAAACATCCAAAGACTGTCATGGAATCTATCCTCCCAGAGTGCCCTCCCTTTTGCAGTGACAACAGACATATACACAGCACTTGACAGTTTACATTTGTTTAAATGCGTCCTCCTAAACACCTTGCCAGATGGCCAGGGCGGGAATTATCCTGCAGCCGGGGCAAGAGGAACAGCAGGAGTCCAGAGAAGGTGCGGGCCTGCTCTGCCCATACCACTCAGCCAGGAGGATGCTGCAGCTGGGCCTGACCCTTGATCTTCCCTGCCAGGCACTACTGCCATGGTTGTGCCTGCCTGTCACCGCCAAGCCACCCACGGAGGGGGCCTGCTACAAAGAACTCTCCAGGCCACTTCCAAATTTGGGATGGGGCGCCCTGGAGCCCCTAGGAATTCCAGGCTATGCTATTTTTAGGCTGATCAGCTGTTCCACCTCTGCTCCCCTACCCCAGGCCCCCCAAGTAGATTTCCCAAGCAATCAAATCCATGTGTCGCCAGTTCCGGCCCTGGAGCTCTTCGAGGTGTGCGCTGGATCGGTCGATGCCACCGAAGGATCCATGCCCTGCCCAGACTGGGACAGTCCTGCCTCTCCTGATGGTCCAGAGCCCAGAATCCCCTGCCTTCCTCTATCTTGAGGCCAGGCTCTGGATACCCCCAAAGCCCCACCGTACCTCCCAAAAATCTTCAGAAACTACCCTACTGGACAGAGCATCTGACTGAAGACCAGAGAGAGGTCTCAGGGTGCCGTGCTGCCCTGATCCAAGTTTGCCCACGCCCTATAAGGCCCATCTAATTGCTTCCTGTCTGAGCCAGGCTGGGTAGGGCCACTGATGGCCTGGTTCCAAGAGAGTAACACAGTCTCATACCACCCTGGGATCAAATCCCTGCTTGGCCACTTGTGGTCAGAAAACCTCAAGTCAGGGTCTCTGGGCCCTGGAGCCCATTTCCCTCATCTCTAAGATGTGGATGATAACAGGACCTTGTCCACAATGTGGCTGTGAGGTCTCAGTGACAGGCTGCATAGAGAAGGCTGACACTGTATACAGCAAGAAGCTGGCCCCCTGGACATTTTTAGCTGTTATTACTTCCTGATGATAGTAGAGTTATTACAAAAAGGGGAGAGAAATAGCAAGTTTGCTTCTACAGTTTAGCAGGGGAGGGATAGCTGCATGATTGTCATGGCCCTCAGCACTGCCCTTGTGATTCTTGTCCAGAGCCCTGCTCCTCGGAGGGGCAGTCCTCGGGGACTCGGGCTGTGCCAGCTCCCCCACAGGCATGAGACCCCAGTCTGGTGGAGCTGCCCACCCTGGTTCAATGAGGGCAAGGACCGTGGCCCCCACTGAACCCCCAGTCCCACAGGGCGGGGCATTCAGCAACACTAGACTTCTAGAAGGGCACAGAGAAGTTAAAAGATCACGGGCTTTGTAATATGACAGGCCTGCTATGCCATTTTCTAGCTGTGGGACTCCCAGCAGGACCTTCAGTCTGAGACTCTGTCTCCTTATCTGTAAAATGGGCATGAGAATACCAACAGACAGAATCTAGAAGGTATTCCAGATGTCAAGGGTAAAGAGAACAGATGCGAGACTCTTCATAACCAGTGAAGATCTGCATGCCAAGAGGTAGACCCAATGACTTTTAGGACCACACCACCTCCACAAGGAAATGGGAACGTGGAGATGAGAGGGCTCCTCCAAGGTCACCCAGAGAATCATCAACAGAGGGCCCAAGAACTACATCCCAGACTCGACCCTTTACACGTGCAATGAGCAGAAGCTATAAAAAATGCAAAAAAAGAGAACTACCAGAGGCTTCTCCCTGGTCCAGAAAGGCCAGTCAGGGAGAAAGTCTTTCTGGGCAGACCCCGCCCACAGAGTCCCCAGGACAGCATCCACACCGCCAGCACCCACTTCCTGCAGCCAGCGCACACACACCGTGCCAATGTGTTAGGGCTTATGCATGGTCCCCGCCACGGGAACCAGCCACCTCCCTTCACCCGCCACCCCTAATTCTTCCAATGTGGCTGAGAGCTAGCAAGGCTCTGAGGAGGGAGGGGGGCGGAGCGGCAGGAGCGAGACCACCTCTGCTGGCGGCTCATTTACAGCCCGTGCATCAAGGGCACTTTCCCTGCAGGGACTGGCCCCTGGGAGTAGAGAAGCTGGCCCCCCCACCCCCCATCCCCGCCACCCCCCCACCCCCGCTCACAGCTTCCAGTGACATGTTGCAGGCACCAGGGGAGTGCCTGGTGCCCCGTCACTCGGAGTGGCCCCAGGGACTGCCAGAGCTGGCCAGAACCAGGAAAGAATGGGCTACCCTCGCCAGCCAGAGGAGGCCTTGTGGTTTTGGAGCAGGCTTGAGTCAGAAAATAAGAAACTGCCCATGCTCCCATCCCCACCGAGCCCCGGTGTCTGGCCAGTGCGCCCAGCAGGCCTTGGTAGCACAGGGTTAGCTGGGCTGGCTGGGCAGGTCGGGGGAGGGCAAGATGGACAGGGAGAGCAGTGGTTCAGAGCCGGCCGGCCACGTGGCAGTTCTCATGGGCAGAACCTGATCGAGTGAGAACAGGTGGGTTACCAGCTGGCATGAGAAGCTCAGGCCTCTGGTCCAAGGTTCCCATCAGTTTGCTGTGGAATCCTGGGTCAGATCTCTCTGGATCTCTGAAGAGGGGGCGATAATATCTCTCTTAGGAGATAAGACTCTAATTCCAAAGAGAAAAATCTACCAGAGGCAACAGTTAGCCATGCAGATGCCCAGCCTCCTTACCTGGTTCAAACTCTCCCAGAAAGCTGAGGACGAATTAGGAGTCAGATTGGGATGGGGTCAATGCTGCAAACTCCGAGAACATTCACTGATGTTCAGGGATGGATGATGTTGAGGGCGCTGACATAGACCAGCTGCAGTCCTCACCCTTCAGGACCTCCCTTTCTGGTTAAGGACTCAATAGGACAAAAGGCAGACTGCTGAGTGTGATGCTGGAAAGCCAGACATTGTCCGGGAAGAAATAGGGATGGCTAGGCAGTTTCCACAAAGGAAGGTGGGAAATCACCTGGAGGTCATCTAGCCAGGCCGCAAATGGTGTGGTCTTTCACTTGGTGTGCACGGCACACAGCAGGGACGCAGAGGATGGATGGCTGGGCAGATGGGTGGAGAGATGAGTGAGTAGTGGGTGTGAGAGCCGGTGAACAGGGAATGGATGAAGGATGGATGGATGGATGGACAGACGGATGGACAGATGGATGGATGGATGGGAGGATACATGGGTGGAAGAAGGAAGGAAAGACAGGAAGGAGGAAAGAAGGAAAGAGAGGAGGGAAGGAAGGAAGGGAAATTAGACGATCAGATGTGTAAGCAGATGTGAGAACAAAGAAACATTTCATTGAATTAATTCTTACAAGAAGTCTGCCAAGTAAAAGGATGGACAGGCAGCCTCCTTCCCCAAATTGAGAGTGGAAAAGTGACTTACATAAGGTGACACAGTAAATTAATGACAAATCCAGGACCAGAATTCAAGGCTCCTGACTCCTACCCAGGACTTTCTCCACTTCATCTCGCCCACCTAGTCTATTCTCCTACTCCCTCCATCCTCCACATAAATACTTGTGGAAAGAAGGAAGGGAAGGCAAAGACAGGGAGGGAGTGGGGAGGCGGCCGTGATTTTGTAGCAAGGGTCCCGACCTCTGGTCCTTCGTCTTGCATAAGCCGTTGGCCAGGCTTGGCCTTTTTCTCCATCAGTACAACGGGCTGTGAAAGCCTCCTGGATGGCAGGCAGGAGAGGTGCTGTGAGAAGCAGGAGCCTCTCCAGATGAGGGGAGGGAGGAAAGTCACTTTTGTGAGGGCTCCTCACAGACTGGGCGATGCCCCCTGGCTTCCAGACAGAAGTGAGTCCCACAGCCAGGTTAGAAGACCCAGCCCAATTACTCTCCCTCCAGGACCCTGCACCAGCATGGGGTTGGGAAAGTGGGGACAGGAGACTGAGGGACAGGGAGATTTCGGACGTCGGCCAGGGACTGACACTGGACTGTGTTCCATGGGGAGGGCAGGGGACCAGTGTGGCGCAGACGCCGCCAGCTCTTGGCTGCCCGGGTCAGCAGGTGGGGCAGAGCAGGAAAAGCCCTCCCCCACTCCTAGGTGACTTCTATACCCATTCACTCACTCATCTGCTCGCTCACTCGTTTCCTGAGGAAAGAGAAGTGAGCATCCAGAGACAGCAGGTGCCATGAGCCGGCCTGGCGCTAGATGTTGAACAAAGGCTTTCCCACCCAATTCTGACCACGTGGCCGTGCCCAGGAGTCGGCGATGATGGCTAGCACCCCTGGCAAGGAGAGGCTCTGGCCTCCGAGTCCAGAATCTCAGCTTCTGGTTGCCGTTATAGAGACGGGTCCTTTACTGTCTCACAGTGTCTCTGTTCCTTCCCCTGCAGAATGAAAAGAATGCCTCCCTGCTGGCCTCAGAGTGGCAGCTGTCGCCAGAGGCAGGGCTAGCCCTGGCCACCATTGCCCAGACGAGGCCCCATCCCCCAGGCAAAGCAAGAGGTGCCCAGGTGCACCCCACACAGAAATGGCCTTCCCGTCCTGGGGAAGGTAGAGCCGGAGCAAACATTTCCCAACCTGGGAGGGCTGGGAGGGTATTGCCCTGTTCACTGGATTGTGAAGGGATGAAGGCATCCTCCCTCGTTTTGTTAAATATGGTGATGTTTGTCCCAGTGCCTAAGTGGTCTCTGCCCTTCCCCCACTCCCCCTTCTCTCCTCCCCCACTGCGTTTCCCCTCCTTGTATTAGCATTTGGCTAGAGTGTGGATGCTAGAGCCAAGTGCTTGGGTTAGAATCTAGGCTTCACCCCTCCTTAGCTGTGTGACCCTAAGCAACTTACCTAATCTGTCTGTGCTTCAGCTTCCTAATGTGTAAAATGAGGATAGTGAGCCTCACAGAGCTATTGCAAGGATTAAATGGCTTAACATGTGCAAAGTGCAGAGCCCTGCACATAGTAAGCACAGTGTTCAGTGTTAGCAGGCAGCAACATGGTCCGAGGCTCTCCCTTGGTGTTAGTGCTCCCAGAAGATTCCCAGCCCCACAGGCTGCTTACACACCGCCTTGGAGCCCCACCAGCCACTGAGCTGTCCTCTAACCGGTTGTCTCTCCTTTCAGTTAGGTCTTATTCTCCAGCCCATCTTACAGAAGAGGAAACTGAGGACCATAGCAGTTAAGTGATTTGTCTCCCTGCCCTGATCTGCCATCCTGGGCTTAGACAACTCCAAGAGCACGAAACTCCATCCTTGGGATGGCAGTACCAGCTGTGCCCAGTTTTGCAGGGTGAGAGTTAACCAGGAGAAGCTGGGGTGGGAAAGGTGGCATTGGAGGCAGAGACCTGCAGGATAAAGCCATGAGGTGAGGAACCCCGGGAAGCTCAGTAGTGGGGAGCACAGAGCGAGCAGGCAGTCCGGGATGCGGAGGGAGGCTCTGCCCCACCACGAGGGCCCTGACTCCCAGGCCAGGAGGCTCAGATGTGACTCTACAGCCACAGGGAAGCCATTAGACCATTTTCAGCAGACATGGAAATGGCCAGATTTCCATTTGAGGCCCTTGGTGAGCTATAAACACTGTGCAAAGCTAACTATTATGGCTAATAATGGTTTAGCGCCCTGAGCCATAATTGCCGTTCACATATCTGTCTCCCATGAGATCATGAAGCCCGTTAGAGTGGGATCCATGTGTCTTGCTCGTCCCTGTGTCCCCATGCATGGCACGGAGCAGACCCTTGAAATACGTTCTGTGAAATTAATTAATCAAAATAACATCGGTGACATCAACTGTCCTGAATTCTCTTGCGGAAGAAAACCCCTGGAGCTGGGCAGCCCTCGACCCAAACCCCAATGCCAGCTCTTACAGCGAACAGTCTTGGCAAGTCCTGTGACGGCTCTGGGTCTCAGCTTTCTCCTCCTCAAAATAAGCTCAATAATTCCTCCCCCCAGGGTCATGCTGGAGTCCCCAGCACCGCGCCCCACACGCACGGAGGTCCTCAATAAATGGTGGCTAGCAGAACACCACAAGGATACCCACACACAAACAGTAAAACCGCCGCTGAGTGCAGACAGGGGACAGTGCAGACAGGGGGACAGGGCAAAGGCACAGAAATCTAAACCCGAAGACCTGGGATTGAATCCTGGCCCTGCCCTGCCCCCAGCTGTGCAACCTTAGGGAAGTAGATCAACCTCTCTGGTTTCTACATCCGCTCCATCGGGGTATGAACAGTAATACCAAGCCCAAGGATTTGTTGCATGGACCAAAGGAGATAACAGATGTGAAAGTGCTTAGTGTATACAAACGTGGGCGATGATTATTATTATCATGACAGCTCATAAAACCCGGGTGGAGCTTCCTGTTATAAACAAGTGCTCCCTCCTCCACCCCAGACCCAGGGGCTGGCTCAATGCTTTGTTCCCAGGAAAGGCATAGCTGGAGGGGCCTGCTGGGCTGGGCCAGAGGCCAGGGCAGGCTCCTTGCTCCCAACATCTGCGCGGTGGGGTCGGCCCCTCTGTCCAGCAGTGGGCACACATGTGGCCTCATCTGAGGGCACAGGGTCATGGGGGTCAAGCAGGAGAAAATTGGGGGCAGATGAGGGGAAGGTTCCAGCTTATTTTTAGAAAAGGGGGAAAGAGAGGAAGACAGGAAGGCCCTTGTTCCTTGGCGTTTCCACCATGTGGATGGCAGGCGGGCGGGCAGCCAGGCAGGACTCAAGACAAAGATGCAGCCACTTCCGTGGCTGTCACACGGTCGCCGCGGGGCCTCAGATGACCGCACAGCCCAGCCGGTCAGCAGAGTGTTCTCCCTTGCAGCCCTGGCTGCCCCCAGTGGGAACATTCACAGCACGAAGCCCAGGACCCTGAAGGAGACCACACCAGCCCAGAGGGCCCGAGCCCACAGGGCCACATTGGGTGTTAGGAGAGCCCCTCCATCTGTGGGTGGAGGAGAGCTTGTGGGGTGCAATCTGATGGCAGAAGGGCCAGTGAACACTCCCAGAACACAGCCTGGCACACAGTAGGCCCACAAGTGTTCTCCTCCTGGTCTCCCCTAGAGGTCCGAGGTCCTGGCATCTCTCCAAGTTACCCTGCCCTGTGTCCCAAGACACAGCACAGTGGAGCGATGAACATGGTGACTCTGGCGCCATATTGCTAGGACGTGATTCCTGGCTCTTCTACTTCCTGGCTGTGTGACTTAGGGCTAGTTGCTTTACCTCTCTGTACCTTGGTTTCTTTGTCTGTAAGTTGGACATAGCCATAGTTCACACTGCGTAGTTTTGTTGTGAAAATATGTCAACATATGCAAAGCACTTAGAACACTCTGCCTGCACTTGGAGCCCGGCACTCAGCAAGCATTTGGCAGCAGATGTTGTCGTTGTCAACATACAGTAGGGCACGTGCAGCTGGGGTGGCCTTGTCTGGGGACGACTATGCTGAGTGTGCACAGGGTTCTCCAGTGGAATGCCTCGGTGGGGGGCTCAGTGTCAGCAAACCGGATAGGCCGGACCGGGGCACGGTGGGAGGCCCACTCTGTAGCAGTGGGGCTGGCCCACGGCTGGACGTCGCCAGCCCCACTGTGGCTCTTGTGGGTGTCTTTGGAAAGAACTCAAAAATGACAGGAATTTTCCAAATCTCCTGTTTTTCCATTCTCGGGTCCCCCAGCCCCCCATCCTTAGATCTAATTCTGAAGAGAACTTTGAAATGTGTCAGGAACAAAAAGGTGAAAGTCTAAAACCCCAGAGAGGATGCTCAGCTCATAGTCTGGGTGGCAACAGGCCGCAAGAACGTACCTGTGTGGGGGCGCGCATCCATGCGTGCATGTGGGGGTACGCGTGTGGCCCCTGATGGGAGCACATCCAGACACGGGGCGCTGATGGGCAGGTCGAATAGCTGCGGGGATTGGGGGCCACTAGCCCCTCATGTCTGCATGCCTGTGACCTCGTGCTCATCTGAGCACACGCGCACCTGCTGCTACCCCAGATGCGTGCTGGGTGTAACCAGCTGGACACACAGTAGGTGCTCTCAGCTGGATTCCCCACATGCATTCCCCTGAACATGGACGTGCAGGGAATGCACCCCCCGCCCCGGGGTATGGTTTGGCAATGGCTGACCCAAGGGCCACGTCAGTGGCTAGTCCCGGGGCAAGACGAGATGGAGAAGTGAGAGCTGGCCTGCTGGAGTCCTTTATGGAGCACCTAGCGAGCCCAGGGCGAGGCCCAGCTCTGGGTCCACGTGGTGCTAAGCAGAACAGGCTGGGCCCTGAGACAGGGAGAGGGTCTGTATGAGGGCATCTGGGCCACGGCTCAGCCCCAGCCCACGGATCCTCCGTGGGCAGCAAGCTCAGTGTCCCAAGAGCCTAGAGAGACCTTGGAGACCACTGACAGCAGCCCAGAAGGGCAGCAGCCTGACTGGGGTCTCACAACAAGTTCAGGGCTGGGGCTAGAAAAAGAGGTCGTGATGAAAAGCAGACTTTGAAATCTGACAAACCTGGGCTTCATCTTGGCTCTCCCACTGACTAGCTGAGTGACCTTGGGCAAGTCACTTCACCGCTCCCAACCCGTTTCCTCATCTCAAAATGAGCATTCCACAACTCAAGGAGTATGGCCAGGACCCTCAGTCGGGGGTGGGATTGATGACCAGGTCCCCCGACTCCTCTTCCAGTGCTCTTTGATGGATCCAAAGGATCCTCCACTGGGGCAGCAGAAGGCAGAGAGGCACAGTCCCAGGTGCCACTTGAGGGTGTCTCTTCTCCAGATCACCCTGAGAGGGGTCCAGATCCCTGTCTTGGGAGGCTAGAGACCTCCCAAGGTCTCTCCTCTCCGGGCCTCAGTTTCCCCATGGTTCCCCATCCCTGCCAGGAGGGCCAGCTACTCCAAAGACCCCTGGTTCCACAGGGGAGGGTAATTGAGAGCAGCTGCCACCAGAGCATGCAGGGGCCCTGGGGAGAGGGGCCTCTGGGCTTCTCCAGGCCCCGGCCACTGCCCTGTGCTTTATGTCAAAGTGTCAGCCCCAATCCTGCTTTCCTCCTAGGCAGGGCCACCTTTGGTGGGCGTCAGGAGAGGTGGCCTGTCCAGCCGCTGTGTTTACAGTGCTCAGACGCCGCCGGGAACCTGATCTGGGCAGACCAGGGTGGGCTGCCCCACTGGGCCCATGCCGTGTCCACACTCATTTCCCAGAGACTGAACACCACCAGCCTGCCTGCTGTGCTGAGTCCAGCGGCCCAGCCACCCGCCCTTTGAGGGCCCAGCCTCTGGGAGGCAAGTACCCTGAGAAACTGTGGGAGGCAGCAGGGCCCAGGAAGCCAGAAGCCGGGCTGGCGGGAGCCGGGCGCAGAGGGAGAGAGGAAGGGGTGTCCTCCCTCTAGACAGGTTCAGGCTGTGCTCGCCGGGCAAGTGTGCATTCCCTGCTCCTCTGTCCAGGTGCAGGGACCCTACTGACTTGTCCACACTCAGCCATCTTCGTCCAGAGCAGCCAACTCTGGCCCCTGGGCCAAATCTTGCCACCACCTGTGAGTGAAGATTGCCTTTTTACATTTTTCAGTGGTTGGGGGGGAATCAAAAGAAGAACATTTTAAGCACATGAAAATCACATAAAATTTAAATTTGTGTCCATAAATAAAGTTTTATTGGCACACAGCCACACTCGTGCGTTTATGGATGGCTGTGCCGTTTTGGCCCGACGGCAGCAGATGTATGTACTTACGATGGAGACAGTATGGCCCACAAAGCTGAGACTATTTACTCTCTGACCCTTTACAGAAAACATTCGCCACCCTCTGATCCAAAGCAGGCATGAGCGGCAGTATAAACCTCACGTCTCGGTCTGGGGGATTTCTTATCCCAAGTTTCCAGGGCGATTCCATACTTGGGGGACCCTACATGACATTAAGGTGTGGGATTGGGGGCACAGCCCCCGAGCACAGCTCCACACCAATTGCTCTTGTAGGTCCCCTCAACACCTGACCCCGCTTGTCTGGCCGCTCTCTGTCTCCCCCTGCGCTGGGTCTCAGGTGCACCCCACCACCGCAGTATCCCCTGGGGCTCCCATCACCTCCCAGCTAAGCCTTAGGACGTGTAGGCCTGGCCACACCCCTCCTCTCTCCCACTGACCCTTCTTCAAGACACTCAGCTTAGCCTTCTCCTGCTTGCTTGCTCTGGAAACACTCTCGATTCCAAAAACTCAGAGGTCTGAAGAACAAGGCCAGAAAGGCTCGTGTGCTCTGTGTTCTGCCCGGTCACATAGCTCCGGGGGGGGACAATGAGCATCAGGCCAGGGGCCTGGGAGCAGGAAAAGAGCCTGGAGGGAGCACAGGCCTGGTGGGCACAGCCTGGCCTAGTCCAGCCAGACACGCATCCGTCCCTTCCCCACTCTGGCCACCGTCCTAAGGGCCCTCGCTCTCAGTCTGCCACACCTTGCGGAACAGCCATTGCTCTACCAGACCCTGCAGGAAGACAGAAGTGGGGCCCATGAGCTGTCTGCACTCCAGGGCAGTGGCTTGGTGGGCAAGGCTTTCAAAGTGCCTCTGGGGAAGGAAAACAGTCCTTATCCGCAGGGCTTGCTGCATTCTGGGATGTAAATACTCCTACCGTGGCCAATTTGCAAGTTGCCCGCATGACGCCACTGAACTTGGAACTGGGAAGAGACGGGCTCTACCAAGTCTCACCAGCAGGCTGGAGCCAGATTCAGCCTTCCCCCGCTCCCTGGGAACCCAGGCACGTTAACGGTCGTCACACACAGTGAAGGAGGTGTGACACATGAAAAGCAAAAGGACATGGGATCGCAGAGGAAAAGCGCTGAACCCGGCTGGGAGGGCAGATCCTGAAGGGCTTCTCAGAGGTGGCATTTTGAAACCACAAAAGAAAAGCAGGAGTTTGCAGGGCTAGGGAATAGAAGGAAGGGTCTCCTGACCAGTTCACCCCCTCTTGCCCTCCTTTCTCTGCAATCCTTTGTAAGCCCCACAGCCCGAGTCACACTTTTGACGTCCAGTTTGGGGATCTGTTTTCTCCAAAGGCACCACAGACTCTTAAATTTAGCCTGTGCCTGGGCCACACAAGGTTGACGGAGGGCGTTGGCTTCAGTCGCATGACCTGACATAGGTTGTGTTCTCCCTCTGATTATCCACTCCACCTTCCCCGTAAAAGGCTTTTCTACCTTCCCTCGCCCATGGGAGGCCTTCACGTTGGACTCTGCCATGGGTCTTGCTTTGGTTGATGGTGTATGCGTGAAGAGGACAATAAGAGCTATAGTGTGGCTCAGTCATTTTTCTTTTTGCTCTCTTCCTGGAGTACATCATGTCCCAAAGAGGGACAGCTGCTTTGCAAGGATCCTGGAATAGAGAGGGCACACAGAGCTGAGCCACAGTCAACCCACAGCCACCACAGACAAAATATAATGTGGGGGAAAAGTAAACTTGTTATTGTAAAGCCCCTATTTGGGGCACGCTATGGTGTGTCTGTTACCACAACATAACCTAGAAAAAAACTGATGGAGGTTCAGCCCATCCCATCTAAACCTGGCTCACGGCCCAGCAACCCCCCGTGAGCCCCCAGAAACACACTGAGTCACTGTGCCTTCATCAGTTTTAAGCAAAGATTTGCCCAGCCCAGGCTGATGAGGTGAGCCTAGCATCCCTGAAATGTCCAGAATGTTCTACAGTTCTAGGGTAACCCTGTGGTCTTAGGGAAAGCAAAAGGAACCCCTTGTTAGCAGCGTCCCCAGCTCAGCTCTCCCATCACACAGAAGCTATTTGGAAATGTCTCTCTTGGCACCAAAAAAAATTGCTCTCAATCTCAACCCAGAGTCACTCCAGGCATGGAAATTCTCTCTTTGGGGAAGAGGCCAAAGTTAAGGATCTTTCTGTGTAAGAGGCTAGGTGACGGGGGCAGGGAGCAGCCTCCGTGTCAGGTAACACCAGAGACAGAAAGTGTCAGGTCTGCTCTTGCCCTCAGGGAGCTTCCCAGGCTGCTGGGCCGTCCGGCATCGTCAGGGGGGTGGTACTTGGCTGTGGACAAAGGGCTGTGGCTCATAGAGGAGCCAGTGACGAACTACCTGGACAGCCAGAAATCCGTCTGACACAAATTAAGGGAGAAGGAGATGGATGGCGGATGATGGATGGATGATGGATGGATGGATGGATGGATGGACAAAACAAAATAAAATCTACCTGGAGGGGTCAAAGAAACATTCACAAAGGACATAGGAAGCAGACCTGAAAACAATGAGAATTTCACCAAGTAAAGAATATGGGCAGAAGGGTTGGTGTTCCAGACCTAGAGAACAGAGGAGAGAAGAGGAGGAGGGCCGTGGCTCAGCACATCTTGGGAAGAACAGAGGAAAGAAATGCAAAAAGCCATAATGGCCTCCTGCAGAGAAGTGACTGCAGAGTCCCCCAGACCCAGCAGTGCCACTCTCTGAGTGTGACCCTGGGCAAGTCATTTACGCTCTCCATGCCTGGGCCACTACCATCAAGCCCGACCCCAGCCCCGCAAATCACTTCCCCTCACAAGGCTTTGGAGGCACGTCAGCAAGAGAACAAGAGCACAGCTCCTGGCACACTGTAACCGTGCAATTCATTACGCTTTCCTCTTGTCTCCCTTCCACCAGGACCAGTTCTTCCAGGGTCTGGACCCGCCCCGTGCTGACAGGGCTCTGCCTCGTGGCTAAGACTCTACCTGCCCCCTGTTCTGGGACTTTCCTTCCCAAAGCTCTTACCTCAAGGGATTTCTTTGCCTTCCTGCCCTTCAACCACTCACTCCAGCCCCACCACTCAACTGGGCCCCAGGCACCAGACAGCCTCTCGTGCGAACAGCCTCCCCTCTGGAGGCAACACCCAGACGTGGGACCAACCCCAGAGACTGGTGAGGGGGACAGCTCCAAGCAGGGTGAGTCTGCAGGCTGCCATGTTCTAAGGGAGAGTAGTGTCCAGGCGGATAGGTCAGCTGGCCAGGCCGAGCCTGGTCTCCCACTCTTGCTGTCTCACCTGTCCTAGACGACAAGGTCCCTGATGCTATTCCCCGTCCCAAGGCCAGTTTCCTGTCCCAGCTCCCTCGAGTGTAGCTATCTCCATGGGAAGATGGGAGAAGACAAACAGTAATTAACTAAATTTAGAAAACAATTCTTCTTATAGCTGTTTTGGGCACACAGGCTAGAGCCCAGGAAGAAAAATCATTTGGGATTTGGGACTGCATTCAAAGCCTTTCACAATTTAGCCTGATGTTCTGTAGAGAGTCAATAAATATTTTTGAGCAAAAGAATGCTTGTCCCTGCCCACCATCCCTGCGACTCACGCACATGGTCATGCCCACAACAGCCCCTGCTGCTCCCTACCTGCAACTCACTCCATCTCCCACAACTGGGTCTTTGCTTATGCTGTTCCCTCCACCTGGAACATTAACCCTTCCACCCCCCTCCCACCCCTCACCTGCAGCCCTCTTGCCAAGTTCTGCCTCACCCTTCAGGATTGGGCTCAGACATCACTGTCTCCAGGAAGACTTACCAGGAAGGTTCCCCTGCATTCCCATGGGACCTCCACTACCCCACCCCCACTCCCCAACCCCAGTCCCAGCCCCTGCTGCCTTTGGGTGGCCTCCATGCATGTCTGCCCCCTCACTGGCCTGTGAGCTCCTCCAAGGGCAGGGATGGGTCCCCAGCACTCAGCAAGGAGACCCACCCAGAGGAATGGCTCAAGGTGTATTCGGTAAGTGAATACACATGTTTTCAGATTAGATGATCCCCAGGAGCTGAGTACTGAGCACTCCAGGAGGACACAGGAAGTCCGTCACAATTGCAGTAACCCTCCACGCCACCAGGGGGGTCAGAACAGAAGGTAAGCAGAAATCATGCAGAATGCTCCCTCTCCCCCTGGTGGTCCCAGCGCATTACTGCAGCTCGCGTGGGCCTGGCTCCCTCCACGCAGCAGTAGAGTCTGGGGAGAATCTGGGCTGAGTTCTGGGACCACAGAATCCTAGAATATGGGGACCGGAAGGGATTTGACATCTCAGAAGCTTGAGCACCATGCCCACTCTCATTCACAGACAGAAAAACTGAGGTCCAGAGAGAGGATGTACACTACCAGAGGGAAAGATCTAGAACTAGAACCCAGAAGTCCTGAGGAATACAGAGAATATTTTGAGGACATAAGTGTCCAAAATGATGGGCTACCAGCCTGCATTGCTGTCTGATCCCTAGATTCTCTTTTATCTCTTCATCCAAATTCCATACGGTCAGCAGTAGGCATGTGGTTCTTAATGACCAGATACTTGTTAAATAATCCATTCTAAGCCTTCCCCTTTTTAACCTCATCGCATGCTCTGGAAGGTGGGTTCCAGATCTCGCTCTGCCCGTGACTGGTGGTGGGACTTCAGACAAGCTGCGTCTCTCCCCTATGCTAGCGGTTTTCTCCATCGCAGACGAGAAGGTGGGCTAGATCTCAGTGGCAGATAGGCTTGCTAACGCGGATGGGCCAGCAGTGGCTGCTCGAGAACTCAAAGGGCAGGAGCGCTGTGGCTCGTTAGCGGTGCTTGTCAGGGGCTGGGAAGCAGCCCAGCAGACGCCAGAGGGCCGTGAACCCCGACCCAGGTTCAAAGCCCCTGACACCCTTCCAGTTCTAGCCACTAGATTTCTTGTCTTTCCTGCGTCTGCTGTGACCATCAGTGCCGTCTCAAGCCTTGCCTGAGGTACAAAGTATTCAGAGAGCCTCAGAAAGGGGTCCTCGAGGTCAGGAGTCTGACGCCTCCACGGCTGCAGGAAATCTCCCAACCAGCAGGTCGTCATCCTCACCCTGCCATGCACCAGCATCCCATCGCAGAACGTCCATTTCTCCTGTGGGCACAAGCATCCCCCGTGTGGCCCTGCCACTTCCCAACAGATCAGCTGCAGGCAGGTCCCTTGAGCCCTCTGGCTCTCCACTTCCCTCTGCCCCCTGCCCTGCTGGGATTGCTGTGGGGAGCAGATAAGTAAGCATGGGTAAATCTCCTGGCACTTAGAAGCCCCAGGAAAGAGGAGCTGGCAGCAGGGGCTCCGAATTAAAGCCGGCCTCCTTAGCATTCCCCTGGCTTTGCCCTCTGGGGGATACCAGCATGTCTGTTTCCCCTGCCCAAGGACAGCTCCCTGGGGAAGTGAGGATGAAAACAGGACCCCATCAGGTCTTCCCTTCTTGGGACCCGACATGGGTGCCTCCACCTGCTGTTCCCACGCACACTGACCGCCACAGCACCTGGCTGCGAAGCCAGTGCCGTGGAGTGGCCCCTCCAGGGAGGGTCAAGGTCCCCCAAAAGTGAAGGATGGGACCAGGGCTCTGAGCATGCTCGCTGCCTCCCGACCCTGCCTCCCAACCCTGGCTGCTACCCACCCTCCCGGAGGCCTGGCCTGAAACCTGTCCTTTCCCACCCGGGGGGGGGGGGCCCACCTCTACACAGCCCCTCTGCCCCCCGCCCCCATTCTGGTCTAAATGTTTGCTCTTCCACCTCTCCCTGAATCATTAAACATTCTGCAGTGGAAACACAGCCGGTCACGTGGCGAGCACGGCCCGCCAACCTTGGCACTTCTCCTCTGATCCCGTTTGTTTTTCTAATATAAAACTAATATGACATAATGTATAATCTAATTTGGAAATTACCATTTGCTTGGCTGGCCCACACTGCCAGCCAATACCAACAGCAAGAGAAATTATTTAAGAATGTTTCTTTTCCTTTGGAACACTGCTGATAATTTATTTTTCCGTCAGAAGATTACTTTTCTCTTTACGACATTTCCTGCCCCGGTGATTTGCGTTAGCATTCAATAAAATGGTCTGTGCCTAATGTGGGGAATGAGTCAACATGCCTTTCCTTGAATGAGGGGAGGGTGTCAACTATGGTCAGTAGTGGGCTCAGACCTGCTGCCCAGGTACCGGAGGCAGGCGCCAAGGGGGCTTTTAGTGGGGAGGATTGGGCAGATGTCAGGAAGTCGCCTGCCCCCTGTCCTATCAGCCAAACCTCAAGGCCACCTGTAGGTCCAGGTCCCTGAGGGCCCACCGGCCTCCGGAAGAGTGAGTGATACCCATATGGTATTCCTGGACAAGAGGGGTTAGCACTGGAGTAGACTCGAAGGTGAGGGTCCTGAAATTCAGGCTCCCAACTTGTCTACACCCGAGTCTCCACCAGCATGAAAGACCTCTTCTCCTACGGTCACCACGAAGAGAGACGAGTGGGGCCTTCTAACGCGCTGCCACCTGTCCGGCAGCTCCAGCCGACTCCTTCCCTCACGCCTTCATCCAACAATATGTTGAAGGGACAGTTGGCTCCTAAAGTCTGAGCTGCTTTCGAACCCTGCCCCGGCCTCTCAATAGCTCTGTGACCTTAGTCAACTTTCTTTACCTCTGCAAGCCCCCACAACCCATCGGTAAAATGGGGGGTCACAACAGCGCTGAGCTCATTGAGTTTTGTAAAGATAGCATGTGCTGAAGTCTGCAAAGGACTTCTTAGCCCAGTGCCTGGCCTGCAGAAGCTCAGCGGTGTCACTGGCATTAGTAAGCCAGGCACAAGAGATGACCAGAGCTCCTGGAATTTGCTAGGAAAGTTCTGCTCCCAGTGAAGGGCTCCAGCCTTGGAAACCAGGCTCATGCTGTGGGGCAAGGGCCTCCTGGCTCTGAGAATTAAAGAGCCCAACACTGGGCCTGTAGGTCACTGTAGGCCCTGGACAGCCTCCCTCGTCACCAGTAAGGTCCCTGGAGAAAAGTCTCCCCATCCCAAACACTTTGCAACAAGGGACATGGGTGTGGGCTTTTTGCCCCCTACTGCAGGCTGGGGGAGGGGACAGAAACAGTCTTCTCCAATCTTCTCCCCTCCACCCATTTCTCTCTAAGAAACCCAACCTCCACGCCAGAAAGTTTATTTACCCAGTCGAGGCGCAGGTCTGATTTCTCTCTGGATGTTCTGAGGCTGAACGGATGGGCGCGCGGGTGACGTCCAGACAAGGGAGCCACCCGCCTGGCAGCATCCCCCCTCTCTTCTGGTGTCACTGGCCTGCGAGTGCCAGACAGAGTGGAGGTGCTCTCGAAGTCCTCTGCCTTGTCATTAATTCACCCAAGTTAAGTGGTTGTTTTGGTTTCACAGTATCAAGACAACTAGCTCTTCATAGAACTGACTGAATGTTTAGACACAGCCTCTCGCGCTTGAGAGGTTGTTTGACAGAATGGAGTGGGTGTTTTGTTACTGCTTGGTGACCAGTGTGACCTGTTGCTTTTGCTTCATTTGGGTTGACTGCTTGTTTGGCTGTGGTGATTGGTGGTTTCACCAAGCTGACCGGTTGTTCTGTCACGGTTAGCTCCCTCTGACTGACTGTTTAAGTTGGATGGGTGTTTTGGCATCCATTAACTGAGTTGACTGGGTTTGATTGAACTGACTGGATGTTTGAATGAATTAATCCAAATATTTTGACATTGTCTGAAGCGGTCGATTGGCTGTTTACAGCAGCCCGGGCATGCTGCTATCATCCGACCCAGCCGACCTATTGTTCTGGCATTGTCTAACCCAATGGCTCGATATGGAGCTGGTTCGGTGTTTTGGCTTCATTTCGCTCTGAAGACAGATTGTTTGAGCGTTGTTTGATCAAGCTGATTGCTTGTTTGACTAAGTTGAACAATTGCTTTGGTATGATTTGACTAAGTTGACTCGTTATTCAAACTGAATCAATGTTTTATTATCGTGTGACCCAGTTGTTTGCAGGTACCCATTTCTGGGGCCCCGCCGACAGGCTCCTTCGGCAGGCTTCGGACCAGCTGACTGATACTTAACCAAGCTGACCAGGGGTCTGGGCTCTGCTTGCCCACTTCAGCTGTTGCGTGGCCAACCTGACTCAGCCCCCGACTGAATTAGATGTTTAGACGGGGCTTCCAAAGCTCACCAGGTCCTCACCGAGTTGCGCAGCTGTTCGGTCTCCGAAGGACGGGAGCAGCGGCGGCCAACACAGGCCTGACGTTTGCCAAGAAGGGGCCCTGGGCAACTCCCTCGGGAGGGAGTGGGAAGGAGAGGGGCGTGGGGGACCCCGAGTCTCAAGCTCACGTTGAGGCAGGTGACAGCAGAAAGGCTGGTGGCGATCCGGCCGCTGCGCGCACGAGCACTCAGGAGCTGCGGTCTCCCCAGCCGGGAGACGAATGCGTTTGGCAGAACACTTCAAGAATGCAACCTCTGGGTTAAGTGGTTGAAATTAGGCCCAACGGGGCTGTTTTACTGAGAATTTACAGTTGCTCGTAGAACTCAGCCCCGATCAAGTAAGAGTCCCTCCTGCCAAGATGGAGATTTGCTCCCAGGCCAAGGGGATTCACCAGCGAAAGCACACGTCCTCCTGCCTTTGATTAGACCTAATGGTTGCTCCTCCGAGGGGCGACCACGTGGATACTAATGTTTGTTCTCCCTGTTGGGGGGGCCTCTCCCTGAAATCCGCAGGTGGTGGGGGGAGAACTTTTCTCCACATTGACCCAGAGAAGCCTCCTCCACCGTGTGTAGCGTGAGTGGTACCACCAGTACATCGATCCTACTGGTGGGTCATGGGAGTGGGGATGCCTACGTCCCATGCTCGGCTCATCAGACGTCAGGGCCAGAGCGGACTCTGCAGCAGAGCTGGACTGGACTCTTCTTTTGACACATGAGGAAACTGAGTCCTAGAGAGAGAAAGTGACTTTCTGATCCATGCCTTAGGGCTCTCCAAGTAATTAACCCTTTCAACATAGACTGGTTACAATTGGAAAGCCCTGATTAGGGTGCCAGGAAAGGGGGGAGGGGTGGGAGAGGACAGTTCTGGTACAACAGCAAGGAGGATGGGGAAAGGAAAGGCTGTAGCCAGGATGAGGCTGAAAATGGAGCCCAGCTGTCTAAATCACTGTGTGATTTAATGCAGATCCCTTCAGGAGAGAATGAATAAGCCATCGCTGAAGGAAAATCTAGGGTCACAAGCTCTGGTCACTGAGGCTTAGGGATTCACATTACCTGGGCCTCCCACCTCTGGTTGCATCAATAAGAGCATCGTCATCAGAACAAGGGAGGTGGTGATCTCACTAGACTCCATATGGAGTTCAAGACAAAGATTAATGGGAGAATGAAAGATGGGATCGCTGTTTAGAAAACACAGAAGACTTTCAGAGGATAAGAGAGCAAATAAGCTTAATGAGTGCCAGAGAACAAAGATAAAAACAATACAGCACCCAGTATGTACGTGAAAATATTATTGAATAAAATCACAAGGAGGCAGAATACAAGGAAGAACTTTCTCACAGAGCCAGCTGAGGAGGGGGAGAACTCCCAGTCACTGGAGGCTTGCAGAATTCCTGTGTTGGGTAAATAGGGAGACAGATGAGTCAGAAACAGCAGACTTGTTACTTCCTTGCTCAAGAATCCATGCCTACATTAATGCAACCTCAGTTGTGCTTCCTTACTCTGGCATGGTCAGCTTGCACTGAGCTTGGATACCACTATGACCCCCAGATTCTTTTTTTCACAAAGAACTCTGAAACAGACCTTACCACCATACAATCAGGCAATCACTTTTCAAATCCATGTTTTCAAACACTGAACCTTTCTAACCCTGGTTCTGCCAGCCAGCATCTGCACTGGCCCTTCAGCTCCGTGAAATTAACAACTAAGAGTAGCTTCCAGCCCTGGCTGAGGACAGAGCCTTGTAGTACCTCACTGGAGACCTTCCTTGGATTAGGTCTTCAAGGCACTGAGAAGTCGGGAGGCAGAGGAATGCTCTGCAACCATCTGACAATTGTAAATTGTTGGTTTTAAGATGTTGCTGTCCATTTGGTGCTAAGTGGCCTGAGTCCCGGGGCTGGCTCTCAGAAAACCTTAGAGGCAGGCAGGAAAGGAAGTCAGAAAGCCAGCTAGGGCATCAAGTCTCCCACTAGGGACCCCGAGAAAATACTGGTGGGGCATGTAATCAGCCTCCGTGGTCCTCAGAAGCCCTGGCCAGACAAAGACATATTGTGCCTCTGCACTGTGGGTCCAAGGGCCGCAGGCCACACATCCAGGCAGCCTGGGGAGGCCGCCCTGGAACTCACAGGATACCAGTGGGGCCTACTCACTGCTCCCTCCTTCAGGAAGATGCCTTTCCAAACAGCCAGTCCTCATCACATTCGTACACACACGCGCACACACACACACAGCACCAAGGCCACCCAGGGGCTGAGAAGAGAGCATCAGAGGGGGGAGGCTTGCTGAGGACACGGTTCGGAGGCACTGAGGGCAAAGGAGTGATCACCGTGCAAGAAATGAAGCCTGAGCTCTCAGGCTCACTCCCCGGGTCCCACAGGCTGGGCCCCCAAATCTTGCTAGGCTCCCTCTTCACTGCTTCTAAGAAAGCAATAGTTAGAAATCTTGAACCCCTCTCCTTTGGTTCATAAGCAGCACACGGAGCCCAAAGAGTGAATGGCAGATCTGGGACCAGAACTCTGTTCCTGCCCCCGTCCACTCTTGCCGCCACACTGTGCTGCCCCTTCAAGCTTGCACGCAGTAGGTCCTCTAAAGCTCTAGAAGTCTGCAGACGGGAGAGAGTTTATTAGGTTCCCCAGGCTGCCGTAACAACATACCACTGACCGAGGGGCTTAAACAGCAGAAATGTGTCGTCTCACGGTTCCAGAGTAGAGAAGCCCGGAATCAAGGTGCCGGCCCGCGTGGCTCCATGTGACGCCTGTGAGGGAGACCCTGTTCCATGCCCTGTCTTGGCTTCTGGCTGTTTGCTGGCAACCCTGGTGTTCTTTGCCTTGTGGAAACTTCACCCAGTCTCTGCCTTCATCTTCACATGGTGTGAGTCTTCACCCCCAAGTTTCCCCCCTGTTTAAAGGATGCCAGTCAGATTGGATTAGGGCCCTCCCTAACAACAGCATTTTAACTTAGTTACCTCTGTAAAGACGCTATCTCCAAAGAAGGCCACACACTGAGGTTGGAGAGGCTAGGACTTCGATATATGAACTTCGGGAGAATGCAGTTCAGCCCACAGCAGAACGGTTCTGCAGTCCCCGTCAGCACACACACACACACACACACACACACACACATACACATATACACTGACACCTGGATCAGAGAAGTGATGCTCAACTCCAGGCGGCAGACTTGCCCCCTCACCGAGCACTGGACCTCGTGCAGGGACAGTGGTTAGACATGGATACTGTCGGGAGTAGAGGGAGTCTGTGTGAACACAGACAAGGCACATCCTCTCTCTGGCCTTGGGGTCCAGCTGTGAAAGGGAAGAGCCATTTCTCTGCCCCAGGTGAGGGCTACAGGAGCTCAGGGATGAGAAAAGATGGTTTCTGCTGAGAAGGGCATGAAGAAGATGTTGGTGCCATGCCAGCCTGGGAGAGGGTGTCCTTGGCCTCCTACGACCTTCTCAACTTGCTGGGGCATGTGTCCTCCCTCCCCCAGTCTCTGACAGGGCCCTGTGGGATGCTCCCTCACTGAGGAGAGGTCTGACAGCACAAGATCTGCTGAACTCCCATGGCACCATAAGTGGACGCCACTTTATTCACTATCCCATGAGACAACCAGACCCTTGAGGGTGGCGACGGGGTCTGGCTTACTCGGCACGGCGACTTCTCAGAGAAGCTGGCCTGGGATGACTTTTCGGCTATATGAGCAATTCCTGTGAGCCTGTATGCAGGGGGCTGAAAGGTGTGCTCCTCCCAGAAGAACTTTCCGATAGAAAAGGCTCTGGTGGGTAAAGGAGCTGCTTTGAGGCAGAGAAGCTAGGTTCCAAAATCGGGACCTGCAGGCAGCCCCCTGGGGGGCAGAAGGTCCATCCTTGCTGACCCCCATCAAGAGGCCGGGGTCTGTCACAGCGTTGCACTCTGCCCACGTCCCAGGTCCCCTGGACCTCCCGTTCCAGTCCCCCACCCCACCCCCAACACACACACACTCCCTAAGGACCCTGCCTCACCTCCTGGGTTCCTGGTCACAACTTCTCAGCCTTTGGGCTAAGATCAAGTACAAAAGGCCATTGTTGTGCCCAGGAGACAGAAACAGCTGCGTTGTCCATTGGATATTCGAACAAGCTCCCACACCTCTCCTTGTGGTCATTCACTGAGTCCTCGTTTCCCTCACACATCTATCCAGTCCCTCGTTCGTTACAGATTTGCCGACACCCACTCCTCCTTTGAATTAACTCGGATTATTTACTTGCCGATCCACGCGTTCATTCATTTAGGCCACTCCCTGATCCGAATATTAAATCCACCTTACTTATACATTCAGTGACCATCTGTAGTAAGGACCCACTCTGTGCGAGGCACTGTCCTAGGCTCGGGGGACACAGAAGCAAGCAAGGGAGACAAAGCCCCTGTTCTTCCAGAGCCAGAGGGAGAAGGCCAGACAAACGTTTCAAACCCTGATAAGTACAATGAAGGAAATCATTCGGGGTCAAGGGCGTGAGACTTACCAGTGAGGGGATCCCCTTGGCTAAAGCTGACTCCTTCCTGGGAAAGCTTCGCTGAGGAGGTGTCGGTCAGGCTGAGGGCTTACGGCTGAAATGAAGTCGCCAGTGTAAAAGCCAGAGGGAAATGGGAAGCAGCAGGCAGAGGGAACAGCAAGGACCGAGGCCTGGTGATGGGCGGAGTGTCAGTGAGCACCGCCGCAGGAAATAGGGAGCACGTGCAAAACAGGGGAATTCTGGGAAGGTCTCTTCACAGAACAGGTATTGGAAGAGGAGAGGATGCAGGGAAACCTAAGGAACAGAGCAGCAGCCTGGGACCCGGGCCACGAAGCTGTCAGCCCTCCGCTGGAGGCTGGAACTTAGGGTCAGTCTCCTTGAGAGAAGTGATAGCCTTTGGTCAAGAGACACAGCCAGCCCAGGACACCTGTAGGGAGAGCAGTGGGAACAAACACGCTGACCCACTGTGCTCCCTCCTTGTGCTCTCCTGGGGTGCCTCCCATGGGACAAACCCAACTAGAGGCCCAACTACTAGGGAAGCCACTGATGGAACACATGCAGGTCAGCCTTGTGGCCCCGCAGGCCTATGTCCCCTGTTCCCAAAGGCCAGGTGGGACCGTGTGGCTGCAGGGCCGGCAGGGAGGGCCCAGGGGTGGAGGCTTGGGCCAGGTGAGGATTGGGATTCTATTCTCCCTGCGGTAGGAAGCTGCTGGAGGGATTTCAGCAGGACAGGGATACGGGCTGCCCGCTCCTCGAAGGCTCACTGGGTCCCGGGGAGGGAAGCGATGTATTCATGCAGAAGACACATTCGTGCATCCGCCACCTGTTCACACGTGGTTCCCACGCAGACTGTTCCTTCCTCTCTGCTCACCTTCTCCCAGCCCTCTTCCCTTTCAGCAACCCGCCCTTGCTCGGTCCTCCCTGCGAGGCCCCTAGCAGTCTCCATGCCTCAGCATGGCAGACAGAGACCCAGAGATGGTCTTGGCCCTCTGAAAGCAGCAGTTAGGCCCTTGGTCACCTCTAACATGAGGGGAGCCTGGAAAGAGCCTGAAGGGAGCCCCAGTCCGGGGAGGGCTTGGGCATAAGGAGAGGTGGCCGGGCTGCTTCCTGCTGAGAGCCCGTAGGCTGTGGTCTCTGCCACCCACTAAAGAGTGGGTCACTGTGTGACCTTGGGCAGGCAGGACAGCTTCTCCAAGCCTGTGAAACAGGGGTGGTTAAGTCTGCCTGCCCAGCCCGCAGTCCTGCCAAAGTAAAGGAGAAGTCTCTGGAAGACACGGCAAGGGCTAACGAGCTATCGGCAAACAGGCTTCCATCCCATCCTGAGCCCTGAGCTGAACTGTCTCCAGCCTCCCTTAAAGTCTGATGTGGTCACAGGACTGGGTTCCGGTAGATGGGATGGAAGGGGAGTGGTGTGTGCTGCCCCTGGGCCTAGGCCAGAAACCCGCCTGGTGCTCCATCAGCTTTCTACCCCACAGGCCAGCTGAGTGCAGAGGACCCCAGCACACTGGGGATGGCCCAGTCACCGAATGGAAGGCTCCTGGGTCCCTGAGTCACCGCACGGGCCAGGAGAATGCGAGCCCGAGAGGAGCAGGTGTGCCAAGCCACAGAAATCTGGGAGTGTGAGCAGTCAGTCCAGGTCACTGTCAGTAACACAGAAGCCACAAGGGCTGTGGGGTACTGGGAGCACTGGGAGTGGGGGGAACATCAGAGGTTAGACAGGGGCTCAGTCGTGTGGATGTGGGAAGGACTTTGAGTGACCCAGCAAGTAGAGGATTTCATCGTGGGCCTCCAAACCCACCCCAGAATACAGGTATCGGGGGAGTAGAGTCCCTCTAGGCAGTTGGGGGGGGGGGATGTGGGTGCAGAGAAAGGCCTGATCCAGGGACAGAACCCGAAGGAACCAGGCAGGAGCAGCCTCTACCAGGAGGGTAAAAGTGAGGATGAGAAAGATGACCCACATTATTTAGGGCAAAGCCAGAGGCAGTCCCTGTGCCTCCCCGCCACCCCCACCCAAGCCCACTGGATAGGGGGCCTCAGAGAGTCAGACAACCACAGACTATCCAGGTAAAGCAACCCTCAGGGGTGCTCGGCCCTCAGGGTACAGATGGGGACACTAAAACCCAAGACCACAAACATGCCCAAGATTGCAGGAGAGTACGGCTGTCACCGGCAAGCTGGGAGTCCAAGGACCTGGTGCCAAGAGCCACTCTTCCTCATCAGCCCATGACCTTGAGAACAAGATGAGTCACCTTGAGCAGAGGTTGTGAGATTACATGGGTTAGGGTAGGACATGCCCAGCACACGACACGCAGAGGCCACTCGGTAGAAGACACTCAGTACGGCGCATCTGCCCTTCTGAGGGGATTCCCAGAACCCGCCCTGCCCAGCTGCTTGGTGGGGACCCCTGCAGGCTGACCGAAGCCCAGGCCAGGGCCCATCTTCCCCGCCAAGTGCCCCACCAGCTCCCCCAGGTTCACCCTGAAACCCTCCTGTGTCCTCAGAGCGGCTTCATTAATCGTGCTCAGACTGGAGAAGGCAGAAAGGACAAAACGAAGGTGTGGCAAAGGAAGCAGGACAAGAAAGAGGAAGAGGAGGGGGAAAGGCCCGCTTGGGTTGCTGCCGGGCAGCAGGGGCAGACGCCGTTTGCCCTGTGTTAAGAAATCACAGGGAAGGGGCGCCTGGGTGGCTCTGTCAGTTAAGCGTCTGCCTTCAGCTCAGGTCACAATCCCAAGGTCCTGGGATAGAGCCCTGCATCCGTCTCTTTGCTCAGCGGGGAGCCTGCCTTTCCCAATCCTGCTCCCCCTGCTTGTGTTCCCTCTCTAGCTGTCTCTCTGTCAAATAAACAAATAAATAAAATCTTTAAAGAAAAAAAGAAAAAAAAAGAAATCACAGGGGACTTTTCTCTCTGGCCTCAACACTGTGGGGATTTACACTTCTTCTAAGCAAAGGGCCTGTCTTTATCTGGTGGACACTATAAATGGCCCTCCTGCTTGTGTCAGCTCTGCTGGGAAGGCAGGAATGAGATGTAAGCAGGACCTTAGGGCAGGAATCCCTCCTGAATCCGTCCTTCCCTCCTCCACTTTGCTATCATTGCCTTGACGGCTTATTGCTAATTTTATTTTCTCCTCTGTTAGTGTATGCTTTCATGTGGAATGCTTTCTGTCCTTCCTGGGAGGAGGAGGGGGCCCCAGCCCCGCCCTGCTAAGACGGCATGACTCCTCCCTCCTCCCTCGACTGGCCCTCCTGCCCCCATGAGGGGGCCAGCATTCTCGAATGTGTGGCCGGCTGTCAGCTTGCCGTGGACTGAGGGGCCCAAACCATCAGTTGGGCTCACAGAAGATCACACTGCAGGAGACCTTCAAGGAAACAGGAGAGACAGGAAGTGGGGGTGGGAAACACTCAGCCAGGAAACCAGAAGTTCCCCATTCACCCGTCCACCTCCACAGCCTCCAAAGCCAGCCCCATTCCCTTACCCAATGCCCAGAACTGCCCATCACCCCCATCTCCCATGACTGCCCAGGGCCTGGGACATGGGATTTGTCTGGGCTCCCCTGCCCTGAATTTTTGTGTGCTATCTTAGTCAGTTTGCACTGTTACAACAAATTACTAAGAAGTAGGTCAATGAAGCAACAGAAATTCTTTCTCAGGGCTCTCAAGCCTGGGAAGCACAGGATCAGGGAGCCAGCACAGTCAGGTTCGGTGAGAGTTCTCCTCCTGGCTCGAAGACAACCCCTTCTCACTGTGCCCTCACACAGTGAGGGGAGGGCAGGGCAGGGTAGCTCGCTCTCGGGGTCTCTTCCTAGAAGAGCATCAGTCCCATCAGGAGGACCCCGCCCTCATGACCTCATCACCTCCCAAGGTCCTACCTCCTAATACCATCCCACTCTGGATTAGGGTTTCAACATATGAATTTAAGGGAGACACAAACATGCAGACCATAATAAGTGGGGAGGTGACAGATCCTAGGAGCTGTTCCATCTGACCCTTCCCAGGAACCCTGCAAAGCCCCTCCTCATCCCTTGAACTCCACTCGTGCCAATGGGCAAACCTGGGCAGGTCCCTTCCCCACTCCAGCTGAAACTCCTACCAATGTCTCAAGTTCACACCAGACATCTGCTCTGCTCTGCCCCTTCCGGTATCCGGTAACCATGCCCCGAGCTGCAATTCTGTTGCCTGGCCTTGGTGACAGAGCTGCGGGGACACCACAGGCTGGTGGGGTGAGAGGTACAGTAACAGACACAAGGATGAGGTACTGTCAGAGCAAAGAAGACTCACTGACAGACTGCTTAGGAGATCAGAGAAGACTTCCCCAAAGCGGGAAATCTGGGCAGGGCCTTGAAGGATGAGTAGAAGTTTGTCAACATCATAGGCAAAAATAAGGCTTTTTCTCTAGCCTTTATTTGTTCAATTCCAGTGTCTCATCTGTCTTCCAGACTCATGACTCAGCAAGGAGGGATTTAGAATAGACAAAGGTTTAGCTCAGCAAGTCTCTTTAGAGATTCTTATTTTCTGATGGAGCTGATGCGGGCCCAAAGAGGGGAAAGGACTTTCCCAAGGTCATGCAGCAGGGGATGAGTGAGAAGATCCTGAAACCCGAGTCTGGATTTCCAGTCTAATGTTGTTCCCACCACAAGAGCTCAGTCACCACCTTTTCCTTTTCCAACCACCATCTGGCCTGACCAACTGCCCTGTCCCTCCTGGCCGGACCCACAACGAGTTTTATAGGGAAGTAACTGATGGAGGTGGGGGGTGGGGAGGAGAGGGGAGTGTTTAACCCCACAATGTTTTCATACTTGAGATCTGAAAACACGATTTCCCCAGCAAAGAAGCTTAGCGTTAAGCGGAAAATCGGCTTGGAAGGATGTGATATCATTTATAACAGTACATTAAATGCAAGCTGAGAAGCTGATATATTTTAGGAACGTTCAGCACACTCTAGACTAATAAACATTTTACAATATTATTGCACATGTTCATTTCACTTTGTACAAATAATCATTCCCTTCACATCTAATAAGTCTGTTTGACACATAAGTGGTCTTGGGCAAACACCTCGGAGGGCCTTGTTTTTCTGTGCATTGATCATTTATTTGTGTAGCCCGCCGGGACAGTGACTAATGATTTTGAGGGTTTAAATGTCCTCAAACATCGTCTTTGTCTTCTTGCCTGTTATCGTATAGATGGAAAATCATTTCATTTTGGCCCCAGAATGTATTGTTTTTCATGTATGAAAAATGCCTGCCCCTTCCCTGCCTGGCGTGGCATCAATCAGTTTAAAACAATATTTAGAGGAGCCCTGGTCTGCAGGTCCTCCAGCGAGCTCTCCAGGTCACTGGGTGACAGGCCCAAGCGTCCCACTTACTGGAGAATTTCCAAACAAGCCTGCCGCCACCACAGCCTCAGCCCAGAAGCCTCCTTTCCCTGCGAGGTGAGTGTGAGTCCTTCTCCCTTGAAGGCCCAGAGAACCGAGACTGGCTACTGAGAGCTTCTTCTCCTTCTCCTCCTTCATTCTTTCCAAGAACATTCACAGAGGTCTCTGAGATCCAGTGCTGCTATGCTAGGAGCTGGGGAAACAGACAATCCAACATGATACCGGCCTCCAAGAACTTAAAATCAGGGTAGGCCACCACCAGCTCAAATAATTCCGGTGTGGGATAATAGAAAAATGTGCCCCCTGTGGATGGGCTCAGCCACTTGAACCTATCACTTGGAGAGTAGGTACCTTTGTATGCACTGCAGGTGGGAGAGGGACACTCTTTCCTCTGGGCAGAGGCAGCCCCGATCAGGGCATATCCCCCAGCTGGGTGTTCTTGTGCAGCATGCAACCGAAACAATTGTACACAGAGGCCACCCTGGTAGAGTGGAAGTGGAGGTCAGTGTGCCACAGAAAGATCCAGAAACAGTGCTATGATATATATGTCCTCTCATGAGACTAGCCATTAAGAATGGAAACCCAGAGGGAAGATTGTTGACAAGGCTTCATGGAGGAAGCGACCTTGGAGTTTGTACTCAAAGAAAAAGTAGGAAGTATTAGGCAAAGAAGGGGAGCAGCAGCCCTCACCCCAACGTGACAGGAAGAGTGTGCTCACACAGGCATGAGGCCAAGGAAGCTGGCCATTTAGAAATACTGAGTCTGAAGAGAAAGAAAAGAAGTAAGGGAAGGTGAGAAAAGACATCAATGTTTGCTGAGTGAATAAGTGGCTGGATGGACAGGTGGATGGAGGATGGACAGACAGATGGACAGGTGGAAGGTGGATGGATGGATTCTACTAAGAAGTCTGGAATTTCTTGAGTGCCTTCCCAACAAATCTGCACTTTATTCCGTACGCAGTGAGGTGGAGGAATACCCAAGGGCTCTGAGGAGGGGATGACACAGGCAGAACGGTATTGTAGTCCCTCTGACCAAAATGAAGTCAGCCTGGGCTCCGAGGGGCATCTCCCTGGTACTCAACTGAAGTGACCATTGGGAGTCATCTTATAAGGAAAGGGGAGGAAAAAAGTAATGTTTAAAGAGCATTAGCAGCACCTGAGGATAAATGATAAATGATAAAGCCCCACCCAACCAGTCACGGAAAAATGAGACTGTCTATCCTCCTGTGGACAGCTCAAGGGCAGGAAATCTATTCGATTCATTTCTGGGTCCTCAGCTCCCAGCACAAGGTCTATCCCAGAGTAAAATCAGAGAGTAAGAGAGATAAGTGGATGGATGGATGGATGGATGGATGGACAGACAGGTGGATAGATGAACAGACAAACCGCTCTCTCTGAAGGGATATAAACTTTGGACTTAACTCCCCTACCTCTAGGAAGGGCCTCCTGACCTGGTGTGGGGGGGAGAGGGATACAATCTGAAAAATTGAGGCTCCTGGGCTCCTGGGTGGCTCAGTGGGTTAAACCTCTGCCTTCAGCTCAGGTCATGATCCCGGAGTCCTGGGATCAAGCCTCGCATCGGGCTCCCTGTTCAGCAGGGAACCTGCTTCCTCCTCTCTCTCTCTCTGCCTGCCTCTCTGCCTACTTGTGATCTCTGTCTGTCAAATAAATAAATAAAATCTTTAAAAAAAAATTGAGGCTCCTGATGGCACAGAATAACTGAAGATAACAACTTATAGGTGCACAGACTTACAATCTGATTTATTCAAATTCACTCAAGTGAAGGCCAGGTGATGTGGGACAGTATTACGCAGGCTGTGGCTCAAGGAGAAACCCATTTGGAAGTAATGAGGTCACAGAAAGTCTTGCCAGATTTAAGGGGCTTGATCTTTATCATGAAGCTACAGGGAAACTGGTAGAGGGTTTTCTGGGTGTTACAAGGAGCCAACAACATCCCTTGAATCCTCTAAGTGGAAATGAAATTGAAGACTCAGATACATTAACCAATGTATTTCTCCTTGTCCTTTCCACAAAGGCTGATGAGAGAAGCAGAAGTTACCTTAGGTCCCCTTTCTGGGGCAGAGATAGGTGTTGTCAGACAGACTAGAACCTGCACTCAAGCCACCCAAAAATTACTCCACGGTCCCATCTTATGCCCCCCCCCAGCTCCCTATAGTTCTCTGGCCCCTTCAGACTCCCCTTGGACATAATTGAGCATGCTGTGTCCATGAGGATGGGGAAAAATATGGTCCTAGAGTTTGAACCTAATTCCTCTTCCTGCTCCAGCAAGTAGAGCTGGATGTCCATCAGCAAGTACCACATATCAGAGGACCAGTCATATAAATTATTTCTTAATTCATTTAATAAGTGTTTATTGGATACCTATGTTCAATCTGGATTCAATCAGAAGATAGTAGAGGGGCCCCTGGGTGGCTCAGTTGGTTGGCCATCCAATTCTTGATTTTGGCTCAGGTCATGAACCCAGAGTCATGGGTTCGAGATCTGCTTTGGGCTCAGGACACTGGGCAGGGACCACTTGAGATTCTTTCCCTCTCCCTCTGCCCCTTCCCACCTCCCACCCCCACCCCTGCTCCTGCATGCGTGAGCTCTGTTTCTCTCTCAAATAAAAACTAAATAAATCTTTTTGGGGGGAAAAAAAAGAAGATGCGTAGAATAAGGGATTTATTGTAAGGATTTGGTCTTACATAATCATGAAAGCTGTTCAGATCTTCTGCATGCTTCCACGTCTGGTCTAGAACCTGAAGGCCCCAGGGCAGGCAGTGAGGAGACCAAGTCCCTGTGAATTAGAAGAAGGAAGGACCAACTAGAGTCATGAGAATTCTTACCACTCTAAGCTTCTAACTTCAATGACTGGATGTCCTCTAGAAGCTGGTGCTCCTTGGCACGAGGCTGCACACCCAGCAGGCCCAGGGGTCAGGGACACTGAAGTGGGCGATGGGCCAAGAGCTGGAGGAGTCTCAGAGCCCATGAAGCCCAGCCTGCAGAGACATGACGGAGTGGGAGCTTAGGTCCCGCACACAAAAAATATGGCCGCTGCCGCACCGTCACCTTCCAAATCTCAAGCAAAGTGTCTCCTGCAGCCCTGCTAACCATGCAGGGAAGGGAATTCTGGGAAATGGGGCTCCAGCATAGCTAAGCGGTCGCGATCCAGAACCCCTGAGCCTGCTGGGCGCCTGGCAGCTAACCAGTCCATGGAGACCAATTGTGCGAAGTCAGAGTCTCTGCCATCACAGGGCTGGATCTTGTGACAAACCCAGATCATTTTTAAAACACCAGTCTGATCAATGTTACAGCAGGACACATATAGTTATTGACACACTACTGGGCAAGAAGCAGTGAAGTAATTAGGCTTATGTTCATTCCCAGAGTAACAGTGGCTTAAACAGATTAAAGTTTCTCTTTTGTTTCGAGAACAGGTTGATATGATGGGTCCTGCATTGTCAGGGGCCCCCATCCTTCTGTCTCCTTGCGATACTGCGTATGGTTTCATTCTCCCGCTGTCCCTTCATGATCCTAGACATCTGATGACTGGTGTTCTAGCTCTTGGGTCAGAATCTCAACACTAGAGAGGTGGGTGGGGAAGGGACACACATGCCCACTTCCTTTCAGGACACTCCCAGCTTGTTCCCCATACAACCGCAGCTCTTGGCCAGAACTCGACTACACAGCTGCAGTTAGCCACAAGGGAGACTGGAAACCATGGTCTCTGCTTGCAGGCCATGTGCTCAGCCAAAATTTGAAGGTTCTATGACTCTGAAATAGGGAGAAAGTGGATGCCACAGTTCAGCCAGGGATCTCTACTTCAGGACACATTCAATAGTGGTCAAGATTCTAAAATTCAGATTCTAGAATCGCATTAACTGATTCTAGATTCTAGAATTCAGAACCAATGCAGATTCTAGAATTCAGAGCCTATTCAGATTCTAGAATCGGACAACCCTGAATTTCATGGCTAACTCTGCCACTTCCTAGCTGGGTGATGTTCAACCAGCCTGTGCGCACCATGGTTTTGAGATCAGCGTGTTGGCCCAAACTCAACATGGATCGCTCACAAAGCGGGTGTCTGGGGCAAGGAGAAGTGAGTCAAGCGACCAGTCACTCCACGGCAGCTCGTGGCCAGACTGAGAGCAGCCGGCTGGAAAGAACAAGAGGGGCAGGCACCTGCCGTCCATCAGCCTGGACTCATGGTCACAGAGCACGGCCACCACAGTAGAAGGCCCCCCTTTCATAGAGGACACTGAAAGTACCCCAGAAGGCTGAGCCAGAGGCGTGGGATTGCCTGGTCTGTGTAAGAGATGACGGCACAGATGAGGCACGGATGAGGGCACAGAGGCTATTACAGACTGTGAGTCCTTCCAGAACTCTGGCGGCAGAAAGCCAGCCTCAGGGGTGGATGACGCCCAGTGGGAAGCCAGCACGGGGACTGCACATGAATGGGGCTTCAGATAAAAGTCAAAACATCTGAGTCTGGTGTCTTGGGCAGTACCTCCAGGGACTGGCCATGGCCCTCCCAGACATAGGCCTCAATTTGCCCACGTGTGGCCAGTTAGCCCCTCGGTAGCCATGAGAAGTTGGCATGAAGAAATAAAGGACTGCCCCCTGCCAGTCCCCGTCGGCAGAGCACCTCCATCACCCCGGTGCCATTACTGGGCACACGAAGGCCACGTGATGCTCTGCACAGACCATGTCTAAAGCAGGCCTTCCGCTGTCCACAGGAGCGACACTGCTTGGCCAGGAGGTCCCAGGAGACAGAGAGGAGGGGGACCGACGGGCCTGGTGCTCCCTTCCTCACCTTGGACTCCTCACCTGTAGAAGGGGTTTACCGGGAGTAAACGAGACAATCCCTGTAAAGTGCCAAGCACAGTAGCACAGTACCGGCCCCACACAAATGCCCTCCGTAAATGGGAGTCCCCTCTTCTCCCCCGTGCTTTGAACAGGGAAAAAAAAAGTCTAGAATGGGCATTATTCAGTGGCAGAGAACACCAGGGCTGGAGATCAGCCGCCTCTGTGGTCCCACAATGGGGGAGGCCAGAGAGAAGGGGGTTTTCCAAGCTCTCAGAGCCAACCAGGCCTAGCGCTCCAGTGCTCCGACACCTCCTGAGGGACCCCTGCCCCCTGCCATGACGCTCTGGGGGTTGTAGGGCGCTGAGCACTTAGTGCTGAGACCTGCCAACTTGGGGCCAGGGTCCGAGTCTGTCATGTTCATTCAAGAAAGCCACCCAGCCTCGGCCCCATCACTTCTGCACCGCCTGTTGCTTTGAGGAGCAACTGTGTTATTTGTGATTTCTGACATTTCAACCCCTCCCCGAGCCCCCACCCCCTTCCTGTTTGGCCTGTGAATTGGAAAGGGCTGTAAACAGGCAGGCGGGCTCCTTGCCCCCAGGGCGGGCCTGTCAGCCAGCCAAGGGAAAGGTAGGCCCAGGAGACCCCCTACCCCCACCCGCCCCACGCAGCCCAGCTGAGGAGCTTGTAAAGATAGGATTTGTTTGTTTTTTTGGATCTGGCTCAGGATCTGGCTGAGGCCGGGCCCTTTGGGGAAAAGCAACTTTTAAATAAATGCTTCAAGATTGTGCAAACATTTCAGTAGTATTGGAGGCCTGGCGTTCTGGGTCAGGGAGGGAAAAAATACCCGTCAATCACTCTAGAGATGAAAACCTGATAGAGCGGGTTGGCAGGGGCTGGGGCTTGGGTTGCAGATCTCAGCTGTGGCTGCCTGGGACCAAACTACACTTAAGCCCTCTCTCAAAAAATCATTTGCATGTTAATCAATAGAGCAGCCCTGCTTGACAGGCCCAGGGAACACAAGCCTCTAGCAATCTGATCCCTGTGATGTGTGCAGAAGTGACGGGCCTCCAAGGCACACAGAACTGGATTTGGGCCCTGGCTCTGCCACCGATGAGCTCTGTCTTCTGGGCTAAGTTATCCAGCTGCCCTCGGCCTCAGTGTTCTCATGGGTAAAATGGGGTTGTAATGGCAATCTCATATAAAGATGTTGTGAGAATTCAAAGACAGATTGTAATATCGAACCTGGCCCAAAGCAAGAGCTTAGGGCTAAATCGTGACAATATTAGGAGCGGCCATTTTTCACACTTTCTCTGTGAGTGGGGACTTACATACATCTTCAATGCTCCTCAGAGCGAGTGGCCAGCCATTCACAAGCTTATCCTATGCTCCTGGGCCCAGCTAGCTTGCTCTTGACCAAGCCTGGGGCTCAGCCCCTGCCTCAGGGACTGATGGTCTTAGAACTGGGAACCCAGGCCAGGGAGATGGGCACACTGCATGGAGCAGGGATGGAAAAAAGAGGATTCCGAGCAGAGTCCAACAGCTTCGGTGGAGATGGAAGATCTGACCAAGGTCTTAAAGCATGAGCCAGTGTCCACAGGCAGGCATCGGAGGAAAGCATTCCAGATGGAAACCAGCTTAAGCAAAGGCTCTGAAATAAGCCTTATATATGCAGAAAGTCAGGATGTAGGGAAGAGGGTCATTTGGGACACAAAACTGCCCAAGTTAGGTCAAATGTGAAGAATCCTGCACTGAGAGGGCCCAGTGTGGCTCCCCGGGTCAAGGGAGCACCCCCTCCTGCAGTGCCTCCCAAGGCTCACCGCCCAGCAGGTGCGTGTCACAGGCGGCGGCCGATCTGCGTCCATACATCCCTGTCATGCCGTACCAACCTGCCTCAGAGGGCTCCTGGAGGTGAGAGAGTTTTGAGAAGGGTAAAGGGCTCCACCAACATTGCATGCCATTATTTTACACGTGCATACACAGACACACACACTCATGTGCCCATGTGCACACATGTACACAAACACACGCATAGGCACAGGCTTGGGGATTGGGGTGATTTGGCTTCAAACTCCAGCTACTCCGTTGACTGCCCGGAGCCCCGAGCCGTGCACGTACATGGAGTATACACGGTGCCAGTCCCATGCCTAGCACGCCGTGGGCACACACAGTCCAGTTACTGTCCAACCCCTCAACAGCCTCAAACTGTCTGTTTCTACCTCAGGAAGCAATTAACACCCAGTCCGGTCAATTCACGAGATGGCGTGGCCCAGAAAATGGCCTTCTACCCCCTCATCAGACAAATGGAGAAACTGAGGCTCAGAACAGGATGTGTGCATATCCAGCGTGAAATGGGGAGCACAGGAGCCCTTGGAGAGAAGCCTTCCTGGGACGCCCAGTCATTGTGCGGAGGCGCAGAGACTGAGCAGGACTCCGAAGGTGGTTCCACATGGGAAGGGCACTTCAAGCCGAAGGAACAGGGTGAGCAAGGGGCTCAGAGATATATATCACAGATCGTGACCTTGGCGAAAGATGAGCCACCTAATTTGTCAGGGTCTGTGCTGGAGTGGGACAAAGATGGAGCTGGAGATGCAGCATGTCTAGGAAGATAGACACCCTGAAAGCAACAGAGAGCCCTGAACCAACCAGCCACTTTGGGTGGGCATTTTAAGAAGAGTCCTGAAGGGATGCTTTGGGTGGCTCAGTTGGTTAAGCATCTGCCTTCGGCTGAGGTCATGATCCCAGGGTCCTGGGATGGGGTCCTGCATTGGGCTCCTTGCTCAGCAGGGAGCCTGCTTCTCCCTCTGCCCGCTGCCCCTGCTTGCACGAGCTCGCTCACGCACTCTCTCTCTCTCTCTCTCTCACACACTCTCTGCCAAGTCAGTGGATAAAATCTTTAAAGGAAAAAGGGAAGAGTCCTGATGGGTCAGAAGCAAGACTGGAAGCTTGCCCCAGGGCCATGCAGGGGTGGGGAGTGGTGAGAGTGAGTAGGTAGGAGAGACCCCGAGGAGATACAAGACTTCTCCGTGAGTCTTTATTTTTTGGAAGAGGAAAAAAAGGATTGAGACAGAGGGGACATAGAAGGTGAGATGATTTTTGGTCTGGCTGGCTGAATTACAAAGAGCGACCTTTACTTCCAAGGACTGTGGCTACAGAATTTCGAACAGAGAGTACCCAGAACAGGGGACTTCCAGGGACCCACCCCTCCCAGCCAACCAAACTGCCCCACCTACAAGGTCCCCCACCACCTCCCCGCCCCATAAGCCTGCCCACCCTCCACTCTATCCCAGTGCAGAAGACAAGGAGACCTATATAACACAGGATGGAGAAGAGAGCCCAGTTTGGGGGTGGGGGGTGGGGGGGGAAGCCAGGGTAGACAAATCAGATGGCAGTGGCCCAACTTTATCTCTTTCCCATGTCTTCCTGCCTCCATCTGGTTCTGTGCCCAGGACTGTCCTCAGCCTCTTACTGTATGCCTTGGAGACAGTTTGTCACCTCTCTGACCCTCAGTCTCCCCCTCTTTAAAGGGAAGGTAACAGAACTTAGCAAGGAAAGTTGCTGAAATTGTTGGCAGGTGCCATTCGGTGTTGGGGGGGGACTCAAAGCCAGTGGGTTCCTTTGTCAGGATAAATGATTCCATTTTTTTCCATGTGTGGGATGCTGCCCTTTCCTATTTACAGATCCCCTTCGTTTGTTTCAGCACAGCAACCCCTCCAGTATTAGGGGCAAAGGGCTCACAGGGACAGTCCGGGCACAGGCAGGATTTGAACCCCTGAAGACTGGCTCTCCAGCCAGACACTGTTCCGGCCTCTCTCGCCAAATCCGTCTCCTTCTCCCGCACCCCTCTGTCACCTCCTACTTCCCCGGTTTCCGCCCGCCTCCACCTATGCTCCTGGAGGGGGGGCCACCCCTCCCTCTACCCCTCATCCCTCTCCATCCCCCCTCCCCCTCCTCCCCATGCGTCTTCCCCTCCCCTTCCTCCTCGGCGCCGCCCCCTCCTCCTCCTGGTCCTCGGAGCCCAAATACGCGACACCTGGAGCAATAGCAGCCGCCCCGCGGCCTGGGCCTCATTACGGGCCGGCCCTTATCGCGGCGTGCATCACATTATTTCATTTCAAAGAATCCGCAGAGAAACCCGTCCCCGGCCGACAACAGAAAGTAAAAACACAGCTGACTCCCATTAGGGCCCTCTCACAGGCTCCGCGTGAGGTAATGAAATATGGAAGCGGTGAGATATGTAATGCTTTATTAAGCGGTCTCAGCTACAACGGCGTGCATGCCAATTACGCCTGCAGGCTACCGCCCGCCCCCGGCCGCCGGACCACCCAGCGCGCAACCGGCCCGCGCCCCGGCCTCTGGGGGGGCGGGGAGGAGGGGCGAGGGGAGGATTTGGGAAGAAGCTCGAGGCTCGGAAGAAGGGGAGGACAATGAGGAAGGAGAGGGGACAGGGAGGGGAGGGAACTGGAAGAACACCGAGGAAGGACATTGGCCCCGCCCAGTGCCACCTCTGGGTTATGGAAAGTACCAGAGGCATCATTCGGTCCCCTGAGAGAGCCAGGCAATGTTCTCTCCACCAGACCCATGGGGACCTGGGAGTCTCAGAGTGACCTGAGCAAAACTGAGACTCAAGTTCCTCGAAGACCGGGAAGGGAGAGGCCAAAACTAAGGCTCAGAGAGGGAAAGACACTTCAGGAGGGTCACACAGACCATTCCTGGCAAGACCGGAGGGCAGACAGGCCTCCTGCTTCCTAAACTAGGTAGCTTCCATTCTGCCACAGGCCTCTTCCTTTCCTCTGCTGATGTCTGAATGGCAGAGTTCCCACCATATTGTGTGGGTTCTTTACATCTGACTCTCTAAATCTCTGAGGTCCTCTGCCCCCTCTAACTGGCCCTCCATGTTTTCCCACCTTTGCCCAGTTTTCTGACTCTGCCACTGTCTTGGCTAGGCTATTTCGCCTCTCCGAGGATCAGTTTCCTCATCCGTGCAATGGAGATAACACTCCCCATCTCCTTAGGTTTTGGTACAGATGAAAGGGAATCACGTAGCCACAGCCTGCCGAAAGCCCTCTGCCGTGACAGCCCTGGGTCCTCAGTGCCACAATGAACCTATCCTGTCAGTCATTCAACAAGTGATTCCCGGGTACCCACCTGGTGCCAAAAAATGTACGTGCTAATGTCCCTTTGAGGAAAAGGCCGCCGAGGTAACCAGACCCCTGTCAGGAAGCTCTGGGAGAGGCTCAGCTGCAGAGAGGGAAGTGAAAATTACTGGCTAATATGGAATTTGGGATTATCTGGGGATTTGCGTTATCCATTCCAGGAGTTCTCAGCCATATTACTACCTCAATACAAACAAGCAATGGTTCACTGCTCAGGAGTGTGGGGAGGGGCCTGCTGGAGCAGATAACCCAGCCTGCAAGGCCTGCCTAAATCCTGGTGCACGCTCGGGGCCCCATGCCTGTTCCTGACACCCTAGCAAGGCATTGCAACAGGCAAGGGAGTGGGAGAGTAGTATTTTAGAGCACTGATCTAGAACTACACCAAGTTTCTTAAAAGAAAGTCATTTGCAAACCTGGGTTCTTTGATTAAATTTACCAGCACATCCCTCGTGAATGCAGCATGCAGAGATTCCCAAGTTAAGATCTGGGGGGAGAGTGTGCCCCCAGTGCCCCCTGTCTCCCACGGGGCCTCACCCTGTCAAACCCCCGCTCCTAATCTCCTCAGATACCTGCTGCTTTCCTGCTACCTACCTCCCTCCACCAGGAGAGAGAGAAAACATGGGCGAATCCTTCTGCAGTGCTCACCACATGCCGGGCACTACTGTAAGCTGTATATATAACTATATCCTCTATATGATGTTATTTTTGTCTATAATGCAATATACTATAGATAATGAATGTAGAGTAGAATGTAAAATGGAATATATAATATACTATTCTTTTTTTAAGATTTTATTTATTTGTTTGAGAGAGAGAGAGTAAGAGAGAGAACACAAACTGGAGCAGGGAGGGGCCGAGGGAGAAGCAGACTCCCTGCTGAGCAGGGAGCTCAACGTAGGACTCGATCCCAGGACCCCAGGATCATGACCCAAACCAAAGGCAGACACTTAACCGACTGAGCCACCCAGGCACCCTATAATATGCTATTCCTTTTTTTTTTTTTTAAGATTATTTATTTATTTATTTGACAGAGATCACAAGTAGGCAGAAAGGCAGGCCAAGGGCGGGGGGGGGGGGGGAACAGGCCCCCTGTCAAGCAGAGAGCCCGATGTGGGGCTCGATCCCAGGATCCTGAGACCATGACCTGAGCCAAAGGCAGAGGCTCAACCCACTGAGTCACCTAGGTGCCCCAATAGGCTATTCTATTAAGTATTAGAAATATAAAGAAAATAATACAATAATATATAAATATATACTTATATATCATGTTTACTTAATCTTTACAAAAAACCCTTAAGGTCAGTACTCACCATTTTGCAGATGAGGAAACTGGACCACAGAGAAGTGAACTGACTTGTCCAAGGTCAACAGCCAGTGAACGGCAGGTAACCCAGAGCGTTCGTTCAATCCCAAACCCCACACTGTCGATCGCTATATAATCTGAAACTCACAAGGAGGAGACTGGGATGGGCTGGGGGGAGGGGCAGGAGGCAGCTTACAGGACATAACTAATAGCACTCATATTTCTACAAAAGCCTAGGAGCTGCTCTTTACACATGAATTCGATCCTCCCAGCACTGTTGGGAGACAGGTTTTTTTCAGCGTCATTTTACAGCTGAGGAAACGGAACCCCAGAGGATCATAGCCACTCCATTGCTCAGCAAGTTTCTCCAGCAAGTCCATGCAGAGCTGCGGTTAGAAGCTAGATCTGAGTACCATCCCAGTGTGGCACCACTCCTCCGGACTCCCATGGCCACAAAAGAGCGTTTTCAGAGGGCCAAAAGAAGAGCTAAGGCTGGAGATGCCTGTCACACACAGAGAATCAGGCAGATCTGCCCAGGAGGTCTCAGCAAACACGGTGTCGGCACAGAGTGTTGCAGGGGAAATACAAGGAGTTATCTTGGAGGAGAAGTACCGAGAAACCTGCTTATAAAGAGTACAGAGCCCTAGATATACACAGCTTCTTCAAGGGACTTCTAATACTTTATAGGGTCTGCTGAGCAGGACAAGCATTAGCTAGAGCTGGGTAATGGAAGAGCCCCAGAGATTTTGTTAAGTTAAATTTGTTAATTTTAAATTTTAAATTATTAAATTTTTCCACAGTAATTGGGAAAGCAGAGTACTCAGTCATTCCTTGGTAATTATTTCTCTTTAAATCTTGCTCCCAATAGAATTTCCCCCCAAGTTATTCATACTGTCTTAGAACAGAAAGTTCCAGACCTCTGCTTCCATCATACAGGTGACATTACCTTCATTTTTTTTTTTTAAGATTTTATTCATTTATTTGACAGAGAGAGATTACAAGTAGGCAGAGAGGCAGGCAGAGAGAGAGAGAGGAGGAAGCAGGCTCTCTGCTGAGCAGAAAGCCCGATGCTGGACTCGATCCCAGGACCCTGAGATCATGACCTGAGCCGAAGGCAGAGGCTTAACCCACTGAGCCACCCAGGTGCCCCAACATTACCTTCATTTTGTAGATGAAGGTAACATGAAAAGACATTTACCTTCAACAGAAAAAAAAAAAAAAGTGAGTTTCATCTCAGGTGCTGTACCAAGTACTTTATATACATTTGTCTCACTTGGCACTCAAAAATATCCTGTGAGATATTTTCCTAAACCTTTCTGACTTCTTTCACATTTCGTGTTTTGAACATGCTTTTCTTCTGCCCTACAAGTATTCTTTGTTCTTTGCCTACCGTACTCATTTGTCTTTGGACTAAATAAGAGGCTTCAGATAAGAAAACCAACAATGCAATGGCTCAAATAGGACAGAGGTTTCTGTCTCTCTCATGTAATGGTTTGGACACAGACATGCGGTCCAAGGTGAATGGGATAGCTGTGCTCCCCAGGGTCATCTGGGGACCCAGGTTCCTTCTTTTCTTTTCTTTTTTTTTTTTTTCTTAGATTTTCTTCGGTGACTTTTACTTCACAGAAATCTTATTTCTTAATTGAGAATTAAATATTTTTTATTTAAATTCTTAATTTAAATGAATTATTTAATTTATTATTAAATAATTATTTAATTATTTTTTTCATTTAAATTCATCAACACAGTGGCTTACTAGTTTCAGAGGTAGAGTTCAGTGATTCATCAATTATACACATCTTATTTGAGTTATACATGATCTAGAACATTCTATTAGTTTCAGGTGTCCAACATAATGATTCAGTATTTATATATATTGCAAAATGATCACTACAGTAAATCTAGTTAACATCTACCACCATCCATAGTTATGAAAGATTTTTTTCCTCATGATGAGAACTTTTAAGATCTCCCCTCTTAGCAACTTTCAAATATGCAGTACAATATAAACTATAGCCACCATGCTGTCCTTACATCGTTGTGAGTGATTTATTTATTTTATAATTGTAAATTTGTACCTTCTGACCTTAGAGGGAAAGCTTTTGGCTTTTTACCACTGAATAGGATGTTAGCTATGAGCTTCTCATATGTGGCCTTCATCGTATTGAATTAGGTTTCCTCTCTACCCCCTTTGTTAAGATTTTTTTATTATCAATGGATGTTGAATTTTGTCAAATACTTTCTCTGCATCTGCTCAGATGGTGATGTGATTTTTGTCATTCATTTTATTAATGTGATGTATGTATCACATTGATTTGTGGGTGTTGAGCCATCCTTGCATCCCCAAATAAATCCACTTGAGCGTCGTATATGATCCTCTTAATGTCTAGAATTTGGTTTGCAAATATGTTGCTGAGGATTTTTGCACCTACATTCATCAGGGATATTGGCCTATAATTTTCTTTTCTTGGGGGCATCCTTTCGATATCTGGATAATACTGGCTTTGTAAAATGAGTTTGGAAGCATTTCCTCCTTCATAGTTTGTGGAAGAGTTTGAAAATGATTGGTACTAATTCTTCTTTGTTCTTTTTTTTTAAAGATTTTACTTATTTATTTGTTTGTTTGTTTGTTTGTTTGAGAGAGACAGAGCACATAAGCAGAGGGAGTGGCAGGCAGAGGGAGAAGCAGGCTCCCTGCTGAGCAAAAAGCCTGATGCAGGACTCTATCCCAGGACCCTGAGATCATGACCTGAGCAGAAGGCAGAGGCTTAACCAACTGAGCCACCCAGGCGTCCCCGTACTAATTCTTCTTTGAATATTTGGTAGAACTGACCAGTGAGGCTATCTGGTCCTGGAATCTGGTTTGTTGGGAGGTTTTTGATTACAGATTCATTCTTCTCCTTAGTAATCCAGTCTGCTCAGATTTTCTCTCTCTTCACGATTCAGTCTTGGTAGGTTGCATGTTTCTAGGAATTTATCAGTTTCTTCTAGGTTGTCAAATTCACTGGTGTATAATTGTTCATAGTAGTCTCCTATGATCCTTTGTGTTTCTGTGGTATCAGTTATAACTATATCTTTCATTTCTGATTAGATTTATTTGCATCCATTCTCTTTTTCTTGGTGAGTTTCTTTCTGTATTTTGTTGCTCTGCCATCCCCTCATGACCAGATGAGTTCACCCACACGATATCCACATTCCAACCACAGGAAGCGGTGGCAAGTAACTTCACCTTCACTCACATTAAGAAGTAGAAACCCAGTCCCATGGTTTCACTGGCTGCAAGGAAACATGGAAATTATCATCTCTAGGTAGGTGGCCATGTGTCCTGCTAAATCTGGGAAGGGTGTTCCTATTATTAAATGGAAGAAGAGAAGTGGGGCACCAGGGTGGCTCAATCAGTTAAGCCTCCAACTCTTGATTTTGGTTCCAGTCATGACCTCAGGGTCCTGAGATCGAGTCCCATGTCGGGCTCCGCACTGGGTGCAGAGCCTGCTTGAGATTCTCCCTCTCCTCTCCCTGGGCCCCTCCCACCTACTCGTGTACATGCACATGCACATGCTCTCTCTCTCTCAAAAAAAAAAAAAAAAAAAAAGAGGGGAAGAACCACACTAGAAAAATAAGCAACGACTCTGCCATCCCCACTTGTCCTTCGTTAGGCAGCTTGCACGTTGCCTCCTCAGTGAAGCCTGCCTGGATCCCTCACCAAGAAGAGTTCATTGTTCCGTCTTCTGTACTTCTCTAGCCCTTGTGCTTTGCTGCTTTATGATTCTCAGTTCACGAGCCTGTCTCCCCTCTTCTGTGAATATGAAGCACTATAAATAAGCAGTGCTTGCTATGTCCGAGACACTGTGCTAAGCAGGTTTTATGCATTAACTCATTCAGTTTTCCCACAACCCTGGGGATGTCCTCCTCTATAAAATGGGCATGAAAATGATACTGATCTCATAGGGTTGCCATGAGGATTAAAACAACTGGTATTGAGGTGAGTGCATGCTCAGTAAATAGTAGCTATTACTACTGGAGAAGTATGGGTTGAGAAATGTACCAGTGTAAGGCATCGGTCCAGCATTAACCACGCTCCCTGCCCTCCGCAGCTCCTAGTAGAGCTGTGAGCGTTGACTTCACGCCAGAGTGTGTAGGCACCTGGAGGTACGCAGCCAGAGGACAGTGGATAAGGTGGGATGTATTCTACAAATAGAAAATACTTTATCCCCCTCTCCTCAGATGAGACAGCTAACTTACCCAAGACCCACAGCTAGTTAAATGCCAGAATCATGGCTCAAAGCAGACTCATTTTAGTGGGTGAGGAGAGCAGTAATTGACTAGATACAGTGTGTCAGTCTCTGACACTTAATAAACTACATAGATGAAGTTCAGACTCTTAGGCCATTGGAGACACTACCACCACCTGGTGGCGTCAACAGGCATTGCAGGCATAGCGCCTCATGTGTTCAAATGAGGCGAAAGTATCCCAAGTGTCAATTTTGAATTGTTTTAATATATTAGAATCAAGGCCTGTTCAGAACATTTGATTTTCTCTCTCTTAACAATAAGCTACACCAGGCAATTTCCATTGTTCTAGGCCACTAGCATTTCCTAGATCTGTTCTTTACAGTTTAGAATTTCTGAGTTCAGAATGTATGTTACAAGAACGGGCCCGCCTCCAAGAGGAGGGGCAAGTTGTCAGAGAGTTGTCACCTTTAAGCAATGTGACTTCAGGTGTGTGTTGTACAATAATGACACCGACTTGGTTGTTAACTTAAGTTTGGATCCCTAATTACTGCTGTAAGTGTCTTCAAAAAGATTTCATTGTGATGCACAAAAATGTTAGCGTTTGTGCAGGAAGCAGCCTGCCACACACCAGTCAGGGCCGTCACCGGCAGTAAAAACTGCCCAGTCTTCCTGAAGTGGTCAGAGAATTTTCCGCGTGAGGTGAGATGGGTCTTTGGCAAATTGATCCATCGAGTCCTATAACTTAGACACTAAGCACCTATCTGGGAAAGGCTTTTCACTAACTTTTAAGAAAAGCTGTTTAACCTCCAGCAATATGCAATGCAGTTAATGGAGAAACGAGGGGAACTCTGTGTTTATCCAAAGCAGAAATACACATGAAACACTAATAAGCTTCCATATGTCTTGAGATCATACTTCAAAAAAATAAATTTCATATGCATGGGATGCAAAAAATAAAAATAAAAATACTCTGATGTTCTGCATAATTGCTGATGACCCGCAGAACTTCCACAGGTTATAGACATTCCAGTATACCCTCAGACATGGACTGTGACCCTGAAGACAAGGTGAGTGATGGTAGGAACAACTGTATGTTATCAGGCATTTTTCTCAATTACATACCTGGAATTGGCAACTCTCCCCCACCCCGATGTCTAATTAGGTCAATGAGGCATCTTACCTGCGGTAGCGTCTTACTACCAGGAAACTCCAGGTTTTGTTTTTTTTTTAAGATTTTATTTATTTATTTGACAGAGAGAGAGGCAGGCAGAGAGAGAGGGGGAAGCAGGCTCCCCGCCAAGCAGAGAGCCCGATGTGGGGCTCGACCCCAGGACCCTGAGATCATGACCTGAGCCGAAAGCAGAGGCTCAACCCACTGAGCCACCCAGGTGCCCTGAAACTCCAGTTCTCACTTGACACTAAGCTGCTCATTAAAGATGGGGTGTTAAATGTGTCATTAGCACCTGTTCTGCTGCGACACGCTTTTCCAGCATGAAGTTCTCCTATTGTGACATAATAATTATAACACTATCAACAGTATTCAGGAATATTTGTACTGCACCTTAGAGTTTCCAAAGTAGTCACATGTATTTTCTCATACCATCCATAAGAGGGTCCTTTTTTATTGATGAGGAAATAGGGCTCAGAGAGATGAACTGACATAACCAAGGTCACACAGCATCACTAAAACCCACCTCTTCTCCTCCTTCTCCTCTCTTCCTTTCCCTCCCTCCCTCCCTCCTTTCTTACTCCTCCCCTGGTTTTTCAGTGCCTGAAGATGAATGATTTTTTTTCCCCCTAATGGTTAGCATCTCCCTCTTCTCTGAAGACAGACACAGGCAAGGAAGGCAGGAATGGAGGAACTGGGGGCAGCAATGAGAAGGCATCTTGGCCTTTGTCGCCCCCTAGAGTCTGTTCATTTTGCCCAAACCTCCTGCCCCACAGATGGATACCCTTCAGCGCCAACCAGTGGTCCCAGAACAGGGATTCCTGGGGAGGACCCAGCCAGGGACCAGTCATACCCCAGAATACACATATTCTGCCTGTATGTCTCTGAAAAGAACAAGTTAAGTAGAAAGTTCTGGGCACCTTGATAGGGAAAGTAAAACTAATACCAAACTTGGAACTTCTTGATCTGAGTTTGAGTCCTGGCTCCGCCGGTGACCAGCGATATGACTTGAAGCCACCTGATCTCTCGGAACCTCCATTCCTCACCTGTGAGGTGGATTCCTTGCAAGGGCTGCTGTTAGGCATGAACTAGGACCATGATGGGGAAACCACTGGCCACATAACAGGTGCTCAATAAATGGTGATTTAGACTCAGAGGCTGAGAGTGAGGACGTGGAGAAGGAAGGGGACTTCAGGGCAATGGGAGCTAGTAGGCAAGCCTCACGTGCTGTAATGGCAAAAAGTGGCTGAGATTCTTCCCCAGTGGTCAAGGGATGGAGTGTGTTTCCTCACCCCTCGGGTCTGGGCTGGCTCTGGAACGTGTTTTGGCCAGTGGGTTGTTAGCAAATGTGATGCGAGCCAAGCATCACCGTGGGGCTTGGCTCCCCTTGCCGCTTCAGGAGACTGTAATCCCCACCCTGTAAAGAATTCAGGCTGGCCTCCCAAAGGATCCGCTGTGATCTCAGCCCTCCACCAGCCACCCAGCTATCACTGCCATCGGAGACCAGACATAGGAGTGTTTCCATAGCTGCCTAAAAAACCACCCCCAAAGGAGCTTGAGACAAAATTATTATCTCACTCAGTTTCCGAGGCTCAGGAATCGGGGAGAAGCTCAGCTAGACTGGGAGTCTGGGGGCTGGCAAGATCAGGGGAAAACCAAATCCATACCCACTGCACACTGCCTTTACTACCAAGCTGCCTGGTGCAACCGTGGCTCAACACGCATGCAAGCCTGCAAGCCAGAGGGTCCTCGGCAGCAAGCCTCCCCAGCCCCTCATTCAGCCCTGGGGAAGTTTGCCCAAAGTTACACCATAAAACTACAGCAGCGAGATTAAACCAGGCACTCCCACTCCCCGCCCTGGGCTGGTTTCTTTGCAATATATAAAGAGCAACTTGCCTCCCTCGTAACACTTCTGTTTGGAATGGAATGTATTTCTAAATACAGGCATACCTCGTTTCATTGCATTAGTTTTGTTGCATTTCGCAGAAACTGCATTTTCTACAGATTGAAGGTTTGTGGAGACCCTGCACCGGGCAAGTCTAGAGATACCATTGTTCTAACAGCGTTCACTCACTTCATGTCTCTGTGTCGCTTTTGGGAAATCCTCAATATTTCAAACTTTTCCATTATGATTATATTTGTTAGGGTGATCCGTGATTATAACTTGCTGAAAGCTTAGATTTGGCTAGCATTTTTTAGCAACCAAGTATTTTTAATGACAGTATATCCTTTGTGTTTTAGACATATTGTGATTGCACACACAACAGACTCTAATGTAGCATAAACATAACTTTTACACGTGCTGTAACCAAAAAATTCATCTGACCCACTTTATTGCAACATTTGCTTAATTGCCACGGTCTGGAACCGAATCCACGGTATCTCTAAAGCATGCCCGTCTTGCCCATCTGGGCTCAGAGGCCAGCCCGGGGCAACAAGGAAAAACCAGCAAGAACAGGAAAGGAAGAGATGACCTCATTATCTGATGGCTTCTCCTGGCACACTGTCCTCTTACCCTTCTCCGCACCTCTGGCAGCCAGGACTCCTGCCTCCCACCCACAGAACCAGACCTCAACGAGGTGTCCTGCCCAGCTGCACTTCCCAAGAGGCACATGCCAACTAGAAAATATCCAGATCAGAACCTAGTTCTAGGCTAGACTTGGTCCTAGAATCTTGGCAGCTCAGGACAAGAAGGAACCTTCTTTTTGACCATGCTCTCTCCACGACAGGGGGCTATTCAGCCTCTGTTCACTCACCTCCAGAGCCCAAGGGCTCACTACCTCCCCTGGTGGGAAAGAGCTTTGGAGACCAATCTACCTACATTTAATTTCTGTGACAGATAGCTCTATGACCTTTCATGTCATTTGGCCTTTCTACACCTCACATTTCTCCTCTTCAAAAGGGGAATAATGCCTCCCAAGCAGAGTTGTCATAATTAAATGTGTGCAAATTGTCGGAAAGTAATCTGCACGTGACAATTTTTATTATATCGGCAGAAGGTGAGAACAGGAAGGAACACAGGGAGGCTACCTCTCAGCGGTGCCTGCTCCCCCCTCACCCAGCACCCGCCCCAAACAGTCAGGGCTACGAGGGTTTAGGATGCCCTGAGGAATCCCCCCAGACAGAGAAAATCAGAATTCACCCATCATGTCAGGAATGCAGGAAGGCTCTAGACAGCAGGGTCCCTGAGGGTGTGGAGGGGACGCTCTCAGATGGGTAGGCTGGGGCTAGAATGTTCAAGGATGGAGGGAGAGAAAGGAGGGAGGGAAAGAGGGAGAGATCACAGGTGTGTATAGGAGGTGATGAGCGGTTCTGCCAGAGGTCGATCACGTGGGCACAGCTAAGATGCCACGGCCCAGGTGTCAGTGAGGGAAGTCAAGATACCTCCCCGACCCTGCTGCAAAGTTACATAAAGGCCACTTGCGGCTTGTTCTTTCTGCAACATCCAAGTTACTCCAGCATCTCTGGGGTGCAGGGCAGGGGGGAGGGGAGCAGGCACAAGTCATCGATGCTGCCATATTATGAAATCAGGGCGGCACAGGCCCCCCAGGGTGGGGGATCTGACAGCCACGGTGGGGCACCTCTCGGAGTGCAGATTATCAGCTACTGAGCAAGACAACCTGCAGGCAAATCACTACGTGTGGGAAGTTGCTAGAGAGCAACAGACAGGAAGACAGACAGGAAACAGAAAGTCACTACACTTTCTCGTGGCCATTAACCTAAGACGGCCAAGGGGCCACAAGAGCTTTTTAAGTCCCGCTACCTCCCTCCTTATTTTAGGGTCATTCAATGGTTCTGAGGCTTTTCATGGGCTTGCTTTTGACCTCCCTCTCTTCCATGGCCCCTCCACTCACAGACCCCCCCTCACCCTGTTCCCCTGCAGGCTGCTCCCTCCCTTCCCCACAGCAGGTCTGGGGAGGTAACCGCTTCCCAAGTTCCCAGCCCAGGCAGCTGCCCTGTACTCCGCACCCTGTTGCTCTCCCTCAACCGCCCCCCCCCCAACACCTTTGTAACTAGTGCCCTTTAAAACCTCACCTCCATACCCAGGACAGGCAAAGCTTCGAGACAGGACATGATACAATGGCTACCGGGGGCTGCGGGGAGCAGACAGTGGGCTGTTAGAGTCTCATGAGGACGGATTCCATCTGGGAAGGAGAAAAAGTTCAGGAGATGGATAGTAGTGATGGTCGCCCAGCGTGTGGATGTACATAATGTCACTGAACCATACACTTAAAAATACTTAGAATGGTAAATTTTATTTTATGTCCATTTTAGCACAATTTATTTTTTTAAGACTTTAAGAGAGAGAGAGTCTGAGAGAGAGAGAGAGAGAGAAGGCATGAGCAGGCAGAGGGCAGAGGGAGAAGGAGAATCAGACTTCCCCGATGACATGGGGCTCGGTCCCAGGACCCTGAGATCATGATGTGAACCAAAGGCAGACGATTAATTGACTAAGCCACAGAAGTGCCCCTCTTTTAGCACAATTTAAAGAAAGAAAAAAAAAAAACCCTTATCCCTCCATTAACCAGCTTGAAGGTACTTTCTGTTTCTTTCTTGGGACCCTGCCTGATAGAGACGCCCCCGAGCAGTGTCTTCCCCCATGGGTCCTAAGTTCCTGACCCTGGACTTCTCCTCCCTTGGGGGTTTCTGAAAGCTGACCCTCAAGGGTGGGCAGGGCAGCTGGATGCCCCCTAGTGATGCTCTCTCCGAATGCCCATGGGGACCATTTTTACTGAGCTGAAGAGAACTAAGACCCCTGGGGGCTCCCACACACACACACCTGGACCGGAAGCTCTCACGAGGCGGGCGTGACTGGGCATACCATCTGCACACTTGCTTCCAGAGCAGTGTTTCTTAGTCTTGGTCGGTTCGATGTATGAGTTCTGCCTCCTCACGCAACTAAAAGCCAGGGGATGGGTCCTTATTCTACAAATGTCAAGTGACCTGGGGCAAGCCTCTGCTCTCTCTGGACCTCAGTTTCCCCTTTTGTACAATAAGGGAGTTAACCGGTGCTACTCAAAGTTTTCTTTTAATCAGCTGAATTCTTTCTTCAAATAAAATCTTACAAAGAAACCCAAAGTAAAAGTAAAATAAAATCAGGGCAGCCTGGTCTGAGGATGGCATGAGAGGCACAAAGCATCACCCCATTTCTTCCTGGGGTTCCATGAGGCACAGTTTGACAACCACTATTCTAGATGCTACTCAAAAGCCCTTCAAGGTTCTGGCCACATCTATAGTAGGGACAATGCCCAACACATGTGCCCAATATAAATGTTTGCCAAATGAATGAAAGGATAACCCAGAAAAATACCCAACCTCCTTCCCTCTCCCACTTTGCCTAATTTCTGTCCCCTCAGCACTGATTAGGAGTCCGGCCCCAGGTCTGTAGTTCACTAAAACCAGGCTCTTAACTGTGCAAGACTCCATCCCTCCTCAGCCTGCCGGTAGCACTCTGGTGGACAAGAAATTGATGAGCCTTTGTGCCACATGCTTGATGGGAAGTTTGCCGTTCCCTGGCCAGGCCAGCGTGCTGCCTCTGAACACAAGCAGAGGGTCTGAGCTGGGGCCAAGAATAATATTGTATCAGTGAGTCTATTATGAAAATAATGGAATAAAAGAAGCCACCCTCCATAAGGGATGTGCAAGCTTCCCTCTGCTCCGCCGCGGCCGGACAGAGGCTAAGGTGGCCCTTCCACAATGGGCATTCAGCCAAGAGCTTTAAATAATCGTTAGAAACATGGTCATGATTTATCATGGGGGATCAGCCGGCCAGGGGGCTGCTTGCAACCTGGCCTCTTCCCACTTCGGCTCAGGCATGTGGGGAGATGGCCCCCCTTTCTCTCCTTGCATCACCTCCAAACTGTGGACTTCCCCAAGGCCAAGAAGAACCTAACTGTAAAACATTGGTCTTCCTTTCTCCCAGCCAGGAGGAAGCAACCGTGGTCCTATTTAATGCTTCCCGGGTGTTTCAATGGAATATTTAATCTGACCCTCTTGACAACAGAGTGAGCTAAGTACTATTAGGACTGCGCCCATTTTAAGTCCGTGAAAGCTGAGGCACAGAGAGGGAACTTGCTCCGGGTTGGGGGTGGAGGAGTGGGCTTTGGAACATCCTATGCTTGGCTCCAGGGGCCTGAACTGGCCCTGAGTCATTGAAGTCCCCACTTAGCCCAGCTCTCCCTGTGCAAAAACTCAATTTCAGACCTGTTCCTGGGTCTCTGCCAAGTTGAGGGACACAGGAAATCCTCACCGAGGAGGCTGGCCACCCAAAGAGAGGAGGGGTAACTGAAAAGACAGGCTCCAAAGCACCCGACACCCTGGGGCTCTCCAGGAAGCTGGAGGCAACCATGTGCGTCTGCTTGGCTGCAGACCCCCCTCCCACGGGTGCAGGGCAGAGAGGCCTGGCTGGGAGTCAGGACAAGGGAGTCCTGCAGCCAGCTCTGCCTGGGGCTCGCTTGCGCTGTGACCTCCGCCAAGTCATACTCCCTCTCTGGACCTCAGCTACATCTTCTGACAAATGGTTATAAAAGTGCTGTTCTACCTCCCGGGACTCATAAAGGAGCTGAAGTGGGAGATTAGTTATGCAGGGGCACAGGAGGGTGACTGTCGGCTCCTGTGGCCTCTTGCCCACCCAGATGCAGTCCTATCTTCCCTGATGCTGACTTTGTCCCTCAGAGGATGGAGGGACACCAGAAGGTCTGAATGGGGGATACTGGTCTGCTGTGGTCAGCCGCCAGCCCCCATCCAGGGGCTTATCCTGCTCCTTTGCCTAAAAGCTGCAGACAGTAACACCAAGGTCTTGGTCTGCACTGTCTCATCAAACTGCGCACCACCCCCACCCCGAGCCACCTGTGTGGGCTTTACAGCCACTATCCCATTCTCTAGCTGCAGAAGCCAAGGTTAAAAAGGGTTAACTAACCTGAGCAGCTCTTCCCCCTCCTCCCAGGGCATCATCCTGAGGCCTCCCCAGAACCGACCCTCCTGGCACCTGGATCTTGGACTTCCAGCCTTTAGAACTGTGAGTAAATACATTTCCGTTGTTTAAACTTCCCAGTATGCGCTGTTCACCTCAGCAAACAAATACATAGACTATTCCCATTCATCTTCACAGCGATCTGAAGAGACCAGTGTCCTCCCTCTTTTTACAAGTGTGGGATGTAAGGCTCAGAGACGGGTAGATCAGCTGCTAAGGTTACACAGTTAGAAAGTGGCAGAATCAGGGGCACCTGGGTGGCTCAGTGGGTTAAAACCTTTGCCTGCAGCTCAGGTCATGATCCCAGGGTCCTGGGATCAAGCCTTGCATCGGGCTCTCTGCTCAGCAGGGAGCCTGCTTCCTCCTCTCTCTCTCTCTCTCTGCCTGCCTCTCTGTCTACTTGTGATCTCTGTCAAATAAATAAATAAAATCTTAAAAAAAAGAAAGAAAGAAAGTGGCAGAATCAGGACTCACTCACACTTCGATCAGGATAACACCTTGTTGCTGCTCTTAAGCCTACACTGAACCATCTCCCCTCAGTGTTCCAGCACCAGCCAGGAGCCTGGCCAGAGTGTGAGCCTCCTGAATGTTTGCTGAGTGAATGAATGAATGATGAATGAATGAATGAATGAATGAACTAGTGGTTGCCCACCACCACGACAAAGAAGATGTCTCTTCTTTCCTAGGCCCTTTAAAGACATTCACTCAACACCCACCCTGCAGTCTCGGGGAAGAGCCATGGCACCCAAACCACCCGGGCCTTGGGAGGTGGCATCCAAACCTAAAGGAGAAGTAAGAGCTAGCTGGACAGGAAGTGACGGGAAGGGTGCTCCCTGCCTGTGAGCCAAGGCTGGGAGGCAGGAGAGCAAGTAGAGTCACACTGAGGGGACAGAGGGGCCAGGAGAAGGGAGAGAGGGTGGAGAAGAAACCAGGCGCCTGCAAACCTTGGAACCAGGGAACCAGAGATTCAAACAACTCTGGCACTTGGCCCACGATTCTGGTGTCAGATCTAGGAGCCACTGACAGGGAGGCAGCTGACAGCCCATCTACAATCCAGAAAGTTCTAGAGGCAGATGGAGGCTTACAGTTGTGGGCATATGCAATGTGACTGGAACCACAGGGGGACCTATGATCCCTAGGGAGAGAGATAGGATGTGGAAGGATGGGGTGAGGATGAGCTACGATTGCAGGGATGGCCTTTATCTTCCAGGCACACATGTGGGCAATTGCTCTACAATCCCGAGAAATAAAGGGGCTTATGCCCATTTTACCCATAGGGAAACTGGGGTTAGGAGAGCTGGAGCCTTTTGTGTAAAAGCACCTGGCTTGTTGTGCTGAGCCTGGGATTTGGCCTCCAGCCTGTCTGATCCCAAAGCTTGGGTCCTCATTGTGCACAGCTGAATGGGCTTCGAAACTAACCCAACGATCCACTGTTGGTCAGAAGACAGGGCGGTTGGAGACACTGGGCCTTAGCGCAGCACTGGTGGCACATGGCACCAAGTCGGTCTGCTCTGAGGAACCAGAGGGCCTCTGATGGCTTCCCTGACCTTCCGCCGACTCATGTCTATTCCTCCATCATCTTCAGGTGCCTTTCTCCTAGGAGTTCTTCCAGAAAACACCACAGGATCATCCTTCAGTGAGGTAGTGAGCTCCTTGTCACTGAAAGCAGAGGCAAGCACCTTGGGAGAGGCTGGGAGAGACGTCTAGGAAGTTCCTTCCTGGGCTACACCTGAATCTCCATCCCCTGCCACCCCCCATCCCCAGGGCCTCTCTCACCAAGCCTCAGCACTGTTTCCCACTGTGGCTTATGGTTCCCAACTTTCAGCATCTAGGGCCTCTGTTCCAGCTGAGTAGGTCTCTCTGTGGCTCCCGTACGTCCTCTGGCTTCTCCTCTTGCCCCAGGTTTCAAGGCGAGCTCAACTCTCAGCTTTCAGTACACTGTCCTGGTGGTTCGGGGACAAAAGAGACCAGGAACACCCTGGACACTCACCATCGGGACACTTCATGGGGGCCCTCCAATGTTCTACCTCAGCTGTCTCATTGTTCTAATTAATCCAGCTTTCTCTGAGCCGCTTCTCTGGGGCTCAGTGAGGAAGGCAGGAGCCCTGCCCTTGAGAAAGTGGGGGCAGATGTGTCGAAAAATGAAAAGGCAGCATGAGCGAGAGCCATGGCCTGGAAGCTAAGTGACCTTTAGGGAGGTGGGAGTCCAGTAGCTTGGGTGTGCCAGTCAGACCCAGGCATGAATCTCTTCTCTCAAACTTTCTGGGGGTCTGACCTTAGGCAGGTATCTTTACCGCTTAGGGCTTCAATCTTCTGATCCATCAGAGGACGACTGTGGGGACTAAATAAGAGAATGTTCGTGTGCCACATGGCAACTGCAGTTATCCACATGGGACTGCATACTTGAACGTGGTTAGGAGAATAAAAAAAGTTCTCATCACAAGAAAAAAAAAAACCTGTGTAACTCTATGTCGTGATAGAGGTTAACCAGGCTCATTTGGCCATCATTTCACAACATATACAGATATTGAATCATTACGTTGTGCAGCTAAAGTTTAGATAATGTTATATGTCAACTGTGTCTCAGTAAAAGGGAAGAAAATTAAGAATGAAAGAAGTTATAATCAAATATCCTACAAACATTAAAAGAAACTACTGTGACAAATTTTTGCATATAAATATAAAAATAGATTTGAAATGAAGAAACTACAAGTTGCCAAAACTGCCTCAAGGTAAAATAAAATATCAGGGTGCCAGGGAGGCTCAGTTGGTTAGATGCCTGCCTCTGGCTCAGGTTATGATCTCAGGGTCCTGGGATTGAATCCCGCTTCAGGCTCCTTGCTCAGAAGGGAGTCTGCTTCTTCCTCTACCTCTGTGCTCGCTCTCTCTCAAGTAAAAAAATAAAAATAAAATAAAAAATAAAAAGAAAGAAAGAAAAGAGAAAATACCTAAGTTGCCCTGTAGTGATAAAATATTCTAAATTTGTAGTTTATAATCTTCCCTCAAAGAGATTCCAGACCCAGAGTTTTTCCTGAAAGAACAAGCTATTTCAGTCCTTAAACAGCTATTTCAAGATATAGAAAAAGAGGGACTATTCCCAACTTCCCACATGAAGCTATTACAAACATGATATCAAAACCTGATAAGAACAGTATGAGAAAGGATCATTATAGGCCAATTTGACGTAAAGGCAAAAATTCTAAGCAGTATTAAAAAGCTGAATGCAGAAACCTCAAAAGAGGATAATCCATTATAACCAAGTTGGGTTTAACTTAGTCACGCAAAGACGATTCAACACGAGAAGTGCTTACTGCTGATTTGCCATGTGAACAGATGAAAGGAGGAAATTGGCATGCTCCTCTCGTTAGATGCCGGAAAGGCATTTGATGAGATTTAACACCCGTCCATGATTAAAAATGAAAAACTTTTTAGCAAATTAGAAATAAAGGAGAAATTCCTTAACCTGGAAAAGATGACTGTCATTGTATTAAGACCTAGAATAATCTGTTCCCAAAAGTGACTTCTCTCAGTAAACTGATTTGAGCCAGGACCTCCTGGAAGGGGTGACTTGATCCAGAAGTGAGTGTAATGATAGAAGTTTCTGGACCACTGTGGTCAGGCAGAGGAAATGTTTTTGCTAAGCCCTGTGGTGCTCTTCAGATCGTATTAAAATGCATAGACTGCTGTTTATGAATTTTCATTCACCCAATAAAAACTTATTAAATATCAAAAAAATGAATAAAATGTCACTGTATAAAACTGCACACTGATGCCGGATCTATGCTCCTCAAAATGATGATAAAAAGCCTATCCTGGGGCGCCGGGGTGACTCAGTTGGTTAAGCGTCTGCCTTCGGCTCAGGTCATGATCTCAGGGTCCTGGGATCGAGCCCCGCATCGGGCTCTCTGCTCAACGGGGAGCCTGCTTCTCCCTCTCCCTCTGCCTGCTGTTCCCCCTGCTTGTGCTCTCTCTCTCCCCCTCCCCCCACCCCGACAAATAAATAAACAAATAAATCTTAAAAAAAAAAAAAAAAAACCTATCCTTACATTAGAAAAAATCTATAGGATGAATTCCCAGAATCCCTGTGGGGTAAGATTACAGGCAAATTTTATTTTATTAGAGCTCTTTCTTCACTGATTAAATAAATATTTATTGAACATACCTATTAGATGTAAGACACCATGTGAAGTTGTGGAATAAAAAGGAAATACGGAAAATGGTTAGAAATGTGGCCTTCGCTGCCAGACTGAGTTCAGGGCAAGCCTTTGCTCCTCACTAGCTGTGCAACCTTGGGTAAGTTGTTTAACTCCTCTGTTCCTCAGTTTGCCTGTCTATAAAATGATGATATTTTTTTTAAAAGGAGAAGAAAATGCATGTAAATTGTCTGGCCTATAGTATCTGAACAAAAAAAATAGCAATTATTACCTGAAAGGAAAATGTAATTATGTAGCAAAAGAAAGGGACAGATGAAAAGTTCTCAGGGCTCAGAGAAGGGGGCAAGAAGACATCAGAAACTGGAGGAGGATGAAGGAGGACTTCCTGGAGGAGGTAGCATCAGAGCTGCACCCTGAAAGCTAAGTGTTTCAACAGGCAAAGAAGAGGCGGAAGGATATTCCAGAGAGAGTGCCCAGCATGAGCAAAAGCCCAGAGATGAGAAAGTGTCTGGTTTAAAGGCATTAGTCTGGTGGAGCTGAAGCACGGGGGTTTGATTGTATTGGGGTCTGGGGCCAATTCCAGAGGTCTTATTGCACACTGTGCCAAATGGTGTGTGGCAGCTACCCTCTGCCCCTCAGTTTCACCATCTGTAGAATGAGGCCACTGGAGTCAGTCCCCCCAGGGCCCCAGCCCTCCCGGACATTTCATTCTACAGAGCCCAATCTCCCTGACTCCTAAGTGCTTCCACATGTCAACCCTGCCCCGGCTCCTTATCTGTGCTCGCACAGTGCAGCCGGCCAGCCTGGATCCCAGGCCTTGGACGGCCTCCCCACAGGTCTGAAGCACACAGCTCTCCCAGGGCCACCCGGGACCTGTGGCCCCCTGCTCCAGCAGAAACACAACACTCGGGGTGGTGGGCCCTGTGGAAACATTAGCCTCCTTTCCCCCTTTGGGCCTCTGGGCCTCGGCAGTGCCTGAGGGCGACGTGGGTTTATTTGGGGTCTGCGGGATGCAGAGAATGTTATCATTCTCAGGGAACTCCAAGTCCTGTTCTCAATGCTTATTCTGGCCCCTCTCCTGGGGTGCTGCAGGCACGATGGGGCCAGGAGGCCTCCCTCCTGCTCCAGTACCACCAAGAACTCCCCGTTCCAAAAGAGGTTTCAGGTTTCAGAGAAATGAAGTAAGAGCCTGAAGGGGCAGCTGTCCATAGCTGCCAGGGCAGAGGACCGAGCAGGGCTGGAGGTTCAAGCTGTGTCCCCCTTCTTGTCCCTTGACCCCCACTCCCGCAGAGGGCAAGCCTTTGCTTTTTCAACCTGGAATCTGGGAATTCTAGCATCTCAGAATCCGAGACTCTTAAAATCTTCAAACTAATGGACTCAGGCTACCAGGACCCTAAGAGTTGTGGTACCTTAAACTTCCTAGAATCCTAAAATTCTAGAAATTCCAAATCAGAATCATTGTGTCCAGGAAAGGGGCAGGTTCCAGCATTTCCTAACTATGTGACTTTGGGTGAGTTACTCAGCATCTCTGTGCTTCCATGTCCTCCTATGGAAAATGGGGGAGTAATAGTACCTACTCCCTAGGGTTATTGTGTTGCGTTATGATGTCAACATATCGGACGTTAGTATGTATAAAGCACTGAGAACAGTGCCCAGCACATGGAAGGCACCAGAGAAATGACGGTTATAGTTCTAATACCACACTGCAAGGTGACGGTGGTCCCTGGCCTCCCCGTCTAGAATTTTCCCCCATTCAATCCCACCTCTGAAGAGAATGAGGAGGGGACCAGCCTTGGGACCAGAGAGACCCCTTAATGATGGCCCCACCCACCCCACCCCCGGAGAGAGACACTACTGTGGACAATTTCCATGCAAGAGACAGGTTTCCCATCACCCAGAAATATAACAGGCAGAACCACATCTCCTCCCAGAGCAAGGAACTGCGGCAGGAGGAGTCGGTGAAAGCCTCCAGGTTGGTTCACAACTCTCAGGGTTGACTGCGCTCAGCTGGGGCTGCCGTCTTCAGGGGGCTCCGTTAGACCATAACATCTGAAATCGCTCACTCGCATGTCTGGCATTCTGACAGGGATGGCGGGAAGGCTGGACTCAGCTGGGTCCCCTCCAGCTTCAGGGCTGCCCCCTCTCTGGGAGGTTTCTCTACCAGGTTTCTCTTTCGGGGCACCCAGAACTCTTACGTCATAGCCCAGGGCTCTCAAAAGGACCTGAGTAGAGTTGCCAGCTCGGGCTGGCGTGATAGGCAGAAATCCAAGGTGGTCCCCGAGATTCCCAGCCACTGGAGTACGTGTTCATAATAATCTCTTTCCCTTAAGTGTGAGCTGGACCTGAAATATGATAGGTCACACGGGTCAGGTGACCCCGTAAGGCAAAGATGATGGCACAGATCACACCACATAATGCAAGGCTCCAACACAACAGACTGGAGCGAATTCCCCAACTGGCCCCAAAGAGTTGATGCTGCCACGTTAAGGGAGGGCCATGCCGCTAGGACCCGAGCGCAGCCCCTGGGTGCCGAGGGAGACCCCTGGCTGAGAGCCAGAAGGAAAATGGGGACTCGGTCTTCCAACCACAAAAAGATGAATGTTGCCAACAGAACTCAGGAGAACCCCGAGCCTCACCTGCGAGCACGGCCCCACCCGACCCCTTGCGGCTGGAACTGGAGAAGCATCAGTTGCCCTAGACTGTGTGGTTAAAGGAGACACAGGGCTAGCATGAGTGAGGACCATGCTGGATGAGAGTACGGAGAGGGATGGTTCATCTAGGGACAGCCTTGGACACAAATGATTGCAAGTACAGTCAATTCCCTGAGGCCTACGTCCTGTCTAGTCCCAGAACACACCCTTGTGCCTGGTTACCAGGCTTCTAGAAGGTCAGGCGTACCCCCACAGTAGGTAAACTGTTTTAGTGGAGATGGCTTACCATATCTGACCTTGCCCCCTCTTGCTGACCTTGCAGCCTATTTCCTGTTACTTCAAAGTAAGCATGGTTGGGGGCGCCTGCGTGGCTCAGCCGGTTGAGTGTCTGACTCTTGGTTTCAGCTCAGGTCATGATCCCATGGGTCATGGGATTGAGCCCTGCATCAGGCTTCACACTCAGTGGGGAGTCTGCTTGACATTCTCAGACCTCTCTGTCCCTCCCCCCTTGTGCTTGTGCTCTCTCTTTCTCTCTCTCCCAGATAAATAAATCTTTAAAAAAAAAAAAAAGTAAGCATGTTTTAACTAGAAGGATTCATAAGTCATCTAGTTTAACCCTTTATTTATTTGTTTGTTTATTTGAGAGAGAGAAAGAGCACATGGAGGGTGGGGGAGAAGGTGCAAGATCTCCTAACCCTGAGATCATGACCTGAGCTGAACTCAGGAGTCTGTTGCTTAATCCACAGAGCCACCCAGGTGCCCCTACACCCCCTAATGTGGAGTGAGAGTCTCAAGAGAAGAGGGCATTTTCCCAGGTCCCATAGCAAAGCAGAAAGTACAGTTTCTAGTCCAGGTGTCTGGACTCCCAGGCGAGGGCCACCTCCATTCAGCTTGTTTCTGTGCTCAGTGCACCATTCCCTCCTCCGGGCCCAAGGGAAGGGCACTCGTTTTGCCCGGGCCCTCCACCCCTCCTGGGCCCCACCCTGCCTTGACCGGTTGGGAATTCTAAGACTCACCATTTCTACTCCCCTGGGTCTGAGAGATTAAGAAGGGAACTCAGGATTCTCCAGATACTGAACCCCAACATGCCTCCAGAAGAGGACTGACAGGGCGAGGAGCCTCGTGACCCAGCCCACCCGCGGCCCAGAGCCGCAGAGGGCAGGGTGTGCGCCAGGAGCTGGCTTGCACGCTGTGTCCTGGTGTGTATCTTCCCCGGACCCACCCTCGGGTTCTAGGCAAATCACACCCCGTGCCTTCTGTTTCCTCCCTATAAGTGAAGACAGTGTGCCCTGACAGGTGAGGGGGACTAAGTGAATGCCCTCTGAGGATCGCAAAGGGGTAAACTCCTGGGCAGAGTTTTTCAGAGTTTATCTTCCAAGGGAAACCTCAGCTCCTGCTTCCTGATAAGCCATCCCTGTGCCTCCAGGTAAAGGTCCCAGCCTCCCCTCACTCCAGTCCCCTTGTCCATCTCCTTCCCCTTCTCCAGTGAAAATAGAAAACCAAGGGCCTGGGCCTCCATCCCTAGGAATTCTTGGGAACTCCTAACCCTGCCCAAATGTCACCTCCTCGGGGAAGTCTTTCCAATGTCCTTACCTACGATAGCATCTTCCTTCTCCTCTGTCCTTTTCTCCTGCTTGTCCTTTTTATAATGGCACTTATCACTGCCAGAAATTACAGTAGGCATTTATTTGTTTACTGGTGATCATCTCTTTCCTACACTAGATGATAAGCAAGCATCTGTCTGTCATTTGCCGCCAGATCTGCAGTTACATAATAATGCTCAAAGAGTATTTGTTGAACAAATGAATGAATGAATGAATGGAATCCAAACCAAGCACAGCAGCAACCTTCAGTGTTTATCCAGGATCATGTCTGACATACCAGTTTGCAAAGTGAAGAAAATAACGTGCAAGATGACAGGCCTGAGCAGCCCATCCCACGCTGGTCCCTCTCTTCCCTGGCTCTTGATATACCTAGAACCTAAACCCCTCACTCACCACTAATTAACAAATTGTGAAGACAGCCCCAACATCACTGATGTCTGGAAATGAGCAAGCAATGGAGGTATGAGTCTGGCCTTTCTCCCAAGCTTATCGAGGGCATATTCACCTTTTTGTCCAACCCCAGAGTGCCTAACAAATGCCATTTGGGTCATTGTCCCTCATTAAATTAATGAATGGGTGAACAAGGGAGTGAGTGAGTGAGTGGGGATGGACAGACTATCAGATGGATAGGTAGATGTTGGATAGATGTTGGATGGATGGAGAGATAGAAAAAAGGAAGTAAGAGTCAACATATTGATGGATGGATGGGTGATGAGTGATAGTAAGAGGAATGGACAGATGATGGAGAGATGGATAGATAGATGAATAATTACTGGATAATTGAGAAAAATGGTTGGGCGAATGGGTAAGTAAGTAAATAAATTTGATTTACTATGTCTCAAAATCTTCAAAGGCACAGCACCAAGGAAGCAGATTTGCTCTGTGTCCTTACAAGATAGAGTTAGGATCCTTAAAGCTATAGGAAAGCAGTTTTCAGCTCATTAGAAGGTAGAAGTTTTCTGTCCTAAAGATGTGCAAATAGAAAATAGGCATACCTCTCCCCCATCAGGGGGCTGAGGTAGGCAAGAATCTAGATCTTATGCCCTCATTCTCTACCCTGAATCTTGGGGATTTTCTACCTTTTCCTAGGGTGGAGGGCAGAGTTCATGACAACTGAGCTCACACTATGAGCACTTAACATAGACACACTCCTAACAACAGCCCATGAGGTTAGGACTGCTTTGTCCAGGCTGCCTTATGGGCAAGAATGCTAAAATCCCAGAACCCTAAAACACAGAGACTGACTGTATAGCCTTGAACAAATTGTTACCCTCTCTGATCATCAGTGACATCACGTGTCAAGTAGAGATACCAATGCCTTTCTATAGAGCTGCTGGCAAAGTGAGCTGAAGGAATTACGTGATGTGCCGCCTCGTGCCATACTGGGTGCGTTGAAAGTTACAGTATTGGCACTGATACTGGTTTTAGCCTTGAGGTCAGGATTCAAATCCACATCTGTATTTGTATTCATATTTATTAGAAATATGATCTTAGGATAACACGTATGACATATCATTGCCATAGACTCATAAATCTAGAACCATAGATTCATGGATCGAAGTAACAAATTATTAGAAACTGACCATCTCAGAAGTTTAGAACTGTAGAATTACCAAATCTTAGAGCCACCAATGGTTCATTTCATCGACTCCCAGAAACTCCTAGGACCTCTGAGGTCATGAGTCCAGCCACCCCAACCAGCCTCTCCCCGGGACAGATGCTCCTCTCCAGTGTCCTTCACCCCAATCTGCAGGCCAAAACACCCTCCGAGCCCACCTTCGGGTGCCTGGCCGGACCCCTTGGCCCTTTACTCCTGTTCTCAGACAACCCAGAATCCCAGGAATTCGCGGCCACCGTGAGTGGGGGCCTGCGATTGGGCCCAGGGATGGTGAAATATGGAAGCTCCCAGAGTTGGGCCTGGTGGGGAAGGCCACATTTTCTGTGTCATGTTCTATTGCACGCCAATCAATTACAGTGCGCCCTATATAAACACATCATGAGGGCTTTGACAGGGGGCCGGGGTGAAGTTGGGTGTCAGGGTAAAACAGGGGATAATAAAATCACTGGAGATTTATTTCTCTAAATTGGAAACTTCATGCTTACACCTGACTAAATCATCAGGCTGAAATTGGAGCCGACTCCCACGGAAAACACATGTAACCTTATCCCATCTTTGTTTAACGGCGACCCATCAAGACGCCTGATGGATTCTGCAGATGCGGCCAGCGTCCTCCTTTGGCTCCTTGAATTCTGGGGGTCTCAATCAGACCTGTCTTCACGGTGCCCACCCTGCTCTCTGGTTCCTCTTCCAAGACTGGCCAGCGCAGCCTCTCCTATAGACGGGTGTCCATGTGGGTCTCCTGCCCGACCCCCCCACCCGCAACTTCCCTTTGCTTCCAGACCTGAGAGGACCCCCTTTGTGTACCTAGGATGTACCCAACAACCTCCTTTGGCATGAATCCGTTCCCCCTCGCTGCAGAGGGCCAATGTCGAATAACAGGAGAGGCAGCTGGGACATCAAGAAAAGAGCTCTAGGCTAGAAACTGTCTGCCCTGGGTTCAGAGCATAGTTCTCTGATAAAATCCCTTTTCACTCCGGGTAAAATAACTTTGCTACTTCCTTTTGTCCTGTCTCTTCCCTCATAGAACTTTTATGAAGATTTGTTGAATTAAGGGATTAACGATGCTTTATAACTCATAAATTGATGGTATGTATTTGTATATAATTCTCCACGTGAATCATGAAGCCTGTAGGTGGTACCAGGAGAAGGTATGAAGCCATCCACCTCCCGTGTTAAGGAATCCCCCCTTGAGCAGGAGTAACCAGCCAACCTTGTTGGGAGGAAGAATTCGGAAGGGAAGTGAATCAGTAAGCTCCCTCTGTGTGCTGGGCACTGCAGTACTGCAGTGAACACAAATATTTCAAATGATGCCCACATCCTAGAAAAGAGTTACACCCACTCCAAAAAGGACAAATCAGAGATCAGAGGGGTTGCCTAACTTCCCCAAATCACACAGCCAGCGTTGATGGGAACCAGGCCCTCCGTCTAGGTTCATCGGACTCCAAAGTTCATTAAAATGTATGACAAGGGCTCCGTGAAGCCTAAGGGAGAAAAGATGGGCAGTAGGTTTCAGGGCTCAGTGTGGGCCCTACCCCTCTCCCAGCCCCTCCCTTTAAGTCCATAAATTCTTACACACACAAACACACTCACCCCAGTGCGCACCGCAGGTGGTCAGAGGCTGGGAGGCCGAGGGCTGAGGCTCACAGGGCTTCAGGCTCACACCTCCACCATCGCCCTGCCCTTCGGGTGGAGCAGGGAGGGCTGGGTAGAGCGGGAGGAGCCCTGTGTGTCATTTTCGGCAGCAGTCAGCAGAGAGCCTTGCAAAGTGCAAGATGGCTTTTTTAGCCCAGCATAAGGATCTAGTTAAAAACCAATAAATCAGCAGTGAAATGTGCATAGCAGCCTTCTCCGTAAAATCAACATAGCTTGCTCCTCTGCAGGGAGCCTTCTGACCGCCAGGCTGAAGTGGAGGGCTCAGGCAGAGCCCTCCTCTGTCCCACAGGGGCCTTGGGGAGAAGGGTCCCCACTCCCCCCACCCAACCCGAGAAGATGAGAGCCAGGCCACCTAGGTCCTGCCTAGGCAGCGCCTACACTTGAGACGTCCCCCTCTCTAGCCGCACAGATCAAGAAACCCCCTCTCTAGCCGCACAGATCAAGAAACGTGTGAGCGGGACCCAGACTGCCCTCCGCCTCCTCCACCCAGCTCCCCATGACACAGAAAATCGAATTAGGAGATGGATGAGCTGGGGAGTGGATGAGAAGGGGGAGCCCCGGGGCGTCTCCCCAGCACAAAATACTGAAGGCCATCTGCAGAACGGGCTCAGGGGCTCGGGACCCCCTGGGGATCGCGACCTGTCCCAGGAAGACGCGCCGCTGACCTCCGAGGGGATGGGCGCCCCAGGCCTGCCTGTGACCAGACCGGCCCCGGACCGGGAGTGGGGATTTAAGGAGGCCCCAGGTCCCCCTCAGGACGGTATTTAATATCTGTAAAACTGCCACTCGGGCGGCCAAGGTAAACAGCGTCCCTGGCAGTTCAAAGGTGAGCGAGTTTAAATGTTTCCCCTTTGCCTGCAAGGAATCCGCGCAGGCCTGCGGCGGGGCGGCCCCGGGGAGGCCCCCCGCGCCGTCGGCCCCAGGCATCTGTGCGCACTGAGGCTGCGTCTCCCACACAAATACTCAAAATTTCTCATTAAAACTTATGACTGTGTCAACAGCGCAGGCTGGGCTCCTAATCTGGAAAAGCCATTTCGCCAACCGCCCCCACCACCCCCCCGCGGCCCCACGCCCGGGAGCCGGGGCCCCCGTGCTGTCCCTCTGCCGGCCAAGGAGCTCTGGCAACCGCAGCACTGGGGCCGGCAACGTGCGACACCAGGCTGGCCGCTCCGGGTGAAGCTCGGACTGGCCAAGTGCTCTCTTGGGCCAGGGGGCCAGCCGTGGCTGGGTTGGGAGTGGGGGAGGGGGCACTAAACAACACTGTCCAGCTGTACCCCCTGCGGGCAGTCCTGCTCCCTGGGGTGCCTTTCCACTCCTGCAGGGAAAGACTCAGCTCAGCCCCACCTGTGTCACCGTGCCCCCGCAGGTTGTGGGGGTGGGGGTCGCACCAGAGATGGGAACACAAGGCCCTCCAGGTTCTGGCCAGGAAGGTGTAGAAGCACCTGCAGGAGGCAGGAGGAGCGAGGAAAGGGGCTCTGAAGAGGAGAGGGTGAACTCCCCCAGTGGGTCTACACATACAGACCCCAGGGGAAGAGGGAAATCAGAGAGAGACTTGGGAGTGGGAAGAGTCCCCCCGGCTTCAAATCCCAGTTCTGATACTTGGGAAATTTCCCTTTCCTCCTCTGTAAGATGGGGTCAGTAATAGGAAGGTAACACTTGGGCCACGTCCTCCAGTCCCTGCCCCGATGTGAGTGTTCCATACCCAGTAGGTATTCGTGCAGTCAGCCTGTTATTTGTAAGGCCCTCCTAGGTACGGCCATGAGCAAAACAGCTGGCAATCCAGGGGGAAACAGGCAAAGCAAGCAGACAAGACAGGCTTGAGTGTTATGAAAAGGAATACTGAAGATCCTGAGTGGGTGCTCAAGGAGGGGTCCCAGAAGAAGAGATACATACATTCATGATACATACATACATACATACATGACTCAAAGATGAGGAGTGGCAAAGGCAGTGGTGGAAGACGTTTTAGGAGAAGAAACAGCCTGTGCAAAGGCCCTGAGGCAAAAGAAAACATGCAATCACTGATAAAGTCCCAGAGACAAAAATGAGGCTGATGTAGAGGGGCTGGAAGAGTGTACATGCTTACAACTTTCAGTGAGCACGTCTGGATTTGAGTCTTTGGTGTGTGTGTGTGTGTGTGCACATGCACACTTATACCCATGAATATACACTTAATGTATGCAGATTCGAATATCCCCCCAAATGCCCACCCATATATGGATACTTTTTGCTCATTTAAAATGTGTACGTCCTTTTGGACGTAAATGAGTGAGCGTTTAGATATGCATTTGAGTGTATTCATGGGTGTGTCTATACCTGTGATGGTCCCTTCACGCTTGTGAGTCTGAATGAGGGCTTGCCTATTAGTGTTTGCACATGCATCTGTACCCCTTGATGTCTTTGTGTGTGAATGCACTTGTGCTTACACACATTGTCACAAATACTGATTCCTCACTTCCTGCACCCTGGGCTGTGTGTGGGAGCTGGGGTGGTGGGTATTGAGCATACCTTGCCTTCCACTGACAGCAGACATTCCCAGAGATAGGCCATGCCTGCCACTGGCACCCATGGGCCTGATATACCCACTTTCTTTTGAGGCCAAAGACATTCTGTTTGCTCCACCCCAGGGAAACAAGAAAAGTAAAGCATGTCCAGAATTTTCTCCAGATAGCTACAATCCAGGCACCCATCCCACCATCCTACCTAAGTCAAGGTCTGTGGAGACCCTGCTGAGTGGAGAGGAGGGAGTGGGTGTGGGTAACTGCTGGGAGTGGGAAACTGCTGCCCAGCCCAGCCCAGCTGCTCGGCTGATGCGCCATGTGACCTGGGGTAAGTTGACTTGCCTCTCTGAGCTGCTGAAAATGAACACCATGTTCCCAATTCATCCTAGGCTGAAATAGAACACAAAGAGGAATGTGGCAGATGATGACCACCCCTCCAAATTTTTCACTGGACTGGGTTAGCTGCCTAAATAAATAAGCAAATAAATTTTTTAAAAAGCGATCCTCAGAAAAGCCCCATGAAGTCCTAAAGGTCCAGTGCACATGTTGCTTCCAAAGGAACAAGATTTTGCCTTTGTCGTCTCTGTATAGTATCCTCTTCCTAGAACGGTACTCGGCACTCAGTGGGTGCTCAATAAAATATTTGTTGAGGGGAGCCTGGGTGGCTCAGATGGTTAAGTGTCTGCCTTCAGCCCAGGTCATGATCCCAGGATCCTGGGATCGAGCCCCACATCAGGATCCCTGGGGAGCCTGCTTCTCCCTCCCTCAGCCTCCCTGCTTGTGCCCTCTTTCTCTCTCTGTGTGTCAAATAAATAAATAAAATTATAAATAAATAAACAAATATTTGTTGAATTGATAAATTTGTTCATTGAGCTATTTATTCATTCACTCACTCAGCAAAGAACCCTGGGCCCTGGTCCTGTGCCAGGCCTTACCTGTCTCCCACCAAAGAAGAAGGAGCTCTCTTGCTTAGGCATCACAAAAATTCCAGAAAAATCGGGACCACTTTAAGCCCGCTGCCATGAAGCCTTGAAACTGCTAGGAAATCCAGCTGTTTCTCTGCTCCTTCTGCTCTCCGCAGTGGCCGTTCAAATCCTCCCCCCTCCCCCCCACCCCTCCCCCCCGCCCCCGCACCTCCAACCTTGCTCTTGCCCATCCCGCCCTTTCACAATGACCTTCACCGAGAAATCAAAAGCCATCAGCTTTCAGCCACAAAGCCTAATCTATTTATTTAGGTGTGCCTCCTTCAAATCTCATCTCCTTCCCTCCTGTTGGAATGGCAAGCAGGATTCCTCCCGCCCTGGGAAGCCAAGCCCTCCCCTCGGCACCCATTCCTCCCGACCCCGGGGAGCTCACCTCACCCACTTTCCCCCTCTCCGTCCGTTCCTCTATCTCCGCGTCTGTCAGACTGACCACTGTGACTTATTGAAGGGTCACCAATTCAGTCTGGGGCATTGTGACTGGCAGTTTATAAAAGTAAAACAGGAGAGAAACAATTCGGGTGTCGCACCCAATAGAGGTGAGTACGTGTGTGTCAAACCAGTATATCTTCTGTGTCATGTGTGGAGGCGCCCCGGGTCTGGAAGGAGCCGGGCGTCTGACCGTGGGCTGCCTTCGGGAACTTGTGAAGGCCACCCTTCTACTTCTCTTCTGCTACCACCTCCTTCTCATCAGCGGTTCAACATCCTGGAGAGTCTCACAAGCAGCCTCTCCCTTAAGCCCACCTTCTCCAATCACGGGCTCCCTGCTGGCCAGCCATCCCCCACATCTCTTCTTTAAGGAGCGGTCTGCACTCAGCTCCTTCCGCCACCTCCCATTTCTTGGCAAATCAGTGCACCCATGGAACCAGGGTGAGCCGTGAGCCAGCTGCTAACTCCAGTGAAAGCTTGCCTGCGGGGCTCGCACATGGGGCACTGACCATTCCCTTAAGTCCCACTTGGCTTCCTCTTCTCTGGCTGACCTTCTGCACTGGGGCCTGCCACTTCCTCTGTGGACTCCTCTGCTCCTGGGGCCTCACTCCTAGGCCTTCTCTTCCCACCTGTTCTCAGTGAGGGTGGCTTCCAGGTCCACGGGCTGCAGCTGCCCACCCTGATCTCTGCTACCCAGATCGCTCCCCAGGGCACTTCCCGCTCAGCACCCCGGAAGAGAACCCGGCTGCCTCTCTACCCTCTCCTGTGTTCCTTGTCTGTGCGTCACCAGCACGTCACCCAAACCAGAAAGAGGAGCCATCTGGTACTCCTCCGGGGCCCAGCTCTTTGGTCACTACCTCCTGATCTCTCTGGCACCCCTTCACTCCTCTCCCCCTGCCACCACTGTCAGAGTCCGGAGTCGGAGCTGCCATCGCCCTCCCCAGTTCCTGCAGAGCGTGCTCACTGACAGGCTCCCCAGTGCTTCTCTGCTGTTTGCTTCAAACCAGTATCTCTGCTTGGCTGCTGGCGCAGTCTCCTCATGCACACTTGGAAAGATGGGTCCATGCTGACCGTCCGTCTTCAGCCCCTCTAAGTTTATGTGCTCCTTAGGCGGAGGTGGGGGCATGACTGGCTGGCCCCTCCACTTGCTCGGCCTCCCTAAATTCCCCCACTCTCAGGTTCCTCTGGCCAAGGCCGGGCTGACCCAGGGCACCCCAAGCTCACGTTCAAAGACTCAGGCCAGACCCAGCTGCTCAGCCCCATAAATGAGGATTAGGTGCCCCCCTTTGAGGCGGGCGGGTGGGCTGTGAGAAGAGTTGGTTTGGTAGAGATTTTATGGCAGGATCACATTTCGTCATCAGACCCCCCTCTGAAGCCGGCCAAGGGCAGGTCAGGGGCAGGGGAGTGGGAACCTGAGCCGCTCCATCAGCTCGGAGCACAGAGCTGCTGGCACAGGAGGGAGCCAGGGCTGGGAATCAGGGGCCTGAGTTCCTGACTCCCTTCTGCTGCCCCCCACTGTGTGAACTTGGGCACATCCTTTCACTCTCTGGACAGTAGCCTATGATGTCGGGGCCCTAGACCAGATGGGCTCTGAAGCCAATTCGTTTCCAGACTCCCAGGCCCTGTCTGGATCTGAGCCATAACAAGAGCATCCCTCTTCCCTGAAGGATGCTGAGCTGTTATATGCATACGAACTCACACGTTAGGGTTGCCAGATCAAATACAGAATGTCCAGTTAAACTTGAACTTCAGATAAACAATACATAATTTGCAGCTTAAGTATATCCCAAATATTGTGTTGATGTACTTATATTAAAAATCACTCCTTGTGCTGTGAAGTGTGTAAGCCTGACGATTCACAGACCTGTACCCCTGGGGCAAATAATACATTATATGCTAATAAAAAATAAAAAATTAAAATAAAAAAAAATCACTCCTTGTTTATTTGAAACTCAATTTAACTAGGTGTCCTGTATTTTTATCTGCTAAATCTGGCACCCTACCCTGGATGCACTGGGATTTAAGGGCTATGGCCTCAGGGTCCAGGTAACCAAAACAACTAAGGTTTTGACAGATGAAGTGGTCTTGGAAAAATCATCAAGCTGGGCAAGATCAAGAACCAGTGGGGATTTTTCAGAAGGGTGCTCCTGACAAGGGGAACAGCAGAGGCCTAGAGGTGGGATGGTATTGGGCATATTCCAGAAAAGGCTGCTAGGAGAGGGAAGTGTGGAGGTTGGCTTTAAGTGGCTGAGATGTCAGACCACAGCATATCCAATCAATGCTGCCGCTGCTGCTCTTAATAGAGGGGTCCAGAAGAGGTCTGAGTTGAAGCAGGACCACAGCCAGACATTGGGGTTCAGGGAACAAAATCAAACCACCCAGAGATTAGGAGAAAGGAAACTGGTATGGCCTGGGAGGAGGGACCTCCAGGATCCAGCCAAAAAATTTGGGCTCAGATCTCGTCTATGTGCAGAACAAATGATAAATAGCAGTCAGTAAACAGTAACTGTTGGGTTGTTATTATTATTAGGTTCTTAGTAAATGCTGTGGTTTGATACCAACTGACTTCACCCCCCAGGTTGTCCCCATGGGGCCAGAGCCATTCCTTACCAACTGGGAGCCCAGATATGATAGAGTCATTCCTTATCAGCTCACAGTTTACCCAGCTCTGCTATCATTTCCTCTCTCCTTTGCCCAATATCAATGAGAAGTAAACCATCAAGGGAAATATTATGAATGCAAGGACATTTCAGGGACCCAGTGAAAATTACCTCGGTTATAAGAGCCTTTAGAAGATCCACTTACACGAATCTCTCATGTTGTTCTCACAGCAATGCTCGGAGGTGCTTAAGTCCCATTTTAGAGATGTGAAAACTAAAGTGCAGAGAGGGAAAGTCCCTTGCACAAGGTCCTCACTAATAGTAGGGAGAGGCCAGGTTTCAAATTCACTCTTCTCCTTACATAAGACTGAGTCTGTGGTTCAAAGTAGCAGAGACTGAGCCCAGTGCCCACATCAGCCTTTGCAGGCACCCTCACCCCTGCAAATCCCATCCAGCTCAACAGGTAACAAACCTCCCACTGTCAGGTCCACAAGGCCTTGGAACTCATCCTGCCTCCAGGTCACATACATGCTTCTTTCTGCAGTGCTGTGAAAAGACTGGAAAATTCAGAAACCTTGAATCCAGTCTCAAGTTCCCCAGTTCTTGGGTACATGGTTTCAACAAGTTTCAACATTCTGAACTTGTACTTCCTCATCTGGAAAAAGAGGATAACAACATCTTTCTCCTAGGAATGTTGTGAAGGTCCAATGGGATAACGTATACAAAAGTGCTTTCTAAACTAGGACGCATGGTGCAGATTTCTTTCACTGCCTAAATCAGATAAACAATATCATCTTATAAACTTCAAAGCTTTTTCTACTTGAAATCTTCCAGATTCATGGGGTGGCCTCTGGTCTAACAGATGAGTCTAGCTCACAGCTGATTTGCAAGGCAGGAGTGATTGGTGACACTTCATTTACTCATTTGTCAAACATTTCCTAATCTCTTCTGTGTCAGGCCTTTTTTGGGGGGGCACTGGTGAATTGAGACATAGTCCTTGCCCTCGGGCAGGTAGTCAGTTGGGAAGACTGAGGCAGACAATAATGATACAGTTATAATTAGTGATAAAGTATGAGCAAGCATAAAAACATTATAAACAAGTGTGATAAACTTGTCTGAAAATTGGAGAAGGCTGTCAGATAAGACATCCATGAAGGGAATATTTGCACAGGGTCTTAAATTATTTATTCCTTCATTCAACAAATATTTATGGATCTCTTCTAAAGTGCTGGGAGGCATAGTGAACAAAATATATAGGCCCTGCCTTGAAGGGAGTTTAGTGGAGAAGACAGACAATTTAAAAATGAACAAATAAATTATAACAATATAATATCACATCATGCATAATACATGTATGTATAATATCATTTACTAATACATTATAACATCAGATGTTATGAAAAAAATAAGGCAAGGTAAGGGAATAAAGACTGATAGGGATAAAGGGGCAGTGTATATAAACTGATCAGGGAAAGACTCTAAGAAAATGACCGATGAGCAAAGACCTAAATGGAGAGACAGCATTTAAGCATAGAATGATAATGAAAATACAACATAAAATTAGTAGGATGGAGTTAAAGCAGTACTTACAGGAAATTTTATACCTTTAAATGTTTATATTAAAAAGGAAGAATGATTTAAAATAAGTTTCCATCTTAAAATTCTAGAAAAAGTGGCGCCAAATGACTAGAAGAAAAAAGTATTAAAGATAAGAGTGTAATACATTGAAATAGAAAATAAACAATAAAGAAAAGTCAATGAAATAAAATCTGGCCCTTTGAAAAGATTGATAAACTTGGTGAGCCCATAGCTATACTGATCAAGAAAAGAGGTAAGACACAAACTGCCAGTATTAGAAATAAAAGAGAAGACATCAGGGGCACCTGGGTGGCTCAGTTGGTTCAGCATCTGCCTTTGGCTCGGGTCATGATCTCAGGGTCCTGGGATCGAGCCCCACATCAGGCTCCCTGCTGAGAGGGGACCCTGCTTCTCCCTCTCCCTCTGTTCCTCCCCCTACTCATTCTCTCTCTCTCTCTCTCTCTCACTTTCAAGTAAATAAATAAAATCTTTAAAAAAAATAAAAGAGAAGATATCTCTACAGATCCTACAGACATTAAAATGATATAAGGGAATATTATGAACAATTTTATGCTCCTTAATTCAACAACTTGGATGAAATGAACATTCTTTAAAAGAAACAAATTGCCAATATTGACTCAAGAAGAGAAAATCTGAATGGCCCTATATCTTTAAAGAAATTGAATTTGTAATGTTTTTAAAATCCCCACAAATAAAACTCCAGATATTTTCATGGTGAATTCTTCCAAACACTTAGTGAATAAACAATAGAAAACTCTTTCAAAAATATAGAAGAACACTTCCCAACTCATTAAATGAAATTAGTATAGTCCTCATACCAAAACCAGGCAATGACGTTATAAGAAAAGAAAATTACAGACCAATATCTCTCTTTAAAATCCTTAACACACTGGGAGGCACCTGGGTGGCTCAGTTGGCTAGATGGCTGCCTTCGGCTCAGGTCATGATCCCACGGTCCTGGGATCCAGCCCCACATTGGGCTCCCTGCTCAGCAGGGTGCCTGCTTTTCCCTCTCCCTCTGCTTGTGCTCTCTCTCTCAGTCAAATAAATAAATAATCTTTAAAAAAATAAAATAAAATAAAATCCTTAATACACTGAGTGTGGTGCATAAACAATGAATTTTGGAACACTGAAAAAAATAACATAACATACCATAACATAACATAACATAATAAAATAAAAATCCTTAACAAATTATTGTCAGATCAAATTTACCCATAATACGTGTGTGTGTGTGTGTGTGTGTGTGTGTGTGTGTGTAATAGATTGTGACCAAGTCCACTTTATCTCAAGAACACACTTTAGGGCACCTGGGTGGCTCGGTCGTTAAGCAGCTGCCTTTGGCTCAGGTCATGATCCCAGGGTCCTGGGACAGAGGCCCACATAGGGCTCCCTGTTCAGTGGAAAGCCTGCTTCTCCCTCTCCCACTCCCCCTGCTTGTGTTCCCTCTCTCTCTCTCTGTGTCTCTCTCTGTCAAATAAATAAATAAAATCTTTAAAAAAAAAAAAAACGAAAAACTTTATCTCAGGTACCTGGGTGGCTCAGTTGGTTAAGCATCCAACTCTTAATTTCTGCTCGGGTGATGATCTCAGGGTCGTGAGACGGAGCTCCAAGTTGGGTTCCACACTAAGCTGGAGCCTGCTTAAGATTCTCTCTCTTTGCCTCTCCCTTTGCTCTTTCCCTACTCTCTCTCTCTCTCAGAAAAGTAAAACAAAATAAGAATACAGTTTATCTCAAGAATATGCAATTCTTCATAATAACACAATAAAGGAGAAAATCAACTGACCATCTCAGTAGACACTGAAAAATCATTTGATGAAACTCAATACACATTCATTAAAAAAAAAAAAAAAACTCTCCGCAATCTAGGAACAAAACTTTCTCGATCTGATAAAAGATATTTGTGGAAAACCTACTAACTAACTAAAATGGTAACTAAACCAACTAACATACTTAATAATGAAATATTAAGCCCTTTCTCCCTAAGATAAGGAAAAATTCAAGGATGCCACTCTTACCATTTTTATTCAACATTGTAGAGGTTGTCCTAGCCAATGCAGTAAGACAAGGAAAAGAAATAAAAGACAAAAATATTGCAAAGGCAGAAGTACAAGTGTCTTCATTCACAGATGACATAATTCTGAACACAGAAAATAATAAGGAATCTATCAAAAAATTATTAGAACTTATTAGTGACTTTATGACTTTAGGAAGAATGCAAGATACAAGGTCAATGTAAATCAAATATCTCTGTGTGTATATGTATGTACATAATACAATGCAAAAATTTAAATGAAAATTTTTAATACTTAAAACAGCATCAAAAATGTAAAAACTTAGGGATAAATTAGCAAAATATGTGCAAGAGCTTCATACTGAAAAAAAAATATTGCTGCAAGAAGTATAAGTCCTAAAGAAATGTGACGGTGTACCACTTTCATGAATTGGTAAGCTTAATATTGTTAAGATGTCAATTCTCCCCCAAATAAATGGATATATTCAGTAAAATCTCAATCAAAACCCCAACAGCTCTTTCTGAAGAGTTTATATGGAAAAGCAAATGACCCAGAATAAACAAAAACAATCTTGTAAGAGAAGAACAGAGTTAGAGGACTTAAGGTTATTTGATTTCAAGAGTAATTAGAAAGCTACAGGAATCAAGAAAAGTTGGAAGTAGCATGAAGATAGACAAGGATGGAACAGCATAGAATCAAGAATAGATCCCTATATATATCATCAACTGATTTTTTATCATTAAATTCAATAAGAAAAGGAAAGCCTCGTCAAAAAGTAGTGCTTGAATAACTGGGAAAAACTGAACCTCAACCACTATCTCACCCCATACCAAAAATAATTAATTCAAAATTGTTGACAGGACTAAATTTAAAAGCTAAAACTATAAAACTTGTAGAAGAAAACAGAGAAGAATATTTTTGTGACTTTGGACTAGGCAAAAATTTCTTAGGATACAAAAACCACTAACAAGGTAAAAGTTGGCAAATTGGACTTCATCACATTTTAAAACCGGTGTTTATCAAAAGATATTAAGAAAAATCAGTATAGCTTGCCTGTTATATTCAGAATATATAAGGAATTCTTAATAAAGTGACATGCAAGCCAATAAAAACCAGGCAAACACTTGAACAAGTCACTACACAAAGGAAGATACACCAATAAGTGTATTTAAAAGCCCTCAATATTGGGGCACCTGGGTGGTTCAGTGGGTTAAGCCTCTGCCTTCTGCTTAGGTCATGATCTCAGGGTCCTGGGACTGAGCCCCAAGTCGGGGTCTCTGCTCAGGGGGGAGCCTGCTTCCCCCCTCTCTGCCTGCTCCTCTGCCTACTTGTGATCTCTCTCTGTCAAATAAATAAATAAAATCTTTTTAAAAAAATAAATAAAAGTCCTCAGTATCACTAATAATAAATTAAAATTAAAATTATAAAATGAGAGGCGCCTGTGTGGCTCAGTTTTTAAGCGTCTGCCTTCGGCTCAGGTCATGATCCCAGGGTCCTGGGATGGAGCCCAGCATCAGGCTCCCTGCTCACCAGGAGCGCTGCTTCTCCCTCTCCCATTCCCCCTGGTTGTGTTTCCTCTCTTGCTATCTCTCTCTCTCTCTGTATAAAATAAATAAATAAAATATTTTTTAAAATAAAATTACAAAATGATACAACTATACACTCAGTAGAATGGCAAAATGAAGAAGAAAAAAAAAAAAAACCTGACAGCAGCAAATATTGCCAGAGATGTGGAGCAACCAAATGCTCATACATTGGTGATAAGAGTGTAAAATGGTACAATCACGGTGGAAACTTTTGGCCATTCACATAAAGTTAAAAATGTGTCTGCTCTGTGACACAGCAATTCCACTCTTAGGCATCTACCTAAGAAAAATGAACACATATGCCCATCTCTCTTATCCAAGAGATGTTTAAGGAAACTTTATTCATAATGGCCCCAAACTATGACTAATCCAAATAAATGAATACACAAAAAGGAGTATATCCATACAATGGGGTACAATTCAGCAATCCCAAAGAATAAACCATTAATCCACGAACAACGAACAACGTGGATGAAGCTCAGAAACATCAAGCAAAGCAAAAGAAAGCATACACAAAAGAACACATGTGCTGTTAGCTGCATTTATATGAAGGTCAAGAACAGGCAAAAACTCATCTATAGTGTTAGAAGTCAGAACAGTGGTTACCACTAGAGAGTGGAATTGATTGGGAAGAGTCTAAGGGGATTTTCTGAGTGATGGAAATGGTCTGTCTTGATTTGGGTGATGGTTACAGGGAGCATATGCATTTGTCAAAACTCATTCATTCACACTTAAGATCTGTACATTTCATTGTATGTAAAATAAGCCTTAATTTTGAAAAGGTTTTGGTTTTTGTTTTTTGTTTTCTTAGTTTTTATTTAAGTTCCAGTGAGTTACCATACCATACCAGTTTCTGGTGCACAATCTAGTGATTCAACACTTACATACAACACCTGGTGCTCATCACAGGAGGTGCCCTCCTTCATCCCCATCACATATTTTACCATCTAGCCACTCCATCCCCTCTCATAACCATCAATTTGTTCTCTATAGTTGAGAGTCTGTTTCTTGGTTGGCTTGCTTCTCTCTTTTTTTCCCCTTTGCTCATTTTTTTTAATTCCACATATGAATGAAATCATATGGTAATTGTCTTTCTCTGACTAACTTATTTCACTTAGCACAATATTCTCTAGCTCCTTCCATGTTGTTGCAAATGGCAAGATTTCATACTTTTTCATTCTATTCTATGTAATACTCTATTGCATATATATACACTACCTCTTCATCCATTCATCAGTTGATGGACACTTGGGCCGTTGCCATAATCTGGCTATTGCAGATAACATTGCTATAAACATCAGGGTGTGATCCAGCAATTGCACTATTAGGTATTTACCCAAAGGATGCAAAAAATACTGATTCAAAGAGGTACATGCACCCCAATGTTTATAGCAGCATTGTCAACAGTAGACAAACTATAGAAAGAGCCCAGATGTCCATCAACTAATGAATGGATAAAGATGCAGTGTGTGTGTGTGTGTGTGTGTGTGTATTTTTTATATATTTTATATTTTATATAATATATATATAATGGACTATTACTCAGCCATCAAAAAGAATGAAATCTTGCCAATTGCAGCCATGTGGTTGGAGTTAGAGTGTAGTATGCCAATCAAAATAAGTCAGAGAAAGACAAATACCATATGATTTCACTCATATGTGGAACCGGAAACAAAACAGATGAACATGTGGGACGGGAAAAAAAGAGAGAGAGAGGAGAGGGGGGATGCAAAACTTTAGAGACTCTTAACAATAGTGAACAAACAGAGGGTTGATGGAGGGAGGTGGGTGGGGGATGGACTGAATGGGTGATGGGCATTAAGGAGGGCACTTGTTATGATGAGTACTGGGTGTTGTATGTAAATAATGAATCACTAAATTCTACTCCTGACACCGATATTATATTATCTTAACTAACTTGAATTTAAAAAAAAATTTGGAAGAAAAAAATAAATAAAATAAAATAAAATAAACATCGGGGTACATGTATCTCTTTGAATTAGTATTTTTTTATTCTTTGGGTGAATACCTAGTAGTACGATCATAAGGTAGCTCTATTTCTAACTTTTTGAGGAACCTCCATACTGTTTTCCTGAGTACCAGCTTGCATTCCCACTAACAGAGCAAGAGGCTGTCCCTTTCTCCACATCCTCACCAACACTTGTTTCTTGTGTTCTTGATTTTAGCTGTTCTAACAGGTGTGAGGTGGTATCTCACTGTAGCTTTGCAATGTATCTCCCTGATTATGAATGATGGAACATCTTTTCCTGTGTCTGTTGGCCACCTGTATGTCTTCTTTGCAGAAATGTCTGTTCATGTCTTCTGCCCATAATTTTAAAAAGTTGTTTAACTTGTGATGAGATCCATGAAAAGCGGGCAAAGGGAGCAGCAAAGGGGCCCCGAGGAAGGTGTGGCCAGAGGAGTCTGCCAGGAGGAAGTTCATTTGCCCTGGATCTTGAAGAGTGGGCAGAGTGTGAACGGGAGTGCTGCGAGAACCAGAAGAAATGTCAGATGTAAAGGAACTTGGGAAACTGCTAAATGTAAGAGGTTGCTTAGTTTTGGTCTCCTCCGACCAAAAGCAGGAAGACCAGAACAATGTGGGGTGGGGTGGGGGAGTGTCCACATGGATATCTGACCACCGGAGAGAGACCAGTCAGGGCCAGGTCCTGGAGACTGGGGTCTGTGTGCTCCAGGGGGCAGGCAGCAATGTGCCAGAGGTAGACTCAGCCCTTAGTTCACTGCTGGGCACATAGAAAGTACTAGATAAATGTTTTTCCAATGAATGACATGTAAACAAAGGCGCCGCTAACAGACCTGAGCCTGAACAATGACTTGGAGCCCGGGAGAGGACCCGGGGCTGGCTCCAGTTCACCCTGCCGAGGAGCCAAGCGCAGTCCTGGAGTGCTGAACTTGGACACATTCTATCACGCAGCTCGAGCTGCCCTGGGGGCACCATATAACTTTACTGTAAGCTCGTGCAATAACACAGGCAAATGGAATAACAATGTAAAGTTGGCTTTAATTAAAATGAAGGGTGTTTGCCTCTCCCTCCTTTTTGTCCTAAGCCAGGGCAGCCCGCTGAGCTGAGCAGAGCAATCAGAAGAATGTTTCCAAAGCAGGAGGCAGCCCCCGCCCCGGCCCCCCCCCTTGAGCTTCACCAACATTGGAGCGGCCCTCCCTCCTCCCCAGCCTCCACCACACTCCCTTCTTACACAATCCCTATGGCAGAAGGGCACGAAGAAGGAAATCCGGAGTGGTGATTTCTTTCTGAGGGCATCAGGAAAGGAGAGGAAAGTGTTGTCAAGCAGTGTGGGGAGGGGAAAGGGCCCCAGATCCAGAGACCTTGTCCACTTTGCCATTCTCTTATTGCTTCCTGAGCTACTGTGTGCCAAGCTTTGTGCCCGGCGCTGAGGCCCTCCTCAGAGGACTCACAGTCTCATGCATGCCAAAGAGGTATCCACTCAGGGAAACATGAAAAAGGCATGAATCCAGGGGTTCATCTACATGTCCTGACATTTGGAAGATAAAGTTAATGTGAAGAATTTGCTAATTGGGAAGAAGGACCACACGCGAAAGGACTGAGAAAGAGGCACCGTGCTGGGCACGTTATAGACTTCCTATCCCAGGCCCTAGCCTGGGGTGTGCCCAGAAATGTTTAACCATAGGAAGTTGCTGCTTCTACCAGGAGGGGAGCCTTGATTGGTAGCCTTTGCCAACTGCCGTGGTATAAATTCTCCCGCCATGTCAGATTTCAAGCTACCAACGAGATGTTCACCAGCTCATGAAATTCCTGAAACGGTAACGGTCAGGTCCTACCCATCAGCAGTCGTCTGGGCTGGCTGAGGGAAATTCTGGACACTAACAGCTCAGCCCAGGACTTTAATTCAATAAACATTCACAGAACATGTTTTCTGTGCTTGGCATTTTGCCACGAGGTCTCAAATCCATTAATAATAATATCTTAATAATTATAGCTAACATCTACTTAGAGTTTACAATAGGCCAAGTTCTCTTCTAAGGGTTTTTCACCAATCAGTGCATTGAATCCCTATGGCAACTCTATTAAATAAACTCTGCTGTTGTTCCCATTTTGCAGAGGAGAAAAATGAGGCTCACAGAAAATAACTTACCTCAGAGCACGTAGCCCATAAGAAGCAGTGGCACAGCACTGTCCCGGTTGAATGCCCTCCCTACATTTGCATTGTTTCCTGCATCGTGAGTCCAACATTCTCCAGGCAGAAGCCAGAAATGCCTCATCTTCAGACCCCTTTGTGGCTCGGGCTCAGACCTGTGACCCAGGGGGCATGGATCAGATACACCTATGTGACCCCTGGGTTCAGAACGAGGCCACCAGGTGGGAGGGCTGATCCTGTGGCCAGGGCAGTGCCAGAGGCATCCGGTTCTTCGGGGACAGCAGGGACAGAGCCTCTGGCATCCATGTCTGAATGCCAGAGAGACTGAGTGAGGGGACAGTAGTGTTTTCACTGAAAATTCCCCTACGGTTTCATCAGGTCTCATTCCTGGGACCCTCCAGAAATTCTGCGAGCTGGCCAACATCCTGTAATACATTTCTTCTCTGCTTAAACAAGCTATAATGGACTCTGTGGTTTGCAGTTAGGAACCCCAAAACAATGGCTGGTGGGATCCAGGGTTCAAAATCAGCTCCAGAACTCAGGCTTTGACCCACAATGCCAAACAGCTTCATTTTCTCCTCTCCCCAACTCTGTAAATGACACTCCACTCCCATTTCACAGGCGAAGAAACGAAGTCTAAAAGAGATCAGGCCAAAAAAATTAAAAAATAAAAAATAAAAGAGATCAGGCCAGCTGCCCGGGAGCACACAGTAAATTGAGCCACATGAAACTATTGCTATTCAATAGCTTTGGGCCTAGAAATGGCCATTTCACACAGTTCAACTTAACAGAAATAGGATTTTAGTCTAGAACTTTCTGACTCCAAAACTCTTGCAGTCTCTACTATCTCTACTTCCCCACCATCAAACCTGCTCGCGGGGTCTACTGGATGAGAAGCTGCACTCAGGGGGTCCAAGCGGAGGAGGTGAGGAATGGAGGGGCTCGCCTCCCCAGGGCCAGAAGACAGGCAGACAGTCGGCCACGCCCTCAGTCTGACTCGGGGCACGACCAAGTGCCCTTGGGTGTGCCCGGCCCTGAGCCTCTCACTTCCGGGGAGGGCACTGAAGGAGAGGTCTCCGTCCTTGCCTACACGGAACTTAGGTCAAGAGTTCCAGCATGGGCAGTCCTGAAGGGAAATGGCACACCAAGAAGAACGACGCACCGCCTGGCCTTGCGCAGAAGGAAGGCCTGCTGAGGGCACTCCTCTAGGGACCGGAGTGCGGCCTTGAGGGAGCGGTAGGCCGTGGGTGAGAGAAGGGCCTGGGCATGAGGCCGTAGGACCAACAAGAGCAGAGGCAGGGCTGAGAGTGGCTGCGTGAAGAGAAAAAGGAAAGGGGCCGAGGTGAAGCAGAGGGCGCGTGAATGGGGCAGTAAGAGACCAAGGGGAAAGAAGATGCCATCCACTGGTTCTTCAGCATTTCCTGGGCCCTCAGTCTGTGCCAGGTGCTGTGCTAGGGATGCAGCTGGAAACACACAGGCCCAGGCCCTGCCCTCCCGGGCCTCAGCACTCCGCAGGGAAGCCATGTACTCCCCAAGTAAGGAGCCCATCACTAGCTAATTGCAGTCGGCCTCGAGGTTGTCGACACCAAGTTCAGGGAGCCATGGCAGTATCCACTAGGGGGATGAGACCTGAAAGAAGACAAGGAAGGCTTCCTGAGGACATGAGACACCTGGAAAATGATAGCAAACCTCGAAGGGGGAGCGTCTGACACAGAGGAAGCAGCACACGGCGGGGCCCTGAGTGGGAAGGAGTTTGTCATTGAAGGAACCAAAGCCAGCCAGTGGGGCTTGAGGACAAGTTAGGAGGGGCCACCGGGAGCCACGCGGCACATGGCCTGGTGGGTCACGGTAAGGAGTGTGCATTTTATCCAAAGAACCATGGAAAGTAGTGGAATCAGCTCTGTCTGTTCCTAAGGCTCTGGGGAGAAGGGATTGGAGAGAAGGAGCGCCTGCCCAGGTAGGAAACCAGTGGAGGAATTCGATGGAGCAGGGATGCGGCCTGGCCGGGGCAATGGCAGGGCCGGGATGTGGAGCCTCCCGTGACTATCTCGAGGAGGAACTGACTTCGCCCAGCAGTGTAGCATGAATCACCGGGCCCCTTCATCAGCTCTCCTGTCTGGACCATGAGGCCGGAGCAGGACCTGACCCTTAGGGCTGCCGGAAGTCATGCCGTGAGGTGATGCACTAGGAAGCCTGTGAAACGGTGACTTAGCTCCAGGCCCAGTCTGCGGGGAGCTGGGAGTCCCATCTTGACTGCAGTCCATTGCAGAGCTCTCTCTTAGGACATCATCTAGAGATATCAGGTAGGCAGCAGGATATCAGGAGAACAATCTGCTGCACTGGCCATCTGCACGGCCACGGAAAAGGAGGGTGAGCCTGGGGACACCACAGAGTCAGCAGCACCCACACCTGGCTGAGCCCTGGGACCTCGCTCAGCGCCGCACACCAGGCATGGGCACTGGGGCTGCTACTCCCAGCTCCCGGGAAGAATACTGGCAACGCGAGTGGCTTTGGCAGTACCCCTGGAGACGCCAAGCAATTCCTCCCAACTTTGACCCCCGGCAGTCTCAGCTGGTGGCCTTTCCTCAATTCGCAGGGGAGCCAGGCCTGAGTCAGCTCCTCCAGGCCCTGAACCTGTCTGAGCCTTCAGACCCCCGGCTTAGGCTGCTAAGCCCCAGCTCGTGCTGACAAATCCCTTCTAATGGGGAGATCAACCTTTCAATACGACTGCTGCTGCTCAAGAGACACAGCCCAGGACAGCAGGACAGTGGGTGTCCCAGCACTAGTGGCCTCTCACAGCCTCTGCGCTTGTCACCACCCACTCCAGCAGCTGCCAGGGCTCCAGTGCCCCAGCTTATCCGAGCCACAGGCTGGGAGCCCAGTGGGGAGAGAGCAGATGAGCAAAGAATCTGGTCCCTGCAGGACTGAGAATAGGCTCACGTCAAAAGGAGCTCCAGAGTCCTTGAGCAAGGGGACACTCACCTCAGGGCCTTTGCGCTTCCCTCTGACCTCCTCCAGATAACTGCAAATCTTGTTCCATCACCTCCTTCCAGTCTTCATTCAAAAGTGATGATCTCAGGGTGTCTGGGTGGCTCCGAGGTCGTTAAGCATCTGCCTTCAGCTCAGGTCATGATCCCTGGGTCCTGGGATCGAGTCCCCGCATTGGGCTCCCTGCTTTGCAGGGAGTCCACTTCTTCCTCTCCCTCTGCCCCTACCACTGCTCACATGGGCTCTCTCTCTCAAATAACCCCTTGGCGCTCCCTAGCCCCCTTGCCAGCTTTATTTTTGTTCACAGGAACATCACCTGTCATGTTATATTTTATGTCAGATTTGTAAATGTCTGTCTCCCTCCACGAAAGAGAAAGTCCATGAGGGCAGAGATGCCATCTCTGTTGTTCACTGAGGGATCCCCCCAGCTAAAGCCTAGAACAGTGCCTGGTACACAATGGACAGTCAATAAATATTTGTTTGTTGATTGACTGATTGATTAAAAGGTTGTCTCTCGGGGTGCCTGGGTGGCTCAGTGGGTTATAGCCTCTGTCTTTGGCTCGGGTCATGATCCCGGGGTCCTGGAATCGAGCCCCGCATCGGGCTCTCTGCTCAGTGGGGAACCTGCTTCCCTTCCTCTCTCTCTGCCCACATCTCTGCCTACTTGTGATGTTGGTCCGTCAAATGAATAAATAAAATCTTTTAAAAAAAAAAAAAAGGTTGTCTCTCAGGCAGGTCCACTGGACTCAGAATCAGGGTCCACAGCTTAAGGTCTAATTCTCCCTTATGTCCTTTATCGAATACTCCCTCTCTCTAAAAAGCCTCCTTTTTCACATTTATAAAGTGAGGGTTATGTCAGCTGCTCAGTTCCCAAGGCCAAAGGAAGCTTTGAACACCTCTTTAATACAGTAAATTATTGTTATATTATTGTTTAAATAATGTTATTAAATATATGAAGAAGGGGCACAGAGAGAGAGAGAGAAGACAGTAGGAAACTAAGTTGGGGAGGGCTTGCTGGGAGCTCCCAGAGAGCTGTCTGATTCATCTCTGAGGCCCCAGGAGCCGACACCAGAGAGGTCCCTCCCTGGGCCTGAGCCCACTCTGAACACAGTATGCTCAAGCAGGCTTGAATCATCTTCCTGGTGGGACACCTCTGTCTCCTGAAGGGGGACTTTCTATGGAGCTGGGAGAACCCAGAGGCCATACCCACACGGTCCAGGTATCCTGGAGAAGAGAAGGGCCTCTGGGGAGTGGTCGGCATTCTGAATCTGGGACTGATCTGCCAGGTCCCCGCACCAAGACAGAGGTGGGGTTAAGCAGGACCCTCTGCTCCAGATCTGCCCACTGCCCCTCACCGTGCCTGACAAACACCCACTGATCTCTAAGGCCTGGATCCAGGGGCGCCTGGGTGGCTTGGTCGGTTGAGCATCTGTCTTCGGCTCAGATTGTCTCTCTCTCTGTGTCAAATAACTAAAATCTAAAAAAAAAAAAAAAGAAAAGAAAGAAAGAAAGACCTGGATCCAAACTCACCTCCTTCGAGAAGGCTTCCCTGACAAGTCCTCCCCACCTCACCACACCCTGGGTAGAACTGGTCACTCTCTCATTTGCACTCACTGGGTCCCATTCAGTCATTCGTCCCCCCACCCCACACTCAAAGAACTTTCTGGAATGTCCACTACACACCAGGACATCCACTGCCCAAGGACTGGGGCTGAGATAGCAGAGGGGACAGACGAAGGCCACGGCCTGCCCTCACAGAGGTTATAAATGCTACCACACTGTCCTCTCAGCCTGGTGGAGTCATGTCTTCTCTCCCACAGCACCATGGGCTCATCAAGGCCAGAAGCCCTGCCCTATGCTGATTCTTGTCTTGCTGCACAATAGCCCAGGGCTCTTATATAATTGGCAGTGAATAGGGAGAGGCTTCTGAGCCCTCCTGAAAACCCCTGAACCCCAGGTCCACCCCAGGCCTACTGACTTGGGCTCTGCCATGTGACAGTGTCTCCAGGTACCTGTGTGCACATTCGTGTTTGAGAAACACAGTTCGGAGCTATAAGGAAGACAAAGCTGGCCCTGCCATCATCCCAGGAGAGTGAAGGGTGTCGCAGGGGATGACTAATGTGAAAATGTTTGGATTCTTGGAACATGCCGGAAAAATGAAAAGGACTGCTCGGATGAGTCCTGTGATTAATGATAGTCCTTGAAGAAAAGCCGCTTTCGAGTTCTGTTCTTCAAACCTCCTCAAATGCTGTTCAAATGTGCTATTAAAAGTCAGGTTCTAGTCCACTTAGTTTTGTAAACCCCAAATCTTTTAAACAGAACGGAGTCTGGGCTCCAGGACAGGAACATGGGCCCTGCTTATGATGGTTGCCATGGGCATGATTGAATGCAAATTTCTTTCCCACAGCACCCCGCCAACTGATTGATCCTGGGGAAGGAGGAGATGCTGGGAACCCAGCTCCTCAGAGAAAGGAAAAACTAAGTAGAGGCAGAGGGTGGAAAAAGACAACCATGGGGTTTCACGCTGGTTTGTGGGGCTGTACTGCGCGCCTGTAATCTTCTGCCTTTCAGCCTCTGCCAAACCACGTGGAAGGAAAAGAAGGGCCCCGGAGAGAAGGGAGCAGACTCGGGTGGAGAATTACCTCAGCCCGAGGCCGGGCCGGTAGACTGCGCAGAGCCTGGGCTCCCTCAGGGGGCGGCCACGGCTGCGGTTGCGGGGGGTGGCGGGGGCTTGCGATGCAAGGCTGGTCCAAAGCCAGGGCCGCCCAACGGCCCCTGCAGCTTTTGGTCCCAAGATAAAGGTGAAGAGGGAGTTAGGCAGATGCATCCTGGACTACCGCTTGGGCAAGAGAAAGCAAGAACTATAAGGAGACTGGGTAGGAACGGATCAGCAGTCAGTTCTGGTGAGAAAAGCAGTAAAGAGCAGGTGTGAGAGGCACCGGTCCTCCCACTGCGCTGCCTCCCCGGGTTACATCGGCACGCTCAGGCTGGCCCCCCAGGGTTTGCCTCTCCAACGAGCCGCAAGAAATGAACATCCCAAAGTTGGGGGAATTTTCCAGCTAGGTCTCGAACCTATGGCCCGGCCAACGAACTCTGAACCTAGCTTTACAGTCTCTTCTGCTTCTCCTTCTCTTTCCAGCTATGAATGTCCTAGCCCTCCACCTGGCTCATGCTGCCCCCTCCCAGCATGACCTCTCAACCCGTCAAAACCACAGCATGGACGCCCTCAGTTGGTCAGTCAGTCAGTCATCAAGCACTGCCCGGCACTTTCACTGGAGCAGGCCCCAGGCCAGGCGCCAGAGACCTGGAGGTGAACTAGCCCTGGATGCCTCCCATGAGGTCTCGATGGGCTATGGGCCTACAGGTATAGGAGGGGCGTTCCACCTCCCCCATAACCAGAGACGTGCAAATCAAAACTGTGAGACACATTTTCCCCCCATCAGACTGTCAGTGTAAAAGTTGAGTAATACCAAAAGCTGGCAAAGACTCCGGGGAACCTGAAAACTTGTGCCCGCCCGAGGTACCGTCAGGCAGGACAAAGGGAAATTAAATCCAGCTTGGATCCCTCAGGGCAACGCTCCTCCTGGCTGTTTACTGCCAAGAAACTCCTGCCCTGGGTCTGAGGGAAAAGCTATGAGAACATTCAGTGGGACACTCCTGAGGGGCCGGGGGTCACAGGAGAGCAGGTCCCGAAACCGCAGCGTGGGCATACAGCACACACGCCATTAGAGGCCATGGACGGGACGCCAGAGAGACACACAGTGATATGGAGAGATCTTAAAAACATGTGTTAAGTGGAAAAAAATAAGAAACAGAAGGTGCTCTGAAGGAAAATACCATTTATATAAATGAAAAACACACACAAAGTAAACAACACCATATATTTTTTCAAAGAAACGTGCATTTCCAAGGTCATACAGCAAACGCATTAGAGTGGGGACGTATAAGGAAGAGGGAAATGGGAGGAAGGACTGGCCACGAAGTGGTAGGAAAAGCAGCAGAACAGCCAAACCAGAGCCAGGCCCTGCAGGAAAAACGAGAACGATGGTCTGCGGTGCAGAGAAGGGTTGTTAACTAAACTCGCTGCTCCCACCTGAGATTTAAAAAGGAAAGAGAAGAAAAAAAGGAATCGGAGTCTAGGCAGAGGGAATCAGAGGCCCAGAGACCCAAAGGGAGCCAGGCCTGTGGGAGGAGCCACAGAAGAGCCGAAGCAGGAGCTGCGGTGGGACTTGCCGAGATCTGGTCTGAGATCCTCTCACAGAACCACAGGTTTGTGGAATGTCATGGGCAGAAGGGACTGCAGAGATCACCTATGTGCCCTCCCTCCCCCTCACTCCCTCATCTCCAAGGACAAGGAGGCCCTCAGGGCTTTCTTGTGCACAAAGCCCTTCCACACTTGTAACCCACCAACCCCCACCACACTCCCAAGAGGAGAGGCAGATGCTAACACTCCCCCCATACACGGGAGTTCACAGAGGGAGTTCACGGGAGTTCAGAGAATCTTCTTTCCTCAGTTTGTAGAACTCCAGCCCTCCTTTCCTGAGGTTACGGGATCCAAAGAAAGTCTTTTCAAGTTGAGTGGAATTAAAGTACATTGAGTTAAGTATGCTCATTAGGGTTAAATCCATTTGCATTATGCTCAGTTGAATCTATTCATTCAAAAAATTGTTTTTAAGTGCTTGCTATGTCTCAGTATGAGCCAGAAGCAGGGAATGCTGCCATGTGCAAGACAGTCCCGACCCTCTCAAAACCAACAGATTAGCAGGAGAGACTAACTTTAAACAAGTCTCTTGGATCTCACACTGTTCTAGCCACACTAGCCTTCCTGTCCCATGAATACACCTAGTTCATTCCTGCCTCTGGGCCTTTGCACTTGCTGTATCCTATTCCTGAAAAACACTTGCCCCAGATAACCAAAGGTCTCATCCCTTTGTTCAGATGTTGGTTCACATATCATCTCCTAGAGAGGTTTTCTTTGACCACCATATTTCTTAATGGCCACCAGCACCCTGCTGGATTTGTCATCACTACTTTTATGTATTTTGGAATACATGGATGACTAAAACATACAAAATCTCTGCCCGCATAGGGTTCATATTCTAAGGAAAGTTACTAAAGGACTGAGATAAATTAAATCAAATCTAGAAAACGTTAGTGAAGGCTAACTGAGTCAAATTGGGTTGACTCAAGATGGACTGACTCATTTTGGACCGGGTCGGGGTAACCTCGGCAGCTCTTGGCCCAGGTAACCTGGACTGGGCTTAAAACCGAACCAAGTTGAGCTAAGGTAAACTGAGTTACATTGGGCTGAGTTAGGTTGAGTTGTGTTGATTTAAATTCAGGTTGAGCGGAGAGAGGATGGGGTGAGTTGAATCAAGCTGAAAGCGTAATGTGTGCTGAAAAAAAACTGTCTTGTGCTGAACCGAGTCAAGATGCTAGCTGGATAGATGTAGGGTAGGTGGAGCCGAGAGTTGAGTTTGGAGGTTGGGATGGATTGTCCGGAGTAACATTGGTTTAAACAGGGCTCCACCAAGTTGGGTAGAAGGCAGTTTGGGCTGAGTGTCTGGGCTGTGTCAAGTTGGGTCATCTTGAGTCAAGTTGCCTTAAGCAGAGCTGAATGGAGTTCAGGTTAGAAGAGGTGTGACAGCTGGGCTGAGCTAGGCTGAGCTGCTGAGTTGAATGGATCAGGGCTGAGGTGGGCCTGCCCAGACCTGCCAGGTCCTGAAATAATGCCTCCACCATCAGACCACAGCCTCAGGGGAATGAGTCACTCATCCACTCCACAGTGGGCTCCGGAACAGGCCACAGCCCTTGGAGGCCTACCTCCCACCAGGCTGGTCATGGCCAAGTCCTCCAGCTCCTCCACCTCAAACCATTCACACAACTTTTTCAGACATTCATTTCAGACAGGTCCCTCGGAGGTCCCCAAACCCAGATCTGTACACCACCCCCTACCCCAATCGTCCTTCCACAGACCTTGACAGATGGTAACGGGCTGCATGTGCACAGCCTCCTCTCTGCCCACCTGCCTCCCCACGAGCTCCCTGGCTGTTGTGTGCTTGTAGCCCGAGGCTTAGGGAGACTCAGCTGCAGAGCACACTCAGCCTTCTTGAGCCAGTACACCACACAGTGGGGCTTCAGGCAGCAGCCCCCAGGCTCTCAAGCACTGTCAGAAGCTGCTAGAGCAATATGCCCTCGGCAGCTGGCTCTAGGACCCCAGCAGCAGCACCCAAGACAACACCCTGTGCCCCTCCCAGCTGAGCCCCTAGCAAAATCACAGCCATGTCTGGGCAATGGGGCTTTCAAGGATGGAGAGACTCTTGTCACCCCCTTCTCCTGCCATCCACATACTAACTCCACAGCCGGGCATTCCCAGTCCCAGCCTCCCACCTGTGACTGCCACCACCCAGACTTGTCACTACCTCGCAGCCTTTGCTGCGGTCCCTGTGTCAACTCCTAGAACTGGGTAAGATTTCCCTGGGACTTTGTGGAGGCCATGACTTCATGAAACACACACACACACACACACAGACCCCTCATCGGGGTCACCCACACTGAAAATGAGTCCATTTACACAGATAACAATACAGGCAGACAAACAAAAAACTGTAGGCTTTTCTCCTCCCAACAGACATTGATAGGAAGCAAGGAGAAAGAGCCAAAGGAAGAGGAGGGGAAAAAAAGAAAAAAGAAAAGAAAGAAGAAACTTCCAACTACCATCTGTCATTATGAGAGTGAAGAAATGCAAAAGAGAGCCCAAGATACAGGAAATGTTTTTTCTTGTTGAAGATGCAACTTCCCTTCTCCTACCTCCTTCTTAGCCACTCCACTCTTTGGAGACACAGAAAACAGCGGAAAGGAAGGCTGAGCATCCTATCTATTATGAGAGCCATTTCCTGTGAATCAATTAAGATGGAGAGGGTATGTATCAAGCACTCTTGTGTGGCAAAACTTGTAGACTGTTTGTGCTCTTTCTGCCCCAGGACCTTTGTACATACTGTTCTCTCTATCTGGAATTCTTACCTGCTTTTACCAACACACCCCTTCTTTCCCATTGAATAATCAATTCCCACAGATCCTCCAGGCCCCACATAGATGTTACTTCCTCAGGAATGGCTTCCCTGACTCTCCCCCCCCACCACTGGTCACTCTAAGAGCACTCTGTACCTTTCTTGTGTGGCATTTGTCACATTTCTAGTTACAGTTGATCCTTGAACAACACAGAGGTTAGGGGTGCTGACACTCCTTCCCCCAGTTTGTAGTAAAAAATCCCAATATAAGTTTTGACTCCCCCAGCATTTAGCTAATAGCCTACTGTTGACTGGAAATCTTACCAATAACACAAATGGTTGATTAACATATATTTTGTACATTACATGTATTGTGCACAGTATTCTTACAATAAAGTAAGCTAGAGAAAAAGATGTTATTAAGAAAATTATAAGAGGGGCGCCTGGATGGCTCAGTGGGTTAAAGCCTCTGCCTTCGGCTCAGGTCATGGTTCTGGGGTCCTGGGATCGAGCCCCGCCTCGGGCTCTCTGCTCAGTAGGGAGCCTGCTTCCTCCTCTCTCTCTCTCTGCCTACCTCTCTGCCTACTTGTGATCTGTCAAATAAATAAATAAAAATATTAAAAAAAAAAAAAAGAAAGAGGGGCGCCTGGGTGGCTCAGTGGGTTAAAGCCTCTGCTTTCAGCTCAGGTCATGATCCCAGGGTCCTGGGTTCGAGCCCCGCATCGGGCTCTCTGCTCAGCAGGGAGTCTGTTTCCTCCTCTCTCTCTGCCTGCCTCTCTGCCTACTTGTGATCTCTGTCTGTCAAATAAATAAATAAAATCTTTTTAAAAAATAAATAAATAAATAAGAAAGAAAGAAAGAAAGAAAGAAAATTGTAAGAAAGATAAAATACATTTACATTACTGTACTGTGTTAATGGGGAAAAAATCCACATAGAAATGGACACATGTGGTTCACACCTGTGTTATTTACCTGTACGTATGTGTCTACCTCTCCCATTAGAATGTAAGTTCTGGGGGCGCTGGGGGCCTCAGTTGGTTAAATGTCTGACTCTTGATTTTGGCTCAGGTCATGATCTCTGGGTCGTGAGATCAAGACCTACACCAGGCTCCGCACTCAGTGGGGAGTTTACTTGAGATTCTCTCTCTCCCTCTGCACCTCTGTCCTGCCCTTGCTATGAGCTCTGCTCTCGCTCGCTCTCAAATAAATAAATAAATCTTAAAAAAAAAAAAAATGTAAGCTCTGGAAGGGCTGGGGACCTTTTCTCTATTGTTCATTACTATTGCCAGCACCTAGTACGTAGTAGCTACTCAACTAATATTGATGAATGAATAAATGAATTCAGTACACACACACAAACACACACACACACACAGATGAGAGCAATATTCTGGGAGCCAGGCAGTGACACCCTGGTTCATACAGGGCTGGTGGCTGAGCCGTGACCAGAACTCAGACTCCTACAACTGCAGAGCCACGGAACTAGTTCCTCTCCCACATCTGGACAAGCTGGTGTGGTCTCCAAGCAGAGGGTGGGTAAGGTCCAAGGCAGAGGCTGATGTGAATTAGGGCTCCCTGTCTCCCTGCTCCCTCCCTCAGCACTAAAAGTCTCTCCTGCCAAAGTCACTGCCAAGAGCTGGGCCTGGAAACCCCCCCAGCCCTAATCCACTGCATCAACCATCAAAGCCTCACTTGATTACCCACCACAGAATGACAGGCTTGGAAGCAAAAGCAATGAGCCTTCTGTGTATCAGAAACAACTGTTCTGACAATAAGTTCCTCAACCTACCCGGGGGCATTGGCGGGGGTGGGAGGCCCACATCCAGCCCAAGGAACCGCTTCCTGCTCTCCTCACTCCCCTTGGAGATGTCCACCTACTATGTGCCGAGCCTGCAAGGGCATTTCTGCATTTCATCTTGACAAGGAATGCCCAGAGATAGATACTTATTATGATGTCCATTTTACAGATTAAGAAGACAAGGCTTAAAGAGGTTGAGTAACTTGCCCAGAACCACACAGCCAGAAGGAAAGAGGGAAAGGATTGGAGCCTGGATCTACAGGACTCCAAAACCAGTGCTTATACCACTTTCAATCCCTCTTCCCTGGGGCCTAGCACCGGACTTAACACACAGTAAATCTCGCAGATACTTGTGGGATTCAGTTTCCTGGGATCTTGGGACCCCACCCCAAAGGCTCGATGAAAATCTCCAAGGGGCATTCTGGAGCAAAGAGGGAACCTGAGTGGCTGGAGCTTCAAAACTCAAGCTCAAGACCAGACGTGCACAGACGTGCACACACGCGCACACACGCGCACACATGTGCACACACACAGGCACACACATGTGCACATACACACGCCTCTTCGATAACAGCAGGACCAGTCTTCATTGCTTTTCTGTGTGTCTGAACAGAAGGTTCTGCGGCTGAAACCTGTCTGAGGAACAAACCATCACTTCCTGAGCCTGAGCCTCTCCAAGGAAAGTGTCCTTGGTTCCCTCCCCTTCCTAGTGGAACGGGCAGGGTGGCCTCTCAACTCCTCCCACACCATTCCTTGGTGCCAGAGCAGAACTTCGGGGCTGGGGCTGGAGATGGGTGGGGAAGCACTGGCAGGATTTGGTGAGGTCAAGGGCAAAGGCTGGAGAGCGATGTGGGTGGGATGAGCCAGAGAGAGAGAGAGGCAGAGGCTGGGGTCAGGGAAGGAGTAGCCCTGCCAAAAATGGTTAACCTGATTCAAATCATGAGGAAACAGACAAATCCAAAGCAGGAGACATATCACTAAATAATTGATCTAGACTCCTCAAAAAAATGTCAATGTCGTGAAACATGCCAAAAAAGGAAGGCTGGGAAATATTCTAGATTAAAGGAGGCTGAAGAGACATGACAACTACAATAAAATGTTCTAGAGGACATCATTTAGCAAATTGGGAAATGTGAATGTGGGCTAAGTATTAGATAACAGTATAGTATCAAGGTTAAAATTCCAGGGCAACAATTATATTGCGGTCACGTAAGAGAATGTCTTTTTTTTACATACTGAAGTCGGAGGGAAGAGGGCTGGTATTTACTCACAGATGGTGGGGGGAGAGGGGAGGAGGATAGCGGAAGGAGAGAGGGGAGGAGAGAGAACACCTTGATGACGGTGGGTGAATCCACAGGAAGGGTAGAAAGAGGTTGGTTGATGATTCTTAAAATTTCTGTTTTCTAAAATTTTTCAAAATAAAATAGGAGTAGGAGGTGGGCTAGAGTGAGAAAATAGGAGAGGGTATTCCAAAAGCAGAGGTGGGTTCCACGAGGATTGGCAGGGTAAATCAGGGGGGCAGGCCTTCTTTGAGGGGGGAGCCAAGTGAGTGGTGGTGGATTTCCTGAGTCAGACACACAAGGCCAGGAAGGAGGTTAGCCATGATCCGGGAACTCTGAGCAAAGGAGAGGAGGGAGATGAGGTCTAAGAGCAACTCCCAGGGCAGCAGGATGGGGAGCAGTGCTTCTGGAAGAGACAGTGAGACAGAGACACAGACACAGACAGAGAAAGACATAGAAACGGAGACCAAGAGACAGAGAGATTGGGGCTGGAAGCAGGGAGGAGCTGAAGAGGAAAAGAAGCCTGGCCAAATGCCACAGGATGAGAGCAGGGTCCACCAGTCTGTGCACAGGTGATTCCTGGTGACAGGTGGACAGACCAGATGGGGAGCGAGTGGTGAGGGCTCATGGGCTTGGACACCAGCTCCCCCTCCCCCCTCGACCTTGCTGTGGCCCACCAAACCACTCTGGTTGGACGCAGTGTGGCAAGGCTGGGAGACCGACTTGGGGCCGCAATGTACCCAGGACTGACCCTACACCACTCGGTGCCTCAGTTGCTTCATCTGTGAAAGAGGGGCAAGAGTTGGGCCTGGATGGTTGCTGCAAGCATTAGCCAGTGAGTGGACGGACGCAGCACGCTCAGAGAGCGCAGAGTCAACATTAGCTCTCACCCTAACAACCCCACCGACGCGTGCCTGCAAAGCGGGGTTGCACGGGGTCCCTCGGGCCCTTTGCTGTGCCCCAGCGCTGTTCTTGGTCCCAGTGATGCCGCTGCAGGTAAAACAGACAGAAGGCCCTGCCCTTGGGCCAGACCAACAACACACCAAGTAGGCGATGAAAACGGACCCAGGATGCGCTAGATGGGCTAGATGGCAGAGAGGGGGCGCTATGGAGGTGGTAAAGTAGAAGCAGGGAAATGGGGGACCTGGGGCCATGCAGGAAAGGGCTCACTGAAAAGGTAACCTTTGGGCAGAAACAACAAAGTGGTGTGGGAGAAGGTCTGCCAGACCCTGCGGACACTGTTCCAGGCAGAAGGAATAGCAGGTGCTAGGTTTCTTGGGCTGAGACCCAACCAGAAAGCCAGAGCGTCCATAAGAATCTTACTTTGAGTGGCTGGGAGGCCGCTGGAGGGCTGGGGGCTCAGGAAGGGCATGATCCCACAGCCGTTTTAACAGATGATTCTGGCTCCAGGGTTGAGGCCAGAGCGAGGGAACAGGAGCAGGAGCAGAGAGACCCGTTAGGAGGGTCATTTAAGAATCAGGAGCAAGATGACGGTGTGTTAGACCCGAATGGGAGCAGGACTACATTTCTAAAGGCAAAGTCTAGAGGGTTCCTGACAGAGGATCACACAGCCCTCCCTCCTGGTTGTGGTGAAGTCTGGAGAAAGGTAGAGGCAGGGGGTCCTGTTTCTGCCACGTCGTCCCAGGCCAGCCCTGTTGTAGCAGATGTAGTAGGTGTTGGATAACTGGGACTGTTAGGACGGATGGAAAGCACCTGACAGGTGCCAGCTCTCCACTAAAAGCCCCTCTCTGCGGCCAAGCAAGAAAGAGGTGTCCCTGGGGCCAGTGAGCCCCTCCCTACCACTCCCTGCCCGGACAGGACCTCAGAGGCCACAGGTTATGGAGAGGGAGCTCACACCCTGGCAAAGATTGATGCCTTTTAAACAGACCCAGAGTGAGAAGGACAGAGAAAGTCAATATTTGTCCGAGCAAGCCAAACAGGCAGACTCGCCCAGGAATGTGAGGGAGGGAGGCCCAGCACCCGGAGAACATTATTTCAACAGACAGATATTTGGAAACCGTCGTTGTCCTAGATATGGGGGGAGGGGCAGTTCATCCAGCCCTCAATTCTTCGAGGGGACCGATGGGACCAGACTGAGCAGTGAGGGGGCAGGGGGCCTGGGGGCTAGGGGAGGGTGGGAGGGCGAAAGTGGACTCACAGTCACCGCAGGAGAGCTGGCCCACCGCTTTTCCTGCCTGGAAATCCAGGTTCAGGGAGGGGAGGGGATTTGAGCCCAGACATCCAGGTAACCCCCACCCTGGCAGTTCTTCCTGTCTTTCAGACCGAATTGCAGACGTCTTAGGCTGGACATTCTGTGCTCCAGACCCTGCTGACCTGTCCCCTCTCACCCCTTCTCACTCCAGCCAATCAGAGCAGTGTACGGCCCCCAACGCACCCGTGCCTCATTTATTTTCCCGATGGTCCTGTCCACACCATTCCTCTACCTGCCGCACCTTTTAACCACGACGTGTTCTTCAAAACCTGGTTCAAGGTTCACCACCACTGGGCAACTTCTTGTTTTGGAATTAAGAGCTTGAAGCCTGACACCAGGGAGCTCCGGCTTTGCAGGCAAATCCCTTAACCTTCATAAACCCAAGTTTTCTCATCTGTGACACCAGCCCAGTGGGCTGAAGAACGCCCCCCACGAAGACCATCAGTGTCCACCTCCTGGACATCTATGAAACCGTCACCTTACGTGGTAAAAGGGACTTTGCGGGTGTGATTAACTGAATGATTTTGAGGTGGGGAGACGATCCTGGATCACCAGAGTGGGCCCAACACGGTTCCGGGGATCCCTAGGAGAGAGAGGCCTGAGTCTCTGAGGGGAAGATGTGGTGGCAGAAGCAGAGATGGGAGTGGGACGGGCGCCAGGAGCAGCGAAATGCAGGCAGCCTCTCTCTCCAACCTCAGAAGGCAGGGAGACGGACTCTGCCCTCATGGCCGCTAGCAAGCCCCGGCCAGGCCAAAGTCTTGACCTCAGTCCCGCAAAACTGGTTTCGGACTTCTGACTCCAGAACTCCAAGATAATAATTTGGTGTTGTTTTAAGCCACTAAGTTTATAGATTACCAAAGGAACCCGTTTGTTGTTACAGCAGCAACAGGAAATGAATTCAAATGGGTCTAACACTCAGGCCTCCCCATAGGGCTATTGTAAGAAGGGAACAGCATTCCACACACGGACCCCTTAGTGTGGCTTCTGACCCCGAGAAAGGGCTCGGGGGATTCAGGTGTCTGACCCCTCCACGATCCCTGTCACCTCCCTCTTCTTTACTTTCCCGCGTACATCTCTGTCTGTCCTGCAGACCGTGAGTAGTTTGAGGGCCCAGCAACAGTCAGGCTTGGGATCCCCAACTCTGGCACAGAGCAGATGCTCTGTGCGCACCAAGCAAATGAATGAATGAATAAATGAACGCCACCCTTGTCTGTAGGCAAGGTGGCTTTAATCACACAGCAGAATCCTAGACAGAGGAAGACAAAATTCTCGAAGTCATGGGACCAAGCCTCAGAATCCAAATGCCGGAAGAGATCTCTGGAAATGACTGGATCATTCCTGCAGAGCGGACAGCGAGCAGACACCCAGCGGGTCTAGTCTCCGCTCTGAATTTCCAGGAGGTTTCTCCTGGAGAACAGTGTGAGAGGCGGTGCCCAGTGATCATTTTCTATCTGCAGAAGCAGTCCGCACAGCTGGCTGCTGCCTCCAGGCTAGGGGCGGGGGAGGGGGGTGTCCTGGCAGCACGTGCGGTGGGCAGCTGCTGGTGACGGTGAAGCAGACGGTCATCATGCAGTGGCCTCAACTATGCGCCAGACGTGGTATCAAGCACCTACGTCAGTATTTCGTTTCATGCTCAAGTGCCTATTATTATTCCTATTTACCAAGGAAGAAGTTGAAGTTTTGGCAGGCTACACACAATTGCCCTTGGTCACACAGCACGCAAGCAGTTGGGCCAGGTTTCTAACCCCCATCTGCTGGCCTTGAGAGCCCATTCTTACAACTGCCAGCCATCACCACCGGTCCAACCCCCGTGTGTGCTCAGACTGCGTGTCTTCTCTAGAAGTGCACAGGACCTCAGGACGGACAGCCTGGAGTACTTGTCCGTGTCCCCATCCAGAGCCACTTAACAATATTACGTGTCAGACCTGCTCTGGGTCAGGATTTGCTCTGTTCGCCATACACCAGGTACGGAGAGGTGAGCCAGCCCAGTGGGGACCACAGATCCTGAACAATCACCACAGGGTGGTAAGGGCAGGGACAGTAGGGCACAGGAGGCCACGAGGACCTAGTTGTGGGCATCAAAAACTGAGGAGCATCAGACATAAAGTTTCCATGGTGACAGCCAAACACATGGTGGGTTCGGCCCACTTTGGAAGGGGCCACGCCAAGTCAAGGAAACCAAATATACAAAGGCCCAGAGGTAAGAGTACAGTACATTCAGGAAAACACAGATCATCTGGGTGACCAAAGGGGAATCGTGGAGGGAGTGACAAAGCTCGAGCAGGGACCAGATATAGAGCTCAGCACGGAGGATGCTCTGGGCCCTGAGGGCAATGGGACCCTATGGAAGGAGTTTAAGCAAGGTAAGGACTTGGCGAAATTGTGTTACCTTTAAGAAATAAAAATAATGTAATAAATAAACAACAGCAACATCTCTCACTTATCTAGTACTTTGTTACATCTCAGCCACTCTTCAAAGCACCTGACGTGAATTAATTTACTTACTCCCTACGGCAACATCATTACTAACATATAATGTCCCCAGTTTACAGAGGAGGAAATTGTAGCACAGAGAGATTGAGTCCCTTACCCAAGATCACACAGCAAGTAAGTGGCAGAAATTGGATTTGAACCCGGGCAACCTGGCTCTAGACCCCTGGGGATCCTATACTGAGCTCTGTTCCTAGGAGAAGGCAGCTCCAGGACCCCATCAGGACAAAGCAAAGAGTAGGTGTTCAGGAATTCTGTGCTAGCTGCCTGGCCAGCGGGCCTGCTCCCCAAGCGGCTCCAGGCCCAAAGCAGCCAGCCAGCTCCCTTGGACTCCCTCTGCCCCGTGCCCCCACACACAATGCTGCAAGTTCTCAGGGCAGGGCCTTATCATCTCCCCGGATTTGTCTAAGGCTTCTCCCAGCTCCGCTTTTCAGAAAGGCCTTTCCGCTCTGCTGCAGATCCTATCTTCCTGCGTGTTTCCTATTAGCAAAGCGATTAGCACTCATCCATTTGCATAAGCACAGAGGCCCCCCAGAGCGATGAGAGCCTAGCCTCTGCTGGGTGGGAAAGGGTCTCCCTTTGCAGAACTGCCTTGTGCCTTATCTCCAGGTGGTTCGGCTTCCTCACCATTAAAGTGAGGGTACTGGGGCACCTGGGGGGTTCAGTCACTGAGGATCTGCCTTGGGCTCAGGTCATGACCCCAGAGTCCTGGGATCAATCCACACTTTGGGCTCCCTGCTCAACGGGAAGCCTGCTTCTCCCTCTCTCGTAAGTGCTCCCTCTCTTGCCATGTCTCTCTCTGTCAAATAAATAAATAAAATCTTTTAAAATAAATAAATAAAATAATAAAGTGAGAGTACTGAGGTCCCACACTTGTCAACCTGCCCTCACACGTGATGACAGACAGGTGGCAACATGTATGGACCGTGTGCCATCAATACACTGCCAGACATGGGACTATGACTACTATCGCTGGGATTATCACTGCCATCCAAAGTCAGAGAATTCGAAGAAAAATAGGTTGAGTGAAAATTCTATTTTGTCATAGCCATTCTGAGCAGCAAAAAAGAACAAAACCACATTAACCACCAGGAGGCTAAGGCTTGGCGGCTGCTAAGCCAAGAACTCCCACATGTTCTCTCATTTAATTCCCACAATTTCTCCATGAGATAAGATTTGTCCCCATTTTACAGACGGGAAAACTGAGGTACAGAGATGTGAGGTCATTTAACCAATGGTCTTGTAAGTGACTTTGAACCCAGATCTGCCCGGCTGCATAGGCATGGCCTTGCTCTGCTGACCACACTGCCCCCAGAGCCAGGCCGCCTCTGAAGTGCACGGAAAGAGGTGAACTTCTGTGGCGCTGCTGCTCGCTGGGCCTAAGACACATGAGATGGACCACCAGAAAGTATCGTATAAAACAATGCAAATCAAACAAGCACTTATTAGGCTCTTACTAGATGCCAGCGCTCGCGTGAATTCAATCCTCACAACAACTCTATAAGGTAGGTCATCCCCATTTCACTGATGAGGAGACTGAGCCACAGAGAAGAGGAGAGATTTGCCCAGGATTATACAACTAGTCAGCGGCAGAACCAGGATTTGAAGCTAGGTAGTCTAGCCCCACACCTTGTGCCCTTAACCTTAATTCTGCATATCATCCTGGATAGGCTGAGAGGTGAGACACATCCCACTCCCACTACCTATCTCTCTCTCTCTCTCTCTCAATCTCTCTCTCTCTCTCTCTCTCTCTCTCTCACACACACACACACACACACGCACGGCAATCCCAACAATCCAGGCCACTAGGCAGGCTCCCACCCAGACCCACCTTCTACAGCACAGTCTCTGGAATGTCCCTGGACAAGAAGACCTAGGAGGAGGTACGAGCCCAGGTTCCAAGGTGCCAGGTTACCGGAGCTGTGGAAGGAGCCATCGCCGAGGCACGGAAGGTCATGCAGCCTTGGGGCCCCACTTCCTTTCAGGCCCCGCTGCTACTCAAATCCCATGGGCCTCAGATTGTGCTCATGATACAGGGCCGTGTGGCTGCTTTCTGGAGCCCTCCCCATAGTCCATCAACATGTTACCCTTTAGAAGGGACTCAGGTCTTGGCTAAGCTGTAGGAAAGCAGATACATGGGGCCACAACCCTCCCTGTACCCAGCAGGCCTGTGTCCCCAGCGTTCAGCTGTCTTTGAGGAGTAAGAATGAGGAGACTCAGCACTTTGAGAAGTACTCCAGGCCCCTCAACCTTTCCCTTGCACAGATCCTGGGTGTCGGGGCCCTGTGCCTCTTCTCCAGGGACAATCTGGGCGCCAGCAGGCCCAGGAAATGCCCAGCCCTCCTTCCATCCAGTGCCCAGACCTCACAGTCATCCACTCAGCCTCAGCATCCCTCCCAGACTTGGGGGCTCCTGGGAACCCCAACACAGCAGCTCCAGCACCAGCAGCCTTTGTGGATGACGAAGGCTTTCTAGGACTCTGCCTCCAGGGAGCAGAAAAACTCGCAGTACTGAACCATAGACGGAGGCTCCATCCACACAAGCAGCCCAATTTAGAAAAAGGAGGAAAAGAAACTCCTTCAGGGGCGACCACCACTGTGGGGAGGTTGCCTGCTACACGCTGAGCCCGGAGGCCCAGGCCTGCCTCTTCTCATCACCCAATTGTTCCTCAGTTGGATGCCCACTGGACGCAGAAGCTGGTGAACTGAACACAAGTTCAGAATTCTAGCCTCTGAGTTCCGTCCCTAGCGCTCTAGGTCACCTTAAGAGCGTTCCCTCCCTGAGCCCCTGTAAACTGAGGGCTTGGCCTCTGCACCTTTCTAGAACTGAAAGATAGAGATGTAAAGGGCTCTGGTGCAGCATGGCTCAGTTCTTGCCAGCCCCAGATTCGTAGAGAAACACTCCCTTGTGGCTAGACATGATTCTACAAGGTGGTTCCTTCCTCACCTCTCCTTCCAGTTTGCCCACATCTTGTCCCTCCTGGTAAGAAAAGGAAAGAGGCCTCACTCTGAGCCACGCTGAGAAAAGACTCACAGGACATCGTGGATCTGCCAGGGGGTGGACCTGTTGGCTGGAAACCCCAAGACCCTGAGCCAAAGCAATTGTCCCCTTAATTAAAGACATGCCCCGGATCATGGAGGTCAGTGAGGACTGACTCATTTACACTTGGACCATGAGCCAGGCTGTGCCAAGGAGCCTGCTCTCCAGCTCAGGGGAGGAGGAAGACCTTTCTATGGAAATGACTTGAGCTTTTCTCCCCTCGTGAAAAACAATCCTTTTTTTTTTCCTTTTCTTTTCCTTTTCGTGTGTGTGTGTGTGTGTGTGTGTGTGCATGTGCACATGTGGAATAAACAAAACAGGATTCTGCTGTAAACTCCAAACCAAGAAGTTCAACATTCATTCTGCCTCCTTCCCCAGATTTCCTTCCTGAGAGTATGAGCTGTGGGGACAGTGGGGCATAAATGGACAGGATTCCGCAGGTGGGGCTGCAGCTCCCATAACCAGAAGCCCCTGAGATATTCTAGAAGACAGTGGGTCAAGATGAGTAGGAATCACCCCATCCCAAGGCCCACTGCCTCAGACACCCCCAGTGCTTCCATCCCATGCTGTCCTGCCCCCTTCTGAATGGAGATTCAGTCCAGTCTAGGGAGGCTCAGATGAGGCCCAGATGAGAAAACCTCGCCTCCAGATAGCCCACAACACCTCAGGCTCAGCACACCAGCACTGAACATAGCATGTGCCTCCTCAGGGTCCCCTGCTGTCCTGCCAGTCACCCCAGTGAGAAAGCAGCTTTCTCCCAGCTTCTCTCTCTCCCTTACACCACACACCCGGTGGGTCCCTGAGTCCTATCAGGTCAAACTCCAGCAAACTCACAGATCCGTCCATTCCCTACACACACACACACACACACACACACACACACACACACGGTGTCACCCAGCCCAGGCAACTTGCTGGGGGCACTGAGGGGCTTCTAAATGTACTCCCTCACATGGCCCCAGGGGCTGGGCTAAAACCCAAGTCTGACCAGATTTTCCCCTGCCTAATGGGCCAGTGCCTCCCCCACAGCCTTGAAGAATGAGATAAGGCCACTTTTGTGGCCTGACAGGAGCTGTAGCCATCTCTCCTGAGAACGCCATCATGCTTCTTGCCCTTATAACTCTCACCTGTTTTGTGGCTCCCCCACTCCTCGCTGCTACCTTTCGGCCTTTGCATATGCTGTCCCCTCAGCCAGGAATGTCTTTCTTCCTTCTCCTCACATGGACAACCCCTATATACTTCTAGAGATGCAGCTCAGGGCCATCACCCCCTTCAGGAGACCATCCCAATGCCCGGGTTGGAACAGAGTCCTCCCCCATTACCTGCCCCAGCAGAGCCCAGGGTGGCCTCTATTGAACACATTGTCTGTCCCGTTTCTCACGGTGCATCTTACCCTGGGTCTGGTCAGAGTCTCCCCAGTGCTCAGTAGGAAAAGTTGGGTCAAACTGAGCTACACATTTTCAGAGCAATATAAGGAAAATATGAAGTGAGTTCAGTGAGTTCATATGTTGAGACAAGAAATGAGCTCCATGTGCCAGGCTTTGAGCCACGTGTATAGGAAGTGGTTGCTTTAATAGAATTACCGAGTAGAGTCAAGATTGATGAATCTTGTGCCTAGCAAATGCCACACCCAGTATTCAGTAATACCTTGAATGAATGAACGAATGAATGAATGATGAGCGGAGTACTAGAGGTAAATTCCAGCTGCCCTTACCCCAGTGAAACACTGACCATCCAGGAGTGACCAATTTTTAATCTCTTTATTAAAAAGTCATGATTGGAGGGGCGCCTGGGAGACTCAGTCCATTAAGCGTCTGCCTTTGGCTCAGGTCATGATCCCAGGGTCCCAGGATCAAGCCCCACATTGGGCTCCCTGCTCAGCAGAGAGTCTGCTTCTCCCTCTCCCACTCCTCCTGCTTGTGTTCCCTCTCGGCCAAATAAATAAATGAAGTCTAAAATAAAATAAGATGTCATGACTGGAAACTCCACTTCCTCTCCATTCTTCTTTACTATAATATATTCTCCAAACCTTAAAAACAGACTTTCTGTGTGACCAGAATCACATCTGCTCTCTTAGATCCTCGATCTATCTTGTTCTTTCTAAGAACAGGGACATCCCACCCTGTCCAGCTCCCTGCCCCTCACCTTCCTGCTTCCCACAGCTAGCCCTATTTGACCTCACCGAAAAGGTCGAGATCCTTCCCTGCTTCCCGAGACAGCCATGGAGAAGGCTCCCTTCCTATACTCATCCTCACAGGCCTTAGCTGTAAGCCTCAGCATTACTGCCCATGCTTTCCCTCAGGGAGCCCCCAGTCTGACAGGAAAGACTCCAGCCCAGCCCACCTCTAAAGAGAGGGGGATAGGAAACCCTAGCCTCACACACTCACCACAGAAGGAGCAGCTGTAGCTGGAGTCACAGAGAGAGATGGCCTTGGAGGCGCGGGGGAGGGTCCCTGCGCACCCTGTTCCCAGTGACCCAGGCAAAAGGCTTGCCAAGGGCCTCCTCCCACTGAAAGAAGCAATCAGGAGAACCACATGTGAATTTGCATAATATTTGCATTCAATTTGCTTCTGATTTACATAAGTCCGTTAGCCTGGGCCTTCTCTGGGACAGTGCTTTAGGTCCGTCCTGTCCTGGAAGATACCAGCCTTGTCCCAGTCCCTCTGAAGGCTCCTCTCTTAGCCTGCCCAGGTCCCCTGGGGAAGGAGTTGGGGGGCTGGCTTCCCAAGGGTCAAGCATGCCAGGCTGGCCAGGGTCCTGTATGAAGACACAGAGCTATGACAGCACCCAAGGAGAGGAGGGAGGGACAGGAAGGTGCCTGACAGTCTCCACATGTCTCCTCTTTCCACAGCCCCCTCCATGGCCCCTTCAGCAAATCACCAACAATGAGACAAGGGAGTGGGGATTCTGGCTGGGACAGACAACTCATGGAAGATTCCATGAAGCAAGTACTTGAGCAGAGCTTTCAAGGAAGAGTAGAGTGTGAACAGTAGAGGGAGACGTGGTGTGGGACAGAGGCTGCCCACCCACAGCAGGATTTAGTTTCTTACTCCACAAATGAGATGGATGGGCAGCCCGATGATGATGGTGGTGAAGACAGACACGGAGATAGACAGGAGAAAGAGATGCTAAATGATTGCTAAGTAGAAAATGATAGATAAAAGATACACAGATGACCAAGCCTGGCTAGGTGATGACGATGACAGGCAGACTGACAGATGCTTTGTGCCAGGTGCCAGGAATGCAGCAATGGGCTAAGCATGCCCCCCTCCACCCCGTGAGACTGACAAGCAAGCAATTAATTAAAATTCAGAGTGGTGAGCTCTGTGTTAGGGAGACATACAAATTGTTGCAGGAGCACAGTGGAAGGGACTATTAATTCAGCGGGAAAGGTGATGTGGAGAGCCGTGGAAGGGATGGTGTTATGAAAGGGTGACATTTGAACTGAGCATCCTGAAGGACACACAGAAGGGCACCAGCAGCAGAGGGTGCAGGGAAGAACGCTCCAGCCAGAGGAAAGGACCTCAGACACGGCACAACAGTGTGGATGAAATACAAAAAGGCCACGCAGAGAGAATTCAAGAACAGACAAGAAGACTGAACCTCGGGAAAGCAAACCGGGCCAAGGAGGTGCCCAGAAGAAGGACAACTTGCAGAGATCAGAAAAAAACCCTCTGAGCTGGAAAAGGTGACAGATGCTTTGTAGAAGCTACCTGTAGTTTCAAAGGGACACTGCTAAATTGGAAGGCTGGGGAGGCTGGGGTGGCTGAGGTGAAGAAATGATGTGGAAAGGAACTGGTAAAGGATGAGTGCGTGGATGGATGGATGGATGGATGGACAGACGGATGGAAAGTTCGATCGATTATCTACATATCATCTTTATAAATATCGGCTGAATTAAATTGGTGAATGGCCGGTTGCTGGAGGAGGGATGAGCATCGATGGTGGAAGAAAGGAGGGAAGGAAGGCAGGGAGGAAAAAGCAGGCTACCTGAGTTACTGACGTGGGTGAATGGATGGCCTGGGTGCGGGAGAGGAGCCTACTCATCTATGAGGAGATCTAGGAAATATGAAAATTGGTAGGGAAGACAATTTCTCACCTTGAGGGAGATGTAGAAATCCTATGAATGACAGGGGTGATGACAAAAGTTCATCTTTTTTTATAAAGATATCAGTTATTTACATGACACAGAGAGAGTGAGCGAGCACAAGCAGGGGAAACAGCAGGCAGAGGGAGAGAGAGAAGCAGGATCCCCACCAAGCAAGAAGCCCGATGTGGGACTCGATCCCAGGCTGCTGGGAACATGACCTGAGCCAAAGGCAGATGCTTAACCCACTGAGCCACCCAGGCGCCCTATGAAAGTTCATTTTTTTTTTTTAAGATTTTATTTATTTGACAGAGAGAGATCACAAGCAGGCAGAGAGGCAGGCAGAGAGAGAGGAGGAAGCAGGCTCCCTGCTGAACAGAGTCCGATGCGGGGCTCAATCCCAGGACGCTGGGATCATGATCTGAGCCGAAGGCAGAGGCTTTAACCCACTGAGGCACCCAGGCGCCCCGAAAGTTCATCTTTGACGAGAACTCATACTTTTGTGAAGAATGCCTACCTCTTTGCTTTGTTTCACTGGAATTTCTCAGAGATGTGAAACTCAGGTTGGACACCTGTAACTGCCTCAGGGGTAGCTGTAGAGACATAGGGACAGGAGATTCTGAAATGAAACCCAGCACAGGCGGCGAACTCCAGCTCTAGGAACAGCGTGATAACAGAATGGAAACACGTCCGAGGTATTGTCCCGGAGAATCCGGGAGAGGCCATCAGCATGGTCATCGGCGTGGCTCAAGTCCACAGCCAGCCGGTGACTGCACAGGCCTGACACACAGGTACCTTCCAGGTCAGACTGAGGGGAGGAGGAGAACAGAGTTAGTGAGTGACAAGGGTACGTGAAAGGACAAGTGAGGCCATGCACACACCTCTTAGACGGAAGCCACACAGATGTGCCCATCCAGGTGAGTCTGATCCAACCAGAGCTCGGCAGAGTGCACTGGGGGGGCTTCCTGGAGGAGGTTACACCTACACTTGGGTGAAGAATGGTGCCTTTTGCTGGGACAAGCACATCAAAGCAGGAGCAATTTGGTGAGCGAAGTAGAGGAGGCTGAGGGCACATGGAGCTGGAACATTATAAATTCAGTCAGGGGCCCACTGATTCTGAGGTCACCCTGTCTGTACTTCCGTTTGTACCATTCTTGCCACCTGAGGGACATGACCCTGTCCCCTTCCTTCCATCTACTCAATCTACCTGAAAAATCATCCCATCCTGGGAGTTTCCCGGGGTGAGGACGAGGCAGTAAGGGATGACCAGGAACCATGCTCTGGAAAGGCACACCCACAGCTGGAGAGAGAAGACTTTACCCATAGGACGGCTCCCACTGGAGCTCATGTGTCTTCCTGCACGTCTCGGGCCAGCTTGGCCACCTTCCCTTCCGCCTCTTCCCTAGGCTTCCCGGTCAGTGTGCCCCACTGCCCACATTCCTCCGCTCCACATTCCCTGGCCTCATTGGAAGGGAGACAGGTCTCCTCCATCCAGAAGAAACAAGGTTGGCTGTGTGATCTCAGTCAAGTCGGGAACCTCTCTGGGCCTTGATTTGTTTGCATATAAAACAAATTTAATAACCCCAGCTCTGCCTACCCCACGGTGCTCTAAGAAGAATGAGATGAAATGCAAACTGTCCCCTCACTATGCATCTGTTAAAGGTAAATGTATACGACACAATTACGTGAAGCTGATTTTTCAATTTCTTCTTTTTGCTCGTGGTAGTTTTTAATTGTTTTTACAGCAAATAAAAATTACTTCTTTAGTAAGGTCAGAACACTAAAGTTTGAAAAAAAAATCATTCTCAGGAACTGAGAGAAGTTTAATATTTCAGAGTTCAACAGGGGCATTTCCTGTTGTGCTGGTTCATGTGAACCATCATTCCTGTCACCGTCGTCATCCCTGAGTGGGGATCATCATCCTCACCTCACAAGGGAGGAAAGGGAGACCCACGAACACTAGGTAACTGGACCTGACCCCACTAGCCAGCTCCCCAGTGAGCCAGCACCCAGTGGTCTCCACGGTACAGAACAAACACACTTCTGTGTGACGTCTTCCTGGTGCGGACAGTGCTGACATTCAGTTTTTAATCAGCATGTGTGTCCAAGTGCCACGTATCTAAATAAAAATACAGCGAAACCTCAGCCATCTTGGACCTTTGATGAACACATTCATCCAGATGCCCGAGCTTCCAAATAGCTAACAAATTTAAGGATCAACGTTTTAAACATTTTTAGGTAATACTTAGAAATTATCCTCTAGAAGGGGTGCCTGGATGGCTCAGTGGGTTAAAGCCTCTGCCTTCGGCTCAGGTCATGATCCCGGCATCCTGGGATCGAGCCCCGCCTGCTTCCCCCCTCTCTCTGCCTGCCTCTCTGCCTACTTGTGATCTCCATCAAATAAATAAATAAACTCTTAAAAAAAAAAAAAAAAGGAAAGAAAGAAATTGTCCTCTAGAAAGAGGCCACTCCTCCTGACTGCTCCATCAGAATATATGGAAAGTGAGTTAGCCCTTCTTAATGTCTAACGGCAGCCACACTGATCCCAGCTGTCCCCGCGTGTATGCAAGGAAGCTCATCACATCCCTTTCTTCTCTGACTTCCACTTATCTCAATAAGAACAATCATTAAAAAATAATAATAAACATCAAAAAAAGAACAATCACAATAACTAACATTTATCGAGCACTCACCACATGCATTTTCTAGGTATGAACTCATGTCATTGTCTCCTCCTCTCCCCCCCTCAGATGTTGTTACTCCTGCCCTATAGACAAAGAAAGGGAGGCGCCAGCATCTCAATGACTTGCTCAAGGTCGTAGGGCTGGCCAGCAATGGGGTCAGAATTTGACTGTGTGTCTTCCAGCCCCAGCACGCATTTTCCCAAGCCCCCAAGAGGAGCTTGATGAGCAGAGACGCCTACCCCCACCCCCAACTCCACCCAGCATAGCCACGGCCTCGGCCTCAGAGAGAGCACAGCTTCCTCCAGAAACTCCACACAGCCTTCCCCAGGCCACCGGATGTTTCATGGAAACTCTCCTTTCTTCCCAGCTCCCAGCTCTTGCCACGGCTTAGGAAACTTCAAGATCCTCATTGCTTCTCCTGTCGGCCCTCCAGCCCTGCCAGTTCTGAACTTTATGCCTTTAGCCCTTTTCTGGCTCTCGACAAATGGAAAACAAAATCATTCTTAGGATTGATGTGTGTGTGTGTGCATGCACGTGTGTATGTGTGTGTGTGTGTGTGTGTGTGTCCCTAGAAAAAAAAATGACATTTTTGGCCCTTTCCTCAACTCTGGTTGCATAACACTGGAAGAGATGAGGGGCTGGACAGAAACTCATGGAGGTGGCCCCAGCCTCCTGAACACCCACCCCATCCTGCCGTGCACCACACAGCAAAGCCCTCGGCTGCCCAGTCCTTTCCCCTGCCCTTCTGCAGGGAATTACTGTCGCGGCCTCAAACCCAACCTGGAAAATGCAGCATTCCTGCCCACCTTCCAACCTCATCGCCCACAACTCCCTGGCACCAGCCCTTTTTTCCAGACAAACCAGGCTCCTCATTGATCTCAACACATGCTTCATGCTTTCCTACCTCCGTGCCTTTGCCCACACTGCTTCCCCTCCAGGACTGCCCTCCCTTCTCCTCTCCCTGCATCCAAATCTACCATCCTTCAAGGCCCTGCTGGAGACAAGTCCTTGTCAGGCCTGACTACCACTGGCTATGTGCTGCAGGGCTGGGAGCACTGTGACGAAGAAGGCAGGTGGGTCTGCTACCCTCAAAAGAGTCAGCCAAAAGCAATGGCACAAGGATGCCTGGGTGGCTCAGTTGGTTAAGCATCTGGTTAAGCCCCATATGGGTCTCCGTGCTCAGTGTGGAGTCAGCTTAAGATATTCTTTCCTTTGCCCTCTGCCCCTCCCCCCCACACTTGCTTTCTCTCTCTCTCTCCCTCTCTCTCTCTAATAAATAAACAAAATATTTTTTTTAAAAAAAGCAATTGCACAATTACGAATGGTGAGAAGCTTCCCTGCTCCACCTCTGCTCACACCCCCTCCGCCCCGGGGGCCACTACCACGGCCTAGCCGCTCTCAGTAATAATACCAGCCTCCCCTTTCCAGCACCATCTCCATTTATGAGATTCTCTCAGACCTTTAAGGTCTTCAGCCAATGCCTGCCTCCTCTGCGGAACCTTCCAGAATCCCCCGTCAGACACAATAACTCCCTCTGAACTTACCCCCTCCCCGCCGCCCTGCGCTGTTTGAGGTGAACCCTCTCCATGGGCAGCCCTGTTCTGATCTCATCACGGCACTTGCACAGTGGATGTAATTCCTGATCCCCACAGCCCTAGGGCCTCTGACCACAATCCCTTTCCACTCAGCCCAGTGGGCCACACAGAGACCATGGTATTCTGCACGCACTATGTCGTAGCCCAGTTTGGAAGCACACCAGTGAAGCCATGATGTTTCTAGGGCCCGTCTGATGTTGCAATGTGCTGCTGGTCAAGAATTACATGTCTCAGTGTTAACTGCACAGATCAGAAGTCTGCGCTGAGCAGTGTCATTCCTATGGTTAAAGCTGGATCGTTTTGAATTTTTAAATTTTGCTCAAAAATTTCACCTTAGTTTTCTGATATCTTTTTTTATTTAAAGATTTTATTTATTTATTTGAGAGAGAGAAAGTGAGAGAGAGCATGAGAAGGTCAGAGGAAGAAAGAGACTCCCCGTGGAGCTGGGAGCCTGTTTCGGGACTCCATCCCAGGACTCCGGGATCATAACCTGAGCCGAAAGCAGCTACTTAACTAACTGAGCCACCCAGGCACCCCGTTTTCTGCTATCTTTTTTTTTTCTCTGATATCTTTTTAATAATGCGTCTGTGGGTCGCTTAACAGACAAAACACCCTGTGGTGACCAGTCACAGCTTCGGCCAGCAGAACTCATTCTGCTGTCTCCCGCCGCCTAAAGGGTTCCGGAATTGGAACAAAGAAAAATGTTTCCATTAATGACTCTTGTTCAAAGATAGTTTGGTAGGACAAGGTAAACTCAGTGTGGGAAAGGCCATATCAGGGTAAGGTAGTGTTCGTTCTAGAGTAAAAAGAGGAGAAAGCTCAATCAAATTCTGTAATTATGACAAACCCTGGGGAGGGCACGGGACCTCACAAAGATAATGAAAACTGAGTCACATTCTCATGCAATCCTTGTGTCTCAAAACTCCTGAAGAAACCGTTCGATTGTCCTGGGGTGTTAGGTCCTCAGGGGAGGCTACAGCCCCGTCTGAACCAGAACAGATGGGCATGTGAGCTGGTGGGACGTAGAGAACCTTTTGCTGCTGAGGGAAGGGGCGGTGTGGTGTTGCTGTCAGCCCAGCCTTCTCTCGATGATGATCCCACGAGATGACCACCCCAGCACCTGCGGGCAGGTGTGCCCAGGCAGCCATCGGCCTCACTGAGGATCAGCTGCTCTACTCAGCTCATTGCTTAGGCAGCCACTGTCCCAGGTGGCAGGACACTGGGTTCTCACATCAGAAGGGCAGGTCCTCGTGGTCCGAGGAGTCACCTCCCTCAGTGGCCTTGTGTTGGGAACCCTCCACACCCATAGCTACAGGCAGAGCGCGCTCAAGAATCATCCAACAGACCTGCCACCGAAGGTCCAGATGTCATGGAGGAGGAGGACGCAGCTGGAAGCCCAGGCTTCCTCTAGGGTGGAAGGACCCCCTCCTGCTGCTACCAGCCGGACACCTCTCCAGGGAACTGTCGCTACCTGCAGGACTTCTCGTGGGTGAATCAAAATACAAAAGCCAATCATTGAAAGAGAAGTAGGACTCACAGAGCATTGAAAAAGAGGTCCTTCTGGAGAATGGGAAGCTCTAGAAGGTCACAGTCATTATTAGTAATTATTATCACAATTATTGACTTGAGGAGGAGGAACAGAGAGACTCACCGCATCCTCACAAAAGAAAGCAAACAGTCTGGTGCCCAGCCAATGTCTCGAGCGTGGAAAATGGGCTGTTGGAGAACTTGATTCCTTCCATCTCGCTAGGAACCTCCTTCCTCCAGTGGGTTAACCAGGAAACACTGAACATGGTCTCAGGAGAGTCCCCACAATTAAAGCAATGCAATCACCACACCTAGAAGGAGCTTGTGATAACTTTCCATAGACAGGCAGGGAAATTGCCTATGGTATATGATAATATATCTAGGTCTCCTGAATAAAAACAAACAAACACCCGCAAGGCTATATAATTCAGTGGGTGATCAGAACACCAGTGCAGATAAAGCCACAATCCCTCTTGTCCAAAATTAAAACAGGATCTCCAAAAAATTAGAGGCTAGATGAAGTCAAGTCTTGAGAGCTGCTAAATATGAAAGTGAGTGTAGATGGGGTTGGCATGCTATCCTCTCTCTACTTCTGTATACATTTGAAATGTCCATAAGAAAAAGCACTTAGCAAGTGTTCCCCCCAAATTCAGAGGTTTGTTACAGCTACTGCTTCTACTCTTTTTTTTTTTTAACATTTTTTTTAATTTGATAGAGAGAGATCACAAGTAGACAGAGAGGCAGGCAGAGAGAGAGAAGGAAGCAGGCTCCCTACCGAGCAGGGTCCTGGGATCATGACCTGAGCCAAAGGCAGAGGCTTAACCCACTGAGCCACCCAGGCACCCTGCTCCTACTCTTTAAATACTGTTGAAGTCTTTGTGGTTTAGGTCTACTCATTACATCAGGCTTAGAACTACCCTCTTTGTAGTATATGCAAAATATACTGCCAGTGGTGGCTTCAGGAAAAAAAGGGAAAGGAGGGAGGGGAGGGAGGGACGGAGGAGAAGGGGAAGGGGAGGGCACCGGCAGAAGGCGCGTGAACTTTCACAGGAGTTGGACAGAGCTCCCATCCCAGCTCTTCCACGCTCTAACTGTGTGACTCTGGATAAGTGTGTGGTACTCTCTGTGCATAGATTTCTTCTGGAAAACTGGGATATTGTTCCCCCCACAGGCTTGTTGCAAAGCTAAAACTGAATAATAGATGTTGAGTACTTGGCACATAGTAGGCACTTAAGAAATCCTGACTATGACTACTTTATAAAGATAAGCACTTTACAAAAGAGACACATTCAGGAAATTCTATGCTTTACAAAAGAATTCACCACAGGGTCCCTTTAAGCCCCCAGCCCCGCTAGTGCATTTTAAACGGGATTGAGTTAGCAGAAACCCATTTACACATAACTTTTCAAGAACGGCAGCCGCCAAGGCATTAATGAAGGCAGAGGATCTACGGAGAGAGCTCCCTGGGCAGACTGTCTCAGATCCTGTCCAGCAGGATTCTCTGAAAGCCTGGAGCCTAAAAACATCTTCTCTGAAAGCCCACAAAGACCCACTGGCTTGCCCTCCGGGAAGCCTTTATTCCATGCATATTTGGAAGGGCCGTGGCAGCTCCAGCTATGGGTCCAGGCTGACGCAAACAATAGAAATAGGCTAACAACGTTCGCTAACATTTACTGAGGGCTTCCTACATGAAAGGCACCGTGTTAATTCCCATGCAGTATCCCGACAAGGCAATAAAAGCTAATGCCTGTGTAACCACAACAAGGGCTTCCAGGTGAAGGAAGTTCCTATAATGCTCACAAAGATCTTACAGGGTATTCTGATCTCTACTGGTTGGTTTGGTTTGGTTTGGTTTGTTTGTTTGTCTGTTTCAGAGAAACTGAGGCACAGAGTAGGTAAGTCATTATGCACAAGGTTACCCTGCTGTAAATGATGGATTATGAGAACCCGCTGCTCTGGAACCCACCCCATCACAGATCCCCGGCTGCATGCCCCACCTCCCCTCCCCACCAGCCCTTCATCCAGCAGCGACAGGACTGCGGGGCAGAGGGGACCCTCGGGAGGCACTGCCCCTCCTTCTGCCCCCTCCCCATCTCACTTAGCCCTCCACAAGCTGTTGTCAATTGCAGTGAAGTATTTACAGCAACCAGCGACCGCTGCCACCTCTGGCCACGTGGGCTATAATTTGATGCTCAAGCTGTTAACCAGCCGCTTTTGAGCACTGAGCTCTTCATACATGAGTGTCTCTCCCGAGAGCCAGGCTGGGCTGCCTCTCGGCTGCTCCTGACGCTTGCACACCTCTCCTGCTGGCCCCAGGCGTGCACACATGTGCACACATGCCAAATACGCCATCACACACAGACAATTCCTCATGTGCAATTTTCACCACAAGATGATCCGAGTTCACTGATCAGACCCCCAGCACACATGATGGGCAGCAGACTCCCAGCCCACCCCATCCACCCACCTCCTGCCATCCACACCCAAGACACGGCAAGGTAACCGCTTGAAGATATTCCGTGTAAAGCAGAATGCACATGGGACCGGCTACTAGTCATGCCTATCCCATATATATTCCCACAAAATACATTCTCCCCATATAATTGTTTATGGGGAAACTATCCACATGCTCAACTCCGCATGACTGTAACCAGAAAAATACTGAATAGATATCCTCACTTACTTGTGCTAGATGCCCATGTCACCAGGATGTACACGTTTCTGATCACTGTTGTAACTAGGTGTTGGATATATAGGGAAACCCACTGTTCTCTCTCCTTCTGCGTATGTTTGGTGATGTTCATCCTGGTGCATGTACCTGACTCCTTGCCTCTGTCAGTGGGCCAGGGCCTGTGGGAGCCGTGGAGCGGGGTAGGAGCACGCTAGCACGTCTACCTCTATGTGTCTGTTTGTACAAAGCAGACCCGGCACTTCGGCTCCGTTGCTGGCCCTCTCCTTGGGGAGCCTTTGCAGCATGGGGCTGCTCTCCGCTTAGCTAGCCAAGAGCCAACACATCATGGAAACCAGACCCCCATGCCACCCTCTGTGAGTGTAGCCACGAGGAGGGGGCAGTTCTGAACACGGCAAGGGAGCAGGGGATACGGCAGGGAAATGAGAGGGGATGGGGGCTCTGAGGGCAGAGGAAGAAACTCAGGTCCATCAGCCCAGGGGAGAATATAGTCGGGAACACGTGCTCATCCTTAATCTCCAAGGAGATGGCCCAGAGCTGCGGAAGCGGACCGACTGAGGGTCTGAGGAGGACGCAGGTCTCCAGCCCCTGTGAGGCCCTCTGGGTCCTCATGTCTAGGAGGACAGGGATCAGCCTCAGCCCCCTCCAGGGAGGTTCTGAGGTAGGGTTCTGAGGTCGGAGATCCCATGTGTGTAGACGACAGAGTGAGCCTGCGCCGAGGGAGCGTACCACAGCTGCCCTCTTACAGATTTCAGACTGGGCACAGAGACAGGCCAAAAAGCTCAACGAAGAAGGAAAGACGGGGAAAAACAAGGGACGGTAGAAGGGCTGTCTGAGTCCCCAGGATGAGAAAACTGGGCTCCCAAGAGACCCAAGCAGTTCTGAGAGCTTCAGAGACTGGAACCCTTGCAGCAGGAACCAGGTAAGGACTCAGGGGCCCAGGGTCACTCCCACAGCTTTCACGAGCCACTGAGGAAAATCGAGTCCTGCCCGACATGCTTATAAGCTGCTGCCAGTCCTCGAGGACCCCTTCCCTGGGGGGCCTGGGCTGTGCAGGGCAAGGGCATGGGTGAGCATACCGCCCTCAGCAGACCATGCAGCAGGACCTGGCTGCAGGCCCATCGAGAAGCGGGAAGCCAGTGGGAGAGAAGGAAGAGCAAACCTGAGTGGGGGCAAGGGAGCAGACGGCCCCATGGTATCAGAAGATGGGAGTTCAAGTCCTCCTGCTATGCACCGGGCAGACCCGCAACAATCATGAGACTTCTCTGCGTCTCTTCTGGGAAACAGAGGCTGCAAATGCCCTGTGAGGACTAAATAAGACTGTGGGGGTGAAAAGGTTTTCTAGGGAGGTCTCTGAGCACCCTCACTTTTCAAGACTGCCAGAAGGGGAGAAGTCACGGGACAGGATGGAGATGACAGTGAGTGGTTATCTGCCAACAAGGAGATTTTACTATTCATATTCACATATGCCTCTGTGTCCTGCTTCATCCCACAAAGCATTTGAGGTGGCTGAGAGGGAAAAATCTCTGATAGACCGACTATGGGACAGACAGGTGGACAGAGGAATGAAGACAAAAGCAGGAAGAGGGCAAGAGACCTCTAGAGAAAGAAGTCTTCCATTCAGCTGCTCAACTCAACATTTGCTTACTAAGCATCTGCTGTGTTTAGTTTTAGGTGACCTTACCCAGGGGCAGAAGTGTGGCAAATGTGAGTATCCCTTCCCCAATTCCTTTGGTCTTGCACACACAACTAGAGACTGTTTCCCAGTGTCCCTTGAAGTTGGGTGGAGCCATATGGCTGGGTTCTGGCCAAAAAAGTGGTCAGAGTGATATCAGTCACCTTCGACCTGGCCCTTTATAAAAAACACTCCCCCAGAATTTTCTGACCACTCTCCTCCTCTGCATTTAGAAGACCCATGGAGGATGTCAAGGACCTAGAACCAGGGTCTACAACCTACAAGGGGTCAATGGGAGAATCTGGTACATGGAAGTTCCATAAATTTGGCTGGGAGAAATTTTTTCTTTATTTTGACATAGCTCTGAACTGAAATTCAGCATTTTATTCAATTATGAAAGGAAGCCAAAAACCACAGCAGTTTTCCCCATACCTGTAATTTTGCCGCCCACAGAAATTGCAGGTATTTTTCTACATTGTGTTAAGTTGTTGCAGTAATAGCAAAAGGTCACTTATATTAAGAACATTCTGAGGGGCGCCTGGGTGGCTCAGTGGGTTAAAGCCTCTGCCTTCAGCTCAGGTTGTGGTCCCAGGGTCCTGGGATCGAGCCCCACATCGGGCTCTCTGCTCGGAAGGGAGCCTGCTTCCCTTCCTCTCTCTCCGCCTGTCTCTCTGCCTACTCGTGATCTCTGTCTGTCAAATAAATAAATAAAAATCTTTAAAAAAAAAAAAAAAGAACATTCTGAAATTGTCCTGTTAATCCCATTGCTATTTTTTTATTTAACTTGTCATGTTATTATTATGTCAAAAATGTATTCTATTGTTTTATTACACATTCTATTATATCACAAAACTTAGAAATATTTTGATACTTGAACGTCAATATAATTGGTTTCTATTGTAGTCCTGTGAACTGGATTTTATGCATGGACAAATCCTTAATCTTAGGGGTTCATAGGCTTCAATAGTCTGCCCAAGGGGATCCATGGCACAAAAGAGATGGGAAATCCTCCCCCTAGAAAATGATGCAGTCCCAAGAGAGAAGGCCCTGGGTCCCTGAATGACTGTCTGGAACAAAGTATCCCCCATTGGCTCCCACCACCAGCATTTGGATTATGAGATGGATTTTAAAAATCTTTATTTGTTAAACTCCTAAGACTACTAAGACTTTGAGAACACTTACAATACAGAGGGGAGTCCTTGTGACCACAGTAGGAATACAGGACAGACCTCTCAGCCTACGTTCACTGTGGACTCATTCTTAGCTCTCCTAAATGCCCTCGTTCATAAAGGATGGAATTCCCAGGATGCCCTTCCCTCACACCCAACCTTCTACCATGGCAGTTCTCGCAAACCTTTCAGGCCAAGCTCAAATGCCACTTCCTCCGGGAAGTCTCATGGGCCTCCTCTCCCCTCACAGAACCTATTGGACCTGACCCAAAGCACCAAGAGTCAGCAACATCAGCCAATGAGCTTCCCCAAAGGTAGGCAGTTTCCCTCCCCACTCTGTTCCCCAACCTACACCCCAGCCCTACAGCGAGTGCAGTCCAGGGTTGCCCAGCCACAGTAGGCCCAGGAAATATTTGCTCCATGTGGCAGGTGGGTGGTCAGAGAACAGTGTGTCTGATTTGCCTCTGTTCCCTCAGCCTGGTCCAGGTGTGCACAGAGTCAGCATGTTCAAGAAAAATATGGGATAGGGTGGCAGGGAGAGGTAGTGAGCTAGTGCTTTCCCACCTTGAGGCTGCAAGTTTCCTTCTCAGAGGTTATTTCTGCCCAATCTGCATTTTACACCAAAATATCTTATCATCTGGGTCTCTGTCGTTTGGGTAGCCAGGTGAGACGAGAAGTCAAGAAGGAGTTAAAAACAAGATGTGTCCTCTCCTACCCCACATCTCTGGTGGGTCCCAGCTGAGTCAGCTCTTTGTCCACACCCTTGAAAGCCACTCCCTCCACCCATCCCCCTTCTTCTTCCAGCCTGTCCCACCCCCAATAAGCATTTGCAGCTTCTGCCCTTGGGCTCTGAGCATTCATCATCTCTGTGCAGCTCTGGAAGCCCAGCCCTGCTTCCTGGACAGATGCTGCTTGGTGGGAGAGTGGGGATGGTGGGAGAGGGTGTTGAACAGCCCAAGCTCCTTAGGGAATGGGAATGAACTGACCTTGAGTAAAGGTCCCTCCCTCCCTTCCGGATATCTTACTACATTGTTGCTCACGGGGGCCTCCAGATCCTGCCTTGGGTACTACTGTGCCCACTCCCTCCCCTGCCACCCTGGGCTCCAGAGACCCTTACCACTCTATTAAGGATCGAACTTCTGAATAATATTAACTCTGGTTGTCTCTGGGAAGTGACACTTTAGGAGAACTTCCAGACCCATGATTGATTCATTTACTATGTGCCAGGCCTTGCTCTATGTGCCAGGAACAGTGTGATGCCTAAGATTTAAGTCCTGACCTCAAGGAGCTCTCAGTCTGGCGAGGGAGATAGGGCAGTAAGCAGAAAATAATACACCACGGTAAGTTCTTTAAAAGCTCCAGGGGTGGTAGGAGCCCAGAGGATAGGATCTAAGCCCATGCTTGGGGAATAAGGGGCAGAAAAGAGGGAAGGCTTCCTGAAGGAGGTGACACCTGAGTTGGAAGTGAACCAAGTAGCAAAGGGGAGAGGGGACAAGCAGATGCATGAAACAGAGCATCATTGGCTTTGGGCTTATCAAAGGATAGACTCATAGACTGTTAGAATCTTTTTTTTTTTTTTTTTAATGAACAGCTATTGGGATGCCTGGGTGGCTCAGTTGGTTAAGCGGCTGCCTTCGGCTCAGGTCATGATCCTAGCAACCTGGGATCGAGTCCCACATCGGGCTCCTTGCTGGGGGGGGGGGGGGGAGCCTGCTTCTCTCTCTGCCTCTTCCTGCCACTCTGTCTGCCTGTGCTCTCTCTCTCTCTCTCTGACAAATGAATAAAATTTTCAAAAAAAAAAAAGATTTAAATGAACAGCTATTTATTATACCAGAAGCCAAGCAAGGTAAAGAGATCTCAGAATTGAAGGGCTCTCATATGCCAAAAGCCAGCTTGGCTTCCATACCCTACTCTTAAGGGGCAGACCACCTCTTCCAAGGCAATTTCCAACTCCAAGGGCTTGGGGAGAAGAAAAGAAGTGTAAAGACGCCCAGGGTGTCAGGATGCAGTGTTCCAGGAGCTCTCAGGGGGCAATGGTCTTGAACCCTGGCTCCCTGAGCAGCCGTGACTGGAATTCCCAATGGTCAGAGCTCTGAGTTGAACAGGAAGTAGTTTGGGGTGATAGCTACTGTCCCAACAGGTTCCAGCCTAGCAGAATTGAGCGATTCACCTCCAAATTACACTCTTCAACTCTTCTCAAAGCCCTCGCTGTTCCTCCCTCAGAGCCCCTATTACTCTTTTAATTAGATATGTGTCTGTGGATTTCCTCCTCTCCTCCACTAGATCACCAGCACCCTGAGGCCAGGAACAACATCTGTTTTATTCTGCACGGTATCCTCGGTGCTGGGCAGAGACCAGGCACAAAGCAGTCATAAACGCCTCCTGAAATGACCTGAGACTGACCGGCGAATGTGGAAGGACAGTCCCGCAGATGAGGGCAGCCTGGTGATGAGCTCATTTCATTTCCCCAGCCGGGACACTGAGCCCAAGAGAGTGTAGAGTTGCCCGATGACAGAGCTACCAATGGATACTGAGGTGGGAGTGGGGAGGGGGTTGCAGCCAGGCTTGTCACAGAGCTGGGAACACAGACACAGAAAGGCCTGGCCCTGGTCCCCCAAATGTCCCAGTCTCCTCAGAATCAGTTCCCTTTACCAACCCTCCTTTCCCACCCTCAGTCACCTTCTCGGCCTTGTAAACTCCTGCAAAACACTCCCAACGGAAAACACTTCCAACCGAAGTCCCAGAAGTGGCCTAAAGGGCCAGGGAGTAGGAGGGATGGAGCAGCGACCAGTGGAGAGTGGAGGCGGGGAGCCCAGCTTTGGCGCCAGATCTAGGGGACCTCCAACAAGGACTGGACAGTCCTGGCAGCCAACCTCTGCAGGTGAGCCTTAAGGGCGAGAGCACAGAGCCCGCCGGGTTAGCCCAAGCACACCTGAGAGCACGAGATCGACCCCGCCCCTCGGGCGGTTTAGGATCACTCCCGAGCGCAGTCAGGCTCGCTCAAAGCTGAGCTGCCCCGGTGAACGTGGGGTCATCCCTCTCACCCGAGGCCGGCCTGCTCGGGAGCGAGAACGTCCTGGTTTGCAGAACCGGCCTCTAAGGGAGGGTCAGACCCGGGCGGGGGCGGGGTCACCGCGGTGAGCGCCGGAGACGCTCCCGGCACTTTGGGGCCAGCGGCGCCCCCAGGTGGCAGGGCCCCGCCTGCGCTCGGGATCCGGGTAGGGAGGGCTTCTGGAACCTCGCTCCTCTCGCCCTTGGTCAGGGAGCCTCGCGGACTTAGTCCTGGGCTTCGCCTTTCAGAAGTTTCTTCCGCTTCCGAATATTCTCTGGGGCTCTTTCTGTTCACAGAATGCAAGTGGGTGCGCGAGCGCATCTGACAGCAAGCAAGAACCCTAGACGCTAGCGCAGAGGAGACAAGACGCCCCTCCAAGTCCGCCCCATTTCCAGGGTAAGGAACCACAGAGCCTGGCCCTGACCCTCCCGGCTTTCCCCTTCTTCTAGGTCTCTGTCCGGGCCGACACCCACTCTTTGGATGTGTCTCTGAGAGAAGCCATCCGACCCCCAGACACCTCCCAGGCTTTGGGTGCTTCTATTACAACCCCACAAAATCTGCAGTTCTCCAGCTTGGGTCTGGGACAGGGACCCTGGGGAGGGAGCAGAGCCACAGTGGCTCTGCTCCCCACTCTGGCTTTAGGACTGTTCTCCCTATACCACCAGCTGTCCATGGTCCAGTTCCCAGTTCCTGTGCAGGGCCCTGCCTCTCCTGCCTCCCGGGAAACACTCAAACACCCCCCTAGAGGTTTCCAGGAAAAGGGGGGCAGGGCAAGGTGAACAGGGACAAGAGTAAAAGGAGGTGGGGTAGAGGCTCCTTTTCATATTCTGGGCCCATCTTCTACTCCATGCCTCCCTAGCCCAGTGCCAGACACACATGGGACAGGGCTGAGATGCTACCAGCTAGGAAGTCAACTTCCCATTCACCCACACTCCTGTCTTCACAAAGGAGACAAGCTCATGCAGGACAGGGGAACCCAGGCATCCACACCCCCTTGACCATCTATCTGACCTGTCTCTGGTCCTGCCTGAGGAGGAGAAATCCCAGGGTCTTGGGTGGAAGCCCCTTGGGTCCAGAAAGGAGGGAACTGTGTCTTTCCCCTTGCCCTTGTAGTGGAAACCCGAAGGAGTCAGCCACTTGGTCTGCATCTCTGGGAGTCCCCGCATAACCTGTGGTAGGCTAGCACTGTCCCATCCTGTACCCTCACTGCAGAGAGAGCCCAAAGAGGAGTGAGAACTGCAGTAAGCTAGAGGGAGGAGCTGGGAGGCGCTTACTGACCCGGGACTCCGGAAGGTGAGTCCAGACTACTGTATTCCAGCTCCATTTCTCAGACAGAGAAACTGAGGCTCGTTGAGGGTGGAACTACTGGCCTGACATCACAAGACAGTCAGCACCCTGGCTAGAATCACGACGCGTCTCTCCTTCTCCCCTTCTCAGCTGCCAGTATTAGATAATTAATTGTCTTCAGGGTAGGTATTAAACGAAGACTAAGAAGGAGGGGGAAAGAGGCATCAGATCTCTGGTAACTTCCAGGCTAGTATAACTCAGAATCCTTATTGCTGCACGCCTCTCACGCACACACCCTCTAACACTCTCCTCCCCTACCCTCCTCCACACACAGGCCAACCCTCCCCCAGATCTCTACCTCCCAAAGCCCAGAAGCTCAGCCAACACTTCCCAACCAGGAAGGAATGGCTCCAGATGGCCCCGATTTTCTTGATTTTCTTCATTTATTCCCCACTGCCTAAAAGGTTTAGAGTCCAAAGGGGCACAGGAAGCAAGGCTTGGACAAGCCAGGTGGGCCGACTGGCTGACAGATTCACCAACAACAGACTCGAGGAAGTTGGGAAGGAGAGACGCTACTGCCTCGGAAAACTGAAAGGAAAAAGGTGACTGACTGGAAAACTATAACCACCACCCCCCAACTCCTTCCCCATAATCAAGTTGGTGCCCAACCTTCTGCACAGCCTGGGGCTGGAGGAGCAACTCAGCTGCCTTCCCCGGCCCAGCAAGTCAGACTACGGCGGAGCCCATGATGCTGCTGCTCGCCCACACTCCCCACTCTCCTCCTGACTGCTGCCAGCACCTCGTTCACTTTAGGGCAGCGGATTTCATGCCCTGATTTATCTGGATAATTGACTGCTCTCCCACATCTTGATCTCAACTATGTTCACATCCTGCCTCTGGGAAGGAAGAAAGGTTCAGAAGCAAGCAATCCATAACCCAGACAATACTTGAGGTTTCCCTAGAGTACAAGGGGAGATGCTAGATTTTTAGTTTCCTCAGAATATCTAGCCTAACGCTTCAATTTTCAATGCCTGTGTGGAGAGGCATCGGGCTCCAACTTTACAGCAGCTTCCTGCTGAGTGAGCTTGGGCAAATTCTACCCCTACCCCTCCTCCAGACCTGTTTGCCCATCAGCTGAATGTCAGACTTGAAAACCTTGCACACTCCGGAGTTACTGGCTCTACAAACTGCACCCACCCTCTGGCTGCAGGAGGGTAGTTTCCTGGAAATGGAAGGGGAAAGTTCCCCAGGAACGCAGACCTAGTCCCTAGGTGCAGGCTGGAGGGAAGGAGGCTCAAGGCCCCTGGCTCGAGAGCAGGTCGGAAGGAGGCCAGAAAATGGGCTACTCTAGAACAACCTGGAGCCATCCTGAACCGAAGGTAGGCTAAGAGGACTAGACGTCAGCAGGAAAGGGAGAAAGCAGGAGCATCAGGAGATCTGTGCCTCTCAGCACCCTCACTGGCTGCTTCTCGTTCCCAGCCTTGTGGTCAGTGGGGAAGGAAGTAGGGGGAAGACTGACGGCCCCAATCTTGACTCAAAGAATAGGGAAAGAGGCTTAACACTGAGTCCTCCTCATCTACACCCCTGCAGAGACCCATTCCTAACCCTTCCACCCCAGTCCTTCACACCCACACCCCTCCAGCCTCTGCTTCAGACACCCAAGGAGTGGGGACCACAAGCTGGGACTCACACTGATACAGTCACAAATATACGTGTTAGCACACACAGAATCAATAACAAATATCCCTCCCCAAGCACAGTCACCCACGCACGATGACAGGCTCAGGTCCGCTCTCATGCACAAACATATACACAGTCACAGACCCCAAATATCCAAAAAGCACATACACACCTCTGGGCTGTGATACCTGGTACCATCATCATGAAGTAGAAACTCTTAAAACACCAGACTTTTTTTTTTTTTACCTCAAATATGGTGGTAATCGCTTGTATTGCCTGTCTTTTGGTTCTCAACTAAAGTTAGATTGAGTGTAATGATGATAGGCAGATGTTCCTTGTTTGTATCTCTGGCACAATGCCCGGCACACAGTAGGTGCTTAATAAATACCTGTGGAGAGGTATTTATTGAGGAAATAAATACCAGAGGAAAGAGAGAAAAGAGAGGAAAGAGATCTCCAGCACCGGAGGTGAAATCACTTGCCTAAGTTTGCTCCTTACCAGGCAACTCCTCCTCAAGCAGAAAAACTGTTCTTGGACACAGACTAAGCCCTGACGCTTAGAATGGCCTCAGAATCAGATTCTGGCCTCAGAATCTCCAGGTGAGCAACAGAGGAACGGACGGATGGAGGTGCGGGGTATGCAGATCAGAGCTGCTGCCCGGAGCGGATCAGAACCCGGAGGCGGCCTAGCAGCCTATGCGCCCTTGCATTGCTAGATCGGAAACCCATGGGTTTGCAAGAGGACACTCAGCATGGTCATCGATCCTCCCGCTTGCCTGGGGCTCCACAAAGCGTGACTGGCCAGACCCGCCAGGACGTTGGGAACTGGGCGAAAAGCCAGCCCTCCGAGCCCTGGGATCCGACTCCTTGTACAGGGAGTCCAGGTCTTTGGAACCACTCCCGGACTCCGCAACTGATCCGGGGTGCGATCTCGGCCTGGTCGCTTCCGCTCCAGCGCAGAAAGTGGCTCCTGCCGTCTGGCTCTGAGGCTAATTTAAGCGATAACCTCACCAGCAGCCCTCTTTGACTGGGGTAACTCGTGGGGAAGCAAGAACCGGCTCATAAAGATGGAAACATTTTCGTAGAACTCTGCACTTGAGACGTGAACCCACAGGGCCCAGGAGAAAAGGTGACCCTGCCGGCAGAGAAGGACCGAGGTGGGCGGCCCGGGGTGGAGGATCTCCCCACACCCAGCAGGGTACCCGACAAGTCGGCACCCGAATGGGATGGGGCATCTAAATCGAGGAGTCCTAGCAGGCACCGACACCTGCCGGGGGGAAAGGGGCGCGAAGCGAGGGCACCCTGGAAGCGGCAGGAATTAACGTGGACAATAAGACCCACTCCTGTACCCTCAGCGCCCCCACCCCTCCACACACAATTTGGCAGTGTCTGCCCAGATCACTTGAAATATGCTTTTCAAGGCAGTGTGATTTTTAGGAAGGGACAGAATCAAAGGGATGTATTTAAATATATTGTTCCCCCAATAATTTGTCTTTTCCAGTCCTAAAATCCGTCCAACCGCAATTCCAACGATACTTCTGCCTGCGTAGACAGAAATGCCCCGGAAGTGAGACCAGTCTAAGGAGATTTCCCAGCATTAGGGAAACAACCCAGACCTACAGAGCCCGGATTTCCGAAGGGGAAACGCGTGAGACCGTGGTAGCCGCAACTATGCGCATCTCCCCAGCCGCTCCTGCGGGGTCCGCTGCGCACCCTTCGCCACCGCGCATCTCCGAATAGCGGGAGGGCGGGGGTGAAGACCGGGACCCAGTCGACGCCCTCCAGGAGTACGAAATTGCGGCGAGGAGGCTGTCCCCGGCCAGCAGAAGGGCACCCGGCGTAGACCCCCGCCACCAAGGAGCAAACCGAAGACGCAGACTGCTAGCGAGTTCCGCTCAGAGTCCGTGTGGAGCGAAAAGAGAGCGCTCGGCGGACACCCGGTACTCGGAGCTAGGAACCCAGCGCGGGTGAGAAACAACCCCAAGGATGTCGGCGCCCAGGGCAACCCGGGGACGCAGGCACCGGAGGAAAGCGCCTGGCTTCGCAGCCGTCCGATGCGTCTCGGCCTGGCCTCTGGCGCCGCTGCAGGGTCCGGCCGCCCTGCTCCCTCGTCTGGGAAAGGAGGCGGTGCCCGCTCCGCCCCGCGCGGCGCCGCGCCCACCAGCTCGCGGAAAAATTCGTTGCGGAAACTAGAGCTAGGAACCTCTATCCTCCCTTCAGCTTTCTGTGTTGGTACGTGTCTATCCGACCTTAAAGAACGGAATCATCACGCTCCGAAACTCCAATTAACATTTGTTTTGCTCTCAAATACCCTGATTGACGAAAAGCTTAGGAGGCTGAATTATCTTGTACGACCTCTTCCCACCTCAAGTTCTCTTTCACCGTTTCTCCATAAATCTCAGAGCTCCATCCCCGAGGACAAATGTGAGCTGGGTCTCATCATCCCGGTTGGTCCTCCTTGGACACACCTCCAGTCCTTATCCTAGACAACCTCTGGAACCACGTAACGTAATAATTTAGGCACAAACCCAGACTCGCCTCTCTTCTCTTTGGCGGGATGCGCGGGGTATGAATTAAATCCCGAATCCGGTCCGTAAAGACCCTATGCGAGCTGCCTGCTCCAACCGCTCGAAATCCTAGGAGGCACGCTCCACACTCAAAATCTTTTCTCCCTTTCTCTTGCAGGGTCCCTCGTTTAAACAGCGTCGGCGCCTTTATTCGCCTGACCCTAGGCGAAGGAAAACCCGCCCGATCGGTCATTGTCTGGTCCGCGACCGCCCCCGCCCCCGCCCCAATCAGTGTCACAAAAACGCCCCTTTCAACGGATTCCAAACCCTCTTCACCCGGGCTCACCGAGCCTTCAACTTCATTAAGTGCGCGCTACGGCGGCTCTGGAGGAGGCGAAGTTTAAATCAACCCGAGCGGAGAGGGAGGAGGGGTGGGCCTGGGGAGGGTTGCTAGTTGAAGGGGAGAGAGAGAAGTGTTTTTGAAAAGGGGAAAAAAGTCATCAGGGGAAAAGCGCTTTGTAACCACGAAGACGCGCCCGCTGCGGCGAGAACAAATTGGAAATGGAGGGGAAGTGTCCGCCCCCACCTCAACTCTGGCTCCTGGGTGGTCCGGGGAGCCCCAGGAGAAAAGAAAGATGGGGAGGAATCGGCGGTGAAAAGAATTAACCACTTTAATTGGGCTGCAAGAGAGAAGTAGGGAGAGGCTCACCGATGTGCCTCGATCACCCAAACCAAATGCCCTTCAATAAAATAAAATAAAATCCCTTCCCCAACCGTGGCTAAAAGACGTATGTCAAAGTTTGAGAATCAAGGCTGTTCTCGGGCCCGTAGAAAGTAAATCTGCAAGATGGGGTAAATTCTGTCCGGAAAGACCCCTCCCCCTCCTTGTGGCCTCGGGCCTCCCGGCGCCGGATGAAAAGGAATGAAATTGAACGAAATTGAACGAAATGAAGTGAAATTGACCAGTGAAATTCGCCAATTTTCTTCCCCTTTAAACTGCCCGCTCTCAACAGCACTCTCTGAACCCCAGGCCGATTTCTTAGCATTTTTTTTTCTCACCTCGAGAGATGAAGGTGTGCCCTGGATATTTTCTTATTGTCACCGATTGTTGGGGCCTGCGGGGGTAGAGGCTCAGCTGTCTCCATCCAGACAGGAAGGGAACCCACAGAAGGTGCTCCAGGTGGGATGGCCTGTTTCTCCTCCCAGGGACCTGGTCTGCTAAGTAAGCCGCTTTACACTGAACACCCACCCTTTGCACCCACAGGGAGGGAAGGAGCCACTTACTGCGTCCCTCTGGTCTGGGGGGTTGGTGAACACAAAGAGAGGGCTCTATCTGCAATCCCTTCATCCTTTTTCTTGCTCTTCCCTATAGTCCAGGTCCCAGGTGGGTCCTTGCCAGTTCCTAATTTACAGGTTCTGGGTCCACACAACCTAAAAGAGTCTCAAATTCTAAACACCCTCCCTTCTTGCCTGCCTTTAGTAGTACCGATCTCTCAGCAATTCTTTTCCTGTATTTTTCAAGGGCAGTTGGGCATCTGTGGTTTCTTTCTGCCTCCCAGTCCTCAGCCATAATCTGAGCCAGATCTGGCCTTCTTGACCCATGGGGAAACTGGGATCTGAGTCATGGGTCTGGAGCCTCAAGCTTCTTAGAAACCCCTGGAAGGGTGCATCTCACTCCTTCCCTCTCCTCTTATTTCTACCACTTCCTGATATGGACCCTCTGACACACATATACATAAAGGCAATATGCTCAAATGAATTTACATGCACATTTACTTTCACAAACACACACTGAGGAGTCCAGAAGGATCTGCTGCTTCTCCTGGAAAAAGCGACTGAGGCCCTATCTTCTCGTCTGCCTATCCACCATCAGATATGAATTCTGACTGAATTTTCTCTCTTCCACAGAGGAAAAACTAACTGACAAATATTTTACTTGAAGCTCCAACCTAAGATCTGGGAGTGACGTATTCATGGTAAATGAGATCACATAAGCTACAAAATGCTTTATTCAGGGCAAACACACACGGTCATGTTCAACCTCCCTCAAATGAAAAGAAATCAAAGTCAGCAACGGAAGTCAACCAAGCAGCCCGCCAGAGCCATTATCCCCATATCAGCAGTCCATTTCCCTTTCTACCACTAACTCTAACCTTACTTCTCATGGACTGTTTGATAAAATCATGGGAAGATGGCCCACTGCTTTCGACCTCCCCACCTTCCCACAGTCTCTCAAGGACAAGGACTCCTCTCTGGCAGAGGAGCCTCATTTACTACCTGCACCTCCAACCTTGTCTCCCCTCTGTTAGGGAACCAGCTGAGACACTTAGGAGTTCCAACCACTGTTCCTCAGCCCTGGTGCGTTCCCTAACCTGATCCTGATTCTGACCCTCCTCCCTTAGGGCACTCTGTCCTCTACCACCTTCTCCTTTCCTGCTGTTGCTAATGCCTGGCACTCTGGCTAAAGAGGGCTGTGGGGCTTCTCCCTGCCTGCCCCTCTCAAGTTTTCCAGAGTTGGTTCCCTGACCCTGTCTTCCTCCTTCTAGCTGTCACTCTAGCCCAACACTCACCCTCAGCATGTGTCTATTTTCCCGTGATGGCTGAAATGCCTCGTTCTGCACCTTCACATCTCTCCTTCTCTCCTCTCCTTCTCTTCTTCTATTCTCAGTTGAATGTACAAAGAGCTGAGTAACCATCTTTGTTCAACCAAAGCATCCCCTCCCACCCAACATGCTTTTGAGTCTGGCCAGCTGGAGTCCCAGGCACAGGCAGCAAGCTGGGAAACTCAGTAAGCTTATGGAAGGCTCCAGCCATGATTCCCAATGGTTTTGCACTTCAGCAGTCTGTTCTGGCTGTGAGCATGGCTCAAGGGTTGGGAAGGTTTGCCTTAACAGAGTAGGACCGCACTGCCTCTCTCTTTTGGCTCATAGTGCACTTCTAACCCTCTCAGGCCAGAGGAGAGAAGGGTTTCACAGTCCCCCACTCAAGCTTTTCGTACTGACCTGTCCACAGCAGCAGGAGGGAGGGAGATCCAAAAAAAAGGGGGGGGGGCTCTACAGTGGCTAAAGAGAGGTCTCTCTCCTCTTACAGAGCCAGAAAAAGACAGTGACAGAGAATCACAAACATAGAGACACACATACATGAACACATAAAGAAATAAAAATACAGATATCCTAAAATACAACTCACTCCCTCCTCCCCCCCCACAAAGAAGGACAAAAAGCAAGGATACAGAGGACCCTCAGAAACACAAACAGGAACAAACTCCAGGAAAGCCTCCGCACACAGAGGCATACAGAATACGCATCAAGAAACACATTCACTCCAACTGTACTTAGTGGGTAGAGTGTCCATGAGCACTGGGCTCCCAGATAAGACCAGGCCTCGCTGAAGTCTAAACCAGATGAGAATCCCCCGGTGCATCTGAAACAAAACCTCTGCTGTAGAACCCCAGGCAGACATTTAGGACCAGAGTGAAAATGAAAGTGCTACAGGGGTCCCAGGCTTCCCAAAGTCCTGGCCCCATCAACAGCCAAAGGCTAAGGCCACAACATTCCCAGTATCCAATAAGCCCAAGACCTCCTTTACCTGTCTGGGCTGTGCAGGGCTCTTCCCCACTCCCTCTCTACCTGGTAGCTGGGTGTCTGGGAAAGCCCTGACTGGAAAAGGGGAGTGCAGGCAAGCAGACAGAGCTGGTGACTGCCGGAGTTCACATACATTTATTCAACTGACACCAATGGGAATGGGGGGGAAGACAGATTTTTCTTTTCTTCCACACAAACCATCAGACGATTTCACAGAGTCTCCCCTCAGTGGGGAAATCTAAATCAATTCACACCCAGTGGACAGAGAACGCAGATAGCAGCCCGCTGTACAGATATTTACACGTAATTACAGGACCCCCTGCCACAGGATGTGCCCTTGCCCACCCCACCCCCACCTCTCCAGTCCTTGACCCAGACCCTCCTGTCCCACCCCAACCTCATTGCCTTTAGCTACAATAAATATCCCAGGGCCTGGGACAGAGCAGAGAGCTGAGAGGGCCGCTGGCCCTGGATGGCTGGACCCAGCCTGCCATGGGAAAAGGGGAAAGTTCCTTTAAAAGCACCCCAACACAAAAGAGGGAGGATGTTCCTCAGTGTAGTGGGATCCCGGGTTTCTGCGGGGACTGTAAACCCCTCGCTTAACCTCTCCGTTCAACTTCACCGGTGTAGACACTGCTTTAGGCTTCAGAGGAAACGAGCTTTCTTGGAGAACAGCAAGAAAAAAAATTGAAATTTTCTTTTAAGCACAAAGCAGATAATAGGTATCTTTAAATTATAATATCGGACAAGCAGGGCCTCAAAGTGGGGGAAGGAGTGAGGGAGAGGCAGAAAGGGAGACCTCTCTGTGCAGTTGGTGTTTCTGGTGGAATCGGTAGGGCCTGGGCAGACATCTCTCCAGGAAAGCATTCCTCCCGGGCCTCTGAGAGGCGCAGAGGCTGGGAAAAAGTGAAGGCTCCTCCGCCCCTTTTACTGCTCATATTGGAGTGGGATGGATCATGGCTTGCGACTTCATCGCGTAGACCTGGGCCTCTCCCTGATCGATGGAGCCCGCTTCGTCCCAACTCTCGCCGAAATTCTGAGCATGGAGCCTGAAGTGCCAAGTCACGAGCGCCGGCCCAAGGTCTGGAGACTCTTCATAAATAGACTCCCTGAGTTCCGCTGGGACCGCAGGAGCTCCCGGGAGAGGCTGAGGAGTGCGGACCTTACCGGCCCTGAGCTCGATGCGGTCAGAAGTGGCAGCCACTGAGGCCGGCGACTTTGCTGGCAAACGGGGGCCCTGAGGACAGGAGCGCGTCCCCGGGGTGAGAGAGGCGGATGTGGCCGGCCACTGGAGCCAGGGCTGGGGCAGTCAGCATAGCCAAGACCTGGGCTTGACCCCCAGGACCCGCCGCCGCCGCGAAAGGCGATCCCGGGGAGCCCTCGCCTCCGCCCGGGGGTGCTGCCCCGCCGCCACCGTGGCCCATGATGTGGTCTATAGAGAAGGAAGGCCTCTGCCCGGCCCCGGCGCCCCCGCCGCCCGCACCACCGCCCGCGTCTGTCTTGAGGCCCTGGCGCAGGAGTGCGGTAGACAGACCGGCCGCGGTGCCGGCTGCGGGAGGGCTCAGCGACGCGGGATAGAAGGCCTTGGCGCACCCCAGCTCGGCGCCCAGGAAGGCTGGCAGGCCTGCGGGGCCGGGGCCCGACCCTGCGCCCGGGGCAGGCGCGGGGGCCGGAGCCGAGGCAGCGCCCGCGAACACCGAGGCCGTCGGAGGTCCGGGTGGAGGAGCAGCGGCGCGGCCTGGGGGTACCGACAGCTGGCAAGGCGCGGTAGCGGCGGCGAAAGCGAAGGCGTGCGGGTGCGGATGCGGGTGCGGGGCCGGGCCCGGTGGGGGTGCGCCGTAGGCCGGGAGCGCCAAGCCGTAGCCGTAGCCGTAGGCGCCGTAAGCGGCGAAGCCCGGCAGGAAGGCGCCGGGGTCCCCAGCCGCCGCAGCCCCGCCACGCAACAGCAGCTCGGGATGAGGGTGCGCGTGTGGATGCGGCGGCGGTAGCGGCTGCCGCTTGAAGCGCTTGCGGCGCCGCAGGAAGCTGCCGTTGTCGAACATGTCGGCCGACTCCGGGTCGAGCGTCCAGTAGTTGCCCTTGCCCGGGTTGCCCGGCTCGCGGGGAATCTTGACGAAGCAGTCGTTGAGCGAGAGGTTGTGGCGGATGCTGTTCTGCCAGGCGGGGAACTTCTCCCGATAGTAGGGGAAGCGGCCGCTGATGAACTCGCAGATCTCGCTCAGCGTCAACCGCTTCTTGGGGCTCTGCAGGATGGCCATGGTGATGAGCGCGATGTACGAGTAAGGCGGCTTCACCAGCGGGCTCCGCGTCGCCGCGCCCCCCGACGGCGGTCCCGGCCCGGGCCCCGCGGCGCCCCGGGCCGCCGCCGCCGCCTCCGCGCCTGGTCCGGGGCTTCCCGCTGCGGCCGCCGCCCCCCGGGGCGCTAGAGCGCGGGGCTCGCCGTCCGAGCAGCCGCCGGACTCCTCCTCGTCCTCGGCTGCGTCCGCCTCGGCTTCCTCGGGAGGAGGCTCGGGGCCGTGGGGGAGCACGTCCCGGGGGGCGCGGGGCCCGGAGCGGGCAGGGAGCTCCCCCCCACCGCTGCCGCCGCCGCCGCCCACCACGTCTATGTCTGCGTCGGCCTCGGACAGCGCGGCCGGGGAGCTCTCGGAGGACATGATCTCGCAGCAGCAGCTGCCCAGGGTCATGGTGCCGCCGCCGCCACCGCCGTTCTCCGGCTCCGCTCCGGCCGCGGCTCGGGCTCCGCCGCGCTGCCTCTGGGGCGAGTGTGTTTTGCGCGCGGGCGGGGAGGGGGCGGGGGACTGAGGAGGGTAGGGAGGGGTGTCCCCCAGCTCCGCAGCGCCCCCTCGTGGCCCAACTCGCCGCTCTCACCTCCCGGTGAGCACCCGACTGGCGGCTCTCCCCGCCGCCCCGGGAGCCGAAGCCCGAAGCCCGCACCCGGGGCGTGGGCGGAAGGAGCTGAGGCTTCCCCTGACCCTGGCCGGTCTCGGCCCCCAGTGCCCCCGGGATTGGGGGGGGCGGGTAGGAGAATTTGTCCCTCCCGCCTCGCGGCTGCCTAAGGCGGAAGAGCGCGAACCCGGGGCGGAGCTCCTCGAGCGGGGTGGGGCGGGGCCGGAGGGGGCGGGAGGACTGCCTCGGCGGAGGGGCCCGGCGGGAACAAACAGCGGCCACAGGCGGGAGCTGGCTCGGGTGGCCGGAGGCGGGTCCTCCTCTGCCCGCAGATCCCGCACACGCTCCGCTCCCCGGAGCCGCCGCCTGGAACCAGTGCGCTCAGCCTCTGGATGTTGAGGTTCACGCGGGCGCCATCCGGCGCGGGGAGAAGTAGGGACAGCCCCCGACCCTTCATCTATCCACGGCAGCGCCCGGGACCACCAAGGCCGAAGCGCAGTTGGAGCGCGAGCGGGAGCCTGAGACCGCCGGACCCAAGCCGCCCGAGCGGGGCCCGCCGGATCCAGAGCGGCTTCCGGCCCAAGGGGAGACGCACTTGAGTGATCGCGAGGAGCAAACTTGGCGCTCTCAGCCTCGGGCCTCGGAGAGGTGAGAGATTCCGGCTGCGCCCCTCCTCTCCCTTCCAAAGCCGAGACCCCGCCATACATCCTCTTGCCGCGTCGCAGGACCCCAGACACAGGAGTGTGTGCGGGGAGACCCGGGGAACGCGTCGCCTGAGCGTCGCCCTCTCCCCGAAGCTTCTGTGCGGCGCTTGGGCGGTATTCCGTGGGCGCGCACCGGTCCATCGCTCTGAGTTTGTCTGCACTCCGCCCCTTTCGGTCCGGGTATCCGTTTGTCTTGGGCTCTGTGACTGTGTCTTTCGCCTTCGGTGAATCCCTGCCTCGTTTCCTGTGGAAACCCTGCATTTGTTTGGGTGTTTCTTCGTGGGTCCGAGAATCCCTCGCTCCATTTCCCTACCCCCAGCCGAACTGCAGGGCTGCCCTCCCCCCCCCCCACCTTTCTGGCCGGACTTGTAGGCTCTACGGACCGGCAACAGGACCCCTAAAGACACCTTCCTCAATGAGCCCTGACCTCAGCCCCAGGCCAGCGTTGCCTCGTCTCTCAGGAGCCCCTGCCCACAAGGTTGGTCCTTGCCCTTCTTCTTACCAGCCGGGTTTCTGCCAAGCCCATGAGGCTCCTTTCTCCCCTGGCCAGGAACCCAACATCCAGTAGACTGGGCCCATCTCAACCCTGAGGGGTGACAGGGGAAATGGGCATGGTCGTGGGCAAGAACTGAGCTGATGGACAGGCCGCTGCTCCGCCAGCGCCGCGCAGTGGTCAAAGCTCCGGCATGCGAGGCCCGAGACCCAGCTGCTGTCCGCTGTCATAAGGCTATCTGACAGCCACCAAGCTACTTCCCCTACCCAGCCTCAGTTTCCTGCTTTGCCCAGGAGTTAAGAGCAGAAACCCTGACGTTAAGCTGCTGGGATTCTGGTCCTCACTCTCTTATTTACCGGCTCTGTCATGTTGGATACATTTCTTTAACTCTTTGTGCTTCTGTTTCTTCCTCTGTAAAAATGAGATTTAAAAGCACCTACTTCGGGGCGCCTGGGTGGCTCAGTGGGTTAAGCCTCTGCCTTCGGCTCAGGTCATGATCTCAGGGTCCTCGGATCGAGTCCCGCATCGGGCTCTCTGCTCAGCAGGGAGCCTGCAAAAAAGAAAAAAAAAAGCACCTACTTAATGACTAATACCTAAAAGTAGTTCAGTCACTCTAGGCTATTTACGAAGAGGGTATTGGGAGCACTTTGCAGACTCTTGGGGAGAGAGAAGATAGGCTGGGTGTAGTCTCCCACCTGGATCTCAAGCTCTGGTCTAGCCCCCCACTGGGTTATCCCTACTGGGATAACGGTTATCTAACCCTCTGTGGTCACTGCGCTGAATCAGATCCCCTGTAGAGAGGTGCTGGGAGCAGGGTGGGAGGGATCTCCTGGCCCCTACAAGCTGTAACTCAACAGGGTTGATGTGGGGGCAGATACATGCTTTCCTCTAACAGTTTCCAGTCTATGGAATAATCTAGTGTAAATCTGACTTTCCCATTCCACGGTTGGGACAACCAGAGGCCCAGAGGAGGGAAGGGACTCACCTAGGCTCCTGCAAGATAGAGCAGGGCCAGTTGCTTATCACTTAATCTTCGTGATGGAGGTCTCTATCCTCTCAAGCCATCTGGCTGAGAGCAGAGGAGAGTGGAAGCAGGTCTGGCTGCTCCTATCCAGGGAGAGAAAGTCCTCTGTGGCCCCTACACACACTCCTCAGACCAAGGGGCCACCTGGTGTGCAGGGTCTGCCTAAACAGGCTGTCCTCAGGAAAGAGAAAAGTGGTCTAGTCCTCAAACCATGGATGAGCAGTTAGTCAGGGGTAGTGGCTTTGGGGGATTGGAATTTTCTAGGTGATAAGGCCCTCCAGAGAAAAAGGATTGGGGGGGGGGAGCTTTGGAAAGAAGTGTTTTGCATGAGTCCAAATAAACTCACATACCTAGGGTTGCTAGGTTTAGCAGATTTATTTTATCTGGTCACCTTACTCATACCCCAAGCTCGTGTATTACTTCATGGAGATCTTGCTCGAACTCGCAGATACCCCACACTATCTACCACACATCAGCTCCAGCCTGGCTCTGCTCTGCTAGTAGCTGAGAAAATGGGGAGGAAAATCAACATTGGTCTCATCTTATTACACCTCACCTTCTGAATGTCTTTGTTTCTAAAATGGCAGGCAGGAACCAGTCACTTCCCTCCTCGCCAGCACTCTCGGGTTTCCTAGGCTCCAACCTACCGCCCAGCTTCAGGGTCAGACTGGCTGAGGCATTTTGTGCCCACGTAGCCCAGGTTCCAAAGTGCAGGCAAGACTCTGAGGAGCAGCTGCTAGCCTTTGCCTCTGCCTGGCTCTCCTGCAGGCTCCCTGCTGCTCAGACTCAGGTTGGGGAAAAGGGATACAGGCCCCTAGCACTTGTTCTGCAATGTGGGGGTGGGACATGATCTTAAGGAATCATCCAGACCCTTCAAACACACGTATACTTTTCCAGGAGTGCAAACAGGCTCAGAGATCATGTGACTCAGCCAGGCTTTTGAAGTGCTGCTCCCAATTCCCAGGGTTGGGTTGGACACAGGTGTCCAGACTCACAGGCCAGAACTCCTTTACTTATCCAAATAACGCTGCTTAGCCCCTGACCAAGCTTGGGAGAGATGTTTCTGGCAACCTCTCATCCCTCCCAAGGTTTTAGTGTAAATCTAGATTTGTCTTGAACAATGTCAGGACTAGGTGAGTGGGGGGCTGGGAGAAGGTCCACCAGGACCTTTGGAATGCATTCAGTTTTCTGCACTTCCCCCAGGCACCAGGCTTTCCCACCTATGGGCTCAGCTTCCAGTCACATTTGCTATCTGGGTGACTCTGTCACTTCCCTCCAGGGAAAACCTATGCTTCAGCCCCGCGGGGCCTGAAGCCTCCAAGAAGCAGGAGGCCACAGGCTCTGTGGGTCTTGGCTACAGTGTCACTAGTAGAGTCTGGCCTCTTCCTCCCTCTGCCTATTTTGCCACCTCCTTCGCGCAGCCAAGAAACAACTGGAGGCTTTGGGGGGGGTGCGCCTTTTGGGAGGGAGGTCCACCCCAAAATGCTCCGCCAACCGGGAGTTGTTTCCTGTTTGCTGTGATGTGTTTCTAGCTGTCGGTGGTGTCCCTCCCTTTATGGCTAATCTATTGCCTCCTTATGGTCGCCCTGGACGTATGGTTCTGGACTAGGGGGAAACGACAGCTATTGAGAATCTAAAGAAGTCAGTCGCCAACGTGGCGAAGAGTGGCCCTGAGCTAAGAGGGAGGTGGGGGCGCCGAGCGGAGCGACCTCAGGCGCGGCCTTACCGCCGTGTGAATTCCGCGAGCACAGCAAGGCCTCCGCCGGGCAGGAGGACCCCACGCGCGCACACTTCTCTGATTTTATTCACAAACTCTGCCAGCCTCAGGGAAAGCTGCGAGACGCGCGCAATCGCCCCTCTTCCCGTTCCGCCATCGGGCTGCAGCTCTGCGGTGGAGAGACAATTGTTTGGCCGAAGCCCGAACATCCCTGACCCTTTTCTTCACCCAGATCCCCGCCTGTTCCTGAGCGATCGGCTCCCTTGGCCCCGGGCGGGAGGCGGGAGACTCCAGATCGGGAGACCTGCGGGGACGAACCACAGGCGGCGGGGCTCCCCTCACACAGGAGCGGGACCCCGGGTCAGAGTTCAGAGAGAGGCCGGACCCACAGCAAGCACAGAAATGACAGGGCTTCCCGCGTGTGCGCCTTCGCCCCAGCCGACCACCCGCCCGACCCAAGCGCCTCTGAACTGCTCCCCACACCTCCACGGACCCTCCACTTCTCCGAGGAAATGTCTTTCTCTCCTTTCACCAGGCCCGGCCCCGGTCGCCTCCCGGCACCCCTATCCCGGGACGACGTCGTAGGGGGCTCGCTTGAGCCCGGTCCGGCCCCAGCCCTGCGCCGCGGTTGAGACCGGGACGAGCTGCGGAGCCTGTCGACTCTGGTTCGCGGGAAGAGGGTTGTGGGCCCAGGCGAGGGTGAAAACAGCTCGGCTCCGCAGCCGCCCAACCTGGGGCCCTGGCTTCGCAGCGACCGCGGTGCGACAAGCTCCCCTAGCTGGGGAGACGCACAGCTGCGGGCAGGGGAGAAGGGGACGCTTCCAAGTGTGTCGGAACGGCAGCCCCAGGTCTGAGCGCTCCTACTGTCTGAGTGCGCCCTGGGTTTCTGCGAACGAGGGTCTGTTTCTCCATCCCTCCGAGTACGGAGCTGTTTCTCCTCCCTCTGCGTGCGTGTGTCCCTCCCGACGGCGGTGGCTCTGTGTGCCCGTCCGACCCGCTCCTGTCCCGAGTGCTCCCCTGCCAACCGCACGACCTGCGCGGGGACTGCCCTGGAAGCCTCGCCTTCCAGACACACCGCTCTGCCCCCGAGCCGGAAGCGGCGCGACGTGGCTGGGCCTGCAACCTATTCCAGGCCCGCAGCGTGACCCTGGCGAGGAAGGAGGATGCGTGAGGGTGCAAGCCTCGGTGTGCGTTTGAGACGAGAGCGGGGAGAGAGGACAGCGCACAGGCAAGGCGCGGCGGAGAGCGGGCAAGAGTGTAGCGGCGGCCGCGCGCCCACCAACTGCGCCGCCCGCTGGAGCAGCGGGACCCCGGACCCGGATGCCCTTCCGCAGCCCTGGAGTGGGGCTGCCGTTCCGACACACTTGGAAGCGTCCCCTTCTCCCCTGCCCGCAGCTGTGCGTCTCCCCAGCTAGGGGAGCTTGTCGCACCGCGGTCGCTGCGAAGCCAGGGCCCCAGGTACATACATACATACATACATACATAAATATACACACACACACACGCGCGCGCGCGCGCGCGGGAGGAGGGGGCCCAGCCGTCCGAACCCGGTAACCAACGCAACATACACACACGCACACACACACGCCTTCGCGGTTAGTCTTTCGGAGCTCCAAGCCCGTGCGGAGCCGCGTGAGCCCCACAGAAGCAGAGCGAGGGGACCAGAAGGAGTCCAGGCCTTGCCGGGTAGACGCCCGTGAAGGATTCCTGGGGAACAGCGACCTCTGGAGGAGCGGCGCGTCCACGCAGAGAGTCAGGAATAGGAGGACCGGGTCTAGGACCAGAGGGCCCTTTCTCCACCCACCCCTTTGGCAAAGTCATCCAGAGACTCATAAACTCTGAACTCCTCTTTGCTCATGCTTGCTTCCTTTCCCAACCTGTACTCATGCTTAAGATCTTTGCCCAAATCCAGCCTCCTGATGGTCTTCCATCAGGAGGTGGGTAGGCTGGAGGCTGGACACAGCCTCAATTCAGGCCAATATCGTTCTCCCCTCTACCCTGGGAAGGGGGAGATGGGCTAAGAAATCTCTGCTAATACACACTCAGGGGTTGCTGCTGAGACCTCCGCGCAGCAGGAGGAGGCCCCCTGGTGCTTGCAATTAGAACCTTAAAGGAGAAGCTGGGAGGCCCCAGTGATAGCTGCTCCCAGCTGCTTTGCTTTCAGGGAATCCTGTGCTTGTCTGCACAGGTGGCCCCTGCCTGTGTGTCCTGTCACCACCACCACCCCATACACACACACACACACACGCCAACCCCTGCACTCCACTCCGCTTTCTCTTGCCCCGTTACCATTGCCCGCTGCTCACTCCTGCCAGGCTCCGCCCTCCTGATCCTCTGCCCATTTCAAATGTCAGACTTGAGGAGATGCTTCCCCCCAACAACACCGCCCATTGGCCAGGCTATGAGGGGCTCCTGCCTGTGTGCCCCCAAACCCTTGACTCCCTTCACTGTCATCATTTATCTGGAAGTCTGTCGCCCTCTATAGACTGTTCCTTGAGAACACTCATTTTGTTGCCTTCATCCTCATGTTTCCTCCTCTATAAAGTGGGGTAATAATTGTACCTACCTCACTGAGTTCTTGTGAAGATTAATGAGCTAATGCTTATAAAGCCCTCAGTCCAGTGCCTGAAACTGTGAAAGGGCTCATGAAACGTTTCTCATCCTTATCACTCTGCCTCCTGCCAGACAAAAAACCCAGCACATAGTAGGTATTCAGTGAATGTTAGACATGTGGACACAGGATCGAATGAGTAATGAATGAACAGTGCCAAATTTCTCCCTCTTGTCTGGGACTCCCCAGACAGACAGCTTCCATCACCAGTGGAAATACGTGTTCTTTGAAAACAGATATTGTTTCTCCCCCAGCAGTTCCCATCTGGGGATGGGAATGAAGAGAACATGTTCCCCTGGGAGAGGAAGTCTTTCCATGGTCCCTGACCCCAGCATTCGTTGGATTTCTCTCTTGTGTTCTCTGCCTTGGTTTCCTTCTTTTAAAAAGGTTGTGACTAGTCAAACCAGCCAAAACCTGACAAAATCTTCCAGGGGCTCCCTGTTGCTTATAAGACAAAACTCACTCTCCTTAGCATGAGGAACTGAACATGTTTGGGGGTATCCCATCTCTCTGTTGGATAAGACTTCCCTTCCCACAGTCCACATGGTCCTGATGGGACTGTCCAGTCTGTGTCCTTCACACTGACTTCCAAGAGTAGACAGCCAACCTAGCAGGATCAACCATAATATTGCAAACCCAAGGCCCAGCAATTGGTATTGGCAGGAGTAAGTGACCTAAACCAAGCCAGTCACTCCTTCTATAAGATTTGATATATGGACTCTGGGACTCCAGGAGGGGTGCTTCTCCTTTTGGACTAGAAGATCACATGGACAATGCTGTTTGACATGGAAGCCCATACACAGGGGGGAAACAGCTTAAAGAGAGAGACCGCTTAACAGCAGTGCTGCATCCACTGGCTCTGCCCCAAAACTAGAACCCTTAGACTTTCCAAACCCTCTAAAGATACTCTCCCTTCTCTTAAGCTACGTGTAATGATGTTCTGCTAGTTTGAGTTGAATTTTTTTTAAGATTTTTATTTATTTATTTGACAGACAGAGATCACAAGTAGGCAGAGAGGCAGGCAGAGAGGAGGAAGCAGGCTCCCTGCTGAGCAGAGAGCCTGATGTGGGGCTCGATCCCAGGACCCCGGGATCATGACCTGAGGTGAAGGCAGAGGCTTTAACCCACTAAGCCACTCAGGCACCCCAGTTTGAGTTGAATTTCACAAACAGCAGAGCCACAAGAGAGAAGGATCCCAGGTCCCTGAAACCTTTGAGGTGCATGCCACCCTGAACTGCCTCACAAACTTATGGGAAAAGGAAACACATTTCAATATGGGTTAAGCCACTGTTGTGGAATTTTCTTGGCAGGGAGGGGGTTGTGGCAGTGGTGGTGGAGTCCATTACTCATAACTGAACTTAACCCTAATTAATACCAGGAGGGGGGTGGGAAAGATGCCCTATAGACACAAAAGACCAGTCTAGGATCATTAGCTTGAAGGGTAAAGGGCTCAGGGTTGACACAGCTGCCATCTTCAAATCTCTATAGGGCTGACCTGGAGCATAGAGACCAAGGTGGAAGGGAGCCTGAAGGTTGTCAGGAGACTCAGTGTCTGGGACTCCATGGAAGGAGAGCCTTCTAATGGGGCTGTCGCTCAGAGAGGTGATAGGCTATACTGATGGGAGTGAGCACCCCATCACTGGAAACGTGTGAGCTGCAGCTAGGTAGTCACTGGTTAGGAATCTAGGTACAGCAGACAGACTATAAGTCTTAGAGATGGGTTCAGATCATGCTTCCATCATGTATTAGTCTCCAACAAATAAGCTTTCTAAGCCCCAGTGTCCTTGTTTATGAAGGATCTAGAGAGCTGGGTCAGAGACAGAAACCAAGGAAATTTCCTAGCCTATCATTTCACAGAGACTCCTGATGCCTAGTATTCTAGCAGGAGCCAACTATAGGTCAGGAAGCCTCGGCAAAGATCCTTGCTGACCTCTCCAGGTGTGACATTTTTTGAGTATGTCTGCTCCAATCTACCAGCAGGATGGACCTCCGCCTGGTTTGTTCCTGAGACTGGAGAGGAGCAGTGGAGCCTGAGTTGAGGGGCCCGAGATCACCTCCCATCCCTGCCGCACCCTTCCCAGGTCCTCCACTTCCTCATCTGACATGTAAGAAGGGTATCCCCTGTTTTGAACAGTCTGGCTCAGAAGTCAGGACTCTTAACTACTGTGCCCTACCCACAATTCCAAAGGTGAGTGATTGCCATTCACAGCAATACTGATAACCATGTTTCTGCGTGGTCTTGACCTGCTCAAGGCTCGTGCTCATCCTGGTCCCCGTCAGCCAGAATGGTACCATCTGCTACATGAGCTGACACCACAGGCCTGGGCCAATCCAGACACTCCTGGGCTCCTGAGGGCCTTGTTTTATGAAGTCAGTTTGGCTCCCCCTTATTCACATGTACACCTCTCACAGGGCACCTCTTCCTGGGTCTTCCTTCACCCTCTTCCCCTCACAAAGCAGGCCTCTCCCAGTGAAATGGGAAATCCAAGGCCAGAGAGGAGCAGATCTTAGAACATGACCCAATGATCAGAAGGAGGTCACAACTGGGGACGAGGGATGGCGGAGAAGAGTAGACAGCAGCATTTGGCAGGAGGCCTGGAGGCCTGAACAGTGGAGGTCTGAAGAGCGAGCTTCCTACACCTGCCACTGATGCCCAAGGCTTGGAAAATGGAAGAGAGAAGGAGCCATCACTCTGGACAGATTGGCAGCCCAGGCATAGACCCCACCCATGGTGGAGGTGGCAAGTGCCCAAGCTTCTCAGATCCAGAGGCCAAACCATCTGGTGAGGGACCCTAGTGAGAGGTTCTGATGGGAAGGTCCCGGGGAAGAAGGCAGTGAGGTTTGAGAAAGTGGAATTCTGACCACAGTCACCAAGGGTTCCTTTGAGAAATAAAGTGGACACTGCCCAGAGAGCCGGTGTGGTCATAGGGGGCTTGGTGTGCTGACAAAGACTGCGTGGAAATGCACTTCCAGGAACTTTTCCTGCAGATAGACCTGCATACATGGGACACATGCTGGCTCTCATTGCAGCTGGTTCCAGAACACCAAAACGTGGGAAATAGTGTAAGTGTCCATTGACAGGGGGTTGATCAAGCAAATAATGGCACATCTCATAAGGAAATAGTATGTTGTGTAAAATAAAATAAAAAAGTTCTTTATCTATTGATCTGGAAAGAGTCCAAGATATTTTATTGAGTGAAAACATTCAAGATACTTAACAGCATAAAAACATTATGCTTCCAATTCTGTCTTTTTAAAGGAGAAAATAATGTCTATTTGTTTTGGTTTGCACATGCAACAAAAATATCTAGGAGGATGAATAAAAAACTAATAAACATTATCTGTTGGGGCAAATAAATGGGGAACAAAAATGGAAGAGAGACTTTTCACTGAATACTTTTTTATAATTTTAAAGCCAAGAGAATGTGTAGCCAATTCAACAATTGAATAAATACTTTAAGGCAAACAATGGAATCATCCAAATGAGTAAGGCAGAGTATGTAGAACATATGAGTAATAAAAACTGTAACTGTGTGGTAAACACTTTCTATGGGCTCCAATCCAAAAATATGGCTGGTGGCTAATGTGAAAGGCAGGGACATTTAAGCCAGATCTAGTGGGTGCCTGTGGGTGCTAGCCTGTCAACCATCAGACAGGGAAGTAGGCAAATCTACTAGCTAAGACCCCAAACTTTCTACCTTACCCCTTTCCTCTTCTCTTTCCATCCTTTCCCTATTTCTGCCTCTTGTCTTGGTACCGCCTAAATTGCTCTGTAGAGTAGTCAGACATTTTTAGCCAGCCAGGCTGGACAGGGATTAGGATGAAGGAAAGGGGGTTTCATAGAAACTGGAATGGCAGGTCTTCTCCCTTCCTTCAAAACCCCAAACCAGAGCTTACCTCCTTCAGGAAGCCTTCCTTGTGAAGCCTACCAAGCCCCGGTCCCTACACAATTCAGGAACCAGTCCGATGCCTAAGCTGGGGCCTGTGTAACCCTCAAGCAGGGTCCAGACCTCTTGTCTTTAATTAATCTCCAGCCCCAAAACCTCAAGCCCAGCCTCCAGACAAGGGGTATCTTAGGCCAAAGTCCAGTGTGTCCAGCCCTAGCGAGGCTGCCCAGTGAGGGAAACAGGGTCGAATATCCTCACCCACCATCACAATGGCTTTAGCAGTTACAAAAGCATTATCACTCTGGCAGATAGGGCAAGGCTCTTTCAGAAGAGACCGAGGCTGAGCTCAAGGCAGAGGCTCCAACTGGTGAGTGACCGAGGTGACCTACATGCTCCCTCATCTTGTCAGCACTCTGCATACAATATTGTCACCCACCTATATTTGACTCCTCTGAGCAGGGCAGTGTCTGGTTTGTCTGAGTCCTTGGTTGGGGAGGAACACACAGTCACGGAGCTTGGAGAGTGTTGGGAATGGCTGTGAAAGACAGAGGAAGGAAAGGGGTTGCCTAAGTGCTTGACCAGACCCCAGATTTCCTGACCTCAGCCCAGCATGCTTTCCTCTATTTCCCTTTCACAGAGTAGATCAATTCTTGGCAACTGGGACTGCCTACCCCATTCCAAGCCCCTCTACAATGGGGCAGCTACCAAGGGCTGCCAAGAAGAATGGAGGAGGACGGGAGATCTGGGAGCGCTTCCCAGGCAAGGTGGTAACTGAAGCCAGCTTTCCTCTTCCACACCAAGCAACTGTGTTCCTCACTGGAGCAAGTGACTTTCAGCAGCAGAAGCCACTCCCAACCCCAAACAGCATCCAAATGGATCCCGATCAGGTGCATACAAGATGGCCAATAGGTGGCGCTTTTGTCTCCACAAAAATGGTGAGGGGAGAGGGAGGGAGGAGGGGTGTACCGGGAAAGAGGTCTGAGTCAGGGAGCCCAGAAGGGGCAGGGAGTAGAAAACTGAAAGAAAAGGGAACCTAAAACTTGTCACTTGGCTTGGAATGTACCTTTCAAGATCAGGGCTGGGGAGGGGGCCGTGCAGGGGATGTATATTAGGGTGAATGGAGGAATTTGGGTGAGCTTTGGAGCCAAGTTTCTACTTCCATTTGCTTCTTTCTCACAGGCAGAGAATGACTTTGGAGTTAAGTGTACCTGGAATTAAGTTCTGGGTCAGTAACTTTGTAGCTTGACCTGGGTGAGTCACTTAACTTTTATGAGCCCCAATATCATATCCTGTAAATTGGAGCTGTTAATTCTAATAGTGCCACTCTGCATTCCAGGAATAAACTGTATTTGATCTTGCTTTTTTTCTTTTCTTTTTTTTTTTTTTTGGTAATACACTACTAGATTCAATTTGCTGATATTTCATCAAGGAGCTTTGAATCTGCTTTCATGGGTGGGAATGGCTATGTTTTCCATCCTCTCCCCTTCTTTATCAGGCTTTGAAAAGGTCATTAAATAGAATTGGAATGACTTCCATTTCTTCTATGTTCTAGAACAATTTATATAACTATACATTATATACATATAATGTATAATATATAACTATATTATTAAAGAAAAATACATTCCATGATGGTTTCACAGAATTCATGGGCAAAACCAACTAGCCGAGGTGCTCTCTGGTGGGTGCAAAGGAGGGACAATTTCTGACAGTGTTTTCTCTTTCTTCTGTACTAATGGGTCTATTGAGATTAATCACTCCTCGGATCAGTCAAGCCAGACAAGGTGGTCTACCAGTCAAATGACCACCCCAAACTTTCAGAGTCAGCATGAGGCTACGATTATATGGCAAATTTGTAACCTCTGTGTGATAGGAAGATTTTAGTCAATGGTTGATTTTTTCCATACCTTTGTTTTTCTGTTTTTGTTTTTTAAAGATTTTATTTATTTATTTGACACAGAGAGAGAGAACACAAGTAAGGGGAGCGACAAGCAGAAAGAGAGGGAGAAGTAGGCTTCCCGCTGAGCAGAGAGCCCAATCCTAGGATCTGGGGATCATGACCCAAGCCGAAAGCAGCTGCTTAACCAACTAAGCCACCCAGGCACCTCTTTTCTATAGCTTTGTATACCTATTTTCCTCCATCACCATGGCTACCTCCTCCAAGCTACCATCCTTCTCTGCCTGGATACTACAATAGCCTTGTCATTGGTCTCCCCACCCCACCCTATCCCAGATCCCCTCTAATAGTTTATTTAGGGCTATGAAATTTCCTCTAACCACAGGTTTGACTACATTCTGCAGTTTTGTTTTTTTTTTAAAGGATTTTATTTATTTATTTGAGAGAGAGAGCCTGACCAGGGGAAGGGGCAGGAGGAGAAGCAGGCTCCCCACCGAGCAGGGCGGCCTGATGTGGGGCTCAATCCCAGGACCCTGGGATCGTGACCCGAGCCAAAGGCAGCCACTTAACTGACTTAGCCACCCACATGTCCCTATCCTACAAATTTTAATATGTACTATTCTCACCTTTATTAATTTATGGATGGTCTGTAGTTTCAATTTTCCTCTAACCTGAGAGTTATTTAGGTAAGCATTTTTTTAAATTTTCAAAGGCTTCATTCAAAATGTGGTCCAAGAACACATTCTTATAGGAATTTATGAACATTTTTGGTTATTGTTTTCATTTCAATAGTGACCTTAAACACATTCATATAAGCATATAATGAACCATTTACATGACCTCCTGATATAAATATCAGAGACCTGATATTTAGAGTCCTCATTTACATTTATTGTCAAGTACTACTTCTTTAATCTTGAGACAAGGCAAAAAGCAACGTTGACTTTATAAGTAAATGCTGCATTTGGGCCAGTTGGTGGCATGACCTGCCATACGAGGGAAGGCTTGCACTTCATTCAAAAGAAAGTAATGGGAGGGGCACCTAGGTGACTCAGTTGGTTAAGCTTCTGACTCTTGATCTCAGCTAAGGGCTTGATCTCAGGGTCATGAGTTCGAGCCCCACATTGGAAAAGAAAGGAAGGGAGGGAGGGAGGGAGGGAGGGGAAAGAAAAGAAAACAATGGAGGATGAATTTAGTCATCGTGGCTTAAGGCACACTAAACCCAAAAGACCTGTAATGGAGCAGTCAAGGCCACATTTATGGTGCAAATGATTTATTTAGTTTCAGCAAAATGGTATCTTCTTTTACACATGATTAATGTTATATGAATTTTCATTTTGTAGCTCTGTTTGAATTTGTGAATAAATGTTTGTTTTCCACTTGCATAAGAGACACAAGTCTAAGGATTTGATACCTGCCCGTGTTAAATGACATTATAATAAAAAGTAAGGTCAATACTGGGGGCCCACAGAATTTTTTTGTTTAAAAGAAGACCACCGTAGCCTCCTGTATCTTGCAAAATCCTCTCCAACCTCATCTCCCAGAGAGGTCCTTCACATGGGCTTAAAACCAAACCAGTCACTAAGAGTAGAAGGTTTTCCCATGTGCATTTTTTCCTCTGCCTTCCCCAGTGAAAGCCCACGGGCATGAAAAATTGTCCAAAGGAGGCTCTCTGTTGATCTGTTTACCTATGTCCCTTCCAAGGATGTCACTTTCCTATGTACTCAATTTTCCCTGTGCCAGCGTGATGTTGACCACTTTCTTGAACTGAGTCCAACAGACCTTCTAACCAGCTCAGCACCATCCTGGGACCAAAGCCATCCTTCCCATCCTGTCCCAAGTCCTCCTAAGTCAGGAGGCTGCCCCCTCAGCTCACCTATATATTCCTGTAAGGAACTCAGAACTGTCCCCTGCCTTAATCCTCCTGCCAAAACATGTACCCTCATTTCCATAACACTGACCCACCTTCCCAGCTTCCCCATACACAAGGTATACTGAACCCATATAACAACCTTCCATTTCCCTCTTCCTAAACCCCCCAAAATATGTCTACAAAGATATAGCTTTGAATCAAACATTTCATAGTCATAGTGCACACTTAGCTTCTCATACTACAGTAATCATCTTAATTTCAGATGTGTGAAATTTCCCCCCAAATTTACCTCAACTGAAATAAATAAATCAAGAAAAAGGACGATGTGGGATCCAGGAAGCAGAGAATCCAACACCGGATAAAGATGGAGGGAATTGGGGCACCTGGTGGCTCAGTGGGTTAAAGAATCAAGCCCCAAAACACACTCTCAGGGAGCCTGCTTCCCCCTCCTCACCCCCCACCTGCCTCTCTGCCTACTTGTGATCTCTGTCTGTCAAATAAATAAATAAAACCTTAAAAAAAAAAAAGATGGAGGGGATTCCAAGGAATCCCTAGGATAACAGTGAAGGGAAATTTCAGGTCCACATCTGAGCAGCAGACGTGGAGAGCGATCAGCTCAGACTGGATCTGGAGGACAGAGAACTCTGGGAGAGACGCCCCCAGGAAAGGAAAAATACAACCACCGAAAGCCATGACAGATTTCCTGATAAATTTGACTTTGTGAAAAAGTTACCACAATGCTTTTGGAAGACACAGGAAGATTTAACCATAGGTACAAAGAAACCTAAGCAAATGAAAAAATCAGGCATTGACTCCAGGAGAAATTAGAAGTTTCCAGAAAAGGAGGAGGAGGAAGAGGAGGAATAGGAGGAGGAGGAGGAGAAGAATTGTTGGCTTGATACATTAGCACCCTATCAGAGAACAGTATTTACGTGGTAATAAGATGTAAATGCCAAAAGTGGGTAGTTTGACTGGGATGGAAAGAAATAACCATTTTAGAGGTAAATGATTATTATAATAGGAAGCTAATCATCACTGTTTCAAGAGAGAAGAGTATAAGCATGTAAATGTGGGGTTGCCTGTGGAGCTCAGATGGTTCAGCTCCTGCCTTTGGCTCCATGATCCCAGGGTTCTGGAATCTAGCCCCAAGTCAGGCTTTCTGCTCAGCGGGGAGCCTGCTTCTCCCTCTCCCTCTGTCTGCCTCTCTCTCTCTCTGTCTAATAAATAAATAAAATCTTCAACAATAACAACAAAAAAGCATGGAAATGTGGAACTATATTCCAAAGGAGACAAATAGGAATTGAAAGTAGATGCTTCTAGGGAACAAAACAAGGATCCTAAGAGTGGGCAAGGCACTATCATAGGACTTTGCTATTTGATTATATGCTTGTTTCAATTTAATAAAAACAAAAATTAAGTGTGAAAAATTGTCTTCAGATTAAAGATGACTTCTAGTTTTCTACAAGAATGAAGGGGGAAATATTTACTTAAGGTGTCTGAAGGCTTGGACGCCTGGGTGGCTTAGTTGGTTAAGCTCAGGTCATGATCCCAGTTCTAGGATGGAGTCTGGCATTGGACTCCCTGCTCAATGGGGAGTCTACTTCTCCCTCTACATTTCCCCCCTGCTCATGATTGCTCATGCTCTCTCAAATAAATAAAATCTTAAAAAAAAAAAAAAAAGGTGTCTGGAGGCTCTATTCAGATTATTTTCTCCAAAAAGGGGACAGGGAGAATAATTTTGAAATCTTACTTCTAGATAAGTGATTGGTGCTTTTGATTTTTTAAAAAGATTTTATTTATTTATTTGAAAGAGAGAAAGAGATGGGGTGCCTGGGTGGGTGGCTCAGTGGGTTAAAGCCTCTGCCTTCAGCTCAGGTCATGTTCCCAGGGTCCTGGGATCCAGCCCCACATCGGGCTTTCTGCTCAGCAGGGATCCTGCTTCCTCCTCTCTCTCCGCCTGCTTCTCTGCCTACTTGTGATCTCCGTCTGTCAAATAAATAAATAAAAATATAAAAAAAAAAAAGAGGAAGAGAGAGCATGAGTAAGGGGAAGGGCAGAGGGAGAAGCAGACTCCCACTGGGCAGGGAACCCAACATGGGGCTCGGATCCCAGGACCCTGAGATCACGACCTGAGCCCAAGGCAAATGCTTAACGGAGTGAGCCACACAGGTGTCCCTGATTGGTGCTTTTTAAAGACAGAGCGGGATTAGAGCTTTTGTTTTTGTTTGCTCAACATCTACCAAAATGTCAAAATTCTTAGGGTACGCTACGACATATTCTGTGAGGGCATAAATGGTCTCAAATCTGATTCTGTATTGGCCTAGGAGCCTAGCACAGGGCCTGGGTACCCATAGCAAGACTTGATGCGTTGAATAAAGGAAGATTAAAGAGGCAAAAAAATAAATAAATAAAAATAAAATCTCTGATTTTCCACTTCAGCGGTGACTTTTGTAGTATTTCTATACAGACATTTCCCACCTAGTCCTCACAGTTCCAAGACCCCGGGGACAGAGATCTGCAGGGCAGTGGCAGGCACTTCCTGGCTTCAACAGACTGTGAAGGGTTCTCCCCTTCCCTACACAGTTCTTGGATTTGAAAGGATTTTTTTTAATTTTTTAAAAATATTTTTTATTTATTTGACAGACAGAGATCACAAGTAGGCGGAGAGGCAGGTAGAGAGAGAGGGGGAAGCAGGCTCTCTGCTGAGCAGAGAGCCGGATGCAGGGCTCGATCCCAGGCCCCTGAGACCATGACCTGAGCTGAAGGCAGAGGCTTAACCCACTGAGCCACCCAGGCGCCCCTGGAAGGATTTTATCAAGAGATTCTCTGAGGCAGGAGGAGGGGCTGTAACACCATTTGGAACTGAAGGAAGTTTACATTTTGATGTTTGTGGAGCTCTATTCCTTAGATACCAGGCAGGCTGGATATTTGCTGCCCATTGGGCTCCAGAGAAGCAATTCTTATCCAACAAATGGGGAGATGGTCTCCACCTCCACCTCTTTTGCAGGTCATTGCAAGGACTGCGAGTGGGAATAGATAGGAAGGTGCCGAAGTACTGTCAACCCAGTCATTATTCAGGAAGTCAGACACATTAGACCCCAGGGAGTCAGTCAACATATTAAGGGAAGGGCTGCTATGTTTCAGGCAAATTAGTTCTGACTCGTGCTCAAAGAGTTTAATAGCTGAAGGAGGGTGTCCATTCAGGTAATTTCATTCCACCCAGTCTGCACCCAGTGTCCTACCACCAAAGAGGGCCTTCCCTGCCTTCTCAAATTTCTTGCCCTTTCTCCCCTAGAAGCTGCTGGGTCTCTACCCTCACTCTCCACCACCACAAGAGAACTTTAAATTCTTGTAACTAAGAGAAGTGCACCAGGCATGTCCAACATCCAACACGAAAATCACGTTCACCATGGACTCAAGACACATCATCCCATCCCCCGCCCCCAATGCCCAATCCAGGCCCTGCTAGACTGTTAGTGCTGGGGCACCTGGGAAAGCCTGAGGATTAGCATTTGGGTCAGCACCAGGGAGCAGGACAGGGTGAAAGTCCAACTCCCTCAAACTGCAACCTAGGAGTCTCTCCTTGGTGCTGCCCTGTCCGTGGTGCTGGGAACGGTCAGTAGTAACCAGTTCCGGTTCTGGCTGCCTCAGCTCAAACCTAGCAAGAGAGGTAGAACAGGAGGCATAGATGATGAGGCACAGTCCAGCTCCAGAAGTGCAGCGGGGGAACATGTGGTTCATGGTCCCCTTTCTTAAAGTGGGGAGCTTTGGACTTTTAAATTGAGCCCCCAGCCTTGATCTGGTGCATTTCCTTTGGAATACTGTGTATACTAATCAGCTGGGAATTTTGTTAAAATGCAGAATCTGATGATTCGGTGGGTCTGAGGCGGAGGCTGAGATTCTGCACTTCTAATGAGCTCCCGGGTGATGCTGAAGGTCTATGGACCACAGTTTGAGTACAAGGCCCTAGAGCACTCATTTCTCTGAGAACTGAGGACTGATCCATAAGCCCCATAAGGCAGGGATCTTGCCCATTTGCTTAGTGATGTATTTCCAGTGCCTACACAGTGCTTTGCACGTTGAATAAGTACTTGTTAGAGGAGTGGCCAGTGCTCCCTTATCCATGGGAGGTGGGAATAATCTCACACAGCAGACAAACCCCCTAACTGAATTCAATCATGTGCACACCCCTACCAGCTTCTGGGATGCAGCAGGTGGTAGCATTTTGCTAGGCCCACTGTGTGCCCAGCTATGGCTTAATCACATCCTAATCCCACTTCATGAACCTTTGCCTGATAACTGACAATGGGCTCACCCCGTGGCAACCCAAGATTCCATACAAAGATCACCCTCTATCTCCTCAGATAACTCCCCCAGGTCACCAGCCAGCACACCGAGCCCAGAGAAGAGTTCTTCTTCTTTTTTTTTTTTTTAATCAAACCAGCTTTAATTAAAAAAATAATAACCCAATAAGTCCTACGTTTTTCAGATGTTGGGTCAGCCCACCAGCCCCCCTTTCAGTCCGGAGCCCCTGCTCCTGCTCATCTCGGAGATCTGGAAGAACTGTCCTCCGGGACTGGAATAACGCAGCCAGGTGTGTCTGTTTGGAAGGGGCGTTCTCTCCCAATAAGACAGGTGCAGACGGGGAAGGGAGGGGTGGGGGCAAGTCTGCGAGGAAACGGAGCAAGACAGCAAGGGAGTCAGGAACCCAGAAGTCTGTGCTGTGAAAACACGAGGGAAGGCGGAAGAAGTTTGGAGCCAGTCGAGGAGGCCGCGCGAGAGCGAAGGTCTGGCTTCCGAAGGCTCGGGGCTCACCAGAAGCTGGGGAGGAAGCTCGCCCGCGGCGGTCCGGCTCCGGGACTTGGGACCCGATACGGCGCCCCTGGGGGGAGCGCCCCGAGGAGGGCTCACAGTTGGGGGGGCAGGTGGGTGGGTCCGGGGGAAGAGACGGCGGAAGGGTGCCAGGCATGGCGGCAGCCAGGTGTCACAGGTGCGCTGGCTCCGCGAGGCGCGCTCAGAGACGGGCAGAGACGGGGCGCGCGGTAGCGCTCACAGGTAGCGCTCGAGCCCGGGCGCGTAGCCCGGCGGCCGCAGGTAGGCCTCCCCGGGGCCGAGCGGGCCGAGCGCGGCGGCGGGCCCGGCCAGCGCCAGCAGGGGCTCGGCGGGGAGCGGGCCGGGGCCGGGGCGCGGCGCGGGCAGCCCCAGGCGCTCGGGGCCGGGCGAGTAGAGCGGCGGGGAGGCGGCGGCCGGGCAGGGCGGGAAGGCGGCGGCGGCGGCGTCCGGCGCGGGGCAGCAGGGCGGCTCGGGGGCGCCCAGCCCCGCCAGCTCGGGCGGCAGGCTCACCAGGCTGTCGACGCTGAAGAGGCGCGCGGGCGGCGAAGGCCCGGGCGCGGCGGCGGGGGGCGGCGGGGCGAGCAGCGCGGGGCCGGGCGCGGGCGCGTAGGGCGCGTAGGGGAAGGGCGGCGGGCCGGCGGCAGGCAGCGCGGGCAGCTCGGCGCGCTTGAAGCGCTTGCGGCGCCGCAGGAAGCTGCCGTTGTCGAACATGTCGGCGGCCGCGGGGTCGAGCGTCCAGTAGTTGCCCTTGCCCGGGTTGCCCGGCTCGCGCGGCACTTTGACGAAGCAGTCGTTGAGCGTCAGGTTGTGGCGGATGCTGTTCTGCCACTTGCGCGGGCTGTCGCGGTAGAAGGCGAAGCGCTCGGTGATAAAGCGGTAGATGGCGGCCAGCGTGAGGCGGCGGCCCGGGGCGTGCGCCAGCGCCATGGCGATGAGCGCGATGTACGAGTAGGGCGGCTTCCCGCGCTGCAGGGGCCGCCGCCGCCGCCGTCCCGGACCCGGCGCGGGGGCGGGCTCCGGCTCCCCGCGGCCCGCGGCCGCTTCCTCGGGCTCCGGCCCGGGCTCGGCCCCGGCGAGCGGCGACGGCGGCGGCCCCGACGGCGCGACCGAGGGCAGGGCGGGGAAGCCCGAGAAAGCGGCGGGCGGCTCCATGTCGCTGCGCCCGGTCATCGGGATGCGGCCGCCCCTGCCCGTGCAGCTCGGAGAGAGCAGGGGCCGCCGACCCGCCTTATATGGAGGCGGCCCCCCCTCCCCTGCCCCCCCCCCCAAGCCTGGGGAGAGGGCTTGGATCTTCCCCCGCCGGCCAGCGCCTCCTCCCTGAATCGCTTCCCCAATCCCCTTACCATGCTCACAGTCCCCTGCCACCTACATGTCGCCCCTTCCTTGGTCTCTTCCCTTTGGGTCAGTCCTTCCAGACCCAGCCTCAATCCCTTCCCCATCTCCACTGGGTCGGTCCGGTCCTGGCCCCATCCCCCTCCCCCCCCTCTGCGGGCCTCTCCCTCACCTCCCTCACCTCCCTCACCTCCCTCCTCTTTGGGTCAATGCTAATCACAAATCCACCCACTCAGAGCACTCTTTAGGGCCCCCTCCCCACTATGCTCCTCCCTGCCCTGTCCCCTCTGTCATTCTCTCCTAGCCTTCTCCATGTTCTTCCTATCCCAGATGGGGTAGAGATGAAAGTTCCCCAGGACCACCTTGCCAGCCTTCAGCGTCCTGACACCGTGCTGGTCTTGAACATTAAAAGGGTAGAGTAGGGGCAATGGCAGAGCAGGAAGGCCTACTTTGTCCTGGGAGAGGACATTTGGTGGCTCCACGGTCACCACCTCCTCTTTCTGCTACCTCCCACACAACCTTGTCCTGTCCAAGCCATTTGTAAGCATCCTTTGAAAACACAAAATCCTGAAAAGTAATCCAACTAGCATATTTGGGGACCATGGGACTGACTGCTTTAAAAATCAAGGGCCCCCAGTAAGTCCATAACTTGAAGTTGCCTTTCTGGCTGCCTCTTGTCTGTGTGCCTTCGGTTCTAGAGAAAGTGCTCCCTTTCTCTCTCTCTGTCTCTCTTTCCATCACACACACACACACACACACACACACACACACACACACACACACACACACACACACACAGCATACACACTGTGGAGATGCACGAAACACAGGCCTACACAACCCAAAGTTCCAAGGACCAGTTGCTGGGTCAGAGAGAGACCCCCAAGTGCTTCCACAGCCTGGAGGTCTGAGAAAACTGCTTACTGACCCCAAAAAGCCACACTCCCACTTCACTGGAGAGAGTGAGGGTTGCCTTAGTGGTTTTTATTAAAAACTCACTCTGGGAAACACCACCTACTACCACCATCCAGAGGTGATGTCTCTCTGAGTATATTTCAGGAAATCTCTCCAAAGTGACAGGAGAACCAGCCCTAGCTTGAAGGGAATCAAAGGACTAAGACGGCTTGCCTTAAAGAGGCTTGTCTTGGGGGACAGCAAGATCAAGGGAGCAGGGCTGAAGGTAGGTGAGGCAAGTGAAGGAAGGGCCAAGGCGGAAATTTAAGGGTGCACAAACTCTCAAGGTGGTGTGAGTGTGGGACTGGCACTTGAGAGCCTCCTTAAGTGGGGGGCCCTAGATGCCTCACTCATCAGCTTCTGGCCCTGGTGTGGCAACCCTGGGGTGCAAATGACCAAAGCTAGCTACTGCAGGCCTGTGGCCAAGGGCTTCCAAAGCCAAATGGGAAACTCAAGGCCCCCATTCTCCAGCTCCATAAAGTAGCAGCACCATTACTGAGTATTTCATTCGCCGCAATGCCCCGCTTCAGGGCAAACACCTTGTGAGGTCAGCACCGTTACAATCTCTGTTTTGCAGGGAAGGAAACTAAGGCTCGGAGAGGTTAAGGGATCTTCCTAACTTCACACAGCTAGTAGGCAGCAGGGCCGGAATTAACCCCCGAGTTCAGAGCACCAGCTCCATGACTCTCCTGAGAACACCATACTTTACAGTTGAGACTGCAGAAATGACTTCGTCTAGAGTTGTTTCAGCTCTCAGCAACTTTGGCTGCAGAGCTGAAGCCTGGCCTCTCTCCTGACCTCCAGGTCAGCATATCCAGTGTCTGCAGGACATCAGCCTCAACTCCGTGTACCCCTGACCCCATCGCAGTAAATGGGCCCTTGCCCCTCACCACACAGAGCAAGAATAATGAACATCATTTGGGGTTCCTCTTCCCCTGTCGCTCCCTCCATCCCAGCCATCTGCAAGTCCTGTCACTGCCACGTGGACCTCAAATCCACCCCTCCTTCAGGTGTCCTGGCCTCAGTTTAGCCCACATCACTCACTGAGCACTGCTGTGCCAGGCCCTTCACCAGCGCTCAGGGAAGACTGAAATGGAGAGACTCTTGATCTGGTGGGGAGATGGACAGAGACAATTACCGCTGTGGGAAAGGGGGGCAGAGAGGGCTGTAGAAGCAGAGGGGAAGCAGGAGATGACACTCAGTGACTGAGAGATGACCCCCCAACCCTACAACCGTGAGGATCAGCCTGGATTGTAGGCACACAGTTCCTGCCCTTGTGCCCTCTCCACATTATGTTCTACTGCTGAGCACAGGCCTTACAGAACACAAGACAGTGTGGGCACCATGAGCAGCTGACCAAAGACGAGTAACGGCAGCAGCAGGGAATCCAGTTGCAACAGCCACGTGACCTGGGCCCATTTGCTCATTGGAGCCTCAGTTTCCTCATCTGCCAAAGGGGGGCAATAACAAGCCCTGCCCACATTGTTAAGAGATTCAAATGAGATCATGTATGAAAGGTGCTTGGCCCACAATGGCACTTGCTAACAGGAGATTTCTTTTTTCCTGCTACCCAATTGGCATTTCCAGCATTAAACCAGGAAAGGAAGGAGAGAGGCAGTCCAAGAAGTGACTTCAGAGCCTGCATATTTTCAGCCAGGCACAGCGTAACCCTGTAGCTGGACTGAGGCACAGAACCAGAGCCATGCTCTTTCCCACCTTCCCTTGGGGCCAAACGCCCCTCTGGAGGCCTCTTACCACAGCCTGTCTCACACCTACAGATTTGCTAGGGATGGGAACAGGAGGGTTATGGAGAGTGGCTCTTATTAACTCCCATGGCTAGCTGCAATTTTCTTACACTTTCAGTTTGCCAATCCATGTGTAGAGCCTGGGACATAGTATATGTTCAATAAATGATACTGAATGTGCACTTAGCTATGCTCATCCTGGGGAGGGTGGGGGCAGGGAATGGAGCCAAAGGGGTGAGAACCCAGACTTTTCCAGTTCTCTCTGCCTGCCTGTCCCCCCACCCCCCACCCCCGCTGGGCCTGCTTCCCGGAGCCGAGCAAGCCGGTGTCAGGGGGTGGCCCAAGGGCTAATCCGTGTTTTCAGCGTGGCTGGGCCCTCTTTTCACAGGCCCTGGGCCGGACGGGATGCGGCTGAGCATCCGGGCATAAGATGGCCAGTGAAGGCGGCCCCTTTCTCATGGGCCTGGATTCCAGGCGGCCTAGCGTCTGAGTGGAGCCCCTGGGGCGGGAGGAACACAGTGGCTGGGCTGGGCAGTCCTTTGTCTGACCACGCTGGGTGGATATTCAGGCTGGCAGGAGGGATTAATGGCCAGGGATTGGCCCTGGGGCCGGCCTTCCCACTGCCCTTTGGAGGCCAAAGGCCCAGGTCAGGGCACACAGCGTTGATGGCTCCCTAGATAGGAATGGAAATTCCCACCCTGTCCAAAGCTGTTAGCATCAGCCCCCAAGGCTCCCTGCCTCCAGCCCCACCCCTACAGAGGCACCATGAGCCAAGATGGGCTTCGAGGCAAGGAGCAAAGGGTGGGGGCCAGACCTTCCCAATCATTCTCCCTGGGAAAGTCCTTTTAGGTCCTTGCCCTGAGATGCATGGCCTCTCTAGGAGGGCCCATGATTGCCACTCCTGAGCTCTGGAGAGAAAGAGCTGTGTTAACCCAGTGAGTCCAAGGGGCCAGCCTGAACTGTCACCAAGCTTCTTAAGGCTTTCTGGAACATTCCTCAAATACCACTAGAGACCACTCTAGAGACCACTCTAGAGTCATTTACTCCTTAAGCCCCTCATCACAGCATCATGGATCAAATAGCCCAGAGGCTGAAGAAGGGGTTCAGGAACCAAAGAAACTTTCAGAGACACCCCACACCACCCCAACCATCCAGGGATTCTGAGGGCTGCTGCAGGGCCTCCTCCCTCTTCCCCCCAAGACTAGAACTGCCCAAGATACTGCTCCTTCCTCAGGAGCCTGGGGCAGATGCTTCCAACCTGGCTGGAGGTGGTTGGGCCCCCATTCTGGTATGGCCTTTTCTAGCCAGACTGCTCCTGAAACAAGTAATGAAGGCAGCTGCCCCAAACTTACTCACAGGGCCTGACCCCTGTGGAGTGTCCTCTGGGCTAAGGGGCCTGAGCAAGGCTCGGGAAAGGGAATAAGATCAGGCCTGACTCTGGGGAGAGCATCAGAGAAAAACCCACGAGGAGGATGCTGCTGTGTGTGACTCTACAAGCACTTCTACTGGGCAGATCCCAAGGATTTGTGTCCAGGCTGCCTCAGGTGCTGGGCTGGTGGGGAGCCAGACTGTTCTTGTCTTCACTGTGCCCAGGAGGGGACAGCCACTCTCCATACATGGTGGTCAGTGTGTGATGTGGGCAGAGAAGGGACTGTAGGGGCCCAGACGTGGGACCTCAGCCAGACTGGCAAAGTGAGGGAAGCTTCCTGAAGGAGGTAAACCCCCAGTGGGCCAGATTGGCAGGCCCAGGCTGAAATAGGGCTCATTCTGTGCCCCCCATCCTCTCTGTCACTGCACATACCTTATCGACTCTCCATGGATCTGTCTCCCACACTAGATTGTATGCATTGTGGGCAGGTACACATGTCACTCATATGGGGACCCCGGGCACTTAATGCAGGGCCTGGCACAAGCTGATAGTATATAAACATGTATCATCTGGCTGGAAGGATGGCTGGATATCAGAACAAGATCACCGAAGGGACAAAGATCTGAGAGCAAGAGGATATGACCCATTCCGGGAAGTGCAACACTTACTGTGTTTTTCAGCAGAGAATTACGTGAGTGAATATATACAAAGTTGTTGGGGCACTGCCCGGCCCACCTCAATGCCATGTGTTAGCTGTTGTTCGTTGTTGCTGCTGTTACCGTTATTGCTCCCTGTGGTTAGTAGAGAGTGCCAAGGGACGGAGACAGCAAAGGGAGATGGGGTCAGACTGTAGGTGATTTTATTTGCCAGGCTAAGGAGCTCCGATCTTTTGAGACAACAGGTAGCCTTCGGAAGTTTTTCAGGGGAGTGACATGGTCAGATGGCTTGTTGTGACCAGTGTGGCCATAGAGAGACTACAGAGGGAAGGGGTGGAAGGCTGAGACCAGATGGAAGGCTGAGCAGACAGTGAGGTAAGAACCAAGGCTCCGCCTCTGGGGGAGCATCGGACCCCTCGTTCCCATTCACTCCAGAAGGACAGAGAGGAGCCCTCCAGCTGCCCACCTCAGACAGTGGCTTAAACCTCCACTGCCACATAGTCCAGGAATGGGCCATCACCCCGCCCATCACCGTGGGCCCCTCTCTCTCCTTCTCCAGGACCTCCAGTCACCCAGCCCCGTCAGTTCCCAGCAGTTTCTCTCAGATCCGTCCTCCGCTCTTGTGCCTCTGCCTGGCCTGTACCAGTTCTCACAGTGCCCAGGGCAGTAGCCTCCTGGCTGCTCTCCCAGCCTCCCCCTCGGATTCTACCTCTCCTCTGCAGCTCGAGCGATGCCCCACTCCGCAGCCCTGCTTGAGCACCTTTGGGGGCTCCCCTGACTGGCGTGGCCGGACCCGTGGCCCTGCTGCTCACCAGTCGCCCGTGCCCGCTTCCCCTCCACGCTGAGGCATGCTCTTCAGGGCCGCTTTCAGCCAAGGGCCAGAGCCTCTCCCACTCTGAGCCTTCGCTAACTGAAATGAGCACAGCCTGCTTTGCCAGCTTTAGATACAAATACAGTCTCACTCATTTTTCCGACCAGCCCCTCCATCTCCTAAGCCCTTTATGAACAAGACGTCCCATCCCTCCCTCTGACAGACTCCCCCGACTGGCCTGGTGTACCCCTCCTTGCCCTTTAAGGGCCGCTCTCAGAAGATAACCACTTTATCTGCTGGAACACACTGCCCAGTGTCCCCTTCCTCGCCCGTCCCCAGGCAGAGGGCCTGCCGGCACCTCTGGCCCAACCCTACCCAGAGAGACCTGAAGGCTGAGCAGACAGTGAGGTAAGAACTGAGAGACCTGAGCACACGCCCAGCGTCTCCCTCCCTCTGTGCCCTGTTCCTCCTTGGGCCCGATGCCAGGCTGCAGCAACAAGGCTCCGTGAGCCTTGGCTCCGTGGACCTGGCTGAGTGAATGAATGAATGAGTGAATGATGCATGAACATCTAACAAATGACCACACATGTCTGGAAAGGCACAGGATCCTGGTGCCTGGTTCCAGCGAGGACTGTGCCTCGTGCCTCCCCTGCCTCTCTGCTCAGCTCTGCAGCCCTGGGCTGGGACCCCCCATGCGGTCCCTGCCCCTGCAGGGTCCAGGCTGGGTTCAGACTCAGACAACATTGGCTCAGCCCTGAGGGTGTAATTCCAGCCGCTCCTAAACCACGCCCCCGGCATCTGAAGTATGTTCCCTGTCATTTCGGGCTGTCAGCATCTGTGTTCCGCCATCTACCTCATCCCCCACCCAGGGCAACCTCAAGGCTCACAGGCCTCCCTGCTTCTCATTTCTAGGGACGCTGAGGGGGACTGGTGCCATCGGCCAGGCTGGCTGAGCCGAAGAAGCCTGCGTGGGAGAAGAGTGAGTCTGAATCCACCGCTGAATCCACCGCTAATTGCTCCGTGACCCTGAGCTAGAGGTCCAGCTGCCCTGGTCCCTGCCGGACACATAAGCCCGTAGTGCCCAAGGAGCTCTGTGATGCCCCAGGCCTGGCTTCCCAGCCTGCGGGCTCCTGAGCCCAAGGAAGGCATCTGGAAACCACATAGCCCCCAGGGTTGTCTGTCAAGGGGACAGACACTGTGTCTCACACATAAGGATGAAGGCTTTCCAAATGGAGATCGGTGCTGCCGTCATGGGCAAATACCCACATTGTAAAGTTTTGAGTCTGTGGATACTGAAAGTACAACTGCTCTAAAATGGAGTCACTGAGAGGTATTTTGCCTCCCAGTTCTTAAACCACTACTTTAGTCCACAGTACGCCTTCTTTACGGTTTTGGATATGGAGCTCCAGACAGAGAAGAGACGCACCTCAAATCCCAGAACAAGTCACTGCAGTGCCTCGGACCCTGACCACTCCCATCCCCACCCCTGCCCCATCTCCGTCTGCTGCATACAGACTCAACAGTGTTTATTAAAGGCCTGCCTTGTGGCAGACTCTATGCCAGACACGAGAGAGCCAGTGAGGACCACCCGCTGTCCTACCTGCGGGGGCTGATGTTGTCTGGGATGTGGGTAGGCATGAGGCAGGGAGAGAACACGGTGAACAAAGATTTTGTCCTAACTTCCTAGAGAAGGCATTGAAGGACTGGAATGAGTCCTTAGGACATGAGGAAGCCATGTCATAAGATCCCCGTTGTTTGCAGTGTGGAAGCTGGATGGGGAGTAGTTCCTCATTTAGGATGTTTTTGGCGGCAAGTAACAGAAAACATCAACTCAAAGTGATTTAGGCTGGAAGGAAATCTATTTTCTCCCTGACAAGAAGGTCAGAGGGAGGATGCGGTTAGGGCTCTGGCTCCCCTTCTTTTCTGTGATTCTCTTGGCTCTGCTATCCCTCATGGGTCGACTCCATCTTCAGGCTGGCGGCAAGATCATGACAACATCCAGAACTACAACACTGAGTTCCAAGTGTCTGGAAGAGGAGAGGTTGTCTCTTTCTACGCAGGGCCCCTTGCCCCCTCGCGCCCCCACCCCGTGTCCCCTCAGCGCTCATTGGCCAGAATTGGATCACGTCCTGTTCCTAAACAACTTCTGACAAAGAGGAATAAATGAGAGGTGTGACCAAGGCCGATCAGAAACCTACCTTCTCCCACAGCTGGGGACGGCTGACTGGCCCATGAGACGGGTTGCTGTGTGAAAGGCAGTAGATACTGAGAGAAAAACGGGTTCTCTGAGAAGGAGGAAGAGAAGTCCTCAACAATGTCTGCTACCACGAGAGAAGAGAGAAGCATGGAAGCCTGGAACGGAGTCGCTTGACGGGAGTCGTGTGTCTGCCTCCCCACTTGGCTCTCAGCTCCTGGAGGACAAGGCCTGGGACTCATGCTCGGTGGATCTGGGCACAGGAGTCCCCAAAGAGGAAGAAGAGGAAGAGGAGTGTTGGAAAAGGCAGTGTGTTTCCACAGTAGGAAGCACGGACTCCCATCTGCGACGTGTCCCCAGCAGCAAGCAGGGAGGAACACCCCCATGGAAGGTCATCGGGCTGGGCGACCCAGGGCAATCATCTGGACCCCCTGGAGCCTCAGTTTCCCCTTCAGAGAACTGGGAGAGGATGTTCTCATTCTTCAGTAACATCCACCTCCCTGAGGAATATTCAATCCCTATCTCAATGGATGAGCCTCAGGGAGGGTGATGAATGTGGACGAGGAAGAAGGGGGACAAGAGGGAGCCACAGGCAGGTAAAAAGACAAATCAGGTCTGACCAGCCTGTGAAATTAGGCGCATCTCATCCCAGCTCTGCTTTCCATGACAGGCTGGCAATTTGAAATTGGCCACAGTGGGAGGTTTTACACCACAGAAATGGGCAAATGCTACAAACCAGAACCTATCCCCTGGCCCCAGCCAGCTGTTAAACATTCGCCAGCCCACCCTTCGGCAAGTCTCTAGGGATTAAAGCAATGAAGCTCAGACAAGACTGATATGCTCCTTTGTGGCTGTTAGGAAACTCCAGGGCCGGAGGGCCTAGCTCACACTCATGGAGCCCTGTGTCTGTGCTCAGCAGGAGGACAGAGCCCTACATAAAAGCTCTAACACAGCCTTGGGCCTGACCCTCCATACTTTCTCCTGCGTTGTAATGCTGTCTTCCCACTGGTTGATTCAGTGAGGCCCCAGCTGGGACTTCATCCAGAGGGATGGGCTCTGTGATGCACGTTCAAGGATGGTCATCACTGGGTTATTTAGGATAGGGGAAAGTTGAACCTGAAGCCCTACAGGAAGGTGGGGGTCCATTCCTCAAAACATCAGGCAAACACTGAAAGAAAATTTGGGGGGAGTTTTTAATGACATGAGGAAATGTCTGTGACATAAGTTCAACATAAAAAACAAGGTACACAAGTATGCAGCATGATTCTGACATTTACATATACATACATGCATAAAAATGGAAGAGGCAGAAAATACACCAAAATATCAATAGTTTTTTTCTGTAGGTGATGAGTTTCGGGTGATTTTTCCTTTTTTTCCCTTTAGGAATTAGAACTATAATATTATTCACCAAGCTGTGTTTTGAGACATATTCACTTGGCTGTGTGTGTGTGTGTGTGTGTGGTAAAACTGCAATAGAAGTTCTTTTAACTTATACAAATTGAATACACCAGAAACCAATAGCAATGATTGTCTCAGTGGAAGACAATGGTGCGGTTATGGGACAGGAGTGAGAAGGAGACTATCTCTGTACTATTTGCCCTTTTTGAACTTGGAATCCTGTGAATGTATCATCTGTTCAAAGACGAGTTGATGAAAGTTTTTTTAAAAAAAATAGGCATGAAGCTTGTATGAGTTCTTTAACCAGAGGGTTTCTTTAACCAGAAACCAACTCCAATTCACAGATGAGGGAACGGAGGGCTGCACAGGTGAAGGGAGCTGCCTGGAGGCACCCAGCCAGAAGACAGGCCCCAGCCGCAGGGCTCTCCAGCTGTCTCCATCCCCGAGTGCATTCGACACTTGGCATTTTCAAAGTATTGCTTCCCTGCAGATTCATTACCACTTGGTAGATGCAGAAACTGCAGATACTCAGGCTCAGAACCCCCTGCCTCACCCAGATCTCCTAGAGCACTGGCTCCCGGCTTCCCCCTGGGCTCCCTTCTGGCACCGTCCCCCCGACACCACCCCATTGGCCAGGTCAACCTAGTCTCCACAATGATCTGTTAAGGCGGAGATCCTGTAGAATGACCCAATGAGGTCCAGAGAGGGTGATCACTTACCCCAAACCCCTCAGCTAACCGTGTTTCCCAAAGGACTAGAACCCAAGGAAGAGCCCAGAACCTCAGGCTGGGAGAAAGAAGGGCTCTCACAGAGGCAAGAAGTAGCATCTGGAATGGTTTATGCCTTTGGAGCTGGTGTGCAGTCATTAGTCGAGTTTTGGCATATGTTTGGGGGCAATAACTGCATTTTTCCCCCCAGGATGCATTGTGAACCGCCTTTGCTCCGAATGTAATGAGTACGTTTCCTAGGAGGGGGGTGTTTGTGCTCCTTGTAGGCCTGCTCTTCTGCTGTCTGCTTGGCGTTAGGCTCCCTGCCTTCCTATTTTTAGACAGGTCCAACAGCCCCAGGACCAGCCTTGGGAAGCAACTGCATGCCTGGCCTCCCGGAGGGACCAAGGGCCAGTGGGGCAGCCTGTAAGGGAAAGGACCATTTGTTCCAGGGTTTTACTGTGGTCAAGAGGCACTTCTTTTCTTCCCTGTTCAAAGACTTCACCCTGAAGATTTTCCTAGCTTCAAAAATGGAGGTCTTGTTATTGTTTTCGGTTTTGTTTTTTTCTTCCCCGCAGAAGTTACATGGGTGGAAAATACAAATAAATCCATCCCTTGTGTCCCTTCCCTCCAGCCCCAGGCTGCCACTTTCTCTCATTCTCCTTCGGGCTCTTACAGAGTTAGCTTCTTCTGCCTACAATACCATTCCTCCTCTCTCTCTGCTCCCACCCCATCTGAAAAACTCAGCTCAGGCCACCTCCTCCAGGAAGCATTCCATATGGCCCTGAGCTCCTTCTCTGTCTTGCCTACAGCTCCTATGCTTCCCTCCAGCACAGCCATGACCATACTCAGTAGGGAATGCTTGCTCAGGGGGCTCCCTCCCGACTTTGGAAGTTTCAGGAACTGGCCTTGTGTTATTCTTCTAGTGAGACTGCCAGCATCCAACAGAGGGCCAGGGACAGAACAGACGCCGCGTGGATGCTGACTAACCGACTGACGGATGAAATGAAGAAATTGATGGATGCAGTGATAGAGCATTGGAGATGAAGGTGGGGGGCACAGACTTGGCATCTTATAGGTCGGGATTCTGAGATAGATGCAGGGAAGGCACAGTATTATCGGGAGTCATTGCTTGCAAGCAACAGAACCCCAACTCAAACCAACTTAAGAAAAAGGAGGAGGGTGCACTGGCTCGTAAATTATGGTAAGGATGAAGCAGGATTTAGGGATGTCTGGAACCAAGTACTTGAACATCCTCTTCACGCTGGCTTCAATTTCACAGACCACTTCCTCTGTAAGGTTGGGGACCTGGCTGTTGGCAGCTTTATGACCCCGTCCTTACAGTTCTGCAAACTGAGACAGAGCTGCAGTTGGGAGAGGGGGGGAAAAAGCCCCAGAAAAGCACTCCGAGGGATCCGATTTGGGACACGCCTTCCCCTTGACAAATCACTGTGGGAGGGTGGCAGATCCCAGCTAGAGGAGAAACAGTTCCCTCAAACATCCGGGGTAGCACAGCCACGACCACAGGGAAATCCCTGTGAGCTGGGAGGCTGCCCCAGTGTAAATCCACTAGGGCCCCTAGCATTTCTGGAGCATCTCAGTGCCCAGCCCATGTTAGGCATTCTCATACATTCTATCTTACGAGAACTCTGTGAGATGGGTAGCCTTTCTCCCATTTTACCCCCAGGTGAGAAAGCAGAGGTTCAGAGAGGGTAAATGGCCCAAAATCCCAAAGTTAAGGAGTCCAACAGAACTCCCTCCTCTGTGTCCAGTGAAAACTGCAGCCCAAGAGGGGAAGGACTTGCGTGAAGTCAGAGTAGGTGAGTAGGATCATCATGAGCATTTAGTCACATTCTGTTATAGATATGTCATAGACATCTTTGGGGTATCTGCTCTGCTCGTGACAAGGTCCCTTCTGGCAAAACAGCCTGGCCCCCAACCCCCATGACTATGGGGAATGACTCTCAGAGGTGTAGGCTGGCAGCCTTGTTAGTACCATGTGACCCTATTCCCCTTCCCAAAGCTGACTGGGCCAGACTGGGACACCTGTTTCAGTTGGACCAATCACCTTCTCTTGGGAATTTGGAGATAGCTGGACCTGTCAGGTGCTATGAACAGTCCCTTGTAATCGGTTCCCCCTTTCTTTGTTTAAACTGACTCGAGTTGGACTTCTTGTTGTAAAAATAGTATCCTAATATAGCATTTAGCAAAGCAGTTCCTGGAAAGGGGATCGTTGCATGAAAGCATGGGGTAACTTCAGTCCTTAAAGGTGGTCTGATGAGGAGGCCACTGGGGCTGGAGTGGTCAGGAGAGTGTCCCTGGAACAAGCAGGACTCCTCTGTCCTTGAAGGATGATAATCGTGTAAGCAGGGAGAGATGAGGTGGAATGCTTCTGAGGGGATGCTTGAGGTGACGTGAGGGAGACTGGTCTGAAGGAGTTGAAAATGCGACCAAGCATTTTCAAGGTAAAGTAGCAAACAAGAAAGGTGGTAGTCTTCTGGTCCCCAGGAGCCATCCAAAGTCATCCAAGGTGTTGGGTGGATGTAGGGAGGGATTGGGAAGCATTAAACACTGGGAGGGTCTCTCAGGCCTGGTTACAAACCAAATCATTGCAGTGAAAACAATTATATCCCGCCTGGGGCTCTATCTAGCTTGACATGGGACAGTTCATCATTTCCTGCCCTGCCCCTCACTATGCCTTTGCTGGTGCTAGGAGCCCTTCATCCAGTCTCAGCATGGCTCAAAGACCACCTTATCCTGACGGCCTTTCCTATCGCCCTATCACCCTCTCCCAAACCCCAAAGTGAAATCCAGACTCTCTTTCTATAGATTCTCACTGAGATCCTCTACTGCATAGTTTATATTATACTGACCTGTGCATCTGTTGTCCCCACTAAAATGTGAGACCCGAGCCCGGGAATTCAGATTGGATTCATGGCTTCTCTAGTGCCCAGTGCTGGTGCTGGCCCGCAGTGGGGGAAATTTGCTAAACACCTGCCCATACCCAATGTCCATACTGAGCCCAGGAAGAAGTGATGTGTTTGCTGCCTCCTTAGCAGCCTCCCTCCCCGACTTACCAATCAGGAGAGAGAGCAAGGTTTGAAGGGGCGGGGAGTTGGGGGCTGCATACCGATCTTCCGTGTACTGCACAGGTATGGGCGTGCACAGGTCTGTGCAGGGAGCTCTCTAGGTTGTGAGGCAAGGGGGGGCCCCCCAAGTGCAAAGTGGTTGGCAGCATCACAGGCCCAGCTGTGTCGGCCACCCCCTGGCCCCCACTCTTGATTCTAGTCTGATCGTTCTATGGGCCACAGGCATCAGGCCCAGAGGCTGGTGGACTACATAGTCAATAGCTCCAAAGCCAACCTAGCTGGGCCTGGAGCCCAGGAGGGCCTGGGGCACAGTAGAGATCAGTCTAATCTTCCGTCAGATGATGCTCCCGAAAGTTCTGGTTAATCTCTGTGAAACTGTAGTTTTACTCAGGCTGATCAGATGCACCCTAAGGCTCACAAGGGGCCAGGAGAGAGACAGGCACAGCCAGATGAAGATACCAGCTGGTACAAGGTTTGGCAAAGAAGAAATGAACAGGAAATGAGTGAGCACTTCCTGTGTACCTACAGGTTCCAGCTCTGATAGACATTCCACCTGTTTCTCCCAATAAGCCTGGGAGCTAGTAATCCCTTCTCTGTCTTATATGCAAGGAAATAAGTACCTCATCATGGAAGTGGCTTGTCCTGCGGCAGATGGCTGGGAAGTGGCCCTGTGGGGACTTGAACACAGCTGGCAGATGATTGCCCTCTCATCATGGAGTCCCACTGCCTTTAGAGGGTGTAGAATTAGCACCCTTTCTTCCCAGAGCTTCATGGCCCCAAACCTTCAGCCCCCTACTTGTCAGCCCCCCGCTCACAAACAACTCTCCACAGGCTGGTCCCCCAGACCACAGTCAGATCACCCTTGTCACGGCTACCCCTTTCTCTCCAGCAGTTAGTCCTGCAGGTGATTGTGTGTTAATGTCTGCCTCTGCCATTGGACTATAAGCCCTCCAACAGTAGGGGCTTTATCTTTGCCACTGTTCTATCACCATCTGTTGACTCACTCAACAAATATCTACTGAGCACCCACTCTGTGACAGCCACTGCTAGCTGTTTGGTATTTAATAGTGAAAAAAAAAATAAAAATCCCTGCCTTTTGGAGCTTACCTTCAAGCATAGGCAAGACAATCAGCAAATCTTACAGTGTGTTAGGTCTTCGAAGGTATTAAGCATGATGGACAGAAATAAAATGTGGGGCGGTAATAGAAAGAGTAAGGGTGTGATTATAGGTAGGGAGGGCAGGAAGGGCCTAGAAGGAGATAAGGGAGGGAGCCATTGGGATATATAAGGGAAGGGCATTCCAGACAGTGGGAACAGCAAGTACAAAAGTGTAAGGTGGGAGGGTCCCTGGCGTTTTCCAGGAAAAACAGCAAGAAAGCCAGCAAGACTGGAGCAGAGTGAGCCAAGGGTCAGGGCATGAGAACCTCGAAGGTGACCACAAGGGCTTCCCCTTCCCTCTGAGTTGGGAAGCCACTGGAGAGTGACAGAGAAGTTGATCTGACTTAGGTTTTAAAAGGACCACTCTGGCTATTGTGGTAAGAATTGATAGTTCCAATGCACATTAGGGATTTAATAGGGATTTTCAAGTGCATGAGCAGAGGGGAGTGAGAAGGAAGAAAGAAAGAACCACTATCAAGGGGAGAAGCTGGAGAGGCGAACCTGAAGGACACTTCTGACCTTGACACTCCGTGCTTCTGAGTCCAGTTAGAAGACCTGAAAGGGAATGAATGTCGCTGAGCAGATCTGACAGGGTATCTTAGAAAATGTCCTGGGACATTGTAAGATCTTGTCGTGGGAGGTGTGTGACCAAAGCGCTGGTGGCCTCAGAACTATGGGCTGTGGCCCTCCATGGGCTAGCCTATGTGTCCCCCAACTCCTGTCCTCTAGTTCAGATGGCGCAAGTGGGTGCAGCAAGGTTCCTGTCTCCTCCTGCCGGACCTCATCTGACCTTCAGGGCAGTCGAACCTTCCTGGTACGTTTGGTACCTGCCACCGGTGGCACAATGACAGCAGATGCTTGGGAGCCAGCCTGCAGGAGACACTGGCAGCAGAGCGTTGGGAGTGATATTTGGCCGGGGCCACGAGGCTGTCCAGAGTGGCAGGCTCTCTGTGAGCTGAGTCCTGGATTCCAGGGAGCCAAGGCCAAGGCAGGCTAGGAATTTCTTGCCTTAATTTTTGCCTCTAATTCCTCCCAGAAATGAGGCATGTCAGTCTTTAAATTCTCGGGTTTTTATGAGGCGATTATGGTGATTACTATAAATCTCCCGTGTGTTGTTTTCAAAGGGGCAATTAAGTGGAGGAACCAGGCACCATTTTCGTTTCTCATTAAGTGATTAGGGTTTGTTTGGCAAATCCCAACATCTGTGGCTAGAGGCCGGCTCTGCGGAGCTTGACTGGGGCAGTGCATAGCCTCCACACACAGGAAGCATCCAGCACTTGCCTTCTGCCCTGGCTTCTCCCAGCCTGAAGGAATTGGAGGGGGTCCTTTCATTGCAGAGAAGAGGAAACTGAGGCACAGAATGGGGCACGAATCCACCACTACTGCTCCACGAGCAAGCAATAGAGGCAGGTTCTGCCTTTCAGAGAAAGACAAACCATTACACCATACTTGCCATCTAAAGAAGGAGTTTTCAGTAAACCTGTTCCCACTGGCAGCTTTGCTTCTGGAAGGGACAGTAAGGACTTCTTCCTTAGCATGGGGTCATTCTCTCCATCTGATTCTTCTTTCTCCTTGAACAACCACTAGTGTCAATAGTATGCCATATGCTGTTGGTGTCTACCCAATGGTCATTCCTATCCTCCTTTTCCTTTGCCTACCTCCTGCTAAAGTGGGTAGACAAAACTTCTCTTGTGGTTAGGAGAGACCATGTGACCCAGTTCTAGCCAATGAGATATGTGGGGGCTTTTTCTGGGGGACTTCCGTGTAGATTTTCTTCCTCCTTCAAGTTACTCAAGAAGAAAGCTTTTACTCCATACTTTCTCCCTCAATTTTGCTTTTACCATTGGTGGTCTGTAGTGATATCTGGGGCTGAGGCAACCATCTTGTAACTTGAGGCAACAAACTAGAAGAAAGCCAACTGTTGCAGTCATCTATTGCTAAGTGATTAATCACCCTACAAAATTCAGTATCTTAAAGAAATAATTTATTATCTGTCACCATTCTGTATGTTGACCGGACTCGACTGGATGGTTCTTACTTGAGGTCTCTTATGTGGTTGCAATCTGATAGAGGTGGTGGCAGAAATTATCTAAAGTCTCAAGCGTCTGGATGTACTGGTTGGCTCACTCACACAGCCGGCAGTTGATGCTGGATGTCCAGTGGGAGCTCTGCTAGGGCCCTTGACCAGGACACCTGCAGAGGGGTTCTCCATGTGGCTTGGGTATCCCATAGCATGGCTGCTGTTTTCCAAGGGCAAGTATTCAAGCTCTAATCATTTTAAGAGGTCCAGACAGATGCTACAAGGCTTATGATGTAACGTTGAAAATTCAAAACATCATTTCCACCACATTCTATTGGTTAAGCTAATTACTAAGGCCAGCTCAGATTGAAGAGGAAGAGAATTAGACCCTCTCTCTAGGAGAGGGAATGGCGAGCTGACATTGCAGAAGAGCAAATGGCATGGGAGATATTGTTTTGTCCACCTTTGGAAAATGAAATTTACCACACCCACACCCTAAAGACCATGATGTATTAAGCTGGAAAGAGTCATCATCCTTGTTACCTATAAGTCATTGCAGTGGTCCTAGGACTACCCTTTCTGGACTTTTCAAGTAAACAAATAATGTCCTAGGGGCGCCTGGGTGGCTCAGTGCTTTAAGCCTCCTGCCTTCGGCTCAGGTCATGATCCTATGGTCCTGGGATCGAGCCCCGCATCGGGCTCTCTGCTCAGCAGGGAGCCTGCTTCCCCCCCTCTCTCTGCCTGCCTCTCTGCCTACTTGTGATCTCTGTCTGTCAAATAAATAAATAAAATCTTTAAAAAAATTAAAAAAAAAACAAATAATGTCTTAAACGGTTAAGCCACTGTCAGTTGGATTTTCCTGCAGGAGGCAAACATGATCAGGGAATACTTCCTGTAGAAGGTGGGACTTAAACTGGACATTTCAAGACCATCTCAAGCTCTTAAACTTTGGTATCAGATACTCCTAGGTTTGAGTTCTATTTCTGCAATTAGCAGTCTGTGAGGCTTTCAAATCTTCCTCTCTGGAAACTTGAGGTTGGGACGGGGCACAGTCCTCTGGGGCAGTGTGGCCAGTTTGCCTTAGTTTGCCCAGGACTTTCCACTTTTTAGCATTGAACATGTCACATCCTAGGGCACCTGGGTGACTCAGTCAGTTAAACATGTGCCTTTGGCTCAGGTGGTCCTGGGATAAAGTCACACATCGGGCTCCCTGCTCAGTGGGGAGCCTGCTTTTCCCTCTCCCTCTACTATTCTCCCTGCTTGTGTTCTCTCACCCTATCAAATAAATAAATAAATGAAGTCTTGAAAAAAGAAAAAAAGAAAGAGAGAGAGAAGGAAAGAGAGAAGGAAGGAAGGAAAGAAAGAAGGAAAGGAAGGAAGGAAATCTCACATCCAGAGAAGCCCTTCACTCCAGGGCAAACCAGGATGGTTGGTCAGATCTGTCTGCAGGGGATCCTCTAGGGGGAGCCCTTGAGGATTCAGGGAGGCCTGTGTCCCAGTGGAAGGGATAACATCCTGACCAAGTAGTCTGTCTGATGAAGGCGGGGGATGCAGAGCCACCTCCAGGCAACCAGGCTTCATAGCCTTTACAGGTCGGGGACAGCACAGGCCCCTCCGTAATCACAAGCCACATGTCCAGGTCTGGAGACTGAGGGTATAGTACAGAGTAGCAACAGCCTCTCTCCTGCACAGTCAGCCTGTCTTGGCCCTTTGAGAGAGTCACACTTGTGCCATTATCACCAGTGAGTAACATGAGACCATTTTAGGGGCTCAAGACATATAAGAACGGTGCTCAAGCCTGAGATACAGCTTTCCCAAATCAAGCCCCAGGACTGAAATTCCACCATTCACTCTTCATTCGTGAGGTTCGAAGCAACAGGGACTATGTTCCTGGAAGCTCTCACCTGACATGCCCACTCGGAGTGAAGAAGTCTACAGTCTTTTCCTGTGGCAGTGAGAGCCTTGAAAGGTGGAGAAGAGGTGCCTGAGGCTCGGGGATGAGGGAACAAGCATGGGAGTCCTGGGGCACACTTTTGAGGACCTCGCCATTGGGCCAGTGTGGTAATAAGAGGGATAGAAGAGAGAACAGGGGCTGACACATCACTGGGGATGATACATTGCTGGCTTTCGTCCCCTTTCTCCTGAGAGCCCTCTAAAATGACTGTTAAGAAATAAAGAGGAGGGGCGCCTGGGTGGCTCAGTGGGTTAAGCCACTGCCTTCGGCTCAGGTCATGATCTCAAGGTCCTGGGATCGAGCCCCACATCAGGCTCTCTGCTCAGTGGGGAGCCTGCTTCCCCCTTCTCTCTGCCTGCCTCTCTGCTTTCTTGTGATCTCTCTCTATCAAATAAATAAATGAAATCTTAAAAAGAAAGAAAGAGGATGTAAACCCACAATAATAAAACTAATGGGTGAGGTACAATCAGTAGGGGAGATGCTACAACACATTTCAGGACAACAGAAAGCAGGTGGAAAGGCGGTAACTGATGCAGCAGGGCAGGGAAAGCCTTGGCACGGAGCATGCAGAGAAGACACAGTCAAGGCAGAGGCAGTCGTTTTCGGCAGAACCAGCAAGATGCAGAGCTCAAATCAGCAGATTCAGTGAAAATCTGGACAAAGGACAGTGTGACCCCACACCTGGGCACTGAGCACCAAGAGGTCAAAGTCTACAGCAGCCAGTTTCTGGAGAAATCTAATGTCCCCAGAAGGAGAACCCCAATGTCCTGGCACTGGGGGGGAGGGGGAGACTGGGGGGAAGAAGTCCTCTGCTGTGGTGGCTGACTGCCTGCCTCATCAACTAAGGCATGCCAGCTGGGCAGCAAGCTGTTCTTCATTCCTAAATATGAAAGGACAGCTAAAGATTAGCACACATTTGGGAAAGCCTCCAAAGTGAATGTAAGACAGACAAATAAAATGACCTCGGAGGAAATGGAAATGATGCAAGGAACAGAGAAGAACTAAAAAAAGGTCTACACTCTATTAATATCCTCACAGAGATTTGAGGAGGTATTGTGTCCCTAAAATAAAAACTGGATGGTATAAAGAAAAAAGAACCAAAGAGCCCCTGGAAAAATACATATATTTATATTATGTGTACATATTAGTTATATAAATATTTATATGTAATTAATTAAATAATTTATATAATATTATGTAAATAAGTTGTGTATAACATACATAATATAAATATATATAATAGGACTAGAATGTTTTCAAGCTAAGGAAATTTTTCAGAGAATGAAATAAAAAGAAGAGGAGGTAGAAAATATGAGAGAATGGGGATCCTGGCTGGCTCAGTCTGAAGAGCACGTGACTCCTGATCTCAGCGTTGCGAGTTTGAGCACCACACTGGGTGTAGAGATTACTAAGAAAAATAAATTTTTTAAAAATAGAAAAAGAAAATATAAGCAACATAAAGGATCAATCCAAGACGTTAAAAATCCAACAAATGGGAATACTAGCACAGATAGCAATGGAGAAGAGGAATTATTTAAAAGTGTCATAAGAAAATTTCCCCTAAACAAAGTTCAAAAAGTCTCCATATTAAAAGACTTCACTACGTGTCCCCAAAATGAATGACAAAGTGACCCACACTCAGGAACAATATCCTGACATTTTTTAACACAGGGATTTAAAGAGAAGATCTAAAAGCTTTCAGAGGGAAGAAAAGTGAAAAGAAAAAAGGTCACAAAGGAATAAGAATGAGACTGCCTTCAGAATTCTCAGCAGAAATGCTGAGAAATGCTTCCAAACGCTGGCAGAGCAGAGTGTCTGATCTAGAGTTCTATAAAGACTGAGCTATCAATTACTGGGCTAGAGTAAAGATATACGGAGCCTTATCAGGAGTCAGAATATTCATGTCCTATGCACCCTTCCTTATGTGATTACTTGGAGGGTTTTCTCCAGACAAACGTGGAAATAAGCCATGGAAGAAAAAAGACTTAAGTTCCCGAAAAGACTAGCCACCCCCCCTCCCCGTGCAGAAGTTGTAAGGGGAAGTCAGGCTGACAGGTGTCCAGCAGGTGAAGACACTTGCAGAGAAACTGGAGTGGGAGAGAAGGGGCCCTTGAAAGGAGGTCTCTGGGGACAGAGGGGGGCTGAAGGAGAGACTGGATAAACATGAGGGAGAGATAAAGGCAGTAAGGAAAGAGGAAAGGAAAATCTAATATAAGAAATAAAATGCCATCTAGGGGTGCCTTGGGGGGCTCAGTCGGTTGAGTGTCTGCCTTTGGCTTGGGTCATGGTCCCAAGGGGCCTGGGATTGAGCTCCACATCGGCGAGGAGTCTGCCTCTCCCTCTCCCCCTGCTCCTGCTCTCTCTCTAATAAGTAAATCTTAAAAATAAATGCCATCTAGTAACCACCAGCTCTGCAGTGAATGATACTAACACAATGACACAAAGATTTTCTTAGTTTCTAAATTTTGGGATGCATCTATATGCATTCTATCTTGGAAGGACCAAGTGGAAGGGACCCGAGCCCGGCCCCTAGTGCCAAGAGTGCCTTGTGACCAACAGTCAGCAAGGAAACAGCCCCCTCATTCTTACAACCGCAAGGAATTCGATTCCGCCAACAGTGTGGATAAGCTTGGACATAGACTCTCTCCAGAGCTTCCAGATGAGAGCCCAGCCCAGCTGGTTTCTTGATTTCAGCTTTGTATATGGTGAGCAGAGAACCCAGACTTCTGTACAACTGTGAGGTAACACGTGGGTGTTGTTTAAAGTTGCCAAGTTTGATGATTCGTTACACAGAAATAGAAAACTAATACACCTGACATGTCTGCCCCCAAACTCCTATTTTATTTGTGATAGGAGATGTTCTGGCCTAGTGGTTAAACTGTCAGATGGCAGGCAGGCTGACCTGGATTAGAATTATTCCTCTATGAGGATTAGCAGTCACTAAACACAGTTAAGTGTTCAATAAACAAAATTGTAACTATTGTTTTATTCTTTCTCTGTTCAGCCCTTACTCCCTGTGACTCCCTGGCTTGCTCCTCTGCAAAGTTCACCACACCCTCCCCTGTACTTTGTACTTGCTGCATGAAGGCAGGTCTCACGTGGTGCTAATTAAATGCCCTCTCCAGACTATCAGCTCGGGGAAGGGCAGAAATCCAGGCCTGCCACAGCCCCTGTCATGACGAAGCAGCTCTGGGAATGTTTCTGGAGAACACAGAGAAACTTCCCAGAAGTCTGAGCCACCCAATGAAGACAACTGCTTAGGGAGGGGTGAGCAATCTGTTACTAGGGTAGCTACCCATCAGGGGTGCTGAAAAAGACTGACTTCATGATACACTACGTCTTTCTACCCTAGCTTATGTTTTGAAGCCAGGATTTGTTTCATAGTCTGACAGGGGGGAAAAGAAAAGGCCGGGAGGCAGGTGCTGGGGGTGGAAGATCTCTCCAGCTAGGGCTGGTGGGGAAGTTGTTGAGTTGGGCATTAACTTATTCAATTATTTTAACATGCATTGTTAACTTTGACAATCCTGCTCTGGGAGATGCTATCTCAGGCTCTGAAAGAGAAATGAGATTTTAACAGCTGCTCCTGGGGAAGAAGCTTTTGGTAGAAGTCACATTATGATTAAGACCTGACAGATCAAGTTCTCAAGAAGTCTCAGGACTGAGCAGGGGGCTCTGAAGTATGTTTGTTCAGCTAGGAGGGAAGAGGAGTTGTGGCTGTTTCGGTGGTTTGGGAGAGGGAAAAGGTGTCAGGGAGTACAGTGGATCCTAGAAGGTTGGGGCTGGAAGTAAGATGCCTCCCAGCTCTGTGCAGGGAGCCGGAACAGGAAGGTGCAGGCTTGTGGGCACAGAAACAGTTGACAGGCTGGCAGAACCTGCGGAAGGTGGATGTAGAACGGATGACGGGCGCCCCTTGGTGGCCACACTGAATAACTACACCTGATACCAACCAGACACAGCCAGCACCCAGCTGATTGTTTCACTTACTTCAGGACCAGAAGGGCCCACTTGCCCACACAAGAGGACCACTTGTTGCAGTGAAAATGCTTTGTGGAATGCAGCTGTGTCTGGGGTTGTATGTCTGTGTGCTTGTGTTGCCCAGTTGGGTGGGCGTACATGTCTATGAGTTTAGGCATGTGTATTTGTGTATGTGTCACAGAGTGTATACTGGTGTTGGGGACTGGGCACATGAGCAGGTTGTGTGCAGGCATGGTGAGCACTGGAACCAGAAGGTGCATCTGTATGTTTGTATGTGTATCTGTTGGTACAACTGCTTGTGTCTGCGAGTGTGTTAATATAACTTTTTGGGCCTTGGCTTTCTTTTCTGTTACACATTGAAATAGTTAAGCTCCATAATCTTATTGTTTGTTTAAAGTTTGCTCTTGGATGCAGGCCTGTTCCAGAATAACTAGCAGATGCGAAAAGCATCCATTATGTATTTTTGCAATTAGCCGAAAACCCAGAAACTTTTCTTAAATAACAGACACAATTCTGTGGGTTGCTTATTGCTAGGAGGCGCCTCTTCTCCCCGGCTCAGGCAAGCCGGCCCAGGGCCCAGCCCTAACCCAGGCCAAGCCAGGGAGGGTTTGCAAACTGTCCCTAGTGAGATGGAAAAACCATTAAGGGTTCAGAATAGAACTCAAGGGACAGCTTACAGCAAGGAGGAAAAAGAGGAGGGGGTGAAGAGGAGAGCAGCCTCCAAAATCGGAGAAGCCTTTATCAAACTGCCTTATCCAGCCTAGTAGCTCCCCAGCATTCAAGTCTGGACTTGACTAAACAGACATAGGATGAGTCCACATTCTTCTACCTGCCTCTATGGTTTGTCCATTACATTTCCCCACCTTGTCTCTGCATGTTCCTGTTTCCCATTGTTTGGTACACAGAACCCCACCCTGTTCAGCTGGGTGCATTCCCCCCACCTCTCCCTCATCCTGTCATGCTTTTGCTAGTGCTGTTCCCCTCCTCTGAGGCAAAGCAGGGACCTCCTCACTGCCAGCGGCATTACCACCAAAGAACTCTCTGGAGTACCTATTCCAGACACTGGGGAAGGGACCCAGGAGGCAGAAAGAGAAGCTTAAGGAAACTTCTCAGCATTTGGGTTCCTATGAGAAGACACAGGCTCCCATGACGTTCCTCAGGCTTGCCTCCCTGGTTCTATGGACAGGGAGCTATTTTGCGGCCTGGGTTTCAAGAGGGCCAGAGAATGTGGCTGGGGTTCCAGGTGGAGTTTAGACTTCAATAGCTACAGCTTAAATAGGATGGTCCACAGGCGATAGAACCTATCTATCTAGGGCTGGAAGATTCTAAAACATCCTGCTGAGTAGGCATCCAGGCTGGCTGCACACCTCCAGTGATGGGGAACTCACATCCTCAGTTATTCCAATTCACTGCTGGGCAGATTTTTTGTTGTTGTTGTTTTTAAGATTTTATTTATTTGGCAGAGAGAGAGAGCACAAGTAGGGGGAGCAGCAGGCAGAGGGAGAGGAGAAGCGCTCCCCACTGAGCAGAGAGCCCGATATGGGGTTCAGTCCCAGGACCCTGGTATCATGGCCTGAGTTGAAGGCAGACACTTAACCGACTAAGCCACCCAGGTGCTCCTGGGCAGCTCTAACTTTAAAAGGACCTCTTGAGCTGCTTCCAGGGGCTTAGCTGTGCCCTCCAGCCCACAATGAACACATCTACATCTCCCTTCAGAAGTCTAGACAGTGACAGCAGCCCCCAGGACTATCCTCACCTTTTAAGACAGTGGCAGCTGGTGAGCTGAGCCATGCTACACTGCCAAGTTAGTACCCATCTGATAACTTCTTTAGAGGGAGAACACTTGTGATCTTCTCCTAGTCCTTCTCCTTCCCCTCCCACCCCTCACCAACCCAGGAGCTTCAGGGATGGCAGACTAGGCAATTCTTTGACTTGTGAGCTCTCATTAGGGTTGTTAGCAATTTGTCATTTATCCAGCACTAAGTACCTACTCTGTGTTAGGCACTGTGGATATAAAGACCAAGGAGACTTGCTTGGTCCCTCGCCCACAAAGATGCAAGACCCGGAGTTTCCAATATCGGCTCCTGTCACTATTTAGTACGGTGGTTCCCAAAGTATCGGTATCACCTGGAACTTGACAAGAAACGCAGATTCTTGGACCATACCCAGATCTACAGAACCAGAAGCTCTGGGGTGGGCCCCACAAACTGAGTTGAATAAGCCTCCAAATGATTCTGATGCATGTGAAAGTTTGAGAACCACTGATTTAGATTCACCTGGGGAGCCTTTAAAATGAAATTAGAATTTCTGGGAGTGATGCCTGAGGCGCTGGTTTAAAAAAGAAATGGTTTAAAGGACATTCAACAACTGTTCTCCACATCAATTAAAATCCTATTAAATGAATGACTCTGGAGCATCACAAGCTATGACCTTGCCTTTCCCCTTTCCAAGTTTTTGTTAGGAAAGACAGTGGATAAAAGCATGTTGGGTGTTAATTAAGAAATGCAGGCTAGAAGAAAGGAAAGCTGGGTTCTAGGCCTAATTCCTCTAGTACCTGGAGAGCTTCGAGGAAGACACGTCCTTCAATATTCAAGAGAATGTATTAAGAACAAAACATACTGGGGCGCCTGGGTGGCTCAGTGGGTTAAAGCCTTCGGCTCGGGTCATGATCCCAGGGTCCTGGGATTGAGCCCCGTATCGGGCTCTCTGCTCCTCAGGGAGCCTGCTTCCTCCTCTCTCTGCCTGCCTCTCTGCCTACTTGTGATCTCTGTCTGTCAAATAAATAAATAAAATCTTAAAAAAAAAAAAAGAACAAAACATACTAAGAATCTGTTCTGTGCCAGGGCAGTAAGAAAATACAGAAATACAGCTAAGATCTCTCAAATTTCTTTCCCAAAGACTCCATGCATCAAGAACTACGATGCACACCCACAGAGGAGAAATTAGGCAGAAAGCCTCTCATTTCTCTTTTCCAGTCCAGTTAACACAGTCAAAGTGCTGAGGATACAGCATAGTCTTACCAAGGCTTCAAGTAGAAATTTCTACTAAGCAGTTTCAGATCTGGAACATGAACCAGAAACTGTGAAAAGTCTTTTTCAGGGGCACCTGGGTGGCTCAGTGGGTTTAGCCTCTGCCTTTGGTTCAGGTCACAGTCTCAGGGTCCTGGGATAGAGCCCCACATCGGGCTCTCTGCTCAGCAGGGAGCCTGCTTCCCCCTCTTTCTCTGACTTCCTCTCTGCCTACTTGTGATCTCTCACTCTGTCAAATAAATACATAAAATCTTAAAAAAAAAAAAAAAGGTCTTCATAAAGCAAAAATTTTTTAAGTCATAGCAGAGGAACAGTAAAACAGAGGTACAATAGGTCAAAAATCAATCAACTAGACTGAACTATGCATGGATGATGAGATTTTCACCAAAACATTGTTTTCTGATCCCAGTCTCTCTCTCTCCTGGTTTTCCTTCCAAGACAGTCACACTTTAAGTCTTCTCAGAGCTGTGTGCTACAAGTAGAGGGAGGCTGATGAAGTGAAAGATTCATCTCCCCTCCCATTCCCACTACTTTATGGTTCTCAGCATCTGGTTCCCAGGAGGAATGAAAATGGAATCCTAAGGAGGGGCACCTGGGTGGCTCAAATGGTTAAGCCTCCGACTCTTCATTTCAGCTTAGGTCAGGGTCCCAAGGCTGTGAGATTGAGCCCCGCATCAGGTTCCATGAGCCTGCTTAAGATTTTCTCTCTCTCTCTTCCCCTCAACCCCACTCTTCCTCTCTTAAAAAAAAAAAAAAAAAAAAAATCCTGGGGCACTTGGGTGGCTCAGTGGGTTAAGCCACTGCCTTCGGCTCAGGTCATGATCTCAGGGTCCTTTTGATGCAGTCTTGTCTCAATCACAGATACTCTGGCCAGATTCTGGCAGCTGCTTTGGAGCCACTCGTGAAAAAGCTTCTCTATTGTAAGGACTTATTTAGCAAGAGGCTTTCATTAAAGTTAAACTGTCCTTGCTCCCCTTCCCCCAGGGGATTTACTTAAAAACAAGTCCCGGAAACCAGCTCCAGGTAACAAAGCCCAGATACAAGAGTGGGTCAGGCCAGGTGGAGACATCCGATCAGTGAGGGGTTGCATACTGTCTCCCTAGCTACCAAGGAGTATGGGTCCCCGCCCTTTGGGAGCCTTTTTGGCGCCAATCCTAATCAAGGTGTGATAGGCTGGTGCAAATGTCTACTAGGGTAAATTGTAATTCAATGGGTCACCTAGCATCACTGTGGAGTTTCCTGTGTTACAATCTCATTGGCCACTTGTGCATGGCCAGGCCCGATCGCATGGCCTTTGCCCTTAAAAGCTAGTCTGTGAAACAGAGAAGGGTCGCCCTCTCTTGTAAGAGGTGCGTCCCCGAACGCTCGGGTTTGATTCTTGATGCTTGGCGCGAAATAAAGCTTTGCTTGACCTTCGCTTTATATCAGTCTCGCTCCTTTAATCACGGACCCATTATTGGGGCATAACATCTGTAAAACTAATGAACAACCTATGGTGAGCCATGCACAACAGCTTTGTGCTTTTAAGTACTAACTGCTGAACCAATTCAGGGTCTTTTCGCTCTGGTTCTAGAAGCCCTTGGGAGCCAGGTGGTTGTGAGATGGCCAGCTCCACCTAGAGTCCTCAGATGGCTGCAAGCATTTGCAAACTGGCAAGGAATCTCAGCCAATTCAGGGGTTTTCTTGAAGGCCATCTTGAGTCCTGTTATCAATTCCCCCCTGAATTTCATAGAAGCAGCTACTGAGAGTATGTTTCTTCCAGGAAGCCTCTTGAGGGGTAGGATTCGAATGTTCCCAAAGCTCACAGACATGTTTTTTGAATTTTACTTTCTTTTTTAAAATGTGGTTATTCAAGAGAACGCATCTGCTATCTATGCAGAATGCTGCTTAACTGCTCGATTCCACTGTGTGGAAGACACTTTTTAAAGGTTTGGATTATCTACCGTTAGGGTTGAGATGTGGTAACCTACCTCTGCAGATGTGCAGATGCTTTCCCTCTGGTCGGTTAGGGCATCAAAGGCCAATGTTAGGAAGCTGTATGAAGTTACTTCAAAATGTATCGTAAATAAAAAACAATTTCCTGTGGCTGAAAGAACCTCCCTTAGAGAAATGTTGATTTATGACCCTTGTCTCCCCCTAAATAGGAGAAAATAATTAAACCCTCTTCTCTCTTTTTTTTTTTTAAGATTTTATTTATTTATTTGACAGAAATCACAAGTAGGCAGAGAGGCAGGCAGAGAGAGAGGAAGGGAAGCAGGCTCCCTGCTGAGCAGAGAGCCCGATGCGGGGCTCGATCCCAGGACCCCGGGATCATGACCGGAGCCAAAGGCAGAGGCTTTAACCCACTGAGCCACCCAGGCGCCCCAAACCCTCTTCTCTTATGCCTCAGTCTTAGGAGGACAAAATCATGAAAGAAAAGCCTCTTTAAAAAAGAGGGACTCAAGAAAAACAGGTTCTGCTCTCATGAGCAGGGACAGCAGGGACCCCATACAAATCCAAGCCCTGGGAATAGCCTGGAGCTGGCTTAGCTGACCAAAGGTAAAGGGTGATAGCCAGAAATTCAACTTTGTCCTTAGCCCTCCCCAGGACAGGAAAGCTGGTGACCTGCAGAACATAACTGAGACCGAACATACACACCACAGTAACAATAATCCCACCCATTCAAAGGAAAGCATACCTGGATCCGAGAATACTGGAGTCAGGGGTGAGGAAATAAAGGGACAGGTGATTAGGACCATTTTTACCTTTTTTCCTTGGTACACAATAAATGAGCTTCCTTGCTTTCATTAGAAAAAAAATGCTTAGAATTAAGGCGCACTTAATTTAGCTGAAGCATGCAGGTAGGCTTGGGAGAAGGGAAATAAGCTATATAATAGTGATTTTTAGCCAACAGAAGACATCTGAAGGTCTGCCCATATCAGGATGTTAGTTTTAGGTGGAAAACTCTTGGAAGGCACAGAATATATCTGTAGCACCAAGGCTAGTGGAATTAGTATGTGTTTGAAGAGAAGTACCAAACCTCCAGGGCAAAAATGCTGGCCTGCTCTGGCCAATACCTTCAGCCACTATTATCTCCAGAGACCAATGGAGTGTCAGGCAACCACTCAAATTACATGACAAAGCCACAAGCCCCCAAAACCCTGCATCCTGAGATATTGCTGGCTGCCATTCTCCCCCTCTCGATGCTGTAGGTAGGTAATAAAATACGCCATACTTGTGCCTCAATCCAAATTACTTCTTAAAGGAATGGGATAAAGTCAAGCTTTCTACTTAATTCAAGATGTTCAAACACAATACACAGAGCAGAAAATTCTCCTGGATCCTGAACTCTGCTTTTGCCTTAAACCCACATGTTAAATACATGATACTTCTTGGTCTTTCAATATGCTTGAGAGAACAGAAATCTGAAACAGCAAAGGCCATAGCACAAAATTTATTGGGATTATTTACCAAATAAGTCATACACATCCAACATCAATGAATGGAAATAAGACTAATTAATTAAAAAAAAAAAAAAAAAAAAAGCAAGGCTTCCACTGGGGTCCTTCAAGAAAGTCAAAAACTTCTTGGTTACTGTATCTTTAACAAACGGAATGACCAAACTAATGAAGTCAGATGTATCACAGTCAAATCCTAAACTCAACATTGCCAACATGTTTTTCTACTCAAAAGCAAACAATAAGCAAAGGTTCATAACTTTGTAATTATTGTTTCTTGGTTTCTGTTCTCAAATGCTACAGAATGTTCTCAAATGTGTGATAAAAGGAAGCAAAGCACCTAGTCTCAGCAGTCTTCTTAAAAACCTTGAATTTGCTTTCCCAGTATTGATATAAATATTTAGATTTCCCCATCAGATGATTTTTTTCACTTATTTGAGTAGGAATGCTCTCAAAACCTTAGTCTTTACTCTTGCTTCATACTGCAGTTGTTTGATTAAACCACCAGTAACGTTCGCCTGTACTGGCTGGACTAAATCACTAGATAAGAATTCATTACAATCTCTTCTAAGAAACCAAGATAATCTCAATACAAATTTTCATGGCTAATATGTTACAGTACTTACAGATACTTTGTTTCCTAATGGTTAAGTCTGTTGAAAAATGTATCATTAATAAGTGAATCTCATAATACACATAGAAATAAATGAACCTATTATAATGTAAGAACATCCATAAATTGCACTCACTATTCCTGATGACTTTATACTTCTTCTTCTTCTTCTTTTTTTTTAAGTAAACTCCAGTTCAATGTGTGGCTTAAACTCACAACCATGAAGTCAAAAACTGCATGTTGTACCACTTAGCCAGCCAGGTGCTCCTATTCCCCATGACTTTAAACGTAAAACCTAATTACACAAAGACAAAATTCCCTACCTGATTTAACCCTGTACACCAAATAGCATAAATGCTAAAAGTGAGAAACATTTTAATAAATCTCACATTAAGAACCTTGGAATTTACTCTGCATTAGTAATGGCAGAAAAAGATAAGGAGAAAACAAATTTCTCAGAGATTTTTTTTAAAGGAAGAATGGATTTAAGGGAAAATTCCTTTGGACTCTATAGCTTTTTTTTTTTTTTATTCTGTACCTTTCAATGCTTCAACATGATGCCAAAAAAGAATATACTAAATAAAAGTAGCCAGGAAAGAAATCAAACATTTATAAGATATATTTATTATTTTTCTGACCAAAGTGCAATGATTTTTAAATCTCCTTAAACAAATAACTGAAAAAAAAGTATTCAAGAAAATAAAACACAAATGGGAAATTAACCATTAGATGTTTTTACTACATACCATCCCTACATTTAGTCTAAAAAACAAACAAAAACACTTTGAATGAAGTGTTACCAAAACACTAACCAAATCATTTACCATAAACCTCGTACATGCATTTCAAGGTTCCACTGCTAGGAATTTTGTTAAGATCAATTTAAATCTTTAATAACACTATATAATAGAGCACAGGAACACAGGTCATTAGATGTGATCCTTGCCCCCTACCCTCAGATTTATGTCAGAATAAAGCTGACAAATCTGCCAGGCTCTGAACCCCCAGTGACCCCATCCCAATCCCTGGAAGCAAAGAAGATGCCCTGTCACACAACTTTGTATAACTTGTAATAAAACAAAGCCTATTTTCTCACCTTTCTATAGGAAATGGTCAGTTATTTGATATATACTAAAACACTTCTAGGAATTCATTTCATGAGTTTACCAAACACATTTTGCAAGAACCGACTACACAAGAAGTTCCTTTGGAATTTGGTCCACAAATTCGCTTAACAGGTTGGAAATTTAAAACTTGCAAGAAAACAAGGAAGTGGGGAATCCCTAATCCTAACATGTTGTAATTATTAAAGGGATATACAGACATACTAAAAAGTTTTGCTCACAGAAGGCACAAACTATAAAAGGGATATGCTTTTTGAGTAAAAACAAAGAACTAAGCTGATATCCTTCTTTGTTTTGTGAGCACCATAGCTAAGATGAAGTTAGACCCGAATTCACTGTCTACTCCTATAACCAAAAAAATTTAAGATAAAAAATTTAATTTGTCTTACTACATATTTTCCAGCCATTAATTGAGATGTAATTATGAAAGATTAAAATTGCCTTAAAAAGGGGTTGTAATAGCAGCTATCAAAGCAATATTCAAGCATGATTTCGAGGATGCCTTCAGGTTTAGAGTTAGCCTTCTTTGTCAAAAATCTTCACAACTTCATCAAAAACCTGCAAAGGACAAAAATAATAGTAATTTTTAAAAAAGGTATTATTAAAACACTATATGGCTAAGTTCCTGTTAAAAAGTCAATTTTTTACTAATTTTCAAGATGTATCATTTAAAAAATATTGTAATCCTTGGTTTCATCTATTTTACTTTAGACAGTAGTAAGTAATATCACAAATATGTACAAAATTGTGAACAAGTGCATTCAATTTTATTAGTGTTTTCAGGACAAATTTCTTGATCAATAGCAATTATTTGATAAAATGTAAACTGTTGTGGCTTATTTTTCTAGTTCTGGTTCTAAAGCACTAAGTTCCCTGATGTATTACCTCACTTCTTGGGAAGGAGTAATGGATTAAAAAAACCCAACAGAACCATGTGATAAACAAGGAAGGTCCAGAAAGGAAGACTCAGGGTGGGAATCAGGGCAAGAGGAGCTGGATTAAGAGACACTAAAAAGAGCTGCTGGGCACTGAGAGATCACGGATTTTTAGAGGAGAAGGGCTGGGTCTGGAAGCCCTGTGCCCCTGGAGCTCTGTGCTCTGTGATGAAGAGATGGAAGCAGCCTGGGGCCCTTGAACTAAGAGGACTCGCCATTCACATTAGAGATTTTTAAAAATGAACGTGGTCCAAATCACAGTTCTCAAAATGCCAATTTTCCAGTGCTTGAGAAAAGAGGTTTGGAATTAATAAACCATCTACTTCTTGTGAAGAACAAGTCTGAAGTCGTAAAATCTATTTTAGATGCTATTCAAAAAGGAGAGAAAAAAAATCTCATTTTTCATTTAGTCTCCAGGGTCTTGAAAAGCAAACTAATCTGTCATATCTCTTTTTCTCCTGCCTACATACCCCTTTGCCTGCTAAATCACATTTTTAGTTGACTTTTCTTTTAAGGCAAGCTAGGGATACTCACTTCATCAACAGACTTAGAGGCGTCTATTTTCTTGACTTTCCCCATTTCTTCGTATAAGTCAATAATTGGCTTTGTTGACTGAAGATAGGTCTGAATTCTGAAAAAGCAGCAAATAATACAAGGTTCTACATATCCTCCCATTCTTCCCCATGTTATAGGATTGCTCAGAGCACAACCCAGATCTGACCCAACCAACTCTCTTTTTATACCAGACATTTTACATATTTAAGCATGCCATTTTCTTTTCCTGGGCAAACTGAGGCAGGTATTTAATCTGTGCCTCAAGTTCCAAACTTAGCCTAAGGCAGCAATGTATAAAATCTGCAAAGTACCTCTTCTCCAAGCTCTCTCTGTTGTCATCACTTCTACCACTACTCTTTCCCCTCTCAAGGCATCGTTCAATACAGATCTAAAAAGAAAAATAATAAAAAGTCATTACAAAAAAAAAAGATCCAAATTTGCCTTTCACATCTGCCATTCTTTTAACCTGAAAAGAGAACAAAGTTTGAAGAGATTACAAAAAAAAACCCCTACATTAAAACTAATTTGTCTAATTCATTAATCAACATGCAAAGTCCTTTTAAATTTAAACATGTGGTTCAATTTATATAAACTAGGTTAAATAAGTACAGAGCATAATAAGAATTCATTCATGACTCAGTTTTTCCTGTGCACTTTTTTTTAAACCGCAATAAAAAGAAGATCTGTATGTGTGTGCTTCCATCGAGGATATACTATTAACTTATTAGGTATGAATTACATGCCTCAAACTTTGTTCCATTTTGCTTACTTTTTGATAATTCCATAAATATCCAAATATTTAAGAATCAACAAATTTGCATTTGAATAAAGTATCCCTTGTTAATCGTGAATAAACATTCCTTCATTATAAAGCTGTGGTGAACATTCTAAAGTTAACTTTGAAGAATAAGTGAAAACATATTTTTGGGGGTTGGAAAAAGAAAGTTAGATTTTTAAAACAACTCAAAGGCTGCAGCAAGTCTCTCCACCAGAGGCACATTTGCAATTCAGCCCAAGAATAGCCAACTTCCTTCAAGGCAGTAATTTAGGTTCGTATTCTTTCAGGCTGTTGGCATTAACTTAATGAAGTTATATTACAGCTGTCAAACAGTCAGGCCTCTTAATTAAATGATCCTGAGAAATTCATTTAGCTATTCAAAGGTATGTCTGGATATGTTACTAGAAGTACCAGGAAGAAAAAGAACGCTTTCTTGCTTTTTTCAAGATCATTTCACTCTTAGAAGATAAAAATCAAGCAATCTTTTTTTCTTTTCAAATCAAGCTATCCTATATGTTTCTTTAAAATAGAAAGTTTTCCCAACTTCCCCAAAAGTCTTTTCCTAACTTCCTAAGGCAATACTCTGAAAAGAGCACATACCTAAAAGGAAACAGCACAGACTCATTACCTAACATTATTGTACAAGTCAATTCTTACTTCAAAACAAAGCAAATACTTGTTATCTTGAAAATCAAGCAAATTTTAGATCCACAAGGTTGCTGATACCAAAGAGTTTTTAGTACTCCAACAGCAAGACAGTACTGTTCCATTCATCCAATTTACCAGTTCGAAGTAAAACTGCTGCCCATATAAAATGCAAAGATACATAAAAAGTCACTTTGTTTTTCCCTAATAGTTGACCATCAGTTAGTGAAAGCCCGTGTGAGCAGATGAAGGTCTTAATTACCTCATTATTACAGTCAAAAAACAGAACAAAAGACACATCTGCCTTCCCATCCATGGTCTTGTTCCAACCTTGAAGGTTGTCCTGATTTCTTGGAAACCCATCAATCAAGAATTTATTCTTCTGAGCATTGGCAGCCATTGTGTGATCCATTTCCTAAAAGAAAAGGAAGATTCAGGTTCAAGAGGACATCAACAAAATGTAATTTCTTTCTTTTTTTTTCAGTGTTAACATGTTTAATAAAAAGTATATACTAGGTACAAAAGTAGCCTAAGTTAAGGAGTGACTAGTTTTACGAGGTTTTTTGGGGTGAAGGTGTAAGAAAAGGTTTGGGGGAGCCTGGGTGGCTCAGTCTTTCATTAAGTGTCTGCCTTCAGCTCAGGTCATGATCCTAGGGTCCTGGTATTGAGTCCCACATGGGGCTCTCTGCTCAGAGGGAAGCCTGCTTCTCCCTCTTAGACTCCCCCTGCTTGTGTTTCCTCTCTCTGTCAAATAAATAAATAAAATCTTAAAAAAAAAAAGAAAAGAAAAGGTTTGACTCAGAAGTGGTGTCCATTTGAGGGGATATTTGAAACAATGAAGCAAAAACAGAAATGTAAAAAAAAAAAAAGCTCCTAAGGTAGATATTAATAAATGACTACAAAATGCTGACAACACAGAAGAAATTAAAATATGAAGAGGTACAGAATTCTATTAATTTTAAATTGGCAGCCAAAAGATTAGTTGAAAAATGTGGTGAAAGGGTAGAGAAGTCCTTTTTTTCAGATTTTGTTTTTTTACTTAAATTTCAATTAACTAACATACAGTGTATTATTAGTTTCAGAAGTAGAATTCAGTGACTCATCTGTATTATGTAACACCCAGGCTCATCATATCACAGGCCCTCCTTAATGTCTATCACCAAGTTACCCCATTCCCCACCCTTTTCCCCTCCAACAAAATGCAATTATTTAAGCAGGGTGGTGGAGATACAAGTGTTTCTTCTGTTACTGTTATTCCTTAAATCATTAGTAAAGAGTGGAGGGTGCGTAGGAAAAAAAAAAAAAAAGACTTAAAGGAAACGATTCAGTGTAGTAACTTGATGGAGTTACAGGCAAGTATGCCTTCCCAATTTACACGCATACACACACACATTTTTTTCTCTGAAGTTTCTAAATTTTCTACAGTAAGGATTTATTACTTTCACATATACATTCACAAAGTTATGAATAGCAAAAAGAAAACAAAATAAGCAATAACCAGTACCTTTGCTCCAGCCACTAGAGGCCCTATCTTGCCTTCCCCTCCCCACTCCCAAGTCATTTTGCTGTAGGAAGAAGTATGCTGCTTCTGCAGGCATTAGATTCCCTGCAATAATTCAAATCCAACTGCACAAAGCTTTGGACAAATATAAAGACACTGCTAGCAAAAAGTTAATACATTTTTGACTGAAACTAATTAAACTTTAAATGCCACTAGCTATCCCATAACACAGGTAGCAGAGTTAAGAATTCAGTCAAGGAAGACAGGAAGAACAGCACACTTCACCATCTTCCCCAAAGTTTGAGGCCAGAATGTTGAAATATGTGAACGGGAGATGCAGAAATGTAGTCTCCAAATCCTCACCACTGCCAGTCACCACAGGGTATGCACTGATGCACGACTCTGACCAGCTCTGGAGAAGCCCCCATTCCAAAGCTAACCAACATCCAGTCCCCTCAGTGCTCAATATCCTTGTTCCTCAAGAAGAACACGGGTTGTCTGGCCCTCTAATTCTTTCATCTGAGGGTTGGCTTTGTCCCAGCATTTGTTTCTCCAATGTTTTCCAATAATACAAAACTTTCATAGAATGTTTTTGGGCTCTGCTATAGCATTTCTACCCCAATTATGGTAGAGGAAGATTAAGGTGCATCAATATTCTACTCATGCAACATACAGTTACTCAAGGCCTGTTACCAAGGAACATGGATAGCCACATGGCTCTTGGGGGGCTCACGGTTCAGCAGGTAACAAATATGTGTAAAGAAATGTGCTAAGTTCTATGGGGACGTATGAAAAAACAAAGCACCAACTACTAGGAAAACAGCCTGAGAGAGAGCTTTACAAGAGGTGGCAGTGGAAATGAGTCCTAAATAATGAAGTGGCAAGCAGACAGGGATCAAGGTACTCCAGACTGAATATATAAAGGCTCAGAAATGGAAAAGCATAATAGCTTTGATGAATCTGAAGTAAGCTGAGGCAGCTGAATATTAGGACACGTGTACAGAGTGGTGGGAGATAGGAATAGAAAGGCAGTAGGGGCAAGATTAATGAAGAGCTTATTATGCCACACTAAGGAACTGGTTTTTATTCTGGAAGCAACAGAGGACCACTAAGGAATTTTAAGCAGAATATGCTTATGTCACCTTCTGGAAAAAAAAATCACCCTGACTGGGGTGCCTGGGTGGCTCAGTCTGTTGAGGGTCGACTCTTGATTTCAGCTCGTCATGATCTTAGGTTTGTGAGATCAAGCCCCGTGATGGGCTCTGCGATTGGCTCCGCATGTCTCCGCACTGAGTGTGGAGCCTGCTTGAGATTCTCTAATCCCTCTCCCCTTCTCAAAAAAAAAAAAAAAAAAAAAAAATCACTCTGACTGCACTGTGAAGGGTGGATTAGAAGGGGACAAGCATGGATTAAAGGCAAAAAGACTCATGAGGAGGCTCTAGTGATGGTCCAGGAAAGGAAAAGAGGACCTGAACTAAGGTGACAGTGGTAATAGAGAAAAAAGACTAAGTCAAAGAGGGTTAAGAGGAAGATAACTAGAAGATCCACTCACTGAATTGATTTGGGAAAGTGACGAAAGAGGTGGAAAACACAGGATGGCCCCAGATCTCTGGCTTGGGCACAGATGGTAGAACCATTAACCAGAACAGGAGGTAAAGGGCGACCACATTTTAGATGATACACTGATTCCCTGAGATACTTGTCAAATATTTAGATGGATATCTAGTAATTAGAAGTTAGGTCTGGAGTTCAGAAAAAAGGTGTGTGCTAGAGCTATAGATTTTAGCATTTGTTAGTATAATGAAAGCCTTGGGCTAAAAGCATCCAGCAGTAAATACATAAAAGGAGAGGAGAACCATGGATAAAACCCGGAGAACATCATCGTTTAGGAAACTTGCAAGGAGACGTAAAAAACAACAGCTGTTGAAGCAGGAAAGAATCAAGAAAAATGGTGTCATAGAGAACAAAGAAGTTTCGAAAAGCCAGTGAATGGTGTTACATGCTATAAGAAAAATGACTAAAAATATCCTCTAGATTTTATAAGGAAGATCAATGGTAACAACAGCAAGAACAGTTTCAGTGAAGATGGAAGTAGAACCTGATAACATAGGGTTGAAGAGTAGAAAGTGAAATAGTGAAAAATGTAGACCACTTATTCACAATGTTTAGTGATAAAGTGGAGAAAGGGCATCAAATCTAGAGAACAGGGAGAGAAGATATATTATGGAATAGAAGTAGGTTACTCCAATCTCTGAAACAAAAGGTAAGAAAGTGTGTAAATGAGCCACTCCTCCTCCTCCTCGAGTTTCTGTGGTTCCATCCAGGTGCTCATATATCTCTCTTCCACTGGGTTTCAACTATTTCTTGCTGTTCTCACTCTTGCACTTCTCTTTCACCATTTCTTATATGTGAAAATACCTGTTAACAACTCGTCTTGGGAATCTATAGTGGAGAGATATCACATAAATGCAAGACACCTGTTTTTAAGATGGGTCATATTTTGATAGCTGTTAATCTCCGTATTTCATACTGAAGATGGTGACACATTCACCACAAAAGAAAACGTTAAAATGCAGAAAAACGGCAACAATGGGATGTCCATGGGAAAAAGGAATAAAGGGAAGGAAGGACGGAAAGGAGGGAGGGAAGAAAGAAGGCTTACAAGAAAACAGAAAAGGCAGCGCCACTGGGTGGCTCAGTAGGCTAAGCCCCTGCCTTCGGCTCAGGTCATGATCTCAGGGTCCTGGGATTGGCTCAGGTCATGATCTCAGGGTCCTGGGATTGAGCCCCTCATCGGGCTCTCTGCTCAGCAGGGAGCCTGCTTCCTCCTCTCTCTCTCTGCCTGCCTCTCTGTCTACTTGTGATCTGTCTGCCAAATAAATAAATAAAATCTTTAAAAGAAAAGAAAAGAAAACAGAAAAGGGCAAGGAGGGGGAAAGGAAGAAGAGGAGGGGAAGGAAAAAAGGAAGAGAAAATAGAAATGGAAGTGAGACACTGTCTGCATGTTGGGGAAGGATCAAGGACACACATATGGGTGTGAAGCTAAGCTAGCTGATCCTAGATCAATGTAGAGAACGTTTGCTACTGTCCAATTTCTTTCCAGGGGACAGCAGAATGTCCAATACTACCATTCTCAAACAGCATGACCACCTACCACAAGCAAGATACTTAGTATTCTCATTTTTTTTTTAATTACTCAAAGGAAAGGCAGATTTAGTTTTTTATTTCATTGCTGGTTTAAACAGGCTGGCATTCACACTCCTTACCCTCTTTAACAAACTGATGGTTATCTCAACTGGCACAATCTTTCCATCTTTAATGTACTTTTCAATGAGTTCACCATACTGTGAATCTGGGTTCTTCCTTTCATCACGAAGAAGTTCTCCTGCAGAAAGGTGTGTATAACCATATTTCTGAAAGAAACAACACATAGGAAAAAAAAATCAGAATACTTTCAACCCAGGGGCACCTGGATGGCTCAGTAGGTTGAGCATCCCACTCTTGATTTCAGCTCAGGTCATGATTTCAGATTGAGCCTCATGTCTGGCTCTGCTCTCAGTGTGGAGTCTGCTTGTCCCTCTCCCTCTGCTCCTCCCCTAGCTCGTATTCGTGCACAAGGGCTCACGCTTGCACGTTCATTCTCTCTCTCTCTCTCAAAAATAAATAAATAAATTCAACCCAGTGGTAGGACTACCAATTTTTTTCCTTCATGTTAATTTCCATAGTCTAACTTTTCTACAATAAGATTTGATTGTATATTAAACAAATAATAAACAAATTTTAAGACATTTCATACACTCAAGTTTGCTTTAAAAACATTCTTAACCTCGTAGAGCATGGTAGCTATAATGTTCACACACCAAGAAATCATCCTGTAATTTTTTTTTTAAAGATTTTATTTATTTATTTGTCGGAGAGAGTGAGCACAGGCAGACAGAGAGGCAGGCAGAGGCAGAGGGAGAAGCAGGCTCCCTGCTGAGCAAGGAGCCCGATATGGGACTCGATCCCAGGACCCTGGGATCATGACCTGAGCCGAAGGCAGCTGCTTAACCAACTGAGCCACTCAGGCGTCCCAATCATCCTGGAATTTATGTAACTATTCAAGCCATTAACATTTCACTGTAATCCTTCAGAAACACAATCAAAGTTTAAATCCATTAATAATGCCCAAGAAATGCCTAAAAAAACCAAATAATTCAAGGCAAAAAAAAAAATTTCACCACTGTTGGCTGTAACTACCTTCTATAACTATAAAATGCTTCCCTTCCTTAAATTCAACACATCTAAACTGAACTCATCAGCATTTATACCACCCCTGTTCTTCTGGTCTATTCCCTTTCTTGGTAAATAGCACAAGTCCTACCTCCTCCACAAAATTAACTTTCCTGACCACTGTGGAGGGTGGTCACATAATCAAGCAGTGACTTCAAATATCACTGTCTCTCTACCTAGACCAGTACATTCCTCACCATTCTTAAAAGTCCATCTCTTCCTTCTCTAGTTGCAATTAGAGGTGTCATCTGTGAAATGGGAATACAGATACCTATTTTATAAGTTAATGGTGATGACTAAATGAAATAACGTATATAAATTGCCTACCAAAGAGCCTGACGCATAGTATGAGATAAAAGTCATCAATTACCTCCTTGCCATTATGAAGATACTTATCTTAAATAATCTAGAAGCATTTTTATATTCTATGTATTATATGCCAATTATACACACACACACACACACACACACCCATATACATATACACACACAGATCTGCATATGTACTCACTTTAATGGTTTTTATGGGAAGACCAATCAAGAGATGAAAGTGAAATAACAGATATGAATAATCTATGAAAGGTCAGTAGAATAGTATTATTATGATTGTGATGATCATTATTATGTAGGACTTGTAAGTGATGCATTAGGTCAGGGTATAGAGTAATAGTTGAACTAAGTCATATAAGATGTACAGTGTTGTTCTGCCACTTCCCCATGCCTAGAATGAAAAAACAATGCAGATCTAGGAAACAATTCTGAATAATGAAGAGCTTCTTCCACCACATGAACATACACATTCCCTGTTTTAAATCAAAAGAACTATAAAATCTACTTTAAAAACATTTTTGGGGTGCCTGGATGGCTCAGTCATTTCAGCTGACAATTCTTGATTTTGGCTCTGGTTATGATCTCAGGGTCATGAGACCGAGCCCCAAACTGGGTTCCATGCTCAGCGCAGAGTCTGCTTGTCCCTTTCCCTTTGTCTCTCCCCCCACTTGCTTGATCTTACTCTCTCTCTCAAATAAAATCTTTAAAAAAGTGTTTCTTAGGGGCGCCTGGGTGGCTCAGTGGGTTAAAGCCGCTGCCTTCGGCTCAGGTCATGATCCCAGGGTCCTGGGATTGAGCCCCGCATCGGGCTCTCTGCTCCGTGGAGAGCCTGCTTTCTCCTCTCTCTCTGCCTGCCTCTCTGCCTACTTGTGATATCTGTCTGTCAAATGAATAAATAAAATCTTAAAAAAAAAAGTGTTTTTTAAATAAGTAAATAAAAAGAACACTTAATGTTTTAGAAAAAAGTTTTTACTCTCAAATATCAGGGCACTCAGAACATACTCAATTTTCAGTTACTATAATCATCTTACCCCAAATTCTTAAGACTCCCTAAATGGGCTTTTATCTCATCCATAGTTAAGTGTACAATAAAAATTTAGTATCTTAAATTTATCTTTAATTTCAACATTAAGATCTGAGGAAGCCCACACTCCCACCCCCCCCCTTTTTTTTTTAAAGATTTTATCCATTTATTTGACAGATAGAGATCGCAAGTAGGCAGTGAGGCAGGCAGAGAGAGAGGAGGAAGTAGGCTCCCTGCTGAGCAGAGAGCCCGATGTGGGGCTCAATCCCAGAACCCTGGGATCATGACCTAAGCCGAAGGCAGAGGCTTTAACCCACTGAGCCACCCAGGTGCCCCCTCGCACCCCCCCTTTTAAAGAAGAAAGTTTCAATTGCACAGTTCATAAAAACTCCAACTATCCAGATTATGGTGAGTCTTCTTTTTTTGGACTGCAGAAGCCATACCTTCTTTATCCCTTTTTCTATTTCTAAACATTGTTGGCTAAACTTGTTCTCACTGACTAAAGTAAGCTAGGTAAGGTAGTCAGCAAAGGAAAACAAACTCTAAACAGTTTATTTGCTGACTAAAATTGGGCATAAAGTTGGATGAGAATAAACAAAACTGCAGTGTCACTCATGTCTCTTAGTTATACACCCCCTTCCATTAAAATAACCAAAAGTGTATTTAGTTTTTTAATAGGCTTTAAAAAAAAAACCCTCCCATCATTTGCAGAAAATGAAAATACAAAATGCTTAATTATTTAAACTGTTATTCTTAAATTGTTTCCACACGACACCATTTTAAAATGCTACTTTGATCACCAAGCATAAGGAAACTTCTGAAAGATGGGTGTAGAAAAGACTATAAAAAATGAGGCGTGACCCACTTTCCCACTATTACAATTTTCAAAAAGCATTTTGCAACTAGTGTCCATAAAATTTTATAGCAGCTCCATTTCCTACAGCTTACTTTGTTTCCTGCTTGGAAGTCTATGCTTGCTGGATGTTCTCATCTGGTCTGGAGATTATAGCATATGGTAATATTGAATAAATGCAGAGACAAACAGTACTAAACAATGACAAATGCTTAGTGAAACACCAACCACACAGACTGCTCTGTACGGACTGACTCTGCTGCATGAACAACATACATTTAGAAGCCCAGATAGTAATTTGGAAATTAGTACATACGTGTTGGTTTCCTGACACTGGAGTGCTCAAATTTGCAAGCTTTATGTTGCATTAAAGTGGGTTTTGGCCTATCACTTTTTTAAAAGAGAAACTAGTTGTAAACTGTAGAGGTATACAAATGGTATTTTTAAAAATAATTACACACAGTTTGTCAAAGAGAGAGAAAACAACCTTATATGCAGTGTCTAAGGAAACAAGGAATTTAAGTAAATATAACAGAAATCCATACATATGTCTTCCTATTTCTCATCCGCATTCCATTTTTTAAAATCCTCTATTTACTGCTTTTTTATACTATATTTTTTTCAAGGATTTTGCTGAAGCTTTCCTCTTACCACAGAGTTTCTATAACAAAAAAGCAACTATCACTTACATACTAGCTATTATGGTATTTTAGTAACAGCTAGACTTCAAGGAGCACGTTTTTAAAGCATTCTGTTGTCATTAAGTAGTTACTGATGCCAATTTTGAGGAAAGCAAAAATGGCTATTTCCCTGGCTTAACCGAAACTTTTTCACATTCTCTGAAATTTCCTAGCAATTAAAATCTAGTGGGTCATTGACTACAGTCTTAAGAACATCATTCAAAACCACAGTAGGTTATAAACACTATAAACTAGAATAAATACAATTACAAGCTACTATTCAACTAAAAATAGTTTTCTAGTGACAAATGTATAAACTCAATTCATTTAGAGTAACGGTCTAAACTTTTTACTTTCATTTTCTCCTTTAAGAAATTGAAAAAACAACTCAATAAATTCTTATAAACCACATACTAAGATTTGGAGGGAGAAAAAAAAAGCACCATGTTCTCAATAAGGACAGAATGGCACTTTATTTTCTTAGGTGAATGTTGAAATTTTACAGTATCAAATCTTTAATCATCTTGATGGACTTCTTTCACCTCTTAGCAATCATCTTTCCTTCGTTCTTAATTTAGGTAACATGGTTTTATGTGGGCAAAAACAATAAAAACAATCAAAAACAAAACCACAACAATAAAAAAGAGCTCAAGGTATAACTGATGTGGAGTGCCTGGGTTGGCTTAGTCGATTAGCATCTGCCTTCAGTTGAAGTCATGATCACAGGGCTCTGGGATGGAGCCCCACAGGGAGCCTGCTTTTTCCCTATAGCTCTGCCTCCCCCACCTCACACCCCTCTCCTACTCATGGTCTCTGTCTCTCAAATAAATAAATAAATTCTTTAAAAAAAAGATAAAAATGATGCAAAAATGGCAAGTCCTTGGAGGCAAGAAGAGATCCAGATGCCAGACCCCTCCTCCAGTTGGTGTGGCAATTAGAAAGCACCATGGGACTGCTTCTGAGCCTCACAAGAAAGGGCATATAGCAGATATATTAGGCATAAATATATTTTTAATACAACTATGCATGTTAAAATTATTGGCTGTCCTTTAAATAGTGGACACATCTATGAAGCATTTAAGATTATTTTGTTTAAGTTTATTTAAGTTTATTTTGCATTCCCTAGAAGATTAGTGAACCTTAAAATCTAAGTTTTGGTTATATACTATCAACAATGTACCTTCAGCAGAACCCCCAAAAATGCTGTAAGGACTATCCAGAGCCATCCAGACTCAACAGTCTGCTGCTTGTTGCAAACAACAGCTTTAGAGCCTACGGCCTCCCAGTAACATTTTATGTAAGCCTATCATTCATTTAAAAGGTATTTTCATGACAGATGCTGGTGAGGATGTGGAGAAAGGGGAATCCTCCTACACTGTTGGTGGGAATGCAAGCTGGTGCAACCACTCTGGAAAACAGCATGAAGGTTCCTCAAAAAGTTGAAAATAGAACTACCCTATGACCCAGCAATTGCACTACTGGGTATTTACCCTAAAGATACAAACGTAGTGATCCGAAGGGGCACATGCACCCGAATGTTTATAGCAGCAATGTCCACAATAGCCAAACTATGGAAAGAACCTAGATGTCCATCAACAGATGAATGGATAAAGAAGAGGTGGTATATATACACAATGGAATACTATGCAGCCATCAAAAGAAATGAAATCTTGCCATTTGCGACGACGTGGATGGAATTAGAGGGTATCATGCTTAGTGAAATAAGTCAATCAGAGAAAGACAACTATCATATGATCTCCCTGATATGAGGAAGTGGAGATGCAACATGGGGGGTTAGGGAGGTAGTAAAAGAATAAATGAAACAAGATGGGATCGGGAGGGAGACAAACCATAAGTGACTCTGAATCTCACAAAACAAACTGAGGGTTGCTGGGGGGTGGGGGGGAGGGAGAGGCGGGTGAGGTTATGGACACTGGGGAGGGTATGTGCTATGGTGAGTGCTGTGAAGTGTGTAGTAAACCTGGCGATTCACAGACCTGTACCCCTGGGGATAAAAATACATTATGTTTATAAAAAAATTAAAAAATTAAAAAAAAACTTAAAAAAAAAAAGGTATTTTCAATAGAACTTTTTCCAGTTACTCTAAATGAGATGTCTGATAAGGACATTCCAAGAACAGAATCTGCCAGTCTTGGGGAACTTACATTACTCTGAATATAAAAACCAACACAGTGCCAAGATGCTTACAACTGGTCATTCGTTTAAAGTTCCTTCCAGTTTCACCCACAGAGAGTTTGAAAAAGGGTCTTTCCTATAACCACCATTAAAGAAAGGTTAGCATTAAAAGGGGATTAAAAAAAATGTCTATCCAGTGTGAAAAAAGCTGAGTGTAATAGTTGAATTAAGTTGCTAGCAGATTTCCAATCTCATTTTTAGTGTGCCCTCACTGTATTTCCAAATGTATGCATTGCATTTCACATGCCTACTTAATTGCAAATCTACATATTAACTATAAACTATGGAAGTTATAAACTGAGCTAAATCATTTCTCAAGCAAAAAGCTGTAGCAGACAGGTTTTAAATTAACATGAAGCATACTTCTTTTTCTAATTAAAGAGTGATATTTTAAAAGCTTATATTCTGAAAAGAGGAGGGATATAATCCATTCAACTGCATACAATTATAGCACTATTCATTTTCCTCAATGTTTTCCTCTCCATATAAGAAAACCTTAATTCAGGCAATACTTGGAACTTACTTTAAATCCATAAATATTTATTGAATGTCTATGAAGTGCCAGGTCATGTGCTGATTCAAGGAAGCTAATATAGGATGTAGTAGTGACCTGCATATATAGTGACCGGAGTAGTGACCGGAGCCCTAATACTAACTAATAAGGTAATTCTTCATACTTGCACAACTTTTCCTAAGGAATTCAGTCTTTACGAGCACTGTCTGCTTGGGGAAGCAGAGGTGGTGGCAAGAAGACAGAACAATAAATAAATCTTAAAGCCAGGGTCCGTTAGAAGTCACCCAACACTGTTTCCCCACCTGTGCAAGCCTGCGTATCCCTCTAACAGCCTGTAAAAGGCTCTCAGATAACTGACGATATGGTTACCTGATTTACATACCAAATGGCCCCTTTAGCAACCATGAATTGGAATTTTCACACTCCAATTTCATTCCAGTTGGTCATTTCCATTGTTTTTCTTTTAATTCATCTCACCCATTTCTTAATCAATCTGTATTCCCTACATTAGAAGGAGATGGAAAATGGTTAAAAGACAAGACCAGGCCCAGAAACCTCCTGGGATTCCAGGAGCTCAGAAGCAATAAGTTGAAAACTTCCAACACTAATGGACAGGCACAGAGGTCTTGCTAGTCTTAGAAAACACTCTCTGATCTTGTTAATTGAATGATCAATTCATACAGTTACCGTAGGGTCTACAAGCTAAACACTCATATCACTACCACCCAAATATTGTTGCAGGTGGCCTAAGACCTTCAAGTTCAGTTAAGTCATTTCCTGTGAGAACACTTGGAGGACATATATCAAACCACTCAGATGAAGCCCTTGTTTCTATTTCACATTAGAAAGGAGAGGTTTTTAAAATACTAAGTAGGCCTAATTATATCTATTATTTTTTTTAAAGTAAGTAACATTAAAATCAGAATATCATTACCTATGTAATATCAAAAGCAATAAAGCCACCCTAAGAGATGTAACTACTTAAGAATGCAATCTGTAAAAAGCCTCATCACAAAATAACATTTTAACAGCTTAGGTTCTCCTTAACGGGTACAATTTATTTGGATTTATAAATCCACTCTTGAGTAAAACGTGCAAAGGATACCAAATTCTGAATTCAATAATACATACAAACATAGCATTTCAGCATCTGCAGAACTATCAAACTAATGGAGAAATCCTCTTAGAGAAACAAAGAATTAAGCAAGAACCACAAGCACGTAAGAACTTTGCATGAAGTCATATCCTCGGAACACTGAACTGAAAGTTAAGGGATTAGTTTTAAGACTAAACTCTGTCAAAGTCCTGTGTGACACTGGAAAATTATGTAACCTTTCTTAGATCTCAGCTTCTTCATTTCTAAAACACAATTAATATCGATACTATCAGAAATAATATCTACACTACACCATCAGCTACAGCCAAGTATTTTTATTAGCTATTACAACTCGAGGCATCTCCTTTTTTTTTTTTTTTTCCCCCGAGGCATCTCCTTAAGAACATACTGCTAAATGCATGGTCCACATTGCTAGATTTAAGATCTACTATGAGAGCATTCACATTAGGAAAAAGTTACACAAACACATTCAGGTTATTCCTGGAGCAAAGTCCAAAATAATCAGTGGCTAAACTACAAATTACTACCAATTAAGGAAAATAACTACCAAACAGGCTCAACAGCATACAAATATACAGAAGAGGGGTGCCTGGGTGGCTCAGTGGGTTAAATAAAGCCTCTGCCTTTGGCTCAGGTCATGAACTCAGGGTCCTGGGATGGAGCCCTGCATCCGTCTCTCTGCTCAGCAGGGAGCCTGCTTCCCTTCCTCTCTCTCTGCCTGCCTCTCTGCCCACTTGTAATCTCTCTCTCTCTGCCAAATAAATAAATAAAATCTTTTTTAAAATAAATAAATAAAACAAAATATTAAAAAAAAAAAAAAGTAAAAAGAAGGCGTTCTGTGCTTCTGTGTTCCTGAACAGAAAGATGCAATACAGTAAATATTTTAAAATTCCACAAACAGGGATGCCTGGGTAGCTCAGTTGGTTAAGTGGCTACCTTTGGCTCAGGTCATGGCTCCTGCGATAGATCACTAGATCGGGCTCCTTGCACAGCCTGCTTCTCCCACTGTCTGCCACTTCCCCAGCTTGTGCGCTCCCTCTCTCCCTCTCTCTAACAAATACATAAATAAAATCTTAAAAAAAAAAACAAAAAATAGAATTCCACAAATTAATCTATGAATTTATTGCAACCTCAATCGAAAGTCAACTGGAATTAATTTTTTTAATGCAACAGAATGAACTGATTCTCAGGTTCACCAGACCATAAATGTGAGGAGACTAGCCAAACCTGAAAATAATCTTAACAACTACAAGTGGGAACTTGTCCTACCAGGTAGCATAAAATATTATAAAACTATAGTAATTAAAACAGTATGACACGAGTATAAAAATAGGCAAAGAGAACAATGAAACTCAACAGTCCCAAAACAGACCCAAGTGTCAGTAGGAATTCAATAAATGATAGACTTGGGGCGCCTGGGTGGTTCAGTTAGTTAAGCAGCTGTCTTCAGCTCGAGTAGTGATCCCAGAGTCCTGGGGATCCAGCCCCAGACTCCCCACTCAGCAGAGAGTCTGCTTCTTCCTCTACCCCTCACCCTGCTCTCCTGTTTTGTCTCTCAAATAAATAAAAAAATCTTAAAAAAAAAGATAGATTTAGTATCTAAAAACCAATAAGGGGAGTGTCCGGCTGGCTCAGTCAGTAAAGCATACAACTCTTGATCTCAGGGTCCTGAGTTTGAGCCCTACATTGAGCACAGAGAGTACTTAAAAAAAAAAAAAAATGTTAAAAAAACTTGAATGAAGGGGCACCTGGGTAGTTCAGTCAGTTAAGCATCTGCCTTCTGCTCAGGTCATGACCTCAAAGCCCTGGGATGGAGTCCCATGTTGGGCTCCCTGCTCAACAGTAAGTCTGCTTCTCCTTCTCCTTCTGCCTAACCCCCACTTGAGCTCTCTCTCACTCTCTCTCAAATAAATAAAATCTTAAAAAAAAAAAAAAAACAACTTAAATGAAATAGAAATCAATGAGGAAAAGATTAACTATTTAATAAATGATACTTGTGCAACTAGCTACCCATCTGGGAAAAAATTAAATCAGATTCCTGAATCTTAAATCATCTTCTTGCAAAACTAAAACACAAGCAAAAAAACCCTAAGACAGTACTAAAGAAAAATAATCTTGAGATACAAAAAAGACATTCTAAAACAAGAACCAAGTCAGCTAAGATTTATGTTTGACCACACAAATAATAAAAGCTTTGGAACAGAGAAAGATAGCATAAATATAATCAAAAAACAAGCAAGAGCCTGGAAGAAAATGTTTTCACCATACAAAGGTGAAAGGGGTAATACATACTGTACATAAGGAGATCATACTAACAAATAAATAAAAAACCTCAATAGAGAAATGGGCAAAGGAAAAGAATAAACAATTCACAGAAAAGAAAAAAACAGATGCTCAATTCACTGGTAACCATGAAAATGCAAATTAAAACAATGTGATTCCATTTTCCACCCATCAGATTAGCTAAAATAAAAAGACTGCTCTATCTGGCAAGAATGGAGGTAGGGATGGGGAAAAACTAGCATCCTCATACTTTGTGGGAGTGTGAACTGTTTCAGCCTTTTTAGAGGGCAATGTAGCAGAATCTATCAGAATTTAAGTTTACATGCCCTCTGGCTCAGTACTTCCGTCTCTAGGAGCTGTGCTACTGAAATAGTTGCACATGCACACAAAGACATTCTGTACAGGGGCGCCTGGGTGGCTCAACCAGTTAAGCATCTGCCTTCTGCTTAGGTCATGGTCCCAGGGCCTGGGATAGAGTCCACGTCAGGCTCCTTGCTTAGCAGGGAGCCTGGTTCTCCCTTCCCTCTGCCTGCCGCTTCCCATTTGTGCTGTCAAACAAATAAAATCTTAAAAAAAAAAAAAAAAAAAAGACATTCTATACATGAATGTTCAAAGTAAACAAAATCAAAACATTTACCAATATACAAGAGGTTAAACAGATCACTCTATGTATTATGAATGAAGTAGAGCTATCTATATGGAAAGTTATCCAAGATAAACTGCTAAGCAAAAAAATGCAAGTCACAAAACAATAGGCAACATGTGTGCACATAGGTGTGCACGCATTATATCTGTATATAAGGTACATCAAAAAATGGACCAGAGGGGTGTGTGGCTGGCTCAGTCCATAGAACAGGCTACTCTTGATCTCAGGGCCATGAGTCAGAGCCTCAGGTTGGGCGTGGAGCCTACATTAAAAAAAAAAAAAAAAAAGGACCAGAAACACACACAAAAAAAATTTTAAGTGATTACATAAGGAGTACTCTGAGATTGATTAAGAAGAACTTTCATTTTTACTTTATGTATTTTCAAAATGTTTAAATCTTTTATAATATAAATGTATACATATATGCTTTTTAAATTTAATTAAACATATATGCTTTTACAAAAAGGGTATATACTATCCACACATCTCTAAATGGCAAATACCACAAAGAAAAATTAATGATTTAAGTGTTTTATTAATATAAAATCCTTGGGGTGTCTGGCTGATTCAGTTGGTGCAGCATGCAACTCCTGATCTCAGGGCTGTAAGTTCAAGCCCCACAATGGGTGTACAGATTACTCAGAAATAAAAATCTTTAAAAAAAAAAAAAAAGAGTGTGTGTGTATATATATATATGTGTGTGTGTGTGTGTGTGTGTGTGTGTGTGTGTATATGTATATAAATACATGTATATTTATATATATGGGTGTACAGATTACTTAGAAATAAAAATCTTTTAAAAAGTATACACATATATATATATTCCTAAGAAAACAGCAAAATGAAACTCAAAATAGTCTCACATGAAGGACAGAATCCCTATGTAAAAAAAACATGTAATTTCAAGAAAAAAGGGAAACACTACCTGATCAAAAACTTATTTAAAATTTAAATCATTATAGAGTACAGCAAAAATCAATTCAAGTGTTTGAACAAAAATTTCTCTGTAAAGTGATCCATTCCTGAAACAAAAGAGAAACAAAAGTATAATATAGCAACACAAAAACATACTACATGGGCATGAAGTCAAGAGTTATAGAAGGAGACAGAAAACAGTTCAGTTTTACAGCCTAGAAACAGATGGAAATTTAGAGACAACACTCAGTTGAGAGAATCCAAAAGGCACAGCAGCAAAGGTTTAAAAGGAAACATATTTCAATGAAGTCCTACTCTAGACACTAGAGTCCAAAATTATAAGCAAGTTTTTCTGGAAATGACACCTTCATGGCAAAGGCAATATACTCATACTACTTCTAGTCTCCAGAATAACCCCTTGCAGCACTTCCAGAACTTTATTGTGCTAAGCAACCTCTCTCAACTGATTTTTTAGACATAATTAATCTTGCTTAACTTTAACAAAGAATCATCTTCATTTTAGTCCACCAATCTGTGCTAATAGAAGAAAGTGTGAGCAAAATCGTTTTTTTTTTTCAAAGATTTTATTTATTTATGTGCCAGAGAGAGAGAGAGAGAGACCGCACAAGCAGGGGGAGGGGCAGGCAGAGGGAGAAGCAGGCTCCCTGCTGAGCAAGGAGGCCAATGTGGGACTCCATCATGACCTGAGCTGAACGCAGACACTTAACCGACTGAACCACCCAGGAATCCCAAAACTAATATTTATTTGGCTTTGAAAGATAGTACCTGTTTTTACAATTTGGGGGTATAAAGTTTAGTTTCATTACATTTTGCTCAACCTAAAAGTCAGCAAAACAGATGAATAAACGAAAAGCAAAATCAAATCTACAAATACAGAGAATAAACTGATGGTTGCCAAACGTAAGGGGGATGGGCAAAACAGGTGAAGGGAAGTGGGAGACACAGGCTTCCAGTTATGGAACGAATAAGTTATGGGAATAGAAGATACAGTATAGGGAATATAGTCAATAATATTGTAATAACATTGTATAGTGACAGATGGTAGCTACACTTGTGATAACTACATCATAACCTATAGAGATGTTGATACACTATGTACACCTGAAACTAATGTAACATTGTGCATCAACATCAATCAATTAAAGTCAGTCTAAGAATACACTTTTTTTTTTTAAGATTTTATTTATTTATTTGAAAGAAAGAGAGAGAGCATGAGAGGGGAGAAGTCAGGGAGAAGCAGACATCCCTCTGAGCTGTGAGCCCCATGTGGGACTTGATCCTGAGACTCCAGGATCATGACCTGAGGCAAAGGCAGTTGCTTAACCAACTGAGCCACCCAGGCACCCCTAAGAATACACATTTTTAATGGCATAGCTATCAAATCCTAGCCTGGCCTGGAATTCAATATTGGCCACAGATAACTGTACCCATTTTTATAATGTAGAACAGAATATAAGGGACTCCCAGTTCTTGATTAGGGTCTAATTTCTTCCTATAATGGAAAAAGTGGTAAACGTATGGGAAGTTTTACGGCAATTTTTTTTTTCCTGCCATGACTACACAACAGAAAGAATGCTGGAGACCATTCTGCAAAATGGGCAACTTCTCTCGCCCACCCCACTAATCTGACTTAACTTGGACTCAATTACGCCCTAGAATCAGTCAAGAAAGTAGTAAGAATCTGTTACTCCCACTCTTCCTTTCCATCCACCACTACCCCCTGCTCTTAGTCCCAAGCATAAAACATACTTACCAACTGTCCTCTTTTTTAGTTTTAAACTTACTTATCAGTCTTTCTTTTTTTAAAGATTTTACTTATTTATTTGACAGAGAGAGACACAGCGAGAGAGGGAACACACACAGAGGGAGAGGGAGAAGCAGGCTTCCCGCCAAGCAGGGAGCCTGATGAGGGGCTCAATTCCAGGATCCTGGGATTATAACCTGAGCCGAAGGCAGACACTTAATGACTGAGCCACCCAGGCACCCCACTTATCAGTCTTGTAATTTATAAATCATAGGCAATAGAAAGCATACCATATGTTCTAATGGGCAAGATATAATGCCCCATCAAAATTAAGAATTACTGTGCTTCCAAGGATACTACCAAGAAAATGAAAAGACAATCCACAGGATGGGAGAAATTATTTGCAAATCATATATCTATCTGGGTAAGGGACTTATATCTAAGATATGTAAACAACTTTATAACTTAATAATAAAAAGATAACCCAATTCAAAAAATGAACAATTTTTAAAATGCAGTATTCTGGAAAAAGATGAAAAAAGGGACAAGAGATCCAAATAGACATTTCTCCAAAGCAGATATACAAAAGCCTGGTAAGTATGAGATAGTTGCTCAACATCATTAATCACTAGGGAAATGCAAATCAAAACCATAACATGATACCACTTCACACCCACTGGAATACTATTTAAAAAAAAAACAAAAAACAAAAAACAAAAACAGATAAGAAGTGTGGGCCAGTACATCAAGAAATTGGAACCCTTATACCCTGTAGGTAGGAATGTAAAATGGTGGAGCCACTTTGAAAGTCAAGCAGTTGCTCAAAAGGTTAAATATAAAATGTTTGCGCATCATCTATCTGACAAAGGCTTAATATCTAGAATAAAGAACTCCTATAACTCAACAACAAAAAGACAACTAAATTAATAAATGGGTCAGGGACTTGAATAGATATTTCTCCAAAGATATACAAATGACTGACAAGTCCAAGAAAGATGCTTATGCTAGTCATTAGGGAACTATAGATCAAAACCACAATGAGATACCACTTCACACTACTAGGATGGTTATAATTAAATAAGCCAAAATTTATTAAGTGTTGATAAGGATATAAAGAAACTAGAACCCTCCTACACTGCTGATGGGAATGTAAAATTGTAATAGCCACTGTGGAAAACAGTTTGGCAGCTCCTCAACAAGTTAAAGAACTCATCTATGATCCAGCAATAATATTCCTAGCTATTTACCCAAAAGAATTCAAAACAGACTCAAACAGATGCTTGCATGCCAAGTTCATTGCAGCATTATTCACAATAGCCAAAGGATGGAAGCAGCCCTGTCCCACAAAAGATAAATGGATAAACAAAATATACTATGTACATACTATGAAACATTAGTCAGTCATAAAAAGAAAGTTCTGACACATGCTAATGTGTACCTTGAAAACAGTACGCTAAGTGAAATAAGCTAGACACAACAGCAAGACAAATACGGTGATTCCACTTCTATGAAGGACCCAAGATAGGCAAATTAATAAAGAGAGAAAGGAGATCAGAAGTTAACAGGGACTGGGAAAAGAGAGGAATGGGGACTTATGTGTCTATCAGTTTCTGTTTGTGTATCAAAGAAGTTTTAGAAAAGTGGTGACAGCTGTACAAAGTGGTGAATGGGATTAATGTTGCTCAACTGTACATTTAAAATGGTTAAAATAGGAAATCTTGTTTGTATTTTACCACATTTTTAAAAAATTAACAATGTAATATACCAAAACCACTGAATTATATGCACTTCAAATGGGTGAATTATTTGGTCATAAATTCTATCTCAATGAAGTTATTTTTTAATTTTTTTAAAAGATTTTATTTATTCATTTGACAGAGATCACAAGTAGTCAGAGAGGCAGGCAGAGAGAGTGAGGGGGAAGCAGGCACCCCGCCGAGCAGAGAGCCCAATGCTCCCAGGACCCCGAGATCATGACCTGAGCTGGAGGCAGAGGCTTTTTAACCCACTGAGCCACCCAGGCGCCCCTCAATGAAGTTATTAAAAAAAAAAAAAAAAAGAATACAGGGGAACCTGGGTGGTTCAACCAGTTAAGCATCTGCCTTCGGCTCGGATCATGATCCTGGGATCCTGGAATCAAGCCGGGCATCGAGTTCACTGCTCAAAAGAGCGTCTGCTTCTCCCTCTGCCCCTCCCCCTGCTCATGCTTTCATGCTCTCCCTCCTCTCTCTTTCTGAAATAAATAAATAAAATGTTTAAAAATATATATAATTTCTGAAAAATTACAAACAACAAAATTTCCAAAACGGAGTAAGTTAAATATATGATTTATCTCATCTATATGGTATATTGTTATATAGATTATATGATAAAAGTATATTTATTAACATGGTAATATGTTTACAATATTATAAGTGAAAAAGCAGGTTTCCAGATAGCCTGAACCTACTAAAAAAATGTCTGGAAGAATATGCCCAAAAATAGTGATTGATGGTAGCTTTCTCTGGATGGTAAGATTACTGGTAATTTTCATACCTTTTTTTTTTAACCATTTTATTTATTTATTTCAGAAAGAGAGTAGAAAGCATGAGCGGGAAGAGGAGTAGAGGGAGAGGGAAAAGCAGACTGCCCGCTGAGTGGGGAGTCTGATGTGGGGCTTGATCCCAAGACCTTTGATCATGACTGAAGCCAAAGGCAGAACTGACTGAGCCTCCCAGGAACCCCTATATTCTTATTTCTATGTATCTGTATTTTCTAAATTTTGTATAATGTGTCTATACTACTTGCATAGTAAAAAAGTATTCAAAATAAGAAGTATGCACATCTTTAATAATAGGACAGTTAAGATATATATACAATATAGCTTATGACACTTAACCCATCATTAGGTCATTAGCTCCATTTGGCACCTAATAATCTATTTTGAATATAAATAGCATTTATCCCATAAACTTCCTTAAATCCACTCACCCTTTCTAGGTTTTTTTTTAAAGGTTTTATTTATTTGTCAGAGAGAGAGAGCACAAGTTGGGGGGGGCAGGTAAAGAGAGAAGCAGGTTCCCTGCTGAGCAGGGAGCCCGACGTGGGATTTGATCCCAAGACTCTGGGATCATGACCTGAGCAAAAGGCAGACGCTTAACTGACTGATACACCCAGGTGTCCCAACTTTCTAGGATTTTTAAATGTAAGCTAACTCCAAATATTTTCTCTAAGTACAAAGATCTTTTATATTCCATAGACTCTAAAATACTCTACCAGATTTTCTAAAATTTATAAACTGATCAGTGTAAGCAATCACTCTCTGTATTATAGCAAACAATGACAATAATGCTTCCCACAACTACTTTTACCTAAATTAGTTTTTGATCTCTCTCCTACAGATCTTTTCTAAAATAATGAATGTTACCATCTATACACTCAGCGTCACATATTGTGCTGAACATTGTAGAAGCATCACCTCATTTCAACTTCTTAACAACTCAGTGAGGTTGGCATTATCATCGCTTTACAAATGAAGATACAGAATCAGAAAAGTTGGCGAGGGACGCCTGGGTGGCTCAGTTGGTTGGACGACTGCCTTCGGCTCAGGTCATGATCCCGGAGTCTCGGGATCGAGTCCCGCATTGGGCTCCCAGCTCCACGGGGAGTCTGCTTCTCCCTCTGACCTTCTCCTCGCTCATGCTCTCTCTCACGGTCTCTCTCTCAAATAAATAAATAAAATCTTTAAAAGAAAAGAAAAAGAAAAGTTGGCGGATACAGCTGCAGGTGGTAGACTGAGATTCAAACCAACGTCTTGACTTCAAAGTCCACATGCTTTCTAGTTCTATGCTGTATTGTAAGAAAGTTGGCCCTAATACCCCAATTCTTACATATTTATAATTTAAAAACACATACACATAATTCTATTTCAGAAAGCTATTCCTTTTCCTACCTTACACATTCTTTGTTACCAGCCTGAAGTTCTATGTAACCATGAAATACTCAGGAATTGATTTAAATACAATTCCTTGGCACTCACAATTCATACAGCACAGAATGGCACAGAAAGTATACATATTGACAATGACTGGATAATTTGCCTCTGAATATGACTGCACTGGATTACACACTATCTAACACTTAAGTCTTGGGATACAGATGTTTCAGTGTTGGCAAGACCACCTACTTCTACACCCCTCCTTTTACAAAAGGGAACATTGAAATAAACCAACTTGCCAGTTAGTGGAGAGGAAACTAGCACTTGAACCCAAGTCTGACTATTAATCCACAGTGGGCATCCAGGGCAATGCCTAGATGACAGACCTGGAGACAGTCTTTTGCCTTTAAGCTGCTTACTGCCTTTAAATAACAGAATCTCCTGGTAGAAATTAAAAAGGAAACTCAAAGTTGATGTACTTTATCATTCGGTTGTATCCTAGCATGGGGTTGAGAGAAGTTAATCCAAACACAAAGAGCCAGGCATATTGGGCCTATCTACACCATTCAGCCAGATTCTGACAATCCTCGCTTTACTCTTGCCTTTATGACACCACTACCGTTTCTGACACCATTATCATTTCCACTTGCCACCTGCCTCACCCAATAATCACTAAGTAAGTAGCAAATAAAACTGTCCACTATATAAAAACCTGTATTAGCCATTAAGTCAATTCCCAATCATATAATCAAAGCCTCTGGGCTGTCTCTCTACTCCCTATAGACACCAAGAAAATATTAACTCATGTTATCTACCTAAATCATACATAATTATAAAGGTAAATATTACCGGTTAAATTAAACACGTAATACTTTCCAATGGCACACACCAGTGATAAATACATCATGGAAGTTCCAAACATATAGGGAGCAGGGAAGCAGTCTTTTATGTAGTCCCACGTAAAGCATATTTAATTGTTTGTTGATATAAGATACAGCCTAATGATGAACAAAACCAACTTTTGAGTCTTCTAGAGAAGATTATGGAAACCAGGCATAGAAAGCAACTCATGGGACCCAGTCCTTCAAAATGAAAGTTTCTGACAATTGTAGGTAACAACTGGTGCTTTTTCCTTTGCCAAAGTAATGTTTTGTTAGCTTTATATACCAGGCATCATAAAACTGTTGGCAAACAATATGTCCACTCACACCTGTTCTTTATTAAATTCTAGATGCTCTTATCACATGTTCAGTCTATAAAAATTTTCTTGATTTGCCAGGTTAAAGCAATAGATATGTTAGAGCAAATATATTTACATAGGCAATTGGGCTAAAAGTATTAGCTTTAAGGTTAACGTGAGTCAGCATAATTAAGCCAACATGACATGAATAAGACGGTTATCACCCAAGCCCACCCCTTCTCTCTTACTAAAGAACTTCTCTGAAGTGCTCTGAACTTCAATTCAGGACAATCGTTAGAAAAAAATACTGTACTCCTATATGACTTGGACGTCCACAATCACTGAAGTCCTCTCCCCATTAGCATCTTAACTACAATGTGGCATTTAGAGTAACCCATTATTGTCATTGCAACTTTAACCCAAAGGGTATACATCAAGTAGATTTCAAAGAGAGTACAGATAAGGGAAAGAACAGACACTGAAGAGGCACTAAGACTGAGATAGAGGCATCTAATTTTCATGTGGGTAGAATATATATGTACATTCAGAGAAACTCCTCCCTGCATAGCAAACCCATGTAGTTGGATATACATGTATGTGTGTGTATTTTTTAAGATTTCATTCTAAAATAAGCTCTACATCCAACATGGGGCTTGAACCCACAACCCCAAGATCAAGAGCCACATGCTCCACTGACTGAGCCAGCCAGGCACCCCAAATGGAATATTTTTTATAACATTTTTTCTTTATTTTCTTAAGTAATCTCTACACCCAATATGGGGCTCTAACTCATGACTCCGATATCAAGAATCTCATGCTTGGGTGCCTGGGTGGCTCAGCTGGTTTAAGCCACTGCCTTCGGCTCGGGTCATGATCCCAGGGTTCTGGGATCAAGTCCCACGTTGGGCTCCCTGCTCAGCAGGGAGTCTGCTTCTCCCTCTGACCCTCTCCCCTTTCATCCTCTCTCTCTCTCTCTCAAATAAGTACTATCTTTAAATAAAATTAAAAAATAAGTTTAAAAAAAAAAAAAAAAAAAAAGAATCTCATGCTCTACCGACGAAGCCAGCCAGGCACCCTGTATATATACATACATACACATATATACATATATATATATATATATATACTCTGTGTGTGTGTGTGTGTGTGTGTGTGTGTGTATTTTTCAATGCATGATGGAGCTGGGAGAAAACCAGAATAACTCAGATTTAGCTAAATCGAGAATGCACAAATCTAGAGTGAGTGCCTGCTAGAACTGTGGCTGCCCTGAGGTCTTTTCCCACCCCCAATCTGATGGCTAGAACCTGGGATTTAATGGCCCACAAACTGGAGAAAGGGGACAAAGACTTAGGCCTAAATAGGACTGGAGATCAGATCAAAGAGCTCCATGTAAAGTCAGAACCCCAAAAGGATGATATTTTTAATGGCTACCAGAAAAGAGAAACTACCATGCAGAGAAAACAGCAACAATTCCTAACCACAAGCTCATACTGATTAAAGAAACTTGTTAAGGAAAAAAGAAGGAAGTTCTGAGATGCAAAAATAGATGGTGAATAGACAAGTTGGTATATACGTGAGTTATTCTACAAACATTACATCACTGTTATAAAACACTAACACATCACTTGTAGGGATTTAAAAAAATCACTGTAGTATTTAAATCCTGGAAAACAGAACAGGATAGAACATAGAGTTAAGCATCCTAAAGCATTTCTATTGTTTAGGAGCAGGGAGAGTAAAAATATTAATCAATATTAGACTTAAGTTAAATAACATGAATGCTTAAAATTTCTAGGGCAATCATTATAAACAGACTGTATAGCTACCAAAGTAGAAGGGAGTAAATGGGGGTAGGTATCTCAATCAAGTCAAAGAAAGCAGATGCGGGAGGGGATATAAAAAATTAACACATAAAAAGATGATGATAATAAAAACAGCTAACATTTATGTATGATTTACTACGTGCCTGGCACTGCTCTAAGAACTTTACATATATTAGCTCATTTAATCTGCACACCACCCCATGAGGTAGATACTATATAATTATTCCCATTTTACAGATGAGGAAATTTAAGCACAGAGAGATTAAATGACTTGGCTGAGGTGGCACACACACAGTAGATGTTAGGATGAAAACCAAACCCAGGCAGTCTGACTCTAGAATCTGAACTCTACATATTGCCCAATAGACAACACGCAGGTATGACACTTTGATATTAATTCATATCCCTTCAGTTCAATTTTTCTTCAGTCTAATGACTAAGAATGTATCTATCTGTACCAAAATGTACCCAAAGTATAGCTACTTACACTGCTCAAAGCATTTCCTTCATTGACTATGGATAAGCACAGAGTAGGCAAAGGCGGGGGGGGGGGGTGGTATGCTAACATATATGAAGTAATAGTAACATATATTAGGCACTCTGCCAGACATTTTTTATTAATCCTCATAATCACCATGAAAAGTAAATTAATACCCCAAATTTTCAGTGGAAGAAACTAAAAAGCAAAAATTTAACTCATCAAGGGGCAGGAACCCAGATTTGAATGGCTTCAAAATCTACTTAAATGTTCACTGAGCATCAATTTATGCTAGACATTGTGCTGGGCACTAAAAATATGAAAGTAAATCAGAAATTCAGGGTTCTCCTCCCATATGGAGTTTATGGTCTCATGGGCTAGTCTTTGGGGTTCCTGGACCCAATTCTAATTTGAGGGGTAGGTTCCCTTACACAATTCTCAAACACCAGCAGAGTGTGTGAAAATTCAACTCAATTCTGACACTATCTACCCAGAGATTCATCGGCTTCCACAGGTTGTTCAGCTCTACAAGACTGCCTCCCACCACCATCACTTCAGAGCCCAGTCTCAAGTCCAAGGTACTGCCTGTACTTCTAACCAACTGGCTATAAATTAGAGGGCCCCAAGATCCCTCTTTGGGTTTGATTAATTTGCTAGAATAGCTCACAAAACTCAGAGAAATATTTTACTTTCTAGATCACTGGTTTACTATGAAGAGGTTATAATTCAGGAACAGCCAGATATAAGCACAGCACAAAGGCACAGAACTTCAGTGCCTCTCCAGACAAGCGACTCCCCTTGATTCTCCAGGTGTTCATCAAACCAGGAGCTCTCTGAACCCCGCCCTCATTTTTGGAAGCTCCATTACATAGTCATGATTGATTAAACCACTGGCCATTGGCGACTAATTAAACATCCAGGCTCACTCCTCTCCCTGGAGGTGAGGGGGAGGGGTGAGACTAAAAGTTCCAACCCTCTGATCACACAGTTGGTTTTCCGGTCAACCAGCACCCCACCCCCACCTTAGGTGGGGTCCAAACCCCACCTCATCAACATAACAAGAAACACTTTTGTAACTCTCAACACTTGGGAAATTCCAAGGGTTTAGGAAGGTGTAAGTCTGGAACTGTGATCAAAGATCACAAGTTGTTTGAAAATACCTAAGTATTGTTCAGATCTAATTACTTAACAAATATAACTTAGATATTTATTTTGGGCTAGGGTAGTTGTGAAAAAAATTACTGAGACACTATAAGGGCACCATGAACTGAGATTGTCTGGTAATCTCCGTAACAAGCTAAATCTTAAAGATGAGCAAGCATTTCAAACACCAGGTAGGAGAAGGAGTAAAAGCCAGGGTCCCCACCCTTGAAGACATTACAATAACTCAGAAGGAAGAACTACAGGATAAACAGTTTTTTAAAAATGTAAGGTAAACTTGAATATTTGCAAAAGTTTTTCGTATCTTTTCTCATAAAATTCTGTTAAGTGTGCATCTATTTTTACTAAAGTGAAAGCCCCAAGAAGCCTGTGTCCCCATACACAGATACAGCACACAGTCTGCATTCAGGAAGTGTTTTCTGGGTCAATCTCATATAGGTTTTCTCTCCTTAGGCTTTTCTCAGAAATGAAACCTCCAATTACCCTATTCAAGGGTAATTCTGCTTTAAGTGTTCTCTACTCCCCCACATCTCCCAGCTGCTTCTTTCCTACTGTCCTTCAAAACTGAATTCAGAAATATCACCTCCCCTGGGAAGACCTCCCTGACCCACTGGACTGAAATTTAAAGGTCCCTTATCTAAATGGTAGATTTAGTACATTTGTATCACAGGATTTACTACTCTATTCTGTAGAAGTCACCGATTAACTTCCTTGCCTCCACACTAACTAAAAGCTTTCCAGAGAAGGATCTGTGCTTTATTCATCTCAGCAACAATCACAGTGCCCAGCTCTCAAAAAACTGTTTTCTGAATAAATGACAAGTAAAAGGATATTTTTTAAATTATGCCTCTTCACTTTTGAAAAAATGAGGAATTTACTCAGAAAAACTTTAGAAAGGAGATTTACCAGTTTGCAAAAATTAAAGTGCTTGATAACCATCCTGTGCTAATAAAGAACCAAACACTGCTGACAGAAATGTAGTAAGTATAATGTCTTTGAGAAGTATTCTGACAATTATCAATTAAAATTAAAAATGCACGTATCCTCTGACTTAACAATCCTACTTTAAGGTACTTTACTTACAAAAACAGCATCCATATGCAATGTTATATTTACAAGGAAGTTTTCTGAAGTACCGTTTGCAATAGCAAAAATAATTCCTGGAGACTATCCTGAATGTCCATCAATAGGGGAATGGTAAAACCATGCTATAGAACATGCATATTATGGAATATTCTACAGCTACTAATAAGAATGAATTAAATCGGGTGCCTGGGTGGCTCAGTCCGTTAAGTGTCTGCCTTTGGCTCTGATCGTGATCTCAGGGTCCTTGGGATAGAGTCCTGCACAGGGCTCCCTGCTCAGCACGGAGTCTGCTTCTCCCTCTGCATGCTGCTCACCTCCCCAACCTCGCGCTTGCACGCACACGCACGCGCACGCGCTCTCTCTCTCTCTCTCATGCTCTAATAATAAAATCTTTAAAGAAAAAAAATGAATTAAATCTATATGTAAAGACTCAAAAGGATATCCATGATACATTCAGTAGAAAACAGAAGAATTCCATCTGGAGGTAAAAAAAAAATACATATATATACACTGGCATTTTTATTTCTAAGCATATTGAGAAAGAGATAGAGAAGCAGTTAAAACCAAAGAGCTAACATGAGTGGCATCAGAATTAGAGAGGATTTTACTTTTCCCAAAAAACTATGTATTACTTTTGTAATTTAAAATAGAAAGAAAAAAAGGGAAGTTTTCAAAAGTAGTGATGGTTATATCTCAATACATTCTCCCCTCCTAAAAGTTCTTAACCGAAAAAAAAAAATTCTAAGTTACAACCACCTTTAATAAAAAGGTGGTAGGTACTTCAGAAGAGTCAAGAACTCTGTGGACTCTTTTACAGATAATTTAAACTTTCTATTATTTAAAAAAAAAAAAAAACTTATCTCTTACTCTATCCTGTCCCCCAAAAAGGAGAGAAAGGCTTATTCTTAAACAAGGGAATGTTTAGTTAATCTTCCTATCAAGTTTCTTCTATGAGCCATAATCTGCTTTGGCGATTTGTAATCAGGAGCTTGGATATTTTAGAATAGTCAGCAGATTTTCACAACCATACCATTTATTCACAGAGAGTAAGCAGAAGTGTTACATAACAAAACTTAGCGGTGCCTGGGTGGCTCAGTCCTTAAGTGTTTGCCTTAGACCTAGGTCATGATACCAGGGTCCCTGGATCAAGCTCAGCATCCGGCTCTCTGCTCAGCGGAAAGCCTGCTTCTCCCTCTCCCGCTCCCCCTGCTTGTATTCCCTGTCTCACTGTCTGTCATAAATAAATAAATAATCTTTAAAAAGAAATCTCAGTATGAGAGAGCTAGGTCTCATTCAAGCATTTCTGTCCTGGAATTGGGAGAGCTAACTGCTACTTGGGCGCCCCCTGGGGACCAAATTTTAAAACTTTTTACATCTTAGGACAAACCAGCATCCTCTAAAACTACTAATTCAAAAAATACTTACTAAGCCCTTACTACGTGCCAGGCACAATGTTCAGCACTAGAAACACAATGGCAAATAAAATCAACTTTCTGATTTCTACATAGCATCCCAAAATTTCTAAGCACAGTAGGTAGGAAGACCATACAAAGTATGAGTTACCCTCATCCGTGGAGAAAGTTATGACACAGAAGATGACAAGAATGCTTTTGGGGTACTAAAGAAAGCAATCTGGCATTGAGATAAGCTTTAGCATAATTTGTTTATGTAAGCAAATCTTTAAAAGAGAGGAGGTTTAAGGGGCGCCTGGGTGGCTCAGATGGTTGAGTGCAGGTCATGATCTCAGCATCCTGGTATCAGCTCCGCATGGGACTCCCAGCTCAGCAAGGAGCCTGCGTCTCTCTCCCTCTCCCCCTGCTCACACAATCTCTGTATTTCTCTGTCTCAAATGAATAAATAAAAAACCTTTTAAAAAAGAGAGACAGAGAAAGAGGAGGTTTAAATATCCTTCCAGCTAACACATGCAAAATTGTGGTTATTTTGAAAGACAAATTTAGGTTATGGCACCAAAATTTTTCTCTGGACAAAACAATATAAAGCTTAATTTTAGAAATTAAAAAAATGACACAGTATCCCCATCGTTTTTTAGTAACAAGTTATTCCACAATAACTCTAAGCACTTAACTCTGAAAGGATTGCACTGATTTAGAAAACCACTAATTTTCAAAAACAAATTGAGTACAAGAGGACACAGATTTAGAAACAATTAGTTAGAAAATAAAACTGAGGAAGACCAGTACAAATAAATGGGCAAAGTCAAAACCCAAATCTCCCTCAAATCCTCCCATCCCAGTTCAGAACAGTTTCAGAAAATACTGCATCAGATTTGCCTTTTCTTCCTCAAGGTCTGGGAGAGTAAGTAGCAGAGGTAAAACTCACCACCAGGAAGGAAAGAAGGAAGGAAAAGGAGGGAGGAAAGGGAGAAAAGAAAGAAATAGATAATAAATAAATACATATATACCTACAATCCAGCTTCCCTCCCATTACACCCTCATCACTAACGGCAATGCCCTAGGATACTGGAGGGCCAAATATTCTCAGATTCTACAGCCAGGCCCAAACAGGTACTTCTGGCAGCCTGAGTTGGAAATCAGTGTAATTCCCCACCTCCCCAAATTTATTTCAGCCACATTTCAGGTACCCTGTGAGCTAAATTAGCATTGGCATGATAGGGAATTTAACCTTGAGTTACAGAACTTTTTCCTTACAGAAAAAAACTTAGTCCCCAGAATTACAGTTGTTTAGAATTCAGTTTATATTTGCCTATGAAATAAAAAATTGAGTCAAAACACAAAAGACTCCTGGGGGGGGGCACCTCCGACTTAACTTTTCATAGACATTCCATTGTTCAATTTAGTCAGTTAGGAGATAGCAATTGCTAAATTATAAACTATTTGGAATTTGTAGAAATTAACTTAATTGTTTATGGCAACTGGAATCAAGAGCAACTATTTTCATGAAAGAAGATGACAGTTTAAAACAACTTAAGCTTATATAATTGCCAAAATATTAAAGAATAATACATTAGGAAACATTTAATCATGGAAATCTTAGAGTTGATAATTAACAGGTTTAAAACATTATCAGCCATTACTGAACTGAGTAAGGAATAAATACTAGTCACAGAATGTGTAGATTATTTTTAAAGCAGTGGAGTAATTTGAGTATTATTAGTTTGGATGTGGATATTTAAAGCCACATTATGATTCAGAAACAAAATATTTAAATGCATTCAAATATAGCTGTCATAAACCAATTTTTAAAGTAATACTACTTCAAAGTAGAAATAACCAACTTTATAAATTCAGAACAGGAAGTCTAAAAGAGAGGAAAAAAATTATCTGCATCTATGTGTGCCAGATATTTTATCTCATTTTTTAAAAAGATTTTATTTATTTATTTGACAGGCAGACAAGTAGGCAGAGAGGCAGGCAGAGAGAGAGAGAGAGAGGTGGAAGCAGGCTCCCCGCTGAGCCCGATGCGGGGCTTGATCCCAGGACCCTGGGATCATGACCCAAGCCAAAGGCAGAGGCTTCAACCCACTGAGCCACCCAGGCACCCCTATTTTACCTCATTTAATATTCACAACTACCATGCTAGACAGGTATTATTTCTCTCTTTTCACAGAGGAAGGCCAGCTAAAAGTAACAACTTCCCTGGGTCTAAAGAAACAGTAAATGGGGGGCACCTAGCTGGCTCAGTCAGTACAGCATGCAACTCTTGATCTCCAGGTTGTGAGTTCAAGCCCCATGTTGAGCGCAGAGATACTTAAAAATAAATAAAATCTTAAAAAGAAGAAAAGAAACAGTAAACAGAGTTAGGGTTTGAACCCATATCTGTTTGGCTCTGAAATCTCTTCTCCTTCCCCTATTATGCTATATACATATAAGAGTCATCTCAGACATTAAAAACAAAAAACAAAAGAAAACAAAACAGAGGCACCTGGGTGGCTCAGTCATTAAGCCTCTACCTTCTGTTCAGGTCATGGGGCTCCCTGCTCAGTGGGAAGCCTGCTTCTCCCTCTCCCCCCCACCCCCCACCCCCCACCCCCGCTTGTGTTCCCTCTCTTGCTGTGTCTCTATCAAATAAATAAATAAAATCTTTTAAAAAATAAACTAAAAAATAAAAAAAAAACCTGAAATCATTCAACTGCCACTTGTCTTAAAAAGTTAAAAGAACCAACAAAAATAAGAAGACAAATATTTATGTGGAGTTTTTTTTGTTTAATTAGTCCCACTTTCATTCCTAAAAATGATCAGGAATTACCAAGACAGCTGTAAAACAGTAATGAAGTAGATGTTACCACTTCGCTTTGGATGCTCTTTAGAGAATAAAATATAGGACAGGCGTGGACTGTAGGAACATAGGAGAGGAATGAAAGCCCAAAGCTAATATAAGCCACGTCCTGGAACAGAGGAGGGCATTATTTTAGAGTTCTGGGCCAAAATTTTTGTGGTCACCGAGTTTCACAAGGATTGTCTGGGTGTTTCACAGCACCACTGGGCGCCTCTCTTTTCTAGATACCCTGTTTTCCTTCACTCCCAATTTCATTCCCCAGATTCTCCAATAAGCCTTTCTCCTCACAGTGTAACTGCAACTAACCACGTTTATCTGTTCGAAAATTTACAGAATTGAACCGGTAACCTGAACACGTCGTGAAGCAACAACAAAAAAAGAAACACAATTTTAGACCTGGGAGGTATTTTACATGGAGTTTAAATCTGGGTGGAGATCCTCGTACGGTCCAGAGTGCAACTGAGACAGAGAGGAAGTGACTTGGCCACGGACAAAAGCGTGAGTTGGCAGCGGGACCAGAGGTTGAAGCTTGAACTCATACTCTGCTCCGCGGCTTTTCGACCACACGAATCCCAGCTGAGCCTCAGAGCTGGTATTGCCACTGACGAGGCCAGAAAAGTGCTCCGGGCAGATCACAAAATACCTTTAGCAACACCCTGTCCCCCGGGGTTCCTTTCCAGGATTAAGACCAGGGTGAGGTTAGCGGAGGTGTTTACAAAGGGCTTGTGGGAAGGGGCGGAGTGGATAAACCGGTCTCCCCTCCAGACAGCTGCGAGTGCACACTGCCTCTAACCTGAACCCACGCTCCCGCTGCCTTCAGCCACCTCACAACCAGCGACACACTGACCTCGGCGCGCCGGGAGTCCCCAGAGGCTGATCCTCCCGGATCCCCCTCCCAGCCCACTCTCGAGACGAATTTGATCCCCAAATTGTAAGGAAAGAGGGGCGCGGGAACAAAGCGACCCCAAGCGGTCCCCCTCTATTCAGGACGCCCCCGAGGCGGGCGGACGTGGACTACGAGTCCCGAAAGGCCGCGCGCCTCAGGACCCTTCGACCACCGCCACGCGGACGGCGCAATGGTCGCCGGGACTCGTAGTCCGCTTAGTCCGCGGCTCCGGGGGGCGCGGACCGCCCGGCGGGGCGGGACAGGCCGACCCGGCGTCCGGTCAAGCCCAGGGAGTGCGCCAGCTGCCCGGGCCTCACCTCGACGATGCGGGCGCACTGGGTCCCCTTGCCGGCGCCAGGACCGCCGAGGACGAACACGACCAGCGGTTTCATGAGGCGGTGAGGGCAGAGAAAAAGCGGCCGGCGGGTCAGCAACGGGAAGCTAAGGCCCAGGACGTGCAGCAGCCTGCGGCCGCAGCAGCTCAACATACACAGCGCCTCGGCCCGACGCTGAGGAGAGCTGACAGCGGCCCGGCCGGCGGCGGCGCGGGGCGGGGCGGGGGGAAGGGGGCGGGCCGAGTCGGCGCCCGCCGCGGCCCCGCCGCCGTGGCTGCCGAGGTGTCCGTGCCGCGGCCGGAAGAGGCGGGGCTTCCGCTGCTCCCTAAGTGACTGCGCTTGGCGCCTTCCGTGTGGGTCCGCGTCGGTTCTCTTGCCCGCGCCTTTGCCCGCTCATTCATCCCTACGCTGGTGGGGCGTCCAGGGCGCAGATCTTTCATCTATAGCCTTGTGTGGCAGGCCTGTGCTGGCGTCTGCAACGCGATACACGCGAGAGAAAACCTATTGTCTGCTCGCCAGGAGTTTAAATTCCAGTGGGGAAGCAGCCGAGCTGGACAAGCCAACATCAGAAGAGATAGACGATAGACAAGAAGGAAGGAAGAAAGAGCTATAGGATTTGAAGGGAAAAAGAGGAAGAAAAACAAGGGGTAGTTGTGATTTGTAGACGGTAGTCGGAGAAAGCCTCTGAAGAGGTGACAATTAACCCAAGACGTTATGGATAGGAAAGAGTAAAAGCAGGTAAAGACGAGGATAGTGTTCCATAAAAAGAAAAGCCCGTGCAAAAAACCCTAGAACGGCTTGTTACTGGGAAAGGACGGAGAGACCAGAGCTGTGGGAATGAGGCAGAGAATGCAATGTGGGAAAGGTAGGCCCAGGCAGGTCTTTCAGGCCTTTGGTTGGGATTGTATTCTAATTGCAGTGGGAAGCCCTTAACTACATACAACTCAGTTTCTCTGCTGCCTGCATGTGAGAAAAATCTCATTAAATACAAATAAAAATTAAGTTCTTCAGTCACACTAACCACACTTAAAGTGCTCAATGGTCACAGGCGGTGCTGGCCGATGTGTTGGACAGCGCTCATACAGAACATATCCACTACAGTTAAGTTCCATGGGGCAGTGCTGTACTAGAGCTTGTGTCTAAGCTCCTGGGAATTATTTGATAGAAAGGGAGACAGGCAACCCCTTGTGAAGAAAAATCAGACGGGCTCCAAGGGGCAAATGGAGGCCTTAGATGACTTAAAAGTTTTTAAGAGACGGGGTGCCTGGGTGGCCCAGTTGGTTAAGCTCTTGGTTTTGGCTCAAGTTGGTGGGGAGTATGCTTGAGATTCTCTCTCCTCTCTCTTTGCCCACCGCCCCCCCCCCATACACTTTCTCTCTCTCTCTCTTTTTCTCTCTCTTGTGGATAGATAAATCTTTAAAAATATTTTTTTTTTAAAAGGTCTTCAGAGACAAAGACATTAATTTGCAACAGGAGTTGCAGGAAGGGCACAGTTGCAGGAAAGTTAGAAAGCAGGAAGAGTTCCTGTCTGAAAACTGTATTTTCTCAATAAAGAAAAGACGACATCAGCTAAAGATAAAGATTTTGAGGTAGGATGTTTGAGGAGAGAGAAGGTATGAAATAGACATTTTTTAAGACAGGAAAAGTTTCTAAAGAAAAGTAATCACAGGACTTCTGAGCAATATTAAGAGTGCACTTGGTATTTGAGATCATGGATTTTAAATTTGAAGGTTTTTGTTCAGGTGCAGGCAAAGAGAAGACAGATTCTAGAAGTCATCCAGGGTTGGGTTTTTGCCAAGCGAGCATGACAGGAGAGAAGACCAGCATGGTGTTTGCACGAGCATGTTTGCAATGATGTATATGAAATCAAAACCATAAAGAAAGCAAATTATGACATTATGAGGGCATATGAGGGGGACATGGAGGAGAGCCAGGAAGGGGGCCAAGTATTAGAAGCATCAATGCTGAAGAACGACTGCAGTCGGGTCTTTGAGCAAGTGAACTGGTAGTACAGATGCCAGTGCTCTGAGTGGGATATTTGGAATTGAGATTTCAGAGATTGTATGTTGCTGATGCTGTTGAGATTCAGGGTGAGCCCAAGCTGGGTGAGACTGAGGGAGTAGAAGGCTGAGACAAGAGCATGCCCTGTGGTTGGAACTGAGGGGCCAGGGTGTTAGATTTGTCATCCAAGGAGAAATTTACATCAGATAGCATTAGAGTGAAGAGAGAAACTATGAAAGGAGAACGAAGTTGTTGAAATAGAGTGACAAGAAAGTTGGTAAATGATAGCAAATAGGAGTTTGCTATCTAATTGGGGTGACATAGACTCTGTCTGGCTACCCTCAGTCTCTTTCCCCTCTACTACTTTCCTCTCCTCTCACCCAGTATTTCCAGCCCCTTCCCAATCTCATCCTACCTTCTCTTCCTCCCTCCTCTCTCTTTCTCTTTTTTTTTACTTATTCCCGTCTCTCCTCCAGTTCTTTTCCCATTTCTAACTTCCTCCCATTCTTCCCATCTACTTCTCTTTTTCTGTCCTTCTCCCCACCCTGTTGTCTTTCTTTGCCTCTCTTATCCCTTCTACCTTCGGTTCCTACTTCCTTCCTTTCCATAATTTCTACCTTTTCCTTCCCACCATGGAAGAGGGAATGGAATATCTCAGATCATCACAGCTAGAGACATCTTATGATTAATAGCTTACTCATATTCCTTCACAATATCTCTCTTTTTACTTGTTTATTGAGCCCCTGCACCACTGGGAAGGAGGAGCTAGGACATAAGTCAGCTGAACACAAGAACAATTGGTCATAATACTAAGAACTAGTAGGAGTTTTAAAAAGGCCATATTGGAGCAAATGTGCCTTCTTTTCCTTCGTGCATGTTCTCTTAAGTGTCTTCTGTATCTCTTCTGGCAATTAGAGTTAAAAGATATTCAGGATATGGAGTCTATGGAAAAGGGGATTAGGAAGCTATTCACATGCTTTTAGTGAAGGCCTTAGACCATAGAGAAAACAGTCGTCTTTCTTGCTCCATGGTAGAGTCCACCAGAATAAGGAATCCACACAGGAGTTTGGATCTAAAATCTCATTGTATATCCATATATGGCAAGATGAAGGGACTTATTCTAAGTCTTCCTGGAATACTATGACACTTATTGTCTTATATCTTGCCCAGCTCTTTGTGCCAACTGTGCTAGACAACTAAGGAAAATACTGCTGTGGAAATATATCAAAAAGTGAAACTCGGGGCGCCTGGGTGGCTCAGTGGGTTAAAGCCTCTGCCTTCGGCTCGGGTCATGATCTCAGGGTCCTGGGATCGAGCCCCACATCGGGTTCTCTGCTCAGCAGGGAGCCTGCTTCCTCCTCTCTCTCTCTCCGCCTGCTTCTCTGCCTACTTGTGATCTTTCCTCTGTCAAATAAATAAATAAAATTATAAAAAAAAAAAAGTGAAACTCATATACCCATCCCTGCCAAGAGTTTTCCAGGGAGTTATTTCCAGGAAGAACAAGGCTAGGCTAAAGAACAGTTTATTATTTGTTGGCTCTTTGGGCCTGTACTGGTTATCTATTGCTACATAACAAACCAACCCCAAAACTTAATAGCTTACAACATGAAATTTTTTGTGTGGGAACCCTGCCCTCTTTTCTCCCCTGCCCCACTTTTCCCCACATTGGTGACCTGGAATGTTCAGTGTGAGTGTGCTGTGAGTAGAAAGAGGATTAACATGGAGGAGTTTTTCCAAAACACCTATGTCACCACACCAGGCAGTCTCCTGGGGCCAAGTCAAGGATTCATAAAAGACACCATGCTACTCTGATGCTTTAACATTTAACCCCTCTATTTGTCCACAGTGAAAGATCTAACTCTTAGCATCTTGCTCCTAATTTGTCCCCAAATAGTTCACTTTTTTTAAGCCTTAGATCAGTGCTCCTATTCCTTGGAGGTAGCAGAGAAAAGAATGAGTTCCACCTAGATGCAAACAACCAAACCTTCAATAATAATATGCCTTAATAAATATATATTGGATAAATGGATGTCACCAAGTAGAGGGCCATTTCCCAAAAAAACCCATAGACTGGAAGTCATAGATTAAATAAATTTGATGAGTATCTATTGAATATCCACTAGGTGCCAGGCATTTCGCTTACCTAATTTTTAGATGATATTCAAACTGTTTAATAATCACTGCAGTTAGAATATCTATAGATTTCTTTGCCAAGATTTGCTATGCCAGGCATCAACCCTTTAATTGCTGGACCATGGAGAGGTCCTTGGGGTCTCAGGAGAGGGGAGGAGGGCACTTAAAGTGCTCATTGGAGTAGGTCAGTGAGTAACCAGTGAGTAACCAACTCATATGAAAATAATTCACTACTTTAACCACCAATACTGGTCTTGCTAATTGAGTGTTGATTACACATCAGCCTTGCCTTATAGAATCTTCATAATGCTGTGACTTAGTACTGTCATTTTGCAGGTGAAGAAACAGCCAGGAAATGAAAGTACTTTGTTCAAGACCGCATAGGCCGTAGATAACAAAGTCAAATTCAAACTTGATGTATATGGCTTTAAATCTGTGTTCTTTCTATACGATACAGACCCCTTATAAGATAAAAAGTTCCATATTCACAAAAGCCCTTCAAAGTTAGTTCTATTATAGATGAAAAGACTGATCTCAGAAAGACATATAACAAGCACTATCCTCGAAACTCACTCCTACCCATATGTGTTTATTTATCATTTAAGTATCTTAGGTCTTTGGGGCATATATTCAGTGTATGCATATTATCTCCAGGGTATAGCTATGTTCCTAGTGAACTCTATAGGGAGCTTAAAAAAATAGAGCCTTGTCACCACTTATCTGTCCTATTTATCATAATTACCCTTTAGAGATAGATCAGCTGTTCCCATTCTTTCATTTTCCCATTCTTGACCGACCATACATACCTCTGCTGGTATGTGCCATTCATATTTCAGGCTTCAGCTCAGATTTTGCCTCCTTCAGTAAGCTCTCTCTAAATTCCCAAGACTGGGTTAGGTGCCCCTTTTTTGTTCTTCTACACATATCACCACCACCCACACACACTTACTCCTTCCCTCCTTTACTTCTGTTGTCTCACTGTGGTGTGTTGTTTATCTCCACACTGGATTTAAAACTTCTGGAAGGAAGACATTATGTCTGATTACTTTTTGTACAGCATGATAACCTGTTATTGTTACAGCATGATTCACTCTCTTAAAGGTACTCCAAGGTCCTTGGAAGATTTAGACTACTTTGGTTGCTGCCACTCAAGTTTTTCTTATGTTGGTTTTTGGTGGCTACTTCCCTGTAATTACAAAAACACCTTTCTTGAGTATACTTAGGAACCAGTTTCTAGGCTTAGTCTGGGTGATGAAGCAAAGACATGGCATGTGGTTGCATTGGAAGGGGACGGGAGCGGTAGGTCATACCCTTTGCATTCGGGCCTTTGTAGCCATCTATTATATTGTGATCTATTTCCTGGAAGGATGCTTGGTGTATTACATCACCTGATGCTTAACAGAGTTTCTAAAATGAAGATTCCTGTTACTTAGATTTGCATATTTGCATATTAGATCTCCTCTTTTATCAAAGAACCTCTTATCAAAGATTCTGAGAACATTTGTTAAAGGAAACATGGTCTTTAAAAGAACTGATGTGGGGCACCTGGGTGGCTCAGTCAGTTGGGCATCTGCCTTTGGCTCCGGTCATGACCCTGGGGTCCTGGGGTCGAGCCCCACTTCGGGCTCCCTGCTCTGCAGAAAGCCTACTCTCCCTCTCCCACTTCCCCCTGTCTGTGTTCTCTCTCTCGTTGTATCTCTCTCTGTCAAATAAATAAATAAAATCTAAAAAAGATAAAAAAAAATAAAAGAGCTGATATGGTAAATCTGACAACAGGCAATATGCCTAACCTTTTGGGAGTGTGTCAGCTGAGTTTAGTCGGGTCTATACTGCAGAACAGCAGGCTGAACAGTGAAGGGAGATTGTCTTTGACAGGTCTTACAGTGTGTTTGCTTATTAACTCTGCAAACATGGGTAGATTGGTTAGACCTATAGTTTCCTTGCCTGCCAAATCAAGATTATGTTACATCAACTCAGGTAAGCAAATACTTGTAGAGAATTTACCTATGTGTCTTATTTAATCATTCCTGTCTTCATTCCTAATAACCCAAGCTTTTTAAAAAATAAGTAAAATAAGGGGCATCTGACTGGTTCAGTGGGCAGAGCATGTGAGATGACTCTTGATCTTGAGGTCATTAGTTAAAACCCTGCATTGGGTGTAGAGATTACAAAAAAAAAAAAAAAAGGTAAAATAAGTTGACTTGACACATCAATTGTTATATTTACCTCTCCCGAGTAGATTAAGAGTCTCAAAGGAATTTTACCCAGATTGACAGCTTAACAATCCCCCTAAACGATATGATATTTCTTAAAAGCAAACCTACAGTTGTTTTTAAAGAGCAGCAGGCTAGCTGAGCTCAGAAGTGTAAACAGAGAAAGGGAAAATTGGTATTTGGAGAAATTGAGTAACAAAGCTCATAACTAATTCCAACTTCCCTGTTCCTGGTGATAACAATACCTCTTTAATTCCTTCAGCCAGGCTACTAGCAGGCATGCTAGGATTTATGACACCAAACATTTACCTAGGGTAATCATAAAGACTATGTCATGTGGACAGGAACTGAAAGGGAATAAGGAAAAATGAGAACAACTGATGTGTTAAGATGTAGAATTTGGGGGTGAATGTTTCTCTTTACAATTTTTTTCTTGTTATAGCATTCGGCAACAAACTCGTGCATTTTTTTTTTTCAGAGATTTATTTATTTATTTTACAGAGAGAGACACAGGGAGAGAGCGAACACAAGCAGGGGGAGTGGGAGAGGGAGAAGCAGGCTTCCCTCTGAGCAGGGAGCCCTATGCAGGCTCAATCCCAGGACCCTGGGATCATGACCTGAGCCGAAGGCAGATGCTTAATGACTGAGCCACCCAGGCGCCCCGAACTTGTGCATTTTTTAAAAGTATGTCATACTAGAAACGATCTTCTGTGAAGCAAATTAAAGCACTTGCAAAATTGAAAAGTACGGCTGGTAGCTTTTCTCTGTAGGGACCCATAACCAGAGCAATTCCATAGTGTCCTGAAATGACATAAATTTTAGAAAATGGGAATCAAAGAAAAGATAAAAAGAATAGTATATGTTCAGTCTATTTAAATTGCCTGCAATCTAAAAATAATTGATATTTGCTTTGGATAATTACCTCTTGATATCCCACATTTAAAACCGTGCCTTCCTTGTTCTGTTTGTCAGATCCTTCCAGTTCCCTGTGCCATCAAGCACAAGGCTTAGTGTGCAGTAGGTCCTTAGTATAGCATTTGTAGATTTTATTTCACTAAGCTTATTCACTGATTTAACAAATCAATTCCCTTAATCTCTATGAATGTGTTGGTCATTTATTAACACTGTCAATTGTCAATACACCTGAACAAATAATAATATATGGGTACTCTTTTAATTAAGTTTAATTAACTTTCACATTCGTTAACTCTTTCCTGTAATAATATGCAATAGGCAAATGAGGAAAATCAATCTTAGAGAAATAAATGGCAGAGTTGAGGCCAGCTCCCCAAAGCCAGTGCTTGTTACATTATAACATAATTCAAAAAGTGTTTTCAATATCTAGGGAACTAGGCCCTTTAGACACCTCTCAGCTGTTCTAAATATGAGGCTGAGTCATTCCAATCCTAAAATGAAGTCAGTAATTACCTTTCTGTTCATTTAATTCAAATATATCTGATTTATGCATATCATTAAGTGTCTATTCTGCTTAGGAATCCAGTGGTAATAAGATGTTTAATTGGAGACTTATTGGCGTCTGTCTTGTTAGGCATCTGTCTTCAGCTCATGACATGATCCTGGGGTCCTAGGAACGAGCTCCTCCTGGGCTTCCTGCTTGTTGGGGAGCCTGTCTCTCCCTCTCCCACTCCTGCTTGTGTTCCATGTCTCGCTGTATCTCTCTCTATCAAATAAAAAAAAAACTTTAACAAAAAAAAATTGAAGTCTTATCCATATTTGAGTTCTTATTAAGCAAAAAGAAGGCATCTTATTTTATTGTTGTTGCTTAAAAAGTTAGGGTATGTTTCGACTCTCCTCCTGCCCCTTCCTTTTTTTTTAAGTAGACTTTATTTTTTAGAACAGTTCTAGATTTATAGAAAAATTAAGAACTTAGTACAGAGTTCTCATATACCCCCCACAGAGTTTCCCCTTATTATTAACATCTTATATTTAGTATGGTACATTTGTTACAATTAGTTAACCAATATTGGTACATTATTATTAATTAAAGTCCATAGTTTATTTAGGTTTTCTTAGTTTGTTGTTTTTGTTTTTGTTTTTTTATTTTGAGAGAGAGAGAGAGAGCACATGCGCATGAGGTTGGGGAGGAGGGGAAGTGGGAGAAGGTGAGAGAGAATCTTAAGCAAGCTCCACTGTCACAAGGCTTGATCTCATGACCCTGAGATCATGACCTGAGCTGAAATCAATAGTTGGACCTTTAACTGACTGAGCCACCAAGGCGGCCCTAGATTTTCTTAGTTTTTAACCTAGTGTCATTTTTCTGTTCCATTATTTCGTCCATAATGCTACATTACATTTAGTTGTCATCTCTCTTTAGGCTCCTCCTGGCTAGTTTCTCAGACTTGCCTTGTTTCTGATAACCTTGGCTATTTTTTGAGTATAGGTCAGGTATTTTATAGGAATCCCACTATAAGAATTTGTCCAGTGTTTTTCTCAGGATAAGACTGGGTCTTTAGTTTACTGAAAGGAAGATCACAAAGGTAAAGTGCCATTTTTAACACAGCATGTCCAATGTACATACTATCAACATCACTTATGACTGTTTAATGGTGGCCTTGATCACCTGGCTGAAGTAGCTTTGGTCAAGTTTCTCCAGTGTATAGTTACTCTTTCCTCCCTTCCTTTCCATGCTGTACACTATTGCTAACCCAACAGGAATAGGGAGTTATATGTTATGTTCATCCTTTCCTTTTTGTCTAATATCATCTTACATTTTTCTTTCAGATTTCTTAAAGTAGTTCTAAAGAAAACTGTAAATCATGAGGGTCCCACCCAAAGTCCCTTTCTTTTATATCCTAAATTCAATCTCTAATCAAATCATGTTTACTTTACCTTCCAAGTCTATCTAGAATCCAACCACCTCTCACCACCTCCATTGCTACCACTCTGGTTTAAGCCACCATCAGTGTCTAGGTCATTACAATAGCTTACAGTAGCTTTCTAACTGGTCTCCTTTCTTCTCCTTTCCCCTACAGTTTATTCTCAAAGTAGCAACCACAATAATCCTTCTAAAACCTAAAGTCAGATCATGTCAGCCCCCTGTTTAAAATATTCCTGTGGTTGGGGCACCTGGCTGGATTAGTTGATAGAGCGCGTGACTCTTAATCTCAGGGGTTTTAGTGCAAGCCCCACATTGGGCAGGGAGCCTACTTAAAAAAAAATAATAAATTAAAAAATAAAATAAAATATTCTGATGGCTTCCTATCTAACTCAAAAGTGCAGCCAAATCCTTATCATGGCCTCTAAGGCCCTGTGTGGTCTACCAACAACATTTCCCTCTTCAACCCTTAATATTCTTCTCCTCACTCACTCTGCTAAGGACATACTGGCTTCCTTGGTCTTCCTTGAAGATGCCAGGGAGCTCCCTCCCCAGAGCCTTTGCACCTAATGCAACTCATGACATCCATTGACGTGTGCCACTTGGATCTTTCTCCAGAAAGATCATGCCAGTCAGCTGCAAAGCATACACTTGGCTAACAGTCTCTTGCTGTTGCCTTCAGGATCTACCTTAGCTTGGTGCTTGCTTTTTCTGAGAAGCCCCAGGCAATGACTAAGCACAGCAGAGATTCTACCCATTTCTACCTGATGTGGGACTCTTCTAATGGGCAATCGTTGTTCCAGAGCCCCCTATTGGGTTGGCCAACACTTTGTCAGGCACGCATCACTGTCTGAGGCTCTTTGTACTCTCACACCAGAGCTGAGGAACTCACCATCATTTCTCTCAAAAATGTGTGCTTTACATTCTAATAATTTTTTCAGGAAAGCAGAGAATAACATTCTATAGGACATATATCTCTTGGCTAGTTTTTTGTTTTTTTAAAGATTTATTTATTTGCAAGAGAAATAGAGAGAAAGCACTTGTGCACCACTGGAGCAGGGGAAGAGGCAGAGGGAGAAGAGAATCTCAAGTAGACTCCCTGCTGAGTGCGGACCCCCCCCCCCCCCCCGGGATGATTTTAGGACCCCAGATAATTACCTGAGCTGAAATCTGGAGTCAATTGCTCAACCAACTGAACCACCCAGGCGCCCTTCTCATGGCTAGTTTGATACATTTTTCAGGATAGTGTTTTAGGGACGCCTGGGTGGCTTGGTCCATTAAACGTCTGCCTTTGGCCAAGGTCTTGATCCCAAGCGCCCTGGGATCCAGTCTCCCAGTGGGGCTTCTTGTTCAGTGCGGAGCCTGCTTCTTCTTTGCCTGCTGCTGCGCTCGCGCGTTCTGACAAATAAATAATTTTTTTAAAAATTTTTTTATTTTAATAAACATATAATGTATTTTTATCCCCAGGGGTACAGGTCTGTGAATCGCCAGGTTTACACATTTCACAGCACTCATCATAGCACATACCCTCCCCAATGTCCATTTCCCCACCACCCTCTCCCGTCCTCCCTCCCCCCAGCAACCCTCAGTCTGTTTTTTGAGATTGAGTCTTTTATGGTTTGTCTCCCTCCCAATCCCATCTTTTCATTTTTTCCCGTCCCCCCTCCCCCCAGCATCCCTCAGTCTGTTTTTTGAGATTGAGTCTTTTTAAATAAATCTTTTTAAAAAAGTGTTTTAACTCCCTCAAAAGAGTGGACGCTTATTCAGAACAATACAACCTGTAGATGCATCTCACACTTTGACACTCGCGTATTGCTCAGGAAACTAACATAAGTGAAATATAGTGGAAAGGTAAGTGGCATTTCAAATCATCACTCTGCACTAGTGTGATTTCTAACATTTCCTCCCTTGTTGAACAGGGATAATAATACCCACTTTGGCTGTTGGAGGACAATCATATAAAATAATGGAGAAGGCTTAATTACCAACATTAGTTGTAGAAACTAAGAATAAATGATTTATAAATTTAAATCACGTTCTTTTTTACTCAACGGTAAAGAACTAAAACTTTTTTTTGTTATTGAGAGGAGAGGAGTCTTCTTCGTTAAGAAACTAGAAGGAATCGAACTTCCCTCCCTTTTGTCCATTTAAGTAAAAAGTTTTGTCCGCTTCTAATCTCCCGGCGACAACGTGGGCAGCAAGCACTTCCGACTTCCTATGCCACTCCCGCATCCACCAGATTGGGCTTGTCATTGCGCGTGCGCAAGGTCCACCCCACCCCGGAACTTAACCGTTGACCAAAATGTAGTGTTTAAATCCTCCGGTATCTGATCCCGGAGAACGGGTGGCGCACTCTTTTCTCCAATGAGGCTTGGGATTGGCCAAGCGCCGGATTGGTGCGGAGAGCTGATTGGCTGGTGTAGCAGCACGTCGCGGCGACCGTGCGTGTTGCTTCTGGCACCGCCCCTGCCCCTGACGGGTCGGATTTCTGACCAGTCAGTAGGCGCGGCGCGGGCTTCGGTTTCGCGAGCCTGTGTTTGCCGCCTCGGTTCCCGCGACCCCAACGTCCCGGAGGCGGGGCGGAGGCGGCGGAGGCGCTCCTTGGAGCCGACCGCTGTTCCGGCCCAACAAACAGACCCGGCTGGGCGGAGGTAGAGGTGAGTGGGGCTTTGTGTCCTGAATTCTCTCGAAGAGCGGCAGCGAAGTAGGAGGAGGACGGTGGGAACTTTCAGGGCGCTTTGGTGGATTCAGCCCTCCTGGAGCTTGGGGCCGATGACGTGAAGGGAAACTAGTAGGAGAAATCAGTCAAGCGGACCACGAATTCCCTAGGAATGGTTTGTCGTTAGAAATGTGAAAGAGGTTTGCCGTCGATAACGTGCCATTTAAAGGTGAAAGTTTGACGTCTGAAGTGTGCTTGTTCCTGCATTCCTCACTTTCAACTCGTGTGGCTACATAGTGAAGGGGTCAGTTAATGTTTGAAGTCCGTGGTCTCCTGGGAATAGTGTGTCAACAATACAGTGTGAAAATGCTATGTGTGAACTCAGGCAGTGGTCACATCACTATAGTGTCCAGGAGATGGTTTTACAGAGCAAGGGACATTCGATTGGGGTTGTGAAGGATGATGATTTACCAGGGCATTCCAAGTCAGGGGAACAGGCTGTGCAAAGATGCTCAAACTCGGGGAACTGTAAGTAGTTCAATTTGGTTGGACTGTGGAATAAAGGGGAGTGATAAGGTGGACTAGACTGTGAAGGTGCTTTCTTCTGTATATAAAGAAGAGCCATCAGCGCCTTTTTTTTTTTAAATTTTAGGATTTTATTTATTGGATAGAGACACAGAGAGACAGGGAAAACACGCAGGGGAGTGAGAGAGGGGGAAGTGGGCGCCCTGCTGAGCAGGCAGCCCGATTTTGGGGCTCCATCCCAGGACCCTGAGACCACGACCTGAGCTGAAGGCAGACGCCTAACGACTGAGCCACCCAGGCACCCCGAGCCATCAGCTTTTTCAGCAGGGAAAATAATGTAGTCAGATATGCACAAATACCCTTCTAGGAGCACTCTGGGGACTTTTCAGTAAATCTGGTGAGAATTGATGAAGTCAGGGAGTAAGGTCCTAGAGATGTTAAGACAGAATATATATCGGGAAACAGGGAGAAAGGGGAGGTAAGGATAACTTGAGGGTTTCCATTTTGATAAAGGGCGATGCCATTATCTGAGGAGGGTATGTTTTGCTAGGTATAGGTGTTATGTGGTTTTAGTTTCACTGGGTTTAATTGCTTGCGTGATGCTGTCAGAATAAACTCATGTATTGTTTTAAAATGAGAAATAGATCAACATCATCTTTTTACCCTAATACATAAAGGAAGAAGAGACAAATATGGAGCTTTAAGACTCTTTCATTTATTGAAGTAAAATGGCATTTTATATACTTCCTAGAGTTACAGTTATTGATCTGAATACTATTATGCGTGACAACCAAATGACATAGAAGGCTTTCAAGATTAAAGCCTTCATTCCATAGATGATGCATGAAGTCCAGATATCTCCAAGAGAGACTTTTTAGTCAACCTTACAAGAGCACTTTAAATAAGATTTTCTTCTAGTCAATAATTTCAGCCTCTGGCTTTATCTGAAAAATCTCTTCTGCACCTGCATTAATAACTCTTTCCTCCCTTATCTTGCTTCAGACAATTCCTTCTTGCTATAATTGAAATAGAATGTACAGGGCCTAAAGAACGCTAAGATCTAATAAAAGAGTAAAGGAAATACTGAACTGTAAAGAAAAGACTATGAGCTCTGTATTTTCCTTTGATAATATTTAGATGGAGCTATCCAGTGGGCAGTTTAAAATACAGGTTTGAAACTGAGAAGAAAGGTGGAAACTGAGTTTGCTATGTACAGATGAGTGTGGAAGCAATGGGAACAGATGAGAAGTACCCAGAGAGGGCATGTGAGACCAAAAAAGGACCACTGATTCTGTAGGGAAACAAGTCTGTTTTAGGGATGCAGTATTTGTTTTCCATCTCCAGAAGATTTAAGGTTTGTTAACTTCATTACAGATTCAATAAATATCTAGTTCATTGTTCCTATGTACTGTTCTGCAGTTTTCTGAATATTATGAGGCTTTTGGCCAAAATTTCATATATTAAAAACTTCCTGCTGCCCAGATTAATATTAACATTAGTTTATAGGCAGAATGACTATAAAGTATGAAAATGATCAGAATCCACAACCATTTTCTTTTACTAATCTATAGATGAAGGTACTTCATACAAGTAACCTAATTTTTTCTGTACTGTTGATATGTGGTTAAATCATGTTTTTTTGTTTTTTTTTTTTTAATCATTCATTAGTAACATTCTCTTTATTTTTTAGGATTCTGAGCATTTGAAATCGAATACATAATTCACCAACTGTCCTGGAGCCTACATCTTCTCTTGCAGGGCCCCAGATGAATACCAGGTATAGAAGCATTTTTACAAAATGTTTTTTTCACTGCTTCTCATAACTTGGAAAGATAGGTTGGAATAGAAACAAAACAAAACAAAACTTTCAAATCAGGAAAATCTGGATCCACATCCCATCTGTACCACTTGGTAGGTGGGTAAACTTGATCAGGTTAATTAACTTCTATAAGCCTCAGTTTCCTCATTTGTAAATGGGGGATAGTAATCTCTATGTAACAGAAATTATTGTGAAGGATTAAATAAGAGTACTAAGGTAAAGGGTCTGGCACACAGTAAGCACTTGGTAAATATTAGTTTTATTCCCACCTTCCCTTTTCTGATTTCACAGAGCATCTTTATTGATGGGAAATAGAACCCGAGCTCTTGAGGCTAAAAATCATATACATATTTATTTACATCCTAGACAAATGAGAAAGTAGTTGGGTTCCTTCCCTTGTCTAAACCCTAATCCTTGATGGAAGATTTCACACTGGATATACCAAGTTTCTTTAAATGTCCCTAAGCCTTTTCCCACTCATGTAGAATGGGAAGGAGGAGCTTGCCACCTGTCCCCTAATTTTCTCAGTCTGTCAATACTGTAGGGATAAGGCAGATTGGCTTGTGTTATTTAGCTGTTTGGATCATTTATCGTTCTTTTTTTTTTTTTTTTTTAATCATTTTTCGTTTTTTTTTTCCCTTGAGAAAGGGACAATTATTGGTGACATGTGAATTTTTTTCTTCTAAACTATAATTATATCCATGAGTTACCTTCATTCTCTGTACTTTTCTTTTGTACCAGATGTTTTTGATGAAGACAATGGGAAACATGACCCAAAGAGGCTATCATATTCCTTTTGCTTAATTTTGGCCCTTATGTTTTATCCTATTACTACTTCTTATTCTTTGAAAATTTGTCAACTTCTGTTCTTTGAAGGAACTTGTTGCACTTGCAACAAGTCAATACATTATCTTTTCTATTTTATTTTTGGGTCAAATTCATTCCTTACATTCTAGGTAAGATAATATACTCATGTAATTTAAATTGATTATTCCTGATATATTCAACTTAGTTTTTTTACTTATTTAATGATTTTTGGTTTTCTTTCTTTCCTTTTTTTTTTTTAAAGTGAGAGTGAGAGAGAGAGAAAGCACAAGCAGGAGAGAGGGAGAGGGAGAAACAGACTCCCCACTGAGCAGGGAGCCTGACCTGGGGCTCGATCCCAGGACCCCAGGATCATGACCTAAGCATGAGGCAGACCGTTAACTGACCGTTAAGCCACCCAAGTGCCCCGACCTCTGGTTTTCAGTAATCTCTGGGCTGAGAGCAACAGTTCTGAATTACTTAGGGGTTGCAGACCTCTTTGAATATCTGATAGCATGAATCCCCTTTTATATGATAAAACACTTATATACATACATGTAAAATTTTGTGCCACATTTCAAGATGTTTCTGTTTCCCCTGCCTCTAAAGTCTACTGTGTATCTTAGATTAAGAAAATGACTAATAGCAACATTTATTGTTTATATGCCAGGTGCTGTGCTAAGCACATTATGTGCATTATTCTTATTTAATCCTTATAACAAACCTATGAGGTTTAGGTACTATTATTATCTTCATCCCCCTGCCTTTTTTTTTAAATGAGGAAACTGGCATAGAGAGATTAACCAATCCAAAGTTATATGGTTGGTAAGTGATATGGGGCAGGATTTAAACCTGATGTGACTTCTACTTTAAACCCTTTACATATATGGACTCATTTAATATTCAGTGTAACTGCCTGGAGATACAGATACAAGTATTACCTGTTTAACAGATGAGGAAACTGAGGCACAGAGATGTTAAATAATGTGAGAAAGGTCACAGAGCTAGCAGATTTTGAAGCGAGTTTTCAGACCTAAGCAACTGATTTCCAGACATTTTGCTTTACCCACCACATTATGCTGCCTCTCACCAACTGATAAGTGATAAACATATTAAATAAAGAAACAGATAAACTGACAGTTTGTTCCTACTAGCTTTGTGACCTTGAACAGATTTCTCAATCTCAGACTATGTCCTCATTTCAAAAAAGGGAGATTAAAGATCCTTCTTATAGATATTATGAGCTCAAATTAGACATGGATTTGAAAGCACACAGCTAGGAATAGTGGTGGAGCCAGAAATAGAACCCAAGTTTTAAATCTCTATACCATTCAGCTTCTGGAAGTATAAGTTTTGAAATCAGCCACACTTAGATTCAGAGCCCACCTTTGCTACTTTAATTATTGTATAAAGTTAGGAAAGTTACTGTTTGCTATCTATAAAATGGATAATAAAGTGGTTCTGGAGCAGTTTTAGTGAGAAATATTGTGTATGTAAAGTGCCTGCTGGGATGCCTGGTACATAGTAGGTGACCAGTAAACAGTCTAGTTTTATAGTTGAGAAGCTTCGTTAGATGATACAAGAAAGGAAGATTTAGAGTGAGATATTCTTAAAACATGATATGATAAATAATCTTTCAGTTCAGCTTTTGAATAGTCTTCTACCATGCAAATGTATTGGTGTAGTTAACTCTCTGTCAGAGCTTTCTTGCTTTAATTACATGGGACTTTGGCTGATATCTTTTCCTCAGTCCTTTATCTCCATTGTTATGGTTTTCTCATGTTACTCACTTATGTAAAATAAAAACTTTATGATTGTGTTCTGTATGACTTAACATTGAAACCTTGCTTTACACTGTATCTAGGATGTTTGCTTAAGGAATTACTTATTATGCTGTCCTTTTGATGCTTTGGTAACAATTAAACTGAAGTGATAGGACCCAAGATACCAAGTTTAGAAACACTGAAAAATTAAGACTATATTAAGTTTTTGTGCTTTTCATAATTTTATTGGATATTATCTAGGAATTAGTTCAGAAGGATAGAATTTTAAATTTAAATTTAAATGTAATTTCATGGTTTATACTTTTTCTCTGTTACTTAATGAAGATATTATAGGATTGATTCTTATCTATTTATTTATTTATTTATGTATTCATTCATTCATTTATTTATTGTCTTTTTATTTTAAGTAGGCTCCATGCCCAATGTGGGGCTTGAATTCACAACTCTGAGATCAGGGGTCACATGCTTGACCAACTGAGCCAGCCAGGTGCCCTTTCCCATTCTTTTTAAGAAATGCGTGTATGTAAATTTATGTAATCATAGAAAAAAAAAAAGGACAGGAAAAAGCTATACCTAAATTTTGAGGACTTATTTTCTTTTTTTTTAGATTATTTATTTATTTGACAGAGATCACAAGTAGGCCGAGAGGCAGGCAGAGAGAGGAAGGGAAGCAGGCTCCCTGCTGAGTAGAGAGCCTGATTGGGGGGGGGGCTCGATCCCAGGACCCTGGGATCATGACCTGAGCCGAAGGCAGAGGCTTTAACCTAACACTGATCCACCTAGGCGCCCCGAGTGCTTATTTTCTTGATAGTAAAGTTACAAAGATTTCTCTTTTCTTTTCTTTCTTTTTACTTCTTAAAAATATTTTTAAGTTTTTAAAAAATTAACATAAGTAGTTTGAAAAGCTCCATCATTTAATGTTAAACTGCTTCTTATAAAATTTCTGCTAAGTTTGCTTTTCATTGTGTTTTGATTTAAACATTCTTTTTTTAAGGTTTCCTTCAAGCAGGATGGTACCTTTCTACTTTCCTCCATCAAAATATGCACTTTGGAACCCAATCCCAATTGGAGATTTCCTCTACTTACACCTCAATTACTACAGGTATAAGATGTTTCTCTTTTCAAATCAAACCAGTAGAAACAGGAATCAAAAGGATGTGTAAGGCAAAGTTGATTACTATAACTAATTCCTTTTTTTTTTAAACTTTTCCATTCAGAAACTCCCCTCAGACTATCTCTTTTACTGCTTCTTAAATCTATTTCTTGTGCTTTTGAGAAGTAATCTTAATTTCACAGTTAAAATGTTCTGCAAGTCTAAATTTCTAAGTATTATAGGAATTCAAGAGACAAAATATAATAAAAACTGGAAGGGGTTTTGGTTTTTTTTAGTTTTTTTTTTTAATATTTTATTTATTTGACAGAGATCACAAGTAGGCAGAGAAGCAGGCAGAGAGAGAGGAGGAAGCAGGCTCCCTGTCAAGCAGAGAGCCCGATGTGGGGCTCGATCCCAGGACCCTGGGATCATGACCTGAGCTGAAGGCAGAGGCTTTAACCCACTGAGCCACCCAGGCACCACCAAAACTGGAAGGGTTTTTGATCGTGCTTTAGCATGCTGTCTTTGTAAAACATTGAGAAGACTGAACTTACTTTAAGTGGATAGATCATGTTAGAAGGAATATAAATCATGGTTAGGGCAGGATCTTGAAAGAAAAACATAAAAACTTAAGCTTAAAGAAATAGAAAGTAGAGATCCACTATGATTTTGTGTATAAGGGAGTTATTTGTTGAAAGCAGAATTCTAAGAAGGATGGGTCATAATGGGGAAACCTGGAGTTAGCTTAGCTGTGAGATGGTTTTCTGTAATCTAAGCAACATCGATTTATGCCCTAGTGGTTTGTTTTAAGGTGCTGTAACTGGAGTCAGAATGCCTGGAGGGTCAAATCCTGATTCTACCACTTATTATTTTTGCAACCTCAGTAAAGTAGGCAGGAATCAGTTTCTTTATTTAGAAAATGGAATAATGATACCTGTTTCGTAGCACTCTTGTAGGGATTAAATGAGACAGGCTCTGTAAAGCAGCAGTTGGCATGGTGCCTGGAACATAGGAAGCATTCAATAAATGGTTGCTATTATCAGGGTTTAGAGCAATGTAGCAGTATTAAGATCAAAAGGAAAGAATGAAACAAGGCTTTTTGAAGAAATAGCTTATAGTATTTGATGATGGATTCAGTGGAACTAAAGGAGAGATACAAGTCAAAATGTATTGAAGTTCTAAACCAGTTGGCAGAGAGGGATAGTATCACTGATAAAAAAATAAAAAACAGAAAACCAGTCTTGTGGGGGTGCGTGGGTGGCTCATTGGTTAAGCATCTTTGGCTCTGGTCATGGTTTCAGGGTCTTGGGATGGAACCACACACATCAGGCTTTCTGCCCAGCAGGGAGTCTCCTCCCTTTCTCTGCTCACACTCTCTCTGTCTCTCTCAAATAAATAAATAAAATCTTTTTTTTTTTTTTTTTTTTTTAGGATTTTACATATTTATTTGACAGAGACGCAGTGACTGAGGGAACACAAGCAGGGGGAGTGGGAGAGGGAGAAGCAGGCTTCCCGCTGAGCAGGGAGCCCAATGTGGGTCTCAGTCCCAGATCCCTGGAATCATGACCTGAGCCTAAGGCAGACGCTTAACAAGTGAGCCACCCAAGGGCCCCAATAAATAAATCCTTTTTTTTTTTTTTTAAGATTTACTTACCTGAGAGAGAGAGAGAGTGAGAGAGCATGACAGGGGCGAGAGTCAGAGGGAGAAGCAGACTCCCCACTGAGCAGGGATCCTGATGAGGGAAATGATCCTGGGACTCCAGGATCATGACCTGAGCTGAAGGCAGTTGCTTAACCAACTGAGCCATCCAGGTGCCCCCAGTAAATAAAATCTTAAAAGAAAAACAAAACCAACAGTATTGTGGAAGTTTAATTAAATATTTCTTAGACTTGTTCATTCTTTTCTTGATGTCTCTTGACCTTTTACATTTTCTGTTGTTATCTTTCTGAGCTACAACATGGGTAAGTTTTTCTTCAACTCTACTAATTTTCTCTTTAGGTGTACTTAGCCGTCTAACCTGTATGTTTAGGTGTTTTACATGTGGAAGTATTCCATATATATCAAAGATTATTTATAATATATATGCAGAGTTTATAGGATAATAAAAATTCATGTACCTATCCCCTGTTCATTATATTGATTTTTTAATTGATTATATTTTTATTTCTGCAAGTTCTTTGTGGTTCTTTTTCAAATTTGCCTCATCTTTTTTGATAGTATCTAGTTCCTTGCTCATATATTGGAGTCCCTTTTATATATCTTTACACACTTTTTTTTCTTTTTTTAAAGATTTTATTTATTTATTTGACAGAGATCACAAGTAGGCAGAGAGTCAGGCAGAGAGAGGAAGGGAAGCAGGTTCCCCGCTGAGCAGAGAGCCCAATGCGAGGCTCGATCCCAAGACCCTGAGATCATGACCTGGGCCGAAGGCAGACGCTTTAACCCACTGAGCCACCCAGGTGCCCTACACATTTTAATCATAGTTTTATATATTCTACATTCAATAGTACTAGAATTTGAAGTCCATAGACCATATGTAAACAAACAGATGTGGTATTTCAACCAAATCTTATTTATAGAAACAGGAGGCTCCCATCTTTGACCCTAGGATTTCTCAACAGTGATTTTTCCTGTATGTGTTAAAAAATGTGTGTTAAAACATTTTAGGGAGCATTTCATGGCAGGCGGGTTTTTTAGGATATCAGACCTACCATATTCATAAAAGGCTTTTGTTATTTTTCAGAAATCCAAAGCTTGTAGTAACTGAAAAGACCATCCGACTTGCTTGTCGTCATGCTAAGCAGAATAAAAAAAACCTGCCATGCTTTTTACTTGGTTCTCTCATAGTAGATGAAGGTAATATACTTTAAAAAATATTTTTATAACTGTAATAGAATTTATGTTTCAAATTCAGCCAATTGTTGTAGTGTTCTTTGTACTAATTTTCTTTGCAATAGACCAAATTTATAAAGGGAAGTAAAACTTCACACTACCTATCACAGACTTCACAGGTCAGGTGGAAGAATATGTATGGGAGCCATTTTTTAAAATAAGAACTTAGTGTACTATTAGTATGAACAAAATGCTTTGTTATAATTGTAGGCTTACTTGGTTGATATCAAATTTTTATTGTCATGTCATGAATTTTATTTATAATAACTGCTGTTTTGTTCTTCAGATGAAGAAAGTGTGACACTGACAGTAGATCGTTTTGATCCTGGTAGGGAAGTACCTGAATGCTTAGAAAGAACCCCTACTGCTTCTCTTCCTGGGGACTTTGTGATTCCATGCAAAATTCATACTCATGGACTTTGTTCAAAAGAATTAATAGTTCATGATGCAGATGACTTCAGTTCAGCTTTTAAGGTGAGATATATTGATAACGTGATTATTCTTAATTGAACCCAGGTATCAAATTATGTGTATTATGTTGTATTTCAATAAACCCATATTTAACAAGTATTTGTAATAATTTCTGATTGAATGATTGTTGCTAAAATATGATTAAATGTGGTTTCTGAAGGCAAGAATTCTAGGGAGGTAATATGTATGGGTAGTATTTCAGAAGGGAAGGCAGTATGACCAAGATAACAAAATGCAAGATGTGCTCAGGGTAATATTAAGAGTATAGATTTTTGCTGCATTTGTGGACAATCAGACTGGACTATTAGTTTGGCCAGATTGTAGAGAGCCTTGTCTGCCAGGCTAAGGAATTTGAACTTTGTTATATGGGCTATGTAGAGTCATTGAAAGTTTCTGAAAAGAGGAAATACTATTAAATCAAGGATAGTTAATCTGATAGGGCAGCCTGACTGAAGTTGGAGAGAGTAGGTAGGCCAAGTCTGTAGTCAGATGTGTGTTCGAGAAGGTGTATTAGCCTGGAGTAGAGTGGTAGCAGAATATCGAGGAAGGACACAGTGGGCCTGAGCAACTATGCAGGAAGAACTGACTTGACAATTTGTGGAAATAAGAAAATAATTAAAAAAGAATGGACTTTAGATTTTCTTTTTTTTAAATTTTTATTAAACATATAATGTGTTTTTATCCCCAGGGGTACAGGTCTGTGACTCGCCAGGTTTACACATTTCACAGCACTCATCATAACACATGGACTTTAGATTTTCTTAGTTGAGTTGGAGTTAGTTTACATCTGGTTTTTTCGTGTGATAAATGTTTACTGGAAGTGACATTCTCTAATAATTTTAAATGCTGCTGGGACATCTAAGTTGGCAATATGTAATGGAACTTGATACAGTAAATCTTACTTCCTTTGACATAATTATTCATGTAACTTTTTGGTCACATGGAAAAAAATCAGAATTGAAATGTTACAAATCAGAAATTGTTTAATTTTGTTAGATCAAGATGTATATATGTTGTACCAGTATGAAGCAGAACGTTTAGAGATACGGACAAATTTCAAACTTTTAAAGTAATTATATAATATTGATTCCTCAGGCTCTCCAGCACCATGTATGTAGCAAAGATTCCTTGGATTGTGGTAAACTGCTTTTCCTAAGAGCTCATATCACTTCCAGGGAAAGTTTAGACATTATGGATTTGGATTTGCATTGGGCAGCAGTAACTCTGGCAAACACCTTTAAGTGCACACCTGTAAAGCCCATCCCGATTATTCCAACAGCTCTGGCAAGAAACTTGAGTAGTAATCTGAATATTTCTCAAGTTCAAGGTACCTATAAATCTGGGTAAGTAAGAGATAAATTAATTTTAAATATTGGTTACATTAGTACGTTTTCATGGTATTCACATCATATGAAATATCTGCATTCAGTTTATATGCCAGAGATCTGTGGTGGCTAGATAAATAGCCAAGGAAAGTGAAAAAAGAAGTTGTTCAATTTATTTGAATATAGTTCAGAGTTGTGGCTTATCATCCCCAAAAAATTAATGGTAAAATTTATATTTAAAATTGATTGTATTTCGTGATTTGAAATTAGGAGGCATTATCCTCTGTGTCATTTTGCCCTTTGTATTTTGCCTAGGTTTGGGTTGTTGTCTGTCTTTTTTTTTTTTTTTTTTAAGGCTATGAGCCTACAGAGGCTGAAAATTTTTTTATTACTTGCTTGTTTTATTACTTGTTTTAATTGTGAATAATGAGCATGGCAGAGAGAGAAAGGAGATAGCTAAATAAAATTTGTAGTACTCTTGCTTACCAAATTGTCAACCACTTGAGGGTGGCGTTCCCCCGCGCAGCTAGAGCAGCATCCTCTCCAGCTTTCTGTCACCACTCTTCATTTCTTAGGAAATGGAAGCCAAATTGCATGCTTTCTGACCCTCAGCAGGTCTGCTTCCCTGAATCCTCATCCACTTTCTTTATCTATTGTCTACTGAGCTAGGTTAGACAATGGAAGTACCCTCTGCTTTAAAGTCTAAGCAACTCACTTCTGGTTTCCTTTCCCACTGACTCCACCCTAGTTCCTGTTAGGTCTCTAGAGCTGAAAATGTTTGCCAAGATACATTCAACTGCAAGTCCAGTCCTCTAAAAATGCCTCTTCAAAAGGGGAAAAGAAAAAGAGAAGGTTTTCTTTTCAGAGGGTCCCTGGAATAGCAAGAAAAGTCCTATTTTTGAGTCCCACATGCTGACCAGAGCAACGTTCTGGTTGGAGTGGTACAAAGGGAAAAGTGTGTATGTTCCAATATCATGGTCTGGTCAAAGGTGATATTGATCGAGTGTTTGAATTAAGTGAAACATTTAATTCTCTAGGAGTAATAAGTGCTATTCAGTTGGGACATGGGAATTGTTGTTAAAATTAACCAAAAAATTAGTTTTTCTTAGTACCCATGCCCATCTGCTAGTGAAGTATGAATTTATCTTTCTTTGAATTTTCCTTCTGTGACCCCTTGGCATGTTAGTAGTAACCCAAGATGTTCAATATTCTACCTAATTACCTGTCTTCCTTGCCCCTTCTTACCTAGAAATATCTAATTTGTGACATTTGTCCTTTTCCTTGACCACATTCATTCATTTACCCTGATATTTTTTAGGATCCATTATAGAAGAGGTATTGTATTAGACACAAATTAAATAGATAAAAACCATATTTGTTGTCCATAAAGTATATTAATATATAAATATGATGCAGATAAATATAATGAGAGTTTTTATACAGTGCAGGGAAAGCAGGAAGGTGTGTCCAAACTGCCTGGGAAAGTCATGGGAAGCTTGAGCTAGTTCTTTTATTTTTTTTAAAAGATTTTATTTATTTATTTGAAAGACAGAGATCACAAGTAGTCATAGAGGCAGGCAGGCAGGGAGAGAGGAGGAAGCAGGCTCCCTGCTGAGCAGAGAGCCCGATGTGGGGCTTGATCCTAGGACCCTGAGATCATGACCTGAGCCGAAGGCAGAGGCTCAACCCACTGAGCCTCCCAGGCGTCCCGAGCTAGTTCTTTTAAAGAATAGGAATTTATCAGATGGTCAAGGCAGAAGAGCTTTCAGAGCAGGTGTATTTTTTTTTTAACTTACTATTTTTTTTATCTTAAGTAATCTCCACACCCAATGAGGGACTCTAATAACTCAACCTTGAGAACAAGAGTCAGGTGCTCTTCTGACTGGGCCAGCCAGGTGCCTCAGATGTCATTTTTTTTTCTAAGATATTATTTTTAAGTAATCTCTATACACGACATGGGCTTGAACCCACAACCCCGAAATTAAGAGTTGTATGCTCTATCAACTGAACCAGATAGGTGGCCCTAAGTATCATTATTGATCCATAAATCTCCCTGCCAACTCAGGCTTAATCATCTTGTCACATGGCCTGATACATTCTTTATCTTTGTGTTTTAGGGTTATGATAGCAATAAAATATATCCTCAGTGGTACTGTTAAGACTTTATATCACTAATAGCATCATTTTGCAGCACAAGTATTTGTGCATCATTGAAGTACAAGTATTGGAACTAGCAAACTTTCTAACCTTTTCATTTTTGTGTTTTAAAGCCATAATGAGGGGCACCTGGGTGGCTCAGTGGGTTAAAGCCTCTGCCTTCGGCTCGGGTCGTGATCTCAGGGTCCTGGGATCCAGCCCCACATCGGGCTCTCTGCTCAGCAGGGAGCCTGCTTCCCCCTCTCTCTCTCTGCCTGCCTCTCTGCCTACTTGTGATCTCTGTCTGTCAAATAAATAAATAAAATCTTTAAATAAATAAATAAATAAATAAAGCCATAATGATGAAATTAACCTTTTTTTTTTTTTTTTTGAGAGAGTGAGTGAGAGTGCGGGGGTTGGGTGTGTGGGAGTGTGAGGGGCAGAGGAAGAGGGAGGGATAGAGGAGAGAATCGTAAGCAGGCTCCATGCCTAGCGTGGAGCCTGATGCAGGGCTCAATCTCACAGCCCTGAGATCATGACCTGAGCTGGTATCAAGAGTCCTGACACTTAATTGACTGAGCCATTTAGGCACCCAAACTCTTGATAATTCTATAGTTGTTCATATTCTTAAAACTTCTGTCAATAATAGGGGCACCTGGCTGGCTCAGTTGGTGGAGCATGTGACTCTTGATCTTCGGGTCTTGAGTTCAAACCTCACACTGAGTGTGGAGATTACTTAAAAAAATAAACTTCAAGCTACTGTCAATAATAAATGTAATAACAAAGTTTAAATGTGGTATAATGTTCTTTTAGGTAAAAGTGAATTTTGGGGTCTATCATAATGGTTCCAGCGTTCTTTGATAGTGGTTGGAAGAGTATAGTGCATGGAAAATTGAATATATCTCACATAATTTAGCTTTGTTAGTGAGAAGTCACATCTGTTGCAGTCTTGTCAAGTCACCGGGATGCTTGAACACTTCTAGTAACAGGAAATTCACTTCTCCCTGGGAAACCTATTTGAATATGAAATAGCCTTGATTTTAATATTCCTGATTAAAATAAGTGGATACTTTTTTTTTTAAGATTTTATTTATTTATTTGACAGAGATCACAAGTAGGCAGAGAGGCGGGCAGAGAGAGAGAGAGAGAGAGAGAGAGAGGAGGAAACAGACTCCCTGCAGAGCAGAGAGCCTGATGTGGAGCTTGATCCTAGGACCCTGGGATCATGACCTGAGCTGAAGGCAGAGGCTTTAACACACTGAGCCACCCAGGTGCCCCAATAAGTGGATACTTTTAGAGCAAAACTTTTTATTTTTTTATTTTTTATTTTTTTGAAAATTTTATTTATTTACTTAACAGACAGAGATCACAAGTAGGCAGAGAGGCAGGCAGAGAGAGAGAGGAGGAAGCAGGCTCCCTGCTGAGCAGAGAGCCCAATGCAGGGCTCGATCCCAGGACCCTGGGACCATAACCCGAGCCAAAGGCAGAGGCCCCAACCCACTGAGCCACCCAGGCGCCCCTAGAGCAAAACTTTTTAAAAAGGTGTATGATCGTCAGTGACCGTTTTAGTAGAAATTTTAAGATGTTAAATCTCTTCAATCTCTTCCTCTTACTGGATTCTTTTTTTACATTTTGAACTGTTTTCTGTGTGTGTGTGTGTGTGTGTGTGTGTGTGTATGAGAGAAAGCATTCATATGAATCATCTTCCCTGCCTAAAATATGCTTCTCCAAGCACTCAGATTATCTCTTTTAGGTAAAAAGTACATACTCTTAATTGTTTTTTACATGAATATCTTCTGTTTAGATATCTTACCATGGATGAAACACGCAAATTGTTACTTTTGCTGGAATCAGATCCCAAGGTTTGTTCTCTACCATTAGTGGGAATGTAAGTATTATATATGAAAACTTTTTCAGCCACATATGTATTCAAATGTATATAATAAGCATGTTAATTAGTTGTACTATGAATATATACTTAATATTTAGGTCAGCTTATAAAGCTACAAAGGCCAGTGATTTTAAGCTTTCTTATTTTCATAGCAGAATCAGTTAAAACCAGATTTTGCTCAATCTTAGGAAGAACTCCAGTAAATAAATCTTATAAAGTTGAATTTTTCTGATTGAAGTTGAAATTTAGAACCCTGTTTCTTTAACCTTCATCACTATCCCCTGTCCTTAAAGCACCTTGAAGAACACAGGGCTCAGAATAACACTTCAAAATATACTGCCAGGCAGTTTTGCGGTAATTCCCTTTGGTGTTAATGGCTTTCTCTTTAGAGTTCATGGTTAATGACATTGAGACAGATTATTCAGTCAGAAATTTATGTTCTTTGAGTATTTATTGAGTGCTTACACTATGCATAGCACTATATTTGGTACTGTGTTAGGATTTAAAGCTCTCCAAGAAATTTATAATCAAGGTGGAGCAATCAAATATATGTATATTCACAAATAGGAAAATAATAAGGACTTATATGATTTATTATGAAATGAGCAATATAGACAGTGAGCATTATTTGTATTCATTAGAGGGATTATAAGGGACATTTCCTTAAAAGAAGGAAACTTGAGCTGGACCTTAAAGAGTTTGGATCATAGGAGGGAGGGGACTGGTGGTATGTGCAGTTAAACAATGAGAATGTACAAATCTTCTGCAGACCACAAAATCTTACAATCTTTTTCCCGTGGTCCTGGTATTGGCTATGTGTTATGCCAAGTGAGGAGCCTTGGGTGTTTGGGGCTACATATGTATGTTACAGCATTTAATCCTCTCAATAACACTATAGTTTTAGGCCGTGTTAGCATTCTCCCCTAATTTAGCCCATTCTTCTAGTCCAGACTGGTTTATTCTAATTGATTTCTGCTTTCATCTGTGTTGTTAACCATTTTGTCTCCCACCATTTTCTTGTCCTCTCAAGTGGAAGAGGGCAGAGAGAAATATCTGTCTGTCTATATCTATATCTATATTCCTTTTAATTATTAGCATGGTCTAGTGTCCATAGATTTCTTATTTATGAGCTATTTAATGTGTTGCTTGTGAATACCAAGACTCTCTGCTATATCACCTTGAAGAGAATGTAACCTAACGCACATTAAGTATTAATTTGTAAGTGACTATACCTTTTAATTTGTATTTTTTCTTTTAGTTGGCTATCTGGAATTATACATATCTATAGTCCTCAGGTATGGGCTTGCTGCTTACGATACATGTTTAGTTCTTCTATTCAAGAAAGGCAAGTGATATTTTGTATTTTATTTTGATCTTCTCCCTGTTCATGTTTTATTGGTCTTGTTTAAAATTCATGCAGTGCCTTAACCTTTTATAATACTCACAGAACGGTAGAATAAGCACACTAGAAAAACGAATCTTACATTAAATGGGAATAAAACCAGACAGAAAAGAAGAGGTTGCAGTATACATGGAAATGTGAAGAAATTCACTTGTCTAACCACAGTACTATAAGACAGAAGATAAACTTTTCAGGTGTGGCCAGGGCGGGGGGTACCTAGAGATCATCTACTGTAGCATCCTATTTTATAAATCAAGAGATTAATTTTTAGTGAAGTGATTGAAAATGAGTTTGAATTTGTTGCCTTATATGTGTTTTATTAAGTTACACAATGCTAATACTAGTACCATAAGAAATATTTGAGAAGAGATATTTAATTTTCTTTCTGGAATTGAAGCACAAGTATTAGAACTAGCAAAGAAACTTTCTTACTTCAACTCCTCATTTAATCTTGTTATTTTGTATGTGATACCACCATTTGCCTCTTAGCTTTTCATCTATTAAAATTTCCAGGCCTGTTTGTGTCTACCTTGGGTAGCTATAATACCCGTTTTTTTTTTTTTTAAGATTTTATGTATTTATTTGACACAAAGGGAGAGAGCGCATGCATTCACAAGCAGGGGGAGAGGCAGGCAGAAAGAGAGGGAGAAGCGGGCTCCCTGACTGAGTCACCCAGGTGCCTCTATAATATACTTTAAAAAAAAAAAACTTTGTTGAAAAGGCATACAAGTCCATGGCAATAAATCAAATATATGTAAAGATACTTAAGTTTCTCTTCTTCCCCACATCTGCAGATCCTATTCCCAGAGACAGTCAGTATTAAATGTTAAATAGTATCTTGTGCTTCTTTCCTAAAATATCAGTGTGTAGACAGATATCACACTCTACTATCACAAATAGGAGCATAGTGTTCTTTTCTGTATGTTGCTTTTTTTTCTCTCTATCATTATACCTTAGAGGTCATTACATCTTGGCACATACAAATTTAGTCATATTATTTGACAGTTGAATAGAAAGTAAGATGTATTGGGACGCCTGGGTGACTCAGTCTGTTAAGCATCTGCCTTTGGCTCAGGCTATGATACCAGGGTCCTCGGATCAAGTCCCACATTGGACTCCTTGCTCAGCAGGGAGCCTGCTTTCCCTCTTTTGGGCGCTCCCTCTGCTTGTGCTTTCTTTTTCTGTCTCTCTGACAAATAAGTAAATAAATAAATCTTTAAAAAAAAGAAAAGAATATGTATTATGTCTTAAAAACTAGTCCTTTTGCCTTTGCAGCAATTTTGTGTATACATACACATATGTACATATATTAGCATATTTGTAGAATAAATTCCTAAAAGTGGTTTTTCTACGTCAAAGAGTATGTAATTAAAATTTTTTTCTTTTGTAATTTAAATTTTTATAGATACTGCCTTTCAAAGACTGCCAGTTTATAATCATTCCAACATTGTTTGAGAGTGCCTGTTTTCTCCATCCCCTCACTAACACTGTTGAACAAAATGTTTATTGAGTACCAATTGTGTACCAAGTACTGTTCATGATTTTGGGGATAAGCAGTAAACAAAGACCCTGCAGAGATAGGCAGTAAACAGAATAAATAAAATAAGTAGTATTTTATAAGGTGATGAGTGCTGTGGAGAAAAATAAGCAGTGGAGGTAGATACTGCGTGTCTGGATGGTAGTGATAGGTAAAGAGTTGAAATTTTATTTTATTTTATTTTTTTTAAGATTTTTAGAAAAAATTTTTAAGTAATCTCTACACCCAAATTGGGGCTAGAACTTACAACCCCGAGATGAAGTGTCACATGCTCTACTGAAAAGAGTTGGTATTTTATTTTATTTTTTTAAAGACTTTATTTATCTACTTGACAGACAGAGATCACAAGTAGGCAGAGAGGCAGGCAGAGAGAGAAAGGAGGAAGCAGGCTCCCTGCAGAGCAGAGAGCCCGATATGGGGCTCGATTCCAGGACCCTGGGATCATGACCTGAGCCGAAGGCAGAGGCCTTAACCCACTGAGCCACCCAGGCACCCCAAGAGCTGATATTTTAAATAAGGTGGTCAGGGAAGCAACAGTTTGAGGGAAGGAGGTAAGCCATGTGGCCATCTGCGGCAGCGTCCCAGTCAGAGGATACATTAAGTTGCAAAGACTGTGGGTGAAAGATCACTTTGCATCTTCAAGAGACAGCAAGGAGGTTATGCCTGAGAGGAAGAAGGGGAGGGGAAAGTAGCAAACCTCAGAGAGGTAACTTTTGATCTTTTCAAACCTGGTGAATGGGAAATGGTCTTTTCTGATTTTTATAACCTCTTCTGGGATCTTCACATTCATGTCTCTGGCCATTCTATTGGATTATGCATCTTTTTCACATTGCTTTGTAATAGCTCTATTTCTCTTTCTCATTCTCTATATACATATATAGTATATAAAACACAGAAATGTACATTTATAAAAATGGGTGTGTGTATGTATGGTAGAGGTTATATAAATACAAAAATGTGTGTATGTGTATATGGCAAAGATTTTTTTCCCCCAGATTGCCATTTCATTTAATTTTGGTTAACGATATTTTTCCCAGACTTAACTTCTAAGTCAGATCATCGGTCTTCTTTTTCAGTCTTAGAAAGGAATTGCCCACTCAGGAATATTTATTGAAATAAAAAATCTCTTGTGTTTTCTTCAGGTACTTTTTGCAGTTCTACTTTTTATATTTTGTTTCACCTTTTCAAGATAATTAGTTTTATTTGCAATAAAACAAATATTCATTTTAGTATATTAGTACAACTAAGTTTTATTATCAGTGACTGGTCTTAACTTTTAACTACTTATTGACAGTAAATGCTAGGTAAAATTAGTTTTGAAACTCTGTTAGTCTGTGTTCAGTCTGAAGCATTAGGCAATTTCTTTGATACCTGAACTCTTTAATTACTCCCAACTCTATGAACCAAAGAGAAGTCAGCACTGCTCAGCATAGCTTAGGTTGGTGCTTTGCAACATTCTGAACAGTGGGCTTGTCTGACCCAAAAGAGGAACTGAGCAGAACAGACATTCTGCCTCTACAGCCCTTATTGCGCTATTTTATTAATGTTGTAACGTATCCCTAAATTATCTTTCATTCAGTCTTTTACAAAGGAGAGACAACTCCTAAAAGGATTTTATTTATTTTAAGGTTGTACTTGTTCGTTAGAGAGTACGTGCAAGTGCGTGTGTTGGGAGGAGGGGGAGAGGGAAAGAGAATCTCAAGCAGGCTCCATGCTGAGCCCTGAGCCCAAAGCAGGGCTCCATCTCACAACCCCAAGATCACGACCTGAACCAAAATCAAGAGTCGGATGCTCAACCGGCTGAGCCACCAGGTGCTCCTTTATTTATTTAAAAAAAATTGTTTTTCTTAAAGTATTTTTAAATACAGTTTCCTTCCCCCACCCCATCTGAAAGAACAGAGCGCTCCTATGACATCTTTTGTAAGCTGAAATGAGAAAGCAAAGAACTACCTAACATTAATTTAATGGAAAATTTTTGCATTGTTCCCAGACTGAGAAAATAGTCTCTCAGGCTTTTCTGACACCTTAGGACATGTCTTACTAATGGATGCACAAAATAAATTGAGGTGTAAAACATAGTACTCACAGACACAGTTCAGAGCTATGGCTGCTTGATGCTGAGATGCTGGTTGTAGTTCCTGAAGAAGGAGCCTGGCAGGGCTACTCTCGCTTTTGATGCATGCTACCCCTATAATGGCTCATGCAACACAAATGCTGAACATTATTTTCAATTTTGCCTTTTTTTTTTTATAAAACCAAAAATCCTCTTTGGATTTCTTGGTTAGTGAAAGCAAGTTTTAATGTAGGTCTTCTATAAAAGTGAAGTGGCCTAATGTGAACTTTTGAAAAGAGGATATCTCTTGTTGGTTTTAGTATGTGTTTTAAGGATTCTTGATGACTTTACAAATATTTGTTGAGCCATTCATTGAATAATAAAAAAAATGTTTTTATCCATGCTTATAATAGTGAAATATTATAAATAATTAAAATACCCACTTTTAGAAGTCTAGGTGAATAATGGCACATCTGTAAATTGTAATACTTAGTAGTCACTAAAAAAGAATAAAGAGGTCTGAGGTATAATACAGAGTAGTGACATGGGAAGAAATCCAAGACAGTCAACAAAATAGCAATTACTAATACAGTTGACCTTTGAACAATGCAGGTGGTGGGGTACTCAGTCAGAAATATAGGGGTACCTGACTGGTTCAGTTGGGCAAGCATGTGACTCTTGATCTCTGGGTCATGAGTTCAAGCCCTCATTGGGCGTAACATTTACTTAAAAAAAACAAAACAAAACAAAACTGCATGTAACTCGATTCCCCAAAAACTTACAGTAATAACCTACTGTTGACTAGAAGCCTTATAGATAACCTGGTTAACACATATTTTGTATGTTATATGTATTATATACTTTAAATATTCTCACAATATTACAAGTATTTTTCAATAAAGCAAGCTGGAGAAAAAATGTTATTAAAATCATAAGGAAGAGTAAATACACTTACAGTACTGTGCTGTATTTATTGACAAAAATTCACATATGCTGCACCTCGGTAGCTCAGTTGTTAAGCATCTGCCTTCGACTCAGGTCATGATCCTGTGGTCTTGGGATTGAGCCCTGCATCGGGCTCCTTACTCAGTGGGGAGCCTACTTCTCCCTCTCTCACTCACCCTGGTTGTGTTCCCTGTCTTGCTGTATCTTTGTCAAATAAATAAATAAAGTCTTAAAAAAAAAATTCACGTGTAAGTAGACTTGCATAGTTCAAACCCATGTTGTTCAAGGGTCAACTGTAGTATGTATGGTATGGCCTTATTTTTGTTAGATTGTATAAAATGTTTTTGTATGCCAAGGAGAAAATTATGGAGTTATAAACACTAAACCAGAGAGTGAGGTGGTTTTCCTTTTGTTTTATATATCCCTGTCTTGCTTGAAGTTTTTATAAGGAATATGTATTTCAACATAAAATGTATTTTAAAAAATAAAAATCAGTAACACTAAAAAATAAGCACATTTGCTCCTAGTTTTTTCTTTTCTTTTCTTTTTTTTTTTTTAAGATTTTATTTATTTATTTGAGAGAGGAGCAGAGTGCCTGGGACGTGGGGAGGAGAGGGAGAAGGAGAAGGACAAGTAACCCCCCGCCAAGCACGGAGCTGGTTGCAGGCCTGATCTCCAGACCCTGAGATCATGGCCCCGAGCCAAAGTTAGTTGTTCAACTGACTGAGCCACCCAGTCATCCTGCTCCCCAGTTTTCTTCCCAAAATTAGACTGCCTAAGTAGTTTATTAACTAGGTTGACAGATTTATGTAGATTTGTTAGAATATACTCTTAGTATCCTCAGTAAATTTTAATTAAATGGTTTTTTTGTCCAGGGTTTTTTCCGAATCTGGAAATTTCATTATAGTTCTATATTCTGTGACACATAAGGATCCTGAATTTTATGAATGCCTCCCGTGTGATGGCAGGTCATCTGACCTTCAGTTCCAGCTACTAACCAGCAAGGAAACATTACGTCTTTTCAAAGTAAGTGATTTGATTAAGTAGCGTATTAATGACTATTTAAGGTTGCATGTTGGCAGTTTAAACCCAGTGGTCTTTTCCCTTTAAAACAGTAACTCAAACTATTAGGTTTTGTTTATAATTATTATTGAATATTAACTTTATTCATTTGTGGTTAGTGTCATTTTATAAATTTTAGATCATATCTCTAGGACCAAATTATAATACAGGATCAGAGCTTTTCCATAAAATAACTTACTCATGTTCTAAAGCCTTTGAAGAATATTAAGAATTTATATGTTTGTATCATTTTATGATACTGAGATATTAATAATATTGAGAGTTAATTTGTGATCTTAGCATTTGTTTTCCCTGTTGTTTTTTTATTATTTATTTATTTATTGAAAGATTTTGTTTTTATTTATTTTGACAGACAGAGATCACAAGTAGGCCTACAGCCAGGCTGGGGGTGGGGGGCGCTGGTGGGAGTGGGGAGGCAGGGGAAGCAGGCTCCCCGCTGAGCAGAGAGCTCAATGTAAGGCTGATCCCAAGACCCTGGGATCATGACCTGAGCAGAAGGCAGAGGCTTTAATCCACTGAGCCACCCAGGCACCCCTCCCTGTTGTTTTTTAAATGTAGATACAACAAATGGTTTCTCACATTTGAAAGTCAGTTTTTATGTCTAATCCTAGGAATCAGAATAGATTGTTCAGCATCTCATAAAACATGTAAAAATACATAGGTGATGGTCACAGAAAAAGTAGATATTTGAAACCCTAAGTGTAGTTATGTGAAAACATTCAGAGACTACTTTTCAGTAAAATGATTGATTGTCTTGTGTCTCAGACTAATAATTAAAAAATTCTCAAGGTGCCTGTCTGGCTCATTTGAGTGTGTGACTCCTTATCTCTAGGTCATGAGCTCAAGCCTCATGCTGGGTGCAGAGCTTACTTAAAGAAATAAAACTTTAAAAAACAATTCTGTATTTTAATTATAAATATAATTACCTTAATTGAGGTCTATAATTTATTTCCATTTTAGAGACACATAATCACTTATTTTTAGATCATGTCCTCAGTTTATAGTTCTTATTCACTGAATCCCTGGTTATTGAGTGAGTTACGTAATACAGATGATAAAGTTTTCACTTTTGTTTATGTGGCAGGGAAATGGACAGTTTAAAAATGGTTATATAGGCACCTGTGTGGCTCAGTTGGTTAAGCAACTGCCTTCAGTTCAGGTCATGATCCTGGAGTCCTGCGATCGAGTCCCACATCGGGTTCCCTGCTTGGCAGGGAGTCTGCTTCTCCCTCTGACCCTCCCCCTTCTCATGCTCTCCCTTTCTCTTTCTCTCTCTCTCTCAAATAAATAAATAAAAGTCTTTAAAAAAAAGGTTATATAAAAATAGAACCAACGTATGTTTAAGCAGTCCCACTTCTGGGTATTTATCTAAAGGAAACAAAAACACAGACTTCAAAAGATAGTTGTACCTCCATGTTGATTGCAGCACTGTTTACAATAGCCAAGACATGGAAGCAATCTAAGTATCCATTGATGGGTGAATGGGTAAAGAAAATGTGGTATATGTATAAAAGGTGGTGTGTGTGTGTGTGTGTGTTTGTGTGTATATATATATGTGTGTGTGTGTGTATAAATATATATGTATATGTATATATAGTAGTAGAATGTTATTCAGTCATAAAAAAGAAGAAATCCTGTCATTTGTGACAACATGGATGGACCTTGAGGGCTAAAGAAGTCAGAGAAGGCCAAATACCATATGATCTTACTTATGGGTGAAATCTTAAGAAAACCCAATCAAACTGAACTCATAGATAAAGAACACAGACTGGTGGAGCATTGGGGGAGGGCAGGATGGGTGAAGGGAGTCTAAAGGTACAAACTGTCAGTTATAAGACCTGAGGATGTAATGTATAGTATAGCATGGTGACTATAATTAATAATATCTTTGTGAGTTACTAAGACAATATATCTTGAAAGTTCTCAACACAAGGGGAAAGAATTATAAGTCTGTATGGTAATGGATGTTAACTAGACTTATTGTGATGAGCATTTTGCAGTATACACAAATATTGAATCACTATGTCGCACACCTGAAACTAATGTAAGATGAGATGTCAGTTATATCTCAATTTTAAAAATGATTTTTTAAAAAAGGTTATAGTAGTAGAAATGTCTCTCTCCTCTCAGTGTTTCAGAGCCACTTTTTATCTACATAGAATTTTATTTAAGTCAGCTCTCAAAGTACAACCTACTTTATTTCAGAATGTTGAACCTTCTGACAAGAATTCACTCCATTTTGAGCTGACTGCTGAAAGCCAAAATGCAGAAACAGAGTTTTTCAACAAGATTTCCAAGCATCTTTCAATTGAAAGGTAAAAGATGTTTTTGTTATCATGTATACTTTTTAAATTATATTTACTAGTTTTTGATGAGTAATAAAGTAACTCCCCAATCTGATGAAGCTAATTATATATCATAGATACCGTAAGATGTCCTTGCTTTAAATGCTTACTTCATACTCAGCATACTCAGATGTTAGATGATAATTCTTTTTTTTTTTTTAATTTCGTCAGAGAGAGAGAGATACAGAGCACAAGCGGGGGAGCCGCAGGCAGAGGGAGAAGCAGGCTCCCTGCTGAGCAGGGATCCTGATGTGGGACTCCATCACAGGACCCTGGGATCAATGCCTTGAGCCAAAGGCAGCCGCTTAACCGACTGAGCCACGCAGGCATCCCGTTAGATGATAATTTTAATGAGGTGACAACTTTAATATGGTTGTCATTTGAGTTGCTTTATTACATAGGAAGAAAAAGTGTCAAGAAATTATCTTGCTTAGGAAGAAGCATCTTGTTTTTGTTTAGTTTGCCTTCTATTCTTCTCTTCTTTGTAGTTTTAAACCTGAGCCTATCAAAGAGACTACTGTAAAATATAACTTCTTTACCTAAAAAGGAAAATGCATTTGGGGAATAGTAATTAAATAATGACTGTGGCTTTTCGGGTCTGTATATACCTCTTCTGGTAAAAAAGATATTCCTTCATAGTAGGGTTCTCCAGAGAAACAGAAACAGCAAGATGGAGAGAGGGAGAGAAAGATTGTCTTATGGAATTGGCTCATGCAATTGTGAAGGCTGAGAAGAGTTGCAGTTAGAGTCCTAAGGTGATCTGTTAGCAGAAGTGCTTCTTTTTTTTTTTTTTTTTTTAAGATTTTATTTATTTGTTTGAGAGGGAACACAAGCCGGGGGAGTGGTAGAGGGAGAAGCAGGCTTCCCGCTGAGCAGGGAGCCCAATGTGGGGCTAGATCCCAGGACCCTGGGTTCATGACCTGAGCCAAAGGCAGATGCTTAATAACTGAGCCACCCAGGCACCCCCAGAAGTCCTTTTTCTTGGGGGTGGTAATGCTTTGTTCTTTTCTTTTCTTTTTTTTTTTTTTTTTAAGATTTTATTTATTTTTTTGACACATAGAGAGAGAGAGAGAGAGCAAGAGAGGGAATACAAGCAGGAGGAGTGGGAGAGGAAGAAGCAGGCTTCCTGCTGAGCGGGGAGCCTGATTTGGGGCTTGATCCCAGGACCCTGGGATCATGACCTGAGCCGAAGGCAGGTGCTTAACCACTAAGCCACCCAGGTGGTAATGCTTTGTTCTATTAAGGCCTTTAGCTGACTGGATGACTCTTGATTTTGGCTCTGGTCCTGGTCTCAGGCTTGTGAGATTGAGCGCAGCATCAAGCTCCACACAGGGCATGGAGCCTGCTTAAGATTCACTCTCTCTTTCACTCTGCCCCATTCTCCTCTTTCTCCTCCAGCCCCCCCAAAATATCTCCACAGAAACATCTAGAATAATAATTGACCAAATATCTTGTTACCAGGGCCTAGCCAAGTTGACACATTAAATTAACTCTTCAGATCCCTATTCCAGCTTTCTCATTTGTTCTACCGATATGCCAATGGCTGGGGATATGGTGGTATTAAAAACAGTTGTAGACATGATTTCTTCCCTCATGGAATTTATAGTTCAGTGATGAAGTGTGTTCAGTATTCTCCATATTATTGGAGAGGTCCACTAATGTAAGTTAGTAATTTGCCAAATGTTTAATAACGTCATTTAAAAGTTACTTTGGGGTGCTGGTTTATTCTTGATGCTGTGGGTCTGAAACTATTGCTTTTTTAGTAAACTCTGCACCTAATGTAGGGCTCTAACACAGGCCTCTGAGATCAAAAGTTGTATACTCGACTGACTGAGCCAGCCAGGTGCCCCTAAAACTATTGTTATTTTAACTTGCCTTAGCAGTTAATTTGTCCTTTTCTCAACTTTTTGACTATGACCTTAACTTGTCTAGGGGCTGCTTTAATACTGTTTAGTGTCTCGCATGAGGAATAGGAGGTATAAGGTTCATTGTAGTTTATTGCAATTATTGAGAAAATGGCCTAACTTTTTTTATAACATTCATTCATCTGTCCTTAACACTTGATTCTGTAGGGAGAAATTAACTATGGTACAATTTTAAAATAAATGCCAACTATATGAACTGTTTATAGTGGGCACAACATAATAGTTGTGAGCTTAGTTTGGTATAAGACATCGGCATTCGGGGCGCCTGGGTGGCTCAGTGGGTTAAGCCGCTGCCTTTGGTTCAGGTCGTGATCTCAGGGTCCTGGGATCGAGTCCCGCATCGGGTTCTCTGCTCGGCAGGGAGTCTGCTTCCCCCTCTCTCTCTGCCTGCCTCTCTGTCTACTTGTTAAAAAAAAAAAAAAAAAGACATCGGCATTCAAGTCCTGGTTCTAAACATCATTATTCCATCTGTAAAATGGGAGTTATGATTGAATCTGTATTAGTTTCTGGTTGTTGCTCTGACAAATTACCACAAACTTGTTGACTTAAAAACAATACAAATTTATTGTCTTCTAGCTTTGGACATCAGAAGTCTAAAATGGTCTTTGAGGCTAAAGTCAAAGTGATGATAAATAAGAGTCCATTCCTTCCGGAAACTTTAGAATCCATTTTATTCCCTTTTCCAGCTTCTGGAGGCCATGTGCATTCCTTTTCTGGTGGCCCCTCACTCTGTCTTCAAAGCTAGCTTCTGACTTCTGCTGCTAATCCTCACATCTCCTTCTCTGACTCTGACCTTTTTGCCTCCATTTTATAAAGGCCCTTATGATTACATTGAGCCTAACTGGGTAATTGAGGATAATCTCTACATCTCAAGTTCCTTAACTTAATCACATCTGCACACTCGTTTTTACCAAGTGCAGTAAACATAGTCACAGTTTCTGAGGTTTAGAAAATTATCTAAAGTATACTGTCTCCATCTTTGGGCATTTTAAGTTATCCTTGATATAGGTTAGATCACCAGAAAACTATGTTCTTACAGCTTTTCAGGAACACCTTCACTGTCTTTTTAAGTCTTTATTCAAGGTTTTATTAAATATTTATGGAAGAAAAGACTACATTAAGGGAACATAATTTCTTTAACATTATTTTTGAAAATTTTGCCAATATTCAATTCTGATCAAAGCTTTAGTAACCATCTGTCACTTTTAGATTTTTAGTAAAATGTTTGTCTCACCTAAAGAACTGATGTTATAATTATACAACATAAGGTTTTTTCTTTTTGCCTTGGCTGCTATAAAAGCTCAGAAATGCATTTTATTGCTTGATGTCAGAAATTTTATGCATGTTTTTATATATGTTTGTGTTATCATAAGTAAGCATATAGCAAATTTTAATTCCTGGGGCTTCTGGGTGGCTCAGTTGGTTAAGCATTTGCCTTCAGCTCAGGTCATGATCCCAGGGTCCTGGGATCGAGCCCTGCATCAGGCTCTCTGCTCAGTGGAGAGTCTGCTTCTCCCTCTGCTTGTGTTCTCTCCCTCTCTCTCTCTCTCAAATAACTAAATAAAATCTTTTAAAAATATATTAATTCCTTGCCACAAACGGGTTCAAAAAAATGTAACTTTTTTTCTTTTTCAAAGTAATTGAACTTGATTTCTAATTTGACTGCCCAATTGTTATAGAAACCAAATTTCAATCAATTCAAGATCTGTTTATCTTCTTTTCTGTGAGGTTATATACAATTTGGAGGACTTAATGCTGTGCCAGTAGTGGTAATGTTGGATGGCATGATTATGATCCAGCCAAGCTGCCATCTGCTCAGGTGTTTTCATTTGCATCTGGTCTTTGGCAGTAGATTTGTGTGGGCCTCTGCTATGACCGCCTTACTCTAGTCAGGTCACTGGCTCTCTGTCATGTCCACGCTACACTTAGGCACAGCGGGTATCATAATATTCTCCATGTCACTCTTGGGTGCTGGGGGAGAACTCTGCGGGGCTGATTGCAGACCCTGTTGCTTAAACACACCATGCAGACATCCTGATTATTTCTTTGCAGCCCCTTGACTCAGAAGGACCTCTGTGTTTGCTTCTCAAACCCATCAGAGTCTAGGACAAAGGTCTCTCAGACCTTCCAAATCCACCTGGGGGTTTCTTTTGTGCTCGCTGCCAGGGAGACAGGATGTGGGACCCTTTCTTAGGGATTCTGTTAATGTCTACACTCCTTTAGCTTCCTTCTGGCTCTTCTTCTCTCCTCCCTGAACTCATCCTCTTGAGACTTTATCTAGGATGCAAAAAAACCCAATGCATATAGTTTTCCAAATTTTAATCTCAGCTTTTGAAACTCTGTACCAGAACTCAAAATTGGTCTCTGTTCTATTAGAGCAGGCCGCTGTGACACAATGATGACAATTGATTCAGTAGGAGGAAGCACCTCAGTTAATGTCTCAGTTTCCCATCACAGATATAAGTGTTCAGGAAAATGGAGTAGTTCCTTATCGAGTTCTCTCTCTCTCTCTCTTTTTTTTTTTTAAAAGATTTTATTTATTTGACAGAGATCCCACGTAGGCAGAGAGGCAGGCAGAGAGAGAGAGGGGGAAAGCAGGCTCCCCACCCAGCAGAGAGCCCAATGTGGGGCTCAATCCCAGGACCCTGGGATCATGACCTGAGCCGAAGGCAGAGGCTTTAACGCACTGAGCCACCCAGGCACACCTCGAGTTCTCTTTTTAACAGTGTTTAATGAGTGTTGAATGCAGTGAGTGTACAGCTTTATCACCAGTTTATAATTTTTTTATGGCAAGCACTGTGCCTTATTTATAACTATGTTCTTCAAAGTGGTTAATCAGAAGATGCTCAGTAACTGTTGATATTTTGTGACTTTAAGAATAACTGGGTTAAACTTCCTATGATCAGGCAAAGGGAGGTAGTTTATTAAGCATGAATCTGACTGGACCAGCTTTTCTAGGTAGCTAACACTGGCCTGAAAAACAAAATAATCTGTGATTGTCAGATACCAAATTAAATGATCCAGATACTACTGGGGCTTATTAAAGGACTTTATTCAGTTTCAGAAAGAAAGAACAAATAAACAGATTACTGAAGACTTTTCCTTACTCCCCTGTGTTCTTTAGGTCCTCCCAAAAGTTATCTCCAGGAAAAATGCCAATAAATGATCGTGATTCTGGTGTTGAAGATGAAGATTTTTCTCCAAGACCAATTCCTAGTCCTCATCCTGTGAGTCAGAAGGTATCACTGATCTTATAAAGAACCCACCTATGTGTTTAGAAACCTAAAATCTCTTCATGTTAGAGCATTCAATAATATTACTGAAACTTATTCAAGTTTTATTCAAAGATATATCTAGGTATATATCTATATGGCTATATCTATATATACAGATACAGATATTTTTCATGTAACTGTTATATGTTATATATATAATGATACATATGTATATGTGCGTACATATTATATTATATCACTTCCAGAGAAAACTGAGGCACAGATTGGCTAAGTTGCCTGCCCAGTATTATACTAGTAAGAGAAGAGTAGAATTCAGGAGGTTTGAAATTCAGTAAAGCTAGTAATTCAGAAGGTTTGGTTTCAGAACTTGGTGCCTTTAACCCATATAGACTCAACATTCTTAACCTTCTCCAGAACTTGCCATTGTTATCACCAAATCTGAGAAAACACGGTACTTGCTTTTGGAGATTGCTAAATCTCCAATCTGTTATAATTTTTTGATTATACAGACAACCAGTGGGTTATTGTGGAGTTGTTGTGCCTTAATTGGACCAATTACTTATTAGAAGAAGAAGAAATAGGAAAGATTTTTAAAAATTAATATCAAATTATAACCAAATTCACGACAGCAAATATTTAGTTTATTTTTTCCTGCTCTCTTCCAACTCTTAGTTGGTATTGTCAGTGAATAATTTCACTTAGTAGAAAAATACTCTGAAATACTTATCAGAATATCTTTTGTTACTAAAGAGGCAGAAACATTATTTGCTATAAGATCTATTGAAACATTTTGCCAGTGATACGTTTTTTGCAGAGAGAGGTTAAAAAAGTATTATAAAACAGTTTCCCATATTGTGTTATGTGATTTAAGCAACATAAATCAGTATTCCAATAAAGGGAGTTCCATTGTTAAGTAATAAGTTTGTGAAGGCAAAGACCTTGTTTATTTTACTCACAGTTGTATTCCTAGTGCTAGCACATGGAAGACGCCCAGAAAATATGTGTCAACTGTCTAAAGAATAAACACTTTTTAATAAGTAATTGGATATAGTTTGGAAACTATTAGTCTAAATAAAATGGAACATTCAAAAAAATACTTTTCCTCTTTCATTTCTTTCCCATTTATAGGTTTCTAAGATCCAGCCATCAGTTCCTGAACTTTCCCTTGTTTTGGATGGCAATTTCATAGAATCAAATCCTCTGCCTAAGCCATTGGAAATGGTGAATAATGAAAATCCTTCTTTGTTGATTAACCACCCTGAACACTTGGAGCCATTGCAACCCCAGCTTTACGATGACAAAAGCAGCCTAGAAGCTGAAGCTGGAGAGCTTTCCTTGAAAGGGTTACCAAATCAATTAACCCAGAGCACTGTTCCTTTGAGACACAGCAAAGTAAGACAGCCATCTACCTGTAAGAATGGGAACACCCATATCAAGAACAGTGTTAAAGCATCTTCTCTTAATAGGCCATCTTCTGATTCAAATGTACACAAAGAAGAATATCCTGTAAGATCTTCCACATTAAATTCCAAGCAGTCTTCTCTTGCCTCAGGGTCTCACCCACACAATTTGGTTTTTTCATCCCATAATTCAGGAAGACCAATGGAACTTCAGATACCTACTCCACCACCATCTTACTGTCCTACGAATGTTTGCAGTTGTTGTCAGCATCATGCCCACATGCAGTATAGTCCAATAAATTCTTGGCAAGGAGTGAATACAGTAGGGTCTGTTCAAGACCTCCAGTCTGAAGCCATTCACAAGCATTCATTATTTCACCTAGGTGGATGTCCAGCTCTGTACCCTAATGCATTCTGTTCTTCAAGTAGTCCTGTAGGCTTGAGACCTCAGGGAAACATGGGTGGTTGCTCTCCCCACAGCAATGTAGAACCATCGCCTGTGGCAAGACTGCCTTCACATGTGGACTCCTGTAACCCACCGCCTTGTGCAGTATGCATGCACACACCCAGGACTGGCTCAGATAACGGAATGATGGGACTGTCTCCGGATGCATATAGGTTCCTCACAGAACAAGACAGACAGCTGAGACTGCTTCAGGCACAGGTTTGCGAGCTTTCTTAGTTCTTTTAAATTCACGGTATTAATATGGTTGCTTAAAAATAACTGGCAGTTTTTCAATAACTACATTTTATGGAATAAAATTGTAGAATATCAAAACTAGAAAAAACCTTGGAAAATGAATTCTAGTTTCTCTTGTTTTGCTGATAAGTAAAAAGAGGATTAGAGAGAGAAAATAATTTACCCAATGACACATTGCTAGTTAGGAGTAGAACTGGGACTAGAAATTAAACCTTCTCTTCTCTGCCTTGTGCATATCCTAATCTACAACATAACTACATTTTTCTTCCATTTATTGCCTCTAACAAAAAGTCCGTGTAGTTTAGTAAACCTTGGTATACAACTAAATATAAAACCTGCACGATAGATTCTGATGCAGCTCTAATTTGCCAACCATGTAGTATATTTAGTACTTTTAGCCAGTGTGCCTTTAGAGAATAGTTCTAGAACCTCTTCTGTGTATCTGTACTAGATGTGTTTCACTCATTTTATTATGAAATGCTTCCTTTCTTCAGGCCTTTATGGCAGTTTTTAGTATGTTTGTTATATCCTTACACCATTCAGTCTTGTACCTTTTTTTTTTTTTCCTTTTCTTACTGGTACCCTTCTTCCACATACCTACCACAAATCCCCTACCTCCTTCCTCCCTCCTCCCCCCAGCATGAATGAAAACAACCTGAAATGTATTCTTCAATATTTTGCCCATGATCCTATAACTATGCAAATATATGTGAAATGGACATTTTATACATGTACAATTTAAAAAAAAAAATCTTTGTTTTATAAAACTGGAGTCATAGTGTTTGCATTTTGTAAAAACAAAAAAAGACAATTTAAAACTTCTGGTTAGGAGCACCTGGGTAGCTCCATCAGTTAAGCTGTGTTTTGCCTTTAGCTCGGGTATGATCCCAGGGTCCTGAGTTCAAGCCCTATGGCTGCTCCCTGTTTAGCAGGGGATCTGCTTCTCCCTTTCCCTCTGCCCTTGCTTGCACACTCATGTTCTCTCTCTCTCTCCCTCTCCCAAATAAATAAATAAATAATCTTTTTTTAAAAACCCCAAAACTTTAAAGACCCCTTCTGCTTTAAAATGCTGTAGATAGGACACCTGAGAAGAATGTAGTTTCACTGTTTTTTAGACCTAGTAAATTCTTTGAAATTGTAAAATATAAGTTTGATTTTTTTTTTAAAGATTTTATTTATTTATTCGACAGAGACAGAGATCACAAGTAGGCAGAGAGGCAGACAGAGAGAGGAGGAAGCAGGCTCCCCGCTGAGCAGAGAGCCCGATGCGGGGCTCGATCCCAGGACCCTGGGATCATGACCTGAGCCGAAGGCAGAGGCTTCAACCCACTGAGCCACCCAGGCACCCCTATAAGTTTGATTTTTACAAATCCTTACAAATATTAGGCACTCATTTTTATGTAGCTAAATGTTTCACATTGAAAAGAAACAGTTCTTAAAAAAAGAAAAATAGTTCTCATATATTTCTTGATTTGTTTTTTTAAAAAAGCAGGCTAAAAAGATCTTTTAAACAGAAATCTTAGTTACTTGGGATTAAAATGTAGATATAGACTAGTGAGCATATTATCTGAATCATTATACTTGGAGAATACAAAAAAATGATGTAGAAAATGCTTTTATGATAAATACACACACTTTTATTTTGCTCATGTGAATTTTTTTTTGAAGATTTTTTAAATTTATTTGGCAGAGAGAGAGATAGCACAAGCAAGGGGAGCAGCAGAGGGAGAGGGAGAGGCAGGCTTCCTGCTGAACAGAGAGCCAGATGCAGGGCTTGACCCCAGGACCTTGGGATCATGACCCGAGCAGAAGGCAGGCGCCTAACCAACTGAGCCACCCAGGCGCCACAACTCATGTGAATTTTTTTAAACTTTGTTTTAGGTACCACTTTATTTACATGTAAAAAACTATCTTAACACATTTTCTGTATAAGAATATATAGAACTATCTTATTCTGTATAGGATTTTGTTAAAGTGATGTACAACAAATTTTCTAATTAGTTTCCTGTTCCACAGTTTGAAGTTTCTGCTATTGCAAACAGTGCAGTAGTCAGCATCCCTGTGCTTGGCATCCTGCCCTGCATGTGTGCACATATCTCTGTAGCATAGATCCCTAGAAGTAAAAGTGTGAAGTTGAAGAGAACACACATTTTAAATGTTCAAAGATAGCCAGACTTGTTCCAGTCCTAATGGAGACTTGTTTTGAGTCTCATTTTGGTGTAGTGGTGAAGGGATGGCACCAGCCTCCTTGGGTTCTAGGCAATCTGCACAAATTACTTCACCTCTCAAACTTCAGTTTTCTCATTCACAAAATAAGAATGTACATAAGTGTATGGAGTTCTAAGGATTGAATGAGTTATTAGGGAGAAGTGGCTTAGAATAGTACCTGGCATATAGATAGTGCTCAGTACATGTTAACTATTACTATTTTCATTATCATTATTAGTTCAGTTCATGACATCACTTCTCATCCTGTTGCTCAGGCAAAAATCCTGGGTGTCAGAAACCCAGGTGTTACTTTGTAGGTGTATCTTGAACTTAACTGTTTCTTAATCATCTTTCCTGCCACCTCCCTAATTGAAACCATCTTCTTTTCTTATCCAACCATGCTACTTCCAGTACTGTCCCCATTTTTCCTTGGAAACAATGGAAACATGACAGCCATCTTCTTCTTCTTCTTCTTTTTTTTTTTTTTTTTAGTTTAAAGATTTTATTTATTTATCTGACAGATTGAGATCACAAGTAGGCAGAGAGGCAGGCAGAGAGAGAGAGGAGGAAGCAGGCTGCTTGCTGAGCAGAGATCCCGATGTGGGGCCCGATCCCAGGACCCTGGAATCATGACCTGAGCCGAAGGCAGAGGCTTTAACCCTCTGAGCTATCCAGGCGCCCGACAGCCATCATCTTAAAGCTCAAGTCAGATCATAGGGCTTCGCTCTCAGTGGTTTTCCTTTGCAGTTAGAAAATCCAGATTCCTTACCCTGACCCTTGAAACCTTGTCATTTGGCTCTGTGTGCCTCCTCTTCTAGCTCATCTCTTGCTGCCATCTTCTGTATTCACTACACTTCAGTTGCAGGATGTGCTTTTTGTTCTTCAAAAACATGAACTTGTTTGTTTCCACTTTAGGTTCTTGAGCTTGCCCCTCTGCCTGTACCTTCTAATGGCTCACTCCTTCTCAGTGGTCAGACCTTAATTATGAGTTTTTGGTTTTCGTCTCTAGGGAACTGTAGGGAGGGAGCTTACAAGATTCATCACTGTATTTTTTTTAAAAAGCACCTTGAATAGTACTTTACTTATAATAGTTACTTAATACATACTTTGTAACTTGAATGAGAATGGCCACCCAAAAAGGTCATGCCAGTTTAATACTCCCAAGTTGTTTTTCCACATCTCCAGTATTGTGCATATAAAACTAGTAAAATTAGTATCAGTCTTACAAAAAGACACTGTTTTAATTTGCATTGTATTGTCATAATCCAGATTGATCATTTTATTATTTATTGGCCATTTATATTTTCTTTGTGTAAAGTCCGTCATTTATCCATTTTAGGTCCTTTTCTAATTAATTTGTAAGAGCTCATTGTAAATTAGGAAATTGTTTTTTTATCATATATCTGTGGTAAGCGTTTCTTATAGTTTGTCTTAAATGTTTTTTGTTTTAATCATTTGTTTTGTGCAGAATATTCCAATTTAAATATAATTAGGTTTATTGGTGATTTTCTTTCTGCATGTTAATTATGTTTAGAAAAACCTTCTTCAAGATTATAAAAAATCTATTCTTGGTTCACCTAGGTGGCTCAGTGGGTTAAGCCTCTGCCTTTAGCTCAGGTCATGATCTCAGGGTCCCTTTGATCAAGCCCCACATTGGACTCTGCTCAGCAGGGAGCCTGCTCCTCCCCCCTCCCCCCGCCTGCCTACTTGTGATCTCTCTCTCTCTCTGTCAAATAAATAAATAAAGTCTTTTAAAAAAAAATCTATTCTTTATCTTCCCTCCCCCTTCAGGATTATTTTGTTGCTTTATTTTGATATATGAGATAAGAGGTTTTTCCATTTTAATCCTCAGATAACTGGCCTCATACATTTATTGAAATATATCTTTTTAATGATTTGGAAATACTTTTTTTATGGTATAATGGAAGTATCATACATTTGTATCTACTTCTATACTATATTTTCCATATATACTCTATTTGCCTGTCTGTTCTAACACTAGTACCTTTCGATTAATCACTATAGCTTTATTGAGTGCTTCCTGTGTGATCTCTAAACCTCACTCTTCTCATCTGTAAATTAGGAACAGTGATTGGTATTATATGTAGATTGGATGGTTTAATGAGTTTACGTGTATGTGTGTGTGTCTATATGTATATGTATATATAAAGTGGTTAGTGTAGGTCCTAGCTTTAGTAAACATACAAAAAGTTGCAATTATTTTGTCTCTCCTTTTCTTTTTCTTTTTTTTTAAGATTTTATTTATTTATTTGACAGACAGAGATCACAAGCAGGCAGAGAGGGAAGCGGGGGCGAGAGTGGGGGGCACGGTGAAGCAGGCTCCCCACCGAGCAGAGAGCCCAATGTGGGGCTTGATCCCAGGACCCTGAGATCATGACCCGAGCCAAAGGCCGAGGCCCAACCCACTGATCCACCCAGTCACCCCAGTTTTGTCTCTTAATCCTTACAACGACTTTAATTTAATTTTTTTTAAAGATTTTATTTATTTATTTGACAGAGAGAGAGATCACAAGTAGGCAGAGAGGCAGGCAGAGAGAGAGGGGGAAGCAGGCTCCCTGCCGAGCAGAGAGCCCGATGTGGGGCTCGATCCCAGGACCCCGAGATCATGACCCGAGCCGAAGGCAGAGGCTTTAACCCACTGAGCCACCCAGGTGCCCACAACGACTTTAATTTTAAGTGATACTGAGGCTCATAGTGGTTAAATAGCTCATCCTAAAAGGTAGCAGACTGGGATTTAAATTTATATCCTCATGACACCAGAGTCCACACTGTAAACCACTATAAATACATATGCCATTTTGTATTATTAATGCAGGTTATATTTCTACTGATCTCAATAATTTATTGATAATTTATATTTTCCTATATTAGTAAAGGAAATTTGCTGAAATTAGTGAGACAAATTGAACACAATGGTATAATTTTTTTTAAGATTTTATTTATTTGTCAGAGAGAGAGAGAAAGAGCGTGCGCGCCTACAAGCAGGAGGAACGGCAGGCAGAGGGCGAAGCAGACTCCCTGCTGTGCAATGAGCCCGATGAGGGACTTGATCCCAGGACGCTGAGATATGATCTTAGCTAAAGGCTAAGCCATTCATCTGAGCCACCCAAGCATCCCCACAATCATATAATTCATAGGGAAATAGAAAATCGCAGTGTTTGGGACACCTGGGTGGCTCAGTTGGTTGGGCGGCTGCCTTTGGCTCAGGTCATGATCCCAGGGTAGGGGATCGAGTCCCACATTGGGCTCCTTGCTCGGTGGGGAGCCTGCTTCTCCCTCTGCCTCTGCCTGCCTGTGCTCGCTCTCTTGCTCTCTCTCTCTCACTGACAAATAAATAAAATCTTTAAAAAAAAAAAAAAAAGAAAATCGCAGTGTTTAAAAAGGGAGGCTCTTCTACTCCTAAGTATATACCCAAGAGAAATGAAAAAATAGGCTCACATAAAAACTTGTACACAAATGTTCATAGCAACATTATCTATGATAGCCAAAAGTGAAAACAGTCCAATGTCCATCAGCTCATGAATGGATAGATACAATGTGACATATCCGTACAGTGGGACAACCATAAAATACTGATAGGTACAACAAGGATGAACTTTGAAAATGTTATGCTGAGTGAAAGAAGCAAGATACAAGGCCACATACTGTGTGGTTTCATTTATGTAAAGTGTCCAGAATAGGCAAATCTGTAGAGACAGAAAGCAGATTAGTGGTTGCCAGAGGCTGGGTGTGGGCAATGGAAAGTGACCACTAGTGGGTATAGTTTTTTTCAGGGGATTAATGAAAATGTTTTAGAATTAGATGGTTGTGATGGTTGCAAACTTTATGGTGAATTTGCTAAAAACCACTGACTTGTATACTTTAAAGGGATGAATTTAATGGTATGTGAGTTATATTTCCGTTTTAAAAGAAGCACGGGAAACTTGGTGTTTGAACCTCAGCTTTGCTACTTGTTAGTTACATAGCCTGGGCAAACAATGTTAATTTCTCAAGTTTTCTTATCTGTAAAGTGTGTTTAATAGTAGTACATTCCTGGGGCGCCTGAGTGGCTCAGTGGGTTAAGCCTCTGTCTTCGGCTCAGGTCATGATCTTGGGGTCCTGGGATCGAGCCCCGCATTGGGCTCTCTGCTCGGTGGGGAGCCTGCTTCCCTCTCTCTCTGCCTGCCTCTCTGCTTATTTGTGATCTCTGTCTGTCAAATAAATAAATAAAATCTAAAAAAAAAAAAAAACTATAAAAAAAATAGTAGTACATTCCTAATGGGCTGGATTGTAGTAATCATACATAAAAGCTCTCACTATAGTGTCTTATAAAACAGGAAGCACTCAGTAATTGTTTGCTACTGTTATTAATAATTCCAGTTTTAGCATGGCCAAACATGGACTATTCTGATTACCCTTTATAAGAAGAACTTTGTGCAAAAATGTTCACTATTTGGTAAGGAGTTAAAATATAGCTCTTACCTTGATTTTTATTTGTAAGTGGAAGAGGAATGAAATACTGATTTGAAGTGTTAACATTCAGGCTTTTTTACACAAGTGTCAATTTATAAATGCCAGTTTAAATGCCTTTATGTTTTTACTTTTAAATTTACACTTAGCTATGGGACACCTGGCTGGCTCAGTCAGTAGAACATGCAACTCTTGATCTCAGGTTCTAAGAGCCCCACATCGGGCATAGAATTTACTTTTTTTTTCCTTAAAGATTATTTACTTGACAGACAGAGACACAACAAGAGAGGGAACACAAGCATGGGGAGTGGGAAAGGGAGAAGCAAGCTTCCCGCTGAGAAGGGAGCCCTGTATGGGGCTCGATCCCAGGACCCTGGGATCATAACCTGAGCGAAGGCAGATGCTTAATGACTCAGTCACCCAGGTGCCCCTAGAGTTTACTTTAAAAAAATAAATAAAATTTGCACTTAGTCTACTTAAGTGCTTCTTAATAACGAAGGATAGTGATTTCTGCATTGAATAAGTTTTATGGTATGATCTAACTGAATTGTGAGAAAATAGAGTTAAAAGTCAGTTATTTATGATTGGGGCACTTTGTAATTCATTTTTAACTCCACCGCCAATTTGGTTGATTACTTCACTGCCAGTTTAAAATATGTTTTTAACTAATACAGATTCAGCGTTTGTTGGAAGCACAGTCTCTACAGCCCTGTTCCCCTAAGACAACCTCTGCTGAAGACACGGTGCAAGCTGCAAGACAGATGGAGCTGGTTTCCATGGAAGCACAGTCTTCCCCTGGCTTGCACATGAGAAAAAGTGTAAGCATTGCTGTGAGCACAGGTAATTTCCTTCTCTTTTAATTTGTAAGGAATTAAAAAAAAATTCTTTTCATATCACTTTTAAATTTTTTGCTTTGAAAGTGGTGCATGGTACAAACAGAACCAAAGCCAGGGTGAAGAGAGTATCACTTGTTTAAGTCTTTGTGTAATTTTACTCTTTATGAAAGAACTGTGTCAGAAAACAAATGGGAGACCACATGACATGATACTTTGTTTTTGCTTCTTTCCTAGACTGGACCCAGTTCTTTTTTTTTTTTTTTAAGAGTTTATTTATTTATTTGACAGACGCAGTGACAGAGGGAACACAAGTAGGGGGAGTGGGAGAGGGAAAAGCAGGTTCCTGCTGAGCAGGGAGCCCTACTCAGGGCTCATTCCCAAAACCCTGGTATCATGACCCGAGCCAGAGGCAGACTCTTAATGACTGAGCCACCCAGGCATCCCTGGACACAGTTCTTATAAGAATAGTCATCTGTGGTTTGAGGGATCAGGGAAGGTTTGTTTTATCTATGCAGTGTTATTGATTTTGGGCCTTGAAGGATGTGTAGGGTTTTAGGAGGTGGAATGGAGAGATGGCAGAACAGGATGGGTAGGGAAAACAGTAGGGTCACAGTGACAAAACACAGAGCCCTGAATTGTCTAGTACTGTCCGATTTTAGGACTACAAAGGAGAGCCTTTATTACATCTTTCAAAAAGGAATGTCTCCTTTATTCGGTAAGCAACATTAAAGGCCTTTAAAAAATCAATTAATAATGTAATGGCCTATATATATATATATATATTTTTTTTTTTTAGATTTTATTTATTTATTTGACAGAGAGATTAAGATCACAAGTAGGCAGAGAGGTAGGCAGAGAGGCAGGCAGAGAGAGGGGGGAGGAGCAGGCTCCCCGCTGAGCAGAGAGCCCGATGCGGGGCTCGATCCCACGACTCTGAGATCATGACCTGAGCCAAAGACAGAGGCTTAACCCACTGAGCCACCCAGGTGCCCCTGTAATGGCCTATATTTGTTCACATGTTTGATCACCACCACACCATGAGATCTTCAAGAATGTCCCCAAGATCTAGCAAGACGCCTAGTACATAGGGTGATGGTGGTAAGAATGAAGAGAAAGAGTTGTGTAAGGTGTTGATAAGATTTGGTTAACTAATTGGATGTGGCAGTTGGAATAGGTAGGATTCTGAAGTTACTTGTTTAGATCCTGGAACAGAAAAAAGGACATTAGTGAAAAAATCAGTGAAATCCAAATAAAGCCTGGAGATTTAATTAATTGTAATGCACCAATATTGGTTTCTTGATTTTGAAAAATGTGCCATGGTAATGTAAGATATTAATGTCAGGTGAAACTCGTGAGGAGTATATAGGAACTCTTTCTTATCTTCTCTATAAATCTAGAATTATTCTAACATTAAAAGTTTATTAAAAATGAAAATAAAAGTTACTCCAGGATTTTCAGCTTAGAGGACCTAGGGAAGGCAAGTTAGAGAAGAAGCAAAAGAGAGAGGAGGAGTTCAGTCTAAATATCTATTGCATTTGAGCTGCTTTGGGAAATGAAGATGGTGAAACCAAAACATTTGAGGAGTGGAGATGGGATGATGACCTAAGACTAGTAGAAGTAACAGATGAAGATTTGAACCTGGAGAATAAATATTTGAGAGGGAGAAAAGGAAGGAAGGCAGATTTCTATATTCTATCTCTGAACCCATTTGTTAACTGCCCTTGGAGAGGGGAGCAAGGAAGGAGAGAAGGAAGAACCCTTTGTACATTTATAAGTCAGATATTACTGAGTATTAGTCAAGATTCTTTGGCTGCAAGTAATGTAAACCACTTTGAAATAATTTAAGTAAGGAAGGGGAATTGACTGGAAGGATATGAAGTTGTTTCATGAGAACCAAGGCCAAGAGTGGGGCTGACTTCAGGAAAAAACTAGAACTAGAGGCTAGAATACCATTAGGGCTATCCAACTAGATGGCCGTTTTACTCAGTTTTTCTACTCAGTTTTTGTAGCTCACCCAAAGTTCCAAAGTGTATGTGTTACACAGTTTTAGCCATGTAAACAAACCAAGTTACTCTCCTTCTGTCTTGTTTCAAATTGCGGAGAACCTGAAGGGTCTAGTTTGGATTAGGGTTTAATCCCTGGTTCAATGGTGAGGGGGTTGAGAAGCATGTAATAGGGACATATCTGCTGGAGTCTCACCTCTGTTAATTGCGGGGGTGACAGTTTCCAGGGGAAGTTTGTGTATGTTGTAGAGGGGTGGTGGACAAGGAGCTGTGGATATTGTTAGCTAACCAAACATACATACCAAACATATCAAAAAAGTGCAGTTTCCTCCTATAAACTGTGCTTTTATTATATTACAGTTGCTTCTCATCTGAATCTGTTCCTAGACTACAAGCTTTTAGGATCTTGAACATTGCCTTATTCCACAATTGTATGTCATTAGCTAACATGATGCCGAAATCATAATGTGTGCTGACTCAAAGATAATTGAATGAAGTCATTTACATGTTTAAGCTGATATTCTGAAATTATTTTGAAACCTCATAGACTCATATTCAGTTATTCAACTTGGATGACCTGGGGTAGTTATTACTTAAATGCAGAAAAAAGCATTATTAATAATTGTTAGAACTAAATGGCTTTTAAAACATGTTTATTCTGCAATGTTACTTAATTTCCTGAAGGTATGTATTGGTAAATATTCCAGAAGAGTAGCAGCACTTACCTAACTTTGTCATAATTGTCCTTTCTTTTTCCTTTTTTTTAAAGATTTTTAAAATTTATTTGAAAGAGATAGAGAGAGCATACGTGCATGTGAGCTTTGGGGGTGGGGCAGAGGGAGAGAGAGTCTCAAGCAGGCTTCTCACTGAGTACGGCGCCAGTCATGGGGCTCCATCTCATGACCTGAGCCGAAACCAAGAGTTGGATGCTTAACTGACTGTGCCAACCGGAGCACCCAAACATTTGATTTTTAAATAATTGCTGATACAACATATGTCTGATATGTCCCTGAATATTCTCATAAATATTGTGTTTAAAGATAGAAATCAGAGAGCCTAGGGACTCATTATTTTATACGTTTTCCCTTGTTTTTCAGAAGAGCAATTTTCTGTACACACACATACACCCTAAATTGTATTCAGAATCTTTATATGTGAAACACATCATTTGAGAGCCATACCTCTTGAAGAGACAGGGCCCAGAATGTCCCCTGTACCATTCGACCCAGGTTGTTTTTTGTTTTTTGTTGTTTATTCTTTTTTAAGTAGGCTCTGTGCCCAGTGTAGAGCGCTATGTCCTTGAACTCCCGACCTTAATACCATGATCTGAGCTGAAACCAAGAGTCAGTTAGCCAGCTGAGCCACTGAGGCTCCACCTTATACACCAGTCCTCTGGCTTTTCACCTTACCTCTTTATGGCATTTCTGAGAAGAGATAATCTGAAAACATTTCTAGGTAATTATGTTAAAACAATACAGTTAGTCTTACTTAGAGGTTTGTCAGAGGATTATTTTTATAATAGGATGTTTGTTTCAGTATGTGGTTAATCATTTAACTTCTAGGTGCCAGCTTGTTTTGGAATGCCACAGGTGATGATCAAGAGCCTGAATCTCAGCTGAGGCAAGATGATACCAAGATTTCCAGTGAGGACATGAATTTTTCTGTTGATATTAATAATGGAGTCACAAGTCCGCCAGGTAGCGCGTCTTCATTGAAAGCAGTTGATATTCCCAGCTTTGAAGAAAGCAACATTGCTGTGGAAGAATTTAATCAACCACTTTCTGTATCCAAGTAAGGTGTTTTTGATTCAACATTCATCCTCCTTTTTTTCTTTTTAAGTTCTAATATTCTTTTGGTGCTTTAACTCAGAAACTGTTTTGTAAATGGTATTTTCAGTAGTGTCTTTCCTGATACAGTTCTTACGTAACTGACAACTGCGGTCCTCCTAGAACTGTTCCAAGATGTCAGTCATTGGTTTGTTACAGTCTAGCTGAATCAGAACATCTGAAGAAAATTTCAGACATACATATGCTTAGACCTCACTGTAGAGATTCTGAAACTAGGCCCTAGATGGAGATGGGGCCCTGAATTTTGTAAATTTTTAAAGATTCTCCATATTGCAATTATACATATATAAGAATTTATTTCTGAGATTTAAAGTAACCTGGGGAGAAAAAAAATAGCTGGTGGGAGATGAAATGACTAGGGGTGTAATTGGAGTAAGACTGATTATAAGTAGGTAATTTTTTTAAAAGATTTACTCATTTATTTTAGAGCAAGAGTGCATGTGAGCAGGGTGGGGTCAGGGGAGGCTTGGGGCAGAGAGAGAGGGAGAGAGAGAACCCCAAGTTGATTCCGTGCTGAGTGCAGAGTCCTACATATGGGGCTCAATTCCAGGACATTGAGATCATGACCTGAGCCAAAATCAAGAGTCGGCTGCTCAACTGACTGAGCCACCCAGGTACCTAATTTAAAAATTAGGTAATTTTTAAAACTGTGTATAATGGTTTGTTATACTGTTTTTGCCTGTGTTTGAAAATTTTCCTGAAGATTTTTTTTTATTAAACAAGGATTTCAAAGTAATTTAGATCTTTAAGAAATTCAAATATCTTTGAGCTTCTAATAAAAGCTGCCACAGAACTAGGCCCTAGAGATTGAGTAGTAGGTTAGGAAAAGCTGCTAACTTCATGGAATTTCCATGACTTGTTCCCATGACAAATAATAACCATATAAATAACAAATAATTTAATTTCATGTAATGACAGCTGCTCTGAAGAAAATAAACCAGGGTGATCAAATGGAGTGTAACCGGTTGGTGGCATGGGAGCGAAGGATATATTAAGTAGGGGATGATAAAGGAAGCCTTCCCTAAGCTGGTAACATTTGAGCAGTGACTAGAATGATGAGAAGGAGCCAGCTCTGAGAAAATCTGAAGAGTGTTCCTGGTAGAAGAAATGGCATGTATAGACCTGAGTTGTGCAGGAGCGTGACAGTTCAGGAAACAATTAGGAAAGCCGTTGTGGCTAGAAACAGTGACAGACAGGGAGGCAGGGGTGGGGGGGGAGTGCAGGTTGGAGAGAGAGAAAGTGCTCAAGAGAGCATGCTTATAGGAAATGGGGTCAGGGATATAGGCAGAAGCCAAATTATGTGGGAGCTTTGTAGGATGTAGAAAGGAGCTCTGAATTTATTCTATGCTCACTAAATCCAGGGAGGATTTTAGACAAAAGAGTGGTATGATCTGTATTTTCATTTTTTAAATAGCTGTTCTGTGGCAAATGAACGGAAGGAGTTTAGAGTGGAAGTAGGGAAACTGGTCAGTATAGTAAAAGCCAATCCAAGTGAGATGAAGGAGCTTAGACTTGCGGAAGTGCTAAAAGGAATCAGGTGCAGAATAAACAGAATAAATTTGAAGGTAGAGGAATGATGTAGTGTAAAACACCATAGGTAACAGTTAAAAGAGGTGAATTTGGTGGTGGGGTGGCATGGGGCAGACAACTGATTTTTTTTTTTTAATTATAAGACTTGTGATAATATTTGACCTTTTTTTTTTGCCTGATACTTTAAAGGTGCATTTTATTTTTATTTTTTTATTTTAAAGTTTAGGTAGTTAACATTCAATGCAATATTGATTTCTGGAGAAGAATTCAGTGATTCATCGCTTATATACAACACCCAGTGCTCATCACAGCAAATGTCCTCCTTAATACCCATCACCCATCTAGCCCATCCCCCACCTACACACCTCCATCAACCCTCACTTTGTTCTCTGTTAAGAGTCTCTTAGGGCTCGTTTCCCTCTCTCCTTTTTTCTTTTCCTCCTTCCCGTATATTCATCTTTCTTTCTTTCTTTCTTTAAGATTTTATTTATTTGACAGAGAGAGACACAGCGAGAGAGGGAACACAAACAAGGGGAAGTGGGAGAGGGAGAAGCAGGCTTCTCAATGAGCAGGGAGTCCTATGCGGGGCTCGATCTTAGGACCCTGGGATCATGACCCAAGCTGAAGGCAGCCGCTTAAAGACTGAGCCACCCAGGTGCCCCTCATCTGTTTTCTTTCTTAAATCCCACATATGAATAAGATCATATAGTATTTGTCTTTCTCTGGCTGACTTATTTCACTTACCATAATACACTCTAGATCCATCTGTGTCACTGTAAATGACAAGATTTCATTCTTTTTGATGGCTAAATAATGTGTGTGTGTGTGTGTGTGTGTGTGTGTGTGTTTGTGTTTGTGTGTACCACATCTTTATCCATTCATCAGTCAATCTTTATAGTTTGGCTGTTGTTGATAATGCTGCCGTAAACATTGGGGTGCATCTACCCCTTCAAATCTGTATTTTTTATCCTTTGGGTGAATACCTGGTAATGTTATTTCTTGATCATAGGGTAGTTCTATTTTTTTTTTTTAAGATTTTATTTGTTTATTTGACAGACAGAAATCACAAGTAGGCAGAGAGTCAGGCAGAGTGAGAGGGGGAAGCAGGTTCCCTGCCGAACAAAGAGCCTGATGCAGGGCTCGATCGCAGGACTTGTGACCTGAGCCGAAGGCAGAGGCTTAACGCACTGAGCCACCCAGGCACCCCAGGGTAGTCCTATTTTTAACATTTTGAAGAACCTTCATACTGTTCTCCAGAGGGATGGCACCAGTTTGCATTCCTACCAACAGTTCAGGAGGGTTCCCCTTTCTCCACATCCTTGCCAACACCTATTGTTTCTTGTGTTGTTAATTTTAGCCATTCTGACAGGTGTGGGGTGGTATCTCATCCTGGTTTTGATTTGTATTTCCCTGATGATGGGTATTATTATTGAGCATCCTTTCATGTGTCTTTAGCCATCTGGGTGTCTTTTTTGGAAAAGTGTCTATTCATGTCTTCTGTCCATTTCTTAACTTGGTTATTTTGTTTTTTGGATGTTGAGTTTGATAAATTCTTTGTAGATTTTGGATGCTAACCTTTATCTGATATGTCATCTGCAAATATCTTCTCCTATTCCATAGGCCGCCTTTGAGTTTCGTTGATTGTTTCCTTCGCTGTGCAGAAGCTTTTTATCTTGATGAAGTCTGAATGGTTCATTTTTGCTTTCGTTTCCTTGGCTGTGGTGATGTGTCTAGGAAGAAGTTCCTATGGCCGAGGTCAAAGAGGTTTCTGCCTGTGTTCTCCTCTAGGATTTTGATGGCTTCCTGTCTCACATTTAGGTCTTTCGTCCATCTTGAATTTCTTTTTGTGTCTCGTGTAAGAAAGTGGTCCAATTTCATTCTTCTGCATGTTGCCATCCAGTTTTCCCAACACCATTTGTTGAAGAGACTGTCTTTTCCATATATGGATAGTCTTTCCTGCTTTCTCAAAGATTAGTTGACTGTATAGTTGTGGGTCCATTTCTGGGTTGTCTATTCTATTCCATTGATAATTGTGTCTGTTTTTGTGCCAGTATGCTGTCTTGATGACTGCAGCTGGCTTGAAATCCAAAATCGTGATGCCCCCAGTTTTGTTTTTCTTTTTCAGAATTTCTTTGGAAATTCAGGATCTGTTGTGGTTCCATACAGATTTTAGGATTATTTGGTCTAGCTCTGTGAGAATTACTGGTGATATTTTGACGGGGATCGCATTAAATGTGTAGATTGCTCTGAGTAGTAGTATGGACATTTTTAACAATGTTTGTTCTCCCAATCCATGAGCATGAAATGCTTTTCTATTTCTTTGTGCCTCTAATATTTGTCATTTTAAATTATTCTGATTACCATAGTGATTAAAACAATAAACATATTCCTCCAGAAAACTAGAAACATCCCCTTTGCTCAGTATAGTATATGTTTTAATCATACAATTCTCATAGTATGTACCACAATGTATTAAAAAAGGTTTGTAAATATGTCTCCCCCATTAAATTGGATTCCTATAGGACAGGGATCATATTCGTTTCTGTATCTTTAGAACTCGACTCAGTGTATGGGTCCCATGTTACCTATTTCATATGAGTTCAATGCAAGGAAGAGCAATTTAAGGTGAGCCCCAGGATAAGTCCACATTTTATTTGGAATAATTATAGAAACTGAGAAAAAGAGTGCCTGGCTGGCTCAGGCGGAAGAACATGTTACTGTTGATCTTGGGGTCGTGAATTTAAGCCCCACACTGAGTGTAGAGATTACTTAAATAGATTTTTAAAAAACTTAAGAAATAGCAGAGAACAAAAAGGAACTAACTATGGTTGTTCTTATTTATCCTTCTTGACTTCTGTAAACTGTAGACTTCTTTCTAGAATTATGGGGGTTTCCCCCTGAAATAGTTTCTTAATCAGAACTTGAACATCTCCAGTCCATTGTGGTTTTTAATTGAGAAACCTGAGTTAATTGGTAGAATGTAGTTGATTGCTTTTTCGGGGCACCTAGCTCTATTGATCCCAACACATAACTAGTTGTAAATCTGATCTTCAGCATAATGTACTGATTTGGACTAAATACCATCTTCATTGTTGTCCATAGTGTTTTTAGTGCTTCTATAGGATTCTTCCCAAATATGTGATTTTTAAAAATTAATATATAATGTATTATTTGCCCAGGGGTACAGGTCTGTGAGTCATTAGACTTACACATTTCACAGCACTCACCATAGCACATACACTCCCCAGTGTCCATACCAAATATGTGATCTGACTCATGCTGTGCTTTCCACTGCTGAGTGTTCATACATGGCACCTAGCCACCTCGGTTCCCTGTCTCCCTTGGATAGTCTTCCTGAATCTTCTTTCTGATGTTAAAGCAGTCTGTGAGGGATAAATTTATTTGCCTCAAAGCGTAATTGGTAACTGAAAGCTTTTTCCCAGTGAAGAGCAGTGGTATGTGGTATTTATAGAGACTTGCATTTGAAAAAAATCCAATTTTTCTTTGGAAGTCATACTTTGGCCCTACCTACTAATACTTGTCATATTAGAATCATCTTTTAAAATTTTGTTTTAGGGTGCCTAGCCAGCTCATTCAGTATAGCATGTGACTCTTGATCTTTTGTAAGTTGTAAGTTCAAGCCCCACATTGGGTATAGAGATTACTTGAGATACTACCTTACACCAGTAAGAATGGCCAAAATTAGCAAGACAGGAAACAACATGTGTTGGAGAGGATGTGGAGAAAGGGGAACCCTCTTACACTGTTGGTGGGAATGCAAGTTGGTGCAGCCACTTTGGAGAACAGTGTGGAGATTCCTCAAGAAATTAAAAATAGAGCTTCCCTATGACCCTGCCATTGCACTACTGGGTATTTACCCCAAAGATACAGATGTAGTGAAAAGAAGGGCCATCTGTACCCCAATGTTTATAGCAGCAATGGCCACGGTCGCCAAACTGTGGAAAGAACCAAGATGCCCTTCAACGGATGAATGGATAAGGAAGATGTGGTCCATATACACTATGGAGTATTATGCCTCCATCAGAAAGGATGAATACCCAACTTTTGTATCAACATGGACGGGACTGGAAGAGATTATGCTGAGTGAAATAAGTCAAGCAGAGAGAGTCAATTATCATATGGTTTCACTTATTTGTGGAGCATAAGAAATAACACGGAGGACATGGGGAGATGGAGAGGAGAAGGGAGTTGAGGGAAATTGGAAGGGGAGGTGAACCATGAGAGACTATGGACTCTGAAAAACAACCTGAGGGTTTTGAAGGGGCGGGGGGTGGGAGGTTGGGGGAGCCAGGTGGTGGGTATTAAGGAGGGCACGTATTGCATGGAGCACTGGGTGTGGTGCAAAAACATTGAATACTGTTACACTGAAAAGAAATATTAAAAAAAAAAAAAAGGAGGGCACGTGTTGTGATGAGCACTGGGTGTTGTATGCAACTGATGAATCATTGATCACTACGTCAAAAACTAATGTTGTACTATATGTTGGCTAATTGAACATAATAAAAAAATTAAGAAAAATTTAACAACAACGACAAAAAAGAATAAGATCTTTGGGGCACCTGGGTGGCTCAGTGGGTTAAGCCTCTGCCTTCAGCTCAGGTCATGATCTCAGGGTCCTGGGATCAAACCCGGCATTAGGCTCTCTGCTCCTCGTGGAGCCTGCTTCCTCCTCTCTCTCTGCCTGCCTCTCTGACTACTTGTGATCTCTGTCTGTCAAATAAATAAATAAAATCTTTAAAAAAGAATAATAAAAATAAATAAAATAAAGTGACCCTTTGAGGATAGATAGGATAGTTTGACAAGAGTGTGCCAGTTTAGATGCATTAGAGCAGTAATCCTCGAGTCTATGGCATTTGAAAATACAGACAGATATCCAGGCCCTTCACAAGTTCAGCATTTCTGAAGGGTGAGGTCCAAACACTTGTATTTTTTTTTAAACTTTACAAGTGATATTGCTGTGCTGCCAAGATTGAGAATTACTATACTGTTCTGAAAATATATGGGCTGAATTCAGAAATTATTAGTAATCTAGTTTGTTCAGAATATAAAGTAAAACAGGAGACATTATAAGAAATTCGCTGAAAAAACAAATTGGCTACCAAATTTTGGAGAGCTTCGGTTGGCAGAATAAGCAATTGTGTTTGTTTTAATAAATCATTTAAGGTTTTTGTTTGTTTTGTTGTTTTGGTAAACAATACATAACATAAAATTTATCATCTTAATGCTGTTTAAAGGTACAGTTTGGTAGTGTCATGTATATTGTTGTAAAACAGATCTTCAGTCATTTTTCATCTTGTAAATCTGAAACTCTGTCCCCTTTAAAGAACTATGCCCCATCTCCTCCCCTAGTAATCATCATTCTGCTGTTTCTCTGACTACTTTAGATACTTCATGTAAGTGGAATCATACAGTATCTGTCTTTTTATGAGTGCCTTATTTTACTTAGTGTAATGTCCTCAAGGTTCATCTATGTTGTAGCATGTGACAGAATTTCTTTACTTTCTAAAACTGAACAATATTCCATTGTATGTATATATCACATTTTGTTTAACCATTCATCCATCAATGAACATGCGGGTTACGTCTACCTGTGGGCTATTGTGAATAATGCTACTGTGAGTATGGGTGTGCAGGTATCTCTTTGAGACTCTGCATTTGGTCCTCTTGGATATATACCCAGAAGTGGGATTGCTGGATCACAAGGTAGTTGTACTTTTAACTTTTTGAGGAACCTCCATCCTGTTTTTCAGAATAGGTTCAATCATTTTATAGTCCCACCAATAGTGCACAGGGTTTTGTTTGCCAACACTTATTATTTTCTAGGGTTTTTTATAGTAGCAGTTTTAATGGGTGTGAGGCGATAGCTCATTGTTTTTGATTTGCATTTTTCTCATGATTACTGATGTTGAGCATTTGTTCATATACCTGTTGGCCATTTTATATTGTCTTTGGAAAGAAATGTCCTTTGCCCATTTTAATTAATTAGGTTACTCGGTATTTTGTTGTTGAGTTGGAATTCTTTATATATTTTAGATATTAATCCCTTATCAAATGCATAATTTGCAAATATTTCTTACACTCAAGGTTTTTAAGCAATTACTTTCCCCCTGTGTATAAGATTTAATACTTGGGATGCCTGGGTGGCTCAGTTGGTTACAGGTCTGCTTCAGCTCAGGTAATGATCTCAGGGTCCTGGGATCAGGTCTTGCTTCGGGCTCACTTTCAGTGGGGAGCCTGCTTCTCCCTCTCGCTCTACCTTTCTCCTGCTTGTGCTCTGTCTCCCTCTGTCAAATAAATAAAATAAATCTTTAAAAAAAAGTTTTAATCTTGGTTATACCTGAAACTGATGTAACATTGTAGGTCAACTATACTAAAAATATATGTATATTTTTTAAGATTTAATTCTTGGTATTTAATTAAATATACCAAATTTGGATACTAGAGGAAATTATATAATATAATTTCAATGAAGTTCTTTTGAGTTTAGGATAATTCACTGGGGTCCTTACTGGTTTAAGTGCAGTTTCATTTTAAGGAAGGGATGAACTGGATGTCTTGGAGAGCTCCTTCCTGATTTTAAGAACAGTGTGTCTTTATGTCTGAGATATTAAATGGTGATTATAATAATCTCTATTTGTAAATTTTATTGTTAAAATATTTGTGCGTTATATTTTTGTTGTTATTCCTTCTTCAGGATCTCAGACCTTTTTTTTTTTTTTAAGATTTTATGTATTTATTAGAGAGAGCACAGATGGGGCAGAGGGAGAAGCACGCTCCCCACCGAGCCCGGAATCTGATGTGGGGCTCAGTCCCAGGACCCTGGGATCACAACCTGAGCTGAAGGCAGGCGCTTTCCCGACTGAGCTATCTAGGCACTCCAATCTCAAACTTCTCTCTCTTTTTTTTTTTTTAATTTTTTTTTAATTTATTTATTTGTTAGAGAGAGAGCGAGCGAGCACAGGCAGAGAGTGGTAGGCAGAGGCAGACTGAGAAGCAGGCTCCCCGCCGAGCAAGGAGCCCGATGTGGGACTCAATCCCAGGACGCTGGGATCATGACCTGAGACGAAGGCAGCCGCTTAACCAACTGAGCCACCCAGGCGTCCCCAATCTCAAACTTCTTAATCAAATTTTATTTGAGAAAAAGAAACTAAATGTAGAATCATATCTTGCTTTAAGCATTTTTATTTTGAAAATTTAGATTTACAGAGAAGTTAGGAAAATAGTAGAGCTCACCCAGGTTTCCCTAATGTTAACACCTTATATAACCATAGTAAAATGATCTAACCCAGGAAATTAACATTGTTACATTAGTATACTAAACTGCAAATTCTGGTTGTACCAGTTTCTCCAATAATGTACTTTTCTGTTCCAGGAACCAATATAGGATTTCACATTGGTTTATTAGTTGTGTCTTATTAGTCCAAATCCGTGACAGATCCTCATTATTTTCTTGTCTTTCATGACTTTGACACTTTTGATGAGTCAGTTATTTTGTAGAATATCTCTTAATTTTGGTTTGTCTGCTACTTTCTCATAATTAAATTGAAGTTTTGCATTTTTGGCAAGATTACCACAAAGAGGTGTTACTGCCCTGCCCTCTCAGTGTATCCTATCAGTGGGTTACATGATGTCACGTTATTAACTTTGAACAGTTAACGTGACATCTGCTAGTTTTTATCACTATAAAGTTAAAAATTTTCTCTTTGTAATTGAATAAATACCTTGAGGCAGATACTTGAGACTCTGTAAATATTCTTTTTTTGATCTTTCTCCCTTTAACTTAAGCATCCATCTATAGATATATCTGTCACGGTGATTACCATAGTATTTGACTACTGATGATTTTGTATTTTCCTCATTCCTTCTACATTTGTAAATCAGATTTTTTCTGTAAGGAAAAGCTGTTTTCCTTCTCTGCTTATGTATTCATTTATTTATGTCTGTGTAGATTCCCAGACATTTCTTTTATTCTATGAATTATAGTTCAAACTATTATTTATTTTATTTGCTTAAATTGTTTCAATTTTTTGTCTTGGGAGCTCTTTTAGATTGGCTTCTGTTTCTTTTAGAAAAGCCCTCATCCTTTTTCAAGCATGTTCTTGTTTTTTGGTACCACAAGATGTTCCAGGCTCATCTTGTATTTTCCCAGCCCCAACCCTGGAATCAACTGCAGAAACCAGGAGCAATGGTATCAGAGAATGTATTTAGAAACCAAGATCTGAGCAGTAGGTATAGCATTGCTACTTCGTATCTGTGCTCCTAGGTCCTCTTAGGATACACACACACACACCCTTATTTATGTCTAAACTTATCTGTCTATATTTCAAAATCCTTGACTTCATACCAGTCCTCCAATTCCAATCCAACACCTCCCTTTTTCTTATTTATACCTTCTTTCCCCAACAGTGAGAAACCTGGCTTTCATGTACACTATAGTTAATTATTTGTTCTACTGTACACATCAAGTAATTTCAGAATCGCTTAGAATTCTAAAATGGATTTACTAGAGTATGTGCATTTGTTTACAGTTCTTTTTATCTTTAGCCTTACAACATCCAATGAAAATACCTTTTTCCATGGTTATTTAGGTAGGTTATTTTCTTTCATGTTGCCTTGTGTGGTTATATTATTTATTTGTAATACCATTAGGTTGATTTGTTACTATTTGTATTCCACTTGAGGGTTGCTTCAAATTCTGGTTGACTTTATTTGTTCTTTAGATATCTGAAACATGACTGTGGCTTTAACAGACCTAATTAGATAGAAAAGGTATATACTCAAAGAAGAGTTACTCCATTCTCATTCCTGCCACCCTGTTCCCAAATCCCCCCTTTTCCTATCCCTTTTCCCACCCATCTCCTTTAGATAACCAATCTCTTTAGTTACTGGATTGCCTTTCTTGTATTTCTTTTACACAGATGAGTAAACATGTCTCTATTTTCTTATGACATTTCTTTCTTATATGAAGTGTAGAAAGGTAGCATGCTATAGGTATTTTTTTGAACGTTTCTCTTTTCCCTTAACAGTATGTACTGGAAATACTCCAGATCAGTCCTAGAGATCTTTCCTTATATAGCTATATAGTACTCCACTATGTGAATGTGCCATAGTTTAGTAAATGCTCTCCTACTTAGGAGTATTTAGACTGTTCCCAGGCGGCGCCTGGGTAGCTCAGTCGGTTAAGCATCTTCCTTCAGCTCCGGTCATGATCCCAGGATCCTGGGATTGAGTCCTGTTTCTCCCTCCCCCTTTTCCTCTCCCGTTTGCTTGTGCATGCTCTCTCTGTGTCTCTTGATAAATAAAATCTTAAAAATTAAAAAATGGACTTTCTTTTTAGTATTTTTCAACTACAAGCATTGCTACAGTGATTACCTGGTGGCATGTGTATTTTTGAATTGTTTTAGAAGTGGGAATTTTACATCCAAAGTTAAGTACATATGTAATTTTGTTAATTATTACCAAGTTTCCCTGCAGAAGATTGCGGTTTTTGGTCTCAGCAGCAGTGAATGAAATTATCTGTTTTCCCACAGCTGTGCCAACAAAATATGTTGCCATATTTTAAAAAATTTTTACCAGTCTAATAGGTGATAAATGGTATTGGTAGCGTTTTAATTTTCATTTTAAAAATTATGCATAAGTTGGATCATTTCTTCATGTTGCGAGTTATTTCCGTATTTTTATGAATTGTCAGTTTATGTCTCTCACCATTTTTCTACCAGAGTTTTAGGTCCTTTACCCTCCAATTTTTAAGTGTTCTTATACATTAGAGATGTTAGGTGTTTGTAGTGTATGTTGTGAATATTTTCTGGTTTGTCAGTTGTCTTTTGACTTTGATGTTTTTTGCCACATAAAAATTTTTTACTTTATGTGGTCAGAGTTATTGATTTTTTTTCCTTATAATTATATCTTAACTGGTATTTTACAAATACTTATATCAGCTAATAATTACTGATCTTATAATATGCCAATGAATACTGGATACTTCATATGAAGTTAAAATTAAGCAGTATGGGGGGCACGTGGGTGGTTCAAGTTGTCTAAGTGTCCAACTCCTGATTTCAGCTCAGATCTTGATCTCAGGGTTGTGAGATAGAGTGCTACATCAGGTTCCACACTGGGCGTGGAGCCTGCATAAGATCCTCTCCCTGCCCCTGACCTCCTCTCTAAAAAAAATACTAAGCAATATGGAAAAATTGGAAATAAACTGAGTTTCTTAAAAAGAGAAGTATGGTTAGAAAAATTATACTTGTATGGGGCGCCTGGGTGGCTCAGTGGGTTAAGCCTCTGCGTTCGGCTCGGGTCATGATCCCAGGGTCCTGGAATCGAGCCCCGCATCGGGCTCTCTGCTTAGCGGGGAGCCTGCTTCCCCCTCTTTCTCTGCCTGCCTCTCTGCCTACTTGTGATCTCTCTCTCTGTGTCAAATAAATAAATAAAATCTTAAAAAAAAAAAAAGAAAGAAAAATTATACTTGTAAAATGAAATAGTATGTAACAGTTAAAACTTGTTTTAAGAATATTTAGTGAAATGAAAAGATACTTATGATATAATATTGGGTTTGAAAAAGCAGCCTCCAAAACTACCTTTGGTATGGTATAGTTTTTCAGAGAATATAACTACCTATTAAAAAAAAAGGATATAGATGAAAGTACTCTAAAATGTTAATAGTGGTTTTCTCTAGGTATTAAACTATGTACGAGGGGTTCCTGGGTGGCTCAGTCGGGTAAGCGTCTGCTTTCAGCTCAGGTCATGATCTCAGGGTCCTGGGATCGAGCCCCATGTCGGGCTCCCTGCTCAGTGGGAAGTCTGCTTCTTTCTCTCACTCTCTCCTAACCCTGTTCTTGCTATCTCTTTCTCTCTCAAATAAATAAATAAAATCTTTTAAAAAACAAACTGTATTTTTTTCATATTTAGTATAACTTTGAGCGGTTAGCTAACCTCTCTGTGCCTCATGACCTCATCTGTCAAATGGGCATAATATGTAGTATCTTACAGGTCTTTTTGGTAAGGATTTTGTAACAGGATGCACTTAAAACAATGCCTAGCCTGTAATAAGCTTTCTGCTAGCTAATATTTATTATTACCTTTCTCTACAATAGCCACATTATTGTTCTTATAAGAAATGTCTTTTAATATTGCTTTCCATAGTAAATTTAGAAATATGTATTTATATGCTAAGTTTAAAAGTAATAAATGCTCATTGTATTAAATTTGAAAAATAAGTAAAAGCATAAAGAAGGAAAGAAATACTACCAAATATATAATGTGATTATAAATGGCAGCTTATGAACTCTTATTTGCCAAGAATTTTTTTTTTTAAGATTTTATTTATCCATTTGACAGAGAGCAAGCACGAAAATACAAACAAGGGGAGCAACAAGCAGAAGGGAAAGGGAGAGGCAGGCTCCCTAGCAGGGAGCCTGATGCAGGGCTTGATCCCAGGACGCTGGGATTTTAAAACTTAAAGTAAACGAATAGTATATTTAAAAATTTTGATACTTGCATCAAGTTCAAGAGAAATCAACAGGTTGTTTGCCAGCTTTCAAAAAAAAGTTGTCTGACTATAAATAACATGACTTGAAAAGGTGTTAGGATCTGGTTTATGTACAGCCTATCAAGATGAGAGCTGAAAATACAAACCAGAATGCTGTTGAATCTTATCCCTTTATTTCAAAGTTACTGCACTTCAAATAAATGTATCTTGAAAGTATCTTGATAACTAACACATTATTTATATCCTTCCAAGCAGCTCTTCTTCAGGTGTGAGAAAAGAACCTGATGTGCCAGTGTTCTTTCAGAATTCCATGCTGGCAGAAAATGTAAGCATGTGCTTACAGAGTGGACCAACAGAGGGTGCCAGTAACCACTCTGTAACATCAGGAGAACCAAAAATTGAGCAAGTAGTGCAACCCTTGCCTCATCAAGCTACAGATAATCAGAAAATATACCAGGATTTATTGGTAAGAAACAGTAATACATTTCATCTTTTCTGAGATGATTACTTTCGGGTAGACTAGTTAAGCCTCTCCTTTCTTTAAACTGATTGGGACCTTGATATAAAAAGATTTTCCCTAAATTAATGACACATAATTTATTTCTTTTAGCTCTTCGTGATTGTGATAACCTAAATTCAGTAATTTTGTATAAGCATCCCAGTCATCAGATACTTAGATAGCCGGGGGAAATCATAAAACAACAACAACAACAAAAACAGAATAAAGTTGGTACCAGAAAAAATAAGGAACAATTTGCAGGAAGTTTGAAAGTTGGAAAGTAGGAGAATATCTATGGTAATATTGCATTCAGGTAAAGAGATTTTTATTGAATACTTAGTCTAAGAAAGTGAACTAAGTAAAAAGTAAACTAAGTAAGTGAACTAAGTAAAAAGGAGTGCCTGGGGGGCTCAGTCCGTTAAGTCCAACTCGGTTTCAGCTCCAGTCATGATCTCATGGGTCATGAGATTGAGCCCTGCAGTGGGCTCTGCGCTCAGTGGGGAGTCTGCTTGAGGATTCTCTCCCTTTACCTCCCTCCCAACACCCCCTATTCTTTCTTTCTCTTTCTCAAGTAAATAAATCTTATTTTTAAAAAAGCGAATAATATAAAGATAAATATGATAGTCTCTGCTCTTGAGAAGCTAGGGGAAAAAACACATGGATACCAGTAGCAAACAATTATAGGATAGGCTGAGAAGTGCTGTAAACAAGGTAACATGGAATAAAAAGGATAATTCTGGTTGGAGGAAGTGGTCTTCTAGTCGTCTTGGAAAAATTAGAATGTAAACTAAGACTTGATGCTTAAATGACCCTGGCTGTCACTTCCATCCAAAGTGTAGACTAAGGAACATTTGATTTCTCCATACTTCATAGGGCCCTAAGTATTCATCAGTGAACACATACTTGCTGTTTGCCTGCTGGGTCTTTTACTGGCGCTAGCAGCCGTGTGCTCAGGGAATGAAATGCGCTCTAATGTCAGGAAGGCAGAGGTAGTATCACAGGTCATTCTTATTCTGAGGGAGAAAAGAGAGAAACCAAATTCTGAAAGGAACCTAAAGATCTAATTTATAACTCTGAAACATTACCATTTTTCAAATGAAAGCGTGATTTAAAACTTTTGTTTATAGTTCCTATAAACCCTTGAAAACACTTGAAATATTATTCAAATGCCTTTAAAGCTGTTAGCTTTTTTATTTTTTTAAAGATTTTATTTTTATTTATTTATTTGACAGACAGAGATCACAAGTAGGCAGAGAGGCAGAGAGAGAGGGGGAAGCGGGCTCCCTGCTGAGCAGAGAGCCCGATGTGGGGCTCGATCCCAGGACCCTGAGATCATGACCTGAGCCGAAGGCAGAGGCTTTAACCCACTGAGCTTTGGTGCCCCAAAGCTGTTAGCTTTAAAATGAACAAGTTCTGAGCATTCTAAACTTCCTCTAGGGTCTGATAAAATCATTCATTGAGATGGGCTTCCTTTATAAAAACCCCAAAATATAAAAGATTTCCAAATGTACTTGATTTTTTGTAGAATTTGGCTAGTCATTATTTTGCTTTTCCCTGGCCTTACTTATGCTGCTACTTACAGTTTTGTTTCCTAAGATTGTTAATAGTGGTTTTTCAACTACATCTTTTTTCTTTTCATCAGAGTCAAGTGAACCACCTACTGAATAACTCCTCCAAAGAGACTGAGCAGCCATCGACCAAAGCAGTAATTATCAGCCATGAATGCACCAGAACACAAAATGTTTACCATACAAAGAAAAAAAAACGTGATTCAGGTCTGGTAGACAAAGATTGTGTTCTTAATGCAACCCTTAAACAACTAAGAAGCCTTGGAGTAAAAATTGATTCTCCCACTAAAGTGAATAAAAATGCACATAAAGTGGATCACGCCAGGTAACTTTCAAATTTGTTTTACTTCTTTATTTATTTTCAAAATTTTATTTAAATTGTAGTTAGTAAGCATACAATGCTGCAATATTGCTTTCTGGAGTAGAATTCAATGATTATCACTTATAAATAATACTTAGTGCTTGTCATAACAAATGTGCTCCTGAGTACCCTCACCCACCTCCCTCCATCAACACTGTTTCCTCTCTATCTTTAAGATTCTCTTATGGTTTATTTTCCTCTTTTTTTCTTTTTCCCCCATGTTCATTTATTTATTTCTTAAATTCCACGTATGAGTGAAATCATATGGTATTTGTCTTTCTCTCACTTATTTCACTTAGCATACATTTGAGCTCCATCCACATCATTGCAATGGCAGGATTTCCTCCTTTTTGATGGCTGAGTAATGTTCCATTTTATATATATCACATCATCTTAATGCATTTATTGGTCAGTGGACGTTTTGGTTCTCTCCGTAGTTTGGCTATTGCTGATAATGCTGCTATAAACATCAGGGTGCACATACCCCTTCAAATCTGTATTTTTGTATCTGTTAGGTAAATACCTTGTAATGCAATTACTGGATCATAGAGTAGTTTTATTTTATTTATTTATTTTTTTTAAGATTTTATTTATCCATTTGACAGACAGAGATCACAAATAGGCAGAGAGAGAGGAGGAAGCAGGCTCCCTGCTGAGCAGAGAGCCCGATGTGGGGCTTGATTCCAGGGCCCTGCTGAAGGCAGAGGCTTTAACCTACTGAGCCACCCAAGCGACCTGAGTAGTTTTATTTTTAACATTTGGAAGAACCTCCATAATGTTCTCCAGAGGGGCTGCACCAGTGGCTACACCATTTTGCTTTCCCACCAACAGTACATCTTTTGTTTCTTGTGTTGTTAATTTCAGCCATTCTGACGGGTTGTGAGGTGGTATCTCATCCTGGTTTTGATTTGTATTTCCCCAGATGGGTATTATTATTGAGCATCCTTTCATGTGTCTTTAGCCATCTGGGTGTCTTTTTTGGAAAAGTGTCTAGTATGTCTTCTGCTCATTTCTTAACTTGATTATTGTGTTTTTTGGATGTTGAGTTTGATAAGTTCTTTGTAGATTTTGGTTGCTAACCTTTATCAGATATCATCTACAAATATCTTCTCCCATTCCATAGGCTGCCTTTTAGTTTTGTTGATTGTTTCCTTCACTGTGCAGAAGCTTTTATCTTGATGAAGTCCCAATAGTTCATTTTTGCTTTTGTTTCCTTGCCTGTGGTGATGTGTCTAGAAAGAAGTTGCTATGGCCGAGGTCAAAGAGGTTTCTGCCTGTGTTCTCCTCTAGGATTTTGATGGCTTCCTGTCTCACCTTTAGGTCTTTCGTCCATCTTGAATTTCTTTTTGTGTCTGGTGTAAGAAAGTGGCCCGATTTCGTTCTTCTGCATGTTGCCATCCAGTTTTCCCAATACCATTTGTTGAAGAGACTGTCTTTTCCATCTATGGATGGTCTTTCCTGCTTTATTGAGGATTAGTTGCATCATACAGTTGTGTAAAACTCATTTTAAAAGATGAAAAAATTGGGGCACGTGGTTGGCTCAGTTGGTTAAGCGACTGCCTTCAGCTCACGTCATGATCCTGGAGTCCCAGGATCGAGTCCGGCATCAGGCTCCCTGCTCTGCAGGAAGTCTGCTTCTCCCTCTGACCCTCCCCCTCTCTCATGCTCTGTCTCTCTCATTCTCTCTCTCAAATGATAAATAAATAAAATCTTTTAAAAAAAAAGATGAAAAAATTGTAGGGGGCGCCTGAGTAGCTCAATCTGTTCAGCGTCTGTCTTCAGCTCAGGTCATGATCTCAGGGTCCTGGGATTGAGCCCTGCATTGGGCTTCTTGCTCAGGGAGCCCTCTTCTCCCTCTGCCTGTTGCTCTCCATGCTTGTGCATGCCCTCTCTCTCACTCTGACAAATAAATACATTTTTTAAAAAACATGAAAAATATTTAGATGTATTACAGCAATCTCATGAGAAAAGGTATAAGCTTGCCACTCGATTCAGTTGCTTCATAATTTATTCAGGGCCTAGTAGGTGTGTGATAACAAAGAAACCATCTCTACCCTATAGTAGGAGAGTGGGTTTTACATACATAAGAGATACTGTCGGATGTCTCCTAGGTAAAGATGCCAATAAAATGCTCTGGGACTCTTGAAAAAAGAAATGACTCTTACTCATTTCTCGTGTCTGGAAGGTCTTCCTGGAGGTGATAGGGTCTGTATCAGCTATTGGATATTCAGTTACGCAGTTGTGCCATCTAAACGGCAAAAACATTCCTTTCCTTAGGAATGTGTTTTGAATAGTATAGTCATACAAAGCTTACTCATTGCTTACCAGTTACAGTTGGCCATGTTCTTCTGTTCAGATTCCTCTTTATCAAAGATGACTTAGCACATATTTGTTTTTAAAATCTGAAAGTTCTATTACTAAGATTAGCATGTTTTCTGTTAATTATTTTTATTGTTTTCTAGTTGCAAAAGTAATATGGTTTCATGATTTAAGGAAGTATTAAACAGCACACAAGAATATTAAATAGCACACAAGTAATATGGTTTCATGATTTAAGGAAGTATTTAATAGCACACAAGAATATTAAACAGCACACAAGTAATATGGTTTCATGATTTAAGAAAGTATTAAATAGCACACAAGAATAAAATGTAAAACCTCCCACTCCCCAAATTCCTCAGTCTGAACCCCCTGCCAAGGTTACTTTTCTTAACTGTTTTTTTTGTATTCTTTAGAAATGTTCCATGCATGTTCAAGTGTATATGGATGTGAAGAATATTGCAATTTTGTTTTGTTTTGTTTTGTTTACTTAAAATTATGTCTTAGATACTTTTCTTTATAGGTATATGCAGTTCTTTCGCATGCATTTAAACAGCTGCATGATACTCTGTTGTATCCATGTACGATAAGATAATGAACCTGTCCTCTGTTAATGGACTTTTAGGCTGCATCTCTTATTTCTTATCTCAAACAATGCTAAGTAAGCATCATTCTATAGGAGCTTGTACAAGTATATTTGTTAGATAAACTCTTAGAAGTAGGCAGGATCAAAAGATATGTGCATTTAAAGTTTTAGTAGTTGCTGCCATTGCTCACCAAAATAGTCGTACCAATTTACATTCCTACCAACAGTGTAAGAGAGTAAGGCTAGCATTTTTAAAGGTTTTAGCTCAATACTGTGAGATAGAGGCCACATAATGTATGTTAGAATATACAAACCACCCTGCTATCTGCATGGAACACTGTATTTTGATGCGGTGCCGGGGGGTGGGGGGGTTAAGTAATTATTTCTTCAGATTGGTTACCTAGTTTTAATGTCTTTATAGTGACACATTGGAAATCATAAATTTCCAGCATATAATGAACCTGATTGGTATTTTAGATGCTTTAGAATGAAAGGGGAAGTGAAGTCTTTTTGATTTATCAATGGGGGTAGTCATTGTTTTAATCAGGTTTATTCTGTTCTCCATTTAAATGATAATCTACATTATAAATATATACTATGAAAAGTATACATGCTCGGAGTTGCTGTTTTAGAAAATGAAGAAAATGTCATCTGAACTTATAATAACATCTGAAAAAAATTAGCTTTTTAAGAAACAGTTACAGTTTACTATATATACATAAAAATTTTTAAGTATTTTAATATTGTGGCCTATACCCATTTTTAAAATTTGAATATGTGAGTTGAAAAACTCATGGATATATTTTCATAGATGGAATTTTAACTTCATATAAGATAATTTTCTCAAGGAGGTGAAAGCCAATATGAAGAAAATTGTTTTCAGTTCAAAGCAATATGTTAAATTAAGTATTTCCATAGAGGAGTAGGCTGGCAAAAACCTAACAGTAACATAGCTATATCTTCATATGAAAAAAAAATTTAAGTTTTATTATACATTATAAGTTGTATAAAATATTGTAGAGCTTTGGAAATAGAGTTTGCAATTTGTTTTGTTTTCATTGCCAAGGTAATATAAACTTACTTTGTGAAATGTAGGAAAAAAACCATATTCATACCAAACTCATTTATTATTAAAGCTTTACTTTTTCTTTTTATTCTTTTTCTAAAACAATTTTATTTTGTTTTTATTTACTAGAGAGAGAGAGAGAGAGAGAGCATGAGTGAGGGGAGGGGCAGAGAGAGAAGTAGATTCCCCACTGAGCAGGGAGCCCGATGCGAGGCTTGATCCCAGGACTCTAGGATCATGACCTGAGCCAAAGTCAGACCTTAACTGTTTCCTTTGCTGTACAAAAGCTTTTTATCTTGATGAGGTCCCAATAATTTGTTTTTGCCTTTACTTCCCCTTGCCTGTGGTAACATGTGTTGTAAGAAGCTGCTTCGGCCAAGGTCGAAAAAGTTTCTGCCTGTTTTCCTCTAGGATTTTGATGGCTTCCTGATTCATATTTAGGTCTTTCATCCATTTTTAATTTCTTTTTGTGTATGGTATAAAAAAATGGTCCACAATGTCATTTTTCTGTGTGTTGCTATCCAGTTTTCCCAACACCATTTGTTGAAGAGACTGTTTTTCCACCTATGGAGAGTCTTTCCTGCTTTTTCTTTTTCTTTTTTTTTTCTTTATTTTTAAAAAACTTTTAAAAGATTTTATTTATTTGAGAGAGAGAGGGGGAGAAGCAGGCTCTCCACTGAGCAGGAAACCTGATGCAGGGCTCGATCCCGGGATCCTGAGATCACGACCTGAGCCGAAGGCAGACGCTCAACCGACTGAGCCACTCCCTCTTTCCTGCTTTTTCAAAGATTAGTTGACCATATAGTTGTGGGTCCATTTCTGGGTTCTCTGTTCTGTTCCACTGATCTATGTGTCTGTTTTTGTGCTAGTACCATACTGTCTTGATGATGACAGTGTTGTATAGACCTTGAAGTCCAGAATTATGATGTCACTAGTTTTGGTTTTCTTTATTAACATTTCAGTGGCTATTCGGGGTCTTTCTGGTTCCATACAAATTTTAGGATTATTTGTTCCAGCTCTCTGAAAAAAGTTGATGGTATTTTGATAGGGATTGCCTTAAATGTATAGATTGCTCTAGGTAGCATAGATATTTTAGCAATATTTGCTTTTCTAATCCATGAGCATGGAATGTTTTTTTATTTCATTTTGTCTTCCTCAGTTTCTTTCCTGAGTATTCTGTAGTTTTCTGAGTACAGATCCTTTGCCCCTTTGGTTAGGTTTATTCCTGGGTATCTTATGGTTTTAGGCAATTGTAAATGGGATCAACTCCTTTATTTCTCTTTCTTCTATTTCATTGTTGGTGTACAGAAATGCAACTGAGCTCTGGGTATTAATTTTATATCCTACCACTTTGCTGAATTCCTGTATGAGTTCTAGCAATTTTGGGGTGAAGTCTTGGGTTTTCCACAGACGGTATCATGTCATCTGTAAAGAGTGAGAGTTTGACTTCTTTGCTGATTCAAATGCCTTTTGTTTCTTTTTGTTGTCTGATTGCTGACGCTAGGACTCCTAGTACAGTTTTGAACAGCAGTGGTGATAAGGGGCATCCCTGCTGTGTTCCTGATCTTAGGAGGAAAGCTCTGTTTTTCCCCACTGAGAATGATATTCGCTGTGGGCTTTTCATAGATGGCTTTTATGATATTGAGGTATGTTCCCCTATCCCTACACTGTGAAAGTTTTAACCAAGAAAGGATGCTGTACTTAGTCAAATGCTTTTTCTGCATCTACTGAAAGGATCATAGGGTTCTTGTCCTTTTATTTATATATTGTATCACATTGATTTGCTAATGTTGAACCACCCTTGCAGCCCAGGAATAGATCCCACTTCTTAGTGACTAATCCTTTTAATGTACTGTTGTATCCTGTTAGTTAGAATTTTGGTGAGAATTTTTGCATCCATGTTCATCAGGGATATTGGTCTGTAATTCTCCTTTTTGGTAAGGTCTTTGTCTGGTTTGGGGATCAAGATAATGTTGGCCTCATAGAAAGAGTTTGGAAGTTTTTCTTTCATTTCTATTTTTTGAAGCAGCTTCAGAAGAATAAGTATTAATTCTTCTTTAAATGTTTGTTAGAATAGCCCTGGGAAGCCACTTGGCCCTGGGCTCTTATTTGTTGGGAGATTTTTGATTACAGCTTAAGTTTCCTTGCTGGTTATGGGTCTGTTCAGGTTTTCTGTTTCTTCCTGATTCAGTTTTGGTAGTTTATATGTCTCTAGGAATGCATCTGTTTCTTCCAGATTGTCCAATTTGCTGGCGTGTAGTTGCTCATAATATGTTCTTATAATTGTTTGTATTTCTTTGGTGTAGCTTGTGATCCCCCCTCTTTCGTTCATGATTTTATTTATTTGGATCCATTCTCTTTTCTTTTTGTTAAGTCTGGCCAGTGGTTTATCAATCTTATTAATTCTTTGAAAGAACCAGCTATTAGTTTCCTTGATCTATTCTACTGTTCTTTTGGTTTCTATTTCATTGATTTCTGCTCTAGTCTTTCTCAGTTTTCTTCTTTTACTGTTCTTTCTCTAGCTCCTTTAGGTGTAAGGTTAGGGTGTGTATTTGAGACCTTTCTTGTTTCTTGAGAAAAGCTTGTATACTTGTATTGTTACATACTTCCCTCCTAGAACCACCTTTGCTGCATCCAAAGGTTTTGAATAGTTGTGTTTTCATTTTCATGTGTTTCCATGACTTTTTAAAAAAATTCTTCTTAATTTCCTGGTTGACCCATTCTTTAGTAGGATGCTCTTTAGCCTCCATGTATTTGAGGTCTTTCCAAATTTCATCTTGTGGGACGCCTGGGTGGCTCAGTTGGTTGAGCAGCTGCCTTCGGCTCAGGTCATGATCTCAGCATCCTGGGATCGAGTCCCACATCGGGCTCCTTGCTCGGCGGGGAGCCTGCTTCTCCCTCTGCCTCTGCCTACCACTCTGTCTGCCTGTGCTCGCTCGCACTCTCTCTTTCTCTAACAAATAAATAAATTACAAAAAAAAAAAATTTGACAAATTTCATCTTGTGATTGAGTTCCAGTTTGAAAGCACTGTGGTCTGAAAATATGCAGTGAATGATCCCAATCTTCTGGTACCAGTTAAGACCTGATGTGACCCAGTATGTCATCTGTTCTGGAGAATGGTTCATGTGCATTTGAGAAGAATGTGTATTCTTTTGCTTTAGGACAGAATGCTCTGAATATATCTGTGAAATCCATCTGGCCCAGTGTGTCATTCAAGCCCCTTGTTTCCTTGTTGATCTTCTGCTTAGGTGATCTGTCCATTGCTGTGAGTGGGGTGTTAAAGTCCCCTACTATTTATTATTGTATTATTATCAATGTGTTTCTCTAATTTTGTTATTAATAGGCTTATATAATTGACTGCTCCCATGTTAGAGGCATAAATATTTATAATTGTTAGATCTTCCTGTTGGATAGACTCTTTAATTATGATATAGTGTCCTTCCTCATCTCTGACTACAGTCTTTGGTTTAAGATCTAATTTGTCTGCTATAAGGATTGCTACCCTACCTTTCTTTTGATATCCATTAGCATGATAAATGGCTTTCCAGCCCCTCACTCTCGCTCTGGAGGTGTTTTTGAGTCTAAAATGAATCTCTTGCTGACAGCGTATCTATGGGTCTTACTTTGTTATCCAATCCGATACCCTATGTCTTTTGATTGGGGCAATTAGCCCCAATTTGCATTCAGAGTAGCTATTGAAAGAGTTGGATTTAGTGCTATTGTATTACCTATAAAGTCACTGTTTCTGTTTATTGTCTCTGTTCCTTTCTGGTCTGTGTTACTTTTGGGCTCTCTCTTCCCTTAAAGGATCCCCTTTAACTTGCAAAGCTGGTTTAGTGATCACAAATTCTTTTAGTTTCCGTTTGTCCTGGAGGGTTTTTATCTCTCCTATTTTGAATGACATCCTTACTGGATAAACTATTCTTGACTGCATGTTTTCTCATTTAGCACCCTGAATATATCATGCCTATCCTTTCTGGCCTTCTAGGTCTCTGTGAATAGGCCTAGTGCCAGTCTAATGTTTCTATCCTTGTAGGTTATGGACTGCTTATCCTGAGCAGCTTTCAAGATTTTTTCTCTGTCTCCAAGATTTGCAAGTTTCACTATTATATGTCAAGATATTGACTATTTTTATTGATCTTGAGGGAGAGGTCCCTGTACCTCCTGAACCTCAGTTCCTGTTTTCTTCCCTAGATTAGGGAAATTCTTGGCTATAATTTGCTCCAGTATACCTTCTGTTCCCCCTCTCCTCTCACTTTCCTCTTCTTCTGGGATCCCAATTGTTCTAATATTGTTTTGCTCTTTGGTATCACTTACCTCTCAAATTCTTCCCTTGTGATCCAGTAGTTGTTTATCTCTATTTTCTGCAGCTTCTTTATTCTCCAGTAGTTGTTTATCTCTCTTTTTTCTCAGCTTCTTTATTTTCTATCATTTTGTCTTCTATGTCACTAATTTCTCTTCTGCTTCAAGCAGTTAGAGCCTCCATTTTTTATTGCATCTCATTAATAGCCTTTTAAATTTCGGCTTGATTAGATTCTAGTTCTTTTATTTTTCCAGAAAGGGATTCTGTAGTGTCTCCTGTGCTTTATTTTAAGCCCATCTAGTGTCATCCTGAGACCGTGCTGTTCCACCTAGGATTCCACCTGAGCACCTTTCAGGCCCCAATGTCTATCACTGGAGCAGAGTTATAAAAGTTCTGATTTTTGTGCTCCACTGCTCTATCACTTGCGGGTAGCCAGCTGGTAGAGGCCCCCTCTCCTCAGCATTTTATCCTCCCATATACTGTGTCAGATTCACTTCTCTGCACCTCCTACCTTACAGAAAGTGGTTGCTTTTCTATTTGTAGAGTTGCAGCTATTCTCTTAGATCCCTGGTTGAATGGTGTTCAGAATGATTTGGTGGCGATCTAGCTGAATTCCTGGGACCAGGTGAGACTAAGGTCTCCTACTCCTCCACCATCTTGGACTATCTCCTGTGCAGTATTTTTCATTTAATCCTTAACAGTAATCTGTGTGGTAGACACTACTACTTCTGTTTTATAGATAAGGAAATTAAGTATCAATTTGCTCAAGTCCCCATACCTGTGATTTTAGACCTACTCTTCTCTAACTCCAAAGTCCATAGTTTGTTTTTTGTTTTGTTTTGTTACTGTTTTGCTCTATTGCTTACTGCTTATTTAATTTTGGTGGGGTCTCATGGTGATACACTGTTTGCTGCTTTGTGTTTTGACCATCCTGTGTCTACCCAAAAAAAAAGAAAAAATTTTTTTTTTTTTGCTCCACACTGGTAAATAATGTTTCCAACTCGTTGTAACCCTTTCTAAGCATTAACTTTAATAGAGGTATAATAATCCATTAAGTGAGACATAGCATTTGTTTACCTTACCCTTCCCCTCTTGTCATAACTGAAAAGAATTTGTGAAGTTAGTTACAATTTCTTACTTAAATTACTTTTTTTAAAGATTTTTTAAAAAGATTTTATTTATTTACTTTAGAGAGAAAGAGTGAGAGAGAGAGCTTGAGAGGGGAAAGGGTCAGAGGGAGAAGCAGACTCCCCACTGAGCAGGAAGCCTGATGTGGGACTCGATTCTGGGACTCCAGGATCACGACCTGAGCTGAAGGCAGTTGCTCAACCAACTGAGCCCACCCAGGTGCCCTTTAATTACTTTTTTATTTATTTATTTTTTAAAGATTTTTCATTTTTGGGTAATCTCAACACCCAGCATGGAGCTCAAACTTACAACCCCGAGATCAAGAGTCACATGCTGTACTGTCTGAGCCAGCCAGGCACCCCAGTTTCTTCCTTTTTTTTTAAAGTGGGCTCCATGCCTAGCTTGAACTCACAACCCTGAAATTAACACCTGAGCTGAGATCAAGAGTCAGAATCTTAACTGACTGATACAGTCAGGTGCCCCAATTTCTTACTGTTTTAAATGTTGTTATGATGAACATCTTTTTCCAAAGATTACATTTTTGTTTAGTTTTAGGATTATTTCCTTAGAGACTCAGAAATGGGAAGACTAAGTCAAAAAGGTCAGAAAATGTTAAAGCTGTTGCTACATTGCTTTCTGAAAGAGTAAGGTTTTACAGTCTTACCAGCTATATATCTTTCACCAGTACTTTCACTCATTTTACTTTAATAAATATATATTGAACTTTTATTTTGAGCCAGCCCTGAGAGACATCATGGCATACAAGTTGAAGACATCTTTGCCCTCATAGAGCTCATAGTGTAGTGGAGAAGACACTCAACTATAATATATTCTGTTGCCTCCTATGAAAAGGACAGATACAGTTTGTTGTAGAAGCACATAGGAGAGATAACTAAAATTGCCCTTTTAAAAGATATGTGCTAATTTAGACCAAATATATCTTAACCTATTCTTAATTAATTAATTTATTTCTTAGTTTGTTCTTAATTTATATTTTATTGATTATTAATGAGTTCTACAGACTATTATGATTAAAAATGAAACTGGGACACCTGGGTGGCACAGTTGGGTGAGTGTCTGACTCTTGGTTTTGGCTCAGGTTGTGATCTCAGGGGCATGAGATCGAGCTCTCCATTGGGCACGTTTCGGTGTGGAGTCTTCTTGAGACTCTCTCCCTCTGCCCCCCAATCAATCAATCAGTCAATCAACAAACAAACCTTAGAACCTTAGAAAACAAAGGTTTTAAAATGAAACTTACACTGAAACTGTTTCTAACACATAGAAGTCAGATTTTGTCTGTCGTTAGTCTTAGACTGAGAGAATACTCCAAACATAAGACCATCTAAAGTCTGCCTGTTTAATTTACATTGTTTCACAGTTTGTCTTAAACTTATTTTTTTAGTATAATCTGTCATTCTCTACCCAGTTTCCAGCTTACTCAGCATTGTATATGCAAGGTTCCTTGCTTTACTTTTATGTGGAATACTTTTTCACCTTTCTGCCTGCCAGATCCTCTTATCTATCCTTCAAAGCTGAACTCAGATGACACCTCCTTTGTCAAGGTTTCCTGGACCCCTCATCAGAATATTGATGTTTTTAGTCAGAATACCTTGTTCCCAATAGATTATAGCATGTTCTTGTGATAGTCTTTCCAGCAACATCGGGAATTTTATATATCTCTGAATCCTCTTCTCTTTTCTTTCTTTCTTTTTTTTTTAAAAAGATTTTATTTATTTGACAGAGATCACAAGTAAACAGAGGCAGGCGGGGTCGGGGGAGGTTGGAAAGCAGGCTCCCTGCTGAGCAGAAAACCCGATGTGGGGCTCAATCCCAGGACCCTGGGATCATGACCTGAGCTGAAGGCAGAGGCTTTTACCCACTGAGCCACCCCGGCACCCCTGAATCCTCTTTTCTTCTACCACATTTGGTAGGCCTCCCATGAGTCATTAGTGAATGAAATCCCACTATTTGGGTCATCACTGAAGCTTACAGTGAATGCTTTATTTTTAGCACCTCTGTAGTATTTATTGTCCGTATTTATGGTCTTATTATCTTTTAACACATATGAGTATATAACTGGTATGCTTAAAGTTCATAAGACAGTTATTTAGAATTTAAGGTACATTGTGTTTTAGAAATAGTGTTTTAAATTAGTTTAGTATTCTAAGAAAGTACTGTGTAATTCTTACAATCTGCACCATTCTCCCTAGTTCTCTATACCACCTATTCTTTGTCATTATACCTATGTGAAAACTTATTTCATGTTCCAGTTCTGGACTTCAGGAGCAGGTCCTACCACCAGATGAGTAGCTGAAACAAGGGAAGGAGGATTTCCTTTCTTTTCTTTTCTTTTTTTTTTTTTTTTATTTTAAGATTTTATTTATTTGAGAGAGTGAGCATACATGAGCGGGGTGGGGGGGGGCAAGGAGGAGGGAGAAGCAGACTCCCCGCTGAGCGGGGAGCCCAGTGCTGGGCTTATTCCAGGACCCTGGGATCACGACCTGATCACAACTGAGCCACCCAGGTGCCCCAGAGATTTCCTTTCTGCTTTCCTGTTCCAGAATACTGCAAAGATTAGACAGCAGAGCAATGAAAGAAGGTCCTAGACAACCCTAGAAATTGTGGGGAAGATGGAGATTGTGGTTTTGGTGTCTGGCAACAGCCTTTATAGGCAGATTGCCAATTCTTTCAAATTTGTAACAGATCTTAAGCCGTCTCTTAGTTGCTTCCTTCCTTTCTACTTATTAGTTGAAAATTCCATGTAGGATAAGTAGGAGGTGACTAATTGGGATTCAAACAGGACAATAAAGTCAAGGTTAGTTTTCATCTTGAAGAAAGTTGGAATGATTTTTGAGCTTCCCTTAACTGTCAGCCTGTGACTCTTATATACAAACATAAATGGATTCTCATCATCCTTTTGTGACTGCCTATATAATGAGATTCTACCATAGTATATTTGTGCTCAAGGCTGTAAGGATTTGATTCGTGGAATTGGCCTCCTTTTGCTTCTCATCTTTAATTACCCTGGTGTTTATATGCACTGGTTCTGAGGATTATTGATTTGTTTTCTTTTCAAAGTAATGTTGTTTCCCCTAACCCCAAATTGAAATTAGCGAGCTGTGTTGCACAATGAAACTTAAAGAAACTTCTAAACTGATATTGACTGATTTACAGATTTATATAGATTCTTTAGCTATTCTATCAAAGAAAATCTAATTCAAATTAGACCTTCTTTTTCTAAATAACATTTTGAACTAGAAGTTTTTGTCTATTCAAATTATTTACATTAATATTATCTCTAGAGCTATTATACCTATATATATTTTTTAATGGGTACAGGTCTCCTGATTCAGTATGCCGGTTGCTTATAATTTTGAAGAAATAGGCAAAAAAAGTAGAAAAAGATTTTATAGTCAGAAGATAATGCCACTATGAATATTTCATAAAAGAATAATGTCTAGGGGCAGCTGGGTGACTCAGTCAGTTAAGTGTCTGCCTTCGGCTCAGGTCATGATCCCAGAGTCCTGGGATCGAGCCCCAAGTTGGGCTCCCCTGCTTCTCCCTCTCCCTCTGCTGCCCCCGCTGCTTATGCTCTCTCGCTTGCTTTGAAATAAACAAAATCTTAAAAAAAAAAAAAAAAGAAGAAGAAGAATGTCTAGATAAATTGGTATCACTTCCATCGTATTAAGACAGTCTCCAAAGCAGAAAGTACCAAGAAGCTTAAGGAAAAATTACAAGATGGTTTTAAAAACCAACATTATTGAGCATATAGTTCCATTTTCGGGTGATGCATCACTGGTTTCAGGAATATTAATGGTTGGAAATAGCTTCTTCAGAATTTCAGATGCTTCTCAGAATGAAAATACCTGGTCATTATTGGGGTTTTAGAAAGTTGGTCATATAGACAGGGGCTGGCATATATAAAACAGCTTCATTGGCTGATAGGGAAGTCATATCATAGTTTTTGACCGGAATATAATGTTTACCACAACAAATGGTACACAAAAGATTCTAACTTTTAGGGAACCGAAAAACTGATAGCAAAATACAAGTTGCTGAATATAGTGTAGTGAAATAGTGGTTGTAGAGCCCCAGAGAATAAGACGGACCTGGGCCTAGCTCTTCAGTTCCTAGCTGTTCAGTTAGGAAAAGCAGTTAAAAATCTCTATTCCTTAGTTTTTTCAACTGTAAAATCAAGATAATGGTACCTATTTTTTGTATTCATGTAATAAATATTTAATGAGTGCCTATTATGTACCAGATACTGTTTATAGCCACCAAGGGTATTGATTGGGGCAGGGGTGAGGGTGTTAAAAATCCCTGCCCTCGGGGCGCCTGGGTGGCTCAGTGGGTTAAAGCCGCTGCCTTCGGCTCAGGTCCTGATCCCAGGGTCCTGGGATCGAGTCCCACATCGGGCTCTCTGCTCTGCAAGGAGCCTGCTTCCTCCTCTCTCTCTGCCTGCCTCTCTGCCTACTTGTGATCTCCGTCTGTCAAATAAATAAATAAAATCTTTAAAAAAAAAAAAAATCTCTGCCCTCATGGGGTTTCATGAACGAGTTAGATGATGAATAAGAAATGTGAGTTAAGGGGCGCCTGGGTGGCTCAGTGGGTTAAGCCTCTGCCGTCAGCTCAGGTTATGATCTCAGGGTCCTTGGATCGAGCTCTCTGCTCAGCGGGGAGCCTGCTTCTCCCTCTCTCTCTGCCTGCCTCTCTGTCTACTTGTGATCTCTCTGTCTGTGAAATAAATAAATAAAATCTTCAAAAAAAAAAAAGAAATTTGAGTTAAATATATGGACTGCCAGTAAATGATACAAATGTGAAGTGTTGGAGAGTGGAGAATGAGGTCAGAATATTTGAAAGGGAAGACATCTCTGAGAAAGGTTTCTGTGAGGATTAAATGAGATACTGAATGTTTAGCAGAGTGCTTGACATATAATAAGGCATCAATAAAAATGAGCAGCTCTTATTGTATTTATGGTATTAAAGAAAAAGGCAAGTAGATTGGTTAATATTACTGAGATAACACCAATCCAAAGTGAGTTGAAGATTATATCTAATGAAAGAAAATTAGTGTATATAGAGATATACACACACTAGTCCATATCCAGAGGCTGGTTGATATTTTTTATTCAAATGGAATCTCTTCGGGATGCCTGGGCGGCTTAGCTGTTAAGCATCTGCCTTCGGCTCCGGTCATGATCCCAAGGTCCTGGGATCGAACCCCACATCAGGCTCCCTGCTCAGCGGGGAGTCTGCTTCTCCCTTTCCCACTCCCCCTGCTTGTATTCCTGCTCTCACTATCTCTCTCTGTCAAATAAAAAAATAAAATCTTTTAAAAAGAAAAAAAACAAACAAATGGAATCTCTTCAACCGTGAACAATTTAATATTCTGAGCTACTCACAAGGCTTGCAAATGGTACGTCATCAGATGTTTTTTCTGTTTGATTTTATTTTTGTTTTATTTTACCAAAATTAAATGACTTTTCATTTTGGGGTGTTGTATTTCTTAAAACCATGATGTATGTATAAATTTGGAAAAACTAGTTTGTATTCCACTTTCAGTCTTTGAGTCAGGGATTATCTTCTAGTTTATCATGTTTATCTCTTAAATGTATCTAGATCATTAAGACTTAAATGTTCGAGCACTCAGCTAAAAAAGCACCACAAAGTCTAAAGCTGAAGACCTTTTGTTACTTTCATAGAGTGGAATATATTTAGAATAACACAATTTTGGTACTCAAAATAAGATAAATGATGGCCTACTCCTTTGTGTCTTTCAGTGTGTTAGCATGCATCAGCCCTGAAGCAGTGATTTCTGGATTAAACTACATGTCATTTGCAAATGTTGGCATGAGTGGCTTAAGCCCCAGCGGTGTGGATTTGAGCATGGAGGCAAATGCTATAGCTCTGAAGTACTTAAATGAAAATCAGCTCTCACAACTGTCTCTCACTCGATCAAACCAAAATAACTGTGATTCATCTTTTAGCCTTCTACATATTAATACAGACAGAAGCACGGTGGGGCTTAGTTTAATTTCACCAAACAACATGTCATTTGCAACCAAAAAATATATGAAGAGATATGGACTCATACAAAGCAGTGACAACAGCGAAGATGAAGAAGAGCCTCCAAACAGTACTGAGAACAAGAGTGAACATTTATTGACTCAGAACCTTACATCCACACCTGAACAACTTGACTGTCGGAAAGAGCCTTCTAGGAATGACTGTGAAGTCATTAATCGTTATGACTATGAATCCGGGAGCACCCACACAGACACGCCAGTATTGAGAAATATTACAAATGATGTTATTCAGCCAAAAGCAACGCAACAATTGGATGAAAACCCAGCTTTCTTACTAAAAAACCATAAACCAAGTTCTGCAATGAACCTCCGAGCAGGAAAAGCAGAGTTTACCCAACATCCTGAGAAAGAAAATGAAAGGGACACCCCAATTCTTCCCAAAGGTTTGAAACCTGAAACTTTAAAGCAGATGAGTAGTATGAATTCAGTAGGCACCTTCTTAGATGTAAAGCGGCTCAGACAGTTGCCAAAATTATTTTAAACCTTAAACTTGCCACCCTTCTGTTACGAGGATGGGGGTGTCTCTTGAAGAGGCTTAGGGAAGCCGGAGCCTTTGATAGTTTGGGGGATACCCTAAGCATTCTAGGGGCCAATCTGTTTCTTGGTAGCAGCTGACTGCAAAGAGCTGAACAGGTGACCGGATGGTCAGTGAGACGGTGCGCATGTCGAGGAAGAGAAGTGCTCTGTTCATGGAGAGCCGTTCAGCATCCCTGCAGCCGTTGTTAAAACAAATCCTGAGATCACTTATTTCAACAGATATAGGTAAACCGGTACTATCCAACTCTGAATCTGAACTGCTGTTTTATACTGTAAATTGTGAGAAGTAACTCCATTTTCCTAGTGTGTTGCATCTCTGCATCTACCCAGTTTCACCTGAAATAACGTAAAATAAACTTATCATGACCCTGGGTAAATTAGCTAAATCAGCCCTTATTGAATTTAAGGGGAAGGTTTTATTTTTAAAAATAACTTTAAGATCTTTTATACAATGAGTATATATGTTCTCTTAACTAAGATCATATTTGTTAAATTCTGTGGAGGTAAATCTTTTACAGTCTGGTGGTTTGATGTTAATGTAACATTTTCAGCTTATAGCACTAGCTATCACAAAATAAGAAAATTATTGAGCATGAGTTGTTTTATAAACTTTGAGTATTTCAGGTGTTTTCATATTTTTTAATAGAACTTAATAAAAATGTGTAGATTTACTCTTTTCCTCTATAGCATATCCTTCTCCCCTTGTTATTAAAAAACTTATTTGACTCCCCAAAACTTACAAAAATAATAACACAGTTCAGGTATACCCTTTACCCAATGACCCCCAATTATGGTATCTTACATAACTGTAGCAAATGATCAAAACCAAGAAACTGACATTGGGTGTGATATTAGTAATTAAAGCACAGGCCTTGCAGGTTTCACAGGTTTCTACATGCACTCATTTATTTACTTTTTGGTGTATAAGTCTGTGAAATTTTGTCACTTATTACAGATTTTTTACCCTCCACCGCAATCAGCATACAGAACTGTTCCATCACCACAAAGAAACTCCCTAGTGCTGCGCCTTTAAAATACAATCCACCCCCCAGCCCTAATCCCTGACAACCAATGGTCTATCTCCATCACTAGAATGTTGTCATTTTGAGGACATCAATATAAATGGCAGCACAGTGTACAACTTTTTGAAATTGGTTTTTACTAAGCATGAGGTCCTTGAGATCCATCCAAGATGTTAGTGTTGCTTCCTTTTTTCTCCCACCTTCTTAAAAATTAAGTTTTAAATTTTTATTTCTAAATATAAATGGAAAAAGTCCTCATTCACTTGAGAGTTAAAGCTCTTCTGCTGAAGTTAACTTAAGCTGTGGTTGCCTTGTATCCAACTTTGACATGTAAGCTGGAAAGAAGGAGACTTTGGATTTCTAAATACTTTCCAACTCATCTGGGCCTTCTGAGCTAATAATCTGATAGAACAGCTCATAGTTTGTAAGCCAAAGTGTAGTGACCTGGCGGCTCTCTGCTGGTCCCCGCTGGAGCCCTGACCAGTTGCTGCCTGTTGCCCTGCAATGTTGCTCTTTCCAGTGAAAAGTAAGACATGGAAATAGCAAGGACAAGAAGTCTGTGTCTTCCCTGTGTTTCCTTAGGTAGGCATCATTTGGCACTTTAGTTATTTTATTAAATAGCATAAAAACCCACTTAAAGGCTTCACTAGAGTCAACTTTTAAGAAATGGAATTGTCAATGCCACTTCGCATGTGCTGTACTTAACGCTAGCCCCCAATACCTCACCCAAGATGCCAGTGTGGGCACAATTTATATTGCACATGATTTAAAAACCTGAGAGAATTCTAGTGAATTAACTGACAGCCTCATTATCTCTACCATTATCACTGGGAACCCTGTCATTTTCACAGCAAATAAGAAGCTCTCTGTCTGAACAATAAAAACTGAACCTGAGGCTTTTTAGGCAAAATCTAATTCCATCCCTTCTGTTAACCACATCTGATTTAAGGTCTATGATAAGACACTTAAGCAGTTTTGGAGACTGAATTTAGACTGCAGACGAATTCAACGAAACGTGTCTCTTTCTACTACATGCATGTCTAGAGAAGAGATGACCATCACTGAAGCCTCCTTTGGAAAGTTTTCTAAGAATGTTTTACTCTGGGAGCACCTGGGTGGTTCAGTCGGTTGAGCATCAGACTCTTGATTTCAGCTCGGGTCGTGATCTTAGGCTCGTGAAGTCAAGCCCTGTGTGGGGCCTCGTGCTGGGCGTGGAGTCTGCTTGAGGTTCTCTCTCCTCCCTCTGCCTCCCCGCCACTGCCCACATGCCCTCACGCTCACACTTTCTCTCTCTCTCTCTCTCTCGCTCAAAAAAAAAAGGTTTACTGTGTGAAGTTATTTGGTAAATTCGTTGCTATGGTAGCTTTCAGGCATCTTTGAGCAAAGCGTGAGTACTGGAAAAATTGGATTAAAAGACTGAATATGATTGCCTCTCAAGTGATATCTGTCTGAATATTTTTCTTTCATTCAGTCCCGTAGCATACCATTTATAGATACATGGGTCCTATTTCAAATGGAATAAGGAAATGATGGAGCTTCCATTCCTCAGGTTCTGGAAAACAAACCCACTCATCTAGGTCCTGGCCAGCTGGCCTCTCTGCTTTCACCAAACATCCCCTCTCTGAACCTCTGAACCCTTTGCTGCCTCATAACTCTATACTCACTTGTCCTCTGCCTTACCCTTCCTGTGCTAACCTGCACAGAAGTAGATGCAGACATATTAGACATAAACCTTGCCTTTTGCCAGCTGTGAAGACTAAGGAAAAGAGATACACCCCGGAAAGAGTCATACCACAGTATGAGATGAAACATTGAAAGGAGTGATGGAGACTGGAAGGATCACAGAAGCATAATCATGACAGCTTCCATCTTTTTAGGCCTCCTGTGTTCACTGGGTGCTGTGCAGAGTACTCCACATGCATTAATCAATTCATTTAAGCATCCTTGCTGACCCCAGCTAATGACTGTCATTCTCACAGTTAAGGGAATAGCCTGAGGAAGATAACTGACCTAAGTAAGTTGCTAGCAGAGATGCAAGCTCAAGTACAATCCCAGAGCCCAAGCTCTTACTAAGCCACTGAGAAATACAACTTCTCTGAGGCCTGAGGAATTCCGGAAGAGCTTCCTACAAGAAACATGTTGAGCTGAATGAATGATTCCAAATACTGCAGTCAATGCTGTTTTGAGTATGTGCTGTCCTCCAAGCTGCCCTGCCTCATTTGGCCCCAAGAAGGAGTCCTCTGGCCCTTAAGCCAAGACCAAAAATTACTATTCTCTACTCAACAGTCCTGATGTAGACAACCCCAGCTCTGTCAATGTTAAAGAGTTCACGTCAATGATTTTACATCATGGTAGTCGACTGAGTCTACTCTATGAGCTCCAGAAAATTAGAGAAACAAAAGAATTTTCTGTGCTTTTATTTTCTAGATGTTATGAGGCCAGGACCTTTCCTACTTCCCTAGATTAACTGAGAGGGCTTTGTGCCTGTAAAATAAATTTAATGGTAGTGTCTTAGGTTTGTAGACTGCTTTGGATTTTTCAAAGTGCTTTCTGACATACTTCCTCATACAATCCTCACATCCAAAACCAGACTGAATCATGGATGGAAGGCATCATTAGCCCCTTTTTACATATAATGAGAAAGACACAGATGATGTACAACTGGGTCGAGGTCATACATTTATAGTTAACCAGAACATCAGCCTTGTGTTCTTCCATAGCATCCAGTCCAGCAACAGCTTCTTCCTCCATTCTTCCTCTCCCCACCAGCACCTGTTTTACTCCTAATCATGCAACAGGTGTCCAGCGTTGATTCTGCTGGGCACTCAACTAGATGCTGAGCACAAGATGATTAACAGGACGAACTTGCCCGTGTAGGATCTCAGTCTAACTGGGGAGAGACCTGCAAATATTAGCAATACAGGGAGGTCAGCGCTCATTAAAAAAAAAAACTCTATAATGTGTGAGGGTGTATGAAGAGGAGCTGGGAAGTGGGGTAATTCTGAGAATGTTCTAGATTTTTCTAGAATCTCGTAGGAAGAATAGGGAGGAGAAGGGGAAGAAATATTATTTCTGATAGAAAGAACAGCTTGTTGGGAAGCATGGAGATATGATGAGGCACAGTATTGGAGGAAGGAATTGGGGTCAGGAAACCAAAGGGAGAAAACATGCAAGTAGGAAGAATACTTCACTGAGTCAGCAACAGTTGGGTTTCTCTTGTTGCTCTGCCCTAAATTCTATGACTTTGGGCAAGTCACCTCTTATCACTAGGCTTCTGTTTCCCAATTTTTGAGGTGAAGGGTTAGCCTATCTGTCTGGCATTCTGTGATTATGAAACAATGATGCAGAAATACAAGGTGTGAGGAGTGGTTTGCAAGTCCAGAGGAGGGAGAGGCTTCTGCAAGAGACAGCATTGGAGTTAGGCCTTGAAGGATTTTGAAGGATTTCCACAGTCACAGTTAAGGAAAAGGAAATTTCCCTACTTTTTATAATGCTTAATATATTTCACAATTTAAAATGAAAAAGAAAATTCAGTTTTCTCCACCAAAATGTTGAGTGATACCTGTTGTAAGGGGTATCAACATGTCTTTCTCCAGCTCTGAATTATGTAGTCCCTGTATTTAAGGAGTTCAAAGTCCAGCGTGGAAGGAAACCTCAAACCCACAAAAAGGGGCTTTACGGTTTGGAAGCATGGGTGAAATTCCCTATCTCCTCCTCTCCACCCGCCAAACCGGAACTGTCTGGGTCACAAAGAACATCCTCAGAGGAAATCCTGTTTTCCACTTCCTGGTCAGAGGCTGAACTCCAGGAAAAGGATGGATTTAGGGAGAGCTCTATGTCCTGCCTCTTGATGGGCGGTCTGAGGCTAGGAGGATGAGAGGGACTAATTAAAAAAACAATGGAAAAGATGATGTCAGGTATCCGAGTGTGTCAGAGCTGCAGGGCCCTCAGAAATCACTTGGTGCTCATTGTACAAAAGAGGACATTGGGGTCCTGAGAAGGGACTTGCTCAAGTTCACACACTTAGTAAGCACAGAGCTGGGACAGAAATTTAGGACTCTGGATCATACTACCATATGCCATGGTATCTGAATCAGTAAGTTAGGTATCAAGCAACAACCTAGGCCCTTCCTATTTTCCTTTATATCAAAAAGGGGGGAAAAAGGCAGTGTCTGTGCACACACACACACACGCACTTCCCAGCCTGCTTGGTTTGCTCACATTGGCTTCCTTCACCCAAACCCTCCATGGGTTCAAAGCCCCGTGTATATCCTTCAAAACACAGCCTAAAGTCTGCCCTGCCCCACATGCCCTCCCCATCCTACAGGAAACCTTACCAAAATCCTGTTGTGGAACTGAAATTTTACTCCTTTGACATTACATAATCAATTCTCTCTCTGATCCTCTCTTTGTCCTCTTACAGATCTATTACAACCAACTAGTATGTTGGCTATGTGTCCCCATGGCTGGGAGCTCCTCAAGGTCAGGGACCACATATGATCCCCTTGTCCAGTGAAGAGTCACAGGGACAGGGTCTACTGACCATCCCTGCTATATCTGGGGCCTTGTAGTAGACCCCGGGGAGCATAACCAAGGACGCAAAGACCCTGTTAGACCCTGCTGTTGTACAAATGCATTTTTGCGTGCCTAGACACACACGTGCAAATCCTATTCATATCTATCCAAGTCCTACTCAGAACCTCATTTAGACCTCACAATAATCCTGCGAAGTGACAGGAACAAACATGCAGTTTCACCTGCAGACACACATCGTCCTCAGTGAAGTAACAACAGTTTACTGAACGTACCTGCTCTGTTCTAAGCCCTTTACGTTTGTTAACTGAGTCCTCAGGACAAATGTTAAGAGGCAGATACTTTTACTATTCCTTATGTTATGGGCTAGATATTAGGAACAGAGAGGTTAAGTAACTTTCCCCCAAGGTCACACAGTCAACAGGAAGAACAAGGATTCAAATCTGGGCAGTCTGGCTCCAGAGCCATTGCTCTTAACCCGAGCATTCATTGTGTCAGGATTCTCCCTGAGAGGAAGTGGAGACTCGGTGGTAAAGTGATGTGCGCAAGGTCACACAGGTGAAGTCAGGATTTGAACTCAGGCCTGTCTAGCTTCAGAGCCCATGTTATCCTTTCCTTCCTCTTTTTCTCCTCCTCCTCATCCCTTGGCGACAGCAGGCACTTGAAGGAAGCACGTCTTTCAGTTCCCTAAAGCCCACGTTCCTACCTTGATAAGATGATGCAAGGTCATAGATGCTTCTTGGAAGGGAAGCAGGTACATGGACCACAGCTGAGTCACTCCTGATGAGGGGCTTGCTCCAAACCCCCAGAATCACCCTGAAGAGGCCTGTGCTGTGACTCTCAAAGCCCCCTCCCCACCTGCGCTCCCTCCCCACTGAGCACAGAGAGTACACGCAGAGACCAGAGACCAGGTGTTCAGGAGCCCCATCCCCATGAAGGCCCGCATTTCCTGGGCTTCCCCAGGAAGGGGCTGTGACTCACAGCTTGCGTCCTTATAGAGTCATTTCTCTCTCCTAGTAAGGACCATACAGGACACATTTGCACATTCTCTGTGGCTGGTTTCTAGGGCCAGGAGGGCTGGCCAGCTGGGCTTCCTCTAAGTTCATGACCCAGGTTCCTGCTGGGTGGTATCCCTCTCCCTCGATTTCTTTCTCCAGTTGTGCTACTCTTCATCCTTCAACATACAGTTGCAGGCTGTTACTCTGTCTCTATGATATATTGGGGGCATAGACAAATCAGACCTGGTCCCTGTCTCCAAGTGGCTCACTGGGGTACAGAATCCCCCTGCTATAGGTGTTTGGCACTGTGTTGGAGGGATGTTTAAGGGACATGGGAGAAAAAGCTAGAGGCAGGAACTTCTGCTCTCCAGGAAGTCCCAGGGCAGCCAAAGTCCTTGGCTCCCTCGGTCTGCCTAAGGAGATCTCCTTGGTGTTCACCTTGTCCCTCTCCCCCTGCCACCCAGTGCCGCAGGACCCCAGTGTACAGTCCTGGGGAAACAAGACCATGATGGGACTGACCCGAGAAAACCAAAATACCCAGCCTTGTGCTGCCAAAGGCCTGAGATCATGGATATGATTCCAATTGGCTCTTTTCCATTCTCCCGAACCTCATAGACATAAGCCTCAACTCCTCGCAGGTAGCCCAGGTGGACTCTAGGTCCTCTCATATCCCTGGCAGCCCCCACAGGGCCCAAAATTACTGTTCAAAAGTGTTTGTTTAAAATGAACAAATAAGAAGGAGCCATGCCCACTATACAGATGAGGAAACTGAGTTCCAGAGAGGGTGGAGAGCTGCTCTCCCACCACAGCTTTTAGTAATCGAATGAGAAGAAAGCCAGATTTCTTAACCTAGCGCAGAGCATGCTATCCAAGAAAGGGAATAGGTGTCCGGGCACTTACAATGTTGTCTGGCACAAACTAGACACTTTGCAAGTGTGGAATAAAGGAATGAATGAAGCTGGGCAGGCATGCATTTTGGATAGCCCTGGCCCGCTGTTCTTGCCTTGTAGACCAAAAAACCCCTTCGTATAACTTGAGGGACAATCATACTGAGCTTCTCACTGTCCCCATAAGTACCCTTTCCCTTCCCACACTGGGCCTTTGCACCTACTAATGCACTTACCCTCATCTGACCGGGCTACTCACAGTCCAAGATAGATGACACCAGTTTTGCAGAGTCTAGCCTGACCATTCCCAGTGAGAGCACCCAACAAGCATGTGCAGACAGACAAGATAGACAGACACACACACACACACACACACACACACACACACACACACACACACACACAGTCTCTCCTGGGTTCCCAAAGCATCTTGCATACCCCTCTCTGGAAGAGCATGTGTGAAGCTGCACTGTGATCATTGCTTCTGTGTCTTTCTCTCCCGTCTTAGTATCTATAGGTCTGAACCCAGGGCCTGTTGTGGAGTAGAGGCTCACAACAAAAATTGTAGCTTCTATTTATTAAATTGTGCTCAGCTCTGTGCTAAGCTCTTTATATATGTCTCATAGTGTTTCCAACAACCTTGTGAATAGTGTGTTATTTTTACCGCCACTTTGTTTTAATTTAATTTAATTTAATTTATTTTTTAGAGAGAGCACAAGCCAGGAGAGGAGCAGAGGCAGAGGCAGAGAGAGAAGCAGGCCCCCCCAGCTGAGCAGGGAGCCCAACTTGGGACTCAATCCTGGAACCCTGAGATCATGATCTGAGCTGAAGGGAGACGTTTAACTGACTGAGCCTCCTAGGTGCCCCCTTACCCCCATTTTAGAGATGAGGAAACAGAGATAGGGAAAAGTGCAGTGACTTTCTTAGGGCCACCAGCGACTAAGTAGTTGAGGAGGAACTTGAGCCCCGTGCGGTTGACCTTCAATCACGTATTCTTATCCAAGCCATTAGGCTCAGTCCTGTGAGTAAGTTCCAGGCTGGACACACACAACGCAGGCCACACAGGGCCATGCAGGTGACAGGGCCTCCTGCCACAGCTTTTCCTGGGAACTCAGAGCTGTGTGAGAGAGCCTGGTAGGCCTGTGTGTCTCCTTAATGGTATCTTTTAAAAAACACTCCCCTTCCCTTCACATCCTTTTCGTCACTCCCGTGCCGCTGCCCCAGTTTGCTGGCAGACCGGCTGTGACTCTACGGGTCTGATTTGCTAGGGTGGGATGGGGAAGCAGGTTCCTCATGGGGGCACTGGAGTTGTCACTGAGAGCCTGAGTGGAGACCCAGAAAGAGGAAGGAGGCGAAGATGAGAGCCAGATTAAAGGCAGAGACAGAAAGAAGAGCAGACCCAAAGAGTGAGAGTTTGAGATAGAGACAGCAGAGTGAAAGAGATGATAAGAGATAAAAGGGAGGGAGTTCTCGTGGTCCCCTCGCCCCATCCCTATTAGAGATGGGGAAACTGAGGGTCAAAGGAAGTGACCTTACTTCCTGGCAGATGTGTCTGTCACTTTTGCAAACACCATCAATTCAGTTCCTCTCCTGTCCTCAGATATCTACCCTGCTCGGGGGTCTGGCCCTAAGCAACAAGTGTCAGGCAGTCAGGCTGTCCCGGAGGGCTCTGGGGCACACTAACGAGGACAGCAAGAGGGAGTGTCAGCACAGGTTGGATCAGGGATGGCATCCTGGACAGGATAAGACTTAAGCCAGACCACAAAAAATGTTTGTAATCACCTTTACGGAGGCATGATTTATATACAATGAAATGCACCCATTTGAAGTGTACAGATTTTTTACTTTTGACACACATAGGCTCGTAAAAGCAGCACCATGAAAGAAGGTATAGAATATTTTCATTCCTCAGAGAGCTCCCCTCTGCCTCTTTGCTGTCATCTCTCCTGTCACCCCTGATCTGAACTCTGTCCTTACAGATTAGCTTTGCCTTTCCTTGAGTTCTCTATAAATGGAATCGGACACAAGTATACTCTTTGGGCCCGTCCTCTTGCACTGAGCATAATGTTTTGGGGACGATTTCATATTCTTGCGTGTATCAGTAGTTTGGTTTCTTTAACTGCTGAGTTGTGCTCTATTGCATGAATGCATCACACTTTATCCATTCACCTATTGATGGGCATTTGGAATGTTTCTGGTTTTTAGCTGTTACAACACTAAGGCGTCTGTGAGAATTGGGTCCTAGAGTTCTTGGGGATATATACTTTTCAATTGTCCCAAGTAAGTATATGTCTATAAACTGTATATTTATAAGGAACTGCCAAAGAGTTCTTCAAAATGGGTGAGTCATTTTTGCACATTTCCCTTCAACATATGAGAACTCCGGTTGCTCTGCCTCTTTGCCGTTCCTTGCTATTATCAGTCTTTTATTTTTAAAAAATATTTTATTTATTTTGAGAGAGAGCACATGAGGGAGAGCAGTGGGGTGGGGCAGAGGGACAGAGAGAATCCCAAGCAGACTCCATGTTGAGCGTGGGGCCCATCATGGGGCTCGATCTCACGACCCTGAGATCACGACCTGAGCAGAGATCAAGAGTCAGACACGTAAACGACTGAGCCACCCGGGCAGCGCTATTGTCAGTCTTTTAAATTTTAAATTGCCTTTTAAATTGTTTTAGCTATTTGTTTTTAATATTTAGGGTCACAAAGGATTTAAAGTGGGTCATAATCACAGTGCTATCCGCTGTCCTCGATTATGAAGTAGTTCTCTCAGTGTAGCAAATACATCATTATAGCTAGCAGGAATGACGAGGACATCGGGTCCAAGCCAACATGGGTGCCAACCAGCTGAGTGACCTTGGGTGAGCTGCTCCTGCTTCCTCATCTCTAAAGCTGGGGTCACACTAGCAGCCTGGCAGGGCTATGGGAGAGGACATGGCAGAGGGGAGGCAGAAGCAGGGAGTGGTACAGGCAAACATAGCAGGTGCTCAGGACATAGAGCCCCTTCCAGCGGCCCAAGGGGCCCGCCCACAGTTATGTACGCATACCCTAAGTCCTGGGCCTGGGTCAGTGACCACCAGCCACTATTTGCTAGTGAGGGGGGGGGGGGGGGGGCCAGGGCACGGCACACATGCTCTGTCCTTATCCGATGGCTCTAGGAGCAAACCCGTGAATGGCAGAGCTGTCTGGGCAACTCTGCTTGTGAGGACAGAGTTAAGACACTAACCATTGCCTCTGGGGAGCACCCCTTCTCTTCTGAATGCTCCTGTAAGGGCTGTGGGTCAGGGAGAAGGATATGGCTTCAAAGCATTAGGAAGCACAGTGTTTTCAAGGGTCTTCTGGTGGCCCTTCCTGCAGACGACAGCAGCAAACCAGAGCAGCGGTTCTCAAAGTTGGGGTAACTTGCGAATTACCTGGATGGCCTGTTGAAATGCAGACTTCCGGGCCCAGAGTCTCCCATGTATCAGACCTGGGGCGGGGCCTGGGAATTTGCATTTCTGGCAAGTTCCCAGGTGATGCTGACGGTCTACTTTGAGAAATGTGGAATTAGAGGGATGCCCTTTATGTCCCTGGGAGCTGTGGCAGCTGTGCTGGGGTTTGGTAGCACAGAGAGGCCTCTCCCCACCTTTCAGCTTAGAATTCCGTCTCAGGCCTGCTTGCGGGCAGGGCGAGGTGTCTCTCAGAGCAAGGAACAGAGGGAGACCTCAGGGAACTGGGAGGGGGAAACCATGACACCTCCTCCAGTCGGAGTTCTTAATCTTGAAAATGTGGCTCCGCAAAGTTGCTCAGCCTCTGTGCCTCAGCTGGCTACCTACAAAATGGAGGTCACGGCAGCCCCTATTTCGCTGGGTTGTTGTAGGATCAGCTGAGTTAACACTTTTGAAGTGCGTAGGCCAGTATCTGCTGCATGGCACCACCACCTGGATGTCTTGGAAGGAAACCAGGCTGCCCACCAGCACGCACACCTCCAGCCTCCCCTCCGGAAAACAAGCTCGGGGGAGAAAGCTCAGAGATCCGCTAGAATCCAGAACCGGGTAGGAGGAAACACTTGAAAAAACTAAAGCTTCAAATTTGGGGTTTAGGAAGAACCCAACCTTTGGTAGGGGTATGGAGGGAGGTGAGGGACAGAACGGGGAGTGGCCACCAGAGCCACAGGCACCAAGCCCCACGAGGCTGTTCTCTCCAGGCTGCTCCCCTCCAGGACCAGACTCCAGACTGACCCGTCTGGGTCCCAACCTCCCCTCCTCCCTCCACCCCGCCCCCCAGCCCAGGCGCTCTGGGTTTCCTGCCCGCCCAAGGCCCCTGCTTGGGGCCGGCGGAGGAGGGGTGGCATTTCCTGGCGGGGCTATGGGCCACGTCACTCGCTCCTGGACGCTCGGACAGCGCGCTGACCGACAGGCACCAGATGCTATTTCGGGCGGCGCCCCGCTCAGTGCGCAGTTTCCGTTTTTCCACCGACCGTCGGAAACAGGGCTTGGGGGGAGGGTGTACACGTCACAAGCCCCCAGCTCCAGGCCGGGGTGGGGGTGGGGGACAGGTCCGGGATGGCTGCCAGACTGTCACAATCTGGAGTTTTGCGAACAGAAAGGGGTGGTGAGCGTCACCTCCCCAACCCGACCGATGCCTGGGCACATTCTCTGCCATAGGGCTGGCTCACAAGAGCTTTGCTTCTGTCCGTTGTTCCTTCCCTACAACCTGGTAAGGTCATTTAATGCCGCGTAAGAGAATTTGAGAGCCTGTAGATGCCTCCAACACCTAAAGTCAAGGAATTCAAAACCAAATGCAGATTCTCTCCCTCTGCCCCTTTTACTCCAGGCCCCCATCTCCAGGAATGACACCAACATCTAGGCAAAGGAAAGCCAGAAAGCCAGCGGGTTCCTGGATTTCTCCTTCTCCCTCCTCCCCTAAACCATATTCTTACAAATTCAGTTTTGTATCCTAAATACATGCCATCTTCATCAGCTTCAGCCCACCACCCTCCAGTTGAACCACTGTATGTCAGAACTAGTCTTCCCACTTTCCACCCACCCACACCCCTTCTCCACCTTGCAGCCAAAGAGCTTTCCAGAAATGCAAATCTGATCTTACATAGGACTATGTAAGATCAAACAAAATAAACAAAACGATCCCCCCCCCCCCCGCAACGCGCCCAATCCTTTAAAATGACCGCAGGCTTGCTCCAACCAGACTAAACTCTTCTGTTCCTTGCATGAAATTAAGGCCCTTCTGCTTCAGCCCTTGTCCCACGTGGAAGGCTCTAGATGTTCACTCTTCTACCCACCCTCAGATTGCACGCTTATTTTTTTTTTAATTTTTATAATAAGGTTGGGTTTTTTTTTAGTTTTTTTTTTTTTTTAAGATTTTATTTGGGGCACCTGGGTGGCTCAGTTGTTAAGCGTCTGCCTTTGGCTCAGGTCATGATCCCGGGGTCCTGGGATCAAGTCCCATATCAGGCTCCTTGCTCAGCAGGAAGCTTGCTTCTCCCTCTCCCATTCCCTCTGCTTGTGTTCCCTCTCTAGCTGTGTCTCTCTCTGTCAAATAAATACATAAATCTTTTAAAAAATAAAAAAATAAAGATTTTATTTGACACAGAGAGAGAGAGCACACACGTGCACAGGCAGAGAGAGGGAGAAGCAGGCTCCCCGCTTCTCCCTTCCATTCGAGGCTCAATCCCAGAAAGCCAGTTTCCTGGGATCATGACCGGAGCTGAAGGCAGCTGCTTCTCTGGCTGAGCCACCCAGGTGCTCCTGGATCCCACTCTTAGATCTCAGTCCAGGCATCATTTTCTCAGGGAAGCGCTTCCTGGCTGGGCTTTCTGATGGGAATAGCCAGCACGTATTTGCAGGGGCTCAGAGGTGAACTGACTTGCTCAAGGATGACAGCACTGGGCCTGGAACTCCAAATTACATGACTCCCACACTTTCAGTTAAGTGATGCTGCCAGCAAAAGCAAAGGAGACCAGAAGAGGGAGAGAGGGAAGCCAACCCCACTGCAGGGAGGCTTCAGGGAGAAAGTGGCCAAAAGGCTGAGTCGTGAAAGATGGGTGTGAGATGAGAAGACCGTTAAGGGAGAAGGAGCAGCGGTAGTTAGGGCACGAGGGAGGGCTCAATTTAATACCAGTGGGTGAGGCAGGGCCGGGGCCATGGGGAGAGAGCGAGAGATGGGGCTTAATAGACCCAGGGACCCCTCCTCAGTCCCTGCCAAAGGTGGGTGTGGCTGGGCCAGGGGACGCCTTGTGGCAAGTCCAGGAATTAAACTTCTTTCTGCAGACCAAGGATGGCCCTTCTCCAATGAGATTCTGTAGATGTTACCTGGATCCACAGGGCACCCTGATGTCCACCAGAGAGCACAAAAGGAACTAAAGGGACAGCCTGCACTGAATCAACCATATCTTCACTGAGGGTCATCCTGATGGCAAGAAGGGGCCAGGACTCAGACTGTGACCACACTCTGGGCTCCATCCTTGACCGGGACTCAGTCTGGGACCAGGCGAGGGGCTTTTCCCTAGTTCTCAGGCATCAAACCAGAGCTGCTGGAAGTACCAAGCATCCTGGCTTGGTCCTGATGGGCAGACTTGTGGACTGGGAACTGGATACTTGAGTTTGGATCTCAGCTTTTTCTTGAGTCACTGTGAACTTTGGCCAAGTCATAGCTCTCTGTGCCTTAATTTCCTTCCCTATGACAAGAACCAGAATTCCCATGCCATGTGCATATGGTTGTCGTCCTGGGCTCTGGGCTGGGTGAGCTTCCATAGATTCTTATTCTGCCCCCCCCCTTTTTTGTGTAAGATTTATTTATTTACTTGAGAGAGAGAAAGAAAGAGAGTGAGAGGAGCAGAGGGAGAGGGAGAGGGAATCTCAAGCTAACTCCACATTGAGTGTACAGCCTGACATGGGGCTCCATGGGGCTGAAATTGAGTCCCTCACTCAACAGACTTCACCACCCAAGCCCCTCACCACTGACTTTTTTTTTTTTAATTATAGTATCAGGTAGGTATTATCTCCCCATTTTACAGACAAGTAAATGGAGGTTAAGAGCCAAGTGACTCGCAAGATTTGAGCCTGTGCTGTTTCCACTCCACCATAAAAGAATGAAAGCGGGTGCTCTCCCTGGGCTAAGTCCCAGTTGCCCACTCCCCACTGAACCCGGATTTCTACCCCACAGTAAGATCTTGGTCCTTCTAATGAGTTGAGCCCAGATCTGTCCTCCCAGCCTAGACTCTAGCTGCCCTTCTTCGTCACCTGGGCTCCAGAGAGGACTCTGAGGCCAAATTTGTTTCAAACCCAGGCTCCACCGCTTACTAGATCTGTCACCTGGGTTAAGTTTCTTTGACTGTCTTTGCCACAATTTCTTCGTCTCTAAATGGAGGATAATAATAGTACCTGCCTCTTAGGATTGTTATGAGGAAAGGAATCTGTATTTGTAGAGTGCTTAGAACGGTGCTCCCATAGCAAGATTAAAATGTTTAAAATATAATGGGGGTTGGGACGTTCCCAGGTTCCAGGCTGAGCCTGGAACTCCGCAGAAGGGACATTTAAATCGCTTCGTTGACAACAGTTGTCCCTCCCCAGAGCCCGTGGATGTGAGTTCAGTCTATGGCCCTGGAGGCAAGCACGCTCCATTTTAGAGCAGAGTAGAGCCAGGGCTGAAAGGGTGAGGCGGGTAGGGGGGAGCGGAGAGCTTTCTGGGATGAGGAACTGCCCTTTGAAATGCGGGTGTCTAGGACACTGGAGAATGAATGCCAGGGAAAGGTTGAGGAGTGATGGTTTGGGTGTCAAAGGCAGGCACGGGGTTCGGGGATGAGCCGCCTCAGAAAGGTGTCTGGAAGACCCAGGGACTGAGGTTGCGGTGCCCGGGTTCCCGAGAGGCTTCGGGATCAGAAATGGGGCTGGACTCGCCGAGTCCTAGACTGCGCGCCTAACTCTCTCCGTGGCGCATTCCGGAGCCGGTCCCAGCGCCGCACAACCAGTCTCCACTCCCTCCGTTGAAATTGCCAAATTAAAATGAATCATTTGGCCCATAATGGCCGAGGCGCTTATCGGGGGCGAGCGGACCCGCGGCAGTGCCTTATCTCGGCGGCGCACACGGCCCCGGCGCGCCTCGGCCCATGCTAACGAGGCCCAGAACGTGAGCGGGATTAGCGCGCGTCGCCGGAGGAGCCCGTGCGCGCGGGCGGGGGACGGGGACGGGGACGGGGGCGGGGGCGGGCCTCCGCTCCAAGGACCAGGCCTCAAAATGGCCACACGCATCCCCCCGTAGCAGCAAAACGTGAGCATTCCGGCCTTTTTCTAGGGGAAAGCAACCTGCGGTCTCCCGCGGAACTCCCCATCAGTTCCTCTGTTCTTTTCCCCGCTCGCAGAAGAGGGCTTCGCTCCTTTTCCCTGTGTTTCTTTCGATGGGGGGCATTTTCCACGGACGCCCTCCGCTCGCCGCCGCCGCCCCTCCCGCCTCGGAGACTCTCTTCCTTCCTTCCCCTTTTTCCTTACGCAATATACAGAAATGCGCGAGGCGGTGGTTGGTTTTCATTTCTTCTTGGTGGTTGTGTGCATGCGGTGGGATTGTGAGTGCGTGTGCGAGCCGTCGGCAATGCTGACTTCTTCCGAGTGTGGTCTTCCAGGCGAAGGGTTGTGTGTCCGAGTGTGATGGTGTCCGCGGTCTTTGGGCTGTTGATTTGGATTCTTGGAGCTCTCCTGCGTTTTCATCGCTGTATACGATTATGCTCGTTTTTCCTTCTCGACAAGAGTCTGGCTCTGCGTGTTGGGTTGTGTGGCCTTTGCGACTGTATTTGGGTGGTTTCGTTGTTATGTCGGGCATATGTGATCCTGACTACGTTAGATGTGTGTCCATGAGCGATTGCGTTCCGATTTCGTTGTATCGTGTTGGCCAGTGTGCGGGCCTGACCATGTCGCCTTGGAGGGCAGCGCTGGGTTGTGTTTACCTTGCTTCCCTTCTGTGGGGCTGGACCGTGTGTGGTCCTGTCCGTACTGGGTTGTGTGCCTGTGTGCTTGTGTCCTTTAGAAGTGTATTTGCAGATCGGTGGGGGGTGGAGGGGAGGGCGAGCAGGAGATGGAACCGCAAGTTGAGGAGGCGGCTAGGGGGCGGGGAGAGGGATTTCACATTTTATTCCAAATTATGATGTATTCGGAAGCCAGTGTTGGCTTGGATGGGCAGACGGAGCCCGATCGGGGGCTGCTCTGTCCAGAGGCCGGTCTGTGCCTCCGTGTTTGAAGGGTTTGTTAGCGAGTGGGAGGTTCTTCCAGGCTCGAAGCTGAGCAGCGCTCGCCGGGGGCCCGCGCCTTCACGCCGGTAGCCGCTGGCTTCGGTTTCCGCCGCACCCAGGCTTCATCCATTTCTGGTCAGTTTCGCGGGTACCTCCGCGGGGTCTGTGGGAGAGGCCTGGAGAAGACAATGGGCGCATTCTCCGGGGTTCGCTCCTGGGGTGGGGACCCTCGGGTTAATCTACAAAGAACACTTTTCCATCCCTTCCCCGGGTGAGCGACATTGCGGTGTGGGTCAGGTATCCGTCGCATGGGTGACCAGAGCCAGGCTTTGTGGAGGGATGGGGTCAGTGCTGCCCTCGCTGTATAAAAATGGATTTTGTTTTGCCAGTTATTGTGGTTATTAATGTCATCATCATCATCATCATTCTATTTAATTAAAGTAATCGTTGAGTAGCGAAGTGGCTTGTCCAACCTTTTAGCTTCTTAGGAGCGATAACAAAGCAGCCCGGTCCCCCCCCAACCAGCTCTATTTTTTTAAGTTGCTGGGTTTGAGGTAGGGAGAGAAAATGGAGAGAGGAACGGGGCACAGAGATGCTGTCATAAAGCAAAAATTAACCCAGACCTAAGACACGGGAATGAGTGGATTCCCCCCTCCCCCACCATCTGGATTGGAAGAGGAGAAAGAAAATCTCCCGCATTGGACTGAAACCCCAGGGAAGAATTATTCCTATATTTCCACCAAAGCCAGAGCAAAAAGGAGTCCTTTGGAATTAATCCAGGATTTCGATGTGTAATCATAAACTGGACAATTTAGGCAAAACAAATTAAATAAAACCCTTTGGAGAAGAAAAAAATGCAACTTAGATCCCCCTGTCTTACACACTGGGGAGCAGTATTGGATTTTACCCTCCCTGCCTTTGCCTTGTTTATTGCTGCAAGGAATTATTAGAATTCTCCTGTACTCTGAACACTGAAAAAATGAAAATCATTGTGTGAAGATGGTTGAAAGGAAGGTGACGGGGGGGGGGGCTCTTTTCTTTTCTTTCTTTTCTCTCTCTCTCTCTCTTTTCTTTCTTTTCTCTCTCTCTCTCTTTTTCTTTCATCGGTAGGAAGAAAAGAGGGAACCTAGATAGATCAGATATTTGCCACCCCCATCCTCTTGGATCCGTGCTGTTCTGATTCCATTCCTATGGGAAAGTAGCCTTTGGAACTGGGTTCTGGTTTCGTTTTGCACTAAAGGTGGGCATGGAGAGAATGGGGACCTTGGACGTCTGCCCTACAGATCAGGGTCTGAAAACCGGATTCCCCTTTTCCAACACACATTTACCCATCCAGTGGTGCTAGGCGTTGCGGCCGCTGATCTGACCTGACCCCGGTTCCCAAGCCAACCGCATAGACCCGTCAGTGCTTAGAAAACAAACTCGGCTACACCGAACCAGACAACCCTGTCGGAGGGCCCGAAATTGTTCCCGCAGTCGGTGCAGACCTTAAGCTCAGTTGTTGTTGTTGGAGTAAATAGTTATTCCTGATTGGTCAAGTGTAGGGTTCTTTTTTAAGGGGGACTGGGGGGAAGCTTCAAACACCTGCAGGGTGGGGGCAGAAAGGCATTTGCAATTCCCTGGGCTGCTTGGCGAGGACAGGAGGTAATTCCCAGCCATTGACCCCCATTTCTCTCTCTCCCTCCCTCTCGCCCTCCCTCTTTCTCTCCACCCCCATCTTTCCTGGAAACTGGCTTTGGGCGCGGCAGACTGCCCAGGACCACACCGTGGCCTAACTGCTGGTCTCTCAGCGAGAGAGGGGAAAAGCAAAGATCCCCGTCCGCAGCTCGGACCTTGGCTCCCGCCCCTCTCCGGCGGCGGAGTGGAGATCCTATTCAGAGGGGCCGGTTTCTCTAAATATGCCCCAGGTGAGTTTTGGGGGAACAGTATCATTGGAAACAGTGTCCAGGAAGACCTTGGGTTCCGGCCTGGGGTGGGGAAAGCTTAGGACAGAGGACAGTCCAGTCTATAACTGGGGGAGGGGAGGACGAACCCAGAGCTGGGAATCTGGTATCTGTGTCTCTGTGACTTCTAGAGCCCTTTCCATTTCGATCCTGGGTAAAAACACCTAGCCGGACCTAGTTCCCCAGGCCGCTCCCATCAGTCCTGGTTCTGTGGGTGTTTCACAAGGCTCCTAACTTTGGCGTGGCTATATCCGGATGGTGCAGGCTGTGTGTGCCTGGGCCGCTGGCAGGAAGAAGGCCCAGCCACCCCGGCTAGCTAGCGCAGTCCCAGCTCGGGTGGGCCTTGACTGGGGCCTAAGGCCTAGGGTGGGGCTGTGCTGGAGCACCCCTCCGCTCTCTCGCTGTCTCCTAGTGGCTGGGAAGGTGGCTCTCTTCACTGGTGCTTTTGGTTCTCGAGCAGGCTTGGGGCTCCCCCAGGGGGTCATTCGGGTGTGGGTGCATTATGAAGGACAGGAAGCCAGCTAGCTCTTAACTCACATACCAGGAGAGGCTGTTTTCATAGGAGAAATTTTCCCTGCCGGGCATTGGGAGCTGCCCGAGACCTAGTGCCTGCCCCCCAGGAGCTCCTGGGATCCCCGTCTTGCTCAGACACAAGCGGAAATGTTGCGGCCATCTGGCAACAGGAGATGAGGATCCTGTGTTGGGGGCTTCGTGCTCGTTCTGGGCGACACAAAGACAGAGGACTTGTAATGGTCAAATTGTCTGGTGTCATTCTGTTCAAAAGCTTCTCCCCACTCTCTCATCTTCCCCAAATAAAAACAAATGAACAAACAAAAATCACTCAGGCTTTCCTTCCAGTAATCTTAACCGAAGTCAAGTGATGGCGTTTAGTCCCCTACAACCAAAGGTACTTATGAGTGCTCTGTTGGCTTTTTCTGGAGCATGGACCCCTTTCCTGGGTGATCCTGGTTGCTGAACAGCCCGCCGGGTTTTCCTAAGGTCCGGGGATGGGTGGGGAGAGGTCGGCCACAGACCCTGGGAACCAATCATAGGTTTATCACAGGGAGCCTCCGAGATATAGATATTTATAGGTGGCTGGGGAGGGCATTTGGGGCCAGGGTCAACTCATTTGGAATATGTGATCCTCTTGCCCCTCCGGGATCCGTGCCTACATGAAGACTTGGAATTAATCAGAGGGTATACATGTGTCATAAGGAGAGCTTGCCTTGTGCACAGTTTGTTACTGAGTTAGAAGCTATGGCTGAAGCACGTGTCACTGGGCACACAACGGTGTGTGAGGACAGTAAGGTAGGGAGCCAGGACCTTGGGGCTTGTCGCTTTGACCACAGGGTAGTATATTACTGGTGCATTTCCCTGCTGCAGGGGAGCCAGGAAGACTGGACTAGTAAACCTCTGGTGCAGTGTCTTGGCAGTCCCGTTCTGTGGATACGGATCTATTGTTTCTGCCATAGTCGTAAACTCACTTCCAATGAAGCCTTGAGGACCCACTGCCTTTGCAGCTCTTTTTACCAGGTCTTGGGGAATTCTGTTATTTCCCGGTGAGCCCATGGAGCTGGCAGACCCAGGGCAGAAGCGCAATCCAAATGACAATTCTCCATCAGCTTGTGTGTGGCAGTTTTGCTGAGCTCTGAAGGAGGTTTCAGAAGGTCAGGTCTCTCTTCCGGGGTGGGAGGACGTTTCTCAGGCCAGCCCGGGTCCAGAGTGGTTCAGTGGCAGCACAGCTGCCGTGAGTGATTAGACGGAATCTGCTTGGGGCCAAATTTGATTTTTGTGTATTTTCTGCTATGAAATATCCCAATCATCTAATTTTGAGACGAGAAACCCTATTTTGAACATCTTATAAAGCCTATCGATTTGATTATATATGTGTGTATCTGTGTTTGTGTATATGTGTGTGTTTATTTTATTAAAACAACTCAAAAGCACCCCCAAACTCCAGACCCAGAGTCTCCTGGTTTTTTGGTTTTTATTCTTTTGGGGCCCGGCTCCATGGGCATCCAAGCAGGGTGATGGAAGCCTCCACCCCTCCACCAGCAAGTGTTAGTGGAGAGTAGAGCCTCTTTGGTCACTCTGGAGTATGGTTGTGGAGAAAAGAAGGAGTGTCCTCAGCCCCAGCGATATACATAGGAGGGTGTATACAGGAGGATAGTGTAGACAGAGTGAGATCGTAGATCTGGTCTTGCACTGCGGCTCTCGCTCCGTGGCAAATAGGTTCACGTGACCTTGGGCAAGGCAGTCCCCTCGCTGGCTGGGTCTCCTTGCCAATAATAATGTTTACTTGAGCATTTGAACGGTGCTTTTAAATGCATTAATGAGGTATTGCTCCCATTTCCCAGACTACAACAGAGGCAGGAGAGGGAGATGGAAGAATTCAAGGGCCTTCATGATACCTCTTCCCACTCAAGGGTGGGAGCTGAGACCCCTGTGGCCTCAGGGCACTCTGAATGCCTGGGTTCCACATCCACTTAGCCAAGTCTCCCTTCCAGACTGCACCTCATTTCTGAGTTCAGCTGAGCTCAAGGAGGTGGAATGTGGAGGGGGAGGGGGACTTGGGCTAGGATCATCTTCTCTCCCACGAGTCTCATCTCTGGTCTGGTGGGGAGTAAAGGGCCACTGGGGTTTCCAGCAGCTGCACAGAATACCCGGTGTATTTGCTTAGTGCAGACGGACACTCCCTGGGGCGGGGGGGGGGCGGTGAATATGTGTTGAAAAGGAGGGCAGGAGTCTCTGCCAGCTGTGGCACAGGGGACCCCGGGCCCTGCAGCCTCCATTCCCTGAGGTCTCTACTTGTTGAGAGGCAAAGGAGGTTCGAAAAGCACCCCACCTCCGCGCCAGTTTCCCCGCCAAAACCAAAAGGGGGGCGGGAGGAACACGGTCAGGGGATTTGTTCCCTCCTCTTCCCTTGCGGCCTGAGCAGGGGGACACGATGTTAGTTCTTTCTCGCCTCTTTCTACATTTCCTTCCTCCTTTTTTCCCCCTTCTGTTTTCTTTCGCTGGCTGTATTCCTTTTCTTCCAGTGCCTGTCGTCTTTTTCCATCTCCTCGGTCTCTGTGTGTCCCAGACACCCTCTCTCTTCTCCCAAACCACAGTCCCTCTTTCCCTCCTGCCCCAGCCCAGCCGCTGGGCCATCAGGCCCCGGAGGCGGAGGGGGGGGGGGCGTGTGTCCACGTGGCACTAAGTCCGCCTCTTCCCACGTCTCGGTGCGCGAATTTCTCTCTATCCTTCACCCACCCCTCGGTGGGCTGGGGGCGGTTGTAAGAGCGGGCGTCCGCTTGTCTGTCTGTCTGCCCGCAGGATGACGGAGCGGCCGCCCAGCGAGGCGGCCCACAGTGACCCCCCGCTCGAGGGACGGGACGCGGCCGCGGCCGAGGCCCGCATGGCCCCCCCGCACCTGGTCCTGCTGAACGGCGTCGCCAAGGAGACGAGCCGCGCGGCCCCGGCGGAGCCCCCGGTCATCGAGCTGGGCGCGCGCAGCGGCCCGGGGGGCGGCCCCGCCGGTGGGGGCGGCGCCGCGCGGGACTTAAAGGGCCGCGACGCGGCGGCGGCGGCCGAAGCGCGCCATCGGGTGCCCACCACGGAGCTGTGCAGACCTCCGGGGCCCGCGCCCGCCTCGGCCCCCGCGGAGCTGCCAGGCGACGGCCGCATGGTGCAGCTGAGCCCGCCCGCGCTGGCGGCCCCCGCCGCCCCCGGCCGCGCGCTGCTCTACAGCCTCAGCCAGCCGCTGGCCTCGCTCGGCAGGTCAGCGCCGCGGCGGGACGGGCGGGCGAGATGGGGGGGAAGCCCTCGGCCCAGGCGTCCCTCCTGCCCCTCGGAGCCACCGCCTTCCTCCCGACGGCGCGGAGCGGTGGGAGCGCAGGAAGAGAGGGGGTGCTATGAACCCGAGGGCGGAAAAGCCCGCGCGCCCGAGCCCGGGCGCCAGCGACTGGGGGTCCTCTGCGGGCGTGTGCGTGTGCGTGTGCGCGGGGCCGACTGTGGGGTGCAGAGTGCATGGGTGTGCGGAAGCCCGAGAGTGGGTCCACGCCTTCGGGAGTGCGGGCTGTGGCTGCCAGTGAGCAGAAGCACGCTGGCCGCGCTGTATGGGGTATGTGTTTGCGTGTGTGCGCTGGGGTGTCGTGTGGACCAAAGGGAGTCGCTTGAGTGTGAGCAAGAATGTGTCTGAATGCGCTCGCCGTGCAGTTCTTCTGGAAGCTGCAGCCCTCAGTGGACAGGTAAGAGATAGGGATCTGAGGTTGCAGGAGGGCTCCCTCCCCTGAAACTGCTACAGGGCCAGTGTGCGGAGCGGATTCCTCCCTCCCCTCCTGAGCCCCTATGCCCCTAGCTTCCGTCTCCGACAGGGGTCTCTACCCCCCTCCTGTTAAGGTGTCCGTTCCCCTGCTGGGGCCACTGAGATGGTGGGAAGATGGAGGTAGGTTTGGGGTGGAGACAGGAAGATGAGGCAGGGGTTCACAATGTGGGGCAGTTAGTGAGTCTATGGAAGACCTTGAAGAGGAAGCTGTTGAGAGCCCAGAGTGGTGGTGGTGGGGATGTAAGCAGTGGTCAGTGGAGGGAGGTTTCCTTTCTCTTGTCTGTCCACAGGCCCCCTGGGGCCAGGGCAAAGATAGGGGTGGTTTGTGGGAAAAAGGTGGTTTGTGTGCCCTGTGAGGTGTGAGTTGCCCACCATCAGATGTGAATGCGACCCCCTGCCTGTGTGGGTACCTGTTTGGGAGGGTAGGTGTCTGTGGATTGTGTGCTCGCGTGTGGGAAGAGGCGTATGTCTGCCGGTGGGGTGTGTGTATTCAATTTTGTGTGTGCTCCATGTGTTCACTTCTGACTGTGTGTGGGGGGAGGGGTGTGTGGGGGTGCGGCCCCTTCTTCCTTGTTTGTCTCACCGAGGAGAGAGAGTGGCAGCATTCTGTGGGTGTGTTTGGGTGTCTGTGTGTGATGCTCCTTCTATCCCAAACCCAGGTACGAAGGGAGCAGGGTTGCCCTTGTTTTCTGGGGGGAGGGGGCTCAGGAACCTGTGGGGAGGATCCCTCAGGAGGCTTTCTCCCCTCCACCTACATGTGATCTTGTGATCTGCCTGCTCCCTCCCACAGTGGGTTCTTTGGGGAGCCAGATGCCTTCCCTATGTTCGCCACCAACAACCGAGTGAAGAGGAGACCCTCCCCTTATGAGATGGAAATTACTGATGGTGAGTCTACCTGCCTCTCCCTTTGTACTCACCCCTCGTGCTGGTTAGAGCCCTCGAAGGTGGGATCTTCAGGGACTACACCACAGGTGTCTCACGTAGATGGTTTGGCTGCCTTGAAAGGAGAGTCCTTGCCCTGCAACTGCCCTGGGTCAAGGGGAAGTCGTGGGTGGGGCTGGGGGCCATCCTCACGCTCCTGGGAAGAGGGCACATGGCAGTGAGGACACATTGCAGCATTTAGCCCAAATCTCTAGGGTCAGTTGCAGTCCCCACTGTAGCTCCATTTCCAAACTTGGCAAGAATCCCAGGGGGAGGGCAGAAAACCCTCAGGGATTTCTTGCACCTCCTCCCAAGTCCTTTTTGGAATCTGGAGTCTGCTCTCTGCCTGGGATTGGACAGCTAAGGTCCTTGTCCCAGGTCCCATTATTGTGGGGCCCTCTTGTCCCCTGTTCCATACCCAGGGCTGAGACCTGGAGTTCCCTTCCCGACATCACAGAATCTACCCTGCCCTCTCCGCATCCTCTAGAAGGTCCCCAGCACTACTATTGTGAACTACCTGAGTAGTCTTCCACGCTGAACTTGGGAAAGGGGTTGGATGAGTGGGAAATTTGGAGTATCCTGGCCCTCTTCCCATGTAGTAGATGAGACCCAACACCAGGTGGCGGGAGAGCAGGCCCTTCAGAGCCCAGGACTTGGAGCAAATCCCTGGAGCTGCCCGTGTGTCAGCTCCACTGGGGCCTGGGACCCCGGACCCCTGTAGGAAGGACACCTGAGGCTTTGAAGCCCGACTGGGATTTATTCAAGGAGCCAGCAGGAAGGATATGTATGGAGCTGGAGCTTCTGGAGAGGAGTCCTCTGTGGTGTTCTGGAGGGGAGAGGGCCTAGAGTCTGGACAAGGAACAGACCTTATAGGACCTAACCAGCCAGGGACTTGAGGCGTATAGGTCCAAGAGGGAAGGGTGGTGGGTTGTCAGTGCTGCTGGGTTAGAGAGGGGAAGGAGGTATATCAAATGGAGAGTAGGCAGGACCAGCCACAAAATTCCCCAAGGAAGAGACATTTTTTACAGAGGGCAGAAGGTAGGAGAATCAGGCACAGAGAAGAGGAAAGAGGAGAAGGGACAGGAGTTGAGGGTTTGGAGGGGAGTGCAGAACTACAGGGAAGCCATTACTCATATATGTCACCAATATTTACTGAGCACCTACTCAGTGCCTGGCCCCAGAGAGGCGGAGGACACAGAGGGATGGACAGATTTGGGGAAGGGGAAGGTGTAGAGAGGTAGGGAGTTCTCTGGGAAGGTGCCAGAGAGGAATAGACAGAAATGGAGGTGAAGAGGAGAGTGTGTGTGTGGGGGGGTACAGAGTAGGTCCGTGAGACTTTGGAATCAGAGATTTCACCAAAAAGAGGCCATAGAGGTGGAACTAATGCAAGGGCTAAAGTCGGGACTTGGTGTGGACTCCTGCTGCTGAACTTTTCTGATTCTCTGTTTCCTCATTTGGAAAGTGGGGAGAGTAGTAGCTTCCTCACAGCTTGCTGACAGAGTACAATGGGGTAAAGTGTTTTTAGGGCCAGGCTGGGGGTAGGTGCTCCTTTTGGAGTTCTGTCTCGCTGCAGCTGTGACAGCAATTGTCATGTCTCTTCCCCGCCTAGTTGCTCCCTCCAGGTCAGCCAGCATTAGCCATGGAGCAGGGACGGACCTCCTCATGTCACAGTTGAGGGACGGCCCTCTGTGTGGCCCGGAGGCCAGAGAACAGAGAGTTATTTCCTCTGCGGCAGGCAGCCCAGGGGAGGCCGGCCGGCAGGTGTGCTGTTTTTTCCCCAGTCTGGGGCTGGTCTTTGGCAAAGAGTCAGCTGGGCCCTGGGCCTGTTGGGGTTTGGAAAATCAGCTTGCAGAGGCTATCAGGCAGGGGGTCCGTGGTCCTCCCTGAGAGGTAGTGTGTGTGTATATGTATATGTATATACATGCATGTGTGCATCCGTGTGTATGTGTGTCCACGCCAGTGTCCATGCCCGGGTGAGCCGTCCTGGGCTCTCCTTAGCGGTGAAGCAAGCTGTAGGTCCGGGGGGAGGCCTTGACCCCTCCTCTCCTGTTTTCCCCTATCCTAGCTTCCCCTTTCTGAGGTTGAAGAGGGCGAACAAATATCCCCAGCCTGGGAGGTCTTTCAGTGCATGGAGCTTCCTGGTGACCGCTGGGAGCCCAGCGCTGGGCTGGTCTCAGTGTTGGGGAGGGGCGCAGCCACCTCAGCCCAGGAGCTCAGGAGCATCAGGAGGGCTCCCTTCTGTTTTCTCTGGCTTTGGGAACGCCAGGTCGGGCTGGGACATTGAGGGCAGTGCTTTGAATGCCATAGGTGCTCAATACATGCACACTGGGGTCTGTCACTGCTTCACAAGACTCAGGACATGAATATAGTCTGATTTTCGGTCTAGTCTGTCATCAGTAGATATGGAGAGACTGAGGCAGCCCTCAGACACCTGTTTCGAGCCTTGCATGGCCCATCTCTCCACTTCTCTTCTTGGGGAGAGAGCCCACAGGGTAGGTTGTTTTCCCCTCTTGTCTCTGCTCTCTACTCCATTCCCCCCACCTGCCAGCATGATCAGCCTAGCTTGTTTTCCATCACTCTTAGAATAGAGTCCCCACACTTACTGCAGAGACCTGTGGGGCCTGGAACCAGTCTACTCTGGTCGCACCCACACTAATTAGCCAGGTTGGCTTGGGCCATTTTCCAGCTCAGGGCCTTTGCACATGGTGTTCTGTCTTCCCTACCTGGGCCTGGCTGGCTCTTCTTCAGCTCAAGTTCTTACCTTATAGATGTCTCCTCCAATATGCCATCCCCAACCACCTCAGCTAAACGTAGTGGCTCCTTTCCATCTGTTACTACATTCGGCCTCCTGTTTCTTTATTTGTTTGCTACTTGTTCATCATCTGTCATCACCATTAAAATGTACGCTCCATGAGGACAGGGACCCTATTTCCCTTAGTGCCTGACATGGTGTCCGGCACAGTGCCCGGTTATTAGTATGTAACTGATGGATGGTGACGATAGCTGCCATTTACTGAATGTTTAATCTGAGGCAGGTTTGTATTAAGGACTTTACCTGTGGTAGTTGTTTGATCCATGTAACAGTCTCATAATTTCAGTTACTCTTGTGTCATCTCCGTTTTACAGATGACTAAGCTAAAGCACAGAGAGTTTAAGTAACCTGCGCCGAGTCACTGTCTAGTGAATCCTACTCAGGGATTCAGTCCAGAAAGTCTGGCTCCAGAGTTTGTCTTTCTCACTAGGGCTGTATGGCCTCTTGGCACAATGAATGAATGATATAAGGTCCTTGTCCTCAAATGCCTCACAGCCCCAAGAGGGAGACAAACATAGACACTAATGGTCAAAAGTCACAGAGGGGTGCCTGGGTGGCTCAGTCAGTAAAGTGTCTGATTCTTGGTTTCTGCTCAGGTCGTGATCTCCGGGTTGTGAGATTGAGCCCCTCATCAGGCTCCACGCTCAGCGTAGGACTGTTTAAAAGACTCTCTCTCTTTCTTCCTCTGCCCCACCCCCTCCTACCCGGTCGGATGTGTGCACACGTGTGCGCACATGCTGTCTTTCTCTCTCAAATAAATAAATAGATAAATAAATATTAAAAAAAAAGATGATGGAGATCAGGGAGTTGTAGGGCCATGGTTGTTGGTGAGGTCTGGCCGGAGGGGTTGAGGGAAATCCCCCGAGTGGAGGAAACAGATGAATGGGGGTTTGAAGGCTGAGTAGGAGTTTTCTTTTCTTTTGGTAAAGATTTTATTTATTTATTTGACAGAGAGGGACAGTGAGAGAGGGAACACAAGCAGGGCTTGTGGGATAGGGAGAGGGCAGGCTTCCCATTGAGCGGGGAGCCCAGTGCGGGAGTCGATCCCAGGACCCTGGGATCATGACCTGAGCTGAAGGCAGATGCTTAACGACTGAGCCACCCAGGCGCCCCAGGAGTTTTCCAAGTAAAAAGCAAGAAGGCATTCTAGGTTTCCCAAGTTTTCCAAAGGATAGTTTCTCTTCTTCCGTACAGGAGAAGGTGCCTTGGGGGACGTCCATCTCATTTTTTTAAACTCTTGTCCTCCTACCTCCAGGTCCCCACACCAAAGTAGTGCGACGCATCTTCACCAACAGCCGAGAACGATGGCGGCAGCAGAATGTGAATGGGGCCTTTGCTGAGCTCCGCAAGCTGATCCCCACACATCCCCCAGACAAGAAGCTCAGCAAGAACGAGATCCTCCGCTTGGCCATGAAGTACATCAACTTCCTGGCCAAGCTGCTCAATGACCAGGAGGAGGAGGGTACCCAGCGGGCCAAGCCTGGCAAGGACCCGGTGGTGGGGGCTGGTGGTGGAGGCGGTGGGGGAGGGGGCGGTGCACCTCCTGATGATCTCCTGCAGGACGTGCTCTCCCCGAACTCCAGCTGTGGCAGCTCGCTGGATGGGGCGGCCAGCCCGGACAGCTACACGGAAGAGCCGGCCCCCAAGCACACAGCCCGCAGCCTCCATCCCACCATGCTGCCAGCCACTGATGGAGCAGGTCCTCGGTGATGGGGCCGGGGCCGTTCAGGACCAGCCGGGAGGGCACCCTCAGGCCGCCGGGCCCGTGGGCTTCAGGGCAGGTTGGGTGAGGATTGGGCAGCTCTGAAGCAGGGCAGTGGACTCGATGAGCTTTCCTTGGTGTCTGAACTTGGCGGAGCCCTAACTGCCCCCGGGGCAGCTACCCTGACTCCTGCCTCAGTGGGAGAACAGAAAAATGGAGCAAAGTGGTAGGTACTTTTTATGAAGACGGCACGGTCTTCCCTCTTCCCCCAATCCCTAAGACTTCTCCAGTAAGAAGCTGGACTGACACTGCTTTGGGCCTGGAGCTTGGGGGCCCTGTCTTTGCCAAGACCTGGGGTTGTCAGCTCTCCCCGGCAGCATCCAGCAGCCTCTGCCTTGCCTTTAGCCCCTCCCAAGCTGGCTGGCGTGGCTTGTGTGGCCACTCTGTCCAAATACATAGGTACCCAGTCGCCGCCCATTTCTGGGTGAGCCCCATCTTCATCCAGGCCCATGTCGGTCCACCCAGCTTGCCAGCTGCTGTAGACAGTCACAAGCCTCGAGGTGCCTTCTACAGGGCCTGGTTGAAGAAGATGGCCAGTGGACAGCCTGCTCTCAACTAGCTGGGCCAGAGGGTCAGAAAACCCAGTAGCCCTTACTGCTTGCCCCGGGGATCAAAGCTCTGCTTTCTCCCCACTGAGACTTGCCTTCCTAATCCTTTCGGGGACTGAGTCTGTAGCTGAGAGCCTGCCTTGGCAGGCCTCACGAAGGCAGAGAGAGGGAGAATGATGAGCGTGAAATTGAACCAGAGCTCTTTGGGGCTTTGGGTTCGAATCCTGGCCGTGTCTCGGAGCAGCCTGCCTGTACTCTCCACTCCCCGCCGCTGTTCTGGCGGCGAGCCAATGGCTGTGTGCCGATGGCCGTACACCGCTGCTTAGTGTGGATGTGCAGCCCTGTCTGTGGGTCCCCCGATGCTCTTCTCCATGGTGTCTGTCTGCTGACGGTCTGGTCTGTACCCAGCTGAGCACAACCCTGTCCTGCGAATTCCTGGCATTTGGGATTTTTGCTTGACTTTAGTTGTCGGTGGGATCTTTAGGTCTTGATAAGACCCAGGCTGTAGCCCCACTTGGAGGGCAGGGGGAGAACCAATCAGAGACCAGGCCCTGGCTGAGACCCAGACAAGTGCACATTCACGCAGCAGAATCTCCAGCGCCCCTGGATTCTAGAACTCTCAGTCATCTAGGGTGTGTATGGAAGGCTGGCTTACTGCCACAGGATCGCCCCCCTCCGAGAGCTGTACATGAAATTTTTGTAAATCGAACCCTTATCCTTCATCTTTTAAAGAAATATTACCGCAAGTCCTTTTGTAAAGTGAAGAATTTTTTTGTAGAGTGGACCACTGCCCCTTGTTGATCTCTTGTGTCAATCCAGGTGGTGGGACATGGTTTTCTTAAGGCCAGGCCTGCCTGTGACATGCGTTCCACACCCATGGAACAAACCCCGCACAAGCCCTATACATGTGTCATTGTACCCTCAAGTCACCGCAGTCACCTCCCACCAGATTCCGTCTTTGAGGTTAGAGGGAACACAGTCCCACCCAGTGAAGGGCCTTGAGCACAGCCCTGTGCTCACAGGGCACAAACCTGGCTCCGTCCCCTCCCTCTTAAGTTGTGAGGTCCAGTTTGTGAGTAGGGGAGCAATGTGGTAATCCTTTAGCTCTCAGACTCTCTGTCCATTTCAGACCCCCAGCATCCTATTTTGCTGAACATTAGGCTTGTTTTCTTTCCAATGCTTGGAAGCTCCTGTGAGGAATCCCATCTGTGTAAAGAGGGAGCTCCTATCCTTGGTCCTAAAGCTGCGTTTGCTTCCCAGTGGGTTAATTTGACTTGGGAGTGAACAGTGGCTACAGTACGGGTGGATGGAGAGGTTTTAGGAGACAGATCGCTCATTCTATCAGGAACTCAGGCTTCTGGCTTCCTCTTCTCTCAGACTTGCAGAATGACGTGGATAAGTTATCCCTCTCTCAGTGTCCGTTTCTCATAAAATACCCTGTCTTGGCCTGTCCACTAGGGCTGTGGATTCCATTCCAGGTGAAATCATGAAAGTAGAACTATTTTGAGACCAGAAAGAACTCTTTCGACCTCAGCATCATTCCTGCAATGGGGTTTCCCATCCTGAGTCCAGGGCCTGGGCAGTGGGCAGGTCTGCCTGACTGCGCAGGATCTGGGTAATTTAGGTTCCAAACCACTTTTGCCTGAGTTATGCTGATTGTCCTCATTTCTCCAGATTGACCTCATTTGTGTCTCCTTCCAAGGAGAGGCAGAGGAGTGAGAATGGAAAAAGCTATGGGCAGAGAATATGTAAGACATAACACAGCTTCCCGCAACGGGCCTAGGTAGGGATGGGCAAAGCCTCATGTTTTTGTAAGACTGACTGAAGACCCAAAATTTTAATGTTCATCTGCACCTCCCTCACCCCACCCACCACACCCTCCTCCTTCCTCTGCCTCATCACCTATGAAGAAATGGCAACGTTCCAAGAATAATACCTGTGCCAAAGGAAAAGATGTAAAGGGGGAAAAAGCGAGAACAGAGATGATTGTTAAGAACTGGAGGGATTCGCATCTTTTCAGGAAAATTCTTATGCTTTTATTGGTGGTGACAAACGACAAGATGGTACAACCTTTCTTCTTTTCCAAAAACAGAGCAAAGGGCCCAGCATCTGTAGTCAGCCGACAACTATCTCGGCCTTTGGGGATGGTCTGGTCGTACTTGTGATTCTGATGGTACGTGGCCCCCCCCGCCGAAGGTTCGCCCCTGCCCCTGTACATAGAGCATTGTTCCTGTGGGTGGGCCCAGCACTTTCCGTCTATGTTGTACTGTATGTGATGGGTTGCGTCAGTCTCTGCATTTTTCTGCAGAAGAGGAGTAACCGCTCCAGGTACCTTGACCTTTGTACAGCCCGGAGGCCAACACTGTGGGCGTGACTCTTTAGCGACACAACTCTTGTGGTGATGATGTGTGTATATATATAAGGATATATTGGGAAGATTTCTAAATAAAAGTTTTACAGACGGGCTTGGACTCTGTCCTTGCAGCTTATACCCCCCACGCCTGGGAGTTGGGACATTACAAGGAAGGGGCCTGGTAAGAGTCTGTCTCTCCCGAAATGGAGGGAACTCCAGGACTCAGCTGTCCTCTCAGGGTGGGATCCCGCCCACCACCCGGAGGCTCCCCCAATGAAGGTTCCATTCTTTTCCCTCTGCCAGACCTCAGAGCGGGGGACTCTTCTTAGCATCATGCACCCACACTTTTGGCTTGGGGCCACCCCACAGATGGTCCCCCTGTATGCGTTGGGTTCAGCCCCCACGGCTGGGCCCATTGCTTTTATCATTGGTTCACAGGACAGACTAAGTTCTCAGCAGAGCAGGATCCCAGGGGCTCTGATGACTCAAAGGGAGGCTGCCTCTCTTATGCCTGGCTTTTTAGGGTCTGGGGGTGCAAGACTCACATGGGGCTCGGGGACAGGCTGAGGCTTTGGGGTTAGTGATCAGTGACTGGAGGCTCAGGAATGGGAAGGCCCATACAGGCAGGGACTCCAGGTTCTGGGCAGGGAGGGGAGGGGAGGGGAGGGTTCTGCAAATGGACCGTTGGAACTTCAGGGAGCTCAGTAGGTCAGAATTTCCAATGGAGAGCCAATCCTTTCATTTAACATTTTTTAAGCCCCTCCAATGGGCCAGGTGTTATTCTAGGTACTGGAGATCCAGCGGTGAAGAAAACCAACATCCTTGTTCTTGTGTTGCCTGAATTCTAGCAGGGAGACCGTAAACACACAGATCAGATACATGTGAACATATGAAATACATTGATTATGGGGTTGATGTAGTAAAGATACAGCACATTAGAAGCTGATTAGTATTAGGGAAAAAAGATGCACTCAGAAGGGAACTCAAGGGGCCCATGGATAACCCTGGCTCCTTTGGGGTCAGCCTTGCTCATCTCGCCAGGCTTGGATCTTGGTGGCCCCTGTCCTAGGAAGCTTCCACCTGTAGTTAGGAGGGCCAGGGCTTGGCAGAGCTTGGGATCATGCCCTGACCCAGAGAGAAGCTTCTGGGCTTTTGGAAGACTCCCACGTGTGCTTCTCCCTGGCCCGGGGCAAGGAGGCCCTTAGGGGGTCAGGATGATGAGACTTAGTCCTGGGGGGAAAGGCAGGCAGGGTGGCAGGGAGAGAGAGAGTGTGTGCACAAGACAGTAATTTCAGAGGCTATGATAAAAGGGGGTTTGGAGTTGAGGAAGTGGTTAGCCAAGCCCAACACAGCGGTCACTGATGCTCTGGCCAGAAGAGCATCAGGGGAGGAGAATGAGAAGGAAGGAGCACCCATTTCCGGAAGGACCTTTCCCAGGAGAAGGCAAGGCAGCCCACCTCCAGAGAGGTCAGGAGGAGCTGACTCTGTGACCACCTCTGCCTGGTGGTCCAGGCAGGTGGTCCAGGCACCTGCCCAGGTGGACCAGGCCCTTGGGGATCATTTGGGCTAATGTCTCCATCTCCAGGTGGGAAGACTGAGGCCCAAAGAGGAAGGGAGTCTTCCCAGGGCCACACATCCCTGGAATGGTGACAGCAGTGGCAAGCAGGGCAGGACTAGGTTTCTTGCCTCCCAGGACATCCTGTGCCCACCTCAGGGAAGGGACTGTGTTCTTGCCCTTCTGCCCTTTGTTTTCTCTGCTCCTGCTGGTCTCTCCTTTCTGTCCCACTGCCTTTTTTTTCTTTTTTTTTTTTAACCATCCAGTTTTGCACTTTTTGTTGCTATCATCTGTGTCCATCTCCCATTCATCCGGCTAACTTGTCTCCAGCATCCAGAAGACTGCCCTGACACTGTGGGGCCTTCCTTCCCTCTGTGGTGGCTAATGTTTGCCCCCTTGTCTGCTTCCCCACTCAAACATGAGCCCCTCAAGGGTCAGACCACGCCTCATTTGTCTCTAGGCCTCCCGAGGCCCCTGGAAGACCCAGCATGGGACCCACTCAATATTTATTGTATGAGGAGGTTCTGATGTATGGAATGTCCTAGCTCAGTGTTGAGGCCAGCATGGAAGAGAGGGGGAATGGGATGGTTGGGTGGGAGGATGGGTCATCCCTACAAACATCCTTACAAACACCCCTCCTGCAATGTTCCTCAACCCCCACCTAATACCACAGTCCTGGGTTGGTTAGGAACAAATGGACCACTCTGCCCCTTCGGTTGCTTCTGTTGGTGGGGAGGTAGGGTGTGAGCTTTCTCGGGCTGGGCCCCAGCAGCTGGTGAAGATCAGGAAGCTGTTTATCCAAGTCCTCATGGCAACCTTGCCTCCTTGTGCTGCCCACTGCCCCTTCTCTACTTGCGAAGAACTGAAGGTGCCCCCTCTGGCCCCATGGGCCCGCACAAGTCAGGTAAGTGCCTCTGTCCAGCGTACTGAGGACATGCCATGCCATGGGGCTGCACACAGTGTCCTGCAGCGGCCATCATGAGTCACAGTAAGGAACCGAGTAAGTCAGGATCCCCCGGACGTTCTCTCTGTTGTCCAGAGTAGGAAATGAGGCCTAGAGAGAGGCTGGGGTTTCACCTAGATTTTTCAGGGTTTGGATTGAGGTCTGAGTCCAGAGCCAGTGCTCACTGACGTTCAAGAGCAGAAGAAGAAATAGCCAATAAGTAGTTGGCGTTTGGTGAGCAGATAGGCCTGGGCTGTGCTGCAGGGAAGCTAACAGCTCAGTTTGTCCAGCAATCTGCCCAGGACCACGGGCAATGAGTGTGGGCACTGGGGAGCTTGCCCAGAGCAATGGGCTCGGCTTGAGGACAGGCAGTAAGGGCAGTCGAAGTGGTGTTGGTTCAGGGAGGGAGAGGCCCGGACGTGGGTGGGATAAACCAGGAAAGGCAGCTGGGCTGCAAAAAGAGCCTGGCCTTTGGGGTCAGACTTACCTGGCTCGAAGTTCCAAGACTGCCACAGATTGTGGGGATGGCAGAAGATAGAAAGAGGGCCCTGTCTGATTCCTGGTGGCGTGGGCAGGAGGAGGGCCCCCAGGAGGGAGGACCAGCATCGCTGGAGCAAGCCGTATCCGCCATTGAGAGGAGATGCCTGGGGCTTGAGACAGGCTGAGCCTCCCTGCAAAGGCACCTGGATTACAGGACACGGCATTCTTCACGAAATCTGCCCCAGCCTCCAGCTCAGGTTCTTTCCAATTCAGCAAACATGTACTCTGGGCCTCCAGGGTCTCCCCTGGCCCCTGGACTCCTCTCTCCTAACCCTTTCTTTTGGGGTTATAGGGCTCTATACCTGTTCCCCTCCATATACTCTCCACCCAGCCTCTGAGCCCCTGAGCCCCTGGGCTCCTGACAGACAGGGACAGGGGAAGCCCCTTGCCAGCTCCCCCACACTGGCCAGCATGCCACAGGTCCAGAGGAATGGTTAATGTTTCCACTCCCCCCTCTACCCTTTTTCTCTCTTCTGCCATCCCCAGGTATAACCCTATCCCAACCCCATTTCTAGCAATAATAATGGCTCTTTCTATAAAACACAAGCACTCAATGTAGATTCTTTTGAAATCCATGCCAGCCCTGGGAGGTGAGAATTACTAGCTTCGCTTTGCAGATGACAAAACTGAAGCTCAGAAAGGGTAGGTGATTTACCCAAGGTCTCACAGCAGTACAGTCTGTGTCAGTCTTGGAACTTCAAGCCAGGTAAGTCTGACTCCAAAGGTCAGGCTCTTTTTGTGGCTCAGCTGCCTTTCCTGGTTTATCCCACCCACAACCTGGCCTCTCCCTCCCTGAACTGACACCAGGCTGCCAGGGTAAACTGATGCCCACTGTGACATTCCCTCCATCTCCTCCTTTCCCTCCGCACTCACTTAGTTGGAACCCGGCCTCCCTCCCCAGGCCCTGGTCTTCTCTGTCCACACAATAACAGGATGTGATCCGTTCAAGAGAGGAAGTGGGGAGGACGGGCAGTGCTGATAGCGCATTTCTGACTCTCCACTCTGTGCCTCCCCTCCCCTTCGGGCTGTCTTCCATGAGGCTGCCTCCTCCCAGAGGCCCTGCCTGCTTCAGGAGGGACGAGTTTGGGATCTGCGGGCTTCTCAGGCCCGCATCAAGTCTATGGAAAGATACACATTGGCCCTCAGTGAGGCCTGCCCCCCTGGCTCTGGCTTTGGTGACCTGGAGACAATGGTCTGAGACGCTGAGACTCAGGGAGGCTCCCCTGACAAACTTTAGACTCCATGGAGTATTTTCTGGAGCTGCTGGAGCCTGGGGCTGGGCAGGTGGGTCCCTCAGCCTCCACATCATCAGGGCTCCGCCTACTCACCTGTTTCCGCAGGAGCCTGATCCAAGGCCTCATCAAACACTGACCGTGCTCTGCCTTGCTCAGAGTGTGGGATAGGCTGCACAGATGGAGAAACTGAGGCTCCGAGAGGAAAAGGGACTTGGTTAAACAGCCTGAACCAATTCCAAGCTGGAACTAGAACCCAGATCTCCTAACTCCCAACCTGGAGCTGTCTCCTGCCTTGAGGCCAGTGCTGCCCAGTCGAGCTTTCTGGATTGGTGGACGTGTTCTGGGTCTGCCCTGTCCAGTGCAATAGCCACTAAGCCCCCGTGGCTCTCAAGCTCTTAAAATGTGGCTAGTGCAACAGAGTACCTGAATTCTAAGTTTGTTTAATTTGAATTAACTTAAATTTAGACTTGTTATGATGCTAAACTCCCAGGGAAGAGCAGATTTTCACAGAGAGAGACCGAGGGACCCCACCCCCAGATCTGGGAAGCTTGGGAAGAGGGAAGCTTGGGAAGAGGATGTGGGTCACTGTGCTCACCGCCCAGTTTACACCAAAGAGCTGGGCTTTTGACTCTGCTGTCTCACTACTCCTCCCAACAACCCCCTGCAGGAGGACAGTCACTCCTATTTTACAGATGACGTCAGACAGGTTGAATGATTTGCTCGAGGTCATGCTGCTGAGAGAGAAGCCCAGCTGCGATTCTGCCCCAGGCTGTTCAGGGAGCCAGTTTGCTCACCCCACTGCAGGCGAACCCCTAAATGCTGCTGGGATCGCTGCAGAGAGGCACCGCTCAGTTCTGGGCCATCAGGATGGGACTACCCTGAGTGGAAATCAGGGGCTCCCCATACCTTGTGGGAGGGGAGGTTGGGTCATATGCTATTCTGTGAGTTCCCTGATATGGGGGATACACAATTTCCCCTGACTCAGCCTCACTGATGCAGATGGTGGTTTGAAGATAACATCCCTTCTCCCTAGGCAACCCCCACCCCCTCATCATCCCATAACTAGGCCCCGCGACAGACCCCTGCCTTTCTGAGACCCCGTGGACCTCCGGGACCAGGGTGGAAAACTCTTTCCCACCCCATGCCCAGTGACAGCTCAGCCAGCTGAGACCTGGGAGCCCAGGGTCCTTAGCCCTTCCCAGCTCACTGCCTGCAGCCTGGGACCTGTGGTGCTCCTGGGTCCCAGGCTCTGAAGGATCCCGGGAGGCTGGGCCTTCTGCCCCCTGGCCGTTCCCACACAGGCTAGCCACGGTTCCTTCTCTCGGGCTCCGCCCCTCTCTGCAGCGGTCTCCTGGGAGCTGCGTGTTCAATGGGCTATCAGGCCTCCCCATCACTCTCACGCCCCTCTCCATTACCCCTGAATAGGTGGGACCCAGACAGACACAGGCACTCCCAGCCCTAAGCCCCCAGGCAATCTCACCCAGGCCCGCCTGGGACCTCAGAGCTCTGGAGCCAGCTACCTGCCTGGCCAGTCTGGAGACTTAAGTCCTGGGAAGCAGTGACTCTGTGGTCTGGCGGTGGCACATTCTAAAGCAGCAGTCTAAACTAGGGACTGGCAGGCTCTGACCGCTATGGTCTGCGAGGCTAGGATTTGAGCCTGCATCTAATGACAGGTACAAGTCGAGGTCTCTAAGACCCTAGGCGTCATTGTGCAGGGCTCGTCCGCTGCATTTGGCTTTCTGGCAGCCTCCGCAGATTCCCGGGGGCGGTGCAGTGGGGCGGGCAGGACAGGGAAGTGGTTGCCTGGCGTGCTTATTTTTAAGGGGGAGGGCAGGGTGGCCCACAGGGCCCTTCAGGGTCCACATCTGCTTGGTTGGGGCCCAGCCAAAGCCAGGGCTGGCCTGTCCAGTTGCCGGGAGCCGGCTGGCAGGTTTTCTGTATGATGCTAATGAGGGCAGTGGCAGATGAGGCGGGGGAGGCTTGGCTTTTGTCCTGCACTTGTCCTTGCTGGAGGGTCCTCAGAGAGAGGCAGGGGGCCTCCTCAGACCCAAGTGGCTGTGATTAGCCTGCCGTCACTCACTCTGATGGCTCCCAGTGCTCTGGGGGTGTGGCCAGAGTTTGAGGGAGGAAGGTGGGTGGGTAGCACTCGTGGAGCAGGGAACGTCCTAAAAAATCATGCTAGTTCCAGATGGGAATGAGAAGAAATTCTGGGCCATTCTCTGCCTTCCATCCTCCCTTAAGGGCCTGTTGGGCTCCCCAGGTATCCCACGTGTAATCGTGTGTCGTCTCTCACTTCCCACCTCTGAGCTTTTCCGTGGCTGAGATGCCCTCCCCGAATGCCCCACCACAGGTGTACTCTTGTGTGTTCAACTTTACCCCAGAGGCTCAGATGCTGCCCCTGCTGGATGCCCTACCCCCCAGGGATGGGGGTCTCCCCTACTTCTGAACTCAGAGCTCCTTGAACCATATCTGGGTGCTGCTTGCCATCAGCCCATATTTGAGTTAGGGCCTCATTTCCGTATCTGTGACTTGGTCAGTGCTGTGATAGTGTGTCCCTGGTCACTGGGGGCTCTGTCACGCCCAGAGAGTGTGGGCTCACATAGGTGCTCAGTAAATATTTACTGAATTATTTCATCAGATCCTCATGGTGAGTGGGCACAAAGGGATCATTACCTTCATTCTATTAAGGGCATTTACAAATCTATATGAAAATGAAGAGCATAATATAATAAATGGCATGAATCCATCGCCAACTTCAACAATCACCCACATGGGCAATCTTGTTTTGTCTACGCTCCATCCCTCCCCACACACCCTGTCTACAAAATGGATTATTATGAAGCAAATTCCAAACATCGTGTTATTTCATCTGTAAATTCAGATAAAAATCTTTACTAGTTCTTATAATTAAAAATATCCACTGAATATCCACCCTGTCAGATTGGATATTATTGGATATGGGTAAATTCCTACCCATCCTTCAGAGCTCAACTCAAATGACACCTCTTCCTGGAAGTCTTCCCTGATCTTTTCTTCCCCCTGGGGAGTTTAATGGCTGCTTCTCTGAGGTTCCAATTGTATACTTCCTTCACAGCACTCACTGCTTTTTAGTAATTGATTTTTTTTAATGTAAGGAGGAAGTTTAATGTAATACTCGAGAGCATCAAATAAGTGTGAATTCAAAATCTGGATACACTTACTGAGTTTAATTTCTCTTAAACTCTGTATTCTTGTTGCTAATGGGGATTGCACTCACCTCATATGGTAAGGATTAAGTAAGTCGTGTCCACAGCACCTATCCCAGTGCCTGGCACATGGTAAGCATTCCTTTAAGAAGTGGTAGCACTGCCAATGTTACATGTCTTTCTGGACTGAGCTGGAGGGCAGGCCCCAATGCTTCCTATGTGTGTCCCGGCACCTGGGAGGCCTTTCTAGAAGAGCACGAGGGGGACAGGCTCCCATTCGCCAGAAAATAGGCAGACTGGGTTCTGCCATAGAGTCCGAGTGCCCCTGCCTGGCCAGAGACAGATTCTTTGGCGGAGAGAGGCTCAGGGTTAACTTCAGGCTATTTAAGAACCCTGGTAAAAAATCAGAAAAGTGACTTGATTTTGCCTTTTAAAGCAGATTTATTTTGTTTGTTTTTAAACTATAAGTTGTTTTTTTCTCCTCTTCCAACAAACATTTTTTTGTTGTTGTTGTTACAGCAACTCTGGAAAGAACAGAAAGAGAAGCAAACAAAATAAAACAAAACAAAAACCAAAAACTGAGCCCAGGTCACCAATGAACATTTTGTTGTATTTCCTCCCTTTAAAAAACAAAATCTAATTTGGGGGGTGCCTGGCTGGCTCAATCAGAAAAGCGTGCGACTCTTGATCTCAGGGTTGTGAGTTTGAGCCCCATGTTGGGTGTAGAGATTGCTGAAAAATAAAATCTTTTTAAAAAATCTGTTTTTTTCCAATTATGAAATTATGATTGATTTAACTTTTGCATGCAGCTCCAAATTTTTTTTAAAGATTTTATTTATTTATTTATCAGAGAGAGAGAAAGAGAGAGCACAAGCAGCAGGAGTGGCAGGCAGAGCACACAGAGGGAGAAATAGGCTTCCTGCTTGATCCCAAGACCCTGAGATCATGACCTGAACCAAAGGCAAACGCTTAGCCAACTGAACCACCCAGGCGTCCCACAGCTCTAGACTTTTTTAAAGTCATTTCATGTTGAAGGTCAAAGTCTGACTCCGACAAAAGCTCCAAACAGGAGATGTTCAGATGGCTTGGGTGTGGCTTGCTCTACACTGAGTTAGAGGTAGTGACCATGTGGCCCGCAGAATGTGCCCATAATGCCTCTCACTGCCCTGCTGAGGTCTCCGTTCTGAAAAAGGCCTGGTTTGGGACAGGGCAGTACAGCTCAAACACTGGGTGCTGTCTTTAGATCTGGGTGCTCCCAACATTTATCCAACATCTACTGCTACCAGGAGTCCAGATGCATTATCCTCCAGCCAATCCTGTGCAGCATTGCTGGGACACAGAGACTCAGGGAAGGAGTCACCCACACAAATAGTGGTGGGTGAGGGTCTTGACCCCCAGCTCATTCCTCCTGGGCCCCAGAGACTTCAGCATTGAGTCCATTCACCATTCACCCCTCCCTGTCCCATTCCTGTGCGCTACCTCTCTCTGCAAGCTCACAGCTCCAACTTGCATACCTCTAGTGATGGGGAGCTCACCCCCTTTCAGGCTCTTCTTTGCTATCACTAGATACTCTTCAAGATAGGCTTTCTCTCAGTGAACTAAATGCAGTCTCTCTGTGACTCTTCTCATCCCCCAGCTCTGTGTTTAGAGGAAACAGAGTGCAATTTTTCTCTGGTCTAGGGCAGCCCTGTAGATATTTAGAGACAGAGACTCCTTTTCAGGCTGAAAATCTCAGCTTCTCCAAATATGTAATAGACTAATGGCAAAATTAGTATCAAGGGAAGAAAACAGTTTTATTCAGGGTGAAATAAAATCAGTTATATGACTCCAAAGGCCCTGAAATATGGGACATGCTTGATGCTGGTACTTTGATGATAAGAAGTGTGAAGGGGATATGTATTCCTTCTTTATTTTCCTTTCGGGATGGAGACCTACTCTCTGTGCATTTACCTAGGCATTTCTTAGGGCTGGGTCCTAGCCTTCCTGCTCATCCTTCCCTATCCCAGCCACATTAGCCCCTCTAAGCCACTACTTCCAGCTCAGATCTCTCCCACACCCCAAGCCGCATCCTAAGATGTCATGGGTGCTGGGAACTCAGCCTGCCCACACTAGGGCCCAGCATTCGGCTCATTGCTCTTTGCTTGTTTCAGAGTTTCGTTAAATGAATGAATAGTCTCCCCTCGCCCCCAACCTGCTGCTTTTCTGGCACAGCAACCCTGTGTTGTCTAAGAGGGAGGACTAGGTGCTCCTTGGACACCACTCTTCCCGATCCCTCCCTCCTCACATCCATCAAGGAACCTCAGTCTGCTAGTTGTACCCCTTAAATTGCTCTTCTGTTTTCCCCCTTTTCTCCACACGTTGCTCTAACCCAGCCTGGCCTCCTGTCTTCTGGACCCCTCCCACCCCTGCCCCCAGCTCACTCACTGCTCCCTGCTTTGTCTACCCACCGCCCTCCTCAAGCTGTGGTTGGAGAGACCTCACTGGAACGCAAGATGGTCCATGCCATGTCCTTGCCTAAAACACTATAATGGTATGTAAGGGAAAGACCAAACCTCTTAATAGCTGCTACAAGGCCATCAGGACCATTTTCCCCACCACCCCCTGCTCTCTGGATGGTCTGATTCCCCAGTAGCTCCTCCTATCTGCACGCTTTCCCATCGGCTCTTCCCTGGATGACTGGTACTTCTGATCTTCTCTCCCCATGTCCTGGGGAGCCCCCTGCACCACCCCCGTCACTGCCTGACAGCTCCCAGATACACATCTCTAGCCTGGACCACGCCTCCGAACTCCTGACTCAGGTTACTCCTCTCTGGACAAAACGCATGAATCCTGCCCCTGCCGGACCTTCCCCATCTGTCTATTGTAGTTGAGCAGACTCAAAACCTTGAAACCATCCTTGGCTTCTCTTTCCCCCTCCTATTCCATATCATGTTGGCTGTCCCCTCAGAACGTATCTAGATTCAAATCCTGCATCCCTAGATCCCCAGCTGCTACCTTGACCCAAGCCACCTTGCCTGTGGTCTTGTGGCGGCTTCCCGACCCGTCTCCCTGCTCCTTCTCTTCTTGATTTCCATAATCTTCTCTCGACACAGTGGCCGCATCTTGTCTTCTGTGCTCAGAGCCTATAGCTTCTTGGGTCTGATTCAGAGCTGGAGTCCCTACAGTCTGAAGTCCAGACTCCAGATGCGTGGCTCTCCAGCGGCCTTTCTTTTTTTCCCTTTTTTCTTTTTAAAAAAGATCTACTTATTTATTTATTTATTTATTTATTTGACAGAGAGAGCGCACGAGAGAGAGAGAGGGAGAAAGAGAGAGGGAATACTAGCAGGGAGAGTGGAGAGGGAGAAGCAGGCTTGCCACGGAGCAGGGAGCCTGATGCGGGGCTCAGTTCCAGGACCCTGGGATCATGACATGAGCCAAAGGCAGAAGCTTAACCAACTGAGCCACCCAGGTGCCCTTCCAGTGGGCTTTCAAACCTCCTCTCCTGCCATCACTTCTTGATTGGCCATGGTCACACCGTCCTCATGCCCCTTCCTCAGGACCTCTGCCTTGGCTGTCGGCTCTCCATGCCTTCAATGGGCTCCTCTCTGACAGCTGGACGTCTGGCTTCCTCACCTCATCTCTCTGCTCGAGTGTCGCCTCTTAGAGGAGTCTTCCTTGACGAGTCTCTGTGAACTAGCCCAGCCCTCTCTGCCAGCACCCCATTCTCCTGATCCCGTTGTGTCTTTCCCATCCTGCCCTATGACCTTTTTTTATCGATTTATTTGTTTCCTGGGTAACCCCTCTAGAATGTAAGTAGGCTCTGGGAGAAGTCAGCTCTTGACTTTCTTTTGTTCACTGCTGTATCCCTGCATCTCGGAGAGGGACTGGTCCACGGAAGACATTCAATAGACATTGGTTGAACGAATCAACAAATGAATGAATGAACTTTAGACTTAATGTTTATATTAATATGACCTTTTCTTGATTTCCTACAGTGGAGGGGGTCCCCTTGGCCCTCTTCCATCTCCTTTAACAAATCTGGTACAATTAGATCACAGTTGACACTTGAACAACATGGGGGTTAGGGACACTGACCACCCCCACTCCAGGCATGGCCAAAAATCCACATATAACTTTTGACTCCCCCAAAACTTAACTACTCACAGCCTACTGTTGACCAGAAGCCTTACTGATAACATGAGCTGTTGATACACAGATCTTATACATGTATTATATACTGTATTCATATGATAACATAAATAAATTAGAGAAAAGAAAAACACAAATCACAAAGAAAATACATTTACAGTGCTGTACTATATTTACTGAAAAAAGTCCAAGTATAACTGGACCCAAGCATTCAAACACATGTTGCTCAAGGGTGAACTGCAATTAGATAATTAATCAGATAATTGTATAACATAAGCCCTGTCTTAGTCACTACTGTATTTCCAGGCCCATGGTAGACACCAAATATGTTGAGTGAATGAATGAAAGCAAAGCCAGAAGCCTGTTTGGGAAACTGACCAACACAGAGAGCCCTATCTCTCCTACTAACTTACTGTGTGACCTTCAGTTAGTGGCTGTCCCTTTCTTTCTTTCTTTTTTTTTTTTTTAAAGATTTTATTTATTTATTTGACACAGAGAGAGAGATCACAAGTAGGCAGAGCAGCAGGCAGAGAGAGAGGGGGAAGCAGGCTCCCTGCTGAGCAGAGAGCCGGATGCAATGCTCGATCCCAGGACGCTGAGATCATGACCTGAGCCAAATGCCCAGGCTTAACCCACTGAGCCACCCAGATGCCCCTGACTGTCTTTCTCCGAGTCACAGCTTCCCCAGCTGAAAAATGAGGAACAAGATCACAGCATTCAAGATGAGTGTTTAGGCCAGGGGACACTGGGATTCTAGACACCAGCACCCCCAGTGCAGTCCCAAGGCTGGGGCCCACAATGGAGGGCAGGGAACAGGGCTGTGCTGGAACCACCGGGCAAGTATTAGGCCTTGGGACCTCTGCCGGCAGCTGAGCTCTTGGCAGAGGGTCAGCCCTTTAGTTTCTTGGCTGAGTGAGTAAGCAGCAGGAGAAGGTGATTGATTTTCCCCAACTGGGGGGTCCTGGTCATAAATCTCACCGGCCCAGTGGGGTCGCCTAGGACCCAGGAGTCACAGCCAGTACATTCCTTGGCTTGGATGCTTCAGGGCTTGTCCTTTTCGCCCCTTCCAGCTTCCAGGCATGGGGCCCTGTATAGGGGTGATCACCAATTCAACCTGACTGTGGCCCCCAGCTCTAAGCCCCAGGAAGCCCCTGTCCAGGAAGTGCCAATCTTTCTCAGATCTGACCATGGGTTCATGTGGCATTGCTTTGAGCAGACCTGCCCTGGGCTCCTGGTGAGTCCTGCTTTGTGCTGTGGGACCCGTGGGTGGTCTGGGGCAGCCCATGGACACCCTTCTCGGAGAATGTTTTTAAAAGTGTAAAAGAAGAGGAAACCAATTGTATTGAAATGTAGTTATTAAAATATCAAAAATATAAGGTTATAGTATGGTAACTTTTGTGTATTTTTATAATGTATTAAATAATAAGATCTAGTGGGAATGGAGTCCCAGTGACTCCTGTACTTCCATAGTGATGAGCACAAGGGATGTATCCAGATGTCTGCACCAACGGTGTACGGTGATACGGAAATAATGCAGAGGGACTGTGGTTTGTTGTCTTCATTCTTTTTTTTTTTTTTTTGAGTTTTTTTTTCATTTTTAAGTAAGCTCTACACCCAACATGGGGCTCAAACTCACCACCTCGAGATCAAGAGTTGCACTGACTGAGCCAGCCAGGTGACCCTGTTGCCTTCATTCTTAATGAAAGAAAATGGTCAGTTTCGGGGTGCCTGGGGGGCTCAGTGGGTTAAGCGTCTGCCTTTGGCTCAGGTCATGATCTCTGGGTCCTGGAATCAAGCCCTACATTGGGCTCCCTGCTCAGGGGGGAGTCTGCTTCTCCCTCTCCTGCTCACCCTGCTTATGCTCTCTGTTGCTGACAATTAAATAAATAAATGAAATCTTAAAAAAAAAAAAAGAAAGAAAATGGTCAATTTCAGCTAGAGGTTAGTGAAATGCAGATGTAATGTTTTCCCTGTGCAAGGTCATGAACCCCTGAGTTTTGCCCATGGGCCCTTGTGATAGGAATGCTAAGTGAAGGGGAGCCAGGTAAGAGAAGTACTGAGTCTGAGGGGAGAGAGGCTTACCACAGTCCTAACCAGCCCACGTCCTCAGAACCTGATTAAAATGTAAGTGTCCCTCTTAGTGTATTAACAGAGTCACAGAATCACAGGCCTTCGGAACTGCAAGGGCCAGAACCCCTTTTGTAGATGCTCCCATTGGTCACCTAGCTCTGGGCCTCTGCTTGCACACCTCTAGGGATGGAGAGCTCACTCTCATTCTGGGCTGGGTAGCTCCAACTTCTCTGAGCAATGTGACACAGGGATGAGTCAGACCTGTGAGGCTCCGCCCTCACAGCTAGAGGGTAGAGAAAAACAAGGACCCGACTAGAGCTAAAATGCTTGCTTTATTCAGTAATCATTCCCTGAGCTCCAGCTTTGGCTGGGCCAGAGGTAGATACTAGATCTACTGAGTCTTATTTCATAAAGTATTTGTTGAGTGTGAGCTCAATTGAGCTCATGTACTGTGCTCAGTTCCGGTGTACTGGGGGTGACATGGTTATGATGCCTTCTCCCTGGGGAGACAGATATTAAACGAATAAGCACACAAGTCAATATGTAATTGCACTCATGATCATGGCTGTCAAGAAATGAGCAGGGGACTCAGGAGAGTGACTTCAGATGGGGGAAAGGGGAGGTCAAGGAAAGTCCCCTGAAGAAAAGTGACATTTAGGAAAAGACCTGGAGGATGGTTTGGAGTCCACCAGGCAAGTAGGAGGGGAAGAGTAGTGGCCCTGATGTGGGCAAGAGCATGGCTACTCTTAGGAAGAGAGGGGGGCACTGGGGCCAGATGGGGCTGAAGAGAGGGCACCAGGGCAGCTTGTGGGATCTTTAAGCCCATGCTAAGAAGTTTGCATATTATCTTAAGAGCTGTTGGAAGCCCTTAAAGGGTTTAAGCAGGATCTGCTTGAAGGAATAAAACAAGGTATCCTGGAGCTCTCAGGCTTGCAGCAAAGACATTAAAGAGACTGAAATACTATGAGAATGAGTGAAAAAAAGCTTTTGTTTCTGTGCTCTAAACACCCTTCTCCAACACGTCCCTGCTTGTCCTCTCTCTGCCCAGATCTCTTTCTGGAGCTTTCTGTTTCCGCGTCGCCTCCTCCAGGACGCCTTCCTCAACAATTTAGTTGTCTGTGCTGCTCTCCAGCACAGCCCTGAGCATGCCATGGGCCCTGTTCCCAGCATGGCTGACTGTTTACATGTCCCTGTCCACCCTCTCTTCCTCCAAACCACCCACGGAAGGGGGCGGAAGTGGGGGGCTGGAGGGAGGGGAAGTTGCCGAATCTTCAGCGCCAAACCGGCCCCCTCCCTTCCTCCCCAACCTGGCTGGGCTCGGAGCTGGACTCTGCCACCTGCTGGCAACAACTGTAATGGCAGGCGGCTGGGGTTGGGAGAAGGCCCCCCTGGAAAGTCTAGGCCTACATTGGCTTTTCTGAAGGGTAATCCATCACACAAGGTTTAGCTAGATGGAGGACCTGTCCAAGGGGGCCTGATGATTCCGGGTGGCAGAGCTGGGCTGGGACCAGAAGGGAGGAACTGAGTGTTGATGGAGCAGCAGCTCAGGGATGAGGACACAGAGTCCAGCCCTGTGGCGCCCTGAGGCCCGAGTCTAGATCTTGGGCTCACACCAAAGCAGCAGGGGGCCCAATTTGTTACCATGGGGACCCAGGGTCATGTCCATACAGGTGGGGAGGTGACCCCCCCCTCCCCAGCTGGATGAGGACGCCCAGTGAGCAGAGACCAGCCTCAAAGCCAAGTGTCCACCCACACCCCTCTTTTCCGGAACAACTTGTTTTGCTCTAAAGCTTGGGACTTTGACCTGGGAGGTGTGTTTTCCTCCTGTTGGTCACCTGATGTCCTTCCTGCTCATCCCCCTCCCCCACTACCCCAAAACCCGGCAGGCCAGGCTGGGCCCCTGGAGTCCTTGTCCTTCTCCGTATTCTTTAGGGAAGGGGGGATGCTTGGGTGAGGGAGCAAGGACCAGATACCCTGGGACTGATGGGAGAGGCTGGGCTACTTCTGGGGGGGCAATCCTTGAGGAGGGGTCACAGCGCTGACAAGCACACCCCCCGGCTCTTACTGGATCTCTCCTTCCTGGGTTTCTGGGACATCTCACTCTTCTGAGGTTTCTTCCTCCTGCTCTAACCTGCTCCTCTTCCTTTTTAAAGACCCTTATCATTGGAGTTGTGTCCTGCTCCCTCACTGCTCTCTTTTCTCCTGCTCTCCTCTTGCTACCACACACCACACCCATACCACACAAACACCACACACACATGTACACACACCGTGGACACCATACACCACACACCACACATAGACACACACCATACACACATACCACACATACACACCATGTACACATTACACTGCACATACACATACACCACACATGCACACACACACACACACATACACACTCACATATATACACACATCGCACACACCACACAATATATCCGACAGCACACACACAGACACCGAACCACACACACACACACACACACACACACACACACACACCCCGCCCTGGGGAGACCATACATTCCTGTGCCTCAGTTACCCACGCTGTGCCATCCATGTCTCCCAGATCTAGCTCTTTACTCCAGACCCCAGATCCTGCTGCCTTCCTCCTATTTCCTTCTGGAGGGTCCACAGGCACCACGAGCATCATACTCCTGAGCCTGAAGCTCACCATTCCCCCACCGCTTCTGAAACTTGCTCTGGTTCCTTCAGAAGTTCTGGGCATCACCCTTGGCAACTCCCTGTCTGACCAGCCACTCCCTGCTGGTCACTGCGTCCAGAAGCCGCGTCCTGTCCTCTCCATCCCCTGACCAGGGCTCAGATGCACAGCCGCGGCCCTGTGCTGCTGCAGCGCTGGGTGTGGGGCTGCTGTATGGCCCCCGCAACCCCCCAGTAGTCCCCTTTCTCCAGCCCTTGCCCTCCCCACTCATTCCCCACCCTGGGACCAGAAGTGTTTTCTCAAATGCAGATCTGCCCACCTGACTGCCCCGCTTTAGGCTCTCCAAGAAGGCGTCCTGCTGTTTAGTAAGTTCAACCCCATTCCTTGCATTCCAATAGGTGATTCCCTGGCTGTTCATTAACATGAATGGTGCCTATGCTCGCCAAACTTTGTGCCAGAAGGTTCTGAGGACACCCAGCTGGGGGTTATAGAGGGAGAACAGGACATACGTATATGTGTCATTCAAGTCCAAGCCAAGTTCCCCTAGATCACCCAAGGCACCCCGTCTTCAGATGATAGTGGGTGCTCTGCCCTTGAAAGTGCGAACTGTCCTCGAACCTGCGTACATAAGGAGCAGGGGTGAGGCATGACATCCGATGGCTGCCACTGGCAGAGCCATCCTGCAATGGAAAGGGTGGCCCACAGGGTTTTGTGAACAGCAGTTCGGTGGCTTCCGTGCAGGAAGGCTGTGGAGGGACTTCCAGCCCTGACTTCTGGGGACCCTCCATTTCTGAGACTTTGCCTCAGGATGCCGGGTCCTTCTTTCCCGGTGTCTGTGGAGTCAGCCTCTCAGCCTCTTTGGCTTTCTGGGGAGGGGTGAGGCAGGGAGACCCAGCGTGACCCTCAGGCCCAGGCCTCAACAGGTCCTTGGGTCATTCTTAGTGCCTGAGCTGGAGGGCCAGGTGGATCCATGCGATCCCGGTGTTTGAGGGCCCAGGGGTTCAGGGCCCCACGTTGGACCCTTCCATGCGGGGATGTCTTTCCTTCGCCTCCACAGCAGGGCTGTGCTCACCCCCTTGTCTCCCTGTGATGTTGGAGGTAGATCGGGAGGTGTGTATAATGGTCTCTGACCGAGCCTTGACCTTGTCCCAGGGAGCTTCCACCCACCTTCCAGAAGCCACATCTGGGGCTGAGAGGACAGCTGAACAGGACCAGGGCAGCTGGGCGGGTAGGGAAGGCTGGGGACAGGGGCCCTCTGGCACGATCCCTACGGGACAGGGTAGATTATAGAGCTATGAGGCTAGGCCAGGGATGGAAGGACAGAAACCCCAAGGTCTGGCCTGGCTAAGGAGGGACAGGTGAGCCGAAGAACAGGAAATGGGCTGGGCTGTGGCGGGGAAGGTCAGTTTTGACCTTTCCCTAGCCTCTAGGGTTTTCCCCAAGCTATTGCTTCTCGCCAGACAGCAGATTTCTTAATCCCACTGTCAGCCTTCCAAGGCACCCTGCCCACAGGAACCATAATGTGTCACTCCTCTCCTCAAAGCCCAGGCCCCCTGCCAGGAAAGGGGAACTGACAAAAAACTGGGGAGGCCTAGGGCTTGGAGGTGAGATACCAACTCCCCTCACTGTCTCCCAGGTCCTCAGACCTGCTTTCTTATTCAACCTTTGAAAGATGGCCTCGAATGCCAGCTCGAGTGGGCAGGGCACCGACCTGGGAGGCCAGGCCTGGAAGCTCATTACCATGGGAGGGAGGGCAGTTTCTCTCCACCTCCCTTCCTTCCTCCCTCGCCTTTTTCCTTACTAGCTCCTCTCCTCCAGGGCCAGAGCCAGCCGTTCCCAGGCAGACGCTGACAGGCCTCACAGCTGCTCCAGAAGCCCAGGAACCAGCAGCCCGAGAGAAGGCCCAGAAGCTTCCTGCAGCCATGTCAGTACTCATCCTGCTCCTCGCTGTCCTGTTCACGGCAGTGCCGCCAGCCAGCTGTCAGCAAGGTAGCCCAGGACTGGTGGCTATGGCAAGGGGGGCTGGGCTGGGTGCTGCTAACCCAGGGGTGGATGGGGTGCTTGTCTGGCTTCCCTCACCACTCTGGAAACTTACAACTGGGAAGGGGAAGCAGGAACTCGGCTTGCTGGAGGAACCTCCAAAGGCAGAGACCCCTGAGCAAGGCTTCTGTCTGGGACTTGTTTTCCATGAGTGAGGAATGTGGGCAGCAGGGGAAATGTGTGGGCTTGGACTGGAGCCCTAGAGGAGTTGACACCCAAGCTCTAGGAGCAGGAATTGCCTGAGAGATGGTGGGATCCCAAGGACGGGGGATCAGGGAGTGGGCCCGAGGGGCCCCTCATATGGCAGGCTTGTCCCAGGGGAGGGAGCATGCTGTCAAGGCCGGACCCATGTCTCTGGCTGCAGTCCTCATTGTTTCAACTTCCTAGGCTAGGGTAGGGTAGGGGAGAGTGCCCCAGGGTGGCCCCCTCCAGAAATCTGAGCTCTGCCTCTGTCTTGCTGTGTGGCTGGGAGAAAAATCACTGCCCCTTTGTGAGACTCAGTTTTCTCCTCCATAAAATGAGGACAATAGAGCCACCCTGCCTACCCAGGTGAGGGTGTGGGAAGCCTGCACAGCACGGAGGCACCACACCCCGAGATCTGCTGTCCGCCCTGAGCTGCAGGGCCCTGTCTGCCTCCCAAGTCTGGGGGCTCTGCAGGTGGGATTTGGGTGCAGAGGGGACGGGCAAAGATGCTCCCTGAGTAGCTTCGCAGGGACCTTGAGCTGACATGCAGGTCCACTTCCCCTCTGCCTCCCAGTCTCGGAAGCCCTCTTGGAAACTGAAGATCAGAGGGGTTGAGTGACTTGTGTGGATCACACAGCAGAGTGAGAAGAGATGTAGCCCAGTGCACGAGCCCTGGCTCCGGGGGCCCCACACAGACCATGTTCGGTTCCTGGACCCTGACAAAATCCAAAGGCAGGGAAACAGGGGCGGTGAAACAAAAAAGGGTTTATTTCAGTGAGGTCAACCCCGGGAAGACAGCGGACTAGCATCTCCAGGACTGTCTGCAAAGTGCCGAAAATACTTCCAGGTTTCTCTAAGAAAACTGTGGGGCAGAAGTAGGTGGGTCCATGCAGATGGGCAGGGAAGGACAAGTCTGTCTTTGTCTTGGGGGTCTTGCTGGCTCGGGGCCATCCTTACTGCTTGAAGGCAGAGTTCGGATTCCCAGAACTGTCCTCGGGGTCTTTGCCTGAGGGAAGAGATAAGCCAGAAAGAACTTCTTCAATGGGAAAGTTTGAGATCACCCTGGAGGGACTTGCAGTCTTTCAGGGACAGGGCTCAGGTCACCTCTCTCCTGCTGCAGGCTCTGCCCCTTGTGCTCTCTGCTCACTTCAGAGCCACGTGGATGGAGGAGCAGGATCCGGGGGTTCCCTGGGTGTCTGGAGGGAGTTGGCTGCAGGGTCTGGAGGAGGCAGGGAGGAGCCTCCCAGGGCTGGAGCCCTAACTCCCCATCCTTGAGTAACCAAGGACAGACAGACGGAGGAAACAATGGGTCTGATCCATTGTTTCTTGGGGAAACAGTGAGTTCAAAGTACTTTGTTTCGGCAAGTCTGTAACCACGCTGATCCGGCCCCAGGCCCCTCCCCTCTTCCCTGTACCTGGCAGGCTCAGAGAGATCTCAGAGAAGGGGTGGGGCCTTCACAGCAGCAGGAGAGCTTTGGGGTAGACTGAAGGAAGGACTTTGAGTGAGAGTGAGGCAGAGGTTTCCGATGGTTCCGAGATTTCCGATGCCCAGCCCAGGCCCCTCTAAATACAGGGTGGCACCAGGTCCGCATGTGTCTTGGCCTGGACCGAAGACCTCTGGGAGCCTCCTGTTGGCCTCTGTCTCCTCCTGACACCCACCTGCTCCCGCGTTTCTGTTCTCTGCGGGGTTAAGCGCTCACAGGCTCACAGAGCACAGTGATGCCTGGGGGAGGGGAGAGCCCTTTGGGGCTGCCAGTGGCTGAGGGCAGAGATTTTGGGAAACCTTGAGGGTTGAAGGTGGTGTCAAAGGTCAAGAAGGAAAGAAGGTGATGAATGGGGGGGGGGGGTCTCAGCCTGGTCTCTGGCCTAGTCCTGTAGGCATCCAGCCAGAGGAGATAAAAGGGGATCAGGTTTTGAGGCTGTTTTCCTGGCCCCTCGACCTGGAGGAGAACCTGTCCTTCCGTCTTGCTTTTCTAAAGGTGTTCAGTCCCACCCCTCTCTCTGGGTGCCCCTAGCTAAGCTGCCGTGCTTGTTCTCCACTCCTGCGCCCTAACCAGTGCCAGAGAAATCTCATTACAGAACAGGATCTTCCAGATGCCAGCCCAGTCCTATCAGCTCTGGCCGCGCCAGTCTTCTGGAAGTTAGGGAGAAGGGGAGAGATACACGGCTGGCAGGGCCCGGGCCAGTTGTCCAGAGGGCTGCCCTTTGGTCCCTGGGGTCCCGACACTCCCTAGGGGGCCCTGCATGGGACCCACGTGGAGGGGTGGGTGGGGGCTTAGGGCTGTCTCTCCTAGGCATCTCATTCCTTTTTTGAATTCCTGTCTTCCCACTGTCATCCCTTTCTGAGCTCAGTGGGGGATCAGGTGGGTCCTCCTGACCACCCCGGCTGCCCCAGAATGTCTCGTCTGGTCCTGGCCACTGGCAAGCCGATGGCCTCTGACACAGGCTCTAGCCTTTGGGGCATGAGGTCCTTCCCTCCCCTGTTTTGTACTTGGAGCCCCTAGCCTGCTGCAGCAACGCATGCCCCTCTTTCCAGGCCTGGGGAGCCTGCAGCCCTGGATGCAGGGCCTAATCGCCGTGGCTGTGTTCCTGGTGCTGGTCGCAATTGCCTTTGCTGTCAACCACTTCTGGTGTCAGGAAGAGCCGTGAGTACCGCCCCTGGGGGCCCCGGGGGCCCCGGTGTCTGGGCTGGTGCAGGCAGGGCGGGCCCCGGGGCCGTGCCACTGCTCTAGTCCTGCTGAGAAGGGCCTTGGAAGCCCAGCGGCCAGTCTGTCACTGTGTGGAAATGACACTGAGGCCAAAGGTGTCTGGGACCAGGACTGAGGCTCAGTGACTGCCAGACTGGGCTCTGTCGGCCCCCACGGCTCGGTGCTCATTCATGGTGAGCTTCCCCCAGATCTCAATGTCTCTCTCTGTAGAGTCAGAACACTGGCCCCACTTGTGATGGGGGGGTATGAAAACCTCTGGGAAGGAAGGTTCCATCATTCTTCAGGGTCAGGTGCTGTGCCACATGCTGGAGTCCAGGGGGTCAGCAGGACAGACACCGCGGTGCCCCCAGGCTCCCAGACCAGAAGGCAAGAAGCAGTCACCGTGCGGGGCTGGGCTGAAATGCAGCCCACTCTGTGCTCCCCCAACCCAGCCTGCCCCTGCCACTGTCTCTCATGAGGGGGGCCCTGTGTCCTGGGAGCCAGCTGAGGCCCCACGTGGCCCTGTGAGGAACCATGAGCCGTCATGGGTGGAGAGAGGCATAGGGAGGACCAGAGAGAGGCCGGCGAGGTAGGCAGGACCTGGGTCTAGCAGCAACCGATGCCCCGAACTTTGGGCTTTTTCCTTCGTGCAAGAAGAATCCAGTGAAAGCTTGCATGCTGGTCTTGAGATGAGGAGTGGCCTGAGCAGAACCACGCTGGCGGCCCTGGGTGCATGCGAGGGGAAGGGGCAGGCGAGAAGGGCAATGGCCTCCCCCCAACAAGCTTGAGGTTGGGAGAGAGTATGGCCTCTGGAGGCAGCAGAGGGCATAGAGAGGGGACCTATCTGAGAGCTGTCCAGGGGGCCAGTCCCCAGGACTTGCTGGAGGGGGACCTCTGCCCGCAGGAGGAAGGAAGGACAGGGATGGGTCCAGGCTTCTGGTGGTACCACTCACAGAGACACGGAGCCCCTGAGGCAGATCTGGAAGCAGCTGCGGAGTTAGCTTGGGACATACTGAGTCTGAGGTGCCCGTGTGGTGACCCAGGAAGGGCAAAAGCAGTGGTCAGAGTGCCGAGCTTTTGGTCAGAAAGAAGCCTCATTTTTTCGCCTGAGCTAAGCTCTGCCTTGAGTGGAGGTGGACTGCGTCCACACCCGGTGCAGGGAGAGCCACGTGGACGGTGGGGGGGCAGACACCAAAGCCTGTTGGGTCTTGAGCTGAAGCCAGAAGGAGAATCACAGAGGGAGGCTGAGTGGTGGTGGGGGAGAGGGCTTGGATAATTCTTCTGCAAATCTCAGCCTGGGACCTGAGGCCCCCACCTTAGCAGCAAGAGTGTGCAGGCCCGTGGAGCAGGGCCAGAATCAGACCACTGACAGGCGCCTGACTGGAGAGAGGGGCTTCTGCCAGGGCCCAGCCGCTGCCCTTGGACTTGTGAGAAACAGTGCCTAGAAGAGCGCCTGCTTGGACAGGGGGAAGGAGGGAGAACAAAGAGGGTAGGGACCCAGGGGGCCCTACTGAAGAGCCTCATCCACAGGGAGCCCGTGAACACGGTCATGACCGTTGGAAACAAGGCAGATGGAATCCTGGTAGGAACAGACGGAAGGTACTCCTCGATGGCGGCCAGCTTCAGGTGAGGGCCTGGTACGGGGCTGACCGACCACCCTGTGCTCCAGAAGGACCAGGTGCTTCTGAGAAGTGGGGTGGGAGGGGGAGGAGGACTCATGTGGGGAAGGGCTCTGTGAAGGGAGGAGGGAGGGGTGCAGTGGGGGCTTTGTGAGGATGCAGGGCTCCTGGGGGACCACCGGCTGAGCTGGGGAGAAGGCCCAGTAAGAGGATGGGATTGGCAGGGGAAGGGGCTCAGCCAGGGGCCTGGGACTCATACGGAGGGGTGGAGGGGTGCAGTGGGGCAGAGGGACTCCAGGAGGGAAGGGGACTCTGAAGGGATGAGTTGGGGAGGCAGCTCTGTGGGGAGATGGGTTCCGTGAGGGGGTTGTTCAGTGGGGGTCCAGTGGGGGAGGGGCTTAGCCTAGGAGAGAGATGGGGGCCCAGGGAGGGGTGCCGAGAGGCCTCTCGTCATGGGTGCACCTGGGACCAGATGTGAGCAGGGGAACTCCCTTCTGGCACTCAAGGACCTCTATTCGGGAAGATACTGCCGTCACAGGCGCAGGATAGAGCACGGAGTGGGTGATGACCCCTGTCATCCTCTTTCAGCTCGAGTGAGCATGAGAATGCCTATGAGAATGTCCCCGAGGAGGAGGAGGGCAAGGTCCAGAGCACCCCCATGTGACCGCCGCTTGCCTGTGGCCCCCAGCCCTGACCCCAGGTGCCTGTGATGGATGCCCAGCTCACCACCCAAGCCAATCCTTCCCTACAGGAAGGGGCCGACTCTCCAGCTCCACACTGCCCACCTTCCCTCGAACTGTCACCAGCCGAAGTCAGAACTGTGTCCGGGTTGGGACTCAGCAGTGGCCCTAGGGGTTCCTGCCAGGTCTCCCACCCAATTTAATTCAGAAGACCCTTCTGAAGAGGACAGTCAGCTCATCACCTCCAACCTCGCCTCCCATCCTCTCCCTCTGGAAATGGCTCTCATTCTGTGAAATAAAGATGTTTTGTATTTCCAAGCCTGATGTTCCCAGGGTTCAGAAACAGCCCCTCAGGCTTATAGCCGGGCCCAGTCTTGCTTTCTGAGTCATGATAGTCACCTTCCCAAGCCACCCTCCTGGTGGCTTTGGAGGATTACCCAGGAAACCCTCTCTGGGAGCCCCCTTGGGGTAGGGAGCTCACCCACTCCAGCCCTTGTTCCAGGCAGAGACCCTCCTGCCAGTGCCCCTCCCTGACTACCCCTCATAGCTGTGATTCTGGGCCCTTCTTTGTTCAATACCGATACCCGTCCCTATCCTCTGTGCCGCCTGGCTTTGTAGGTGGCTCACTTGTCCCTCATCCAGACAGCTCTAGCTGTACTTGGCCTGTACTGGGAGCGTAAGAGTTTCCCAGACAGAGCTTGGGCTAGGACGCAGGAGCCCAGCTTTGAGTCCCTGTCCCCTGCAGCCTTACTAGGTAACTTTGGGAGTCACAGCCCTCTCTGAGCTCAGCTTCCCCTCTGGGGGTGGGGGGCGGGGGGGGTTGGTCAGTGTCATCACAAAACCGGAGTAGAATCATTCTCAGCAGTGCCCCTGACTCCCTGTCCTGAGGGGTGGGTGGAGTCAGGGAACTGGGTCCCAGGGGGAATGAAGCAGGAGGGAGGGGGTGGGAGGAGGCCGCCCAGTCACCGGGCTGGCTGACCCTGGAGGCCCTTTGTCCCTGTGACTGTCATTCTTCTGGGAACAGACAAAATATGGGGTGACACCCTGAGACAGACCTAGCCAGGAGCAATCCCAGATCCAGATGAGTGTGGCTAGAGGGTAGAAGGCAGTCCACCTTGTCCTAAAGATCTCCCTCTGCTGGCTGTCCCAACCAGTCATGGCCCCCTCACTTCCCCACTGTAACCTTTGCCCTGCTGTTCGGGGGTTTCTGCCAAATGCTCCAGGGAAGACCCATCTAAGATCTGATTTATCCTTTCTTACCACTGAGGTCTAATTTGTAGCCTGTGGCAGAGGGAAGAGCCCTGTGCAGAGTGAAGGCAGGGTCTTTGCCCCAAGCCTTCCCTTGCCTACTGTGTGACTCAGGACAAGTTGCTTCCCCTCTCTGAGCCTCAGCTCAGTGAATTGTGGCCGTGCTCTTGTGGGCAGATGCCTTCTCACTCACTGCTGCCAGTTCCAACTCTGCATATTCCTTTTTCTTGGCTCTGCTAAGGTTCCTCTTCCTCTAGGAAGTCCTCCTTGACTAGACCAGAGAGCAGAGCCAGGAGGCCAGCCTGCACAGCCTCTAACTTACTGGAGGAGGGACAGAGGTTACTAGAGGGCCTCTGCTAAGGCACAAACACTCTCTTCCTTTCTAGCCTCCTTGTCTGAACCTTTTCACTGCTTGGATTGATTCTCCTTGCACAAATCTCCATTCCCTCCCTCCCACTGCTGCCCTGAGTTGTCCCTGAGGGCCTGGCGTGGGTTCATGTCTGGACCAACACACCCTCCCATGTAGAAGGCAGAGCCACCATCCCTTGGCCTCCTTGCAGCAAGTGAAGCCTGGCCTCTCTCACCTGTGAGGCTGCCTAACAAGGGCCGGTGGCAGTCGCTGTCCTGCCTGGTTCCTGGGGCAGGCCACCTTCTTCCTTGCCTCTGCCTCCCTGGGAGCCGCCTTAGCCCCCTCTCTAAGGTGGAGGAGGCAGGGTGGTGGGAACTCGGGGATCCTTGCAGGTGCTGGGCTGGTATTGACCTTCCCCCCACCCCATGTTCCTGCCCTGGCAGGGGGCAGGGGGCATGGACCTGCCGGCCCCAGAGCCCCCAGCCCTTATCGCCTGTTCCCACCTGCCAGTCTGGCCAGAGGGAGGGAGGGAAAAGAGGCTGGGCCCGGGCCAGGGCGGTGCTTAATGACCCTCCGGGGCCTAATCTCAGGCTGGCAGCCGCCGAGTGGCTCAGGCTCGCTCCTGGAGGAGGCTGATAACACACCAGCTGGGCCCCCCACCATCTATCGGGGCTGCACAGCCAGTCCCAAGGGGGCGGCGATCAGGGGGCCTGGGGAACGGAGCCTCTGAGCTGGGGCGGGGAGGGAGTTGAGCCCCTCCCCTGCCAGCCCTGGGGGAGGGGATTCTCATCTCCTTGAGTGACAGGAGGAGGGACCGCGCCGTTGGAGCGGTGGGCTGGCCTGAAAGAAGCCCCCGACATGGTCGGTGGGTGGGCCTTCACGACTTCCTGCTCCCTCGCCGCCCTTTTCTCCCACTCGTCCCGGTCTCCTCCTTTGCTCTCCCATCCTTTATGGATCTCTGCCTCCCTGAGTGCACCTCTTGGCCTGTTTTTATCTCCGTCTTCTAGTCTCCTCCTCCTCTTTCCTCCACCCCGAGCTAGTACTCACCACCTCCTCTTTCCCCTTGTTTCCTTTCTCTGTATCCGATGGGTTCCCCTGCGCGCCCCACCTGCCCAAGTGGCACCGTGCTGGTCCCTTGGCCCGGGACGTCCCTCGGCCTCCCTCACTGGCGTCTCACTTCTTCGGGTGGCATCATCTCCCGCTGATCCCTTCAGCCGTTCTCCGGCCGGAATGCTCAGGCCGCCCAGACCCTGGCTGAAGGGCCGGGAGATTCTCTTACTGTTGGGGAGAGTCTTGCTTTTCCTAGAACAGGGCTCGCACCTTTTTCCTTCTCTACCTAAAACTTGTGAATTTCACAGGGTTACCTATAGATTACATCCAGACTCAGGCACGAAAGGCTCCGACGGGCAACTGCTGAATTGGAGATAGATTTCGCGGTGGCTTACTTCAGCTAGACTCCAAGAGGAACTAACAATCTGGAGTTGGTTTCAAAAACAGGGCCGTGTCTCTTTTGCTCAGCTTCTTTATTCTCTGTCATTTGGTCTTCTATGTCACTAATTCTTTCTTCTGCCTCATTTATCCTAGCAGTGAGAGCTTCCATTTTTGATTGCACCTCATAAATAGCTTTTTTGATTTCAGCTTGGTTAGATTTTAGTTCTTTTATTTCTCCAGAAAGGGCTTTTATCTCTCCGGAGAGGGTTTCTCTAATATCTTCTATGCCTTTTTCGAGCCCGGCTAGAACCTTCAGAATTGTCATTCTGAACTCTAGATCTGTCATGTTACCAATGTCCGTATTGATTAGGTCTCCAGCCTTCGGTACGGCCTCTTGTTCTTTTTTTTGAGGTGAGTTTTTCTGCCTTGTCATTTTGTCCAGATAAGATTTGCTTTCTCCTGCTGTGGAATTCTGCTGTTCTTGGTGAGTGAAGTTGGTCTTGGATGGGTTTCTTGTTGATCTTCTGGGGGAGGGGCCTGTTGTAGTGATTCTCAAGTGTCTTTGCTGCAGGTGGAATTGCTGAAAATAGAGCTACCCTATGACCCAGCAATTGCACTACTGGGTATATATCCTAAAGATACAAACGTGGTGCTCCGAAGGGGCATGTACACCCGAATGTTTATAGTAGCAATGTCCACAATAGCCAAACTGTGGAAAGAGCCTAGATGTCCAGCAACAGATGAATGGATAAAGAAGATGTAGTATATATACACAATGGAATACTATGCAGCCATCAAAAGACATGAAATCTTGCCATTTGCGACGACGTGGATGAAACTAGAGGGTATCATGCTTAGCGAAATAAGTCAATCGGAGAAAGACAACTATCATATGATCTCTTTGATATGAGGAAGTGGAGATGCAATGCGGGGGGTTGGGGGGAGGTAGGAAAAGAAAAAATGAAAAGATGGGATTGGGAGGGAGACAAACCATAAAAGATTCAATCTCAAAAAACAGACTGAGGGTTGCTGGGGGAAGGGGGGACGGGAGAGGGTGGTGGGGAAATGGACATTGGGGAGGGTATGTGCTATGATGAGTGCTGTGAAATGTGTAAACCTGGCGATTCACAGACCTGTACCCCTGGGGATAAAAATACATTATATGTTTATTAAAATAAAATAAAAATATATTAAAAAAAAAGAAAAAAAACAGGGCCGTGGAATTCTATCTCGAGTGTCACCTGTTATAGGACAGAGTGTCAGGTGGTTGGAATATTTTTCAAGATGATTTCCCTTAGGCTCAGAGTAACCTGAGCAGAAAGACCGCTTCAAGGAGCCATCAGATCAAGACTACTGCTCTGCAGAGGTGGTATCCCCCCAGCTTAGGGTACAAGTGGAGGCAGGAATGCAGAGTGGCACTCCAGTGGTGATCCCAGTCACACGCCCTCTGCCTTGTCCCCTTGGACCAAGTTCACCTGCGAGTCAGATAGTTGGAGCTGTCAGAACTTGCTCTGGGACCAGGATGGGAAATATCTGCCTATTCTTCAGGTCTGGCCTGGGGCCTGGATACCCCCAGCTTGGCTCTCCTCCCCCATTTCCAGTCCCCATAAGTGCACGCATTGGCCAAGATCATGAACTTGAGAATCCTGCAGATTCTGGCTCATATTCCAGCTCTGTGCCTCACCGTGTGGACCGCCTAGCCTATCAGTTGTGCCACTGGCTTGCCAGTAGGATTGATTCTGCTGGGTTTTCCCTGAAAGGCTGCTGGGAGGAAATGGAGATCATGTATGCCCTTATTGCCTCTGCCACTGCCGGGCCTTCCTCTGGGCTATTCCAGCCATCTCTGTACACACCACCCTGTGGTCTGTTTGCTTGCCAGGTCTGGGAGCTCCCGGAGGGCAGGAATGGGGTCACTTCCCTCTGCATCACCAGCACCCAGGACAGGGCTGGTCTCAGGGGAAGGGAAGTTACAGGTGTGGTGAGGAAACCCAAAGGAAGGAAGAAGTTAAACCCAGTTGTTTGTCCAGGTGTGTGCCTGTCCATACCCTTAGCACACACAGGTGCAGAAAAACACATGGGCACATGAAACACGCAAGTACTCGTTCTTTCCTGCTCTCTGAAGGTGATGGGGTCAGTGATGAGCCCCTTGAACATCCATGCTGCCCCGCCCGCCGTCCCCCCTCCCTCCCTCCGCCCCCCCCCCACCGCGCGTGCGCGCTCGCTGGCACCTTCTCTGTCTGCCTATGGCCTTGGCTGCCATCTGGTGGCTCCATGCTCAAGAGGAAGAGCAGATCAGCAGAGCGCTTTTGAACTTGAGCTTCAGGCTGCGCCCTTCCCCCTTAAGTGGTGTACCAGAGGCTTTCCCACGGCATGGCTCCAGAACCCTACCCACGCCCCCCCCACCGCCGCTGTTCCCCAGTTGTGCCAGCACCTTGCTCATCTTTCCCAGGAGACCCCCTGGAAAAGCAAAATAGAAAGAGCTTGATATGAGAGAGAGGGGAGGAAAGAGAAACAGAAGTCAAGGACGAGTTCTGGTATTGTTCTGAGCAAGTTGGAAGGTGGTGGAGCCTGGGATATTGAGCTGGGCTGTGCAGGCCACATCTCCACTAACCAGGCCTTGCAAGCTAGTTTGGGCCTGTGTCTGCGTGAAGGGCAGGGGAGCCTTTTTCCAATCTCACCAAGGCCCCATACAGCCTAGTGAGTGGCACTGAGAATGACAGGTTTGAGGGGACAAGCAGCAGTGTGTGTGTGGGGGTGGCGAGGACACATTTATGGGCATGTGGAATTGAGGAGACCCTGGGCATGTGCAGGGATAGGCTGGAGGGCAAAGTGAGTGCACGGTTGGGTTAGTAGTTGTACCAGAGTTGGACACCCACTGGGAGGTTAAGAGCCAGGGTCAGGCAGCCTGCATACAGCAGTGCTCAGACACGTTGTATCAAGTGACCTTGGATAAGTGAACTCAACTCATCAGGCTACAGTTCGTTCTCCTGTAAACTGGGCCAGTAAATGGTATCTGTCTGGTAAGGGATGGTGTCAAGATGAAAAGAAACAATGCACAGAAACATGTTGAACATTGCCTAGCACACAGTTCATGCACAATGAATGTTAGCTGCTGTTTTTTTATTTCTACTAGTATTCCAGGATGGGCTGAATTGTGTGCAAGACCACGGTGTGCCAGAGCTAGCAAAACCCGTAGAATCATTTAGGCCAGGTTACTAGTGCTGTACTATGGAATCTGAAGCCTGAGGTCATGTACCAAGTTGGGGTGAGAGGCCGCTAGAGGCTCTGCTTGGCTGGTGAGGACAGAACATGCTGGACACAGCTGCTCTTCTGGACCTCTGGAGGCCCCAGCATAAAGGAGCTGGCTACATGGGTTCGTTCTGCATCACTGAGGCTGGTACAGTTCTGCATGCGGACTTTGCAAATGAATAACCAGGCTCTTGACCAGTTCTAGCTGTGAGCCCACGTGTGGGACGGAGGTGGTGAGGACAGGTGCTGTTAAGGTGGGGAAAGGGTCGGGGAGGAGAGGGAGCTCCAGCAAGCAGAAGGAAGAGGGACAGAGAGGGAGGGGGAGAAACTGATGGAAGCATCTTCCAGGCCCCAAGACCTAACAAGCTGGAACAAGAGACTGGGAAGGGCCTTCCCTCAAGCCCATATGCAGCGTTAGTGCGGGCGGTGGTGCTGGTGTTTACACAGAAGCTGAGGTTTCTATGTGGCGGGGAGAATGCTTGGTGACTCAAGCCCCATTCTGACCCTACCAGGTGGACATAACCAGACTCATTTTCCTGGGGAGGAAATGCAGACTCAGAAAAGGAGGAGACTAGGCACAGGCCTAGTTAGGGGCATTGGGCTAGCTAAAGGCATTGGGCTCTAGGCTTTTGACTTTAAATCCATTGCTAATTCTACCCCAGCATACACCCTCTGCGTGTGTGAGTGTGTGTGTGTGTGTGTGTGTGTGTGTGTGTGTGAAATGGGGAGCTGAAGAAAATAGGGTGTTTGCCATTACAAAGCTTACAGCACATTTGGAAAGATGCATCTGGGAAAGGGGAGAGGGATTGCTTTGAGTATCTAAAAGGACTAGTCCGTATTTGCCGTTTCTGCCTCTATCCTTCGCACTTGCTCCTCAGCCTCCCAGCCTCGATTCCACCCCTAACACTGCCGAGACGGCTCTCGCCAAGGGTGCTAGAGTCCCATCTTCTTGTCGCAAGTTGTGTTGGTTTGTCTGACGCTTCCACTCTCAACTCAATAGGATCATGGCCATTTTCTCTGGGGCACTGCTCCTGACCCTTTGCCCTCACCTTGCTGGGTTCCCACAGGATGGTGGGCTCACTTTGGTCATGGGATTGTGCTCTGGACAAGACAGTGAACTTGGCATTCCATGAGGCAGAGATGCATCTGTCTTGTGTATTGTAGTGTTTGGGTGCCCAGCACAGGCTCAGAATACTGGGGGTCCCCAGGACATCTTTGTTGAAGGAACATGTTTGTTACTGCCACGAAGTACCAACTTCCAAATCAGTCCCAGTCCAGTTGCCTCCTGCACCACTCCTCGGGCACCTTAGGTCCAAATGGAATCCCAATATTTTGCCAACCTGGGTCCCCTGTCCTTGTTGGCGGTACCACCACTCCTCTGGCCAGAACAGAGACCCATCCCTTCAAGTTAAATTCCCCTCTCTCAGTCCCACTCCTGCTCCCCTGCTTCTGGCCTCCAGCTCGCCTGGATGTTTGCAGCCAGTTTTCCTGTCTCCTGTTTTCACTCACACTGCATGCTCTCACCAGCCTCCACGCTGCCACAAGAGAGACTTTTCCCAAACACAGCCAGGTGGGACCCAGTCCTTTACACCTGCAAGGCAATCCCCACTGCTCTGGTCAGGTGCAGCTTCGTGTCTGTGGGCATGGGCTTGAAGCCACACTTCCTTGGGCAAATCCCTCCCTGCCAACTTTATATTGGTGTGATGGTGGGGAAATTCGTAACAAAGGTACCTCAGTGCCTGGATCTGAAAATCAGGGGTAGAATGATGCCCATCTTATTGGGTTGCGGTGAAGAGTAAATGAGCTCATGCATGCACAGAAAGCACATAGTAAATAGTGGGTGAGTGTCCGCAACAGCCAGCATAATTTTCCTTTTCTTTGCCTGCAGCATCCTGAGCAGCCAGTAGATGGCCACACTGAGGCCCCTCTGTGACTTGCCATCCTACTTCTCCAGCTTCTGTGCTCTTGCTCTTGAGGGCACACTTTACACTGCATGAGGTTCTCCAGCCTCCCGTTCCCTTTCCTCCCACACGGCTTCACATCTTCGTGCCTGTTGTTCATGTTGATGGCTCGTGTTCCTTCTGCCAGCCTCACGTCCTTCAGGTTGGCTCTCTGACACTGCCTTCCCTTTTCATGGTCCATGTCTGTGAGTTCCTGGAGAGCAGGACATCCCCAGGACATCTGGCATAATCCCTGCATAGAGCAAGGGCTTGTTGTTTGTTGTGTGACTGAATATGTCAATGAGTCCCAGCTCTGCCAATTAAATCCGTTGCATGACCTTAAGCAAATCACTTCACGCCACTAGGACTTAGTTTTCCTTTCCTTAAATGGACATTAAAAAGAGGATCTGCTTCATATTTGTAGTGAGAGTCCAGCATAAGGCCCTAGCCAAAGATCTGGCATGCGGTAGCCCCACACTTGCCATGCCCAGCACCTGCCAGTCACTTTGCGTGTAGTCCCATTGCCCACCAGCTAGTGCCCACCTGTGCTCACTCTTTCCACCTGGCCCAGTTGAAGTTATTAAAAATAGTTTTACTTTGGGGTGCCTGGGTGGCTCAGTCAGTTAGTGTCTGCTTTTGGCTCAGGTCGTGATCCCAGGGTCCAGGGATCAAGTCCTGCGTCGGGCTCCTTGCTCAGTGGAGAACCTACTTCTCCCTCTTTCTCTGCAGCTCCCCCAGCTTGTGCTCTCTTGCTTTCTCTCTCTCTCTGTCAAATAAATAAATGAAAATCTTTAAAAAAATGGTTTTACCTCTTTGTGAAGGTCCTTCTTTAACAAGTAGGGTCTAGGATTAGTCTGCAAGCCAGCTGGGTTGGGTGGACCTAGGTTTGTTTGACAGATAGCAGAGTCCAGTGAGCTCTCATTTGCCTGGAAAGAACAACCTAGTCTCTCCATCCCTGAAGCCCCATTGTGCCTCCCAGATGACTGGATTCCCAGGTCTCTTTTTCTCCATCTATCCTTTGCTGATGTCCCAGCTCAGTCTGGGGTGGGGCTGGAGGTTTGGTTCCTGACCACTCCCCGTGGATCTCTGCAGTCTGACAGTGCCTCTGTCTGGATGACCTTCATCCTTGCACCTCTTCCTTCAAAGCCCTGAAGCAATAAACCCTTCCTCAGGAGAAACATCCAGGAGTTAAAAACACCCAGGAGTGGGATGACTCCATCAAAGAATATGAGATTTTTTTTCAAGATTTTTTTAAAGTAATCTCTACACCCAACATGGGGCTGGAACTCACAACCCCAAGATCAAGAGTTGCCCATTCCACTGACAGAACCAGGCAGGTGCTCCAAGAATATGAGCATTTCTAAGGCTCTTGTAAGTTACGTGCTCTCTATTGGTTTCTGTGAGGATTGAGTCCATTTATACTTAATTAGTTCTACCACAGTATAAACAGTAAGGGGAAGGAGAAGATTCCAGTTTGCTTTGAGCCTGAACACTTTCTAAAAGCTCATTCACAAAACACAGTGCTTTCTTTTTGCAAATTTCTGTTCTTGTTATCCTTTCTCCCCATTGCTTGTAACATCTTGATTAGCCACCAGATGGCAGAGCTTACACAGTGCCTGGGAAGATGGATGCTGTACCAGCAACCCGCCTTTTCCAGAGCAGAGGGAGGAATCTACCCAGGCTGGGCGTCTGGGTGGAGTGACCATTGATGGGATCCCTGGCGAGTTTTTGGGGGTGGGCCTAATAGATAGAACCCTGTCTGGAGTACAGGACTTTGGGATTCTAGAACTGGCCCTGTCCTGCCTCAACTTTAGCTGCCATTTCTTTCTTGAGAACTACCCATACGCTCCATGTTGTCCAAGCGCCACAGCAGAAGCATCCATCATTGGCATTTGTGTCTCAGGCAACTGGTTGTTTTATGTAGGTCTCAGGCAATGCAAAGCCCAACACGAAACTGCATGCTCATTGGCCACTTGACAATATGTATTAAAGTGGAGGTTTTGAGGCTGAATTTGTAAACCAGGTATGGTGAGGCAGAAAAGCATGCTGGCCAAGGTGATGAGTTTACTTTTGTTAAGCTTCCAGGCAGAATTTGGAGATACTGGAAGAGAGGAGGTGGGGCAGCATGCTAATGGATAGAATAGCTGGTGGTGAATGAGTTTACTTCCTGTCCTTTAGTCACTGACCTGTTCACCGAGGCACTGCCCTGGTGCCTGAAAGCACACTTCATAATGGTGTTCAGGGTCATTAGGAAATGTGTTCAAAGAAGTTCAGGTAATGGGCCTGTCTCACATGTTCTGGAAAGAGAGATGAAGATCACGTCACACAAAAAGCCCATCAGTGTCTACTGGCCCCTTTTTCTACATCTCCCTGATGCTCAAATTTTATGGTGCCTTTTAGAGCTTCTTTGGGCTCTGAAGTAGAGATATATGGTACAAAATAAATGTACAGTATAATTATAAGTACTACAAAGTGAAGCCACCTGAAAGCACCGAAAGGAAATGGTGTGTCCAAATTGCCCACTTCCCATCAGTTGTATCATGAGACTCTACCAAAATGCTATTTGGCTTCCAGAAGATAATTCTCTCTTCAGTGAACTGACCAGAGCTCCTACAATTCTTTACACACAATGTTCAGCATTTAATAAAAACTCAGCTGAAATGCCAAGAAATAGTCCAAATGATCAAAAGAGCAAAAGAAAAAACCTCAGACAATAGAAATAGTCCCCTGGGCGACTCAGATATTGAGTAGCCAGAGACATTGAAATGACTATGACTGATGTATTCAGAATATAGAGGGAAAAATGAAGAATTTCATCAAATAATTTAATCTATAGAAAGAGTGAAATGGAAAGAAAAGAGTGAAATGGGAATTCTAGAATTATTTAGCAAAGTTTTGTAGTTTGCATCTATAGGCTTGAACATATTTTTGTAAAATTCATTCCTACATGTTTTATACTTGGGGCTGCTACTGTAAATGGACTTGTGTTTCTAGTTTCATTTTACAGCTGTTCATTGCTAGTATCTACAAATACAACTGATCTTTGTATGCTGACCTATTGACCTTTGTGTTGGGGGTTCCCAAAACCACTATCAGATTTGATGATTCACTGGAAGAACTCAGAGAATTCAGAAACACAGTTCTACTCACAATTATAGTTTATTACAGTGAAAGGATATACATTAAAATCAGCAATGGAAACAGACTCATAGAGACCAGAAGTGAGATTCATGCTCTCTTCTACCAGTGGAGTCAATGAACAGCACTTGATTCTCCCAGCAATGACGTATGACAACACATACAAAGAATGGCAGACCAGGGGAGTCCTCCTTAGTCTTGGTGTCCAGGATTTATTTTTATTGGGACTCAGGAATTTAAGAATGGAGAATGTGACTGACCTTAGTTACTCAATCTCTCTAGCCTCTTAGGAGGTGGAAATGATACAACATGACCCAAGGTCTCCACCATAAATCACATTGTTAGCATAAACTCCCTGGTGAGGTCCAAGGCTCCAGGTGTACCAGGACACTCATCAGGCAAGATATTTGAAGAGCTTAGAGCTTATCTCCCCAGACTCAGTCAAAAGCCAGTCTATTTTCCGGCTTGTGTAGGGTTTGAACATCTCAAGTCTGATGAAATAATTCTTTGGTGCACAACCTTCCATCTTGTAACCTTCCCAACTTAGTTACTAGTTTTGGTAGTTTTTATCTTTCTAAGATTGTATTTGTTTATTTATTTGAAAGATAGAACATGAGTGGGGTGGGGATGGACAGAGGCAGAGGAAAAAGCATATTCCCTGCTAATTAGGGAGACTAATGTGGGGCTTGATACCAGGACTCTGGGATCATGGCCTGAGCCAAAGGCAGACGTTTAATCAGGTGAGCCATCCAGGTGCCTCTTGGTAGCTTTTTTGTAGATTACCTAGGATTATTTTAATTAACTTTATTTTTAGGATGATTTTATATTTATAGAGAAATTGACAAGATAATATAGAGCTCCCATACCCTGCACCTAGTTTCTCCTATTATTGACATTTTACAAAAATGTGATACATTTTTTACAATTAATGAATTAATTATTAAATAGTGTCAATAGTTTTATTCAGATTTCCTTAGGTTTTCCCTAATGTCCCTTTTCTGTTCCAAGATTCCCTCTAAGGATACCACATTGTATTTAGTTGTCAAGTCTCCTCTGGCTCCTCTTGGCTGCACTACAGGAGTTTCACAGACTCTACTTGTTTTTGATGACCTTGATAGTTTGAGGAGTTCTGGTCAGGTATTTTTTAAGATGTCCCATTAATGGAATTTGATATTTTTCTCATGATAAGTCTGGATTATGAGTTACTTGGAAGAAGGTTACAGACATTTTCACCACATTAGAGGGGCTATTCAGCGACTCCAACTTACAAAGTACTATTCTAGAATGAATTTCAAAATACTCACAAGGTAAGATGATGATCAAGGATGTCCTAAGAGCACCTCTTAGCTTAGCCAGAACATAGGGGATCCAGGAAGTTCTGGCCATGGTGTCATGCCCAGCAAACCACCTGGCCCAAAGGTGGACAAGTTTTTCCTCTGTAGATTGGAACAATAGCACCACTTAAAAAGTGAAACATGGGGAGCCTGGGTGGCTCAGTTGTTAAGCATCCACCTTTGGCTCAGGTCATGATCCCAGGGTCTTGGGATTGAGGCCCACATTGGGCTCCCTGCTTGGAGGGAAGCCTGCTTCTCCCTCTCCCACTCTCCCCACCTGTGTTTCCCCCTCTCTGTGTCTATCTCTGTCAAATAAATAAATGAAATATTTTAAAAAAGTGAAACATGATACTTTGAGTCAAAAAGATTCAAGACCAATAATAAATCCCTATAAATTCAAATAATATTGTTCAACTGTGAACACAATTTTGAAGCCCAAGTCAAAATACTTAAAGGAAATGAAGTGCTTTGAGCCAGTTTATGTCATAGAGAAAAAATTGCAATACCCTGATTCAGGAGATGGAAAGCTTCTGAACAGCACAAGTGTGTGGTCTCACTCAGTAAATTCATTAGCTTCAGAACCAAGGAAGGTTTTGGCTCTGTCACTAGCTCTTGTTGAAATAGTTAAGAACAGGCAAGATGAGACAAGAAGAAAGCATTTTATTGTTTCAAAGGAAGCTTACTCAGCATGTACCTGAGGAAGTTACCCAAGACTGGGAAAGCACACCTCAGTGTCTTAGCAGGAGCAAAGTCAAAGGCTCACGGTCTGGGAATATTTATGTTCCCCCCAGTGAGAGCAAAAAACCTCAGAATTCATAAGCCATCAGGTAAAGTACTCAGAGGGAGTTTGTCATAGTAGTGGGACAGAATGGGACCTAGATTTAATGCTGCGCTGGTCCCACAAAGCATGGAAGCAAGACTTGAAAGGATCACACTGTCTCAGAGTCACTTAACTGCCCTCTTAGAATAAAGCCCCCAAATACTTATAGCTATTCACCTAGTGGCCAACAGTGGAATGAGATTATGGACCTAGAAATAGATCAAATTAGGCATAAACCAACATTTACAGAAGATAGGCAGAGTCATGCTATGAATTCCAAAAGGTACCTCCTCAAAACCAATCAGGTCAACAGACAATCTTTATCACTGCTTGTGTCAGGACTTCATGACCACGAAGAAGAAATGGTCTTCCTCATGCTGAAAAAGCCCTACTTAAATGTTAAGAAACCATTCTTCCTACAAAGCACTGACAGGAAACTGGGCTGTGGGAGAAAAGGTGTGTGTAGGAATGGAAAAGGCCAGCACCAGTAGGTGACAGTATGACCCTGGGATGGGGAGACCTGAGGGGCTTTTGGCTTCAGAGGCATTTCCAGAGGAAGATGTTAGGGCGAGCAAGGGAGATGGTGGCCAGCTATCCCTGATTTGGAATCTTTTGTTTGACTGTTTATTGAGACTTCTCTTGAAAGGTAGGAAGAGTTATGTAAGTATGCTCAGAATTTCCTGATTATTATTGCAGAGGTGAAGTAGGAGTCATAGCAGAGAGACTTCCTGTTAACAGGAAGGTTAACTTTGGCTTTCCAAGAACTCCAGACCCTAGCTACAGCTTTAGTCTGACCCCGTAGGGTCTTGGTGACCTTAGCTGTTAAAACTGAGTGAAAATGGTAGACAATCTGGTCAGCCTGTGGTTGAACTGAGCAATTATAAAACCAATGAAAACCCAGATTTGAGGGTTTAATCCAGGGTTTATTTTAGTTTCCCCAGAGAAACAGAATATATATATATATATATATTTATTTATTTATTTATTTATTTATATAAAATATACTATATATCATAGTATATATTATGTATCACTATATATTATATATAATATATAGTTATATATGAAATATATATGTATATATATTTATTTTCATATGTTTATACATATATAAAATACATATAAAATAAGGAATTAGCTCATGCAGTTATGGAGGCTGAGATGTCTCAAGATACACAGTCAGCACTTTGGAGACCCAGGAAAGCCAATGTGCAGTATTTCATCTTGAATCTGAAGACCTGAGAACCATATGAATTGATGGTGTAGCTCCAGTCTGAAAGCCAGCAGGCTTAGGACCCAAGAAGAGCCAATGTTTCAGTCCAAGTGCTAAGGCTGGAAAGATAGTCCAACCCAGCAGTCAGGCAGGAAGTGCTCATTCTTACTGAGCTTCTTTGTTCTATTTAGGCCTCCAGTTGATTGGATGATGCACCCCCACATTGGGGAGGGCAGTCTGTTCTCCTTAGTCTGCCCATTCAAGGGGTAAGCTCATTTGGAAATGCCCTTAGACACACCCAGTGTCTGACACACCCAGACACACCCAGATTAATGCCTGGCCTAGTGTCTGGCACCTGGGGCCTAGTATCAAACTGACACATCAGATTAACTGTCACATTCAGCAACTGATATGCAGTAAACGGTGGGGGGCGGTGGTGTGGGGAAGGGTTGGCAAAGAACATGTGACTAGAGTTGAAAGTCTGTTGTAGGAAATTATGTTCCCAGCAGTGTGACTTAGTAGAAAATAAACTTAATTCCTTCAGTCTTCGAACAGATAAAACCAACTCTTGGAGGAAAAGCAATTGAAGAGAGAGGGCACAGGTAGAAGAAGGAAAGGAGAAGGAAGCCAGAAGCCGGGAAGAAGATGGTAGGAAATAGAGAAAAGAAAGTAAAAGTTGTAGAACAATAGAAAGACCAAAGGACTGAAAGCTACAGGTTTCTTTGAAATGAGCACTTTGGGGGATCAAGTCATAAAATATTAATTGTAAGTGTTGGGTCTTCCAAAGTTGTTGTTGCCCCCATGGCACATTTCTAGTCATTTGTGGTGTCCCTCTGTACTCTCCAGTATATTAGAAGGGAAAATAATTCTAAGGGTTTTTGATGATCTCTGGTTGATATTTTGTGAGCTCCCTGAGGTCTGTACCAGCACTGGAAATGTCTTCTGAGAAATGGGATGGCATAATCAAAACTCAATGTATAGTAAGCAGCAGTGGCCAGCTCCCAGGAGAGCTTAATGGACAGCACTCAAACTCCAAGTCTCCACATTAGAGTTTTAGAGGTGGTTTTCCATTCTATCCCATGAAGCCTGTGGATGAAAAAATGTTCTTGGTCTCTTCCCAGATCATCCTCTTGGTAATTCTGTTTCTGCCCATATTGTGTTCATTATGCAACAGCTGTCTTTATTACCATCTCATTATTAGCTCTGAGGGTAGTCATTTCCATGGTGATACTAAAACTTACACCTTTAGAGATGTTACGAACACTCACTGGTTTAGAGGGCCCCTTAAGGGCAATTGAGTTCTCTGGCCAGCTCAGAGTCCATATCATGGCAATTCTCCCTCCTACATCCTTTATGTAGGAGTTTTATTAGTAATGTTGGACTAGTTGAGATGAGCACTTAGCAACATGAAGTCTCACAGAAAATTATTTCCTTAATTCTAAGTAATATTGCTGCTTGTCATATTCATGAAGGAGCCCAACCAGATAGTAAGGGTTTACAAAAAGAGGAATCACCTCCTTTGGGAAGCATGTCCTACCTGACTTACCATCCCCATCCACACATGGCTGCTTAGCAATCACTTCTTTGGGCTCCCACTGCACCCTGGGCAAAGCTGAGGAACAATGCTCTTCGCAATGTATTATAAACATTGTTTTACTTACCTTCTTCCTCACTGTACTGAAAACTCCTCTCAGTCAAATACCATGCCGAATTATCTTTGATGTCTTCAACTTCTAACAGGATTCCTAGCCCACAGTAGAGTCAATAAATGAATCAGTGAGTGAATGTGTTGATAATAAAAATGGGGAAAAGGGGTTGAATTCAAGAGAAAATTAGAAAGTACACCTTGTGACTGAGTCTGATGAGTGAGGATGGGAGGGAAGTAGATGGTTCTCTAGCTTTAGTAAGGGTGGTTGTTAGAATCATTAATAAAGTTAATGCAAGTTTGTTTTGTTTTGGTGGGAGAACATAGTAGTTTTGGTGGGGCTTTTTTTTTTTTAGTATTGATTTTAACTTTTCTTTTCTTTTTAAGTAAGCTCTACATCCAGTGTGGGGCTTGAACTCACAATCCCGAGATCAAGAGTTATGTGTTCTACTGATTGAGTCAGTTAGGTGCCCCGGAATTATGGTAGTGTTTTTGCACTGGTCTCAGCCTATCAATAACTGATGTGGCTGGAAGAGCCCTTGTGGTTCTTATGAATGAAATACCCTTTTCAGCAACAGCCATTGGGAAATCGTGAAAAAATAAAGGTTTATAGCTTTCAAGACGTGTAAATTACATAGCACAGTGAGGGCCACGCAGCAAAGTTGTGGGTAAAGAGATCATGCAGGGGCCTGGTATTTTCCTTTTATTGGGGTTGAGGGTTTCTCAGGCTCATCCTTTTTTGGTGAATTTAAAATGTAAAAGTTGAATTTAAAGTACAGGAGGAGAAAAAACACTTGGCCCAAATCGTCAGTTATCAAAATCAACCAAAATCCTTCCAACTCTTGAGAAGGGGAGAGGAGATCTAGAGCAAGCAACTTGCTTGCTTATGGCAATGATCCAATCATTGCCATGATCCAGATATGGCATGATCCAATCATCACATCGCTTTTGGTTGGCTCATATCCCATTGGCCTAAACTAAGTCACACCATCATACTTAATAGCAAGAATATCTGAGAAATAGTCTTTTGGGATAAGGTCGAGAGTTTTCTGTTTTTTGTTTTTTTTTTTTAAGATTATTTATTTATTTATTTGACAGACAGAGATCACAAGCAGGCAGAGAGGCAGGCAGAGAGAGAGATGGGGGAAGCAGGCTCCCTGCTGAGCAGAGAGCCTGATGCAGGGCTGGATCCCAGGACCCTGAGATCATGACCTGAGCCGAAGGCAGAGGCTTTAACCCACTGAACCACCCAGGTGCCCCAGGTCGAGAGTTTTTATTTCAGTTTTCCTGTCTCTGCTCCATCATTAAGTGAAGAGAACTTGTCTTTTACTTCATAGAACCTTAGAACGCAAGAAGTCCTATCCAGGCCTGATGAAGAGAAATGAGATCACTCGGAGATTTTAGATATCCAGGGAGACAGGACTTTTGTTGTCATCCTCAAGGAGGGAATAAATGCAGTCTCTCTTTGGGGGGTAAATAAACAAAAGGGATAGACTGGCACAGAGAGGGGCAGTATTTGTTTTTTGGGGGGCGGGAGTTGCTGATTTTTACAGCTAACCTAAACTTAAGTAATGTATTCATTTTTTTTAAAGGTTTATTTATTTGACAGAGATCACAAGCAGGCAGAGAGGCAGGCAGAGAGAGAGGAGGAAGCAGGCTCCCTGCTGAGCAGAGAGCCCGATGCGGGGCTCGATCCCAGGACCCTGGGATCATGACCTTTAACCCACTGAGCCACCCAGGCGCCCCAGTAATGTATTCATTTATTCATTTACTTTTTCACTGTTTGGGTCCCCTCTTGAATATAAGCTTCAAGAGTCTTGGTCTGTTTATTCCTTACAACATCCCCAGTGGCTAGAACACTGCCTGGTGTACAGGTGTTCTACAAATATCTATGAGGGAAGGAGAAGTGCAGAGCAAATAATGTCCCCTGCAGTAGGCAAGACTATGAGAAGCCACACAATGTCTCACCGAACTGTGGCTAAGATTGACATCATAACTGACTCAGAGCTGCAACATTTATTTTCTCTGAAAATATATAGCTGTTTGTTGGCTAGACAGTCAGTAGGACAGCTGGAGCTAGAGGCCAGCTCATGATCATAGTTCATTTGTTCACTCTCCATCCTTGAATTCATTCATTCATTAAACAAATATGTCTTGAGTGCCTACCGTGCGGTAGCATATACAGAGTGAAAATGTCAACCTGTGGTTAGAGGTGGGGCTAATCTATAGTTAGATGTCTTCAGGCAGGTATAGCTCCGTATTCCACAAACAAATATGACTAGTCTCGGGTGAGAAAAAGAAAGTGTGGGTTGTTCAGCACAGCCCGTTGCTAGCCAGCAGGTGCACCTCAGAACATTCGTTTGGGGTGGCGGCCTTTAATGGTGGCTGGCACAGTAATTCATATAACAGTGGGTCATTGTGGGAGAGAAGAAGGAAAAGGTCAGTGTCCTTATTAGATATTTTAAAGATTTGTCAGGGAAGCTGTGCTGCTCCATTCAGGGGAGATACTCACATTCTATTCTACATGAATTTGCAGGGGCTCTGGGTGGCTTAGTCGGTTAAGCTGCTGCCTTCAGCTCAGGTCATGATCCCAGGGTCCTGGGAGTCCTGCATCAGGCTCCTTGCTCGGCAGGGAGCCTGCTTCTCTCTCAGCCTCTGCCTGCCCCTCTGCCTGCTTGTGCGCACTCGCTCTCTCTCTCTGACAAATAAATAAATAAACTCTTAAAAAAAGAAGAATATGCAGTGCTGGGGCCACCATTTTTGCATGCCCTCCAGAGATTGGAGAAAGAGCTGTGGACACTTTTCTTCAGGTCTTACAGGTGTTCTCAAAGAGCTTCTTTTTTCTGGAGTGTTGACTAAAAATGACTAAACAAGTAGGGACACCAAATACCACTGGTGTCCCTACTTGAAGCAGTCTCGGATGCTAGAATAAGTAGGCTTATAATATTTTGGATCTTTTTTTTTTTTTTCATTTCCAGGCATCATGCTTTAAGACAGATGTTGTCAAAAGTGGTTTGAGTTAAGAAGAGACAAACCAGGAAAGTATTGGCTATGAGGATGATGATGTGTGAGAAAAACTAGACAGAGCTGGGGGTTTGGATCAGGATCCCCATTCAAGGGGGATAAGACGGGCCTGCTTGAAGCATTAGCCAGCAACTAGACCACTGAATTAGTGAATGAGACCTGAAGGAGAGTGTAGTTCAGGCCTCTTCTTTGAGGAGAAAAGGACAGTCAGGAGTTGGAGAGAGAATCCAAAATGCAAATGTCAAATCTAAATGCCAGAAGCGGAATTGTAAATGAGAGATAGAACAGAGATGCCAGAGCTTAAATGGGTCCCAGACGAGAGTAGGTACAGAAGAGAGTTAGTTCCAGGATGATGGCCCTGAACACAATCAGTTCTCAGCATCTTGACTCCATGGTGGTGGATGTTAGTGCAAGCCCACGTTAGATTTGCTGAAACTATAGTGCTGGAACACTGAGTACTTGGGAAGTCATGAGAACTATCTCTTAACTACTTAAAGAATTACCAAAGCTCCAGAGTTCTAGGTCTGCTACTCATTGACTGAGAGACCTTGAATATGCCACCTGATCTCGCTGAACCTCCTTTTCCTCACTGGGAAAGTGAATATGGTAATTTTCCATGCATACATCACAAAGGGGGTGGTATAGATCTAATTATGTAATGGTGGTAAAAGGACTCTGAAAACTATAAATTGATGAAGAAATTTTGAGCTGTATCTATGGGTGAACGTTAGAAGAAGGAAGGTTTTGTTTCAGTATTCTGAAACACTATTATCAGTGACAGCTGCCTGGGGATCCAATAACTTGCCTTCTGAACTAATGGGAACCTCCATTACTAGACACAGCCATCTGCTAAGGTTCTCAGGTTATGAAGGCAGAGGAAGGGCTATCATTTGGGTCCAGACATGGGCTCGTGGAATCCACCAACATCATGAAATCACCAACAAATTCTGTTGGTGCTTGGGGGTACATACACATTTCTGGAGAAGATCCACAGTTTTCTTTAGATTAGTAAAAAAGGCCAATGATTTACAAAAGGTAAAGAATAAAAACATGACACTTGATATTACTTACAACTCCATTGAGTGCATTATCCTTTCTAGACTTGTAGTAACTGGGCACATTATTTTTTCCTTAGGCGCATAAGCAAAAAACATCTTCCAGTTGAGGGGACAAGAAGAGTCAGAGTATTTCATCCAGGACGATGTAGCTCCTTCAAGATGCTTGACAACCCCATCCATTTCTGGCTCAGGACTGAATATTTATAATTTTACCTGTATGGCCTGTTGAAACTGCCTCTTGATTACTATACTTTGAATGCTATGACACCTTCATGGTTAGCACTATCCCTGATACTATTTCCATTTTAAAGGATCTGTTCCAGCCCATGATTAAATGATAGGCTGTTGGTGGCAGAGGTGACTCAGTGTCCCTTCAACATCTTTTCTCCACTCCCACAGAAATAGAAGATTAAGCTGAGACAAGGTTGCCAGCTAAAGACCACATTTCCCAGTTTCCCTTTCAACTATAGGAGACTGGGTTGTCCACAGAGCTGTGAGCAGAGTGATGAGTACAATTTCCAGCCAGTATCCTAAAAAGGAAGGGCCCCTGCCTTCCCATTCCTTTTCTTCTCCTCCCACTTGCTTGAAGGTAGATGTGGTGGCAGGAGCTAGCAGCTTAGTTTAGATCATTTATTGAATCATTCAGTGACAGCTGTGCATTGAAGATGGAGAACGCATATACACAGCCTAGATGACCTCTGATGACCTTGTAGAGCAAACTACCCTACTAGTTCTGGACCACCTACTTCCTTACGACTTTCATATGAGAGAAAAAGACATTTTTATCTTGTTTAAGCTCCTCTATTTGGGGATATTTTGTTATAGTAAGCTGTTACAGATGTGACCAGGACTTTATTTTCATTTCTTATCCATCCAGATGGGCAAGATCAGTTTGCTTTTACTTGGCAAAGGAAATATACTTCTACTGTTTGTTTCAGGGCTATCAAAAAAATATGTTTTTGAGTATCGCAGACACACAAGCTTACATTAGTTTCAGGTGTACAACATAGTGATTTGACTTCACTCTAGGTTATGATGTGCTTACCACAAGTGTAACTACCACCTGTCACTAGACAACGCTATTACAGTATCATGGACTATATTTGCCACGCTGTGCCTTTTATTCCCATGATTTATTCATTCTATAACCCAAAGTGTTTCAGGGCTATTTGAATTGTCCAGCGAATTGCCATAATTTTGCCACTAGGGGGCGTCTAAGAGGTGTAGCTTCTGATCTCAACTTACATATCCCTTTCTTAAGATTTTCTAGACAACCCAATCTAAAGTAAGCTCCCCTTCATTACTGTCTAGCTCAGCCAATTCACTTCCTTCAAGGCACTTAGTGAAATTTGTAATTATTTGTCTGCTTAGGATACAAGCTCCATGAGGGCAGGGGTCCTGTCTGTTCATTCACTGAATGCTTATCACAATATCTGACATGTAGTGGACATGTAAACATCAAGTAAGTAATGAATCTGGAAATAATACTAATAATAATTATTATTAATATTTGGAAATTATTAAAAAATTGCTGCTCAGGCTTCACAAGAGTTGTTAGCACCAGGAAACTATGTAGAATACCTAGATAATATTCAAAATGGAGGTTTTCTTATTCAAGATTGAAACCCAGAAACCATAAAAAAAAAAGTTTATTTACCTTATTTCACGAAAATTTAGAAGTTCTGTATGCTAACAGACACCATACAGTTTTATAAAAGTAGAATAATGGGGAAAGTTATAAAGAAAAGTTACAATCAAGGACTATCATCCACAATATTAGAGAACTCATATAGAACTCCATAGAAAAAGAAGCATAAATAATGTATGAGTCACAGACAACAAAATAAATACAAGTGGCCAATAGGCATGTTTTTAAACCATAAATAATTTAAATATCCAATAATTAGAAAATAGTTCAATGAATTATAGTATTCATATTATAGAATATCATGAATCCATGATTAAGAATAAGATGTATTTTTTATTAAGTGAAAAAAGCAAGAATGCTATGGATATGATCCCATCTGTAAGAATACATATATACATGTGTATATATGAAATGTATATGAAAAGTTCTGAAAAAATTAACACAAAACTATTCTGTTTTTAGGAAAATGAGTAGGATTGGTCAGGGCAGAGAGGTATAGGGTATGTGATGTGGGATTTTTACTTTTTCCTCTGCATGCTTTTCGAATGTTGGATATCTTTTACTGTGAGCATACATGCATGTATTACTTGTATAATTCCAAAAACTATTTTAAAAAGCAACAGAAAATATATGGAAGTCACCTAGGAAAATTCTTGGTATGTAGCATTAACAACAGCGAGAATCAAAAAGAAATGATTGGAAAATCTCCCCAAATCATACAGAAACAGATCTGGGTGAGACAGGATATCACCTAGAAGTGGTTTTGGATAATGTGCAGTTACACAAAGACCCCCATCCCACCTACCCCTAACCCTCCCACCATATTTTGATTCTCTTCATTTTCTCGGCCCAATAGCTGTAATTTAACTTTAAAACTCTCTCTCTCTCTCTATGTGTGTGTGTGTGTGTGTGTGTGTGTATGTGCATATATATATGTGTGTGTATATATATATATGTGTATATATGCACATATATATACATATACACACACACACATATATATATTGGATGAATGGATATATATATCCTATATAGAGAGGATATGTTGGATATATATATAATCATTGTACCCTGGGCTGTAACATTAGGGGAGTTTCTTCAGGTGTAAGTGGACCCCGTTCTTGGCTTTGAGGACAACCTGGTGCAAGAAGACAAGAGGTCTGGTGGGGTCTGGAGCCACCTTGAAGTGGAGTAGAATCAAGGCAATGGCCACCTTTAGCTCGATCATGGCAAAATGCTGCCCAATACAATTCCTGCAGACACCAAGGGAAAGAAAGAGAGACCTTGAGGAAATGGTAGTTGTTTCTGACTCTTCTGTTAAGATGCTAGAATAATGAATCTACTGTTCACAGTAAAGCAGCATTTTCACACTCAACGTCAAGGAAAGTTTTGAACTTCTCTTATCTCCTGCAAGAACATGAACCGAGAGACTGTAATGTGATGCCCTCCCTAAAGAAGGTGACACTTGGAGATGCTTATAGAATTGTTTCTCCCGTGAGGATATAGTGTAAAACGTGGTGACTATAGTTGGTAACACTGCAATGTGTGATTGAAATTTGCTAATAAAGTAGAACTTAAATATCCTCACACACACACAAAGAGAGAAATTGGTGAAGGGGAAGAACCCTTTCACAATGTATGCAGATAGTGAATCACCATGTTGTACATTTTAAATATCTTACAATTGCGTATGTCAACTATACCTCAATAAATTTGAACTTAAGGGGGAAAACAATTGTTTCTCCTGCATTGGGGGTGGCCTGCATGGCTTATGAGCAAGTCTGCATTGTAGGGTAACTTTCTGAGGCGTGGCTGTATAGGATGTGACAGAGAAGGGCCTTGTCCTTTGTGAAACTAACTGGTCTTTTCAGGAGCTCAGATAAGTACCATGATCTACCTCATAATTTGGTGAGAAGATGGGACTCCATGGGAGAACATATGGAGTTGAGTTACCGAAGGAAGAGTGCTGTTTCCAAGGAAACATTTCTGTGCATTTTTAACAACTTTAAATTGTCCTTACCTTGGTCCAGCTGAGAATGGTAAGAAGGAGTGGGGGTGTCTCTGATCAGAATTCTCCTGGGAGAACCTCAAGGGGTCAAAGACCTAAAATGACAGCACAATCCCACCACCATCCCCAAAACACCATTAGTGCATTTCTTAAGCTACTACTTAGCACGAATCAACAGAAATATATGATGAGCCACATATGTACCAGAACACATATGTGTTCTGGTAGCCACATTTTTATTATTTTATTTCATTTATTTGTCAGAGAGAAAGAGCGAGAGGGAGAGAGCACAAGAGAGAAGGAGGCAGAGGGAGAAGCAGACTGCTCACTGAGCAAGGAGTCTGAGGCGGGACTGGACCCCAGCACCCTGGGATCATGACTTGACTCAAAAGCAGACGCTTAACTGACTGAGCCACCTAGGTTTCCCAGGTAGTCACATTTTTTAAAATGTGAAAATAATTTGAATAATAGAATTTATTTTGAAAAAAATTATCATTCCAACATGTGCTCAATATAATAATTATTAAGGCAATATTTCACATTTTTGTACTATGTCCTCAAATTCCAGTGTGTATTTTACATTCCCAGAATGTCTCATTTCTGATTAGCCACAATTTAAGTGCTTAATAACCACATGTGGTGAATAGCTACCACATTGGACAGGGCACTTCTAGACCTGCAGCCCTTGTCTGGTCTCCCAGTAGACTAATATGTTACCCAGACCAAGTATGGGGAAAGCAGAAATGTTAGGGTCGGTGATGTTATTTTTACTTTGGTGGTAAGAATGCACCTACTTAATTTATCCAAAGAAAATGAAAACACTAATTTGAGAAGATATATACATCCCTAATTTATTGCAGCATTCACTTATAATAGCTAAGATAGGGAAGCAACCTAAGTGTCATCAATTAAAGAATGGATAAGGAAAATGTGGTGGATAGAACGGAATATTACACAGCCACAAAAAGCTTGAGATCATGCCATTTGAAACAACGTGGATGGACCTAGAAGGTATTATGGTAAGTGAAATAAGTTAGACTGAAAAAGACAAATACTGTATGATTCCACTCATAAGATGAATCTAAAAAAAAAAAAAGGGAAAAAACCAAGTGCATAAACAAACACAAAGTAGAATTAGATCTATAAATACAGAGAACAAACTGATGGTTGTAGGGGGTTGGACAAAGTCAGTGAAGGGGAGAGGGAGATACAGGCTTCCAGTTACGGAATGAATAAGTCACAGGAGTAAAAGGCACAGCGTAAGGAATATCATCAATTACATTGTTATAGCGATGGAATGGAACAGATGGTGGCCACGCTTGGGGTGAGCATAGCATCAGGTATCAGCTTTTCAAATCACGAAGTTGTGCCCCCAAAACTAATGGAACATTGCATGTCAACTATACTCAAAATTAATTTTAGCATTAAAAAAAGAATGCACCCACTTAGAAGTCTAGCCAAAGGGATTACGTGATCAACTGTAACTGAGACATGCAGTCCACTTCATGTTGCGCATAAGATATCTTAAACCCTAGCCACTTATGTGAAAGGATATATCTGTGGGTGTTGTGAGTGTTTAGAGTTTAAGAACATTGAATCAGGCACTATGGTTAGCTACGTGTCTGCTTTTTAACTCTCTAGATCCTCTCTTCTCTCTTTCCTGCTCTGCTCTAGGCTCCAAGAAGCGGAGCCATATAGTTTTCTCTTGGGTTTGGCTGATAAAAGACATTGGTGCTCTGGAAGGTGGGTGGAGAGAGCTTTTGGGTTATTTATTCCCTGGACCTCACCCTACCAAGCTTCCTGAACCTGGCTGCTCTACTGAAGGCCTAACTCCTGCCCAGGATCTTTTCCAGCACAGCAATATCTCTCCTGTCATTGTAACCCTCACCAGGCCCAGAGGTGGGAAGCCCTTCAACAGTTGTACGCGCCATGTTGCTTTGACAAACTGTACCAAACCTTTGTAAATAGTTCCTTTATAAAACTCTCCTCAAAGTGCCCAACTTGAGGGTGTCATCAGTCTTCTGCCAGAATTCCCACGGTTCCATCCAGCAGAAGAGAGTTTGAGTTGCCTGCCTGGCTACATGGATAGTCTACACTCTTGCAGATGTCTAGGTGACTGCTTGGCGGAGCTCGCTAAGGAAACGACTGCGGTACAGATTGCAGTTTGGAAACAGACTGTGTGGCATTATGTCCATCTGTTCATTCAAAGCGAACATAAAGTAGGACTAGGGGGAGGGGACAGTTTTTCTTTAGGAGGAAAGTTGAACATTTTTGGTCTTTATGTTTATTTTATTTGCTTTGTGCTGTTTGCCACATCCCCATTGTGCTAACAAAAAGCTACTTGCACAGCATTTGTTTTTTGAAGTATTTACATGTAAGACAGTCATACCTTTGGATTTTCCCAGATGGCAGGGTTATGGTGAAGGCCCCAAATATTGAGAACCACAGTTATTCCTGTGAAAAGAAAGAAACAAAAAATATTATAGGAGGTAGAACAAGTTGAGGTAGAGCTACTGTTACACCACTCTTCAATAAGAATTTTCTTCTTGAAGGGAAAGAGCTAGCTCCTGGCAGAGTTTTGTGTGCCATAGCTGATGTCAGCAGTCAAGGACCCATGGGAAGATGAGGCTTGAATGACACCTTAGTTTTCGAAGCAATGACTTATTTAATACCTGACTCTATCTTGAGGAGCTGTTGGTATCATGTTGGAATGATATCTGTTAATGGACAATATAGCACCCACCAGAGATAGTTTGAGTCCAGAAGAACCGAACCACAATTCCATCATGTAGGTCCAATGACAAGTTTCTTTTGGTTCTGTTCATAAGTGGAAGGGAGGAAATTTTGGCAAGTATCCACATGGTTTGGGGATCAAAAAAGGAGAGGGTAGGGAGAGGGAAGTGGGGTTATGGACATTGGGGAAGGTGTGTGCTCTGGTGAGTGCTGTAAAATGTGTAAGCCTGATGATTCACAGACCTGTACCCCTGGGGCTAATAATACATTATATGTTAATAAAAAATAAAAAGTTAAAAAAAAAGAAGAGGGGAGAGATTTTGAAAATTATTCGATTACCATAAAAAATTCTGGTAAGTTAATTCTGGATCTGTCAACAAAGTCACAGTGACAGGCTGTTGGTATTTGCTACAAGCAATCCTGTCAGCTTGTTTCCAATGGCAAGAGCTAACAGAACACTGAAGCAGACATGTGAAGGCTAATTCATGTGACACCCTTCTGCCTTCCACTCGCGCTGCTCAGAGACCTGTGCTATGAAGAGCACTGGGTGAGGTGTGGGGCCTCTATGCAAGTTTTAGTTCTGCTCATCTGCACATTGGGGTCTCCAGTGAGTTTTTGGCTATACCATGTGTGTAGTGTGCTTTGAAAGTGCTTTGTAAACTGAGAAGCACCATATAAATGTCTGTTAAGGTCATGTTCCAAGGGCAGGAAAATGAGATAATGTGTTTGAAGGCTCCATGTTAACTATTAAGTGCTGCACACTTATAAGAGTAATATTTTGATGATAATGAAGCCAAAGACCCCACCTTGGGTCTTCTCGATAAATATAATGATGCTCATCTCCCATGAAGTCTCACCTGGGTCTCAAACTAAGATTATTTTAGAAACAATGTCCTGTGAATGAAGAAACCCTGAGTTGGGATTCTAGCCACCCAGGTTCTGGGCAGAGCTTCTCTGCAAATGGCTATGTGCTTTTGGGAAAGTCTGGAAACCACATCTGATCAAAGAATTACCCACTGAGTTCTTGATAGGCACCCACCCTAAGCCAGACTTCCTTAGGTTTTTCTTTTGACTCCTCTAAGAGTTGAGGACTGTTGAGGACAGTCTTTGTTGCTGTGGTTGCTAGGATCCCCTGGTCTCTAGGAACTGCTTAAGAAAAGAATGCAAAGACCTGCAGGCAGGGAGCGTCCATCTGGAAAGGTAATAGGCTTGCTGAGCTCTCTGGAAATGGATGGGACTGGAGGCGCCAGTCGGAGTGACTCCTTGATGCACATTGTGGTGTATGACATTTCACCCAGCTGGTCCCTGTGAGGACAAGGGAAGGAAGGGAGGGAACTCAGTCTCCATATCTAGTTTGTAAATAATGATGTTTTTTCCCTCTTTGGTGTTTAGTCCTGGTAAATATCATCTCTAGGTTAAAATTATTTTGCAATTGGCTTATGTAATAGAATGTGAGACTCTGCCTCAGGATCAGCTGAGGTTCCAGAGGAAGAGGGACCAAACAAGTGTCCATTATAAAGTGAGATGCTAATCTACCGGTAAGGGATTTGGTAGGGAGATTTCTGAAACCTGTTTTGCAACTCTTAGCTCACCATATAAGTCAAGAATGTAGAAAGAATGACTAAGGACTGAAGAGAGAGGGCTTAAGAGTTTTGAGAATTAAAAAAAATATATATCCTTTAAAGAGCATTGTTGGAATGCCAGAATGCTGTGGAGAATGGAGGAGAGTCCCCCAACCATGTTAGGCAAAGAGGGACTTCTTGGGTCACTTCGATGATCTGACATGTACCCCCTGGAGTGTGGGAAACAGAGGACTGATAGATCACAGAGGTCTGTGATTCAGAACAGACAGGGAGTTGGGGGAGAGCAACAGCGACAAACAAGTCAGGAGTACTCCAGTGTGCTCTATGGGCCAATGAACTAGCAAGAGGCAGAGCTTCAGAACCAACTTGAAAGGAATTCTGAGGATAAGAATTCCCTCGTTGCCCCGTGAATCACCATGGCAAAGCTCCAGTGAGGGAATCTCCAAGAAACTCACAGATGTACCCATTGTGAGTGAAAGGAAGCATTCACTAGCCACCCAGCTCAGAGGGCAAATCACCATAGTACCAACCCCTCTCTCCTCCTGGCTCCCTCCTGGGACCACTTTTGGAAAGGTCAGAAACAGAAGCTACTGGGTTGGGGAGGAACTGGTCAGTAAAAAGAAGCCAACCACAACCCCCTCACCCATCACTGGCTTCCAGACCCAAAGAAATGCTGATCTGGGATGGAGGGAGAGGATACAAGTGGATATGAATTTGTACTTTTCATTATTTCACTGGACCAGACAGCTTCATTACTGAAATAAGACTGCTATTTGACTTAAATGGATGGGAACTCTATGAGATTCACTCAAGATTTCACCCCAGAGATGAAAACTTGGGGTGAGATGAAAACTTGTCTCACACAAGTCTGAAATATCAGAGGGAGAAGAATAAAGTTTTTTTTTCATCCTAGCCAATCAGCTAGTCGTAAAATGACTGCATATGTTCAGTATATTTGCTTTATTGTATTTCTGTTTGCTTTTCTGATTACTTATTTTGAATGCAGGCTCTGACCATTCAGTAGAGTGAAATTTTAATTTTGAGCTCTTTCCTCCTCAAGCTCAGAATAAAAAAGGTAATTCTGCTTATCCTGGCACTTTGCATATTTTAGAAACACAATGTTGTCCATCTTAGCCCTGGTGCAAGAAGAAGAGAGGAATTTTAACCCAGTGCCGAAACGGCTGATAAGCCAAATGGAGACGTTGAACAACTTGCCAGTTTTTTCAGAAATTGCTCCTTGCAATGTGGTTTTATTGTCTGTCTTAAAGAATTACAGATTTTCAGCATACTACGTACAAATTTCATTAAATGTGAGTATAGGGCCCTGTTATGGAATAAAAATGTATTTTATTTCATATAAAATTATTTTCCCTTCTCTCATTAAAATAAGTCACACTTAATAGATACTTTGGACTTTGTTTTCTCACCTGGCAAAGATTTCTTTATTGTTTTTACATTTCACATACGCCAGACAAGAATGGGAAAGGCCAATATTGGGGTTGTATACATATACACCCTAAACAGGTTAAATATCCAATTAATGTTTATCAATGAATAAAAAATGACTAATCAACACTATATTTTGTGCTATACAGATTAAACCTTTAATTTATGGTAGGAAATAACTATTAACTTCCTTATAAAAAGTAGGAGCTCTACCATACCTATATAAATCCAAATTTTCCCCTACAAATATTCTAACTGAGCTGACCTTAGCATTTGAAATATGGTGTTTTCTCCCTACTCCTGGGGCTGGATAGTCCATTTCTATCTTTCTGTCCCTTTGGCCAGCAAAGCAATGGTAAGTGAAATATCTAGCTAGGGTGAAGAATGTGTTTTGAATCAGAGATGTGTTTGTTTTTCTGTCAGGCAGTGTGTCTCAGGGGCAAATCCATAATCTGGGCACTGTTTGAACAGCCAGATAATTTCAAAGTCTTTCAAAAATGGTGCTGACATTTTCTACCTGGCTAATTCATCCTATAAGAGGCAGCTTGGGCTTCAGATCTCCCAAGAAGTCCCCTTGGGTCCCCAATACCAGGTCAGGTGCCTGTCTTCTGATTTTCTGTAGTATCCAGCACATCTCTCTCTCTCTCTACCCTTACCAGGTTATATGGCAATTATTCATACAGAGGGCTGTCTCCTGTCCCAGGGTGTAAGCTCATTGAGAGCAGGATCTACACCAAATCTGGCACATTTCTGAAGTGCCTCAGTACTTAGAATGTTCTCAGTCCATAATCGCTGGACTTAACTACAGTGTGTATCATTTAGTACTATGTTCAAAGCCTGAGCCAGTCCTGAGGAGTAAACAAGGAGATGGGGGAGGGAATGACTACGATGGGGGCTTAAATGATACGGGTGCTTGCTGGGGTCTCAGAGAGGAGACGCACCTGTCTTACCATTCAAACTCTGAGTGCAAGTCTAGGGATCAAGTCCCCATTTCCAGCGTACCCAGCCAGGTGAAAGCAATGGGACGTTACACACCACTGATTAGAAAAACAATGAAGCAGTTAACTTACGGATGAATGAACTTCTTTGGCAAAGATATAGGGATAATTTTGGTCTCTCTAGAAAATAGGCAGAATAGCAGCCTGCCTGTTCTGTTTCTACAGGCACATATCTTGAAGCACAATGGTCACCAAGGTACCAGAGGAGAGAATAAAGCAAAACGCATGGAGAGGAAGCAAGATGAAATGTTTAAGAATGCAGATCTTACCAGGTGATAGAAGACCCGTCCCCCAGGATGCCCCTGATCTCCTCTCGGCATCTCTCTTGATGCTCAGGGTTCAGAGCCAGGTAGTAGAGGAGCCAGGAAATGCTCCCTGCTGTGGTGTCATGCCCTGCCAACATCAGTGTGTTCACCTCAGACCTTAGGTCAGTATCTGAGAAGCTGCTGCCATTTTCAGCCTGAAAGGTATAGTAGATGTTTCTGCAATGTCAGTTTATAGATATCTGCAGCCCCAACCAAGATAATGGCTTTAGGGGGAAAAAATACCACTAGAGTTTCAATTTTAATTCAGTTCAACAAATACATAGTAGGAATCACACTTTGACCAGAGCACAAAGGAGAACCAACATTAGATAGGGAAAGCAGGCCTTGCAAAGAGCTCCTTGATTCATCCTGCCAGATTCATGCAGATTTCCCAGCACCTCCTCCTCATCATTTTACCAACTTACACTATGACCCATTTTCCTGTACTTCCCTACACTGCCATGTATCTTTGCAGTAATCAACAAGTCCTGTCCAATTAGTAAAAAATTTAGTCTTGTCCGACTCCCTCTAGTGACAGAATTACAGACTTCTATCTTCACCTCAAACTGCATGGATCCAACCCATCAATTTGAAAGTATTGTTAAATTTAGCTGATCAATTTTCCTCTTGTCTCCCCTCCACCTCACTCATCCATTCACCTGCACAATTAACTACATATATGAGCAGCCTCAGACATTTGAAAATTTTACCTGGACAGAAAGTATAACATCCAGAAAATCCTGGTACTTCCGCTTCTGAGTGCTACCATGCTTCTTTTCATCTTTCAGGAATTTCTTTCTATCCTGGATTAGGTTTTCTGGGACAGAATAATAGTTCCGCATTAGCAAAGTGACAGCAAAATTAAAGTAAAATTATTACAGAGCACGCCATGGCCTACAAATAGCTTCAAATCATACCTAATTCCCTGATCTCAGAATGGGTACATTGTATTTCAATAGATTTAATTTTTGCAGATGTTTGTTCTCCCATCAAATGACAAACTTTGAACAAAGAAACACAATACACTTGAAATAGACTTTATATAACTAGGCAGGTGATGTAATAAAGATGGTTTAAATGCAGGTGCAAGTGGTCAAACATTCATTTCTTTCTCAGTCTAGTATCTCATTTTCATGGAAAAGTTATCAAATGAAATGGAAGACAGGCAAAGAAAAACTAGTTATACCTTCTGTATAACTGAAGGGGCTTAAAAGAGAACCCCACAGAAATATGAAACAGAATACTAAAACTATAATTCAAGAAAACTTTCTGGAAGTGAAACAAAATTTAAATGTACACATTAAGAGGCCCACCCTATCCTTGGAAAAGTTAGAATAGTTAGAAAAGTTAGAACAGTTAGAAAAGTTAGAATAATCAATACCAATATATACCCTAGTAAAACTATTCAATATTGAAGACAGAGAAAAGAAAATCCTCAGAGACTCCAAACAAAAAGATCAAATGACTTTTAAGGGTAAGAAAATTAAGGCAGCATCATACTTCTCAAGAACAATAAAGAAATCAAAGCAAGATTAGAGCATTTTCAGGATGCCTGGGTGGCTCAGTCAGTTAAGTGTCTGACTCCTGATTTTTTTTTTTTTTTTAAAGATTTTATTTATTTATTTGACAGACAGAGATCACAAGTAGACAGAGAGGCAGGCGGAGAGAGAGGGAAGCAGGCTCCCTGCCGAGCAGAGAGCCCGATGCGGGACTCGATCCCAGGACCCTGAGATCATGACCTGAGCCGAAGGCAGCGGCTTAACCCACTGAGCCACCCAGGCGCCCTCCTGATTTTTTTTTTTTAAGATTTTTATTTATTTATTTGACAGACAGAGATCACAAGTAGGCAGAGAGGCAGACAGAGAGAGAGGGAGGGGGAAGCAGGCTCCCTGCTGAGCAGAGAGCCCGATGAGGGGCTCAATCCCAGGACCCTGGGATCATGACCTGAGCCAAAGGCAGAGGCTTTAACCCACTGAGCCACCCAGGTGTCCCATGACTCTTGATTTTGGCTCAGGTCTTGATCTCAGGGTTGTGAGTTCAAGCCCTGCATTGGGAAAAGATTAGAGCATTTTCAAGAAACTCAAGGAAACAAAGTAGCAGTAAATATTTTATATCCAGGAAAATTGTCATTCAAGCAAGTACGAAGTCTACCAAAAAACAGGTATAAACTTGCACAAACTCAGACAATACTATGCTCATGAGCCCATCCTGAGGTATCTAGTGATTGAGTTTCAACCAACCAAGAGATGACTAGGAAAACTTCATTAAAGAACTGAGGTGTGCAATTCATAGATGGAATTCTAAATCTCAGACTAAAATAAGTATTGGCACATGGACAGAAGAATATCACATAAACACTGAAAGTGAAAATAATTCAACTAAAAATAGGAGAAGGGAGGGAGAAAGGGGACAGTAGAATAACCACTAATTGTTGGGGGCCTTGCACATTTGATCTTTTTTCCCTCTGGACCTGAGGCCTCTGCTGCAACCATGTTACTCCAGATCCTCAGTCAGACCAAGAAGCATCTGAGCTTGATTCTCTTCCTTATATTTATCGGAGTGGGAGGCACTGGAGCTTTCACTTGGCATTGCTCAATCCAGATGTCAGTGGGGATAAGAATATTCCAGATCCTGAAAAAACTGGGCCCCCATGATTAATACATGTTTGGCTCAGTGAATGTAGATCACAGCAAACTGAAGAAAGAAGATGCAGACTTCTAAATGAAGTGTTTCAATATAAAGCTGTTCAGAATGAAGGCCTTCCAGAAGCTATTCTCACAATTTTCCACTTATCCAAGAAGTATTTCTCCTCTAAACGCATGAAATCATGTTGGTGTATTGTGCTGGGGTTTACACTGATTAATAAATATCTGAAGTTTGAAAAAAAAGACCACTAATAATTGTATAGGTAATAAATGAAAATAAAAGGGAATTATTAAAAGCTGACAAACCATCAACTAACCCATCATAAATGACAAATACTATATGATAGAATACTTAGTCAAATCTGTAGATAAAGAAAGTGGAATGGTGGTTTCCAGGGGCTGAGAAAAGAGTGTAAAGAGGGATTGTCATTTACTATGTATGGAGTTTCAATTTTGCAAGGTGAAATGAGTTCTGGAGATGGATGGTGGTGGTGATGGCACAATAAAGTGAATATAATTATTAGCACTAATCTGTACACTTTAAAAAGATTAAGATGGTAAATGTTATCTGTATTTACCATAGTAAAAATGACAAGCCAGATGTCAAAAGTGTAAATAAGGGAAAGGGGAAGGATTTATGGAAGGATTAAACACTATGGTAGCCAGAGAAAAAATATACTTTCTTAAATATCAAAAGATATATTTTAAAAGAGCAAAGAAGACATACCACATAGAGAAAGGAACACAGTGTACTGAGTTGAATAATGTCCCCACAAAATTCATGTTCACCCAGAACCAGTGAACGGTTATTTGTTAAGGAAGCCTTTGGGAAACTAATACATACAGTAACTATAATATAATACACATAGTAAATCATAAAAATATGACAGTGTTGAGTCCAAACATATCAGTCATTTCAGCAAATAAGAATGGGAATGACTTGTTTACTACAGTAAACATATTTTCAAATCGACTCATAAAGCAAAACAGAACTATGTGCTACATGTAAGAAAAACACATAAAACAAAGCAATTGAAAATATCTACAGATAAAGGGATGGACAAGGATATACCAGACAAATGAAAGTAGTAAGAAAATTAGGGTTGCAATCCTGATATCAAAAAAAGTAGAATTTGAACAAAAACTCACTAAAAAGGAGGCCAGTTTTTATTATTTATTATTTTATTTTATTTTATTTAAGATTTTATTTATTTATTTATTTGTCAGAGAGAGAGAGAGAGAGAGAGAGAGCACAAGCAGGCAGAGCAGCAGGCAGAGGGAGAAGTAGGCTCCCCGCTGAGCAAGGAGCCTGATGTGGAACTGGATCCTAGGACCCTGGGATCATGACCTCAGCCGAAGGCAGATACTTGACTGACTGAGCCACCCAGGCATTCCATGAAGGTCAGTTTTTAATGTTAAAAGTCAGGATATCACAGGGCACCTGACTGGGTTGGTTGGTAGAGCATGTGACTTTTGATTTCAGGGTTATTAGTTTGAGCCCCACATTGGGTGTAGAGATTACTTAAAAATCCAATCTTAAAAAAAGTCATGATATCACAATAATACTTATGAACATATAAACACACCAAATAACACAGAAGTACCTATTTAAAGCAGAAACTATAGGAAATGCAAGGAAAAGTAGGTAGAATCACACTAATAATAGAAGTCTTCAACATACCACTCCCAGTACAGGATAGGCCAAGTGGACAAAAATAAGATATAGAGGATCTAAACAAAATAATAAGGCAGAACATATGGGGGAAAATATCAGACGTATACCCAATAATAGAGAATTTATCTTCTTCATAAAAGTGCATGGAACGTTTATGGAACTTGATCATATTAGACCAAAGAAAACATTAGTAAGTTCTATAAAAGGGAAATACTACAAACAATGCTTTCTAATTGTAATACAATAAACTTAGAAATTTTTAAAAAATAAAAAAATAAGAAAGCTTTTCACCTAGAAATTTATAAACCATCTATTAAACACTTATTGAGTGAAAGGGATATATAAATTGAAATTAAAGAATTTCTGAAAAAAATTGATAAAAAACATTACTTATCAAAATACATGACATATAATAATGAACAAAAGAAAATTCATAGCCTTAAACACACACAGCAATCAGAAATATAAAAATCCATTCTAAAACTCTTATGGAATCTCAAGGGACTGCAAAGAGTCAAAACCATCCCAAAAAAGAACAAAACTGAAGGACTCACACTTCTTCCTAACTTCAAAACTTACTACAAAGCTATGGTAATCAAAAGAGTGTGGTATCAACATAAAGATAGACATATACTATACAAGAATGGAATGCAGAGCTCAGAAATAAAGCCTCACATATATGGTCAAATAATTTTCGACAAGGATACTAAAACCATTCAATAGGGTAAAGGACAATCTTTTCAACAAATGTTGCTGGGAAAACTGGACATCTACATACAAAAGAATGAAGTTAGACCTTAGCTAATACCATATTTGAAAATTAACTCAAAATAGGTCAAGGACCTAATTATGAGACCTCAAACAATAAAATTCTTTTTTAAAAATTTTTTTTGACAGACAGAGATCACAAGGAGGTGGAGAGGCAGGCAGAGAGAGGGAGAGGAGGAAGCAGGCTCCCCACTGAGCAGAGAGCCCAATGTGGGGCTTGATCCCAGGACCCCGGGATCATGACCTGAGCCGAAAGCAGAGGCTTAACCCACTGAGCCACCCAGGTGCCCCTCAAACAATAACATTCTTAAAAGAAAAATGTTCATCACCACTAGCTATCAGGGAGATTCAAATTAAAACCACATTGAGATACCACCTTACACCAGTTAGAATGGCCAAAATTAGCAAGACAGGAAACAACGTGTGTTGGAGAGGATGTGGAGAAAGGGGAACCCTCTTACACTGTTGGTGGGAATGCAAGTTGGTGCAGCCACTTTGGAGAACAGTGTGGAGATTCCTCAAGAAATTAAAAATAGAGCTTCCCTATGACCCTGCCATTGCACTACTGGGTATTTACCCCAAAGATACAGATGTAGTGAAAAGAAGGGCCATCTGTACCCCAATGTTTATAGCAGCAATGGCCACGGTCGCCAAACTGTGGAAAGAACCAAGATGCCCTTCAACGGATGAATGGATAAGGAAGATGTGGTCCATATACACTATGGAGTATTATGCCTCCATCAGAAAGGATGAATACCCAACTTTTGTATCAATATGGACGGGACTGGAAGAGATTATGCTGAGTGAAATAAGTCAAGCAGAGAGAGTCAATTATCATATGGTTTCACTTATTTGTGGAGCATAACAAATCCCCGTGGAGGACATGGGGAGATGGAGAGGAGAAGGGAGTTGAGGGAAATTGGAAGGGGAGGTGAACCATGAGAGACTATGGACTCTGAAAAACAACCTGAGGGTTTTGAAGGGGCGGGGGGTGGGAGGTCGGAGGAATCAGGTGGCGGGTATTAGGGAGGGCACGGATTGCATGGAGCACTGGGTGTGGTGCAAAAACAATGAATACTGTTATGCTGAAAATTAAAAAAAAGAAAACAAATTAAAAAACAACAACAACACAGGATTAAAAGCCACAGGATTTAGGGCACCTGAGTGGCTCAGTTGTTAAATGTCTGCCTTCGGCTCGGGTCATGGTCCCAGGGTCCTGGGATCGAGTCATCTGGCTCCCTGCTTGGCAGGAAGCCTGTTTCTCCTGCTCCCACTCCCCCTGCTTGTGTTCCCTCTCTTGCGGTGTTTCTCTCTGTCAAGCAAATAAATAAAATCTTTAAAAGCCACTGAATTTAGTAAGGATTTCTTGCACTGCCACCCAAGACACAGGTAACACAAGAAAAGGCAGACAAATTATGACTTCATGAAATTTAAAAACAGTATTCATAGAGTAAAAGGGCAAACCACAGAATGGGAGAAAATATTTGCAAATTATCTATCTGATAAGGGATTCAGATCCAGAATATATGAAGAACTCCTAAAATACAACACCAAAACAACCTGATTCCAAAATGGGTAAAGGACTTAAGTGGACATTTCTCCAAAGGAGATCTATGAATGGCCAATTAGCACATGAAAAGAAAAGATGTTCAACATCGCTGATTATTAGGGAAATGCAAATCAAAACTACAATAAGATACCACCTCGGACTTATTAGGATTGCTACTATCAAAAAACCCAGAAAACAAGTGTTGGCAAGAATTTGGAGAAAACAGAACCTCTTGCGTGCTATTGGTGTGAATGCAAAATGTTACAGTTGCTGTGGAAAACAATACGGCAGCTCCCCAAACAATAAAAAAATAGAATTATCATATGATCCAGCAATTCCATTTCTGAATATACCCTCAAAAGAATTGAAAGTAGAGTCTTGAAGAGTTATTTGTACATGCATGTTTCTAATAGCATTATTCAGAAAAGCTAAAATCTGGAAGCAACCCAAGCGCTCATTGATGGATGAATGCATAAACAAACTGTGATGGAATATGCATAGAATGGAATATTTTCAGTCTTAAAAAAGTAGGAAATTCTGACATATGCTACAGCATGGATAAACCTTGAGGACATGCTAAGCAAAATAAGCCAGTCGCAAAAAGATGAATACCTGTAGATTCCACTTATAGGGTACTTAGAATAGCCCAAATCATAAAGACAATGGTGTTTGCGAGGGACTGAGGGGAGGGGAGAATAGAGAGTTACTGTTTAATTGGTATAGAATTATAGTTTTATAAGACGAATAGGTTTATGGGGATGGATGGCGATGGCTGCACAACAATGTAAGTGTATTTAATACCACTGAACTGTACATCTAAAATATGGTTGGGGCACCTGGTTAAGCATCTGCCTTTGACTCAAGTCATGATCCCAGGGTCCTGGGATTGAGCCCATACTGGGCTCTCTGCTAAGTGAGGAGCCTGCTTCTCCCTCTGCCTCTCCCTGCCACTCTACCTGCCTGTGCTCTCCCTCTGTCAAAAATAAACAAAATCTTTTAAAAAATAAAAAATGATTAAAAAATAAAATATGGTTAAGATGGTAAAGTTTACCTTTTGTGTATTTTATCACAATAGAAAAGAAAAAAAACATACAAATACACACACAAATAGATTAACAAAGCAAATAAAAAATAGGAAAAGAATGAAGGAATAAAATACAGTAGTCCTGTCTTACCTGCAGGGATATATACCAAGACCACCAATGGATACCTGAAGACACAGATAATACCAAGCCCTATATGCTTTTTTCTTATACATACATACATATGATAAAGTTTAACTTATAAATTAGGCACAGTAAGAGATTAGCAATGGCAACAAAAAATAAAACAATTATAAAAATATGCCATAATAAAATTTATGTGAATGTGGTCTCTTGCTCTTTTTCAAAATTACTCATTGTACTATACTCTCACCCTGCTTCTTGTGATGATGTGAGATGATAAACTAGCTATGTGATGAGACGAAGTAAGGGGAAGGATACAAAGGCTGTGACATAGCGTTAGGTTACTACTGACTTTCTGATGATACATCAGAAGGATCATCTGCTTCTGGACCACAATTGCCCGTGGGTAACTGAAATCATGGAAAGCAAAACCATGGATGAGGGAGAACTACTGAAAATATATCAAATCCTAATTTAAAACTAGAAAAAGAATAACTAAATAAACCAACAGAGAGTACAAAAAATAAAGAAAATAACAAAGTTAGTATGGTAGAGAACAGAAAAACAGTAGATCAAAATTTTGGCTCTTCCAAAAAAATCCATAACAGGCACACACTAGCTAATTTAATCAGGAAAAGAGGGAGAATGCACAAATATATGAAGTAAGAAATGACAAAGGGAAAATAACTATTAATACAGAGAGATTTTTAAAAATTTAAATTATTTTTTTTAAGATTTTATTTTTAAGTGGTCTCTACACCAGATGGGGCTTGAAATTCCAATCCTAAGATCAAGAGTTGCGTGCCAGCCAGGAGCTCCCAGAGAAATTATTTTTTAAAGATCAGAGAAATTTTTTTTTAGCATCATGAGATTAGTATTTCTCTCCAAATAAATTTTAAAACCTAGTTGAAACAGAAAATTTAGTGTACCTGAGTTGACCCCAGTAGAGAGAGAAAACTTAGACTAATTTCCATAGAAGAAATAGAGAAGATCATCAAGGAATGATCCCCACCAGAAAAATGAAAAATAAAGGACCAAAGAGAAGAAAAAGAGAAAGGAATGGAAGTAGTATATGAAACAACAAACAACTGAGAACTTTCCAAAATTAACGATAGACACCAAATCACAGGTATGAGAGATGCAGAGAATACCAAGCAGAAAAACATCAAAAAATCTACACCAAAAAGTCAATATGCACATTTTATTCAAACTACGGAAGATCAAAGACAAAAAGAAAATCTTAAAAGAAATCACGGGGTAAAAACACTTTACCTATAGAACAGCAGTGATAAAAATTACACTGGACTTCTCTTCAGAAACCAGGCAAAGAAGAGAGTAGAATAAAATATTTAAAGTGTTAAAAGGAAAAACCCATCAGCCTTGAATTCTTCCAAATTACCCTTAAAAATGAAAGAGAAATAAAGACTTTCTCAGACAAAAATTGAGGAAATTTGTCACCATTAAACCTGCTTTGCAAGATAGGTCAGAAGCTCTGATCTACATAGAGAAAGAAAAACATTAAGGAAGGAACAAATGAAGATAAAATAAAACCTTTTGTTTACCTACTTTTAATTGACCTAACAGATAACAATCTGTTTAAAATAATAATAATAACAATGTATTCAGTTTTATAGCTTTTGGAGAAGTAAAATAAATTACAGCAATGTTATAAGGGATAGGAGAAAAATTGGGAGTTGGGAATATCGTGTTATAAGGTACTTGCAAGTATTATTTGAAATTGGATTAGTTCTAAATACATATTACAAACTCAAGGACAACCACTAAACAAGGTCAAAAAAAAAAGTAAAATGTATCTGCTAAGAGAGGAGAAAAACGTAATCAGTATAAAATACACAATTAAAACCAGACAAGGTTGGGGCATCTGCGTGGCTCAGTTGACTAAGCGACTGCCTGGTATTGAGCCCCTCATTGGGCTCCCTGCTCCTCAGGGAGCCTGTTTCTCCCTCTTCCTTTGCCTGCTACTCCCCCTGCTTGTGGTCTCTTTCTCTCTCTGTCAAATAAATAAATAAAATCTTTAAAAAAAAAAAAAAGATAAGGCAGAAAAAGAGTGGAAGACCAAAAAGGAAAAGAAAAAAAAAAAAGAATTATAAGAAGTAACAAACATGGTAGCTATTAACCCAAATATATCAAGTGGTGTTTAAATACACCAATTAAAAGATGGACTGTCAGACGGATTAAAAAAAAAACAATTATATGTTGCCTACAAGAATCCACATTAAAATACAAAGATACATATAGATTAAAAGAAAAGGAATAGAGTAAGATATGCCATGCTGGAGTAGCTATATTAACTTCAGATAGAACAGATTTCAAAGCAAGGAAAAATATTAGGGAAAAAATTATTAGGGATAAAAAAGGCATCACATAATTAAAAAGTGGTCAATTCTCCAAGAAAACAACAATCTTTAATGTGAAAGCACCTGGGTGCCTGGGTGGCTCAGTCGGTTAAGCATCTGCCTTTGGCTCAGGTCAGGATCCTGGGGTCCTGGTATTGAGCTCCACATCAGTCCCGCATCAGGCTCTCTGCTCTGAGGGGAGCCTGCTTCTCCTTCTGCCTCTCTCTGTATGTCTCTAATGAATAAATAAATAAGATCTTTAAAAAAAAAAAGTGAATGCACTGAGCAACAGAGTGTCAAAACATGTAAGGCAAAAAATAATAGGACTCCAAGATAGATGAATCTACTCTTATAGTTGGAGACTTCAACACTCCCCTGTCAGTAATGGACAGATCCAACAGTCAGAAAATCAGCAAGGACATAGTTGAATTGAACAATATCTTCAGTCAACTGAATCTATTTCACATCCATAGAACACATCATTCAACAACAGCAGAATACACTTCCTTTACAAGCTAACAGAGAACATTCTCCAAGATAGACCACATTTGGTCCATAAAACACACCCTAAATTTTAAAAGAACATAAATCATATGAAGTATGTTCTCAGACCACAATGGAATAGAAATCAATAACAGAATGGTAGTTGGGAAACTCCAAAATAGTTATTGAGTAAACCACAGATTTCTAAATAACACATGGGCCAAAGAAATCTCAAGGGAAAAATTTAAAATATTTTGAACTAAATGAAAATTAAAATACAACTAATCAAAATTGTGGAACACAGTGAAGGCAGTACTTAGAGGGAACTTTTTTAAAAAATTTTTTAAATTAACATAAAATGTATTATTTGTTTCAGGGGTACGGGTCTGTGATTCATCTTAGAGGGAACTTTATAACATTGAATTAATATATTAGAAAAGAAGAAAGATAAAAAATCAGCAATCTAATCTTCTCCCTTAGGAAACTAAAGAGAACACATTAAATCGAAAGTAAATAAAAGAAAGGAAATAATAAAAATTAGAACAGAAATCAGTGAAACTGTAAATAGGAAATCAAGGGATAAAATCAATGAACCAAAAGTTGGTTCTTTGAAAAGATGGATAAAATTGATAAATTTCTAGCCAGGTTAACCAAGAAAAAAAGAGAGAGGACACAAATTACTAATATCAGAAATAAAAAGGGGACATCAGTACTGATTCTATGGGCATTAAAAAAGATAATAAAGGAATATTATGAACAAGTGTATGCCCATAAATTTGATAACCAACATGAAATGGACTAAATTCTTGAAAGACATAATCTACCAAAACTCAACAAGAGAAATAGATAATCTAAATAGGCCTATATCTATTAAAGAAATTAAATCAATAATTAATAGCCTTCCCAAAACAGGAAGGACCAGGTCTAAATGACTTCACTGGCTTATTCTATCAAATATTTAAGAAAGAAATCATACCAATTCTTTACAATCTCTTCCAGAAAATAGCAGAGGGAATACTCTCTAATTCATTTTATGAGGCCAGCCATTATCCTAATATCAAAACCAGACATATGATCTCTTTGATATGAGGAAGTGGAGATGCAAGGCGGGGGGGGGGGTGTTGGGGGGAGGTAGGAAAAGAAAAAATGAAAAGATGGGATTGGGAGGGAGACAAACCATAAAAGACTCAATCTCAAGAAACAGACTGAGGGTTGCGGCGGGGAGGGGGGACGGGAGAGGGTGGTGGGGAAATGGACATTGGGGAAGGTATGGGCTATGATGAGTGCTGTGAAATGTGTAAACCTGACGATTCACAGACCTGTACCCCTGGGGATAAAAATACATTATATGTTTATTAAAATAAAAAAAATTTTTAAAAAAGCGGGAAAAAAAACAGACAAAGACATTACAAGAAAGGAAAACTACAAACCAGTATCTCTCATGAAATAGATGCTAAAATCCTCAACGAAGTATTAGCCAATTGAATCCAACAATGCATAGAAGGAATTATACACCATGACCAAGTGGGATTTATTCCAGATATGCAAATCTGGTTCCACATTCAAAAATCAATTAATGTTATCTATCACATCAATAAGTTAAAGAAGAAAAATCATAGGACCATCACAAAAGATGCAGAAAAAAAGATCTAACACAATCTAACATCCATCCATGATTAAAAAAAAAAAACAAACACCTCTCAGAAAACTAGGAATAGAGGGGTATACATATCCTAATGTATTTGTCAAAACCCATAGAGTGTGCAAATATAAATAGTGAACACTAACGTAAACTACGGACTTTACCAGGAAGTGAGAAAGCATATGAGAACTCTCTGTACTTTCTGCTTGATTTTCCTGTAAACCTAAACTCTCTGAAGAATAGCTTGTTAATTTTTAAATTTATTTTAGGAGGGAGAGAGTGTGAGCATGGGGTAGAGGAGCAGAGAGAGAGGGAAAGAGAATCTCAGGCAGACTCCATCCTGAGTGGGAAGCCCTAAGCAGGGCTCGATCTCATGACCCTGAGATCATGACCTGAGCCAAAACCAATAGTTGGACATTTAACTGACTGTGTCACCCAGGCATCCCTAGTTTGTTTAAAAAAAAAAAAAAAAAAAGAAACAACACCACAAAAAACAACATACTTCAAAGTCTTTTTAAGTAAATCAGTGTGATTCCAGTGCATAAACAAATAGACCAATGGAATAGAAAAGAAAGTCCAGAAATAAGCTCAAGAACATATCTCAATTTAGTATCTGATAAAGGTAGTTATCTCAAATCGTTGGAAAAGATGGAGCTTTCAAATTAAATAAATTTTTAATTGAAGTATAATTAACATACAGCATTATATTAGTTTCAGGTGTACAATATAATGATTCAACAATCCTATATATTGCTCAGTGTTTATCATGATGAGTAAGTATACTCTTAATCCCTTTTATCTACTTCATCCATCCCTCTATCCACCTGTCCTCTGGCAAAAACCAGTTTGTTCTCCATATTTAGGAGCCCGATTTTTTGTTTCTTTTTTCTTTGTTTGTTCATTTGTTTTGTTTCTTAAATCAAAACATCTGAGTGAGGTCATACGGGTATTTGTCTTCATCTGACTTCACTTCCATAATGCCCTCTAGGTATGGATGCATGTTGTTGCAAAGGGCAAGATCTCAATATTTTTATGGCTGGTTGATATTCCATGGGAGATATATATAGATATGGATATACATATCACAGAAAAGATGGAACTTTTTAATATATGGTGATAGGACAACTGGATAACTATTTGGAAAAGTTAATTCAGCACTTCAAACCATACATAAGAATAAACTGTAAATGGATCAGAGATCTAAATGCAAAAAGAACAAAATCACACAAGCACTGGAGGAAAAGCATGCATGAACATCTCTACAGTTTGGGTATAAGGCATTGGTTCTCAGCTGCAGATTATTTTTTAAAAGGTTTTATTATAGTTTTTTACTTTTTGAGAGAGACAGAGAGAGTGAGAGCGATCACAAGTGGGGGTGGGGGAAGTGGAGGGGTAGAGGAAGAGAATCTTAAGCAGGTTCCACACCCAGCGCAGAGCCCAACGTAGGGCTCAATTTCACGACCCTGAGATCATGACCTGAGCCAAAATCAAGAGTTGGGTGTTTAACCAACTCAGTCACTCTGGCAGCCCAACTGCAGATAATTTTGACCCCAGGGGACATTGAGCAATGTCTGGAGACATTTTCAGTTGCCACAACTATCAAAGTCCTACTGGCACTGAGAGGGTAGATATCAGGGATGCGGCTAGAAGTCCTACACCGCACAGAACAGCTCCCCACATAATAAAGACATACCTAGCCCAAACTGTCATTAGAGCAAGGGCTGAGATAACCTAGAACAAGGGAAGGCTAGTGACTACTACTTAAAATCCAGATGCAATAAAAAAAATAAATTTAACAACAAAAAAATAAAAATTTTGAAAAGGTTTTATTTTGAACAAATTTAACATTTTCCCCTAGTACTCTGCATTTTGTTTTTTCATCATAATTATGTAACATAAAGAAATAGTAAAGAATTTTTTCACCAAGCCCTTCATAGGTGTTCCCAGATCCACTCTAATGAGCCATACAAATTTAGAATATTCTGTGTGGGCCACAATGTGGACAAGTTTGGAACTACTGCTATATATAATGCTCATCTGTGTCTTAAATTGTTAACCTAACCTGCTTCCCTGAGTGTCCTCCTCATAATATCTACATTCCTGTGTATCTACGTTTGTGTGACTGTGCATGTGTTGGTGTGTCTCGCAAATTTCTTTGAGGCATGTATATTTGCTAAAGTAACTACATTTTATGTTTAACATTTATTCAGTGTGAGGCACTGTCCTAAGTGCTTTATGTATGTTAACATATTTAATCATCACCACAAACCTAGGAGATAGGTTGCCTTTTATCCTCATTTTACAGATGACACTGGGACAAAGCAGTAAGCAAACTTGCCCAAAGTCACACTGCCACTAAGTGGTGGAGCCAAGGAAGGATTCATTAACTTCTTGATAAATATTTTCTATTATGGTGTTGATGAAAAATAATGTTGAATTGCTTAAAAAGCTGAATCTTTTGGGGTGCCTGGATGGCCCAGATGGTTGAGTGTCTGCCTTTGGCTCAAGTCATGATCTCCAGGGTCCTGGGATCGAGCCCTACATTGGGCTCCTGGTTCAGTGGGAGGCCTGCTTCTCCCTCTCTCTCTCTGCCTCTCCCCTTGCTTGTGCTCCTTCTGTCTCTCTCTCTCTCTCTAATGAATAAATCTTGAAAAAAAAAAAAGGCTTAATCTATTTCAACTTTTATGTATAGATTTTGCCAAAACCATTTTTGAATGGAGCTTTTTTTTTTTTTTAAAGATTTTATTTTAAGTAATCTCTATGCCCAACATGGGGCTTGAACTTACAACCCAGAGATCGAGAGTCACATGTTCTACTGACAGAGCCAGCCAGGCACCCCAAATGGAGCTTCTTTTATTTTATTTTTTTATTATAGTAAGAACACTTAACATGAGATCTGCCCACTTAGCAAACTTCTACATGCCCAATACAGTACTGTTAACTTACAGGCAGATCTCTAGAAATTATTCATCTTGTGTAATTGAAACTCTATACCCACCAAACCCAATCTCCCCCTTCTTTTGAATGCATGTCCATGCTCACTCTGCTCCCGTATTCATTCCTATGTTGCTTGAGTGTTTTCGGTTTGTTGTTATTCCTTCGTTACTACTGCAAACATTGCACAAAAAGCCATATGCCCTGTATGCTTTGGGATATTAAATGTCCCCTTGTTATATTTGTAATAATAACAATTGTACATAATGCACATGGTATAGAAAACTTCTAACAGAACCACCTCTATGGATCTAGCAAGATCTTCTAAAGCAGCACTGTCCCTATAAAAGCTCCATTAAGAACAAGAATGTTTTCTTTTTTCACACTGAGACCTCTTCCTCTAGACAGATACAAAGCAATTATGACAGTGTATGGACTTGGGCCACCCAAATGCAAGAAATACCTGTGTATTGATGTAGAATTTTGGCCATCTCTTGTAAGCGGTGGCCCTGAGGGCTGAACTTGAAAATGATGTCGTGGTGATGTAAGAAACTGTATAAGTGGTAAAAGGTGATTTTGTTGGCTTCAAACATTGTTTTAACATAAAGGTCATGGATGCTAGAAGAGAAAGCAGGGACAATATGTCAATGAGTGACTTAGATGATGGCGGACAAGTGTCTTTTTTGCTTTGCTGTCACTGACCTGCTTGTTTGGCAGTTGGTCTCCTGGCTGAAAGCACATTTCATAAGTATGTCCAGGGTCATCAAGCTGATATGCTCATAGACCTCCACAACTGTGTCCTGAGAGCTGCAAATCTTCTCCCACTTACCCTGGCACGGGAAGTCAAGATCAACGACATCATCATCGTCATCAAACTGCCTTTATCCGAAGGCCCCTCCCTGACCCTGCCCTTAGGATGTAAGGTAGACAATGCTGACCTAGGAGGAGCCAGAGGTCAAATAGGTAAATTAAGCAAGTGCTTACTTGGCATGAGGAAAGGAAAACTGCACCCAGCTGGGTGAGAAGGAGCATGGAGCAAACCAGGTCTGGTAAATGACTGAGTTAAGTATCTTTGGCCTTTCAGTTATTTCCATAACTGCATTAAAGAAGATCAGAGTCCTAGGAAAACAGACCTATAATTACAAAGGATTTTCCCAGGGCCTCCTCTGTCTTCAGTCCCCAAATTGCTAGACACCCCACCCCACCATCACTACTGCTAACCGCCATAGCCACACTTAAACTTGGAACACTGTAAAAAACATTTTCAATTCAAGGGCACCTGGGTGGCTGAATTGGTTAAGTGTGTGACATGATTTCGGCTCAGGTCATGATCTCAGGTTTATGAGATCAAGCCCCACTTAAGATTCTCTCTCTCCCTCTGATTCTCCCACCCTCTTTCTAAAATAAAACAAAACAAAACCCAAAACTGAAAAACCAAACACATTTCTTTCTTTCTTTCTTTCTTTTTTTTTTTTTTTTGCCCCTTGACACAGGTTGGTTTTAGTTTTAAATTTTTCATTATGTTCAGTTAGTCAACATAGTTTTTGGTGTAGTGTTCAACAATTCATTACTTGTGTATAACACACAGTGCTCATCACCACATGTGCCCTTCTTCATACCTAATACCCAGCCACCCCACCCCCTGGTTCTGTAACCCTCAATTTGTTTCCTGGAGTCCAGAGTCTCTCATGGTTTGTCTCCATCTCTGATTTCTTCCAATTCAGTTTTCCCTCCCTATGGTCCTCTACACTATTCCTTATGTTCCACATATGAGTGAAACCATATGATATTTGTTTTTCTCTGTTTGGCTTATTTCACTTAGCATAATCCCCTCTAGTTCCATCCATGTCGATGCAAATGGTAGGTATTCATCCTTTCTGATGGCTGAGTAATTTTCTGTCGTGTATATAAACTATATGAATGGATCTTCTTTATCCATTTTCAATTCAGAAGTGGGGGACAGAGAGAAGCCATGAAAGGAGCAGCTTTGGGGAGTGACTTCCAGTCCAGTGCTGCCTCTGTCCACTTCTTCCCCCAAATGACCTACTCACATGACATGAGATGTTTTGTGGCTGAAACTGCCATAAGTTTCCCTGTTGAAAATGTATTTGTCATAATAAGCATTCTTTGTGTAAAACACAAATAAATCTGAATGGTTAAAGTGAGATCAACCTACTTTGTTGAGCACCTATGCCATTGCTCGGGACTGTTATGCATTTTGAAGTCTAAAAAAAAAGGCAGAGATTTTTTTTAAAAGCTTTTACCCAAATGTCAATTATTTATTCAATTGCTTTCCTCTTGAGTTTTTACTCAAGTTTTTACTCAGTTTTTACTGAGTAAATAAAGTAAATTTAGAAGAAATGGGAGCAAAGTGGGGGGCTCAAGGCTGGAGGCACTTGAGCACAGTTCAGCAGAGGACAGAAGCTATGAGTGGGGTCTCAGGCACAGGTGGGACAGAGAAACGAGGAAGACAGAAGTGGTTTTATTGAAACAGAGATAAACCTAGTACCGCCACTGGCTAATTTGCAATTGTGCACAAAGCTGCACAGCACCGGAATGGAAGGAGCATGGCCCCCGCCCTATGCCCCCTCGCCTGCACCTCTGGTTCTCTGCCAAGAGCTGAGACATGGGTTTTTTTTTTTTTACTCCAACCAGGGCGACTTAGGTTAAATCTGTTTCTGTGAGAACCCAGCCAATTGGGTACTGGGTAACAGTGGTTCTCTCTTGGGAAAAGGGATGGGTTTACAAATAAAGATGGAGGGAAACTCTGGCTTTGTTTGTGGGGTTTGAAGTGTTTCTAATAAAACTTGCATTAATGGATTACTTGTCTGATTTTTTAAAAAGTACAAATTTAAAAATCTAAAATATACCATGTAAAGTGGAGTTTTGGAATGAGCTCATTTATCAATCAGAGACCACCCACAGGAATATTCCCCTGCCAACATTCTCCTGCTGCTTTGAAAAGGCTCAAGGCAGCTCCTAATGATCCACCACTATTCACAAGAAGAAACTCACAACTGCAACTTTCATGTAGACACTTATCCTTTGCTAGGGTCTTTGTGTCCATCAGGCAAGTTCATTCTAACTTCCATGCTTTGTTCATGCTAACTCACTCTGCCCAGAATTCCCTTACCCATATTATCTACATAATCAAGTCCAGCTCATATTTCCTGGCAAGTCTGAGTCTCCTCTGAATCTGAAGTCACTATAGCTGGCCCTGGTTCCCTTGCCTGTCATTTATAGCACTTACCATCTGAATCTCACTACTTGGTACTTGGTTTACTGCCACAGGGTCTCAAAATACATCTAAGTCAGATGGCCGGATCTTTATCATATTTAATCACTCAAAGAACCAAAGCAAAAGTTTACATAGACACCTCTTGCTCAGCTGGTAATTGAACATTGGGTAATTTCTAGGAACCAGCCTCAACTTTCACTTTCACTACCCAGTACACATGTTAAACCCATTCCTTTTTGGAAGCATTCTGCACCACACCAGATCACTTTTGGTCCCTTCACTTACCAGCATTGTTTTCACAGAATGGGCCATTTCCTCAACATACGATTTCAAGATATTAACACTGAACCCAGGAGTTAGTAGTCGACGGTGCTGGAACCACTTGGGTCCATCTAGACTCGGCAGTCCTTTTCCTTGAGAAATAAAAGGAACAAAACCTCATGCCATTTTAGTAGATGAAATAGGAAGGAGAGGTGAGGAACACAACATCATGGGGTGACTGTGGCACACAGGTAGTCATAACAGAGTGGAAATCAGAGCAGTGCTCATATACTAAGTTGGAAGTGAGTTTTGATACTTACATCTGGGATGGATGTATTTAACATTGTGAGGAAGACCCCAAGTTTTGCAGCCTGATGAGTGTGCCAATCCTGAAATCACTAGCTACTACCTGTGTAGTAACTGAGTAAGTCACTTAATCTTCCTGAGCCTTTGTTTTCTCAATGATAAAGTGTGATAACAAGCATCTACTTCACTGTGTTGCTGTGCAGATTAAATGAAGGTGTATACATGAGGCACCTAAACCATCCTCTAGCTTGTGGTAGAAACACAACAATATTCATCTCCTCTTGACTCCAAATCAATCCATAAACTACGGTGTAAACACAAAATTTGCAAGGAACTAGACCTGAATATCCACTCTATCCCAGGATGTCTCCTTCTGAGTCCTAGCCTGTGCTTTACACCTATCAATGATATGAAATGGAAACACTCATGAAGACCAATGTTTTACAACCTTCTGTTGCAAGAAAGATCATTAACGATTTGGCTTTGAAATGACCTTGAAGTTTGTTGATATGTAATTTCCATCATTCATTGAGAGCTTACAACATGTCAGGCTTACGGTGCATGGTCCAGTGCTGGTCCAATGCCAGCCATTACACTAAGTGTAGAAAATATGTGCTTCACTTAATCTTCACAATGGCCCAGAGATGTAACACTCATTAGATGTTTCCCCCAAAATCACATTCAACCTACAGTTTTTTTCATTTATTTCCTTCTTTGTCTAACATAAATACTAATTACATGACTAAAAGTCTTAATTTATCTGCTCATTAAATACTGTCAAACTATACTTCAGAGCAAAACTGCACTGGGGAAGTTTTGATTCTTTTGGAAGAACCAAGAAAACAAGAGAGAAGAAAGGATAAAATAAAGGATTAAGACATGAGGCTGCAGTTTTAAAGACAGGGATGGGACCAATTCACACACATGTGCCTTGAGATGAGACTTTGGAGAGAAAAATGGACAAAGAGAGTTCCTAGGAAGTTGTGTTGTGTTGGCTGAGCACTCCCTCTTGATCTTCCCCTTAGAAAACTTGCAGTATAGAACTACCATCCTCTTAATGCTTTTGAGCATTCTGATTTGTTTCTTTGGAATGCTCTACAATAGTAAGGGGACCTCAGATGAGAGAGTGAGTCACTCTACTTTCTTGCACATACTTACCAAGATATGGAATCAAGAACTTGTGTGGGTACTTGGATTTGGGATCTGCAAAGTCAAGTAGAGGAAACAAATGACAGCATTAGAGGGAAATTACCAAAGTTGGTGAAGGTTCTCTTCATTTGCCTGCACTAAGTGTAATTAGCACAAAGGAGCCCAGGGCTCACCCCTTATAGCCCTGGCAGGCTTAGGAAAACCACAAGTCTTGGTTGAGGAACCAGAGAACAGCAAACCCCAGGAGCCAGACAGGAACACAAACCCAGATTCTTCCTTTACTTAGACTTTCTCCAACAGAAACAGAGATTGCCTTGAGGGTTACCAAGTTTCCAGAACAGGATTTGGGACAATATATGATATTCTTCTTGGAAAACAGATTAGGGATTAGAGCAGGGGCTGGCAGACCACAGAGAAAGGGGGACAAATGTCTCTTGGGGTTCACATGAATTCTAACATGGAGGTGTTTTACAGCTCTTGTCCTTTAAGAGGTGGGCAAGAAACAAATCAGGGCTGAGGGCACGGGACACATTGCCTTTCAGGGAAAGGCTGTTTTCCTTTATTAGGTTTTACTAAAAGTAATGGAAACAGTGGACAGGGAAGAAAGATTAGAATATAAGCTCTTAGTTAAAACTAAGTTAGTTAAAGATGATGGAGCAAACACCAAATATTTTAATTTTGTGCTATGAGATGATCCACCACAGATGCTTTGAAAAAGGCTTGGATGAGGACGTTAGATGACTTGTGCCCCAAAAGGAAATAAACATATGCAAACAAAAAACCAAAATTGGAACCACCACCAAGAGGTTATACTGGTAAATTAATGACCTAGCATTCAGGTTAACGTACTGAAACACTAGAGGCTGAGCTACTTCTGAATTCCCCTGAAAACTTACGCTCAAGCAGGGGTTGGGGGTGGGGATTATTGCTGATACTGAAGTCACAAAACCAAGAGGCAAAGGAAGCCCTTGGTGATCTGGTGGTGCCAGCCCGGCTTTAAAATACATCCTCAAGGGCCCATGGGAGTCTGAGGTGGACAAGGGACTAGGTGGGATGTTATAGTCCCTTTCAGGATTGGTCAGAAACCTCTCCCCACTTTATCCAGGTCTCTCTTTCTTTTTTTAATTCCAGGATGGTGAACACAGTGAAACTAATTTATATTAGTTTCAGATGTAGAACGTAGTGATTCAACAATTCCATATGTCATCCAATGCTCATCACAACTAGTGCACTCCTTAATCCCCATCACCTATTTCACCCATCCCCTGCTCTGGTAACCATCATTGTGTTCCTAGGCCCCTTAAAGGCTGAGTTCTAATCTTTGCTTCAGGAATTCGTTAGAATCCTGCCTGTGAGTTTTGCATATCACTCCTAGGTGGATTAGGTTCCTGAGATTCATCCCTTTTCTTACCTGTTCTGCCCAAAAATATCCTTGCGTAGTCTGGGTCATAGATATAGAAAAATGCTTGAAAAGGCCCAACCCAGCAAGGAAAGGCACAAGGGTATTTTTCAACAAGCTCCTCAAATTTCTCCATTTTACCATCTTGAAGTAACTGTAGTGAGAAAAAGAGTGAAGGAAGTTAGAGGAACCAAACAGTCTGGATTCATCTCCTCTTACAGAGGCAAGCTGAAGGTAGGGCCTCAGTAAGTTCACACAAACATGCTTTCCTTGGCATGTCCAAGCTTGGAGTATAATTTTTAAAAAGGTTTATTTATTTATGGGGTGCCTGGGTGGCTCAGTGCGTTAAAGCCTCTGCCTTCGGCTCGGGTCATGATCCTAGTGTCCTGGGATGGAGCCCCACATCGGGCTCTCTGCTCAGCAGGGAGCCTGCTTCCCTTCCTCTCTCTCTGCCTGCCTCTCTGCCTACTTGGGATCTCTGTCTGTCAAATAAATAAATTAAATCTTTAAAAAAGAGATTTAATTAATTTATTTGAGAGAAAGAGAGAGAATTGAGGGGAGGCAGAGGGAGAGGGAGAAGGAGAGAATCTCAAGCAGACTCCCTGCTCAGCGTGGGGTCATTCTCACAAACTTGAGATCGTGATCTGAGCTGAAACCAAGAGTCAGACGCTTAACTGAGTATGCCACCCAAGCACCTAATGAAGTTCTGTGTATTTATCTTCTCAATGTAAGTGTATGTTGCATCCCCAGAATAAGTCCCTGTCAAATGACATCTATGGTAAGCTGTTTTCCCGAATGAGAAGGTGAAGAGACCTGAATCTGCCTCACCTGCCAAGGTCACGCCTTTTGATTAGGAGTAGAGTCTGGAAGCTGAGATATTTTTCCTATGTAGGAAGCTAGTTGATAGTTGACTGAATATAACCCATGATCCAGCTCACTATTTCCTCTCCCTTTTCCTTTTTCTAATTATTGAGGAGTGATTCTTGTGACTTCATAGTAAAAGCTTCTCCCTAAAAACCTGCCCACTCCATCTCCAAAGAAAATCCCATTCTTTTCCCTCACAACAGTAAATGGCTCATTTATACAGGTGTGTGAAGCTTGAAGCAAGTTTAAATAAAATTCTCAGCTTCCAACACTTATAAACCAGAGTACAAATACCACCATCAAAGATGAACTTTTTGCCTTAGTGAGCAAGTTACTAATGATTCATTTAAAGAGTTCCTCTAAATCACTGACAAGAAGATAAATTTATATCTACTTCTTATATAACATGAGAGTGTGGGGGGCACCTGTATGTGTGTGTCTGGGTGTACCCAGTGACGCCTGATTGTGGGGGTCTTGACTTGCAAAGAAACCCTAAGGCTGGCAAGTTCTTCCTTGTGTGACCAACCATACAGAGTTTGCCATGTGATTTGTCTTACCCTCAGAAAAGGTGGAAAACTTTGGCTCCCAATTTCCTCTGTTACCAGCTAGCACCTTTATCCCATGAAGTATTCCCTGGAAAGTTTAGGGCCCCTAGGAGATTGAGATTCTTGAAACCTAGCTCCTGAAATGGTACAGACTCATTTTTGCTAACTACAGTCAAGCCAGTGACAAGCACCCACTGACAATGCAAATGATGTCTCCCAACAAAACAAATGTTTCTTCATTAATTCATTTGTAAACCATAGACAAGTAAGTATTTATTAAGGGCCTACTATATATGCCAGGCAATAGAGATGCAGGGAAATATAAGACAGGCAAGGTCTTTGCCCTCATGGAAATTACAGTTTAATATGAGGATTATTTCTTTAGGTTAGAAATTGTTATGGACACCCTCAGCCACAAGCATTTGTTTATACTTTTATTAACCTCTGTCTGGGCAAAAAGGAGAGAAAGCCATTGTGACTCCTATAATATATGAATTTATATTTCTTCATCCAAAATATTATCTTAATACATTTGAAAATATGTCTTACACATATTTAGGAAACACTGCTTAGAAATATTCAGAAAATGCTTAGTCCCCAGATAAATAGTAATAGCTAACACTTACAAAGCACTACTATGAGCTAGGTACTGCCATGATCATGTTTTCCATGATTTATATTATTTAATCTTTATACCAGGAACCCTATGAAGCAGATATGATTAGAACCTACATTTTACAGGGGCACCTGGGTGGCTCAGTGGGTTAAAGCCTCTGCCTTCGGCTCGGGTCGTGGTCCCAGGGTCCTGGGATCGAGCCCCGCATCAGGCTCTCTGCTCAGCAGGGAGCCTGCTTCCTTCTCTTTCTGCCTGCCTCTCTGCCTACTTGTGATCTCTGTCTGCCAAATAAATAAATAAAATATTAAAAAAAAAAAAGAACCTACATTTTACAGCTGAGGAAACTGGACCTTAGGGAGGTTAAGGAAAACAGTTCCAGCTGTTCCTTGTGACTATCTAAGTGGTGAATTGTCAAAAGAAACATAATTGGTAAAAAAATAAAATAAAATAAAAAATGTAAACAGGTAGAGTTGGTATTATTAGTCAGCTTGATGTATTAGCCATCTCTCATCTGTAAAACTCTGGTAGAGGCCCTTCTAAAACACACACAAAAAATTTACTGACAGTCAATAGGTTATGGACTTTAAAACATTATGAATGCAATAAATAATCTGAATAAAAATAAAACCATTCTGTCTATAACAGTATCAGAAAGGACAAAACATTCAGAAATAAATTTAAACAGATAAATGTAAAATTTATACCCTGAAAACTATAAAACATTGTTGAAAGAAATTTGAAAATACTCAAGTAAATGTAAAGATGTCCCATGTTCACAGATCAGAAGACTTAATATTGTTAACATGACAATATTTCCCAGATTGATCTATAGATTCAATGTAATCCCTGTCAGAATCACACCTGGCTTTTTTGTAGACATTGATAAGCTGATTCTAAAACTTACATGGAAACCAGAGGTATCCAGAATAACCTAAATAATCTTGAAAAAGAACAAAATATGGGCACCTGGGTGGCTCAGTTGGTTAAGGGTTAAGCGTTTGCCTTCAGCTCAGGTCATGATCCCAGGGTCCTGGGATAGAGTCCCGCCTCAGACTCCCTGCTCAGAGAAGAGTCTGCTTCTTTCTCTCCTTTTACCCCTTCCCCCTGTCCATGCTCTCTCTCTCTTACACACAGAAATAAATAAAATCTTTAAAAGAAAGAACAAAATAAGAAGACTCATGATTCCCAATTTCAAAATTTACTACAAAGCAAAAATAATTAAGACAGTGTGGTATTGGCATAAGGACAGACATATAAATCAATAGAATAGAATTAAGAATATAGAAACAAACTTCATGTTTATAGTCAACTGATAGCAATGTCTTTTGTTCCAATGAGCTGGCTCTTGGTGAGCCTTTGGATGGAGGCGCCTCACTAGAAAGACCAAGCAATAATTAGAAACTTGGAATCTTCAGTCCCAGTTCCCATTCTACAGAGAGGGAGAGGGACCAGAAATGGAATTAATGTTCAATCATGCCTACATGATGAAGCCTCTGTAAGAATTCCAAAAGTATAGGGTTTGGAGACCTCCTAGTTTGGTGAACATGTGGAGGTACTGGTAGAGTGATGCATCTGGAGAGGGCATGGAAGCTCTGTGCCCCTTCTCATGTACCTTACCCAATACATCACTTCGAACTGCATGTTCATCTGTATCTTTTATCATACCCACTTATAATAAACTGGTAAACAGTAAATTAATTGTTTCCTGAGTTCTGTGAGCTGTTCCAGCATATTAACCAGATTCGAAGAAGAGGTCACAGGAATCTCCAACTTACAGGTGATTGGTCAGAAGCACGGTAACCATCTGGACTTGCCATTGGCATCTGAAATGGGGGGGGGTAGTCTTGTGGGGCTGAGTTCTTAATCTGTGAGATCTGATGCTTTCTCTGGGTAGACAGTGTCAGAACTGCATTGTATCACAGGATTGCTTGATTGCAGCCTGGAGGTGGGGGCGCTCACCCAACACCTGGTGTCAGAAGTGTTGTGAATATGGTCATAGTGTGAGAGTAAAGGGGAAACACAGGAAGAGAACTGGGTTTTTCCAACTCAGGTTCCAAACAATTCAATGAGGAGAAAAATAGTCTTTTCAACAAATGGTGCTGGGATAACTGAATAGCCACAAAAAATAGTAACGTTAGACCCTTACCTTACACAATATGCAAAAATTAATTTAATGGATCAAAGATCTAAATGAAGGAGCTAGAACTATAAAACTCTAAGAAGAAAACATAAAGAATTAACCTTAGATTTGGCAGTCAGCAGCATTTCTACACTAAAATGTAGAAAACCTGCATTTTCTACACAAAAACCAGTTGATGTTCTAACAAACAATCTGAAAAGAAAATAATGAAAACAAGTCCATCTGCAATAGCATCAAAAAGAATAAACTATTTAGGAGGTGAAACCAAGTACTGGAAAACCAAATATTCCCAATCAACAAGGTGAAAGACTTGTATAGTGAGAATAAATATTTCTGAAGAAATTTAAAAAGACATAAACAAGTGGAAATACATTCCATGTTCATGGATTGGAAGATTTATTGTTAAGATGTCAATACTACCCAAAGTGATCTAAAATTCAATATAATCCCTACAAAAATTCTAATCTAATGATGTTTTCATTGGGAAATAGAAAAATCCATCCCAAAATTGATATGGAACATCAAGGGACCTTGAAAAGCCAAAATGTCTTTAATAAGAAGAACAAAACTGAAGGACTCATGTTTCCTGATTTCAAAACTTACTACAGAGCTATAGTAATCAAAACAGTATGGTTCTGGCACAGAGAGACATACAGGCTAATGGAATAAAATAGAAAGTCTAGAAATAAACCCCCAAATAATGGTCAAATGATGTTTGACAAAGGTGGCAGGACAGGGAAAGGGACAGTCTTTTCAACAAATGTTGCTGGGAAAACTAGATATCCACGTGGCAAGGAATAAAGTTGGGCCCTTCCTTACTTAACGCCATATACAAAAATAAATGGAAAATGGTTCAAAGACCTAAATGTAAGACCTTAAACTGTAAAATTCTTAGAAGAAAACACAGAGCAAATTCTTCAAAACTTTGGATCTGGCAGTGATTTCTGGAATATGACACCAAATGCACAGGAAAAAAGGAAAAAATATACAAATTGGACTTTATGAAAATTTAAAAATTTTGTGCATGAAAAGACAGTATAATCGAGTAAAAAGTAAAAAACACGGAATGGGAGAAATATTTGCAAATAACTGATAAGTGGTTAATATCCAAAATACATAGAGATCTCCTAAAACTCAACAACAGAAAACAACCTGATCCAAATATGGGTAAGGGACTTAACTAGACATTTCTCCAAAGAAGACATACAAATGGCACTGAGCACATGAAAAGATGCTTAACATCACTAATCATTAGGAAAATGCAAATCAAAAGTATAAGATACTACCTCTGATTCATTGGGATGACTGTCAGAAAAAAACAAAACAAAAACAAACAAACAAACAAAAAACCCCAGAAAACAGCATGTGTTGGTAAGAATGTGGAGAAATTGGAACCCCTGTGCACTTCTGGTGGAAGTGTAAAATGGTACTTCCACTGTGGAAAACAGTGTGGTGGTTCCTCAGAAAATTAAAAATAGAATTACCATATGATCCAGCAATTCCATTTCTGGGTACATATCCAAAAGAATTGTAAGTAGGGTGTCAAAGAGATTTTTGTACACCCTTCTTCGCAACACCTAAAATGTAGAAACAACCAATGTATCCCCTGATGGATGAATAGATAAACAAAATGAGGTATATAGGCACAGTGAAATATTATTCAGTTAAAAAAAAAGACAATTCTGACATATGCTACAATATGGATGAATCCTGAGGACATTATGTTAAGTGAAATAAGCTAGTTACAAAAAGATAAATACTACACGATTCCACTTATACGAAATAGTAGTAGTCAAAATTGTAGAGACAGAAAATAGAATGGTGCTATTTTTCCCCAGGGGCTGGGGAAAGACAGAAATGGGGAACTATTGTTTAATGGGCACAGAATTTCAGTTTTACAATATGAAAAGAGTTATGGAGTTGGATGGTGTTAATGACTGCACAACATTATGAATGTATTTAATATCACTGAACTGTACCCTTTTAGAAATGGTTAAGATGGTAAATTTTTTAAAAAAGATTTTATTTATTTATTTGACAGACAGAGATCACAAGTAGGCAGAGAGAGAGAGATGAGGAAGCAGGCTCCCTGCCGAGCAGAGAGTCCAATGAGGGGCTCGATCCCAGGACCCTGAGACTATGACCTGAGCCGAAGGCAGAGGCTTAACACACTGAGCCACCCAGGTGCTCCAAGATGGTAAATTTTATGTTACGGGCATTTTACTACAGTAAACATGTTCGGAAAAAAATTGGAAAGGTATCAGAATTTTCAACATCATCCTGAAAGGTAGAAGACAATGGAATGATGTCTTCAAAATTCTGAGAGAAAATTATATCCAAAGTATAATCTATACCCAGCCAAACTATCAATCAAGTTATTAATTTTAACAGACATTTTCAGCCATTCGAGACCTCAAAAAATTCACCTGATATTCCTTCACTCAATCTCAAGAAGCTATCCATAAAAATGATGAAATAAATCAGGAAAAAGAAAAGACATGGTATCCAGGAAACAGAATATAGGACACAGGGTAGCACATTATCTGTGTACCGGGCCTAGAGAACATCCTAGAAAAACAATGCAGTCCAGATTCGATCGGGAGGTGAGGTCGTTGGGAGAAATGCCTCCAGAAAAGCACACAGGCTGACAGACTTTTTAATATGTTTCAATATTTGGAAATATTGTTGAGATGTTTGACAGATCTATTAAAAACATTTGGGAAAAAATAGTGATAGATTTTGAAAAACAGCATATGAGAAAAGGAGGAAGGTAATAACACCATGGAAGAAATAAAGTTCTATGAGAAAAGAAACAAAATCAACCATTAGATCAGTGGTAAGTAAACATTCACATAATCAAAATAATATAAATATTAATTATTCTATTTAACAAAAAATACAATGTAACTATATTGGGACAGTAAAAGATGAGGTATAAGTGATTACTTATCATGAGATAGTTAAAGAAAGGATATCTAAAATTATTAAATTAAGAAACCCAACATAGTAATATTATTTTGCCAGTAAGGATTGACATAAACAGGTAGAGCAGTTGAGAGTGGTTGCTTTTGGGCAGAAGGACTGGAAGTGGGGGAGCCAAAGGATCATGCACTAGCTCTGCTGGGGACCCCCCTCCCCACCCCAGCCATCCTTTAAAATTCTGCCCAGACTTCCATAGACTTTCCTTCCTTCCCTAGGTAGAGATGCCTATTTCCTTCCAAGATCCCCTGTCCCTAGGCCTCTATCAAGCACTCATTACCCTGTATTTGCATTTTCTCTTTGTGGTCTAAGTATGCATCTGACTTGGGCTTCGTCGTCGTCTTCTTTTTTTTTTTTTTTTAATTTAAACTTTATTTCATTTTTTCAGTGTTCCAAGATTCATTGTTTATGCATCACAGCCAGTGCTCCATGCAATACCTGCCCTCCTTAATACCCACCACCAGGCTCACCCAAACCCCCAGCCCCCCTCCCCTCCAAACCCCTCAGTTTGTTTCTCAGAGCCCACAGTCTCTCATGGTTCTTCTCCCCCTCCAATTTTCCCCAGGCTGACTTGGCCTTCTGAGGGCTGGTACTCTGCTTGTAATCCCAGCACCCATCACACAATTCTACTCAAACCTGGCTGAATGAATAAAACAAGGAATCTGGGGTGAGAGTGGATTTGGACAACAGAGCACCACAAATTAAAGGTCTCCCTCTTACACATTTCAATTTGCCATCACTTTCTGAGTGATTGGTGAGGGCTGCTCTTTACTTCCCAAAATCTTGGGAAAAGTTCATTTTCTCTGGTTGTAATGCACTAAGGGTGGCAACTAATTGTGTTCTATTTTGCCTATTTTCTGCAGTTAATAAGCATTATTTAGAGTAACATAACTATATTTTAGCGATTCATGTGGAAGTCTTTAAAAATTTTTTTTTATTTTTTTTATAAACATATAATGTATTATTAGCCCCAGGGATACATGTCTGTGAATCGCCAGGTTTACACACTTCACAGCACTCACCATATCACCTACCCTCCCCAATGTGTGGAAGGCTTTTTAAGATGCAGTGCATAAATGCAAGAGATAGGTGAAGCAACCAGAGACTGCCCTGAATTACAGGACGATCTTCTTCTGTACGCAGTCTCTACATACGTCCTCCCAGCAACCCCACCCCCCCACCCCGCCCCCGCAAGCTTCCACTCCAGGGGCTCCAGGCTTGTTTCTCTTTCCCTGCAACCCTGTGAGGGAGCAAGCCCAGAGTAATGGAAAGATGCCGAGAGCCACAGGCTAAGCCAGAGAGGGCAGGATGCAGCGATGAAAGGAAAGGGTGGAAGCAGCCCATCTCTCCGCCCGCCTTGCATCCTCGGAAGCATCCTTCTCCGTCCCTCCCTTCCATTACCTTCTGGTGCCCGTAGAACCAGTGGATGGGAGGGGCGGGGAAGCGGCACAGGTCTCGCAGCAGCCGCAGCCTCCGCAAGTAGAGCTTGATGGCCTGCAGCAGGCCCAGCGCCAGGCAGAACACGAAGGCCAGGTATAAGGGCCGTGCCCAGCGCGTCTCGAGCCAGGAGGACTCCATCGCTGTGCGCTGCGCTGTCGCAGGCGGTCTCCGGGGCTCGGGAGGGGATGGGCTTTCCCCGCCCCGCGCCTGAAGAGGATTGCCCAGCCCACCGCGACTCTGTACCCTCGAGGAAGTTCCGTTCTTCCCCCGGGAGGAGGAAGACCTCTGGGAGGGACCGCTCCAGCTTGGCCAGAGGAGGCAGTCTCGAGTTCTCCGATTTCTAACCCTTTATCAATTGAGGCGAATCTTCATTCAGGGGAACTTTTTTGTTTTGTTTTTAATTTTATTTTTTCAGTGTTCCAAGATTCATTGTTTATGCACCACACAGGGCAACTTCTTAATGCCCTTCTGGAGTGTCACACTTCAGCTGTGACAGTTTTCAATTATAGGAGGTCAGAATTTAGGTTTCAAAATAATACCAAGGCTGAGGCCATTGTTTTTCTTCTTTGCCACAATAAATGGTAAACTGCTATGTTAATAAAAACAAAACAAAAACCCAAACACAAAAGCCTTTCCCTCTCTGAAATTCTGTCAGAACCCACAGGGATCTGGGAGTTGGGAATGGACGTATATAATCATTACACTTACATAGTGTGGCTTGTCCAGTGGTGTGTTGGTAAATGTTTCACAGTTGATCTTCACTTGGATTTCTAGCATTTGCCAGTGTCCACCATGTGTTATTTCAAGCTACAGAAGACACTACAGACACAGTCAGGGCCCACGATATAATTTGTGGATCCCAGGGCAAAATGAAAATGTGGGGCCCCTTGCTAAAGAGTTATTAACAATTTCAAGATGATGACAGCAGAGCATTAAGCCATGTATGTGAGTATGCTTCTGAGTATGGGGCCTTGTTTCATGCCTATGAAGCCAGATCTATCCAAGAGACATACATAACTTTGAGAGCGTAGAAAATAGGAAAATGTAGCAAAGTAACTAGAAAGTAATGCAGTTTTGGTACTTATTACTTATTAGGTGGTGAACTAGCATCCAGCAGACCTGACTTCCCAAGCTGCTGTCCCCCTTGCCCAAAATTCAATTATTCATTCATTTATTTATGCTAAGAAAGGCACATGTTAGGTGTTGGATTTACAGTTTTTTTTAAAATTTTTTATTTCTTTTCAGCGTAACAGTATTCATTGTTTTTTCACCACACCCAGTGCTCCATGCAATCCGTGCCCTCCCTAATACCCACCACCTGGTTCCCCCAACCTCCCACCCCCCGCCCCTTCAAAACCCTCAGGTTTTTTTTCAGAGTCCATAGTCTCTCATGGTTCACCTCCCCTTCCAATTTCCCTTAACTCCCTTCTCTTCTCCATCTACCCTTGTCCTCCGTATTATTTATTATGCTCCACAAATAAGTGAATCCATATGATACTTGACTCTCTCTGTTTGACTTAATTCACTCAGCATAATCTCAAGACAGTGACCTAATGGGTCCAATATGATCCTGATTTCCTCCTCCATTCATTTGTCAAGCAGTAAGAATTTGTTGGGCATCATCAATAGACACAGCCCTCTCCCAGACTTTAGAAACTAAGGACTCAGGTTGCTTTTTTGCAACCGTCAAAGACTCCTTGGTTGGGGTGTCTGGATACCAGATGAATGAGAAAGATAATTGACTGGGTAAGAAACGCTGACCATGCCCGCACAACTGACTAAGACTTGAGCTCATATTCGACAGACAGTTCTGCATTCTGCTTTCCTCACTTTCCTCTAAGCTCTACTCACATCCTAAATAATTCTCCATGAGCATCTTTCTCAATGACTGCTACATCTAGTCACGTGGTGTGCTCTTATACCTGCTCACAGAAACTGTTCTGCATAGGGAGGCTTGCATTTGTGCCAATATGGGGGGTTGATGCCTGAAATACAGTCCTGCTCCCAGGAAATACTGGATCAAATAGAAGAAACATGAAATGTCCCCTGCAAAGTTTGGCAGCTACCACGTGTGGGCTGGAAGGTGGTTTTCAGCAAATGGTTCACAGCAAGGTCTCTGGGGCCACACTGCCTGGGGTGAATGCTGGCTCCACCTCTTACCAGGAGTGTGACCCTGGCCAGGGTAGCTAAGCTCTTTGTGCCTTACTTGTGTCACGAGGACTATGGGATTATTTTATGTACACACACACACACACACACACACACACACACACACAGACGTATGTATTTAGTTAGTTTAAGTTCAAGTTAGTTAACACATAGAGTATATCGTTTTCAGGAGTAGAATTTAGTGCTTTATCGCTTACATAGAACACTCAGTCCTCATCACAACAGGTACCCTCCTTAATGCCCATCACCCTTTTATCCCTTCCCCCCACTCACCTCCCCTCCAACAACCCTCAGTTTCCTGTAGTTTAGAGTTTCTTATGGTTTGCCTCCCTCTCTGTTTTTATTTCATTTTATTCTTCCTTCCCATCCCCTATATTCATCTGTATTGTTTCTTGAATTCCATCTACAAGTGAAATCATATGGTATTTATCTTTTATCTGACTTATTTGCCTAACATAATACCCTCCAGTTCCTTCCATCCACATCCTTGCAAATGGCAAGACTTCATTCTTTTGGATGGCTGAGTAAAATATATATCTATATATATATATATACACACACACATACACACACACACACACACACACACACACCACTTCTTCTTTATCCATTCATCTGTTGATGGATGGACATTTGGTATCTTTCCACATTTTGGCTATTTTGTACATTGCTTATATAAACTTTGAGGTACATGTGCTCCTTGCCAACACTATTTTTGTTTCCTTGGGTAAATGCCGGATAGTGCAATTGCTGGGTTGTAGAGTGGCTATATTTTTACCTTTCTGAGGAACCTCCACACTGTTTTCCACAGTGGTTGCACCAGCTTGTATTCCCACCAACAGTGCAAGAGGGTTCCCCTCTTTCCACAGTCTCACCAACATCTGTTGTTCCCTGAGTTGTTTTTTTAGCCATCCTTTTTTTCTTTTAAAACTTTATTTGTTCAGTGTTCCAAGATTCATTGTTTATGCATCACACCCGTGCTCCATGCAATATGTTCCCTCCTTTTAGCCATTCTGACTGGTGTGAGGTGGTATCTCATTGTGGTTTTGATTTGTGTTTCCCTGATGATGAGTGATGTTGAGCACCTTTTCATGTGTCTGTTGGCCATTTGTGTGTCTTCTTTGGAGAAATATCTGCTCATGTCCTCTGTCCATTTCTTGACTGGATTTTTTGCTTTTTGGGTGTGGAGTTTGATAAGTTGTTTATAGATTTTGGATAGTAGCCCTTTATCTGATAAGACAGTGGCAAATATCTTCTCTCATTCCATCGATGGCCTTTTAGTTTTGTTTATTGTGTTCTTTGTGCAGAGGATGTATCTTGATGAGGTCCAATAGGTAGATTTTTTGCTTTTGTTTCCCTTGCATCTGGAGATGTGTCTAGAAGAAGTTGCTGTGGCTGAGGTCAAAAAGGTTGCTGCCTGTCTTCTCTTCTAGGAAAGTGATGGTTTCTTGTCTTACTTTAAATGTTTCATCCATTTTGAGTTTCCTTTTGCGTATGGTGTAGGAAATTGGTCTGGTTTCATTCTGCATGTCACTGTCCAGTTTTCCCAACATCATTTGTTGGAGACTGTCTTTTTCCCATGGACAGTCTTTCCTACTTTGTTGATTAGTTGGCCACATTCTTGTGGGTCCATTTCTGGGTTCTCTATTCTGTTCCATTGATCTCTGTGTCTACTTTTGTGCCAGTACCATAGTGTCTTGATGATGACAGCTTTGTAATACAGCTTGAAGTCTGGAATTGTGATGTCTCCCTCTGCTTTATTTTTTCAACTTTAATTTGGCTATTGGGAATCTTTTCTGGTTCCATACGAATGTTAGGATTGTTTGTTCTAGCTCTGGAGAAAAGTCTGGTGGTATTTTGATAGAGATTGCTTTCCATTTCTTTGTGTCTTCTTCAATTTCTTCTCATAAGTGTTCTATAGTATTCAGCTTCAGATCTTTTACCCCCCCCCCCTTTTTAATGTTTATTCCTAGGTATCTTATGGTTTTCAATGCAATTGCGTATGAGATCAATTCCTTGATTTCTCCTTCTGCTGCTTCGTTATTGGTGTATAGAAATGCAACAGATTTCTGTACATTGATTTTATATGCCGAGACTTTACTGAATTCATGTACCAGTTCTCGCAATTTTTTGGTGGACTCTTTTCAGTTTTCTACATAAAGTATAATGTCATCTGCAAAGAGTCAAGGTTTGATTTCTTCTTTGCCCATTTGGATGTCTTTTATTTCTTTCTGTTGTCTGATTGCCAAGGCTTGGACTTCCAATACTATGTTGACCAACAGTGGTGAGAGTAGACATCCCTGTCATGTTTTGTCCTTAGAGGAAAAGCTGTTTCCCCATTGAGGATGATATTAGTTGTGTGTCTTTCACATATGGTCTTTATGATGCCGAGGTATGTTCCTTCTATCCCTACTTTCTTGAGGGTTTGTATCATGAAATGATGCTGTATTTTGTCAAATGTTTTTCTGCATCTGTTGAGAGGGTCATGTGTTTCTTATCCTTTCTTTTATTAATGTGGTGTAACACGTCAACTGATTTGCAGATTCTGAACCACCCTTATAGTCCAGGAATAAATCCCAGTTGATCATGTGAATAGTTTTTTTTTAAATTTTTTAGTTTCTTTTCAGTGTACTAGAATTCATTGTTTATGAACCACACACAGTGCTCCATGCAATACATGCCCTCTGTAATACCCACCACCAGGCTCACCCAACCTCCCACCCCCGCCCCTCCAAAACCCTCAGGTTGTTTTTCAGAGTCCGTGGTCTCTCATGGTTCATCTCCCCCTCCAATTTCCCTCAACTCCCTTCTCCTCTCCATCTCCCCATTTCCTCCGTGTTATTTCTTATGCTCCACAAATAAGCAAAGCCATATGATAATTGACTCTCTCTGCTTGACTTATTTCACTCAGCATAATCTCTTCCAGTCCCGTCCATGTTGATACAAAAGTTGGGTATTCATCCTTTCTGATGGAGGCATAATACTCCATAGTGTGTATGGACCACCTCTTCCTTATCCATTCGTCTGTTGATAGGCATCTTGGTTCTTTCCACAGTTTGACGACTGTGGCCATTGCTGCTATTAATACTGGGGTACAGATGACCCTTCTTTTCACTACATCTGTATCTTTGGGGTAAATACCCAGTAGTGCAATTGCAGGGTCATAGGGAAGCTCTATTTTTAGTTTCTTAAGAACTCTCCACACTGTTCTCCAAAGTGGATGCCCCAACTTGCATTCCCACCAACAGTGTAAGAGGGTTCCCCTTTCTCCACATTCTCTCCAACACATGTTGTTTCCAGTCTTGTTAATTTTGGCCATTCTAACTGGCATAAGGTGGTATCTCAATGTGGTTTTGATTTGAACCGCCCTGATGGCTAGTGATGATGAACATTTTTTCATGTGTCTGTTAGCCATTTGTATGTCATTGGAGAAGTGTCTGTTCATGACTTCTGCCCATTTTTTGACGTGATTATCTGTTTTGTGTGTTGAGTTTGAGGAGTTCTTTATAGATCTTGGATATCAGCCCTTTGTCTGTACTGTCATTTGTGAATATCTTCTCCCATTCCGTGGGTTGCCTCTTTGTTTTGTTGACTGTTTCTTTTGCTGTGAAGAAGATTTTGATCTTGATGAAGTCCCAAAAGTTCATTTTTGCTTTTGTTTCCTTTGCCTTTGAAGACATATTTTGAAAGAAGTTGCTGTGGACAGTGTCGAAGAGGTTACTGCCTATGTTTTCCTCTAGGATTTTGATGGAGTCCTGCCTCATGTTAAGGTCTTTTATCCATGCTGAGTTGATCTTTGTGTATGGTGTAAAAGAATGGTCGAGTTTCATTATTCTACACATAGCTGTCCAATTTCCCCAACACCATCTATTGAAGAGACTGTCTTCTTTACACTGTATATATTTTCCTGCTTTGTTGAAGATTATTTGACCATAAAGTTGAGCGTCTATATCTGAGCTCTCTACTCTCTACTCTGTTCCACTGGTCTATGTGTCTGTTTTTGTGCCAGTACCATGCTGTCTTGGTGATCACAGCTTTGTAGTAAAGCTTGAAATCAGACAACGTGATGCCGCCAGTTTTGTTTGTCTTTTTCAACATTTCCTTAGCAATTCGGGGTCTCTCCTGGTTCTATACAAATTTTAGGATTATTTGCTCCAGCTCTTTGAAGAATACCGGTGGAATTTTGATCAGAATGGCATTAAAAGTATAGATTGCTCTAGGCAGTATAGACATTTTAACAATGTTTGTTCTTCTGATCCATGAACATGGAATGGTCTTCCATCTTTTTGTGTCTTCTTCAATTTCTTTCATGAGTGTCCTGTAGTTCCTCGAGTACAGATCCTTTACCTCTTTGGTTAGGTTTATTCCCAGGTATCTTATGGTTCTTGGTGCTATAGTAAATGGAATCAATTCTCTAAATTCCCTTTCTGTGTTTTCATTGTTAGTGTATAAGAAAGCAACTGATTTCTGTACATTGATTTTGTATTCTGCCACATTATTGAATTGTTGTATGAGTTCTAGTAGTTTGGGGGTGGAGTCTTTTGGGTTTTCCATATAAAATATCACGTCATATGCGAAGAAAGAGAGTTTGACTTCTTCTTTGCCAATTTGAATACCTTTTATTTCTATTTGTTGTCTGATTGCTGTTGCTAGGACTTCTCATACTATGTTGAACAAGAGTGGTGAGAGTGGCATCCTTGTCACATTCCTGATCTCAAAGGGAAGACGGTCAGCTTTTCCCCATTGAGGATGATATTCGCTGTGGGTTTTTCATAGATTTTATGAAATTGAAGAATGTTCCCTTTCTCCCTATACTTTGAATCGTTTTAATCAGGAACAGATGCTGTATCTTGTCAAATGTTTTTTCTGCATCAATTGAGAGGAACATGTGGCTTTTTCTCTCTTCTCTTATTGATTTGTTCTATCACACTGATTGATTCGCGAATGTTGAGCCACCCCTGCATTCCCTGGATAAATCCCACCTGGCCATGGTGGATAATCTTTTTAATGTACTGCTGGATTCTTTTAGCTAGGATCTTGTTGAGCATCTTAGCGTAAAGAGCTTCCAAGCCCAGCAAGGTTTAAAAGAGTATGTGACCACCAAGCTGTCACTACAAGAAATACTAAAGGGGGGGGGGTTCTATAAAAGAAAAAAGAACCCAAGATTGCCATAGAACAGAAATTTATGGAAACAATCTATAGAAACAAGGACTTCACAGGCAACATGATGTCAATAAAAACGTATCTCTCAATAATCGCTCTCAATGTGAATGGCCGAAATGCTCCCATAAAATGCTACAGGGTTGCAGATTGGATAAAATGACAGGACCCATCCATATGTTGTTGACAAGAGACCCATTTTGAACCTAAGGATGCATCCAGACTGAAAGTGACTGGATGGAGAAGCATCTTTCATGCCAATGGTCCTCAAAAGGCTGGAGTAGTGATTCTCGTATCAGGTAAATTAGATTTTAAACTGAAGACTGTAGTCAGAAATAAAGAAGAACGCTACATCATTCTTAAAGGGTCTATCCACCATGAAGATCTAATAATTGTAAATATTTATGCTCTCAATACGGGAGCAGCCAACTACATAAGACAACTGTTAATCAAGATAGTCATATTGATATGAATACATTAATAGTAAGGGATCTTAACGTGCCACTCTCAGTAATAAACAGATCATCCAGGCAGAAAATCAACAAAGAAACAAGAGCATTGAATGACACATTGGACCAGATGGACCTCATAGGTATATACAGAACATCCCTCTCTAAAACAACAAAATACTCATTCTTCTTGAGTGCACATAGAACCTTCTCCAGAATAGACCACATACTGGGTCACAAATCAGGACTCAACCTGCATATTCTCAGACCACAATGCTTTCAAACTGGAACTCAACCACAAGAAACAGTTTGGAAGGAATTCAAACACCTGGAAGCTAAAGAACACCTTGGTTAAGAATGTTTGCATCAACCAGGAAATCAAAGAAGAACTTAAGCAATTCATGGAAACCAATGAGAATGAAGACATTTCAGTAAAAAACCTAGGGGATATTGCAAAGGTGGTCGCAAGGGTGAAATACATAGCCATCCAAGCCTTCCTGAAAGAAATTGAAAAATCCAGAATACACCAGCTCTCTTTACACCTTAAAGAACTGGAAAATCAAGAACAAATTAAGCCAACCTCACACACAAGAAGAGAAATAATCAAGATTGGAGCAGAGATCAATGAGATAGAAACTAGAGATACAGTAGAATGCATCAATGAAACTAGAAGCTTTTTTCTTTTTTTGAAAGAACCAATAAGATCGATAAACCATTGGTCAAACTAAACCAAAATTAAAGACAGAGGACCCAAATTTATAAAAATATGAATGAAAAGGGAGAGATCACGACTAACTGATTCAATTTCTTTACTGGTTATGGGTCTGTTCAAATTTTCTGTTTCTTCCTGTTTCAGTTTTGTTGTTTATATGTTTCTAGGAATTTATCCATTTCTTCCAGATTGCCCAATATGTTGGCTTGTGGTTGCTCATAATCTTCTCTTATAATTGTTTGTATTTCTGTGGTGTTGGTTGTGATCACTCCTCTTTCATTTGTGCTTTTATTTATTTCAGTCCTTTCTCTTCTTTTTCATATGTCTGGGTTGGGGATTATCAATTTTGTTAATTTTTTCAAAGAACCAGCTCCTAGGGACTCCTGGCTGTCTCAGATGGTTAAGCATCTGCCTTCGGCTCAGGTCATGATCCCAGGGTGCTCTGATCCAGCCCCATGTTGGGATCCCTGGTGGGGATCCTCCTTCTCCCTCTCCCTCTACTGCTCCTCCTGCTTGTGGTCTCTCACTCTCTCTGTCAAATAAATAAAATCTTTTAAAAAGGAACAAAGGCTATATAGCCTTTTTTATATATATAACGAATGCCATATCTATCTATCTATCTATCTATCTTCAAACAAACCAAAGAACCAGCTCCTAGTTTCCTTGATCTGTTCTATGTTGGTGTTTTAAAATTTCCATATCATTTATTTCTGTTCTAAACTTTATTATTTTCCTTCTTCTACTCATTTATGCTTCATTTGCTGCCCCCCCCAACTCCATTAGATGTAAAGTTAGGTTGTGTATTTGAACTTTGCTTCTTGAGGAAGGCCTAGATTGCTACCTACTTCCCTCTTGCTGCATCCCAAAGTTTTGGACTGTAGTGTTTTCATTTTCATTTGCTTCCACGTATATATATATTTTTAAGATTTTCTTAATTTATTTGACTGAGAGAGACACAGTGAGAGAAGGAACACAAGCAGGGGAAGGGGGCGAGATAGAAGCAGGCTTCCCACTAAGGACGAAGCCCCCTGTGGGGCTCAATGATCCTGGGATCATGACCTGAGCCAAAGACAAACTCTTAACTGACTAAGCCACCCAGGCACCCTTGCTTCCATGTATATTTTTTATTTCTACATGTTCATATTAAATACATTTTCCTAACCTCCATGTATTCATGGTCCTTCCAAGGTTTTTCTTGTGGTTGACTTTAAGTTTCATAGTGTTGTGGTCTGAAAATATGCATGATATGATCTCACTCTTTCTGTACTGGTGGAGGCCTGATTTGTGACCCAGTATGTCATCTATTATGGAGAATGTCTCATGTGCACTTGAAAAGAATGTATATTCCACTGCTTTAGGATAAAGAGCCCTGAGTATAACTGTTAAGTCCATCCAGCCCAGTGTGCATTCAAAGCCCTTGTTTCCTTGTTGATTTTCTGCTTAGATGATCTGTCCATCTGTGAGTGGGGTGTTAAAGTCCCCTACTCTTATTGCTCTATTACCAATGAGTTTCTTTAAGCTCATTATTAATCAATTTGTATATTTGGCTGCTCCCAAATTGGGGGCATAAATATTTACAATCACTAGATCTTCTTGTTGGGTAGACCCATTGTTATGATATAGTGCCCTTGTTCACCTCTTATAATCCTCTTTGATTTGAAATCTAGTTTGTCTGGGGGAGGGGCAGGATGGCAGGAGAGTAGGGGACCTTGATTCATCTGGCACCTCAAATTTTGCTGGCTATCTATCAAACCATTCCAAGCACACACAAATTCAAGCTAAGATGCAAGAGGATTCATCTGTATTTCCACAAGCAGAAAAACAACTACTTTTTGCAAAGTAGAAGGTGTGGAAACTTGAATCTTCAGGGAAAATATCCAAAGATAAACGGAGGCGAGAGGGAGCCCTCATTAAGTTGGCTGTTGGAAACTGATATAACACTGGACCCTTGAAAGTCTGCTCTAGTGAGGGCCACCCCCTTCTGAAAAGGGCACAAGGAACAAATAGGGCAGAATTCTAGGTGGATCATTTTGGTCTCAGGATTTCTGGAGACTCAGAAGGAGTGGGGGAGCCTGATCTGATAGAGTGCCCAACCTATCAGTGGAGCAGGGAGACTGGTTACAGTCAGCCGGCCCAGAAGAGACTCTCAACTCTGGTCACTATAAACCATGAGCCAAGCCAGTAGAGAGACCACTCTCTGCCTGACCACCCTGAAAAGAGCTAGAAGGTGCAGGCTGTTTAACATACTAGGGGAGATATAAAACAGCTTGTGCCCATGTGAAGGACAGCTCTCAGGGTGGTGTTGCCTGGGAAAAGACACTGGGACAGCAACCAGCATGGGGAAGAGGGTGCTTGAGTGAACCCACAGCTGCTAGCAGTTGCAGAGTCTCAAAGCACAGAGATGGTCTCGGGTCCCCATGACTCCCCGACCAGGGGTGCAGCAATCAGGAATTGCATGAGTCTGTGGAGTTGAGTACTGCAGAAGTGGAGACATTTTGACCTGGAGGATTTGTTGAGGCAGCAGGGTGGGGGAGGAATATAGGGACACGACATTGTAGCTCTGTGCCAGAGATTCCCCCAAGGCCATATTTGCTCTGACCCTCTAAAGAGAAGTGGAAAGACACCAGGGAACACAAGCCAAACAGCCAAGCAGCTTACATTAAGCCCATCCCTCAGACAAGGGGTGGGGCAACTTCACCCAGGCAAAGACCCCTGAGAAGCTGAGCAGCAGGTCCCTTCCCCGGAAGACAGACTGGAAGAACAGGTGCATGATAAGCTTATTTCCCACAGGACTGTAAAACTCCAGCACCAGGGGAAAATAATATAGGGAGCTCCAGGTGCTCCCTCATGACTCGTATATACTTCAGGCTAAAATTTTGAATTTTAAATTTACATTTCTATTTTCGTTTCTTTTCTTATTCTTTCGTTTTTCTTTTCCTTTTTTTTTCACCCTGTTACCTTTTCAAATAGATTCTTATTTCCCAGCCTGTGTTTTTAAGTTGCTTCTTAACTTTTATTTTTTTTTACATGTTTTATAGATTTATGCCCCACACTAGTCTGTTTTTCACTCTATTCAATTTTATCACAACATATGTAAAAGTTCTGATTTCTTTGCAATTTGGAGATATAATGTCTACTAACACAAAGACCAAAATATATCAGGAAAAGGCAAATCACCCTAATTTTTCCACCCTGAGAGATCATAAACTCTCTCCCTGCCCCTCCTCTTTCTTTTTTTTTTTTTTCATTCTTTTTTTATTGTTTTGGATAATCTTGGCTTTGGTGGCATATCTGTGGTAGCTTTTGACCCTGTCAGATTTTGTCCAAGTTGATTTTGCTTGGGTCTTTGCTGATATTTTGGACTCTGTCCATTTGCTCAACCACCCCTCAACAGAATGACTAGGAGGAGGAACTCCCAAAGAAGAAAAGAACCAGAGAAAATGTTCTCTGCCACAGAACTAATGGATATGGATATAAGCAAGATGTTAGAGATAGACTTCAGGATAGCAACCATGGACTGGAAATGATAGGCTTGAAAAAAGCATTAGTGACAATATAGAACCTCTAAGGGAAGAAATGAGATCTAATCAGGCTGAACTTAAAAATACTATCCATGAGATGCAGCCTAATCTGGATATTCTAACAGCCAGGGCAAATGAGGCAGAAGAATGAATCAGTGATCCATAAGATAAGCTGATAAAAAGGAAGGAAGCTGAGGAAGGTAGGGATAGGCAGCTAATAACCCATGAAAATAGAGAAATCAATGATGTCATGAAATGTTCCAATGTTGGAATTATTGGGATCCCCCAAGGAGTAGAGGGAGAAAGAGAACTAGAAGGTATATTTGAGTAAATCATACCTGAGAACTTCCCTAATCTGGGGAAGGAAACAAGCATTCATGTTCAAGAGGCAGAGAGGACCCCTCCCAAAATCAATAAAAATAGATCAACACCCTGAAGGAACCATGAATCTTAGTGCAACAAGTGCAAATCTTACAGCCAAGGAAACTATCCTGAGAGCAGCTAGGGGGAAGAGATTTCTTACATATGAAGGGAGGAACATCAGAATAACACCATACCTATCCACAGAGACCTGGCAAGCTGGAAAGGGCTGGCAAGGCATATTCAGGGTACTAAATGAGAGGAATATGCAGCCAAAAAAATATTTTATCCAGCAAGGCTGTCATTCAGAATGGATGGGGAGATAAAGAGGTTTCAGGACTGGCAGAAACTGAAAGAATATGTGACCCCGAAGACAGCTCTGCTAGAAATATTAAGGGGGATTCTATAAAAGAAGAAAGACCCCCAAGGGTAACATGGACCAGGAAGTAACAGAGACAATATATAGAAACAGGGACTTTACAGGCCATACAATGACACTAATCATATCTTTCAATAGTTAATCTCAACGTGAATGAACTGAATGTTCCCATCAAAAGACACAGACATATGCTGAGTGAAATAAGTCAAGCAGAGAGAGTCAATTATCATATAGTTTTGCTTATTTATGAAGCAAAAGACAGAGGGTTTCAGATAGGATTAAAAAGAAGGAAACATCCATAAGCTGTCTACAAGAGACTTATTTTGAACCTAAAGTCACCTCCAGATTGAAATTGAGGCAACGGAGAACCATTTACCATGCCATTGGACCCCAAAAGAAAGTTGTGGTAGCAATTCTCATATCAAACAAATTAGATTTTAAACCAAAGACCATAGTAAGAGTTGTAGATGGACACTATATCATACTTAAAGGGTCGATCCAACAAGAAAATCTAACAGTTGTAAATATCTATGCCCCCAGCATGGGAGCAGCCAACTGCATAAACCAACTAATAATCAAAATAAAGAACAATATTTCTAATACTACATTAATAGTAGGAGGCTTCAAAACTTCACACACAGCAATAGACAGATCATCTAAACAGGAGATCAACAAAAACAAGAACTTTGAAGGACACATTGGACGAGATGGACCTTGTAGATATATACAGAACTTCCCATCCTCTAACAACAGAATACTCATTCTTGTCAAGAGCACAGAACTGTCTCCAGAGCAGATCACATACTGGGTCACAAATCAGGTCTCAACCAATACCAAAAGACTGAGATTGTTCTCTACATATTTTCATACCACAATGCTTTGAAACTGGAACTTAACACCAAGGAAAATTTGCAAGGAATGCACACACTTGGAGGTTAAAAAAAAAAAAAAAAAGAATCCTGTTAAAGAGTGAATGGGTCAACCAGGAAATGAAAGAGGAACTTAAACAATTCATGCAAACCAATGAAAATAAAAACACATTGGTTCAATGCCTATGGGATACTGCAAAGCTGGTGCTTAGAGGGAAGTACATAGCCGTGCAAGCCTCTCTCAAAAATTAGAAAAATCCCAAATGCACAAGCTGACCTTTATACTTAAAGGATCGGGAGAAAGAACAGCCAATAAAGCCTAAACCAAGCAGGGGAAGAGAAATAATGAAGATTAGAGCAGAAATCAATGAAATAGAAACTAGAAGAACAGTAGAACAGATTGATGAAACTGGAAGCAGTTTCTCTGAAAGGATTAAGAAGATCGATAAACCTCTGGCCAGACTTATCCAAAAGAAAAGAGAAAGGACCCAAACCAATCAAATCATGAAGGAAAGGGGAGAAATCACAACTAATACCAAGGAAATAGAGACAATTATTAGAACTTATTACCAGTAGCTATATCCCAACAAACTAGGCAATCCAGAAGAAATGGATGCATTCCTGGATACTTATAAACTACCAAGACTGAAACAGAAAGAAATAGACAATCTGAACAGACCAATAACCAGCAAGGAAATCGAAACAGTAATCAAAAATCACCCCATCTCTCTCTGCCTGCCTCTCTGCCTTCTTGTAATCTCTGTCTGTCAAATAAATAAATAAAATCTTTTAAAAAAAAAAGTCACCCCCCAAAACAAGAGTCCAGGGCCAGGGGAATTGTACCAAACATTTAAAGAAGAAATCATACCTATTCTACTAAAGCTGTTCCAAAAAATCCAAAGAATAGAAATGAATGGAAAACTTCCAAACTCATTCTATGACACCAGCATTACCCTGATCTCAAAACCAGACAAAGACCCCATCAATACAGGCCAATATCCCTGATAAACAAGGGTGCCAAAATATTCAACAAGATCCTAGTCAATAGGATCCAACAATACATTAAAAGCGTTATTCACCAAGAACAGGTGGGATTTATTCCTGGGATGCAGGGTGGTTCAAGATTTGCAAGTCAATCAACGTGATAGATCACATTAGCAAAAGAGGAGAGCAGACCCTCATGATCCTCTTAACTGATGCAGAAAAATCATTTGGCAAAATACGACATCCTTTCCTGATTAAAACTCTTCAAACTATAGGGATAGAGGGAACATACCTGAATATCAGAAAAACCATCTATGAAAAGTCCACAGTGAATAACATTCTCAACGGGGAAAAACTGAGAGCTTTTCCCTTAAGGTCACAAGGCAACAGGGATTCCCACTCTCACCACGTTTGTTCAACATAATATTAGAAGTCCTAGCCTCAGCAATCAGACAAGAAAAGAAATAAAATGCATTCACATTGGCAAAGAGGAAATCAAACTCTCTCTCTTTGCAGATGGCATGGTACTTTATGTGGAAAACCCAAAAGACTCTGAAAGTTCCCCCAATAATGGGTCCGTGATTAAAAGAGCGAGACTGATACAAAGCAAAGGTCAAGCAAAGCTTTATTTCACACCAAGCATCGAGAATCAAACCGACCATTCAGTGCCGCCTCTTACAAAGAGGCGACCTCTCTCTGCCTTACAGACTAGCTCTTAAGGGCAAAGGCCATGTGGTTGGGCCTGGCCATGCACAGGTGGCCAATGAGATTTTAACACACAGAGAAAGCTGCACAATCATGCTAGGTCACACATAAGTGACCAATTGAATTACAATTTACCCTATAGTAGACAGTTGAACTAGCCTATCACCTTGGTCAGAATTGGCACCCAAAAGGCACCCAAAGGGTGGGGCCCATACTCCTAGGTAGCTAGGGAGACAGTATGCTCCCCCCACTGATTGGATGTCTCCACCTGGCCCGACCCACCCTTGTATTTGGGCTTTGTTACCTGGGACTGGTTTCTGGGACTTGTTTTTAAGTAAGTCCCCTGGGGGGAAGGGGGGCAGGGACAGTTTAAGTTTTATTGTATAAACAACAAAGTCATTGTTTAACCGGATGGAATTGCTCTGGCTAAATAGGTCCTTCCATTCCCCCCTTTTCTTTGGAGATTAGTCAAATCCTTGACTTTTCAGTCAGTTCTATGTCCCCCTTTTAACGGCTGCCAGACTGTTTTAATGACTCTAGTGTGATTTACCCAGAAACAGCATTTCTCTCCTAGGACTACGCAGAGCCCCCCTTTTCTAGAAATAGTGTGTCAAGATTTCCTCTATTTTCCAATTGTCTATATCTTCCACCTATACCTTAACAATAGGAGGAACAATAAACTTAATGAACTCGTTGTTTTTTGAGTCTTAGCTTTAGTCCATGATTGGCGGGGTCCATAGGCGGCAGCATCCATCTCTGGGGGGTGTCCTCATCCTCGGCTCATTTGACATGACCCACGTGAATCCCAGGCCCTGATGCCTTCTACTTTTATTGCCGTGGGGGTGGTCAGGATGACAGTAAATGGTCCCTTCCAGCAAGGCTCCAAGTTTCCCACTTGGTGGCGGCGTATCCAAACCAAGTCCCTGGCCGGTAAGGATGCGACTCCACCTCTGTCTCCATCCCAGTGTGGGCAGTCCAGATCCCTGCGTGGGCTCTTTTTAAGACAGACTATAATGCCTGCAGTGACTGGAGTACAGACTGATCAGTCATTTCTGCTATAGCAACCTCTTGTAGCCGAAGGCAGAGCCGGGGGCAGGGGGGCAGATCTCCCAAACATTATTTCAAATGGGGTCACCTGGCTTAAGTAGGATGTACATCGCGCCCTGAGGAGGGTGAAGGGAAGGAGATCCACCCATCCACCGCCAGTCCCCAGAATTAACTTTGAAAAGGTCTCTTTAAGAGAAGAGAAGGGAGTTGAGGGAAACTGGAAGGGGAGGTGAACCATGAGAGACTGTGGACACTGAAAATCAACCTGAGGGTTGGGGGGTGGGAGGTTGGGGAAACCAGGTGGTGGGTATTGGGGAGGGCACGTATTGCATGGAGCACTGGGTGTGGTGCAAAAACAATGAATACTGTTACGCTGAAAAGAAAAAAAAAAAAAGTCCGGTTCATTCTTTCTACTTGCCCGGGCCTCCTGGGCTGGTAGGCATGATGTAGTTTCCAATTAGTGCCCATGGCTTTAGCCAATACCTGTGAGACTGAACTCACAAATGCAGGGCTATTGTCTGACCCAATCACAAGAGGCAGCCCAAACCTAGGAAGTATTTCTTCTAGTAGCTTTTTAGCTATCACTCCTGCCGTCTCATGTGTGGCAGAAAAAGCCTCTACCCAGCCTGAAAATGTATCTCCAAAAACTAACATATACTTGTGCCCATATTTTCCCAGTTTCATCTCTATAAAATCTATTCCCCAATAAATTCCTGGTTCCTTACCTCTTTCTCTTTTCCCTCTTCCCATTCTAGTTCCTCCCGCATTGACTGCCTGGCATTGAGCACATCTATCAACCACATCCTGAGTCATATGCCCTAATTTAGAAACCTGGAACTGCTTGCCCATAAGCTCCTTAAGCTTACATGTCCCCTAATGAGTGCCCTGATGTATTTGGCTTACTAATTTTTTTCCTAGTCTTCGAGGAAGAATTAACTTTCCTGTTCTAGTCTTAGCCCAGTCCCCTTCATAGTCTAATTTAGTCCATCTCTGTAAATACTTTAAATCTTCCTCTGAATAATCTGTTTTTTTCTGGTAGGGCTGGAGCTGGATGTGTGACCAGCTCTTGCACTGTTTATTGGGCTGCTTGCTTCAAGGCCCGATCTGCTAATTGGTTTCCTTTTGAAATCAGATCAGTCCCCTTTTGGTGTCCCGGGCAATGCATAACGGCCACCTCTTTTGGGTCCCAAATAGCCTGGAGGAGAGCCAATATCTCTCCTCTGTTTTTAACTCCTTTTCCTTCTGCTGTTAATAGTCTCCTTTCTTTATAAATAGCCCCACGTATACGGAGAGTAGCAAAGGCGTACCTGCTGTCCGTATAGATGTTGGCAGTTTTACCCTTGGCCATCTGCAGTGCCTTGGTGAGTGCAATCAGCTCCGATTTTTGCGCCGAGGTTCCGTGTGGCAGGGCTGCTGTCCAGAGTTCCTGCTCAGGAGAAACCACCACAGACCTCGCATGCCTCTTTCCATTGACCATGTAACTACTCCCGTCCGTGAACAGAGTCATCTCTGCATCTCGGAGGGGAGTGTCTCTGAGGTCTGGCCTTATTCTTGTGACTTGGGTTAGGACCTCCCCACAGTGGTGTGGGTGGTCAGCCAGCTCCTCTGGCAGCAGCGTGGCTGGATTTAGCACCGCCGGGGGCCGGAAGGTCACTTTTGGGTCATTGAGGAGGAGGGCCTGATACCCCGTCACTCGGGCGTTTGTCATCCATTGGTCCAGTGGAGTCCAGAGAAGGCCCTCAATAGCACGGGTGGTGGTCAAGGTGAGATTTTGATCCAAAGTCAATTTACTTGCATCCTTGACCAGGAGGGCCGTGGCAGCAATTATGCAGAGGCAAGGGGGGAACCTGGCCGCTACTGGATCTAGTTTCTTGCTAAGATAGACTACTGGCCTTTTCCAGGGCCCTAGAGTCTGAGTCAAAACTCTTTGGCCACCCCTGCCTTTTCATCCACATACAAGTGGAAGGGCTTGGTAACATCTGGGATGGCCAGTGCTGGGGCACTCAGTAAGGCTGTTTGTAATTCCCAAAATGCTCCTTCTGTCTCAGTTGTCCACTCTACCATAGTGAGCCCCCCTTTGCCAGTTCGTAGAGAGGCCGGGCAATCTCCGCAAACCGCGGTATCCACAGCCTACAGTAGCCCACTGTCTCAAGAAACTCCCTCACTTGTTGAGGCGTGGTGGGGCGGGGGTATCGGGTGATCACCTGTTTCCTAGACTCAGATAGTGAATGCACTCCCTCGTGAAGATCAAAGCCTAAATAAATGGTGTGGCTCTGACAGAACTGTGCTTTCTTTGCTGACACCCAATACCCTTTTTCCTGCAGAGTCTGTAAGAGAGCTCTTGTCCTCCGCAAGCATGACTCATAGTTCTCAGCGGCTATCAGCAAGTCATCAACATACTGTAACAGAGTGACTCCCAGGTTGGAGGTTCTGTACTCAATCAAATCCTCACATAGGGCCTCATTGAAGATGATGGGTGAATTCTTGAATCCTTGGGGAAGTCTTATCCGGGTGAGCTGGCCTTGGAATCCCTCCTGTGGGTCGGACCACTCAAAAGCAAAAAGGGGCTGAGACTCCCTCGCTAAAGGTATGCAGGAAAATGCATCCTTGAGATCTAAGACAGTATAGACAGTTCTTCTGGGGCCCAGGAGGGAGAGTAGGGTATAGGGTTTAGGCCCCGTTGGGAGGATATCTTCAACCCATTTATTAACTTCCTGCAAGTCCTGAGCGGGCCGGTAATCCCCAGTCTCGGCCTTTTTGACGGATAGCAAAGGGGTGTTCCGTGGAGACTTGCAAGGAACTAGGATCCCGTCTCCTCGCAGGTGGTTAATGTGCTTTCTGATCCCTTCCTTTGTTTCCCAGCAGAGGGAATACTGCCTGACGTGAACAGCCGTGGCCATTGCTTTTAATTGTACCACCACTGGAGGCCGTCCCTTGGCCAAGCCAGGGGTCTTCCCTTCTGCCCAGACATTGGGAAACTCGACCTGTAGGTCTGGAGAAGGTTCCCCTCCCTTGTCTCCTCTGGTTTCGAGACTGGCTCTTAAAGGAGGTATTCATCTACTGCTGCCATGAGCATCTGTACAGTGGATTGTCTCAAGGTTACAGTCATATCTCCTTCCGAGAACTGAATGCCAGCTTGTAATTTGTGGAGGAGATCTCTTCCCATCAAGTTATACAGGGCATTAGGGAGGACCAAGAATAGAGGTTTGACTACTCCCGAGGCCAAATTTAAAGTCCTTTCTGTTGTCCATTTATGGCTTTCAATGCCATATACCCCTTGTACCCAGACTTCCTCTCCAGATAGTTTTCCCATAGGTTTAAGTAATGATGAAAATTGGGTCCCCGTGTCCACCAAAAAATCGATTGATTTCCCCTCCACCTCAATTTTTACCCGAGGTTTGGGGAGGGACTCTGAACCACGGCCCCTTCAGTCTCTGGTGGCCAGCATTGCCGTCTTCCTTTTGGGGCACTCCCTAGCCCAATGTCCTCTTTCCTTACAGTAAGCGCACATCCTCCACATCCGACGGAGGTAGGACGGTCTTCTTCCCTGGTTCCCCCTCATCTTTCTGTTATGGTTTTGGTGATCTGACCTGCCTTAGAGGGAGAGAGATGGTTTCGTTAGTAGGGAGAAGGTGAGACTTGAGCCACAATGGTGGCTCTTCAACCAGATATCGCCAGGCCACAATGTATGGTATTTGGTCTCGATGGAGATCGAAGACCTTACTCTGGGTAGAGTAGATTTGAGCCAAGGCAAACATTCCTTCTCGCGGCCACCCTGTGGAGAAAGTGGGCCACTCTAATTGGCAGAGTGTTTTTAGTTTTCCCGGGTTGTCACCCGGGAAAACCTTGTCACCCGACTGGGTGGCTTTACCTTGAAAATCCTTGAAATGCTGGAGAACAAGACTTAAGGGTGTCACAGGTCCCTTAGTCCCTGCTTGTTTCATTTCTCCAAACACAATAACACAATAAACAACACAGCAGACAACAAAAAGACAAGACAAAGACAACCGCAGGCCCAGCAGTCCTCACCCAAATCTTGCTGCTGGGGGGGATTTTCTCGGTCCCCTGCAAACACAATGAACAACTCAACAGATAACAAAAAGACAAAACAAAGGCAACCACAGGCCCAGCAGTCCAGAACCTGCCGCTGGTGGTGACTTTTTTGGCTCCCTGACTCGAACCCTCTGACTGCCTAAGGGTACTCGAACCCCCTGACCGCCTAGGGGATTCAAACCCCCCAGTGGAAGGATGAGGCATCCCTGCATCCTCTCCAGCCCTGGGGAGCATGGCTGCCTCCACCTTCTCCCCCAGTGGGCTATACCCTGGAGCTCCGCAACCAGACAGACAGACCGGATCTCAGAGAATAAAATCTGGAGATCTTACCTCTGGAGGCTTTGCCCAGAAATTCTGATGCTGGCTCAGTTCTCATTGTTTAATCCTGGGGAGCCGCCAAATGAAAGGTCCCCCAATAATGGGTCCGTGATTAAAGGAGTGAGACTGATACAAAGCAAAGGTCAAGCAAAGCTTTATTTCACACCAAGCATCGAGAATCAATCCGACCATTTGGGGCCTCCCCCTGCAAAAAGGCACCCTCTTTCTGCCTTACAGACTAGCCTTTAAGGGCAAAGGCCATGTGGTTGGGCCTGGCCATGCACAGGTGGCCAATGAGATTGTAACACACAGAGAAAGCTGCACAGTCATGCTAGGTCACACACGAGTGACCAATTGAATTACAATTTACCCTATAGTAGATATTTGAACTAGCATATCACCTTGGTCAGAATTGGCACCCAAAAGGCACCCAAAGGGTGGGGCCCATACTCCTAGGTAGCTAAGGAGACAGTATGCTCCCCCCACTGATTGAATGTCTCCACCTGGCCTGATCCACCCTTGTGTTTGGGTGTTTTTGTTACCTGGAACTGGTTTCTGGGACTTGTTTTTAAGTAAGTCCCCTGGGGGAAGGGGGCAGGGACAGCTTAAGTTTTACTGTATAAACAACAAAGTCATTGTTTAACTGGATGGAATCGTTCTGGCTAAATAGGTCCTTACAACCCCAAATTACTAAAACTCATACAACAATTCAGGAACGTGGTAAGATATAAAATCAACGCACAGAAATCAGTTGCATTTCTATATGCTAACAATGTGACCATAGAAAGAGAAATTAAGGAATCAATTCCATCTATAATAGCATCAAAAATCATAAGATACCTAGAAATAAACCTAACCAAAAAGGTAAAGGATCTATACTCTAGAAACTATAGGACACTTATGAAGGAGATTGAGGAAGACACAAAGAGATGGAAGAACATTCCATACTCATGGACTGGAAGAATAAACATGGTTAGAATGTCTACGTTGCCCTGAGCAATCTACACTTTCAAGGAAATCCCTGTCAAAATACCATCAACATTTCTCACCGAGCTGCAACAAGCAACCCCAAAATTTGTATGGGACAAGAACAGACCGTGAATCACCAGGAGATTGTTGAAAAAGAAAACCAAAGCTGGGTGCATCACAATGCCTGACTTCAAGCTACATTACAAAGCTGTGATCATCAAGACAGCATGGTATTGGCACCAAAACAGACACATAGATCAATGGAACAAAATAGAGACCCCAGAAACAGACCCTCAACTCTATGGTCAAGTAATCTTTGACAAATCAGGAAAGAATATCTAATGGAAAAAAGATAGTCAGTTCAATACATGGTGATGGGAAAATGAGACAACCACATGCAGAAGAATGAAACTGGACCATTCTCTTACACCATACACATCTAAATGGATGAAAGACCTAAAGGTGAGACAGGAATCCATCAAAATCTGGAGGAGACCATAGGTGGCAACCTTTTTGGCATTGGCCACAGCGACTTCATTCAAGACAAGTCTGTAAAGGCAAGGGAAACAAAAGCAAAAATGACCTTTTGGGACTTCATCAAGATAAAAAGCTTTTGCGCAGCAAAGGAAACAGTCAACAAAACTAAGAGGCAACCCACGGAATGGGAAAAGATATTTGCAAATGGCATAAGAGACAAAGGGCTGATATCCAAGATCTATAAAGAACTCATCAAACTCAACACCCCCCAAAAACAAGAAATCCAGTCAAGAAATGGGCAGAAGACATGAGCGGACTCTTCTCCAAAGAAGACATACAAAAGGCTAACAGACACATGAGAAAATGTTCCACATCAGAGCCATCAGGGAATTACAAATTGAAACCACAATAAGATACAACTTTACACCAGTTAGAATGGCAAAGAATGAATAAGACAGGAAACAACAAATGTTGGAGAAATGTTGGCGAAAGGGGAACCCTCTTACCCTGTTGGTGGGAATGCAAACTGATACAGGCACTCTGGAAAACAGCATGGGGATTCCTTAAGACATTAAAAATAGATCTACCTACCCTATGACCCAGTAATTGCAGTACTAGGTATTTACCCCAAAGATACAGATGTAGTGAAAAGAAGAGACACATGCACCCCAATGTTCATAGCAGCAATGTCCACAATAGCCAAACTGTGGAAGGAGTTGAGATGTCCTTCAGCAGTTGGATGGGTAAAGAAGATGTGGTCCGTGTATACAATGGAATATTATACAGCCACCAGAAAGGATGAATACCCATCATTTGCATCAGCATGGATGGATCTGGAGGGGATCATGTTAAGTGAAATAAGTCAAGCAGAGAAAGACAGTTATCATATAGTTTGATTTGTATGTGGAAGTTGAGGAATAGCTTGGAGGACCCAGAGGAGAAGGGAGGGAAAACTGAATGGAAAGAAATCAGAGAAGGAAATAAACCATGAGAAACTCTGGACTCTGGGAAACAAACAGAGGGTTACAGAAGGGAGGGCGGTGGGGGGATGTGGTAACTGGGTGACGGATATTAAGGAGGGTGTGTGTGTCATGATGAGCACTGGGGGTTACATGCAACTAATGACTCATTGAACACTGCGTCAAAAACTAATGTGGAGGGTGCCTGGGTGGCTCAGTGGGTTAAAGCCTCTGCCTTCGGCTCAGGTCATGATCCCAGGGTCCTGGGATCGAGCCCCGCATCGGGCTCTCTGCTCCGCAGGGAGCCTGCTTCCTCCTCTCTCTGCCTGCCTCTCTGCCTGCTTGTGATCTTTGTCTGTCAAACAAATAAATAAAATCTTAAAAAAAAAAAAAACTAATGTGGAGAGGAGAAGGGAGTTGAGGGAAATTGGAAGGGGAGGTGAACCATGAGAGACTATGGACTCTGAAAAACAATCTGAGGGTTTTGAAGGGGCGGGGGGTGGGAGGTTGGGGGAACCAGGTGGTGGGTATTAGGGAGGGCACGGATTGCATGGAGCACTGGGTGTGGTGAAAAAACAATGAATATTGTTCTGCTGAAAAAAAAACAAAAAACAAAAAAAAAACTAATGTGGAAAGAACCAAGATGCCCTTCAACGGACGAATGGATAAGGAAGATGTGGTCCATATACACTATGGAGTATTATGCCTCCATCAGAAAGGATGAATACCCAACTTTTGTATCGATATGGACGGGACTGGAAGAGATTATGCTGAGTGAAATAAGTCAAGCAGAGAGAGTCAAGTATCATATGGTTTCACTTATTTGTGGAGCATAACAAATCCCCGTGGAGGACATGGGGAGATGGAGAGGAGAAGGGAGTTGAGGGAAATTGGAAGGGGAGGTGAACCATGAGAGACTATGGACTCTGAAAAACAACCTGTGGGTTTTGAAGAGGTGGGGGTGGGAGGTTGGGGGAGCAGGGGGTGGGTGTTAAGGAGGGCACATATTGCATGGAGCACTGGGTGTGGTGCAAAAACAATGAATACTGTTATGCTGAAAAGAAATCTAAGAAAAACCAGGAAATTAATAATGTACTGTATGTTGGCTAAGTGAACATAATAAAAAATAAAATAAAATCTAGTTTGTCTGATATAAGTATGGCGATTCCAGCTTTCTTTTGATGTCCATCCACATGATAAATGGTTCCCCATTCCCCTCACTTTCAATTTGGAGGTGTCTTTGTGTCTAAAATGAGTCTCCTGTAATCAGCATATTAATGGGGCTTTTTCAAAAAAAAATCCAACCTGATACACTATGTCTTTTGATTGGAGCGTTTAGTCCATTTACATTCAGAGCAATTATTGATGAGTATGAATTTAGCACCATTGCATTACCTGTAAAGTCACTGTTCCTGTAGATTGCCTCTGTTCCTTTCGAGGTGGTGGTGGTGGTTGTTGTTGTTTTGATTGTGGCCTCTCCTTCCTACTCGAAGGGTCCTCCTTTGTAAGTCTTGCAGGCCTGGGTTTGTATTTACAACTTCTCTTGTCTTTACTTGTCTTGGAAACTCTATCTCTCCTCCATTCTGAATGACAGCCTTGCTGGATAAGATATTCTTGGCTGCATCTTTTTCCCCTTTGGCACATTCACTATATGATGCCAGTCTTTTCCCGCTTGCCAGATTTCTGTGGACAACTCTGCTGCTAACCTTACGTGTCTACCCTTGTAGGGACATTTTGTCCCCAGCTGCTTTCAGAATTCTCTTTATCTTGCATTTTGCAAGTTTCGTAGTGATATATCTTGGTGTTGACCTGTTTTTGTTTATTCTGAAGGTAGTTCTCTATGCTCCTTGGACTTGAACGCCTATTTCCTTCCCCAGATTAGGAAGTTCGTAGCTGTACATTGCTGAAATTAGCCTTCCGACCGTTTTTCCTGCTCTTTTCTTCTGTGACTCCTATGATGTGGCTATTATTGTGCTTGACGGAATTGCGGATTTCAATGTCTACTTTCATGATCTAATAGTTTTCTTTCTCTCTTCTTTCCAGCTTCATTATTTTCCATAATTTTATCTTCTCTCTCATCTATTCATTCCTCTACTTCTTCTTTGTTGTGATTACATACAGTGGGTTTTGCATCTCATTTATAGCATATTATAATTTCAGCCTAACTAGGTTTTAGATCTTCTGCCTCTCCAGCAAGGGTTCCTCTGGTGTCTTCTACTTCTTCTTCTTTTTTTTTTAAGATTTTATTTATTTATTTATTTGTCAGAAAGAGAGAGTGAGCACAAGCAGGGGGAGTGGCAGGCAAAGGGAGAAGCAGGCTCCCCACTGACCAAGGAGCCCAATATGAGACTCCATCCCAGAACCCTGGGATCATGACATGAGCTGATGGCAGATGCTTAACCGACTGAGTCATCCAGGTGTTCCTCTCTGGTGTCCTCTATGCTTCTTCCAGCTTGAAAGAAGCTGGTATTCTAATGATTATTGCTCTACATTCTTATTCAGGTGCATTGCTTATATCTGTTTTGAGAAAATCCCTAGATGTGATTTCCTCTAGACCTTTCTTTTGGGGAGACTTCCTCTGCCTTCTCATTTTGTATGTTTCCTGTTCCTCAGATTAATGCTACATTAAGAAGCGTCATACACTGTTGAGGAAGTGGTGCTTCAGGAAGTGCTCCTGGCGTAAGCTCTGCTCACTATGCTGTTGTAGTTTGGCTGCTCTTTCCCACAGGTCCGTCCTCTGCAGAGCTGCACCTTCCTTGTGGTGGGGAGTGTTTGGACCTTTAACTAGGTGTGCTTTGATTTGTTTGTTAAAATAAGTCTGGAGAAAAAGAAAGGACAAAGAAAGAGAAAGAAAAGGAAAAGAAATGAAAGTGAACAAACAAAAAAACTATAAGGCTGTTCTGAAAGAAAATGAAAGGAAAAAGAAAAAGAATAAAAGAAACCTGATCCAAAAAAGAGGAAAGGAAATGAAAAAACAAATAAAAGTCCAATTTGAAAGGTTGGGAAAACAGACAAAAAGAGAAAATGATATAAAAATGGAAAGAAAGAAAGCCTGGTACTATTTCCACCAGAACTGTACTGATGCTTTGGAGCACTCTATGGACTTGCCACATGCAGGGGACCTTTGTTGATTATCTGAGGGAGAGACCCACTGTGCTGGCTCACAGTCAGACTTGCCCTAGTAAAGATGCCCGAGCCAGGCATAGGATGGCAGGGTTTAGTGCAAGCAGCTCCTGCCTCCATGGGGAGCATTGAGTTTTTCTCTGATATCTGACCACCTCGGTTAGCTAGGGGTGGGGTGATATTGATGCCACCCCACTCTTGTCTGTGGAAGGGGATCTCAAACCTGTTGCTATTCAGGAAACCCTCACAGAAAAGTGAATAATCTCCTATCCTGTGTCCCAAGCTCCCATCAGATCCCTGCCCTCACCCCGTCTCTGTCCAAGTGGTCGACACACCCACTGCCACACTTCTGCGTTTTATCTCTGGTACCTGGCTGGGATTCAAACCTCCAAATGCCAAAGGATCTGGTGCAGTCCCGACACACTCCCTTCCCACTGAGAGCCTCACCAAGCTCTCAGTGAGAATTTTTTAACATCTTTTTTTTTTTAAGGATTGTGTGGGGAGAACACATAAAGTTCCTTATTCAATGTTTAGAATATAGTAAGTGCTTACTAAATGCTACCTATTACAAATCATTATACACCCAATTCTGTAGAGGAAACTGAGGACTCGGGGAGGCAAACATGGAGTTGCACCCAGAATTGCAACCCAGGCTGTCCCACTTCCAATCTCTCTCCATAACCGCCCATAGTGTGCTAGATGCAAAGCTGGTACTGATCCAAGCAAGGGAAGGAGTCAGGCTCCAGAGTCCCTGGGCCTGGGCCAGCAAGGGGTGGAAAATTGGAGGAAAGTTGAGAGGCATGGGTAATGTGGTTAAACACTCCTGGGTTTGGACAGTGGCCCAGGCCTTCGGGGAAATAGAGAGACCTGTGGCTCCATGGGTTGTGTAATGAATCTCCTGTCACAAGGTCAGTCACAGGAGGAGGGTGTAGGAATAACAAGGGAGATGGAGAGGAAGATGGCAGGAGGAAAAGCTGCCTTCCAAAGAACTCCTGACAAAAACATCTTGTTTTCCTTTCAGAATTATGGGCTTGGAATCAATTTGGAGGAAGAGAATAAGGAAGAGAATCAGGAAGAGAATCCCAGCATATAGCAGGTGCCTGGCACAGAGTACATGCCCCTGAAATAGTTGTTGAATAACAGGGAGAGGAGCAAGCGGGAACATACCCAGCCATTATTGCTGTCTGCTGACAAAGCTTTCCTCCCAGTTTCCCATTAACATCCTCACAGTTAATGAACTCTAGAAGTCCAGCCTAAGCTCTGCCCTGCCCTGAGAGACTTGTCTTTCATATGCTCTCCATGAGTCTTCAGTGCCCATCCTCCTCCCTAGCACTCATCACTTGGTGAATTCCTATTCACCCTTCAGGGTCCCATTCTTGTTTTTAGTTGTCTCCTTCCTGGGTCCCCCCCCCACCCCATTCATTCCTTCAGTACAGGCCTTATCATGTTTTCCTGTACTATGTTAGTTTTCTTTCTTTATCTCCCAGACTGTGAGCTGAGGAAACATTTCCTGAGTGCATGTGTGACTGAATGAGCATTCCTTGGGAAAGGGATGATATCCCCCCTTACAGAAGGAGAACCTGAGGCACAGAGAGTATGACTGGCCGGCTTCATATGTCATGAGCGAGCCCTGGATTGGGCCTCCTGAGTGTGAGGCCAGGGCTCTGCCTGCTGGCACAGTCATCCCAGAACATCACTGAATGATGGGCTGGGACAAGCATAGGGAACAACGCAGAGGCAGCTGAGGCAGACAGTTTGCAGACCCCTGATTCTAATCACAGCTGACACTCTCAGTGGTGGTTTTCCTCTGGTCACACCACTTTAGCTCTCTGTAACTGTTTTCCTCTCACAAATGGGATAATAATCAAACCAAACCCCCTTCCTGAACATTTGGTAAACTAGACTGTGAAGTTTTTGCAGTCAGGATTCATGTCTGCTGTCAGGATTCATGTTTGCTGGCAGCTGTGTCCCAGCATATAGCAACTCCTTGGCACAGAGTAGGTGCTCCTGAAATATTTGTTGAATAACAGGGAGAGGAGCAAGTGCAAGCATGCCCAGCCATTTTCGCTGTCTGCTGACAAAGCTTTCCTCCCACAGTTTCCCATTAACATCCTCACAGTTAATGAACTCTAGAAGTCCCGTCTAAGCCCTGCCCTCACCCTTCACCCTCCCTCCAGGTGGGCAGGGCAATCCTCTCCTGACTCTCTGGGCTGGGATGATCAGGAGAGGTCAGCAACAGTCAGGGACAGTCAGGGAGAGTCAGCGATCCACCTGCACCATGAGTGTCTCTGTGCTGAGTGTCACCAGAACCCTGGGCAGTGTCTCTGGGCTCCTGCAAGTGGCCTCCGTGCTAGCGCTGGTTCTGCTGCTGCTCAAGGCAGCACAGCTGTACCTGCACAGGCGGTGGCTGCTCAGAGCAGTCCAGGAGTTCCCGTCCCCTCCTTCCCACTGGCTCTTCGGGCATAGGCATGAGGTAGGAAGGGACTGGACTGGGGATGGAAGGGTAGGCAGCCACTACCCACCGAACACTAGCTGTGTGCCAGCACTGGCTTGGTGTGAGGGCTGCCCGTGGCAAAGGGAAAGCCCACATGTGGAGGGGCTCTCCAAGGGTTTATGGTTTCAACAAATGGTCAAAGTCCATTGAGTAGTTGTAGTCAACAGACCCAAGTAACCCAATAGCATTTTGGTAAATGATGATTTGATGAATGAACAAATTCATGAGGAAGGGATTCTAATGGCCAATTCAGAGTGTCCAAATCTTCCCCAGAAACTTGGGCTTCCCTCCATCATAACATTAATTATCCTCTAGTGTCATGGTCTCTTAATCTGTTGTCATCAAAGTAGTACTAATACACAAATTTAAATTTTGAAATACAATCTACTTTATGCTCCAGATAAAATTGTATGGCAAAATTGCTTACCATGTTATAAAAGTTGTAGTTTATCATGCAACTGTTGGCTTCCAGTAGTTTTGTGCACTATGGAGTTAATCCCTGACAAGTTTCTGTAGGCTGTTGATTGTGAAGGCCACTAACTCCACTCGACAATGGGACATAACCTGGCTTAGGATAAACCTTGGACAGCCAGGAAAGTCTGGATCAGAGCCAAGGTCATAAGAAACAGTTCTGAACACTTAGTTTGCTGATGGATCCAGAACTCTCTTCCTATGCCCATCCTGCCCTTACCCCTGGATCTAGCCACGGAACCAGAAGAAAGGTTTTACGATTTCTCTTTCTTTTTTTATTTTTAAAGATTTTATTTATTTATTTGACAGACAGAGATCACAAGTAGGCAGAGAGGCAGGCAGAGAGAGAGGAGGAAGCAGGCTCCCCGCTGAGCAGAGAGCCCGATGTGAGGGTTGATCCCAAGACCTTGAGATCATGATCTGAGCTGAAGGCGGAGGCTTTAACCCACTGAGCCACCCAGGTGCCCCTACTGATTTCTCTTTCTTTTGGTGACAGTTGCAAAAAGAAGAGGAGCTACAACTCCTACTGAAATGGGTAGAGAAATTTCCACGTGCCTGTCCTCGCTGGCTATGGGGCACAGAAATGGAGGTCGTGATATACGACCCTGACTACATGAAGCTGATCCTGGCACGATCTGGTGAGAGGACACCCGCATACCTGTTGAAGCAGCTCTTCCCTCTAGGATACATGCCCACGGGTCTGTGAACTTGCACAAGACGCTGGAGGCTCAGCTATCAATACATGAGCCTCTACCTATGACCCTCCCAGCACACAAGCCAGCAGAAGGCCAGATATTACTTAAACTGAATGTGGAAACAGCTGCGTTGGGCTGCTTTTTTCCTTTTCTATTCCTTTCTCTTATCCTTTCTGTTGTGCACTGTTCATTCTGTTCTTTTCCCCTTCTTTCCTTCCATTTCTTCCTCTCCTCCTTCCTTCCTCCCTTCCTCCTGTCTGCCTGGCTGGTGCCGTCTTTCCTTCCTTTCTTAACCAAACTGAGACAATTCCAGATTCTGAAAGACAATTTCTTATACAAGATAACTTCAGTTTGGTACTTCTAAGTGTTCTCTATGATGAGTAATGGTATGGCTGAGTCACCATGATTTCTAAAAATACCTGAGATTCTGTCTTTTCACTGGCTCTAAAACAGAGCCCTTCTTTCTGTGGAGTATACCTACCTGATCCAGTGGGGCTCTGCAGGGGGACTTTGAGTCTGCCTTCCCGAGCCTTCAGTGACTATCAGGAAAGAAAGAGAGTTCGCGTTGGAAGCAAGTAGGAGGTGGCTTGACACTAGATGCCAGCTAACAATCATCAGAAAGGGATGGGGGACAATGGTCTGAAACACAGCTACCTCCTGGGGACATCATGCCTACGTTGGTCACCTCCAGTTTCCTGTAATGCCCTTCTTACTTTCAGATCCAAAGTCTGATGGTTCCTACAGATTCCTAGCTCCCTGGATAGGTAAGTACATTTAGTTAAGACTGTGGTTTACCTTCTGCTTAGGTTTACCAACACCTATCCATTTGACCCAGATTAAATAAGAAGTGACCAGCACCACAGTCACTTCACTTAACTCTGAGTTGAGTCTCCATTCTCTTCTTCTAATAAAAACCTCACCCCTTCCTGATGGTGGGGGAGACCTCCTGCTTCTTAGTTTATCCCACATCACTTCTGAGTCCCCACCAATGATCTCAGCCCAACTTTTCACTTAAGTCCTTCTATAACCCAGCCCCAGCTCTGTTTCAGGTTTGATTTTTGCAGCTGTCATAACCACTTCCTGTGCACCAGGCTTTGGAAAGTCCCCTTCCTGACATGCACTGTCTTTTCCTGCCTTGCCCGGGATGCCCTTCTTCTGACACCCTGGGTTCCTCCCCAGTTGTCCCCAGACAACTTTTGGGAGGTTCCTTCCCCCACAACACACACCCATTGTGGTCCAGGGTATGGTTTGCTCCTGTTGAATGGGCAGACGTGGTTCCAGCACCGGAGAATGCTGACCCCGGCCTTCCACTATGAAATCCTGAAGCCCTATGTGGGGCTCATGGCTGACTCTGTCCAAGTGATGCTGGTAAGTTCAACCCTGCTCACCTGCACACTCACACCCACAGCACAGTTCACAAAGTCCACTCTCAGACAGCTGTGTCCTTCAGACATCCATTAGACATGGCTCCCGGATTCAACCCACTTATACCATATTATTAGACAGGGCCACTGAGGATAGATGGAACAGAAAAGCACCCAGGCACCCGTTTTCTTCCACTCTTTGCTCATTGCCCATAGAGAGTTAGTCGTGGTGGATAAAGCGTCCCTTCTCCTCCCGCTTCCATGTGTTTGATTTGGGCAGGAAGAGTAGTCAATGCTCCTAGACAACAGGACAAGCTTTGCCTGGCTGGTCTGGGCAGTAGGAGCTTCAAGGCATGGTGGACATCCCAGGAGGTCACTCAGGTGGGCTCTGGGCTGGGGCTGAAGGCTTCTGATGGGTTTTAGGTGCTCCATGGAGGGAAATGGAGACCAGGTCTCTATCTCCAAAGCTGGGTCCTGCCATAACATCAACTCTGAGCATGACTCTATTTCTCACTCACTGTGCTCAATGGACATTTGTTGCAAAAGCGGAACTGCAGTCCTGATATCCCTTGTTCAGAAACCCCAGTCGTAGCCCTTTGACCTTTCCTTTGCCTTGACTATTGCTCCCTAAATTGGGACTTCACTTGTTTTTCATGTGTAGATCAACCCCAAGACACAAATGTTTCCCCTGAGTCCCCTGAAAAAACAATGTTTTCTGATCTGCTAAAAGCTGGTTATCACCAAACATCTTCCTAAGTCAGATGGTAAGAGATCATGATTAATTAAATGAAAATTAACTAACAACTTTCTCAGAGTGTATTCTGAGAAAATACTCACCAAATTACAAACAAATGGCTATATGGTCCTAAACTGATGAAACACAACTGCTTTAGAAAGTGAGGGCATCTTTCAGAATATTTGGAGAGGCAGAGAGAGAGTCTAGCCTTGTCAGCATGGGTCTTCTAAAGGAGTAGAGAAAGATATCTGTGTCCCTCTACCACAGGGCAAATGGGAGGAGCTCCTCAGCCAGAACTCATCTCTGGAGATCTTTGGACACATCTCCTTGATGACATTGGACACCATTTTGAAGTGTGCCTTCGGTGACCAGGCCAACCACCAGACAGAAAGGTTAGTGAAATCCTTATTAGGTGCAGGGTCCTATTTCTTACCAACTTGGGTGAACATATCTGAGAGGCAGTTCGGACAGCTCAAATGTTAACCAGCCCAAAGAGTCACATTCTGCAGAGAACCCCTGGCCCCAGTTAAATTCAGCCCGCAACAAACCTTCATTAGGCACAGACCCTGCTCTCTGCCCCAGGAAGAAACCTGGATTCCCATGTCCCTCATAAAGGGCTGAGAGTCTCGAGGGTATAAGAACAACATGACAAATGCCTAGAGTTGCCTGTCCCATTGATTGAGGAATGCTCCATACACAGGCCCACCACACTCCAGGTCAGATGCCTCCTTCCATCCAGCCCATTCTGCATCCTCCCCTTTCAGGAACTCCCAGTCCTACCTTCAGGCCATTCGGGACCTGAACAACCTGGTGTTTTCTCGGATGAGGAATGTTTTCTACTGGAAAGACATCATCTACAGGCTGACCCCTGAAGGCCGCTGGAACCACCGGGCCTGCCAGCTTGCCCATCAACACACAGGTTGTATCTCCCCTCTGGGAAGCTCCGCTCCTTCATCAGGCACATCCCAAAGGGTCTGGCCCTGACCCTCAGGCTGAGTCCTGCCCCGGGCTGCCCTTCCAGGACCTGGGAAACACCCACCCGGGTATTCCTCTGGTGCAGGTGTTAGGGTGCCAGGTGCTATGCAAGCAGCTACACGTGTCACCGCATGGGTGAAGGTTGAGTGAGAGCCCCTGCCAGCAGCATTCAAGCAGAGCCTCCTTGGGCTGTTCTGTTGAGGGGAGTGATGACCTGCAAGCACCTGGTGCTAGAGCTCTCACCCCAACAAACACACCCACTCCCACACTCTGCCTGACCCACCTGGCACCCTGACTGGGGCACAGGGAGCAGGTGGGCTACTTTTAGTGTCTGTGTCTGGGCACCCAGAGCGTTCAGCTCTGCCTGGGAACCCTGTTCTGGACAGACCGAGTAATCAAGCTGAGGAAGGCTCAGCTGCAGGAGGAAGGAGAGCTGGAGAAGGTCAGGAGCAAGAGGCACTTGGACTTCCTAGACATCCTCCTCTTTGCCCAAGTGAGTGTGGCAGGGAAGGCCTGAGATTTGGCCCACGAGTGTGGAGGAGGGCTAAAACTCAAACCCTGCCCTCTCTCTGTGTCTTCCCAGATGGAGAACGGGAGCAACTTTTCTGACAAGGACCTCCGTGCGGAAGTGGACACCTTCATGTTTGGGGGCCATGACACCACAGCCAGCGGCATCTCCTGGATCCTCTATGCTTTGGCCACACACCCAGAGCATCAGCAGAAATGCCGGGAGGAGATCCAGAACCTCCTGGGGGGTGGTGTCTCCATTCCCTGGTGAGTGCTCATGAGATGGGAGGCCCTGCCCTCTCAAGTAGAGAATTCCCTGGCTGCCAGGGCCTTCCCCGCCCTTCAGGATAGCTTTGTTTTAGCGGCCACCTGGACCGGATGCCCTACACCACCATGTGCATCAAGGAGGCACTGCGACTCTACCCACCAGTTCCAGGTGTTGGCAGAGAGCTCAGCAAGCCCATCACCTTCCCTGACGGACGCTCCTTACCCAAAGGTGTGAACTTCCCCATTCTCACTCATAACCTCTCGGCAGGAATGCATGGAGACCAGAAATACACACGCACAAACCAGTTTGTGCATGTCTTTGAGACACCTTTCCCCCTCAGGAAAACCAGTACTTCATTTGTTGTTCAAATGAGGTATATGGTGTTCTTTGCACAGAGCTTAAATCCAAGAAATAAAAACCTGATAGTCTCTGAATGTGGTTTTGGGTTTTGCCCTAATGTTCTCATTCCTTGAGATCTGAGTGCTTGAGAGAAAATCAGACGGGACCGGGGGAGATGTAGTCTTTCCTTCTAGGGTCTCAGCTAATCAGAGAGATCAGAGAATTCACCATCATGGCTCAGATGGTCCAGTCTCCAGGGAGTCCTCATGATAATGGCAGAGAGTAGCTGATGACCAGATCTGAGATCCCTGCCATGGCTGGAGGCCACTGTTCTTCTCCTCTCTGCTCTGAATCCCAGCCCTGCCTCATCCGAGCTGGGCGGTCAGAGGCAAGTTGCTTGGTCTCTCTGAGAATCAGGTGCCTCATGGGAATGATGGAGATGTGAGCCTTCATTGGAGGGTTATTGTGAGGAAGTAGGTGCTCCTGGATATTTCCAAGAGGTCAGGGATAGTAGTTGATAAATGTGAGTTGTCCCTTGAGTTGCTCTAAAAAGTAAGCCTCCAGTTCCTTCCTGCTTCTCAGCCTGGTCATGGTTAATCTAATCTGTGCACACATGCACACCTGTTGTACCATGTCTGCCCCATCTCTCCTGCACTCTCCTGCAACACTATCATTCCATTCACAGTGATGAGGAGTGGCTCTCAAGGTGGCTGCCAAGCTGTGTGGGGGTGCAGCTGGGCCCCACAGGCATGTATGTCTAGCCTTCTCTCTTCTGGTCCACAGGATTCATAGTGACGCTCTCCTTTTATGCCCTTCACCACAACCCAAAGGTGTGGCCAAACCCAGAGGTATGATGACCTTGGGAGGAGGAGGTGGGATGACCTCTCCAGATCAAACCCTTTTCCTAGCCCACCTCTGGGTGTGCTGTCCCTTGGATGATTGGAAGGAAGGGCTTCACCACACGTGCCCTGGTCCTGGTGCTCCCTCTGCAGGTGTTTGACCCTTCCCGGTTTGCACCGGGTTCCTCTCGACACAGCCATGCTTTCCTGCCCTTCTCAGGAGGATCAAGGTGAGGTACTTGTACCAGAATGGGAGGAGGCAGGGGCTATTTTGGGGGTACATACTTGATGTTTGTGACTTGCTACATTTATGTGGGTTTCTGTAGATATGCCCTGGCATGTCGGAGTGCTGGGAAAGAGGTATGTGTCTCTACGCAAAGAAAGTTGGTAATCACTGAGTGCCATGGAGACTTTGACCCATTGCTCTTACACAATCTCCAGCCACAATTCAGTATCTGTGGGTGTTCCACAGCTCAGGGTACTCTTGTCAGTTCTTCATTTTGTGAGTATGACTTTATAGAATTAGATTTTCTCACATTTAATTTTCAAGTGTTGTCAAAGTCAAAGACGGATCGACTCAAATGTTGTTGTTGCACACACTCAACCAGGCTTTTTTTTTTTAAAGATTTTATTTATTTATTTGACAAACAGAGATCACAAGTAGGCAGAGAGGCAGGCAGAGAGAGCAAGGGTAGCAGGCTCCCTGCAGAGCAGAGAGCCCGATGAGGTATCCGATCCCAGGACCCCGAGATCATGACCTGAGCCGAAGGCAGAGGCTTTAATCCACTGAGCCACCCAGGCGCCCTCAAACCAGCCTTTTCTACTCAGCTCCCCATTCTGCCTCCACATTGCACCATTGACTGCATCGCATGTGTTTCCATACTCAGCTTCCTACATGCCTCACATACTTCAGCCATACACAGGAAAGGTTCCTGTGTCTCTTAAGTGCTTCATAAAGTACTCAACTAATAGGTGTTGTTGCTATATTTTCACCAACCAAATGAATTATTGACTCTATGGTAATGGTCATGTACACTTGACCGTTTTCCCAGTTGTTCAATCAGTACATATGATCTGGGCTCTACATACCTTAATATTACACTTGGAGTCATCATCCAGATGGGCATATATATAAAAATGAGGACATTTAATTGCTTTTGGAAGAAAATACAATCTGTTGTATATATATGACACATGGCATTTGAACGTTACCTAGTGTGTAAAATGTAAAGCACACGTGAAGTAGCTGTTCAGTGGGATGACTATTATCCATCGTGGCTGCTGTGAAATCCTCCAGTGCTGCTGAGAGTGTCCTATAAATAGTAACTGCAGGAAAGGTTGTAAGCAGTTACTAGAAAAATGTTTTTTCCAAATTCAGAAATCTGGCAATCCTTCACATACTGAGTGAACCCAATTTCACACAACATCTTTAAGCAAATTGTGCTTCCAGATACTGACTCCAGGATCTGTTTCTCCTTGGGATTGAGTCCTTCTTCCTAGACATTGGTGCAAGTCATGTGGCTGCCAGTAGAGACAGGAGAGGGGGTAGACAGCTCAGTTCCTAGCTTAGAACTAATGGTTACTCATTTTATTCCAGTCGGGGTGGTTTTTTTTTGTTTTTTTTTTTTCAGTTCAAGAGACATCATTCAGTTTTAAGACTGCCTATTAAACCTGTCTCTGTGTGCCAAGTCCTCTGCTATGATATGGCATAGTGCCCTTGCCTCCAGGAGTTCACAGTTAAGAAATAAATGCCTCCACTCAAAAGAGACTTCTTTCTTGCTATGTTCCTGGCAGTGTCCAGCTCGGGAAAGTGATGTGTCCTTCAGTAAACTATTAGGGTGATGTCAGGGTCCAGGAATGAAGAGGCACAGTGGGCAGAGGTGGGGGTGAGGGCAGGCTGGTATTGCCCTTAGCCTTGAGCATGTGGCAGGCAGAGATGGAGGGAGGGCATTCTCTGGGATCTCCTCAGCAGGAGCTGAGCTGGGAAGAGGAAGTGTTGAGCAGGTGACAAGTGAGTGAGCCAACAACCCAGAGAGGACTTTGACGTCAGCTGAGGCATGTGGACATGTTGTACCTGTGATGGAGGGCATGGGAGACTCTGAGCTGGGGCTTCAGGAGAGGGAATGGAGGCAGGAGACAGAAAAGTCTGGGTGAGGAGGTAGAGGGATGGCAAGCAGAGACATTTCTGCAGTAGAATTGGAAGACTACAGCAGCTGGTTGACTGAGGGACCGAGGGGGAAGCGGGAGTCTGGACCCAACCTGGCAGGCAGATGGTGCAGCAGGTTGAGCGTCACTAAGGCTCTGTCCCTGCAGAAGCTTCTCTGTGCCATACTGAGTTCATTACCCAACTCTGCCTTGTCCTTTCTCTGAAGATCTGGACCCCTGTGTGCCCCAGATGGTTAGGGCCTGAAGGATGGCCCAGCCCACCCACTATGGTGCTCTGTCCTGCTCTCCCCATTGTGAAACCAGAAATGGCTTTGCAGAGAGCGAACAATGTAATAATTAACTGTTTTAGTGATCATTTGACTTGGTCCTGAGGCTCAAGGTGCTGACCTTCTTGTAACAGAATTTCAGGCCTACTAAGAGCACAGATAGGAGTAGGAGCTAATCCTGGAAGACTGTAGGCTTTGTCAAAGTCAGGGGGAGAGTGTGAAACAAGCAAGGTGGGGTAGGCGTAGAGATGTGTGTGTGTCCTGATGGAAGGGAACTGGGCTGGGTCCACGCAGGAGGGCCCTGTATGTGCTATTCCTGGCAGGGGAGGAGGGCACTTTTCATTTCCTTTTCTCTCCCTGACCCAGGAACTGCATCGGGAAGCAGTTTGCCATGAACGAGATGAAGGTGGCGGTGGCCCTGACCCTGCTCCGCTTTGAGCTGGCACCAGATCCTTTCAGGGTCCCTGTTCCCACTCCAAGTATTGTGATGATGTCCAAGAATGGGATCCACCTGCATCTCAGGAAGCTCCTCTAACTCTTTGGGGACAAGGATGAGCCCCGACGGCTTCCTGCCTGCCATCGTGTCTTGCTGTCAGTCTTTCCTGTCTGATGTCTTCTGCCTACTTCCTGCTTTCACTCTGCCCACTGCCAGCCTCCTGCTCTCCTCCCCTTGTGCATCAGACTGTCTGCCCTCCTCCATCTCACCCTTTCCCAAGATTCCTACCTGTTTGCCTGTTACCTTTCTCCAACCCAGCTGTACCTCTGACTATCCATGTAAGTCACGATCCGCTGCCTGTCCCCCAGGCTGTCTGCCCTCTCCCCGTTGCTGTTCCTTTCTGCCTGCTTTGTGTTCCTTGCTGCTTAACTGCATTACACAGACTTGGTTCCTTAAAAGAGCACAAGTTGATGATCCTGTAGCTTAGCCGATCAGAAATAGGGAATGGGTCTCCCTGGCACAACAAAGGTGTTACGGAACCTCTAAGGAAGAGTCTCTTCTCTTGCATTTTCTATCTTCTAAACATCTGCTCTTAAGGCTATTCAATGAGGGGATTAGGCCTCCCTGTTTATCAAGGAAATATCCTGTTCTTAAATGCAATTGATTACAGATGCTAACAGTACCCGTGAAATTTTTAGTGCAACATCAGGACTTTTGTTTAATTGAATAACGGGGACTCCGCCAATCCCAGTTGACACATAAAGCTAGTCATCACAGTCTACCATTTGTCCTCTTACCATTCACACATTCCATTCAACCATACTTCATCTGCAATTTAAGTATAATAAAGTCACACTTCCACCAACTAATCTTCATATGATTGAATGTGTGTTGATCCTTTTCCCCAACCACGAAGCAAAGTCATTGGAGGGTATTCTCTTCTCCATGAAATCCTGTGACCTACATGCTATGATACAAAGTTGACTATTAGTATCACATGTCTGGTTTCTGTGCAGGACATAAGACACGAAGAAAAAATCTGACACCCATGTGCACACATGCATAATCATATTCATAACAAAGCAGGAAAACGCTAGAAATAACTACCCTCTTTATTTCTATAACCTATGACATGTCCATCCTTTTTTTAAAATATTTTATTTATTTGACAGAGAGAGATCACAAGTAAGCAGAGAGAGAGAGAGAGAGAGAGAGAGACAGGCTCCCTGCTGAGCAGAGAGCCTGATGCGGGACTCGATCCCAGGACCCTGAGATCATGACCTGAGCCAAAAGCAGCGGCTTAACCCACTGAGCCACCCAGGTGCCCTGACATGGCCATCCTTAATATCCATTCGGTTATTTTCGGTTATTATCGGCCCCTCAGCCGATGTGTTTTTTGCCTGGTCCCATGACCCAGACCCTCACTCTGAAAGGGTCTGGGCCACTACTGTCTTGCCTGAACTGGACTGCAGCATTTTCTCATTTGCTCTCATGACAGGGCAAGGTAGTTCTATGAGATGCCCATGTATTTCCTCCATTCCAAGCATATTTTTTCTTACCTTCATGGTAAGGAAACTGCCAATTTCCCCCTTGGTAATCAAGATAGATCCAGTACAGTCACTGCTTCTGAGTTAGACCCATGAGGAGCCTAAAGTGTCCAGGAGTTATCTTCATGCAGTCATTCTTGTGTCTCCTGGTGGAAGCACTCTTACTTTTGGATGTAAGAACACAAGGACAACACAGCACACGGTTACAGGGATAAGTACTCCCTAGTTTGCTAATCAGATCACTAGGGGTAAAAATGAGTGGTTCTGCTCCTATTTTCATCCCTTGAGTACTGGATGGGTGAGTCCTATTTATGGGAGAAACAGCCCCATATAGTGGCCATTGATTTAAAGCAAATACAGCCCCCTGGAGAGCCTTCCTTCCACCCTGCAAGTTATTGCCATTAGCTGGTGCTGTATACCCAAACCTATCCTGAGGCTATTTCTCTTGTTCTGGAATGCCTAGCTGGAATGGATATCCTCCCCAACTGGCAAAGAAGACTCAGTAGAATATGGGGGTTTGATGGTTCCAGCTCATGAGGCTCTTCCCATATGTCCTCATTCCAGTTGTCAGAGTCCCATTTGTCAGCGTCCTCACTGTAACAGTTGAGGTGCTGCAAGATATGGAATTCAGTTTGCTGACAATTCAGGCATGGGCAGGATGACACTTGCGTTTAGTTTCATCAGAATCTGGGCCCTGGCTAAAGCTTGTTGCTACAGGTCAGAGTGATCTTCAGTGCAGACACAGAAGCTTTCAGATTATTTATTTATTTAGGTCTGAGAATTTGGATCCTCCACATTGTTCTTTCCTTTTCCCACATCTTCAGTACAACATGGACATCTAGTCAATCTTCTTATGCTCCTTAGTTTGACTAACATGTTTTAAGGCATCCAATACTTGATCACCAGAACCTTGCCTTTTCCAAGACTTTGATTAGCAGCATCCAATGGTGAAGTCTTGTGTATTGCAACATCAGGCCCTGGGCTACTGGTGTGCTCTTTACCATTGGTATTAGAGTCATCAGTCCCTTTCCAAATAATCCTAGTAGAGAACCAATTCATGAAACCCAGAACCTAGTGAGAAAACTTGTTAAGATTCTGTTTCTCTAGAGTCATTCTTGGTACCAAAATTTGTCTTAGTCAGAGTCTTACCAGAAAAACGAAGCCAGTAGAATAGATAGATGCCTGTCCGGAAAGAAAACGACAAACCCAGAAGGATAATGTATCTGAGCCTCACTTGCTGTCCAGCCAGTAGCTTTCTTGTGTTCTCCCTGTCTTAACACTGAGCAGCTTAACTAAGAAAGGGGACTAGAAGGCTAGGTTGTCCAGTTGATGGGATGCCTGACTGAGCGAGGACACAGCAGGGAAGGGAAGGGCATGGAAGGGTCATGGTCAGCCAGCACCAAAAGACAGGGATAGGAAGGGCAGGGAAGGTAGGTGCCAACTCACCAATCCACTGGCAGAAGAAACACATTTGGGATCATGGGACCTATAAGAGAAAGATGATCAGGTCATGCACAGACTGAGAAATTCCCAGAAGAGGCTTCTGGATAAACAGGACATGCATGGACCTTAACTCCCCAAAATTTTGCTGCAGGCTCCAGGATTCCTCCCCACATGGTGCCTGAGCCCTTGACTTGCAGGAAGCCCCACCCTCTCCCACCAATGCTGATCCTGTCAGTTGTAAAAAAAAAAAAAAAAAAAAAAAAAAAACAATCCTTAGGGAAGTCAGGCTCATAGATGTTCAGGAATCCAAGGGACTGTCCAAACCGAAGTGCATGGGCATAGGAGAATGGGTGGGCCCAGGATACAATTTTGTCCAGGCTCTCTGTCCACTGTATCAGAAATATGACAGAACGGAAGGCCCCTCAAGAGACCACTGTCACCAGCCAGGCCCTACGTCCCTGGACAAAGAAGGCAGGGGGCTGCCCAGACAGACCCTGGGAGCAAACTTCCCTCGTCCTGCATCCCTCTCCCAACCAGTCACAGTCCTATACATCTTTGGGGGCAGTCCCCTCTCTAGCCCCAGAGAGATCACTCTAAGTTCAAGCCACACAACTGCTGTACCTGAGTGAGCTCAACAACCCCAAGCTGGCCAACTTGCTTCCGTCTGGTTCCTGTCATTGCCTTCTATCTATGCTGCTCCAAGAAAGAGATTTCTCATTAAAGCTGTTTTCATGAGAGTGATAACATCATCATGCTATGCAATGCAGAAATCTGCTGAATTCTGCCCCTGTTATGTCATTTGACACACTTTCCTGAGCCCCTACTATGTGCAGGGAACTATCTTAAGGTCTCAGGGTATGAGATGTACTGCGTCTTACGCTTTCATTCCATGGGCAGACCGATTAGACTCAACTAAACAATTAAGGAGTGTGAATACACCCGGTAGTAAGTGCCAAGAAGGAAGAAGACATGCTGCTATGAGAGAGACTAGCAAGGAGTATCTACTTAGAGAGGGAGATTGGAGATGGCCCCTGGTTAGAGAAGACATTCATGGGGGAAACCTGGAGGATGACAAGCAGCTGACAGTGCAAAGAGCAAGGGACAACATTCCCAGTAGAGCAAACAGCAAGCACCAAAGCTCTGGGCAGGAAAAAGTAATGGCGTCTTCCAGGAGCCGCCACCTGGTGGGATCGTGGCCTGAGATGAGACTGGAGATCATCCAGAGGCTGGTGTGTGCTCTAAGATAGGGTATATTAAAAATTTAGGTAGAAATATATGAAAGCATCAGCATCATGCCAACGCAGAGTAATCATTATGCATAATAAAAGGCAGTCCAGCACTAGCAAAACTGGAGGACGAATTTGAGGTCATGGTCCTATCTGCGACATTTACTTTCTTTGTGACCTTGACAAAGTCAACTAAGTCCCTGGGTCTTAGTTTTCTTGTCTGTAAATTAAGGTTAATAAAATGTACAGTGGTTATGTCTGTGCTTTGGAAATCCTATGCAAATATTGAGAAAATATTTTGAAAGCTTTACTGCATGCCAACACCAAGCAGAGTACTGGGTCAGGAACCCTCACTTCCTCAGAATAACTTACAGATCATTCCAGGTAGAAAGTCCTGCTACACAATGTCCCCAGCCAAGAATAAATATGAGAGTTCTGCGTCTCCACTTGGATGGGGAAAGAACGCAAATATTCAGGATTGAAATCATTTTGGCTGGGACATGCAATCTTTATAGGGGAGTACAAGTCAACAAGGTATGATATATTGCATCAGCATCCAACCCAATGTTATCAGTCCCAGAAACAGGAATACCTGGTGTTCTCTACCCACTGGAGTGATCCCTTCAAGCTGCCGCCTTGGGGACCGACTGCACCCACTCGTCTGCCTTCCTGTGGCCTGTTAACAGAACCAGGAAGCCTCTAGGAATAAAAATGCTCATTTCCCTTTAAAATGTGGCAACCCAAAGTGAACCTAGTCTTTTTTTTTTTAAGATTTTATTTATTTATTTGAGAGAGAATGAATGAGAGAGAGCATGAGATAGGAGAAGGTCAGAGGGAGAAGCAGACTCCCCAAGGAGCTGGGAGCCCAATGCGGGACTCAGTCCGGGAAGTCCGGGATCATGACCTGAGCCGAAGGCAGTTGCTCAACCAACTGAGTCACCCAGGCGCCCTGTACCTAGTCTTTTTAAGACAGTGACCTAATGGGTCCAATATGATCCTGATTTCCTCCTCCATTCATTTGTCAAGCAGTAAGAATTTGTTGGGCATCATCAATAGACACAGCCCTCTCCCAGACTTTAGAAAACTAAGGACTCAGGTTGCTTTTTTGCAACCGTCAAAGACTCCTTGGTTGGGGTGTCTGATACCAGATGAATGAGAAAGATAATTGACTGGGTAAGAAACGCTGACCATGCCCGCACAACTGACTAAGACTTGAGCTCATTCTCGACAGACAGTTCTGCATTCTGCTTTCCTCACTTTCCTCAGCTCTACTCACATCCTAAATAATTCTCCATGAGCATCTTTCTCAATGACTGCTACATCTAGTCACGTGGTGTGCTCTTATACCTGCTCACAGAAACTGCTCTGCATAGGGAGGCTTGCATTTGTGCCAATATGGGGGGTTGATGCCTGAAATACAGTCCTGCTCCCAGGAAATACTGGATCAAATAGAAGAAACATGAAATGTCCCCTGCAAAGTTTGGCAGCTACCACGTGTGGGCTGGAAGGTGGTTTTCAGCAAATGGTTCACAGCAAGGTCTCTGGGGCCACACTGCCTGGGGTGAATGCTGGCTCCACCTCTTACCAGGAGTGTGACCCTGGCCAGGGTAGCTAAGCTCTTTGTGCCTTACTTGTGTCACGAGGACTATGGGATTATTTTATGTATACACACACACACACACACACACGCAGACGTATGTATTTAGTTAGTTTAAGTTCAAGTTAGTTAACACATAGAGTATATCGTTTTCAGGAGTAGAATTTAGTGCTTTATCGCTTACATAGAACACTCAGTCCTCATCACAACAGGTACCCTCCTTAAGGCCCATCACCCATTTATCCCTTCCCCCCCCTCATCTCCCCTCCAACAACCCTCAGTTTCCTGTAGTTTAGAGTTTCTTATGGTTTGCCTCCCTCTCTGTTTTTATTTCATGTTATTCTTCCTTCCCATCCCCTATATTCATCTGTATTGTTTCTTGAATTCCGTCTACAAGTGAAATCATATGGTATTTATCTTTTATTTGACTTATTTGCCTAACATAATACCCTCCAGTTCCTTCCATCCACATCCTTGCAAATGGCAAGACTTCATTCTTTTGGATGGCTGAGATAGATAGATATAGATATAGATATAGATATAGATATAGATATATAGATATAGATATAGATAGATATAGATATAGATAGATAAAGATATAGATATATACCACTTCTTTATCCATTCATCTGCTGATGGATATCTAGGATCTTTCCACATTTTGACTTTTGTACATTGCTGCTATAGACAGCAGGTTTGTATTTGGAGTACATGAGCTATAAACATTGGGGTACAGATGGCCCTTCTTTTCACTACATCTGTATCTTTGGGGTAAATACCCAGCAGTGCAATTGCAGGGTCATAGGGAAGATCTATTTTTAATTTCCTGAGGAATCTCCACACTGTTCTCCAAAGTGGCTGTACCAGTTTGCATTCCCACCAACAGTGTAAGAGGGTTCCCCTTTCTCCACATCCTCTCCAACACACGTTGTTTCCTGTCTTGCTAATTTTGGCCATTCTAACTGGTGTAAGGTGGTATCTCAATGTGGTTTTGATTTGAATCTCCCTGATGGCTAGTGATGATGAACATTACATGAGCTCCTCCACATCACTATTTTTGTTTCCTTGGATAAATATCTAATAGTGCAAATGCTGGGTTGTAGGGTGACTGTATTTTTAACTATTTGAGGAACCTCCATATTGTTTTCCACAGTGCTGCACCAGTTTGTATTCCCACCAAGAGTACAAGAGGGTTCCCCTCTCTCAGCAGCCTCAGCAAAACCTGTTGTTTCCTGAGTTGTTTTTTTAGCCGCTCTGACTGGTGTGAGATAGTAACTCATTGTGGTTTTGAAATATTTGTGTTTCCCTGAGGATGAGTGGTGTTGAGCATCTTTTCACGTGTCTGTTGTCCATTTGTACATCCTCTTTGGAGTAATATCTGCTCATGTCTTCTGTCCATCTCTTGACTGGATTTTTTTGCTTTATGGATGTAGACTTTGGGAAGTTCTTTATAGACTTTGGATAGTAGCCCTTTATCTGATAAGACAGTGGCAAATATCTTCTCTCATTCCATCGATGGCCTTTTAGTTTTGTTTACTGTGTTCTTCTCTGTGCGGGGATTTATCTTGGTGAGGTCCAATAGGTAGAATTTTGGTTTTTCTTCCTGTTGCATCTGGAGATGTGTCTAGAAGAAGTTGCTGTGGCTGAGGTCAAAAAGGTTGCTGCCTGTTTTCTCTTCTAGGAAAGTGATGGGTTTCTTGTCTTACCTTAAGTGCTTCATCCATTTTGAGTTTTCCTTTTGTGTACGGTGTAAGAAAGTGGTGCAGTTTCACTCTTCTGCATGTCACTGTCCAGTTTTCCCAACACCATTTGTTGAAGAGACTGTCTTATTCCCACGGATAGTTTTTCCTGCTTTGTCAACCAGTTGGCCACATAGTTATGGGTCTATTTCTGGATTCTCTATTCTATTCCATTGATCTCTGTGTTTATTTTTGTGCCAGTACCATACTCTCTTGATGATGACAGCTGGAAGTCTGGGATTGTGATGTCTCCTTCTGCTTTTCTTTTTCAACATTCCGTGGACTATTAAGGGTCTTTTCTGGTTTCATACAAATTTTGGGATTGTTTCTTCTAGCTCTGGGGAAAAGGGTGGTGGTATTTTGATAGAGATTGCTTTCCATTTCTTTGTGTCTTCTTTAATTTTCTCATAAGTGTTTTATCGTTTTCAGATCTTTTACCCCTTTGTTTAGGTTTATTCCTAGATATCTTATGGTATTCGATCCAATTGCAAATGGGATTGATTCCTTGATTTCTCTTTCTGCTGATTCATTATTGGTGTATAGAAATGCAGCAGACTTCTGTACATTGATTTTATATGCTGGGACTTTGCCGAATTCATGTACCAGTTCTCACAATTTTTTGGTGGACTCTTTTTGGGTTTTGACATAGACTATAATGTCACCTGCAAAGACTCAAAGTTTGACTTCTTCCTTGCCCATTTGGATGCCTTTTATTTCTTTCTGTTGTCTGATTACCAAGGCTCAGACTTCCCGTACTATGTTGAACAACAGTGGTGAGAGTAGACCTTAGACCTGTCATGTTTCGACCTTAGAGGAAAAGCTATTTCCCCATTGTGGATGGTATTACTTGTGTGTCTTTCCCTTATGGTCTTTATGATGCTGACGTATGTTCCTTCTATCCCTACTTTCTTGAGGGTTTTATCATGAAAGGATGCCATCAAATGCTTTTTCTGCACCTGTTGAGAGGATCATATGTTTCTTATCCTTTCTTTTATAAATGGGGTGTAGCACATCGATTGATTTGCAGATTCTGAACCACCCCTACGGTCCAGGAATAAATCCCAGTTGATTGTGTGAATAATTCTTTAATGGACCATTGAATTCAATTTCCTAGTTACTTGTTGAGAAATTTTGTACCTGTGTGTGTCAAGGATATTGGTCTGTAATCCTCGTTTTTAGTGGAGTCTTTGTCTGGCTTTGGAATCAAGGTAATTGTTGCCTCACAGAATGAGTTTGGATGTTTTCCTTCCGTATCTAATTTTTGGAACAGTTCCAAAAGGATAGCTATTAACTCTTCTATAATGTTGGTAGAATTCGGGAACCTGGGTGGCTCAGTGGGTTAAAGCCTCTGCTTTCGGCTCGGGTCATGATCCCAGGGTCCTGGGATCAAGTCCCGCATCGGGCTCTCTGCTCGGCAGGGAGCCTGCTTCCTCCTCTCTCTCTCGGCCTGCCTGTCTGCCTACTTGTGATCTCTGTCTGTCAAATAAATAAATAAAATCTTTAAAAAAATAATAAATGTTGGTTGAATTCCCTTGGGAAGTTATCCGGCTCTGGGCTCTTGTTCGTTAGATGATTTTTGATTACTGATTCAATTCTTCACTAGCTATGAGTCCGTTCAAATCTTCTATTTCTTTCTGTTTCAGTTTTGGTAGATTATATGTTGCTAGGAATTTGTCCATTTTTTCCAGATTGCCCAATTTGTTGGCTCACAATCTTCTCTTATAATTGTTTGTATTTCTGTGGTATTGGTTGTGATAACTCCTTTTTCATTTGTCCTTTTATGTTTTTGGGTCCTTTCTCTTTTCTTCTTGATACCTCTGGGTGAGGGATTACCAATTTTGTTAATTCTTTCAGAGAACCAGCTCCTAGTTTCATTGATGTGTTCTACAGTGGTTTTTTTTTTTAATTCTATATCATTTGTTTCTGCTCTAATCTTTATTATTTCCCTTGTTCTGCTGGTTTTAGGCTTTATTTGCTGTGCCCCACCACCACGAACTCCATTAGGTTAAGGTTAAGTTGTGTATTTGAGACTCTTCTCGCTTCTTGAGGAAGGCCTGGATTGCTATATTCTTCCCTCTTTTGACCACCTTTGCTGCATCCCAAAGTTTTGGACTGTCATGTTTTCATGTTCATTTGCTTCCATGTGTATATTTTATTTCTTCTTTAATTTCCTGGTGAACCCATTCATTCTTAAGTAGGCTGTTCTTAACCTCTGTGTATTTGTGGTCCTTCCCAAGTTTTTTTCTTGTGGTCGACTTCAAATTTCCTCATGTTGTGGTCTGAAAATATGCATGGTATGATCTCGCTCTTTTTCTACTGGTTGAGGCCTGATTTGTGACTCAGTATGCCATCTGTTCTGGAGAATGTCCCATATGCACTTGAAAAGAATGTGTATTCTGCAGCTTCAGGATGAAAATCTCTGAATAGAACTGTTATGTCCATCTGGCCCAGTGTGTCAATCAAAGCCCTTGTTTCCGTGTTGATTTTCTGCTTAGATGATCTGTCCGTTGCTGTGAGTGGGGTGTTGAAGTCCCCTACTCTTATTGCACTATTATCAATGAGTTTCTTTAAGCTTGTTATTAATTGATTGATATATTTGGCTGCTCCCAAGATGGGGGTATAAATATTTATAATGGTTAGATCTTCTTGTTGGATAGACCCATTTATTATGATATAGTGCCCCTGTTCATCTCTTATAAACCTCTTCTCTTTAAAACCTAGTTTGTCTGTTGTAGGTATGGCTACCCTGTCTCTCTCTTTTTTTTTTTTTAATGTCCATTAGTATGATAAATGGTTCTCCATTGCTTTCAATCTCAGGGTATCTTTGGGTCTGAAGTGAGTCTCTTGCAAGCAGCATATCAATGGGTCTTTTTAAAAAAATTTTATTGACATATAATATAGTTTTTGCTTCAGGGGTACAAGTCTGTGAATCATCAGTCTTACACAATTCACAGCACTCACCATAGAACATATCCTCCCCAATGTCCATAACCCAGCCACTTTATCCCTCCTCCCACCTCTCAGCAACCCTCAGTTTGTTTCCTGAGATTAGGAGTCTCTCATGGTTTGTCTCCCTCCCCAGGCCCATCGTGTTTCTTTTTGTCCCTCCCTTCCCTCCAAGACCCCCCGCCCTTCCTCTCAAATTTCTCATATCAGAGAGATGATATGATAATTTTCTTTCTTTGATTGACATATTTCACTTAGCATAATACCCTCTGGTTCCATCCACATCATGAATGGCAAGATTTTAAATGCCATATTTGATGCCTGCTATATATATATATATATATATATATATATATATATATATGTGGTATATGTACATATATATATAATATATATGTATATATACCACTCTTCTTTATCCATTCATCTTTTGATGGACATCTAGATTCATTCCATCATTTGGCTGTTGTGGACATTGCTGCTATAACTGCTGCTATAACTGCTATAACCATTTGGGTGCATGTGCCCCTTCGTATCACTACATTTGTATCCTTAGAGTAAATACCCAGTAATGCAATTGCTGGGTCATAGGGTAGCTCTATTTTCAACTTTCTGAGGAACTTCCACACTGTTTTTTCAGAATGGTTGTACCAGCTGGCATTCCCACCAACAGTGTAAGAGGGTTCCTGATCTCCACAATCTTCCCAGCATCTATTTTTTCCTGGGTTGTTAATTTTATCCATTATAACTGGTGTGAGGTGATATCTCACTGTGGTTTTGGTTTTGGTTTATATTTTTCTGACTGAAAGTGAATTTGAGCACTTTTCATGTGTCTGTTGGTCATTTGGATGCCTTCTTTGCAGAAATGTCTGTCCATGTCTTCTGTCCATTTCTTGATTGCATTCTTTTTTCTTTGGGAGTAGAGTCTGTAAGTTCTTTACAGATTTTGGATACTAGTCCTTTATCTAGTCCTACAGATTTTGGATACTAGTCCTTTATCTGATATGTCACTTGCAAATATCTGCTCTCATTCTGTCAGTTGTCTTTTGGTTTAGTTGACTGTTCCCTTTGCTGTGCAAAAGCTTTTGATCTTGATGAAATCCCCATAGTTCATTTTTGCACTTGCTTCCCTTGCTTTGGCGCTGTTTCTAGGAAGAAGTTGCTGCAGCTGAGGTCGAAGAGGTTTCTGCCTGTGTTCTCCTCATGGATTTTGATGGATTCTTGTCTCATATTGAGGACTCATCCATTTTGAGTCTATTTTTGTGTGTGGTGTAAGGAAATGGTCTGGTTCCATTCTTCTGCGTGTGGCTGCCCAATTTTCCCAACACCATTTGTTGAAGAGACTGTCTTTTTTCCATTGAACATTGTTTCCTGCTTTGTCAAAGATTAGTTGACCATAGAGTTGGGGGTCCATTTCTGGGCTCCCTATTCTGCTCCATTGATCTATGTATCCGTTTTTGTGCCAGTACCATACTGTCTTGATGATTACAACTCTGTAATAGAGCTTGAAGTCTGGAATTGTGATGCCATGAACTTTGGCTTTGTTTCTCAACATTCCTCTGGCTATTGAGGGTCTTTTATGGTTCCATATAAATGTTAGGATTATTTTTTCCGTTTCTTTGAAAAAAAATTGATGATATTTTGATAGGGTTTGAGTTAAATGTGTAGATTGCTTTAGGTAGCATAGACATTTTCACAATATTTGTTCTTCCAATCCACGAGCACAGAAAGTTTTTCCATTTCTTTGTGTGTTCCTCAATTTCTTTCATGAGTACTTTATCAGTTTCTGAATATAGATTCTTTGTCTCTTTGGTTAGATTTGTTCCTAAGTACCTTATGGTTTTGGGTGCAATTGTAAATGGGATCAATTCCTTAATTTCTCTTTATTCTGTCTTGCTGTTGGTGTATAGATATGCAACTGATTTCTGTGCATTGATTTTGACACTGACACTGTATTGAATTCCTGTATACGTTCTAGCAGTTTTAGAGTGGAGTCTGTTGGGTTTTCCACATAAAATATCAGATCAAAAAATATATATATATCATATCATCTGTAAAGAGCAAGAGTTTGGCTTTTTTTTTTTTTTTGCCTATTCAGATGTCTTTTATTTCTTTTTGTTGCCTTATTGGTGAGGCTAGGACTTCTAGTACTATGTTGAATAGCAGTGGTGATAATGGGCATCCCTGCCATGTTCCTGACCTTAGCGGAAAAGCTTTCAGTTTTTCCCCATTGAGAATGATATTCACTGTGGGTTTTTCATAGATGGCTTTGATGATATTGAGGTATGTACCCTCTGTCCCTACACTTTGAAGAGTTTTGATCAAGAATGGATGCTGTAAAAAAAAAAAGAAAAAGAAAAAGAAAAAAAAAGAATGGATGCTGTACTTTGTCTAATGCTTTTTCAGCATCTATTGAGAATATCATACAGTTCTCATTCTTTCTTTTATTAATGCATTGTATCACATTGAGTGATTTGCAGATGTTGAACCAACCTTGCAGCCCAGGAATAACTCCCACTTGGTCATGGTGAATAATCCTTTTAATGTACTGTTGGATGCTATTGGCTAGTATTTTGGTGAGAATTTTCTCATCTGTGTTCATCAAGGATATTGGTGTGTAATTCTCCTTTTTGAAGGGGTCTTTGTCTGGTTTGGGGATCAAGGGAATGCTGGCCTCATAAAAGGAGTTTGGAAGTTTTCCTTCCATTTCTATTTTTTTGGAACAGCGTCAGGAGACTAGGTATTAATTCTTCTTTAAATGTTTGGTAGAATTCCCCTGGGAAGCCCTCTGGCCCTGGGCTCTTGTTTGTTTGGGAGATTTTTGATGACTGCTTCAATCTCCTTGCTGGTTATGGGTCTGTTCAGGTTTTCAATTTCTTCCTGGTTCAGTTTTGGTAGTTTATACATCTCTAGGAATGCATCCATTTCTTCCGGATTGTCAGATGTGCTGGTGTATTGTCGCTCATAATATGTTCTTATAATTGTTTGTATTTCCTTGGTGTTAGTTGTGCTCTCTCCTCTTTCATTCATGATTTTATTAATTCGGGTCCTTTCTCTTTTCTTTGTGATAAGTCTGGCCAGGGGTTTATTAATCTTATTAATTCTTTCAAAGAACAAGCTCCTAGTTTTGCTGATTTGTTCTACTATTCTTTTGGTTCCTATTTCATTGATTTTTTTTGCTCTGATCTTTACTATTTCTCTTCTCCAGCTGGGTTTAGGATTCCTTTGTTGTTCTTTCTCCGGCTACTTTAGGTGTAGGGTTAGGTTGTGTACTTGAGATTTTTCTTGCTTCTTGAGAAAGGCCTGTATTGCTATATACTTTCTTCTCAGGAGCACCTTTGCTGTGTCCCAACGATTTTGAACAATTGTGTTTCCTTTTCTTTTTTTTTCTTTTTATTTCCATTCACTCTTTAGTAGGATGTTCTTTAGCCTCCATGTATTTGGGTTCCTTCCAACGCTCCTCTTGTGGTTGAGTTCTAGTTTCAAAACATTGTGGTCTGAAAATATTCAGGGAATGATTCCAATCTTTTGGCTGCTGGTTGAGACCTGATTTGTGACCTATAGATAGATGTGATCTATTCTGGAGAATGTTCCATGGGTGTTAGAGAAGAATGTGTATTCTGTTGCTTTGGGATGGAATGTTCTGAATATATCTGGGATGTCCATCTGGTCCAGTGTGTCGTTTAAAACCCTTATTTCAGGGAAATTGGAAGGGGAGGTGAACCATGAGAGACTATGGACTCTGAAAAACAACCTGAGGGTTTTGAAGGGGCGGGGTGGGAGGGTGGGGAACCAGGTGGTGGGTATTAGGGAGGGCACAGATTGCATGGAACACTGGGTGTGGTGAAAAAACAATGAATACTGTTACGCTGAAAATAAATAAAAAATTAAAAAAAAAACAACCCTTATTTCCTTGTTGATCTTTTGCTTAGATGATCTGAACTTTTTAGTGAGGGGGGTGTTAAAGTCCCCTACTCTTACTGTATTATTGCCGATGTGTTTCTTTGATATTGTTATTCATTGGTTTATATAATTGGCTGCTCCCATGTTAGGGGCATAGATATCTAAAATTGTTAGATCTCCTTGTTGGATAGAGCATGATGTAGTCTCCTTCCTCATCTATTATTTTAGTCTTTGGCTTAAAATCTAATTTATCTGACATAAGAATTGCCACCCCTTGGGGCACCTGGGTGGCTCAGTGGGTTAAAGCCTCTGCCTTTGGCTCAGGTCGTGATCCCAGGGTCCTGGGATCGAGCCCCACGTCGGGCTCTCTGCTCTGCAGGGAGCCTACTTCCCCCCTCTCTCTGCCTTCCTCTCTGCCTACTTGTGATCTCTCTGTCAAAATAAAAATAAATTAAAAAAAAAAAAGAATTGCCACCCCAGCTTTCTTTTGATGTTCATTAGCGTGGTAAATTGTTTTCCACCCCCTCACTTTAAATCTGGAGGTGTCTTTGGTTCTAAAATGAGTTTCTCGCAGAGAGCATATCGATGGGTCTTGTTTTTTTATCCATTCTGATACTCTGTGTCTTTTGACTGGGACATTCACAGCCCTGTACCCCTGAAGCAAATAATCCATTGTATGTTAACTTAAAAATAAAATAAAAGAAATAAATATTTACATTCAGAGTAGCTATTGAAAGATATGAATCTAGTGCCATTGTACTTCCTGTAAGGTGACTGTTACTGTAAATTGTCTCTGTTCCTTTCTGGTCTGTTACTTCTAGGCTCTCTCTCTGTTTAGAGGTCCCCTTTTAAAATTTCCTGTAGATCTCTTTTGGCGTTTGCAAATTCTTTTAGTTTTTGTTTGTCCTGGATGCTTTTTATGTCTCCTGTTTGCAGTGACAGCCTAGCTGCATATACTATTCTTGGCAGCATATTTTTCTTGTTTAGTGCTCTGAATATATCATGCCAGTCCTTTCCGGCCTGCCAGGTCTCTGTGGATAGGCTTGCTGCCAATTTAATATTTCTACTGTTGTATGTTACAGACTGCTTGTCCTGAGCTCTGTCACTGAGACTTGTAAGCTTTACTATTAGATGAGAGGGTATGGACCTATTTTTCTTGATTTTGAGGAGGCATCTCTGTGCTTCCTGGATTTTGATGCTTGTTCCCTTCGCCAAATTGGGGAAATTCTTTGCTATAATTTGGTCCAATATACCTTCTGCCCCTCTCTCGCTTTCTTTTTCTCCTGGGATCCAAATTATTCTGATATTGTTTCATCTCATGGTGTCACTTCTCTCTCGAAGTCTCCCCTCATGGTCCAGTAGTTGTTTATCTCTCCTTTTCTCAGCTTCTTTTTTCTCCATCATTTGTTCTTCTGTATCACTAATTCTCTCTTCTGCCTCATTAATCCTAGCAGTAAGAGCCTCCATTTTTTATTGCACCTCATTAATAACTTTTTTTTTATTTCAACTTGGTTAGATTTTAGTTCTTTTATTTCTCCAGAAAGGGATTTTATATCTTCAGAAAGGGATTCTGTAGTATCATTCATGGTTTTTTCAAGCCCAACTAGCTCCTTGATAATCATCATTCTGTACTCTTTGAAAACAAATAACCAAACAAACAAAACCTATAAGCCTGTGTCCAAAGAAACAGAAAAAGAAAGAAGCCTTATCAAAAAAAAAAAAAAAAGATTAAAGGAAACAAAAACAACAACAACAAAACAAACACCATAAGCCTGATTCCAAAGGGGAAAAAAAAAGAAAAATTAAAAATAATAGAAAGAAAGAAAGCCTGGTCCTATTTCCACCAGAACTGTACTGATTCTTTGGAGCACTCTATGGTCAGCAGACTTGGTACATGCAGGGGGACTGCGTTCATCTTCTGAGGGAGAGACCCACTGTGTTGGCTCACAGTCAGACCTGCCCTAGTAAAGATGCCCCTACCAGGAGCAGGGTAACAAGGTTTGGTGTAAGCATCTCCCGCCAACACTATGGGTGCTCTGTTACTCACTGAAGTCTAACCATGTGGGTGACAAGGGGGAAAGTGGTGCCACCCCACGTTCTAATCTGGGGGAGGGTATCCCTTGCCTACCACTGTTCAGGAAGCCCTCATAGAAAAGCGAATAATCTCCATTTTGTGTCCCAGACCTCCATCAGATCCCTGCCCTCGCCCCTTCTATGTGCGGGGCTCTTGGCACACTGGGCTCCACTGTTCTGCATTCAATCTTTGGCATGTGGCTGGGATTCAAAACTCCATTTTTTTCCCTTCCCCATGTGATTTTTTTCTTTATTTACTTACTTTATTTACTTACTTCTTTTTTCTTTTTGCAGGGGGGTTGTTTTGGTTTCTTTTTAATTTTTTTAATTCAATTTAGTTAACATATATGTATTATGAATTTCAAGGGTAAAATTAGTAAATCATTCTTGTATATGACATCCAGGGCTCATTACATCAAGGTCCCTCCTTGATGCCCATCACCTAATTACCCCAACTTCCCACCCAACTCCCCTCAAGCAACCCTTAGTTTGTGCTCTATACTTAAGAGTCTCCTATGGTTTGTCTCCCTCTCTGTTTTTATCTTATTTTTCCTTACCTTCACCACATATGAGAGAAATCATACAGTACTTGTCTTTCTCTAACTGACTTATTTTGCTTAGTATAATAGTTCCATCCCTGTCATTGTAAATGGCACAATTTCATTTCTTTTTGATGGATGAGAAATATTCCATTATATATATATATATATATATATATATATATATATACACACACACACACACACACACACACACACATACATATATATATGCATATATATATGTATGTGTATATATATATGCCTTTTCTTTATCCATTCATCTGCTGATCGGGGCTCTTTCCATATTTGCACTATTGTGGACATGTTGCTATAAACATTTGGGTACATGTGCCCTTAAAATCACCATGCATGTATCCTTTGACTAAATATCTAGTAAAGGGTGGCTCTATTTTTAACTTCTTGAGGAACCTCCGACTTTTTTCCAGAGGGGCTGTACTGCATTCCCACCAACAGTGTGAGAGGGATTCCCTTTCTCTGCATCCTTGCCTACATCTTTTGTTTCCTGAGTTGTTAATTATAGCCATTCTGACTGGTGTGAGGTGGTCTCATTGTGGGTTTGATTTGTGTATCCCTAACGAAGAGTGATGTTGAGCATCTTTTCATGAGTCTCTTAGTCATTTTTATTTCTTTCTTGGAGAAATGTCTCCACATGTCTTCTGCTCATTTCTTGACTGGATTTCTTGTTTTTTGGGATGTTGAGTTTAGTAAGTTCTTTATAGATTTTGGATAGTATTCCTTTCTCTGATATGTCCTTTATGAATAGTTTCTCCCATTCCATCTGTTGCATTTTACTTTTGTAGTTTCCTTTGCTGTGCAAAAACTTTTTATCCCAATGAAGTCCCAAGAATTCATTTTTCCATTTGCTTCCTTTGCCTTTAAAGACGTGTCTAGGAAGAAATTGTTGTGGCTGAGGTCAAAAAGGTTGCTCCCTTTGTTCTCCTCTACAGTTTTGATAAATTCCTAGCTCACATTTAGGTCTTTCGTCCATTAAGTTTATTATGGTATTATGGTATGAGGAAGTGGCCCAGTTTCATTCTTCTGCATGTGGCTGTCCAATGTACCTTTGTTGAAACTATTTGTGGAAGAGACTGTCTTTCTTCCACTGGATATTTTTTCTTGCTTTGTCAAAGATGGGTTGGCCATAGAGTTGAGGGTCAAAACTCCAAATCCTGGGGTGCCTGGGTACGTCAGTAGATTAAGGGACTGCCTTTGGCTCAGGTCATGATCCAAGGATTCTGGGATCAAGCCCTGTATCAGTATCCCTACTCAGCAGGGTGTCTGCTTTACCCTCTGCCTCTGCTTCTCCCCTACCCCAGCACACCTCTGCTCATGCATTCTCTCTCTCTCTCTCTCTCTCTCTCAAATAAATAAATAAAATCTTTTAAAACAAAACAAAAAAACTCAAATCTTAAAGGACCCATCTCAGTGTGGACTTGTTTTCCTCCCCCTGAGGAGGGTCTTCCCATGTTGACACTTCAGGGTTTTTTAAAAATCTGTTTTGTAGGACTGTTGTAGGGAAAACACATAAAGTTCCTTGCTCAGTGTCTAGAATGTATTTAGTAAATGCTCACTAAATGCTACCTATTACCAAGCATTATGCACCCAGAACTGTAGAGGAAACCGAGGACTCAGGGAGGCAAACCCGGAGTTACATCCAGGATTGGGACCCAGGCTGTCCCACTTCCAAGCTCTCTCCACAACTGCCCCTCATGTGCTAAGTGCAAAGCTGGTACTGATCCAAGCAAGGGAAGGAGTCAGGCTGCAGAGTCCCTGGGCCTGGGCCAGCAAGGGGTGGAAAGTAAGCATAGAAATGGAGGAAAGTTGAGAGGCATGGGTAATGAGGTTACACACACACGGGTTTGGACAGGAGCCCAGGACTTAGGGGGAAATAGAGAGACCTGTGGCCCCATGGGTTGTGTAATGAATCTCCTGTCACAAGGTCGGCCACAGGAAGGGGGTGTAGGAATAACAAGGTAGATGGTAAGGACCATGGCAGGAGGAAAAGCTGCCTTCCAAAGAACTCCTGACAAAAACTTGTTTTCCTTTCAGAGTTATGGGCTTGGAGTCAATTTGGGGGAAGACAATCAGGAATAAAGTGAAGCTGAGATACCTACTTGTCCTCCTCAGATGTGCTTTCATATGCTCTCCATGAGTGGTCAGTGCCCATCCTTCTCCCTAGCACTCTTCACCTGGTGAATTCTTATTCACGCTTCAGGGTCCCATTCTTGTTTTTCGTTGTCTCCTTTCCAGGTGGGCCCACCCCCATTCTTTCAGTAGAGGCCTTATCACGTTTTCCTGTACTATGTTAGTTCTCTGCCTTTACCTCCCAGACTGTGAGCTCAGGAAACATTTGCTGAGTGCATGAGTGAGTAAATGCGTGACTGAATGAGCATTCCTGGGAGTACCTTGGGAAAGGGATGATTACCCCCTTACAGAAGGAGAACCTGAGGCACAAAGAGTATGACTGGCCGGCTTCATATGTCATGAGCGAGCCCTGGACTGGGCCTCCTGAGTGTGAGGCCAGGGCTCTGCCTGCAGGCATAGTCAGCCCACATCACTGAATCGTGGAGTACGACAAGTGTGGGGAACAATGCAGAGCAGCTGAGACAGACAGTTTGGAAACCCTGACTCTAATCACAGCTGATACTCTCAATGGTGGTTTTCCTCTGGTCATGTCACCTTAGCTCTCTGTAAGTGTTTTCCTCTCACAAATGGGATAATAATCAAACCAAACCCCCTTCCTGAGTATTTGGTAAGCTAGACTGAAGTTTTTGCAGTCAGGATTCATGTCTGCTGTCAGGTTTCATGTTTGCTGGCAGCTGTGTCCCAGCATATAGCACCTGCCTGGCACAGAGTAGGTGCCCCTGAAATATTTGTTGAATAACAGGGAGAGGAGCAAGTGGGAACATACCCAGCCATTATCGCTGTCTGCTGACAAAGCTTTCCTCCTAGTTTCCCATTAACATCCTCACAGTTAATGAACTCTAGAAGTCCAGTCTAAGCTCTGCCCTCACCCTTCACCCTCCCTCCAGGTGGGCAGGGCAATCCTCCCCTGATTGTCCGGGCTGGAATGCTCAGGGGAGGTCAGCAACAGGGACAGTCAGGGAGAATCAGCGATCCAGCAGCACCTGCACTATGAGTGTCTCTGTGCTGAGTGTCATCAGACCCCTGGGCGGTGTCTCTGGGCTCCTGCAAGTGGCCTCCGTGCTAGCGCTGGTTCTGCTGCTGCTCAAGGCAGCACAGCTGTACCTGCACAGGCGGTGGCTGCTCAGAGCAGTCCAGGAGTTCCCGTCCCCTCCTTCCCACTGGCTCTTCGGACACATGGATGAGGTAAGAAGGGCTGGAGGGGAGTGGGAATGCTGGGAATCCAGGGCTTTGGAGCATCATCCCAGTCAGCAGATGCATCCCACATAGGTTTCTTGTGTGACTAGCACATGTGCTTTGGGGGAACACCCAGCTTCCTGCTCAGATCTTGGCTGCTCATTCCACTCCTAGGAGCTCTCTGCTGGAAGGAAGACTTTGCTGGTGCCCTCAGCTGGTCTCACCCTCTTTCCTTAAGTAGATCTGCAGGCTGTAATGCAGTCCTGCCCTGCTGCTTCCTGAGGGCCCATGGGAGAATGAGGCACAAATATGTCAGCTGCAAGAGAAAGGGAGCAGGGGTTGACAGTAGAGAAGACTGTCGCCATGAACAACTCCTCAATCCCGTATTTATTAGAAACAAGATAACAACTAACAAAGGAGCAGAAGAGGGTTATACATTAACCATAGGCTTTGTAGATAAATAAGAAAGAATATGAGTTATAAATTTTTACAAATCCTATAGATATGCAAGGAGAGTAGGATATATATGGTTAAGCAGTATAGAATTTATAATTGAACAAGCACATTTAAGGGGATTATCTTGATAACTGATTAACGGTAGGCTGTTTCTGAGGCAGGGGAGTAACATCAGAAAATGAAGCAGGTGGCGTTCCACCCTGAGCGGGGCCAGGCATTCCCGGCTGCTGGGCTTCCAAGACGTAAATCATCCTCTCCCCTAGAGACCTGTTGCTAATGCATGTTCTTCTTAAGGTAACATTTAAGCATGCTTGCCAGGCTAGTTCAATTTCTCATGGGTTATATTTTAAGCACTACCTTGTTTTGAGAGACAGTTACACTGCGCCTTAAGGATGATGGCTGTTCCTTCCTGAGTCTTCCCCCTCCTAGATGAGGAGCCCCAGCTCCTCTCTCAGAACACCCTTCCTGATCCTTCCCTGCCCTGGCCACTCAATCCCATCCTCAAAGCCTAGCCCTGAGCTGCTTGGGAACACAGACAGCAGAGGGGTTCACAGCTTATGGAGACCATAGACAGGAATCAGGCGTCAGGTCCTGGGAAAATAAGCTCACCTGCCAGATTGGGGTGTCATGGCCGGTGCAAGGAACCAACCAGCTTGGTTTGCCTGAGACTATGAGATGTTCCAGACTGGTGATTTCAGTGTTAAAACCCTGACAAGTTACTGGCACTCATGAGAGAGAAGCTTTCCAGGATGGGGCACATAAAGAGTATTGACATTGAGTTGCACCACTAAAAGAATCTGTTTACCTCCCAGTTCTCCTTCCCCAACCACAGTACTGTGGGTTCCTTGGGCTGAGGATGTCACCCCCTTCCAGGACCCAGTTACCAGCACAGAGCTGACCCCAAGAGATGCCTGAGCAGGTTGTGGAATGACAGAGGAAGGAGCAGCTTGCAGCTAGTTTGGAGATGGTACTTAGTCTCCAGCTCTGTCAGTACTGGTCCTTCAGCAGGGGAATCAGCAAGGTGGGGGCATGTGAGGAGGGGCTGTCTTGTGGTGTGTGGATTGAACAAGCCTGGCCCAGGATGTTGCTGAGGAGGCCAAGCAATTTCAGCTGAATGGAGCCAAAGACAGAAACTTCACATCAGCCACAGGGAGACAGTCATAGGCCAGTTTCTTCATGCAACTTGTTGCACTAATGACTTCCAGATTGTCCATTTGGAGAATTTGAGACCTTTTGTTAGATGCAGTTGTCACCTTTCTGAGCTAGGATTTGACCTAAGCAACCACTAAAATTTCCTCCACTGACTCCCATTACACGGATGGTATGGAGACTCTGTAAGCACATGAGTTCTACTTCCATAACTCCTATTACCCCCAGTGCCCAATCAGCCCTCAGCTTCTGCTGGCCTAATATATTGCAGCCAGATTTTTTTTTCCTCCTACAAATCTGAGACTTCATTTATTCAGTACCTCTGTTATTGGCTAAATCAGGAATTAGATTGCCATGTGCAGTAGGTTAAAGCTAATCTTTCAGGCCAGGTGACAACTGACAAGTGAGACAGGGAAGCATATGGACTCTGAGCCAAGCTACCTGGATTCTACCCTAGCTCTGCCACATACTTCAAATATTTGCTCTATCCCTCTGTTTCCTCATCTGTAAACTGGGGATGATGATGATGATGATGATGAGTATAGTCCTGTGTGTGAGTTGTACTAATCTCTGAATGTCACCTGGCACCAACCAAAAGTCACAGTTACACTCTAATTATAAAAATTAAAGATAATGGTAATGCCTATAAAGGGCAGCATGTTTGTAGGTTGCCAAACCTGCTGCACTAAATGGGGCTGAAATCAGTCGGGAACCATGAAAGGGGAACTCTTGTTTGGAAATCCATGACCGAACAGCGTCATCTTTTCCCAGATCCTCCCCCCTGTCTTGGAGACCACAGGTCAGCACAGCCCACAGCACCTGACAATTGATTGCCTGTGCTGACTCTTTATTTTCTGTCCACTGTCATGGTATCCCACTTTGGAGACATTTTTTATGACCCCAGTTCCCTTGAGGAACCAGGTGAAACAGCTGTCATGGAGCACTTCCTGTGTGAGTGGCCACAGCCTAAAAGTCAGTAGACATGAGTATCAGCCTACGGAGTTACTGCCACTGCCACTATGGGCACCATGTCCTCTATAAGAGTCTCAGCTGGCCCTGGCCACACCTTCTCAGGAAGAGATGGCTGTCCCAAGCGCCTATCTGGAAAGCTGACAGACCAGTGAGACCAGAAGAGCCAGGCAGAACACCATCTAGCTCCTTGGGGTCCCCAAGGGAACTACTGACACAACCCAGGAGCAGGAGTTTCTGGAAGCCAACTGGCTTAGAGAGCAAGCAATCGGAAAGGAGGCAGGCAGCTGTGCTGAAACAGGATTCCCCAGGGGCCCCTGCTGCACAAGTTTGAGGGACCCTGGAGGGTGAGGTAACATAGCTTCATGGTAAGAGGCTCCCACGATGCAGACCCTGCACTGGATCCAAGGAGAAGGGTGGCCACAGCGATAGACATGATCTGAGAGCACAGAAAAGCCTCCTTAAGTCATTGGACAACACTTCTCAGTGTAGGGCCTCTACACTGAGGCTCTCCCACCTCTACTCCCACTAGAACATAAGTTCCATGAATCTGGAATCCCTATCAGAGCCTTGCTCATCAGAAACATTTCCAAACCCCTAATCACTGCTGATATCCAGAACTATCTCCATGTGGCCATCCTACCCTCCACCCCCTCTCCAAGCACTGGACCTAAAGAGGAAGGAAGATTTTATTGATTTGTCTTTCCCTTGGTTACAGCTCCAAAAGGGTCAGGAGCTACAAGAGCTTCAGAAAAGGGCAGAGAAATATCCAAGCGCCAGTCCTCGCTGGCTATGGGGGACCAGGGTTAGCCTCATAGTCTATGACCCAGAGTACATGAAAGTGATCCTGGGGCGATCAGGTGAGTGTAAACCCACTTGTCTGTTGGAGTGGTTCTTCCCACTTGGATACATTCCTGGGGTACTGTGACATTTCAGGGGAGACTGTTGGCTCAGTCATTAAATCTGACCCTCTATCTGCCATTCTTCCAGCCCAAGAGCCAGCAGAAACCTGAATACTGTTACTCAATTTGAAAGTTTAAACACCTGTAAGGAATTACCTCTTATGCTTTCTCCTTCCTTCTTTACTTCCTTCCTTCCTTCCTTCTTTCTTTCCTTTTCTTTCCTTTCTTTTTTCTTTTCTTTTCTTTTCCTTTCTCTTCTTTCTTTCTTTTTCTTTCATTCTTTTTTTAATCTCCTTGCTTCCTTCCCTCCCTCCCTTCTTCCTTCCTTCCTTCCTCCCTTCCCTCTCTTTCCTCCTCTCTTTCTTTCTCTCTCTCTCTCTTTCTTTCATTCTTAATCTCCTTCCTTCCTTCACTCCTTCCCTTCTTCCTTCCTTCCTTCCATCCTTCCTTCCTTCCCTCTCTCCTCCTTCATCCTTCCTGCTTTCATTCTCTCCTTTCCACTGTTCATTTTTCCACCTTTGATTCTTTCCTTCTTTCTTTCTAACTTTCTTCACCACAATGGTGTGATCCCAGAACTCAAGACAATTTCTTATTCATGATGGCTTGCATGGAACCCCGATCTGTTGCCTGTACTGCCACGTGGAATGACTGAGCCACCACAAAAAATCAAAAATCAAAAAGAAAAACAAACAACCTGAGGGTTTTGAAGGGGTGGGGGGTGGGAGGTTGGGGGAACCAGGTGGTGGGTATTAGGGAGGACACGGATTGCATAGAGCACTGGGTGTGGTGAAAAAACAATGAATACCGTTACACTGAAAAGAAATAAAGAATTTTTTTTAAAAAAAGAGCAGATGTCACAAAAATGGAAAATAAACAATAAAGAAACTAGCAAAGCTGAAAAAAAAGGAAAAAAAGAAAAACAAAAAAGTAAGAAAACAAACAAACAAACAAAACAAAACAAACAAAAAACTCACTGGACAAGCTACTGTCTTCTCACTAGCACTGAGGACAGAAGCTATATTTCTTACTGATTCAACTTCCTACTCCATAGGGCCCTGTAGTGGGACACTCAGTCTGCTTTCTGGAGCCTATAGTAACTATCAGGAAAGACAGAGAGTCCTAGTTGGAAGACAAGTGGGACGTGGGTTGACACAAACTGCCAGCTGACAATCATCAGGACGGGATGGGGGACAATGGTCTAGACCACAGCTACTTCCTGGGAGCAGCCTGCCTTCGTTGGTCACCTCCAGTTTCCTGTAATGCCCTTCTTACTTTCAGACCCAAAGTCTGATGGTTCCTACAGATTTATGGCTCCCTGGATAGGTAAGTATATTTAACAAGGACTATGGTTCACCTTCTGCTTAGGTTGCCAACAAAAATCCATTTGCCCCGGATAAATAAGAGGTGACCAGCACCACAGTCACTCCACTCAACTCTGACTTGAGCTTCCTTTCTCTTCTTCAGATAAAAACCTCACCCCTTCCTAATGGTAGGGGAGCCCTCCTGCAGCTCAGTTTCTCCCACATCACTTCTCAGTCCTCCGTAATGATCTCAGACTAACTTTTCATTGAAGTTCTCCATTAACCCAGTGCTGCCCTGTTTCAACCTTGATCTCACAGCTGTGCACCAGGCTTTGGGAAGTCCCCTTCCTGACATGCACTGTCCTTTCCTGCCTTGTCCAGGATGCCCTTCTTCTGATACCCTGGGTTCTTCCCCAGTTGTCCCCAGACAACTCTTGGGAGGTTCTTTCCCCCCACACACACCCATTGTGGTCCAGGGTATGGTTTGCTCCTGTTGAATGGGCAGACGTGGTTCCAGCACCGGAGAATGCTGACCCCAGCCTTCCACTATGACATCCTGAAGCCCTATGTGGGGCTCATGGCTGACTCTGTCCAAGTGATGCTGGTAAGTTCAACCCCTGCTCACCTGCACACTCACACACAAAGTCCACTCTCAGACAGCTGTGTCCCTCAGACATCCATTAGACATGATCCCTGGATTCACCCATTTATACCATACTATGAGACAGGGCCCCTGAGGATGGATGGATTAGGGAAGCACCCAGGCACCATTTTCATCCACTCTTTGCTCATGACGCACAGGAGAGATTGTCATGGTGAATAAAGGGTCTCTTTTTGTCCCACTTCCATGTCCTTGACTTGGACAGGAAGAGTAGTCAATGCCCCTAGACAACAGGACAAACTGCCCCCTGGCTAGCCTGGACAGTAGCAGCTTCAGTGGCAAGGTGGACATCCCAAAATGTCACTCAGGTGGGCTCTGGGCTATGACTGAAGGCTTCTGATGGGATTTTAGCCACTCCATGGAGGGAAATGGAGACCAAGTCTCTACCCTCCAGGGCTGGGTCTTGCCATAACATCACCTCTGAGCCTGACCCTATTTATCACTCACTGTGCTCAGCTGACATTTGTTGAATAAGAGGAACTGAATTCCCTGATATCCCTTCTTCAGAAACCCCAGTCTTAATTCCTTGATCTTTCCTTTGCCTTGACCCCGGCTCCCTAAATTGGGACTTCACCTGTTTTTCATGTGAACATCAACCCCAAGACACAAAATGTTGCCCCTTAGTTCCCTGAGAAACAATGTTTTCTGTTCTGATAAAAGGTGGTTACCACCAAACTACTTCCTAAGTGAGATGGTAAGAGATCATGATTAATTAAATAACAATTAACTAACTTTCTCAGACTGCATTCTGAGAAAATGTTCACCATATTACAAACACATGGCAATATGGTCCTAAACTGATGAAACACAACTGCATTAGAAAATGAGGGCATCTTATCAGAATATTTGGAGAGACAGATAGAGCCCCTAGCCTTGTCAGCATGGGCTTTCTGGAGGAGTAGAGAAAGATATATGTGTCCCTCTACCACAGGACAAATGGGAGGACCTCCTCAGCCAGAACTCATCTCTGGAGATCTTTGGACACATCTCCTTGATGACGTTGGACACCCTTATGAAGTGTGCCTTCAGCTACCAGGGCAACCAAGAGACAGACAGGTCAGTGAAATCCTTAATTGCAGGGTCCTATTTCTTACCAACTGGGATGGACTATCTGAAAGACAGTTAGGACAGCATGGATGTTTACCAGCCCAAAGAGTCACATTCTGCAGAGAGCCCCTGGCCACAGTCAGATTCAGCCCATGCCAAGCCTTCATTAGGCACAGACCCTGCTCCGTGCCCCAGGAAGAAACCTGGATGCCCATGACACTCATAAAGGGCTGAGAGTCTCGAGGGTATAAGAACAACAAGACAAATGCCTAGAGTTGCCTGTCCCATTGATTGAGGAATGCTCCATACACAGACCACTACACTCCAGGTCACATGCCTCCCTCCATCCAGTCCATTCTGCATCCTCCCTTTTCAGGTACTCCCAGTCCTACCTTCAAGCCATTCGGGACCTGAACAACCTGGTGCTTTCCCGAATAAGGAATGTTTTCTACCAGAAAGACATCATCTACAGGCTGACCCCTGAAGGCCGCTGGAACCACCGGGCCTGCCAGCTTGCCCATCAACACACAGGTTGTGTCTGCCCTCTGGGAAGCTCCCCTCCTTCATCAGGCACATCCCAAAGGGACTGGCCCCTGACCCTCAGCTGAGTCCTGCCCTGGGCTGCCCTTAGAGAACCTGGGAAACACCCACTCGGGTACTCCTCTGGTGCAGGTGTTAGGGTGCCAGGTGCTATGCAAGCAGCTACATGTGTCACCGCATGGGTGAAGGTTGAATGAGACCCCCTGCCAACAGCATTCAAGCAGAGCCTCCTTGGGCTGTGCTTTTGAGGGGAGTGATGACCTGCAAGCACCTGGTGCTAGAGCTCCCAACTCAACAAACACACCCACTCCCACACTCCTCCTGATCCACCTGGCACCCTTACGGGTACTACTTTGAGTGGTTGTGTCTGGGCACCCAGAGCATTCAGCTCTGCTTGGGAACACTGTTCTGGACAGACCGAGTGATCAAGCTGAGGAAGGCTCAGCTGCAGGAGGAGGGAAACCTGGAGAAGGTCAGGAGCAAGAGGCACTTGGATTTCCTGGATATCCTCCTCTTTGCCCAAGTGAGTGTGGCAGGGGAGGCCCGAGGCGTTGCTCACAAGTGGTGAGGAGGGGGGCAAACTCAAACCCTGCCCTCTCTCCATGTCTTCCCAGATGGAAAACAGGAGCAGCTTTTCTGACAAGGACCTCCGTGCGGAAGTGGACACCTTCATGTTTGAGGGCCATGACACCACAGCCAGCGGCATCTCCTGGATCCTCTATGCTTTGGCCACACACCCAGAGCATCAGCAGAAATGCCGGGAGGAGATCCAGAGCCTCCTGGGGGACAGTGCCTCCATTACCTGGTGAGTGCTCATGAGAAGGGAGGCCCTGCCCTCTCAAGTAGAGAATTCCCTGGTTGCCAGGACCTTGCCCGCCCTTCAGGATAGCTTTGTTTTAGGGACCACCTGGACCGGATGCCCTACACCACCATGTGCATCAAGGAGGCACTGCGACTCTACCCACCAGTTCCAGGTGTTGGCAGAGAGCTCAGCAAGCCCATCACCTTCCCTGACGGACGCTCCTTACCCAAAGGTGTGAACTTCCCCAGTCTCCCTCCATAAACACTCGACAGGAACGTGTGCGAGGTCAGAAATCCACATGTTCTGGGCAGTTGGTGCATGTCTTTCAGAGTCATTTCTCCCTCAAGAAAACCAATATTTCCTTTGTTGGTCAGATGAGGTATATGGTATGGCTCCCACAGAGTTTATTCCAAGAAACAAATACATGACAGCCCCTGAATGTGGCTTTGGGTTTTGCTCTAATATTCTCATTCTTTGAGATATGAGTGCCTGAGAGACCATTAGACAGAGCAGGGGGATAGGCGGTCTTTCCTTATATGGGTCTAGGCTAATGAGAAAGATCAGAGAATTCACCATCATGGCTAAGATGGTCCAGTCTCCAGGGAGCCCTCAGGATGATGGCAGAGAGTAGCTGGTGACCAGATCTGAGATCTCTGCCGTGGCTGGAAGTCACTGTTCAGCTCCCCTCTACTCTGAATCCCAGCCCTGCCACATCCTAGCTGGGTGGTCAGAGACAAGTTGCTCAGCCTCTCTGAGGCTCAGGTCCCTCGTGGAACAATGGAGATGTGAGCCTTCATTGGAGGGTTGTTGTGAGTATGGAGGTGTTCATGGATATTCCCCAAGGGCTCATGGATGGTATTTGATGTGAGTTGTCCCATGAGTTGCTCCAAAAAGTAAGCCTCCAGTTCTTCCCTGCTTTTCAGCCTGGTCATGGTTAATCTACTAACCTGTGCACACGTGCATACCTGTTGTGCTATGTCTGTCCCACCTCTCCTGCAATGCTGTCATTCCATTCACAGTGATGAGAAAGGCTCTCACGATGGCTGCCAAGCTGTGTGTGGAAGCACGTGGGCTCCACAGTCATGTGTGATCAGTCTTCTTTCTTCTGCCCCACAGGATTCTTAGTGACGCTCTCCTTTTATGCCCTTCACCATAACCCAAAGGTGTGGCCAAACCCAGAGGTATGATGACCTTGGGCGGAGGGGGTGGGATGACCTCTCCAGACCAAACCCTCCTCCTGTCCCACCTCTGGGTGTGCTGTCCCTTGGATGATTGGGAGGAAGGGCTTGACCACACGTGTCCTGGCCCTGGTGCTCCCTCTGCAGGTGTTTGACCCTTCCCGGTTTGCACCAGATTCCTCTCGACACAGCCATGCTTTCCTGCCCTTCTCAGGAGGATCAAGGTGAGGCACTTGTACCAGGACAGGAGGAGGGGTGGCTGAGGCTTGTGGCCTGCTATATTTATGTGGGTTTCTGTAGATATGCCCTGTCATGTTGGAGTGCTGGGAGAGAGGTGTGTGTCTCTATGCAAAGAAAGTTGGTAATCAATGAATGCCATGGAGACTTTGACCCATTGCTCTTACCCAATCTCCAGCCACAATTCAGTGTCAGTGGGTGTTCCATAGTTCAGGGTACTCTTGTGAGTTCTTCATTTTATGAGTATGACTCTACAGAATTAGATTTTCTCACATGTAATTTCCGAGTGTTGTCGATATCAAAGTCAGGAGGGAATCCAAAGATTTCTTTTGCACGCATTCTCAAACCAGGCTTTTCTACTCAACTCCCCATTCTGCCTCCACATTGCACCATTGACTACATTGCATGTGTTTCCATACTCAGCTTCCTGCATGTCTCAAATATTTCAGCCATACACAGGAAAGGTTCCTACAGTCTCTTAGGGGCTTCATAAAGTACTCGACTAATCTGTGTTGTCGCTATATTTTCACCAACCAAATGAATTATTGACTCCATGGTAATGGTCATGTACACTTGACAATTTTCCCAGTTGTCCAAACACTACATATGATCTGGGCTCTACGTACCTTAATATTGCATTTAGAGTCCAATCAATCCAATGGGCAATTATTTTAAAAAGGGGACATTAAATTGCTTTTGGGAGAAAATCCAGTTTGTTTTATATATATGACATGTGACATTTGAAGGTTACTTGGTGTGTAAAATGTAAAGCACACGTGAGATGGCTGTTCAGTGGGATGACTACATTCCAACGTGGCTGCTGTGAAATCCTCCAGTGCTGCTGAGAGTGTCCTATAAATAGTAACTGCAGGAAACTTTGTAAGCAGTTCCTAGAAAAATGTTATTTTCCAAATACAGGAATCTGTCAATCCTTCACATACAGAGTGAACCCAATTTCACACAACATCTTTAAGCAAATTATGCTTCCAGATACTGGCTCCGGGATTTGTTTCTCCCTGGGATTGAGTCCTTCCTCCTAGACATTGGTGCAAGTCATGTGGCTGCCAGTAAAGACAGGAGAGGGGTAGACAGCTCAGTTCCTAGCTCAGAACTAATGGTTACTCATATTTTATTCCATTCAAGGATTTCTTTTTCAGTTCAAGAGACATCATTCAGTTTTAAGACTGCCTATTAAGCCTGTCTTTGTGTGCCAAGTCCTCTGCTATGAGACGGCCTACTGCCCTTGCCTCCAGGAGTTCACAGTCAAGAAACAACTGCCTCCATTCAAAAGAGACTTCCTTCCTTCCTTCCTTCCTTCCTTCCTTCCTTCCTTCCTTCCTCCCTTCCTCCCTCCCTCCCCTCCTTCCTTCCTTCCTTCCTTTATTTTTCTCTCTCTTTCCTTTCTCTTTTTTTCTTTCCTTCTGTTAGTCTCCCTTCCTTCCTCCCACCCTCCTTCCCTCCCTCCCTTCTTCCTTCCTTCCTCCCACCTTTCCTCCCTCCCTCCTTTTCTTCCTTTCTTTCTTTACGTGCACTCACTCATTTACCAATTGACCCCACTGCAGGAAACTCTATGTTCCCGGCACTATCCAACTCTGGAAAATGATGTGTCCTTGACTAAAGAATTAGGGTGATGTCACGGTCCAGGAATGAAGAGGCACAGTGGGCAGGGGTGGGGGTGAGGGCAGGCTGGCATTGCCCTTAGCCTTGAACATGTGGCAGGCAGAGGTGGAGGGAGGGCATTCTCTGGGATCTCCTCAGCAGGAGCTGAGCTGGGAAGAGGAGGAGTTGAGCAGGTGAAAAGTGAGTGAGCCAACAACCCAGAGAGGACTTTGACGTCAGCTGAGGCATGTAGACATGTTGTACATGTGATGAAGGGCGAGGAAGGCTCTGAGCTTGGCTGGGGCTTCACGGGAAGGGAGTGAAGGCAGGGGACAGAAAAGTCTGGGTGAGGAGGTAGAGGGATGGCCTCAGAGACATTTCTGCAGTAGAATTGGAAGACTACAGCAGCTGGTTGACTGAGTGGCTGAGGGGGAGGCAGGAGTCTGGACCCAACCTGGCAGGCAGATGGTGCAGCAGGTTGAGCGTCACTAAGGCTCTGCCCCTGCAGAAGCTTCTCTGTGCCATACTGACTTCCTTACCCAACTCTGTCTTGTCCATCCTCTGAGGATCTGGACCCCTGTATGCCCCAGATGGTTAGGGCCTGAAGGATGGCCCAGCCCACCCACTATGGTGCCCTGTCCTGCTCTCCCCATTGTGAAACCAGAAATGGCATGTGCAGAGAGCAAACAAATTAATAATTACTGTTTTAGTGATCCTTCGACTTGGCCCTGAGGCACAAGGTGCTGACCTTCTTGTAATGGTATTTCATACCTACTGAGAGCACAGATAGGAGTAGAAGCTAATCCTGGAAGAGTGTAGGCTTTGTCAAAGGTCAAGGGGAGAGAGTGAAAGAAGCAAGGCTAGGTAGGTGTAGAGATGTGCGTGTGTCTTGAGGAAAAGGGATCCGGGCTGGGCCCATGCAGGAGGGCCCTGAATGTGCTGTTCCTGGCAGGGGGTTTGAGGCCACTTCTCATTTCCTTCTCCCTCCCTGATCCAGGAACTGCATCGGGAAGCAGTTTGCCATGAACGAGATGAAGGTGGCGGTGGCCCTGACCCTGCTCCGCTTTGAGCTGGCACCAGATCCTTTCATGGTCCCTGTTCCCACTCCAAGAATTGTATTGATGTCCAAGAATGGGATCCACCTGCATCTCAGGAAGCTCCTCTAACCTTTGTGGGGACAAGGATGAGCCCCGAAGGCCTCCTGCCTACCACCGTGTCAGTCTCTCCTGTCTGCTGTCCTCTGCCCACTTCCCACTTTTACTCTGCCCACTGCCAGCCTCCTGCTCTCATCCTCTTATGCATCAGACTGTCTGCCCTCCTCCATCTCACCCTTTCCCAAGATTCCTACCTGTTTGCCTGTTACCTTTCTCCTACCCAGCTGTAGCTCTGACTATCCACGTAAGTCATGATCAGCTGCCTGTCCCCCAGGCTGTCTGCCCTCTCCCCGTTGCTGTTCTTTTCTGTCTGCTTTGTGTTCCTTGCTGCTTAACCACATTACACAGACTTGGTTCCTTAAAAGAGCACAAGCTGATGATCCTGTAGCTTAGCCGATCAGAAATAGGGAATGGGTCTCCCTGGCACAACAAAGGTGTTACGGAACCTCTAAGGGAGAGTCTCTTCTCTTGCATTTTCTACCTTCTAAACATCTGCTCTTAAGGCTATTCAATGAGGGGATTAGGCCTCCCCGTTTATCAAGGAAATATCCTGTTCTTAAATGCAATTGATTACAGATGTTAACAGTACCCATGAAATTTTTAGTGCAACATCTAGACTTCTGTTAAATTGAATAACGGGGACTCCAGCCAATCCAAGCTGACACATAAAGCTAGTCATTGCAGTCTACCATTTGTCCTCTTTTCATTCACACATTCCATTAAACCATACTTAATCTGCAAATTAAGTATAATAAAGTCACACTTCCACCAACTAACCATTATATGATTGAATGTGTGTCGATCCTTTTCCCTAACCACAAATCAAAGTCACTGGAGGGTATTCTCTCTTCTCCATGAAATCCTGTGACCTACATGCTATGATACAAACTTGACTATTAGTACCACATATCTGGGTTCTGTGCAGGTTATAGGACAAGAAAGAAAAAAATCTGACACCCATGTGCACACATGCATAATCATATTCATAACAAAGCAGGAAAATGCTAGAAAAAATTACCGTCTTTATTTCTATAACCTATGACATGGCCATCCTTAGCATTTCAACAGCCTTCTTCCACTACCCATTCCATACTTGCTTTACCCTCTGAATGCCCCTCAGTTGGTTGTGGGTTTTTTTTTTTTCTTCCTGATGGCATGACCCAAATCTTCACACTTAAAGGATCTGGGCCATCACTAGTCTTGCCTGAACTGGGCTGTGGCATTTTCCCATTTACTCTCATGACAGGGCAAGGTAGTTCTATGAGATGCCCATGTATTTCCTCCATTCCAAGCATATTTTTTCTTACCGTCATGGTAAGGAAACTGCCAATTTCCCCCTTGGCAATCGGGATCGATCCAGTAGTCACTGCCTCTGAGTTAGACCCATGAGGAGCCTAAAGTGTCCAGGAGTTATCTTCATGTAGTCATTCTTGTGTCTCCTGGTGGAAGCACTCCTACTTTTGGAGGTAAGATCACTAGGACAACAAAACATAGGGTTCTAGTGATAAGTACTCCAAGTTTTGCTGATCAAATCACTGGGGGCAAAAATGAGTGGTGTTTCTCCTATTTACACCCCTTGAGTCCTGGGTGGGAGAGTCCTGGATATGAGAGACACAGCACCATATATTGGACATTGATTTGAAGCAGATGCAACCTCCTGGAGAGCCTTCCTTCAACCCTGCAAGTTATTGCCACCTAGCTGGTGCTGTATACCCAAATCTATCCTGAGGTAATTTCTCTGCTTCTGGAATACCTAGCTGGAATGGATATCCTCCCCAACTGGCAAAGAAGGCTCAGCAGAATTTAGGGGTTTGATGGCTCCAGATTTATGGGGCTCTTCCCGTATGTCCCCATGCCAGTTTCTCAGTGTTCTCATTGTAACAGAAGATACCCTGGAAGATATGGAATTCAGTGTGATGATTATTCAGACACAGGCATGATGATATCTGGGTTTAGTTTCAGAATCTGAGCCCTGGCTAAAGCTTGTTCCTACAGGTCAGAGTGATCTTCAGTGCAGACATAGAAGCTTTCAGGTTATTTATTTATTTATGTCTGAGAGTTTGAATACTCCACATTGTTCTTCCCTTTTTTGCACTTTCTCCAGTAAACATGGACATCCAGTCAATCTTGTTATGTATGCTCCTTAGTTCCACTAACATGTTTTAAGGCATCCAATACTTGGTCACCAGAACCTCACCTTTTGCAAGACTTTGATTAGCAGCATCCAATGGTGAAGTCTTGCGTATTGCAACATCAGGCCCTGGGCTACCCATGTGCTCTTTACCATTGGGAATAGAGTCATCAGTCCCTTTCCAAATAATCCTAGTAGAGAACCAATTCATGAAACCCAGAACTAAGTCAGAAAACTCATGATTCTGTTTCTCTAGAGTCAATCTTGGTACCACAATTTATATTAGTCAGAGTACTACCAGAAAAATGAAACCAGTAGAATAGATTTATGCCTGTCCAGAAGGAAAACGACAGACCCAGAAGGACAATGTATCTGAGCCTCACTTGCTGTCCAGCCAGTAGCTTTCTTGTGTTCTCCGTGTCTTCACACTGACCAGCTTAACTAAGAAAGGGGAATAAAGGGCCAAGTTCTAGTTGATGGGATGCCTGACTGAACGAGGACCCAGCAGGGAAGGGAAGGTCAGGGAAAGATCGTGGTCAGCCAGCACCAGAAGACAGGGATGGGAAGGGCAGGAAAGGTAGGTGCCCACTCACCAATACACTGGTGGAAACCCACTCACAAATACACATTGGGCATCATGGGATCTATAAGGGAAAGATGATCATGTCATGCACAGACTAACAAATTCCCAGAAGAGGCTTCTGGATAAATAGGACATGCATGGACCTTAGCTCCCCAAACTTTTGATGCAGGCCCCAGGACTCCTTTCCAAATGGTGCCTGAGACCTTTACAAGCAGGAAGCCCCACCCTCTCCCACCAATGCTGACACTGTCAGTTGTGGAAAAAAAAAAAACACCTTAGGGAAGTCAGGCTCATAGATGTTCAGGAATCCAAGGGAGTGTCCAAACGCAAGTGGATGGGCATAGGAGAACTGATGGTCCCCGGATACAACTTTGTCCAGGCTCTCTGTCTACTGTATCAGAAACATGAATGGGAGGCCCTTCAGGAGACCACTGTGATCAGCCAGGCCCTATGTCCCTGGGCAAAGGAGACAGAGGACTGCCCAGACAGACCCTGGGAGCAAACTTCCCTCATCCTGCATCCCTCCCCCAGCCAGTCACAGTCCTATATATCTCCGGGGTCAGTCCCCTCTCCAGCCCCAGAGAGAACACTATAAGTTCAAGCCACCCTCTTGCTGTAACTGGGTGAGCTTAACAACCCCAAGCTGGCTAACCTTCTCAATCCGGTTCCTGTCATCAGCCCTCTATCTATGCTACTCCAAGAAAGAGATTTCATTCTCATTAAGGCTGTTTTCATGAGAGTGATAACACCAGCTTGCTGTGCAATGCAGAAATCTGCTCAATTCTGCCCCTGTTATGTCATTTGACACACTTTTCTGAGGCCCTACTATGTGCAGGGCACTGTCTAGATGTCTCAGGGCATGAGATGGACAGGGTCTTACCCTTTCATTCCATGGGCAGACCGATTAGATTCAACTAAACTATTAAGGAGTGTGAATATACCCAGTATTAAGTGCCAAGAAGGAAGCAGACATGCTGCTATTAGAGAGACTAGTAGGGAATATCTACTTAGAGAGGGAGATCGGAGATGGCGCCTGGTTGGAGAGGACATTCGTGGGGAAACCTGGAGGATGATGCAAAGAGCAAGGGACAGCATTCCTGGTAGAGCAAACTGCAAGCACAAAAGCATTTAGTAAAAAGAAGGGCCATATGTACCCTAATGTTCACAGCGGCAATGGCCACAACTGCCATACTGTAGAAAGAGCCAAACTGCCCTTCGATGGACGAATGGATAAAGTAGATATGGTCCATATATACAATGGAATATTATGCCCCCATCAGAAAGGATGAATACCCAAGTTTTTCTTTAAATTTTTTTAATTAACATATCGTGTATGATTAGGGGTACAGGTCTGTCGATCACCAGGTTTACACACTTCACAGCACTCACCATAGCACATACCTCCCCCGATGTCCATAACCCCACCACCCTCTCCCTACGCCCCTCCCCCTGGCAACCCTCAGTTTGTTTTGTGAGATTGAGAGTCTCTTACGGTTTGTCTCCCTCTCCGATCCCATCTTGTTTCATTTATGCTTTCCCTACCCCCCAAACCCTCCACTTTGCATCTCAACGTCCTCATATCAGGGAGATCATATGATTATTGTCTTTCTCTGATTGACTTATTTCGCTAAGCATAATACCCCCTAGTTCCAACCGCGTCATTGCAAATGGCAAGATTTCATTTCTTCTCATGGCTGCATAATATACCATTGTATATATATACCACTCTTCTTTATCCATTCATCTGTTGATGGACATCTAGGTTCTTTCCATAGCTTGGCTATTGTGGACATTGCTGCTATAAACATTCAGGTGCACGTGCCCCTTTGGATCACTACATTTTAAACTTTTTGAGGAACCTCTATTTTAAACTTTTTGAGGAACCTCCATGCTGTTTTCTAGAGTGGTTGCACCAGCTTGCATCCCCACCAACAGTGTAGGAGGATTCCCCTTTCTCCGCATCCTTGCCAGCATCTGTCATTTCCTGACTTGTTAATTTCAGCCGTTCTGACTGGTGTGAGGTGGTATCTCATTGTGGTTCTGATTTGTAATTCCCCGATCCCGAGTGATGTGGAGCACTTTTTCATGTGTCTGTTGGCCATCCGGATGTCTTCTTTGCAGAAATGTCTGTTCATGTCCTCTGCCCATTTCTTGATTGGATTATTTGTTCTTTGGGTGTGGAGTTTGATAAGTTCTTTATAGATTTTGGATACTAGCCCTTTATCTGATACGTTGTTTGCAAATATCTTCTCCCATTCTGTCAGTTGTCTTTTGGTTTTCTTGACTGTTTCCTTTGCTGTGCAAAAGCTTTTGATGTTGATGAAGTCCCAATAGTTCATTTTTGCCCTTGCTTCCCTTGCCTTTGGCGATGTTCCTAGGAAGAAGTTGCTGTGGCTAGGGTCGAAGAGGTTGCTGCCTGTGTTCTCCTCAAGGATTTTGATGGATTCCTTTCTCACATTGAGGTCCTTCATCCATTTTGAGTCTATTTTCGTGTGTGGTGTAAGGAAATGGTCCAGTTTCATTTTTCTGCATGTGGCTCTCCAATTTTCCCAACCCCGTTTGTTGAAGAGACTGTCTTTTATCCACTGGACATTGTTTCCTGCTTTGTCAAAGATTAGTTGACCATAGAATTGAGGGTCTATTTCTGGGCTCTCTATTCTGTTCCATTGATCTATGTGTCTGTTTTTGTGCCAGTACCATACTGTCTTGATGATGACAGATTTGTAATAGAGCTTGAAGTCTGGAATTGTGATGCCACTGACTTTGGCTTTCTTTTTCAATATTCCTCTGGCTATTCGAGGTCTTTTCTGGTTCCATATAAATGTTAGGATTATTTGTTCCATTTCTTTGAAAAAAATGGATGGGATTTTGGTAGGGATTGCGTTTAATGTGTAAATTGCTTTAGGTAGAATAGACATTTTCACAATATTTGTTCTGCCAATCCATGAGTTTGGAACGTTTTTCCTTTTCTTTGTGTCTTCTTCAATTTCTTTCTTGAGTACTTTATAGTTTTCTGAGTATAGATTCTTTGCCTCTCTGGTTAGGTTTATTCCTAGGTATCTTATGGTTTGGGGTGCGACTGTAAATGGGATTGACTCCTTAATTTCTTTTTCTTCTGTCTTGTTGTTGGTGTAAAGAAATGCAACTGATTTCTGTGCATTGATTTTATATCCTGACACTTTATTGAATTCCTGTACAAGTTCTAGCAGATTTGGAGTGGAGCCTTTTGGGTTTTCCACATATAGCATCATATCATCTGCAAAGAGTGATAGTTTCACTTCTTTGCCAATTTGGATGCCTTTAATTTCTTTTTGTTGCCTGATTGGTGAGGCTAGGATTTCTAGTACTATGTTCAATAGCAATGGTGATAATGGGCATCCCCGCCACGTTCCTGACCTTCCTGGAAAAGCTCTCAGTTTTTCTCCATTGAGAATGATATTCACTGTGGGTTTTTCATAGATGGCTTTGATGATATTGAGGTATGTGCCCTCTATCCCTACATTTTGAAGAGTTCTGATCAGGAAAGGATGCTGTGCTTTGTCCAATGTTTTTTTCAGCGTCTATTGAGAGTATCATATGGTTCTTGTTCTTTCTTTTATTAATGTATTGCATCACATTGGTTGATTTGTGGATGCTGAACCAACCTTGCAGCCCAGGAATTACTCCCACTTGGTCATGGTGAATAATCCTTTTAATGTACTGTTGGATCCTATTGGCTAGTATTTTGGTGAGAATTTTCTCATCTGTGTTCATCAAGGATATTGATCTGTAATTCTCCATTTTGATGGGATCCTTGTCTGGTTTGAGGATCAAGGGAATGCTGGCCTCATAAGAGGGGTTTGGAAGTTCCATTTCTACTTTTTTTGGAACAGCGTCAGGAGACTAGGTATTAATTCTTCTTTAAATGTTTGGTAGAATTCCCCTGGGAAGCCCTCTGGCCCTGGGCTCTTGTTTGTTTGGGAGATTTTTGATGACTGCTTCAATCTCCTTACTGGCTATGGGTCTGTTCAGGTTTTCAATTTCTTCCTGGTTCAGTTTTGGTAAGTTTATATGTCTCTAGGAATGCATCTGTTTCTTCCAGATTGTCAGATTTGCTGGCGTATAGTTGCTCATAATACATTCTTAAAATTGTTTGTCTTTCTTTGGTGTTGGTTGTGATCTCTCCTCTTTCATTCATGATTTTATTAATTTGGGTCCTTTCACTTTTCTTTGTGATGAGTCTGGCCAGGAGTTTATTAATCTTATTAATTCTTTCCAAGAACCAGCTCCTAGTTTCCTTGATTTGTTCTATTGTTTTTTTGGTTCCTATTTCATTGATTTCTGCTCTGATCTTTATGATTTCTCTTCTCCTGCTGGGTTTAGGCTTTCTTTGTTGTTCTTTTTCCAGCTCTTTTAGGTGTACGGTTAGGTTGTGTATTTGAGACCTTTCTGGCTTCTTGAGAAAGACTTGTATCGCTATATATTTTCCTCTCAGGACTACTTTTGCTGTGTCCCACAGATTTTGAACTGTTGTCTCCATTATCATTTGTTTCCATGTATTTCCATTCATTCTTTAGAAGGATGCACTTTATGTATTTGGGTTCTTTCCAAATTTTCTCTTGTGATTGAATTCTAGCTTCAAAGCATTGTGGTCTGAAAATATGCGAGGAATGATCCCAATCTTTTGATACCAGTTGAGACCTGATTTATGCCCCAGGGTGTGATCTATTCTGGAGAATGTGCCATGTGCATTACAGAAGAATGTGTATGCTGTTGCTTTGGGATGGAATATTCTGAATATATCTGTGATGTCCTTCTGGTCCAGTGTGTCATTTAGGGCCTTTATTTCCTTTTTGATCTTTTGCTTGGATGATCTGTCCATTTCAGCGAGGGGAGTGTTAAAGTCCCCTACTATTATTGTATTATTGTCAATGTGTTTCTTTGATTTTGTTATTAATCGGTTTATATAGTTGGCTGCTCCCATGTTAGGGGCATAGATATTTAAAATTTTTAGATCTTCTTGTTGGACAGACACTTTGAGTGTGATATAGTGTCCTTCCTCATCTCTTAAGATAGTCTTTGGCTTAAAATCTAATTGATCTGATATAAGGATTGCCACCCTAGCTTGCTTCTGATGTCCATTAGCATGGCAAATTGTTTTCCACCCCCTCACTTTACATCTGGAGGTGTCTTTGGATCTAAAATGAGTTTCTTGTAGACAGCTTATTGATGGGTTTTGGTTTTTTATCCATTCTGATACCCTGTGTCTTTTGATTGGGGCATTTAGCCCATTTACATTCAGGGTAGCTATTGAGAGATACGAATTTAGTGCCATCGTATTGCCTGTAAGGTGACTATTACTGTATATTGTCTCCGTTCCTTTCTGATCTACTTCTTTTAGGCTCTCTCTTTGCTTAGAGGACCCCTTTCAATATTTCCTGTAGAGCTGGTTTGGTGTTTACAAATTCTTTTAGTTTTTGTTTGTCCTGGAAGCTTTTTATCTCTCCTTGTATTTTCAATGGTAGCCTAGCTGGATATAGTATTCTTGGCTGCATGTTTTTCTCATTCAGTGCTCTGAATATATCATGCCAATTTTTTCTGACCTGCCAGGTCTCTGTGGATAAGTCTGCTGCCAATCTAATATTTTTACCATGGTATATTACAGACTTCTCCAAGGCTGCTTTCAGGATTTTCTCTTTGTCATTAAGACTTATAAATTTTACTATTAGATGACAGGGTGTGGATCTATTCTTATTGATTTTGAGAGGAATTCTCTGTGCCTCCTGGATTTTGATGCTTGTTCTCTTTGCCATATTAGGGAAATTCTCTACAATAATTCTCTCCAATATACCTTCTGCTCCCCTCTCTCTGTCTTCTTCTTCTGGAATCCCAATTATTCTAATGTTGTTTCATCTTATGATATCACTTATCTCTTGAATTCTCTCCTCGTGGTCCAGTAGTTGTTTGTCTCTCTTTTGCTCAGCTTCTTTATTCTCTGTCATTTGGTCTTCTATATCACTAATTCTCTCTTCTGCCTCATTTATCCTAGCATTAAGAGCCTCCATTTTTTATTGCACCTCATTAATAGCTTTTTTAATTTCAACTTGGTTAGATTTCAGTTCTTTTATTTCTCCAGAAAGGGCTTTTATTTCTCCAGATAGGGTTTCTCTAATAGCTTCCATGCCTTTTTCAAGCCCAGCTAGCACCTTGAGAATCATCAGTCTGTACTCTAGATCTGACATATTACCAATGTCCGTATTGACTAGGTCCCTAGCCTTCAGTACTGCCTCTTGTTCTTTTTTTTTTTTTTTGTGGTGAGTTTTTCCGCCTTGTCATTTTATCCAGATAAGAATATATAAAGGAGAGAATAAAATACTAAAAGGGTGGCATAGACCTCAGGAAAATGTGCTTTAACCAAATCAGAGGAGACCCCAAATTGTGGGGGGAAGAATGGGGAAAAAAGAAGTTCAGAAAAAAAATGTTAGAAGAAAAAATAAAGAAAAAATATAAAAAAGAAAATATATATATTAGACTGGTGACTAGAACAGGGTCACCCACTTAACTTGGGGAGTATTTTGGTCTCTTAGAAGAAACTATCTCCCCAAATTTTAAAGAATGAAAACATATAAGAGTAAGATTGATGAAGGGATGGAATATGACTATTAAGATGAATTTTTTTTTAATTTCTTAAAAAGGAATTGATAAGATAAATTGGTTGGGAGGATAAAGATAAAGAAAGTGGAGAGAATTTGCTCAGGCTGGAGACTAGAACAATGCCCTGTGCTAGATTTAGGGTATATTTTGATCTATTAGAAATTGTATCCCAGATTTTTTTAGAAGAAAAAACCCTATGTGTATACAAAAAATAAAGTAAGATACAATGAAGGATAAAATATGACTATAATAATGAAGGTTCAAAAAGGTTTTTTTATGAAAGGTATTGTTAAGATAAACTAGTTAAAAAACATTAAAAGAGGAAAGAGTAAAAGTTAAAAAAATTTTAGTGTAAGAAAAAAATAAAATTAAAAGAATTATTAACTTTGCAAGACTAAAGAATCATGGTTAGAAAATCATGAATTCCATGCTTTTCTTTCTCCTCCTCTGGAATTCTGCTGTTCTCCTTGGTAAGTGAACTTGGTCTTGGCTGGATTTCTTGCTGATCTTCTGGGGGAGGGGCCTGTTATAGTGATTCTCAAGTGTCTTTGCCTGAGGCAGAATTTCACCACCCTTACCAGGGGCCAGGCTAAGAATCCGCTCGGATTCGCTTTCGGGAGTTTTTGTTCCCTGAACACTTTCTGTAGAGTTCTGGAGGACGGGAATGAAAATGGCAGCCTCCCAATCTCTGGCCCAGAGGAGCAAAGAGCTCAGGGCCCTGCTCCTTAGTGCACCCTCAGAGAAAACGCTCAATCACTCCCGTCTCCCTGGTCTCTGGCTGCACTCCGAGCTCACCCAGCCTGTGACCAAGTGTCTCTGTCTCTGGCACACAGCCCTGCCTGGAGTCTCCAAACCTCGCAGTTCCCTGTGCTTTTCTGGGGGGTGGGGGCGTGTCTCCCTGGATCTTGTGGGGTTCCTACTCAAAGAGCAGTGGCCTGACTGTGCCACAGATCACAGTTTAAGGTAACCCCGAGTTGAGAGCTCACTCCTCAGCTCTGTCTCTGTAGCCAGCTTCCCCGCTCTAATACATGCGAGCTCCGCAACATTCACACACCCCCGATCCTTCCGTGACCCTGCAGGACCTGAGACCACGCTGTCCCCACGTGGGCTTCACCCCAGCTTGGCCTCTGGAGTGCTGTCCCTCAGTAGAGCAGACTTTTAAGAGTTCTGAATTTGTGCTCCATTGCTCCACTGCTTGCTGGGAGCCAGCCCCTCCCGCCGTGGTCTATCTTCCTGTCGCTTGGGAGTCCCTTCTCCACCGGTCCTACCTTTCAGAAAGTGGTCGATTTTCTATTTCTAGAATTGCTGCTCTTCTCTTTGATCTCCTGTTGGATTTGTAGGTGTTCAGAATGGTTTGATAACCTATCTAGCTGATCTCCTGCTGCCTGATATCATCTCAGCCTGCTAGTTCTCCACTGCCTTGACTCCTCTGAATACCCAACTTTTGTATCAATGTGGATGGGACTGGAAGAGATTATCCTGAGTGAAATAAGTCAAGCAGAGAAAGTCAATTATCATATGGTTTCATTACTTGTGGAGCATCAGGAATAACGCGGAGGACATTAGGAAAAGGAAAGGACAACTGAATTGGGGGAAATTGGAGGGGGAGATGAACCACGGGAGACTGTAGACTCTGAGAAACAAACTGAGTGTTTTGGAAGGGAGGGGAGTGGGGATGGGTGAGCCTGGTGGTGGGTATTAAAGAGGGCACGTACTCCATGGAACATTGGGTGTGGTGTATAAACAATGACTCTTGCAACACTGAAAAAATAAAATTAAAGAAAAAAAAGCAAACTCTGGGGCAGGAAAAATAATGGTGTCCTCCAGGAGCTGCCACCTGGTGGGACGGTGGCCTGAGATGAGGCTGGAGAGCATTCAGAGGGTGGTTGTACTCTAAGATAGGATGCTTTAAAAATTTAGGTAGAGAATATATGAAAGCTCTGGCATCATGCCAACACAGAGTAAGCATTATACATAAAAATGGCATCTGACACTAGCAAAACTGGAGTACAAAATTTGAGGTCATGGTCCTAACTGTGACATTTACTTTCTTCACGACCTTCACAGAGTCAACTAAGTCCCTGGGCCTTAGTTTTCTTGTCTGTAAATTAAGGTTAATAAATTGTAAAGTGGTTATGTCTGTGCTTTGGAAATCCTATGTAAATATTCAGAAAATAGAGGAGTCAAGATGGCGGAGAAGTAGCAGGCTGAGATGACACCAGGTAGCAGGAGATCAGCTAGATAGCTTATCTAACCATTGTGAACACCTACAAATCTAACAGGAAATCGAAGAGAAGAAGAGCAACAATTCTAGAAACTGAAAATCGATCACTTTCTGAAAGGTAGGACCTGCACAGAAGGGAATCCAAAGCGACGGGAAGACAGACTGTGGGGGGAGGGGCTGGCTCCCGGCAAGAGGCGGAGCAATGGAGCACAAAATCAGGACTTTAAAAAGTCTGCTCCACGGAGGGACATCGCTCCAGAGGCTAAACCGGGGGGAAGCCCAAGTGGGGTCAGCGTAACCCCAGGTCCAGCGGGGTCACAGAAGGACCGGGGGTGTCTGAGTGCCACAGAGCTCGCAGGTATTAGAGCAGGGAAGCTGACTACAGTGACAAAGCTGAGGAGTGAGCTCTCAGCCCGGGGTTACCTTGTGCTGGTCGCAGGCTGGGTGGGCTCGGAGCGCGGCCGGAGGCCACGGAGACTGAAGTTTTTCTTCAAGTGCCAGCAATTGACTGCTCTCCTCCAGGCGCAACCGCAGGGCAGGGAGGCGGGGCGGTTGGGCGCTTTTCTCTGAGGGCTCACTGAGGAGCAGACCCCAAGCTCTCGGCTCCTCCAGGCTGGAGATTGGGAGGCCGCCATCTTCATTCCCGTCCTCTGGAACTCTACGGAAAGCGCTCAGGGAACAAAAGCTCCCGAAAGCAAACCCTAGCGGATTTCTTAGCCGGGCCCCTGGCAAGGGCGGTGCAATTCCGCCTGCGGCAAAGACACTAGAGAATCACTACAACAGGCCCCTCCCCCAGAAGATCAACAAGAAACTCAATGAAGACCAACTTCACTCACCAAGAACAGCGGAATTCTAGAGGAGGAGAAAGCAAATCTTATCTGGACAAAATGACAAGGTGGAAAAACTGACCACAAAAAAAAGGAACAAGAGGCAGTACTGAAGGCTGGGGACCTTGGTAATATGACAGATCTAGAGTTCAGAATGACGATTCTCAAGGTGCTAGCCGGGCTCGAAAAAGGCATAGAAGATATTAGAGAAACCCTCTCCAGAGAGATAAAAGCCCTTTCTGGAGAAATAAAAGAACTAAAATCTAACCAAGTTGAAATTTAAAAAAGTTACTAATGAGGTGCAATAAAAAATGGAGGCTCTTACTGCTAGGATTAATGAGGCAGAAGAGAGAATTAGTGACATAGAATACCAAATGACAGAGAATAAAGAAGCTGAGCAAAAGAGAGACAAACACATACTGGACCACGAGGAGAGAATTCGAGAGATAAGCAACACCATAAGTTGACACAACATTAGGATAATTGGGATTCCAGAAGAAGAAGAGAGAGGGGAGCAGAAGGTATATTGGAGACAATTATTGTAGAGAATTTCCCTAATATGGCAAAGGGAACAAACATCAAAATCCAGGAGATGCTAAGAACGTCCCTCAAAATCAATAAAAATAGGTCCACACCTCGTCACCTGATAGTAAAATTTACAAGACTTAGTGACAAAGAGAAAATCCTGAAAGCAGCCCGGGAAAAGAAATCTGTAACATACAAGGGTAAAAACTTTAGATTGGCAATGCACCTATCCACAGAGACCTGGCAGGCCAGAAAGAACTGGCATGATATATTCAGAGAACTAAATGAGAAAAACATGCAGCCAAGAATACTATATCTGGCTAGGCTATCATTGAAGATAGAAGGAGAGATAAAGAGCTTCCAGGACAAACAAAAGCTGAAAGAATTTGCAAACACCAAACCAGCTCTACAGGAAATATTGAAAGGAGTCCTCTAAGCAAAGAGAGACCCTAAAAGTAGTAGATCAGAAGAGACAATATACAGTAACAGTCACCTTACAGGCAAAACAATGGCACTAAATTCATATCTCTCAATAGTTACCCTGAATGTTAATGGGCTAAATGCCCCAATCAAAAGACACAGGGTATCAGAATGGATAAAAAAACAAAACCCATCAATATGCTGCCTACAAGAAACTCATTTTAGATGCGAAGACACCTCCAGATGTAAAGTGAGGGGGTGGAAAACAATGTACCATGCGAATGGACATCAGAAGAAAGCTGGGGTGGTGATCCTTATATCAGATCAATTAGACTTTAAGCCAAAGACTATAATAAGAGATGAGGAAAGACACTATATCATACTCAAAGGGTCTGTCCAACAAGAAGACCTAACAATCTTAAATATCTATGCCCCTAACATGGGAGCAGCCAACTATATAAAACAATTAATAACAAAATCAAAGAAATACATCAACAGTAGTACAATAATAGCAGGGGACTTTAACACTCCCCTCACTGAAATGGACGATCATCCAAGCAAAAGATCAAAGAGGAAATAAAGGCCTTAAATGACACACTGGACCAGAAGGACATCACAGATATATTCAGAACATTCCATTCCAAAGCAACAGAATTTGTTCCAAAGCAACAAATGCACATGGAACATTCTCCAGAATAGACCACATCCTGGGTCATAAATCATATCTCAACCAGTATCAAAAGATTGGGATCATTCCCTGCATATTTACAGACCACAATGCTCTGAAGCTAGAACTCAATCACAAGAGGAAATTTGGAAAGAACGCAAATACATGGAGACTAAACAGCATCCTTCTAAAGAATGAATGGGCCAACCAGGAAGTTAAAGAAGAATTGAAGAAATACATGGAAACAAATGATAATGAAAACACAATGGTTCAATATCTATGGGACACAACAAAGGCAGTCCTGAGAGGAAAATATATAGCGGTACAAGCCTTTCTCAAGAAACAAGAAAGGTCTCAAATACACAACCTAACCCTACACCTAAAGGAGCTGGAGAAAGAACAACAAAGAAAGCCTAAACCCAGCAGGAGAAGAGAAATCATAAAGATCAGAGCAGAAATCAATGAAATAGAAACTAAAAAAACAATAGAACAAATCAACGAAACTAGGAGCTGGTTCTTTGAAAGAATTAATAAGATTGACAAACCCCTGGCCAGACTTATCAAAAAGAAAAGAGAAAGGATGCAAATAAATAAAATCATGAATGAAAGAGGAGAGATCACAACCAACACCAAAGAAATACAAACAATTGGGGCACCTGGGTGGCTCAGTGGGTTAAGCCGCTGCCTTCGGCTCAGGTCATGATCTCAGGGTCCTGGAATCGAGTACCGCATCGGGCTCTCTTCTCAGCAGGAAGCCTGCTTCCCCCCCCCCCCGCCTCTCTGTCTACTTGTGATCTCTCTCTGTCAAATAAATAAATAAAATCTTTTTAAAAAATAAAAAAAAAGAAATACAAACAATTATAAGAACATACTATGAGCAACTCTACGCCAACAAATTCGACAGTCTGGAAGAAATGTAAACATTCCTAGATACATATAAACTACCACAACTGAACCAGGAAGAAATAGATAAACTGAACAGACCCATGACCAGTAAGGAGATTGAAACAGTCATCAAAAATCTCCAAACAAACAAGAGCCCAGAGCCAGACAGCTTCCCAGGGGAATTCTACCAAACATTTAAAGAAGAATTAATTCCTATTCTCCTGAAACTGTTCCAAAAAGTAGAAATGGAAGGAAAACTTCCAAACTCATTCTATGAGGCCAGCATCACCTTGATCCCAAAACCAGACAAGGATCCCATCAAAAAAGAGAATTACAGACCAATATCCTTGATGAACACAGATGAGAAAATTCTCACCAAAATACTAGCCAATAGGATCCAACAGTACATTAAAAGGATTATTCACCATGACCAAGTGGGATTTATTCCAGGGCTGCAAGGTTGGTTCAACATCTGCAAATCCATCAATGTGATACAATACATTAATAAAAGAAAGAGTAAGAACCATATGATACTCTCAATAGATGCTGAAAAAGCATTTGACAAAGTGCAGCATCCCTTCCTGATTAAAACTCTTCAAAGTGTAGGGATAGAGGGCACATACCTCAATATTATCAAAGCCATCTATGAAAAACCCACTGCAAATATCATTCTCAATGGAGAAAAACTGAAAGCTTTTCTGCTAAGGTCAGGAACACGACAAGGATGTCCATTATCACCACTGCTGTTCAACATAGTACTAGAAGTCCTAGCCTCAGCAATCAGGCAACAAAAAGAAATTAAAGGCATCCAAATTGGCAAAGAAGAAGTCAAATTATCACTCTTTGCAGATGATATGATACTATATGTGGAAAACCCAAAAGGCTCCACTCCAAAACTGCTAGAACTTGTACAGGAATTCAGTAAAGTGTCAGGATATAAAATCAATGCACAGAAATCAGTTGCATTTCTTTACACCAACAACAAGACAGAAGAAAGAGAAATTAAGGAGTCAATCCCATTTACAATTGCACCCCAAACCATAAGATACCTAGGAATAAAACTAACCAGAGAGGCAAAGAATCTGTACTCAGAAAACTATAAAGTACTCATGAAAAAAATTGAGGAGGACACAAAGAAATGGAAAAATGCTCCATGCTCATGGATTGGAAGAACAAATATTGTGAAAATGTCTATGCCACCTAAAGCAATCTACACATTTAATGCAATCCCTATCAAAATCCCATCCATTTTTTTCAAAGAAATGGAACAAATTATCCTAACATTTATATGGAACCAGAAAAGACCTCGAATAGCCAAAGGAATATTGAAAAAGAAAGCCAAAGCTGGTGGCATCACAATTCCAGACTTCAAGCTCTATTACAAATCTGTCATCATGAAGACAGTATGGTACTGGCACAAAAACAGACACATAGATCAATGGAACAGAATAGAGAGCCCAGAAATAGACCCTCAACTAATCTCCAACAAAGCAGGAAAGAATATCCAATATAAAAGAGGCAGTCTCTTCCACAAATGGTGTTAGGAAAATTGGACAGCCACATGCAGAAAAATGAAATTGGACCATTTCCTCACACCACACATGAAAATAGAATCAAAATGGATGAAGTACCTCAATGTGAGAAAGGAATCCATCAAAATCCTTGAGGAGAACACAGGCAGCAACTTCTTCGACCTTAGCCGCAACAATTTCTTCCTAGGAACATCGCCAAAGGCAAGGGAAGCAAGGGCAAAAATGAACTATTGGGACTTCATCAACATCAAAATCTTTTGCACAGCAAAGGAAACAGTTAACAAAACCAAAAGACAACTTACAGAATGGGAGAAGATATTTGCAAACAACATATCAGATAAAGGGCTAGTATCCAAAATGTATAAAGAGTGTATCAAACTCGGGCGCCTGGGTGGCTCAGTTGGTTGAACAACTGCCTTCCGCTCAGGTCATGATCCTGGACTTCCAGGATCGAGTCCCGCATCGGGCTCCCAGCTCCTTGGGGAGTCTGCTTCTCCCTCTGACCTTCTCCTCTCTCATGCTCTCTCTCACTCATTCTCCCTCAAATAAATAAATAAAATCTTTTTTTAAAAAAAGAGCTTATCAAACTCAACACCCAAAGAACAAATAATCCAATCAAGAAATGGGCAGAGGACATGAGCAGACATTTCTGAAAAGAAGACATCCAGATGGCCAACAGACACATGAAAAAGTGCTCCACATCACTCGGCATCAGGGAAATACAAATCAAAACCACAATAAGATGTGGAGAAAGGGGAACCCTCTTACACTCTTGGTGGGAATGCAAGTTGGTGCAGCCACTTTGGAGAACAGTGTGGAGATTCCTCAAGAAATTAAAAATAGAGCTTCCCTATGACCCTGCCATTGCACTACTGGGTATTTACCCCAAAGATACAGATGTAGTGAAAAGAAGGGCCATCTGTACCCCAATGTTTATAGCAGCAATGGCCACAGTCGCCAAACTGTGGAAAGAACCAAGATGCCCTTCAATGGATGAATGGATAAGGAGGATGTGGTCCATATACACTATGGAGTATTATGCCTCCATCAGAAAGGATGAATACCCAACTTTTGTAGCAACATGGACGGGACTGGAAGAGATTATGCTGAGTGAAATAAGTCAAGCAGAGAGAGTCAAGTATCATATGGTTTCACTTATTTGTGGAGCATAACAAATAATATGGAGGACAAGGGTAGATGGAGAGGAGAAGGGAGTTGAGGGAAATTGGAAGGGGAGGTGAGCCATGAGAGACTATGGACTCTGAAAAACAACCTGAGGGTTTTGAAGGGGCGGGGGGTGGAAGGTTGGGAGAACCAGGTGGTGGGTATTAGGGAGGGCACGGATTGCATGGAGCACTGGGTGTGGTGAAAAAACAATGAATACTGTTATGCTGAAAAGAAATAAAAAATTTAAAAAAAAATAAGAAGACATCCAGATGGCCAACAGACACATGAAAAAGTGCTCCACATCACTTGGCATCAGGGAAATACAAATCAAAACCACAATGAAATACCACCTCACACCAGTCAGAATGGCTAAAATTAACAACCCAGTAAACGACAGATGCTGGCCAGGATGCAAAGAAAGGGGAACCCTCCTACACTGTTGGTGGGGATGCAAGCTGGTGCAACCACTCTGGAAAACAGCATGGAGGTTCCTCAAAAAGTTTAAAATAGAGCTACCCTACGACCCAGCAATCGCACTACTGGGTATTTACCCTAAGGACACAAACGTACTAACCCAAAGGGGCACGTGTACCCAAATGTTTATAGCAGCAATGTCCACAATAGCCAAACCATGGAAAGAACCTAGATGTCCATCAACAGATGAATGGATAAAGAAGAGTGGTATATATATACAATAGAATACTATGCAGCTATCAAAAGAAATGAAATCTTGCCATTTGCGACGACATGGATGGAACTAGAGAGTATTATGCTTAGTGAAATAAGTCAAACAGAGAAAAACAACTATCATATGATCTCCCTTATATGAGGAAGTGGATATGCAATGTGGGGGATTTGAGGGGTAGGAAAAGAATAAATGAAACAAGATGGGATTGGGAGGGAGAAAAACCATAAGAGACTCTTACTGTCACAAAACAAACTGAGGGTGACCAGGGGAAGGGGGATAGGGAGATAGCGGTGGGGTAATGGACATTGGGGAGGGTATGTGATATGGCGAGTGCTGTGAAGTGTGTAAACCTGGCGATTCACAGACCTGTACTCTTGGGGCTAATAATACATTATATGTTTATTTAAAAAATTTTTAAATTTAAAAAAAAAACCTCCAAATCCTGGGGTGCCTAGCTATGTCAGTAGATTAAGGGACTGTCTTTGGCTCAGGTCATGATCCCAGGGATCAAGCCCTGCATCAATCTCCCTGCTGAGTAGGGTGTCTGGTTTTCCCTCTGCCTCTGCTTCTCTCCTACCCCACCACACCTCTACTCATGCACGCTCTCTCTCTCTCTCTCTCTCTCTCTCTCAAATAAATAAATAAAATCTTTAAAAACAAAACAAAAACTCCAAATCTTAAAGGACCTATCTCAGTGTGGACTTGCTCCCCTGCCCCAGAGGAGGATCTTCCCATGCTGACACTTCAGGGTTTTTTTAAATCTGTTTTGTAGGATTGTTATGGGGAAAACACATAAAGTTCCTTGCTCAGTGTCTAGAATATAGTAAACACTCAATAAAAGCTACCTATTACCAAGCATTATGCCCCCAATTCTGTAGAGGAAACCGAGACTTGGGAAGGCAAACCCAGAGTTATGCCCAGAATTACAATCCAGGCTGTCCCACTTTCAAGCTCTCTCCACAATTGCCCCTCATGTGCTAGGTACCAATCAAAGCAAGGGAAGGAGTCAGGCTGCAGAGTCCCTGGGCCTGGGCCAGCAAGGGGTGGAAAGTAAGCATAGAAATGGAGGAAAGTTGAGAGGCATGGGTAATGAGGTTACACACACACGGGTTTGGACAGGAGCCCAGGACTTAGGGGGAAATAGAGAGACCTGTGGCCCCATGGGTTGTGTAATGAATCTCCTGTCACAAGGTCGGCCACAGGAAGGGGGTGTAGGAATAACAAGGTAGATGGTAAGGACCATGGCAGGAGGAAAAGCTGCCTTCCAAAGAACTCCTGACAAAAACTTCTTGTTTTCCTTTCAGAGTTATGGGCTTGGAGTCAATTTGGGGGAAGACAATCAGGAATAAAGTGAAGCTCAGATACCTACTTGTCCTCCTCAGATGTGCTTTCATATGCTCTCCATGAGTGGTCAGTGCCCATCCTTCTCCCTAGCACTCTTCACCTGGTGAATTCTTATTCACACTTCAGGGTCCCATTCTTGTTTTTCGTTGTCTCCTTTCCAGGTGGGCTCACCCCCATTCTTTCAGTAGAGGCCTTATCATGTTTTCCCGTACTATGTTAGTTCTCTGCCTCTACCTCCCAGACTGTGAGCTCAAGAAACATTTGCTGAGTGCATGAGTGGGTAAATGCGTGACTGAATGAGCATTCCTGGGAGTACCTTGGGAAAGGGATGATTACCCCCTTACAGAAGGAGAACCTGAGGCACAAAGAGTATGACAGGCCGGCTTCATATGTCATGAGCGAGCCCTGGACTGGGCCTCCTGAGTGTGAGGCCAGGGCTCTGCCTGCAGACATAGTCAGCCCACATCACTGAATCGTGGAGTATGACAAGTGTGGGGAACAATGCAGAGGCAGCTGAGACAGACAGTTTGGAAACCCTGACTCTAATCACAGCTGACACTCTCAATGGTGGTTTTCCTCTGGTCACGTCACCTTAGCTCTCTGTAAGTGTTTTCCTCTCAGAAATGGGATAATAGAGGGGCCTGGGTGGCTCAGTGGATTAAAGCCTCTGCCTTCGGCTCAGGTCATGATCCCAGGGTCCTGGGATCGAGCCCCGAGTCGGGCTCTCTGCTCAGCGCAGAGCCTGCCTCCCTCTCTCTCTGCCTGCCTCTCTACCTACTTGTGGTCTCTCTCTGTTAAATAAATAAATAAAACCTTAAAAAAAAAAGGAAATGGGATAATAATCAAACCAAACCCCCTTCCTGAACATTTGGTAAACTAGACTGTGAAGTTTTTGCAGTCAGGATTCATGTCTGCTGTCAGGATTCATGTTTGCTGGCAGCTGCGTCCTGGCATACAGCAGCTGCCTGGCACAGAGTAGGTGCTCCTGAAATATTTGTTGAATAACAGGGAGAGGAGCAAGTGGGAACATGCCCAGTCATTATCGCTGTCTGCTGAGAAAGCTTTCCTCCCACAGGTACCCCTTAACATCTTCACAGTTAATGAACTCTAGAAGCCCAGTCTAAGCCCTGCCCTCACCCTTCACCCTCCCTCCAGGTGGGCAGGGCAATCCTCCCCTGACTGTCTTGGCTGGGATGCTCAGGGGAGGTCAGCAACAGTCAGGGACAGTCAGGGAGAGTCAGCGATCCAGCAGCACCTGCACCATGAGTGTCTCTGTGCTGAGCATCATCAGACCCCTGGGCAGTGTCTCTGGGCTCCTGCAAGTGGCCTCCGTGCTAGCGCTGGTTCTGCTGCTGCTCAAGGCAGCACAGCTGTACCTGCACAGGCGGTGGCTGCTCAGAGCAGTCCAGGAGTTCCCGTCCCCTCCTTCCCACTGGCTCTTTGGGCACATGCATGAGATAAGAGGGGCTGGAGGGGAGTGGGAATGCTGGGAATCCAGGGCTCTTGGAGCATCATCCCGGTCAGTATATGTATCCCACATAGGCTTCTTGTGTGACTAGCACATGGGCCTCGGGGGAACACCCAGCTTACTGCTCAGATCTTGGCTCCTCATTCCAATATGGGAGCTCTCTGCTGGAAGGAAGCCTGAGATGGTGCCCTCAGGCTGGTCTCACCCTCTTTCCTTAAGTAGATCTGCAGGCTGTAATGCAGTCCTGCCCTGCTGCTTCCTGAGGGCCCATGGGAGAATGAGGCACAAATAAGTCAGCTGCAAGAGAAAGGGAGCAGGGGTTGACAGTGGAGAAGACTGTCGCCCTAAACAACTGCTCAGTCCCATATTTATTAGAATCAAGATAACAACTTCTTATTTATCTACAAAGCCTATGGTTAATGTATAACCCTCTTCTGCTCCTTTGTTAGTTGTTATCTTGATATATAAGTATATAAGTATAAGTATATAAGATGGCTTATATACTAACCATATGCTTTATAGATAAATAAGAAAGAATAGGAGTTATACATTGATTTGAAATCTTTTAGATAACTAAGGAGAGTAGGATATACATGGTCAAGCAGTATAGAATTTATAGTTGAGCAAGCACATTTAAGGGGATTATCTTGATAACTGATTAACAGTAGGCTGTTTCTGAGGCAGGGGAGTAACATCAGAAAATGAAGCAGGTGGCGTTCCACCCTGAGCGGGGCCAGGCATTCCCGGCTGCTGGGCTTCCAAGACGTAAATCATCCTCTCCCCTAGAGACCTGTTGCTAATGCATGTTCTTCTTAAGGTAACATTTAAGCATGCTTGCCAGGCTAGTTCAATTTCTCATGGGTTATATTTTAAGCACTACCTTGTTTTGAGAGACAGTTACACTGCGCCTTAAGGATGATGGCTGTTCCTTCCTGAGTCTTCCCCCTCCTAGACGAGGAGCCCCAGCTCCTCTCTCAGAACACCCTTCCTGATCCTTCCCTGCCCTGGCCACTCAATCCCATCCTCAAAGCCTAGCCCTGAGCTGCTTGGGAACACAGACAGCAGAGGGGTTCACAGCTTATGGAGACCATAGACAGGAATCAGGCGTCAGGTCCTGGGAAAATAAGCTCACCTGCCAGATTGGGGTGTCATGGCCGGTGCAAGGAACCAACCAGCTTGGTTTGCCTGAGACTATGAGATGTTCCAGACTGGTGATTTCAGTGTTAAAACCCTGACAAGTTACTGGCACTCATGAGAGAGAAGCTTTCCAGGATGGGGCACATAAAGAGTATTGACATTGAGTTGCACCACTAAAAGAATCTGTTTACCTCCCAGTTCTCCTTCCCCAACCACAGTACTGTGGGTTCCTTGGGCTGAGGATGTCACCCCCTTCCAGGACCCAGTTACCAGCACAGAGCTGACCCCAAGAGATGCCTGAGCAGGTTGTGGAATGACAGAGGAAGGAGCAGCTTGCAGCTAGTTTGGAGATGGTACTTAGTCTCCAGCTCTGTCAGTACTGGTCCTTCAGCAGGGGAATCAGCAAGGTGGGGGCATGTGAGGAGGGGCTGTCTTGTGGTGTGTGGATTGAACAAGCCTGGCCCAGGATGTTGCTGAGGAGGCCAAGCAATTTCAGCTGAATGGAGCCAAAGACAGAAACTTCACATCAGCCACAGGGAGACAGTCATAGGCCAGTTTCTTCATGCAACTTGTTGCACTAATGACTTCCAGATTGTCCATTTGGAGAATTTGAGACCTTTTGTTAGATGTAGTTGTCACTTTTCTGAGCTAGGATTTGACCTAAGCAACCACTAAAATTTCCTCCACTGACTCCCATTACACGGATGGTATGGAGACTCTGTAAGCACATGAGTTCTACTTCCATAACTCCTATTACCCCCAGTGCCCAATCAGCCCTCAGCTTCTGCTGGCCTAATATATTGCAGCCAGATTTTTTTCCTCCTACAAATCTGAGACTTCATTTATTCGGTACCTCTGTTATTGGCTAAATCAGGAATTAGATTGCCATGTGCGGTAAGTTAAAGCTAATCCTTTAGGCCAGGTGACAACTGACAAGTGAGACAGGGAAGCCTATGGGCTCTGAGCCAAGCTACCTGGATTCTACCCTAGCTCTGCCACATACTTCAAATACTTGCTCTATCCTTCTGTTTCCTCATCTGTAAAATGGGGATGATGATGATGATGATGATGATGAGTATAGTACTGTGTGAGTTATACTAATCTCCAAATGTCACCTGGTACAGACCAAAGGTCACAGTTACACTCTAATTATAAAAATTGAAGATAATGGTAATGCCTATGAACGACTAGCATGTTTGTAGGTTACCAAACCTGCTGCACTAAATACAGCTGAAATCAGTCAGGAACCATGAAAGGGGAACTCCTGTATGGGAATCCATGACCCAACAGCCTCATCTTTTCCCAGATTCTACCCTCCGTCTTGGAGACCACAGGTCAGCACAGCCCACAGCACCTGACAATTGATTGCCTGTGCTGACTCTTTATTTTCTATTCGCTGTCCTGGTATCTCACTTGGGGACATTTTTGTGACCCCAGTTCCTAGGAGGGGCCAGGTGAAACAGCTGCCATGGAGCACTTCCTGTGTGAGTGGCCGCAGCCTGAAAGCCAGTAGACACTGAGTATCAGCCTACAGAGTTACTGCCACTGCCACTATGGGCACCATGTCCTCTCTAATAGTCTCAGCTGGCCCTGGTCACACCTTCTCAGGAAGAGTTGGCTGTCCCAAGCGGTTGTCTGGAAAGCTGACAGACCAGTGGGTGTCAGAGTGACACAGGGAGAGAAAGAGCCAGGCATTACACTATCTAGCTTTTTAGGGGCCCCAGAGGATCTACTGACACAACCCAGGAGCAGGAGTTTCTGGAAGCCACCTGGCTTGGAAAGCAAGCAACCGGAAAGGAGGCATGCAACTGTTCTGAAACAGGATCCCCCAAGGGCCCCTACTGCACAGGTCTGAGGGACCCTGGAGGGTGAGGTAACATAGCTTCATGGTAAGAGGCTCTCACAAAGCAGTCCCTGCACCAGATCCAAGGAGAAGTGCAGCCCCAGTGATGGACATGACCTGGGAGCACAGTGAAGCCTCCTTAAGTCATTGGATAACACTTCTCAGTGTAGGGCACAATTGACTTCCCCACCTCTACTCCCACTAGAACATAAGTTCCATGAATCTGGAATCCCTATCAGAGCCTTGCTCATCAGAAACATTTCCAAACCCCTAATCACTGCTGATATCCAGAACTATCTCCATATGGCCATCCTACCCTCCCCACCTCTCCAAGCACTGGACCTAAAGAGGAAGCAAGGTTTTATTGATTTGTCTTTCCCTTGGTTACAGTTCCAAAAGGGTCAGGAGCTACAAGAGCTTCAGAAAAGGGCAGAGAAATATCCTTGCGCTAGTCCTCACTGGCTATGGGGGAGTGAGGTTAACCTCGTAGTCTATGACCCAGGCTACATGAAGGTGATCCTGGGGCGATCAGGTGAGTGCAAACCATTTGTCTGTTGGAGGGGTTTTTCCCTCTTGGATACATTCCTGGGGACTGTGACATTTCAGGAGAGACTGCTGGCTCAGTCATAAATACCTGACCCTCTACCTGCCATTTTTCCAGCCCAAGAGCCAGCAGAAACCCAAATACAGTTACTCTATTTGAAAGTTTAAATACCTGTAAGGAATTGCCTTTTTGTTTTCTCCTTCCTTCCATCCTTCCTTCCTTCCTTCCTTCTTTTTATTCCTTCCTTTCTTTCTTTCTCTATTTCTTTCTTTCTACTTCCTTCCTTCTTTCCTTCCTTCCTTTATTCTTTCCTTCCTTTCCTCTCTTTCCTCCTTTCTTTCTTTTTTCTTTCTTCCTTAATTTCCTTCCTTCCTTTACTCCCACCTTCATTTTCTCCTTCCTTCCCTCTCTCCTCTTTCTTCCTTCCCTCCTTTCCACTTTTCATTCTTTTCATCTTTTATTCTTTCCTTCTTTCTTTCTAACTTTCTTCACCACAATGGTGTGATCCCAGAACTCAAGACAATTTCCTATTCATGATGGTTTGCGTGGAACCCCAATTTGTTGCCTGTGCTGGCACGTGGAATGACTGAGCCACCACGAAAAATCGAAAACAAAAACAAAAAAAGTAAGAATACAAACAAACAAACAAACAAAAAACCACTGGACAAGCTACTGTCTTGTCACTAGCGCTGAGGACAGAAGATATATTTCTTACCGATGCAACTTCCTACTCAATAGGCCTCTGTGGTGGGACACTCAGTCTGCCTTCCTGAGCCCACAGTAACTATCAGGAAAGACAGAGAGTCCTAGTTGGAAGGCAAGTGGGAGGTGGATTGACACAAATTTCCAGCTGACAATCATCAGGAAGGGATGGGGGACAATGGTCTAGACCACAGCTACCTCCTGGGTGCAGCCTGCCTTCGTTGGTCACCTCCAGTTTCCTGTAATGCCTTTCTTACTTTCAGACCCAAAGTCTGATGGTTCTTACAGATTCATGGCTCCCTGGATAGGTAAGTATATTTAACAAGGACTACAGTTCACCTTCTGCTTAGGTTGCCAACAAATATCCATTTGGCCGAGACAAATACGAGGTGACCAGCACCACAATCACTCCACTCAACTCTGAATTGAGCTTCCTCTCTCTTCTTCAGATAAAAACCTCACCCCTTCCTAATGGTAGGGGTGCCCTCCTGCAGCTCAGTTTCTCCCACATCACTTCTCAGTCCTCCGTAATGATCTCAGACTAACTTTTCATTGATGTTCTCCATTAACCAGTGCTGCCCTGTTTCAACCTCAATCTCTCAGCTGTGCACCAGGCTTTGGGAAGTCCCCTTCCTGACATGCACTGTCCTTTCCTGCCTTGTCCAGGATGCCCTTCTTCTGACACCCTGGGTTCCTCCCCAGTTGTCCTCAGACAACTCTTGGAGGTTCCTCCCCCCACACACACCCATTGTGGTCCAGGGTATGGTGTGCTCCTGTTGAATGGGCAGACGTGGTTCCAGCACCGGAGAATGCTGACCCCAGCCTTCCACTGTGACATCCTGAAGCCCTATGTGGGGCTCATGGCTGACTCTGTCCAAGTGATGCTGGTAAGTTCAAGCCCTGCTCACCTGCACACTCACACCCCCCGTACAGTTCACAAAGTCCACTCTCAGACAGCTATGTCCCTCAGACATCCATTAGATATGGCCCCCAGAATCACAACTTATACCATACTATGAGACTATGAGGATGGATGGAACAAAAAAGCATCTGGGCACCTGTTTTTATCCACTCTTTGCTCACTGCCCACAGGAGAGACCGTCATGGTGGATAAAGGGTCTCTTCTTGTCCTTCTTCCATGTCTTTGACTTGGACAGGAAGAGTAGTCAATGCCCCTAGACAACAGGACAAACTGCTCCTGGCAGGCCTGAACAGTAGCAGCTTAGTGGCAAAGTGGACATCCCATGATGTCACTCACGTGGGCTCTGGGCTAGGGCTGAAGGCTTCTGATGGATTTATCTATTCTGTGCAGGGAAATGGAGACCAAGTCTCTACTCTCCAGGGCTGGGTCTTGCCATAACATCACCTCTGAGTCTGACCCTATTTCTCACTCACTGTGCTCAGCTGACATTTGTTGAATAAGAGGAACTGAAGTTCCTGATATCCCTTCTTTGGAAACCCCAGTCTTAGCCCCTTGATCTTTCCTTTGCCTTGACTCTTGCTCCCTAAATTGGGACTTCACCTGTTTTTCATGTGAAAATCAACCCCAAGACACAAAATGTTGCCCCTTAGTCCCCTGAGAAACAATGTTTTCTGATCTCCTAAAAGGTGGTTATCACCAAACTTCTTCCTAAGTCAGATGGTAAGAGATCATGATTAATTAAATAACAATTAACTAACTTTCTCAGACTATATTCTTAGAAAATACTCATCAGATTACAAACAAATGGCTATATGGTCCTAAACTGATGAAACACAACTGCTTTAGAAAGTGAGGGCATCTCATCAGAATATCTGGAGAGGCAGAGAGAGAGTCCAGCCTTGTCAGCATGGGCCTTCTGGAGGAGTAGAGAAAGATATATGTGTCCCTCTACCACAGGACAAATGGGAGGACCTCCTCAGCCAGAACTCATCTCTGGAGATCTTTGGACACATCTCCTTGATGACGTTGGACACCCTTATGAAGTGTGCCTTCAGCTACCAGGGCAACCAAGAGACATATAGGTCAGTAAAACCCTTAGTTGCAGGGTCCTATTTCTTACCAACTGGGATGGACTATCTGAAAGACAGTTAGGACAGCTTGGATGTTCACCAGCCCAAAGAGTCACATTCTGCAGAGAGCCCCTGGCCACAGTCAGATTCAGCCCGTGCCAAGCCTTCATTAGGCACAGACCCTGCTCCGTGCCCCAGGAAGAAACCCGGGTGCCAAAGTCTCTCATAAAGGGCTGAGAGTCTCGAGGGTATAAGAACGACATGACAAATGCCTAGAGTTGCCTGTCCCATTGATTGAGGAATGCTCCATACACAGGCCCACCACACTCCAGAACAGATGCCTCCCTCCATCCAGTCCATTCTGCATCCTCCCTTTTCAGGTACTCCCAGTCCTACCTTCAAGCCATTCGGGACCTGAACAACCTGGTGCTTTCCCGAATAAGGAATGTTTTCTACCAGAAAGACATCATCTACAGGCTGACCCCTGAAGGCCGCTGGAATCACCGGGCCTGCCAGCTTGCCCATCAACACACAGGTTGTGTCTGCCCTCTGGGAAGCTCCCCTCCTTCATCAGGCACATCCCAAAGGGACTGGCCTGACCCTCAGCTGAGTCCTGCCCCGGGCTGCCCTTCCAGGACCTGGGAAACACCCACCCAGGTACTCCTCTGGTGCAGGTGTTAGGGTGCCAGGTGGTATGCAAGCAGCTACATGTGTCACCGCATGGGTGAAGGTTGAATGAGAGCCCCTGCCAGCAGCATTCAAGCAGAGCCTCCTTGGGCTGTGCTGTTGAGGGGAGTGATGACCTGCAAGCACCTGGTGCTAGAGCTCTCACCCCAACAAACACACCCACTCCCACACTCTGCCTGACCCACCTGGCACCCTGACTGGGGCACAGGGAGCAGGTGGGCTACTTTGAGTGGCTGTGTCTGGGCACCCAGAGCTCTCAGCTCTGCCTGGGAACACTGTTCTGGACAGACGGAGTGATCAAGCTGAGGAAGGCTCAGCTGCAGGAGGAAGGAGAGCTGGAGAAGGTCAGGAGCAAGAGGCACTTGGACTTCCTGGATATCCTCCTCTTTGCCCAAGTGTGTGTGGCAGGGAAGGCCTGAGGCTTTGCCTACAAGTGTGGAGGAGGGGGGAAAACTCAAACCCTGCCCTTTCTCCGTGTCTTTCCAGATGGAGAACAGGAGCAGCTTTTCTGACAAGGACCTCCGTGCAGAAGTGGACACCTTCATGTTTGAGGGCCATGACACCACAGCCAGCGGCATCTCCTGGATCCTCTATGCTTTGGCCACACACCCAGAGCATCAGCAGAAATGCCGGGAGGAGATCCAGAGCCTCCTGGGGGACAGTGCCTCCATTACCTGGTGAGTGCTCATGAGAAGGGAGGCCCTGCCCTCTCAAGTAGAGAATTCCCTGGTTGCCAGGACCTTGCCCGCCCTTCAGGATAGCTTTGTTTTAGGGACCACCTGGACCAGATGCCCTACACCACCATGTGCATCAAGGAGGCACTGCGACTCTACCCACCAGTTCCATGTGTTGGCAGAGAGCTCAGCAAGCCCATCACCTTCCCTGATGGACGCTCCTTACCCAAAGGTGTGAACTTCCCCAGTCTCCCTCCATAAACACTCGACAGGAACGTGTGCGAGGTCAGAAATCCACATGTTCTGGGCAGTTGGTACATGTCTTTCAGAGTCATTTCTCCCTCAAGAGAACCAATATTTCCTGTTGTTCAGATGAGGTATATGGTATGCTTCCCACAGAGTTTAATCCAAGAAACAAATACATGACAGCCCCTGAATGTGGCTTTGGATTTTGCTCTAATATTCTCATTCTTTGAGATATGAGTGCCTGAGAGACCATCAGACAGAGCAGGGGGATAGGAGGTCTTTCCTTATATGGGTCTAGGCTAATGAGAAAGATCAGAGAATTCACCATCATGGCTAAGATGGTCCAGTCTCCAGGGAGCCCTCAGGATGATGGCAGAGAGTAGCTGATGACCAGATCTGAGATCCCTGCCATCCTGCCACATCCTAGCTGGCTGGTCAGAGGCAAGGTGCTCAGCCTCTCTGAGGCTCAGGTGCTTCATGGGAACAAAAGAGTTCTGAGCCTTCACTGGAGGGTTGTTGTGAGGATGGAAGGGCTGATGCATATTCCCCAAGACCCATGGATGGTACTTGATGTGAGTTGTCCCATGAGTTGCTCCAAAATGTAAGCCTCCAGTTCTTCCCTGCTTTTGGCCTGGTCATGGTTAATCTACTAACCTGTGCACACGTGCATACCTGTTATGCTGTGTCTGCCCCACCTCTCCTGCAATGCTGTCATTCCGTTCACAGTGATGAGAAAGGCTCTCATGGTGGCTGCCAAGCTGTGTGTGGGTGCAGCTGGGCCCCACAAGCATGTATGTCCAGGCTTCTCTCTTCTGCTCCACGGGATTCTTAGTGACGCTCTCCTTTTATGCCCTTCACCACAACCCAAAGCTGTGGCCAGACCCAGAGATATGATGACTTTGGGTGGAGGAGGTGGGATGACCTCTCCAGATCAAACCTTCTTCCTGGCCCACCTCTGGGTGTGCTGTCCCTTGGATGATTGGAAGGAAGGGCTTGACTCCGTCCTGGCCCTGGTGCTCCCTCTGCAGGTGTTTGACCCTTCCTGGTTTGCACCGGGTTCCTCTCGACACAGCCATGCTTTCCTGCCCTTCTCAGGAGGATCAAGTTGAGGCACTTGTACCAGAATGGGAAGAGGCAGGGGCTATTTTGGGTTGTTTGTGACTTGATGTTTGTGACTTGCCACATTTATGTGGGTTTCTGTAGATATGCCCTGGCCTGTTGGAGTGCTGGGAAAGAGGTATGTGTCTCTACAAAAAGAAAGTTGGTAATCACTGAATGCCATGGAGACTTTGACCCATTGCTCTTACACAATCTCTAGCTACAATTCAGTGTCAGTGGGTGTTCCATAGCCCAGGGTACTCTTGTGAGTTCTTCATTTTGTGAGTATGACTTTACGGAATTAGATTTTCTCACATGTAATTTTCAAGTGTTGTCAAAGTCAAAGAGAGGGTGGACACAAAAGTTGTCGTTGCACACAATCTCAAACCAGCCTTTTCTACTCAACTCCCCATTCTACCTCCACACTGCACCATTGACTACATTGCAGGAGTTTCCATACTCAGCTTCCTGCATGCCTCAAATATTTCAGCCATACACAGGAAAGGTTCCTACAGTCTCTTAGGGGCTTCATAAAGTACTCGACTAATCTGTGTTGTTGCTATATTTTCACCAACCAAATGAATTATTGACTCTATGGTACTGGTCATGTACACTTGACAATTTTCCCAGTTGTCCAAACACTACATATGATCTGGACTCTATATACCTTAATATTACACTTAGAGTCCAGACATCTAAATGGACAAATATATAAAAATGAGGACATTAAATTGCTTTTAGAAGAAAATCCAACCTGTTGTATATATACATGACACATAGCATTTGAATATTACCCGCTGTGTAAAATGTAAAGCACACATGACATGGCTGCTCATTGGGATGACTATTGTCCAGCGTGGCTGCTGTGAAATCCTCCAGTGCTGCTGAGAGTGTCCTATAAATAGTAACTGCAGGAAACGTTGTAAGTAGTTACTAGAAAAATGTTTTTTCCAAATTCAGGAATCTGTCAATCCTTCACATAGAGAGTGAACCCAATTTCACACAACATCTTTAAGCAAATTGTGCTTCCAGATACTGGCTCCAGGATTTGTTTCTCCCTGGGATTGAGTCCTTCCTCCTAGACATTGGTGCAAGTCATGTGGCTGCCAGTAGAGACAGGAGAGGGGTAGACAGCTCAGTTCCTAGCTCAGAACTAATGGTTACTCATATTTTATTCCATTCAGGGTGGGTTTCTTTTTCAGTTCAAGAGACATCATTCAGTTTTAAGACTGCCTATTAAGCCTGTCTCTGTGTGCCTAGTCCTCTGCTATGAGAGGGCATACTGCCCTTGCCTCCAGGAGTTCACAGTCAAGAAACAAATGCCTCCACTCAAAAGAGACTTCCTTCCTTCCTTCCTTCCTTCCTTCCTTCCTTCCTTCCTTCCTTCTTTCCTTTCTTCCTTCCTTCCTTCTTTCCTTTCTTCCTTCCTTCCTTCCCTCCTTCCTTCCTTCCTTCCCTCCTTCCTTTCTTCCTTTCTTTCTTTCATTCATTTCCTAATTGACCCCACTGTAGGAAGCTCCATTTTCCTGGCACTGTCCTACTCTGGAAAGTGATGTGTCCTTGAGTAAACTATTAGGGTGATGTCCAGGAATGAAGAGGCACAGTGGCCAGGGGTGGGGGTGAGGGCAGGCTGGCATTGCCCTTAGCCTTGAGCATGTGGCAGGCAAAGGTGGAGGGAGGGCATTCTCTGGGATCTCCTCAGCAGGAGCTGAGCTGGGAGGAGGGGAGTTGAACAGGTGAAAAGTGAGCCAACAACGGAGAGGGGACTTTGATGTCAGCTGAAGCATGTGGACACGTTGTACCTATGATGGAGGGCATAGGAGGCTCAGAGCTGGGCCAGGGCATCAGAAGAGGGAATGGAGGCAGGAGACAGAAAAGTCTGCGTGGGGAGGTTGAGGGAGGGCAGCAGAGACATTTCTGCAGTAGAATTGGAAAGCTACAGCAGCTTGTTGACTGAGGGGCCGAGTAAGATGGTGCAGCAGGTCGAATGTCACTAAGCCTCTGCCCCTGCAGAAGCTTCCCTGTCACCATTCTGACTTCCTTACCCAACTCTGCTTTGTCCTTTCTCTGAGGATCTGGACCCCTGTATGCCCCAGATGGTTAGGGCCTGAAGGATGGCCCAGCCCACCCCCTGTGGTGCCCTGTCCTGCTCTTCGCATTGTGAAACTTGAAATGGCATATGCAGAGAGTAAACAACTTAATAATTAACTGCTTTACTGATCACTTGACTTGGCCCTGAGGCTCAAGGTTCTGACCTTCTTGTAACGGGATTTCAGGCCTGCTGAGAGCACGGATAGGAGCAGGAGCTAATCCTGGAAGAACAAATAACATGGAGAACATGGGGAGATGGAGAGGAGAAGGGAGTTGAGGGAAATTGGAAGGGAAGGTGAACCATGAGAGACTATGGACTCTGAAAAATAACCTGAGGGTTTTGAAGGGGTGGGGGGTGGGAGGTTGGGGCAACCAGGTGGTGGGTATTAGGGAGGGCACGAATTGCATGGAGCACTGGGTGTGGTGCAAAAACAATGAATACTGTTATGCTGAAAAGAAATAAAAATTTTTAAAAAAAAGAGAAAAAAAGAGGTCAAGGGAAGAGAGTGAAACAGGCAAGGCTAGGTAGGCATAAAGATGTGCGTGTGTCTTGAGGAAAATGGATCCAGGCTGGGCCCATGCAGGAGGCCCCTGAATGTGCTGTTCCTGGCAGGGGGGTTGAGGCCACTTCTCATTTCCTTTTCCCTCCCTGACCCAGGAACTGCATCGGGAAGCAGTTTGCCATGAACAAGATGAAGGTGGCGGTGGCCCTGACCCTGCTCCGCTTTGAGCTGGCACCAGATCCTTTCATGGTCCCTGTTCCCACTCCAAGAATTGTGCTGATGTCCAAGAATGGGATCCACCTGCATCTCAGGAAGCTCCTCTAACCCTTGTGGGGACAAGGATGAGCCCCGACGGCCTCCTGCCTGCCATCGTGTCTTGCTGTCAGTCTCTCCTGTCTGCTGTCCTCTGCCCATTTCCTGCTTTCACTCTGCCCACTGCCAGCCTCCTGCTCTCCTCCTCTTGTGCATCAGACTGTCTGTCCTTCTCCATCTCACCTTTCCCCAGACATCCTATTCACTTATCTGTTACCCTTCTCCTACCCACCTGAATCTGACCACCCACTGAACTTAATACCTGCCTGTTTCCCAGCCTGCCTGTCCTCTGCATGTCTTTTTCTTTATATGCCTATTTGATTGTCTCTATATTATTTTCGTCTGGTTGCTATATAACCTATCACAGCCTTAGTGTCTTAGAATACACCAGCCTGTTTTCTTATAGTCCTAGAGATTGAAGTCTAAAATGGATTTTGCTGGACCACAGCCAAGATATTGGTGGTCACACTACCACTAGTCTCCAAGAAAGAATCCCTTTCTCTGCCTGTTCTAGCATCAAGAGGAATTCTTTGTGATCTTTAGCTCCTGGAGCCTCCTTTTTCAAATCCAATAGCATCTTTCAATATCCTTCTGCTGCTGTCTTCATATCACCTCGTCTTCCATAAGGACTTTTGTGATTAGACAGGTGTACTCAGATAATACAGACGTATCTCAGCTTCCGGGACATGGACTCTTTGGGAGCCATGATTCAGCCTGCTTAATCCCTATCTGACTGCTGTTAGTCCATGTTTCCAGCTCTCTCCTGTTTTTTTACCAGCATACCCATTTGTCATCACCTCCATTTGTCATACCCTCCTCTTCTTTCCTCCTCCCTCAAATAAATTTCTTAATAGAAATTAATGCATGGAGTGTGTGTTTTCCCTTGGAGGAAGATAAATGGAAGAGAAAAGAGAAAAGGGGAGGAAAGATGGAGGAGACAGGAAGGGAAATAATAATCAGCTCTGTGATGCCAGCACCCCAGGAGGGCTGGATGTGACCCGTTGTCTCAGGCCATGGAGTGGTTGGCTTTCCAAGAGGTACTAGGAGGAACCCCTGTGGAGAAATGGATTGGCCAGTGGGAAAGAATATCAGACCCCAGTCAGTAAACTACTGATGTCACCTCTCCCACAGGACCCCTTCCCAGTCCCTTGCTTTTCTCGTCGACCACGCCTGCCCCATTATGTGATTGCTTGGGTACTGGTCCTCCTGACCCTGGGCCCTGTTCTCAGGCCCTTTTTGCCCTTCTCCACCAGCCTCTCTCAACCCAGACATTATTCTTTTGTTGGTTCTAAACACAGATTTTCCTCCTGTCCTACTCCCTGCCATTCTTAGCCCAGACCCTGGATGCCACAGATAGGCCTCCCCGAGACTTCTGCCTATGGTGTAATGCCACATTCTGCCTTCCTGAAGGGGCTTCTTCCCCAGCTGGTGCTTGCATCCAGGACCTCCCTTTCAGTCCCTTGGTTTCCTAGGTTACTGGGCTAGTTCAGCCATGCTTTGAGAAGGGGCAGTGTAGATGTCTCATGTTTGACCAGGGGCAGGAAAATAAGCTGGGAAAGTGCTAGACAGGAAGGTTGGCAGATTCCCCGGCACCAGGTGGTGCAGAAGGGCAAGGATGAGCCAAGCTCAGAGAGTTCAAGGCAATGGGAACTTGAAATTCTGGGTGGCCACCCATGGATAGACACATTCTCTAACCACAGGATTATGTTGAGGGTAAAGAATGTGACCAAGAAGTGGTCTGCTGGCTGCTGCCTGCTGGCTCTAGGCAAAGGAAAAAACCTAGGGTGAGTTCACACTCATATACACTACTCCCATGACACATATATGTGTAACTACACGTGTGCGTACCACTCACACACTCTACACTCTACCACACATGTGCACACCAAAGGCCTGGGGTCGTAGGAGGCAACAGGGTATGTTTAACCAACTGAGCCACCCAGGCGCCCACAACAGGATATGTCTGGAGGGCTGGAAGGATTAAGTGGAGTTCATTTTGGTCCCATTAGTCAGCTGCCTTGGTCCTCCTCTCCCATGTGGAGCCTCCCCCTTCTGTCAAGCTCTGGAGTTCTCAGCTCCATTTCCCATCAACATAAACTCTGAAAGGGACAGTCAATACACCTATGGAGTCTTGGTCAAAAGAGGTCAAAGTCGGAAAGTCTCAGTGCAAGCTATTTTCTGATGAGCATCTTGGCAGTTTCCTTCTTCTGACATTGAAGTAGGGTAAGTCCTGTCTCATAGGTCTCTTGACAATCCAGAGATGAGGGAAGTAACAAGTCTTAGACTTGGGTGCCACCCATGGGCTACAAGTGGTTATGACCTCTGGTTCTGCCCTCAGATGATGACTATTGATATATACCTCTGCTTCTATGGAGAAAGGTCTATCCAGGGCCAGGACAGAGAGGGAAGTTGGTGGCATGGATGACACCCTGGCTGAGGCCTCTGCATCCCAGCCTCAGGTAGGCAAGGAGGTCTAGGTCTTGACAGGGCTTTGCAGGAGTGAGCAGGTAGCCCATAGCCAACCTTCCCAGGCTATGGCCTTTTTCTAAGAGGTGAAGCATCAATAGCAGGAAGGATGTGTCTCCAGATGGTACATCCCCAGGGCAACATATAGACATCCCCAAGTCCCAGGGCTAGAATTCCCCTCACTTATCAGGCCTCTTATTCTCCAGTGTACTCCCTTTCACTGTTGTCTAATTCCTGGATTAGAACCTGCTAATGGCCTTCTACCTAGGACCCTAGAGATACATGGGACCCCTGGCATCACGCAGCTGCTGCAGGGAGTACTGAAGACTCTCTAATTCATCACATGGCCCCAGCCTGAGGCCCTCCCCCAAAGTCACTCTTTGCACCTTTGTACCTCACCTGCCTCAAGGCTTGATTCAAGCACTGTGTCTTCCAGGAAACCCCCCTTAAATGCCACTCTGCCACCTTCTTCAGCAAAAACCTGAACACCTAGAGCACCAGGTGACAATGGCATAGATATTGCCAATGGCAGGAATGCTAGACAGACCTGTCTCAAGAGGGGCAGAAGATATACCTGAGAAACCATATTCCATATTCCTTGATTTCAGTGGTGGTTACCTGGGAATTTGTTTTAGAAATTGATAGTCCTATACATTTTTTGTTTATGCAATTTTACCTCATGTCTGTTATATTACACACATGCACAGACAGTTAAGTAAAGCAATACATCTCAATGAAAGGCCAAGCCCCCAAAGCCATCCTTCTTTCATGTAGAGTGGATGAGGGCCTGATCATAATCATAAAGCCCAAGAGACACAGCTTCCATTGTGTTCATTGTGTCACCACGGCTGGCATGTAAGTTTCTGCTACATTCTAGAAAGACTGCCAGTTATGGGAGATAAAGGAAGATTCTAGAAACAAAGAGGTGCTCACCATATGTTTGTTGAATGAATGGTTGAGCTCTAGAGTACATGTGTACTAAGCATTTCCAGACACACATGCTTGCATGGCACTGCCCTCCAGGTGATTGTTTATGTGGGTGCCTTCTCCCCATGTAAATTACAAGCCTCTCAAAGACAGGGAGCCGCAGCTACTCTACAATCCAGCCTGGGGAGGGCAGTGTCTGGGCTGTCTGGGACCCTCTTCTCAGCAAAGCTACTTCCCAGAGCCTGGGCGCAGCGACTTCAGCCGGAGGTGGATGCCATTCTTGGAGCGCAGGATCAGCTGGGGCATCTTGATGGGGGGCCGCAAGGGGTCCAGGGCGAACTCAAAGCGGAGCAAGCAGAGGGCCGTGACCACCTTCATCTCATTCATGGCAAACTGCTGCCCAATGCAGTTCCTACAGTGAGTAGCACAAGGTGGCATCAGACTGTAGTGTGTCCAGAGTGAGCAAATCCAGGGTTCTTAGTGGCCAAGAAAAACCAGTGGCTTAGAAAAATCAATAACTGTTTGTGGATAAATAATTGGCTGATTGGTTGATTGACTTGGGGCTTCGGAAACAGATCTTGGGAACACAGTGAGGGCCCCAGACTGAGTAAATTCACATTGGGAATTCTGGTTTGGGGGCCTCTCTTGGAATGACTCAGCCAGCCCACCACTTGCCAGGGACATGAATATGCTAACGGCAAGAAGAAGGTCCCTGGAACTTACCCTACTTCAGGATCATCAAAAAACCAGCAGCAGCCCCTTTGTCACGGAGTTTCCAAAATCTTGCTTTCCCCACAAAATCCTCCATTCTCCCCTCCCATTCCTGGGGCCCTGGGGATTTTGGTCCACTCCTTACCTGGGCCCAGCAGAGAAGGGCATGAAGGCGAAGGGGTGGCGTGTGGCCACATTCTCAGGGGAAAAGCGCAGTGGGTCAAAGACCTGAGAGGACAAGCCTTGCTTAAATACCTGCCAGGTCCTGGGGAAAGTGACCTCCATAGCCTCCCACCCCATCTGACCTCCAGACCCAGGGATGTGGTACCTCAGGATCAGGCCACACTGCGCTGTTCCTATGGAGGGCATAGATGTGCAGAGAGATCAGGCTGCCTGTGTGCAGAACAAAGGCCTGGTAGCTAGGTGGTCCTGAGAGAGCTTCAGCTACCTCCTCACAGGGCCAGACTCCCCTCACCCCTGCCTGAGCACTGCCATTGAGGGAGGGCTCATGACCACCCTCAAGACATCAAAGTGCTTTTGACCATCAACATATCTACTTCCTCTGGCCCCAGCACTGGACACAGCACCTAACACAGACATTTGTGGAATGGGGAGAGAAAAAAGGAGGACTGAACCTACCTCATTGTGACGTAGGACAGGCAAGGTCTATTACAACACTTTGTGCTTTCAAATAACTGAAAGGAAGTTACTATTCCTGACATTATGCTATTAATAGTAACATCCACCATTCATTGGGTGCCCCTTGTATGCCAGATACAGAGTTAAACCTCCTTACAAAGTTACCACATACATTTGTATAGGTTGTGCAATGAACGTCATCATAGTCTATGTGAAGTTGTTCAGGTCACAACCTACATGGCGGTACATGACAGCCCTGAAGAATATTGTCCCTTTAATTAGCAATAATCATGCCTCGGATAAACCTCATTGGCTACGATACTGCCACTGTGCAAAGCTTAGAATATTGTCTCTTTAATCCTGAAAACAACCTTGTCAAGGAAATACTCTTCTTGTCCCCATTTTATAAAAGAGGAAACAGAAGCTCAAGGTAGAGGGATTTACCCATACATTGTAGAACCAGGATTGGGACCCAGACCAAACACAAAGCCTGAGTTCTTCCCCACTTGTGCTAAGATTTGACCAAAGGCACAGAGTCTGTCAGAGAAGCATCCACAAGGACTCCAGTTCCACCCCCAAGTCCGCTCCAACTCACCTGCAGGTAGGGAGCGGCCATCCACAAAGTTGACAGGCTTGCTGAGCTGGCGGTACACCTGGGGCACCGGTGGGTAGAGGCGGAAGCTTTCCTTGATGCACATGGTCAAGTAGGTCATCTTCCCCAGATCATCCCTGCCAGCAATACAACCAGACCTTTCTGGAGATGGGAAGCAAGGGGCTTCCACGGGAAGGCAGGCTCCAGCCCCACCTTCCCCTCTTACCCACCATCACACATCCAATAATGAGAGGGACACAAGTGCTTCAAGTGCCCAGACCAGATTAAACATGGGGTAGCCACTCCGATCCAGGGGTTCTGGCTCCTGGCTCTTTTCTCCATCTCTCCCTCATCTTTACTGCTAGGAAGGGAACCACAGGACTCTAGAGCTGTATGTGCACCCAGCCATCAAGACAAAGTCACTCCTGTGTCGTAAGGCCCCACAGAAGCCCCACAAGGGACAATTTACGTTCCACTTAGTTTCCCCTGTGAAACTAAGGTGGAAAAAAACAGGGGCTGATATACACTGGTTGAATGAAGTTATAAGGGCATGAACAGCAACAAGCGCAGGTAAAAATCAAAAATTATGTATCTTTTTTCTCCTTTGCCAACAGGAAGCTCAGTCCGAAATGTGGCCCAATCATGACTATTGCACAGCATTTTATTACAGAGTCCCAAACCCTAAGGCTTTTGCACCTAGTCTTCAATTTTTTTTTTTTTAGATATACTTGACTGTATTAAAACTGGGAACTTGTATTCATCAAAAGACACCTTGGACACCATACACACCTGGGTGGCTCGGGCAGTTAAACGTTGCCTTTAGCTCAGGTCATGACCTAAGGACGAGGGATGGAGTCCCACATCGGGCTCCCTACTCAGTGGGGAGCCTGCTTCTCCCTCTCCCTGTGCCTCTCCTGCACCCTGTGCACTCGCTCTCTATCTCTCAAAAATAAATAAACAAAATCTTAAAAAAAAAAAAAAAAACCCACACACACCTTAAGGGAGATGAAATGGGAGGTTACAAACTGGGAGAAGAGATTTTCAATGAGCATTAACAAAGTATTATATACCAGTACTCATTGTTTCCTTTTTGTGTTTTACTGTACTATTGAATAAGCGTCCTTGAAGTTGCTTCAACTTCTAGATGAAATGAAATAAAAATAACATAAATAAATATTTTAACTCCCCACCTCCAGGCCGTGTTCCTATTGTTACCTAATCTGGAAGGCCCATTTCTCTCTTCCTTTGCTGACTTGAGTTCCATCCCTCCTTGGAAAGCCAGCTCAAGCCCCACCCATTCTGATTCTTCTGCTGTCCACACAGGGCTCCTCAGTCTTACTCCAGTCTGAGGTTTTCTCTAGATTTTTGCTCATGTGAGTTGTCTTTCTAAAAACATCCCAAGGGCAGCACCTTGGCTCCTCCCAGCCCTGGCATTTGGCTGGACACTGGGAGGTCTCCAACATCAGGCCAATAAAAATGGGTGATGGAGACGTCAGACATCTTGTGCTGTGATGTGTACCTAACCTGATGCTAGAGGTAACACAGGAGCCACAGAGAAAGGTGAGGTGTGTGACCGGAGGCCAAGGCCTGAGGGGAGGAGGTAGGGAAAGAGGGGCCTGCAGGAGAGCCCCAGAGACCACGCACACTTCCAAGAGAGGTCAGCGTCAGTCGGTGTCATGTCAATGAGTACAAGTTTGAACCAAGAATCAGAGAACAATCAAAAGATTTTAAGCGATGGAGTTTGGGAAACAGGCTTTTCTTCTTCACCAGAGGAGTCTAGAGGTGGCACGTGGCCATTCAAAGACAGGTGAGCCAGAGCGGGGTTCAGCTCCCTAGGTATCCCAGTTGTATTCACCCCCAGTTCCCTCCTTTCTCTCTCCCAGAGCCTGCTGTTCCATCTAGCAACCCAGAAGGGTAGTCAGGTTCTGCCCGCAGAGGGAGTCAGCACACAAAAAGTTCACCGGTCACTGGCAAAGGGATCAAGGAAGGTTTCCTGGATTAGGAGGCATCCAAGCTGTGCCTAGGAGGATAGATAGGAATCTGGGAGAGTTGCCCGGATTCCTATCTATGAGTTGTCAGTGGGAGTCTGACACCTGAAAGGGGCTCCACTGTGGGAGAATGGGCTCAGGGTTGTATCCGCAGAGCTTCCCCTCAAAAACCACAGCACTGGAGGAAACAGGACACTGCCACCACCCTCACTTTGTTCCCAGGTTGGCCCTGTGTCACCCAAAGATGACACTGGGCAGCATAAATGCAGGGCATCCCTGGGACAGGGAAGCAGGACAGACTGGGCTCACCCACAGCCTTGCTCACCACTGCAAGGAGTCCCGGTCCCCAAGGATCTCGCAGACCTCCTCACGACAACGATGCTGGTGCTCGGGGTACAGGGCCATGCAGTAGAGAAACCAGCAGATGCCACTGGTGGTGGTGTCATGGCCTTCGAACATGAATGTGTCCACCTCAGCCCGGAGATCTGCGTCTGACAACTTGATCCCATTTTCATCCTGTGTTGGGGAAGGCATGATGGGACAGCCCAAGACATTGGAGATAGGTACCAAGACCTCATAACAGTTGTCAAATGAAGGTCCATTACAGACTGGGGCTTGAGACCTTCCCCAGAATCCTATCTGTCCTCCCAGGCACAGCTTGATGGCTCCTACTCCAGGAAACCTTCCCTGATCCCTCTGTCCAAGTAGACCTGTGACCTTACCCAGCCCTAACTATCAATTCTGCTAAGAATGTCACCTGGCAGAGGAGAGGTCTTTGTCAACGTCCACCTCCTGTCTTCTCCACTACACTGTAAATATCTGGAGGCAAGGCCAAGTCTTTCTCATCTTCTGCATGGAAACTAACCCACGGTAGGGGTTAGTGAGTTTGGAGGGTGGATGAATAAAGGAATGAATGAATGGATGGATGAATGAATGAATGAATGAATAGATATCCATGATTCTAAGGTTCTTCAGTATTAGAAGTCTAGAACTGATGGGCACCTGGGTGGCTCAATGGGTTGAGCGCCCGACTTGATTTTGGCTCTGGTCATGATCTCAGGGTGGTGAGATGGAACCTGCATCTGGCTCTGCACTAAGCGTGGAGTCTGCTTAGGATATTCTTTCTCTCCCTCTCCCTCTGCCCCTACCCCTCACCCTCTCACCCTCTCTAAGAAAAAAAAAAAGTCTAGAATTGGTCTTTAGGACTTCTAGCACATGACCTGACCTCCCTACATCTCTCCCCAGTGCGGCAGCCAGCCACAACCCGCACCTTGCCGTCTCTGAGCCTTTGTTGATGCACATCAGAAGACAAGGAAAAGGTCGTATTTGCTGGGGGAAAAGGAGGGAAATGCTTAACAGCCTCTGCTGCTGTCCAGTGAGCCCTGTCCCAGGAAAATGGTCTGTAAACCCCTCTGGGATGAGTTCTCAGTTGGGGGTGGCCAACTGTGTCCTCACTCACCCGAGCCCCCAGAAGAATGTCCAGGAAGTCCAGGTGCCTCCGACTCTGGATTTTCTCCTGCTCCTTCTCGTCCTTCAGGGCTGCCTTTCGTTCCCTGATGACCTGGTCTGGGTCAGGAGCACAGAGTGTCATTGCCTGGGGACCCATCCTCTACCCAAAGGGGAATGGAGGTCCTGGAATGGCAGAGGTCAAGAGAGGCCTAAAGGGGCTAGGCTAGGCCCTGGGCTTCCTGTGTGCGGACCCTGCAGGAAAGGCCCACCTGTGTGGTCGTGGGCCATCTGGCAGGCCCGCAGGAAGCGGCGGCCATGCGGGGTGAGCCAGTAGATGAAGTCGTTATGGTACTGGAAGGACTCAATGCGCTGCTGCATCAGCAGAGTGAGGTCGCTGACGGCTGAGTAGTAGCTACTGTCCCTACATAGCAGTAGAGCAGGGAGGAGGGCTCAGACCCTGACCCACGGCAGAGCCTACGGCTCTCCACTCCAGAATCCAGCCCCAACCACAGTGCTTTCCACCCTTCCTCTCCCTGCCATTAAGCCTCCCCACTAAAGGCAGAATCTGTCTCCCCACCACGGGCAAGGCCCAGCTCCCCCTACCCCCCACCCAAGCTAGGGCTCCCTAGGGCAGGACCCCATGTCCTCTCAGACCAGGGCCCTGGAGTCCCACCAACTCTCTTCTCTGAGCTGGCCTGGGTAGTGATGGTGGTCAGCCCCAAGTACCCTCTGACCTGTGGCCCAGACCGCTGTCTCCTTTGCCAAAGGTGCACTTCATGAGTGAGATCAGTGCCATGTGGCCCACGTCAGAGAAGATGTCAAAGCTCTTATCCTCACGAGCCTTTTCCTCCCACTTGTCCTGGAGCCCAGAAGTGGAGGGTAACATCAGGGAGTCAGCTGGACACTCAACTCTGCCCTCGAGGACCCACAGCCTGGCTTCTCCTCCATGCCCCAAGTCCCTGGCCCGGCCTCCACCCCGCTGGAATGTGGGGGTAAGGGCTTCAGGCTGGGGTGGGATCAGGAGGTGGACCCACACTGCACACACAGACACTGAGCCAGGCAGGCTACCCAAGGGAAGAAGAGGGCTGAGGGGTGGAGAATCGCCCCAGCACAGCCTGTGCATGGTCAGGCCTGTAGTGAGGCTGGGGAGAAATTTTCTGCAAGGGGAAAACTAGTCTGGGTAACTTCTGGGGATTATATAGCCCTGAGACTCAGAGTCTGACCCACTACCTTTGGCATCCCCTCAAAGATGAGTTGCTAATGACATTATTTAAGCTGCAGCCACAGCTTCCAGGAACCTGGCCCTGGGAGCTCACCAGCATAGTGTGCGTGGAGCTGGCAAACACAGCCACGTAGGGTTTCAGCACATCATAGTGGAAGCCAGGTGTGAGCAACTTGCGGTGCTGATACCACTTGGGCCCCTGGAGCACCAGTAGGCCTTTCCCTGGGGAAGAGAGGGCAGAGGGAAAGCTGGTCAGTACACACAATCCTGCCCCACCCTGGTAACCTGGGGCCTCCACCTCAGTGCTCTTGACCAGTCACATGTCCCAGCCCAGCTCTGCCTTCCAGCCACCCAGCTATGCAGCCTCTGGTGACACCAGCCTTGGCCCTACCACCACTCCCCTCCCCAGGCTTTTGCCTGGCCCACACCACCAATGCAGTCTCCTGGGATCCCACTTCAGAAAGCTCTTTCTCATTCCAGAAAGCTCTTCCTCATACTCACGTATTTTCCAGAGCCCTTGCTCTGCCTTTCCAGGGGAAAGCGCATACCCAGAAGGAGAAGGCACCTGAGCCCCACTTCCCCAGCCAACTGGGAACTCTCTTGCCTCTTCCCGTCCCCCCACTTGGCAGCTAAGGTTAAGAGGGGCACTTGGGGGCCAGGTGGTCCACATGAGATAACAGACTGAGTGGGCACTGGGCAGAGAGGGATGGGACAGGGAAGGATCCTGGTAATCCAGCACCAAGGACGGGGAAGGCAGGTGTCCACTCACCAATCCACTGGAGGAAAAAGTCATACACATCTGGAGCCTTAGGATCTGCAGGAGAAAGAGAAGATTGGGTCATGCAGAAACTAGCAGATGCTGAGAGGAGGGTTATTGATCAATAGGATCAATAGGACCTCAGCTACCCAAACTTAAGGTGCAGACCCCAAGACCCTCCCCACTTGGAGCCCTGAGCCCTTTGCTCTCAGGAAACCCCACCCACTCCTGGGAGTCCTCACCCCCTCGGCTGTACACAGCTTTGGCATAGTCGGGCTCATAGATGTTCAGGAAGCCAAGGAACTGTCCAAGCCAGAGTGGGTGGGCGTAAGGGAACTGGTGGGCCCAGGATACCACTTTGTCCAGGCTCCCCGTCTGCTGTATCTGAAATGGTGACAGAAGACCAGGATACTCAGGAACACACTGTCACTTCCTCCCTGGGCAAGGAAGGCAGGGGGCTGCCCAGACAGACCCTGGGAGCATCCTTCCCTCGTCCTGCATCCCTCTCCCTGCCAGCCACAGTCCTGTACATCTCTGGGGTCAATTCCCCCTCCAGCCCCAGAGACAACACTGTGAGTCCAAGCCACCCTCTTGCTGTACGTGGGTGAGCTCAACAACCCCAAGCTGGCCAGCTTGCTTCCATCTGGTTCTTATCATCAGCCCTCTATCTATGCTGCTCCAAGAAAGAGATTTCTATTGGCATTAAAGCTGTTTTCATGAGAGTGATAATCCCAGCTTGCTGTGCAATGCAGAAATCTGCTCAATTCTCCCCCTGTTATGTCATTTGACACACTTTTCTGAGGTCCTACTATGTGCGGGGCACTATCTTAAGGTCTCAGGGCATAAGATAGACTGCGTCTTACACTTTCATTCTGTGGGCAAACCGATTAGACTCAACTAAACAATTAAGGAGTGTGAATACACCCAGTAGTAAGTGCAAAGAAGAAAGCAGACATGCTGTTATGAGAGAGACTAGCAGGGAGTGTCTACTTAGAGAGGGAGATCAGAGATGGCCCCTGAATGGAGAGGACATTCCCTCCAGGGGAAACCTGGTGGATGACAAGCATCTGGCAGTGCAAAGAGCAAGGGACAGCATTCCTGGTAGAGCAAACAGCAAGCACAAATGTTCTGGGGCAGGAAAAAGTAGTGATGTCTTCCAGGAGCTGCCACCTGGTGGGATCGTGGCCTGAGATGAGATTGGAGATCATCCAGTGGGTGGTGTGTGCTCTTTGGGGGGTTTCTAGCCACATCTACTCCCCTAGCGGTGTTTTCTGTAAATGGAATACACAATAAATACTTTTCTGAAACCGGCTTTTTTCATTTAATGTGTCTTGTCCTTCTTTTCAAAATAGAGCCTTTAACTGCCCCTCCCATATTTTTAATTACTTTAATTGCATAGTATTCCACTGCAGGGATGACCATTATTTACTTATCCATTTCCCCCTATTCCAAGTGAGTCTTTCAGAGATATGCTTAAAACCCATCCGTGGCCTGCCCACCCATGGGCCTCAGAATAAGGTCTGAGATCTGGAGTTTGCGAGGAGGTAGAGTCATGGCTGATCAGAGAACTGGGATGTGAACCTGGGAGCATTGACTTCACAGCCTGCAATCTTTGGAGCTTGGAAGATCTGCATTTGAATATTGATTTCCCCTATTTTTTAGATGCATGAACTTGGGCAAGATCTTTAGGCTCTCTGAATCTTACTCTTCTCATCTGTAAAATGGGGATGATAATTTACATTATAGGATTATGTTGACATTAATTAAATCAAGCAGGGTGTGTGTTACTAGTTGAGGTTCACATGGCATTTAAAGCCCTTCACTGGCATATTGTATGGAAAGGTTTGGCACTGGACCCTGCACAATGTAAGCCTTTGACTTGTAGTTCCCTCCCCTTCAAGTTTACCTTTTCCCAACATCTTCCTTCTCCCTACATTTCCTGCCATATCCCATTCCCAAATGCCCCAAACTGCACTAAAGAATTTGCTCTGAACTTGCCCTAAGATCTTCCACCTCTGAGTAAAGGATTAGCCTAACCTTGTCCCAAGTCACACGGGAAGCTTGCATTACACCCCCCATCTCTGGTGGCCTTCTCTGTTAGTGTCCAGTCCACTTTCTGGGGCCACCTGGGCTCCCACCAACCAGGGAAGTCCTGGGATTTCCCAGATCCTCCCCCCTCCGGGATGGACATACATAGGTGCCCGTGAATGCTCTGGTCTCAGCCCTCCCTCATCCTACATTGTGAACACTGCCCCTCCCCACAAGATAGGGTAGCACTCAGTGTGTGCATAGGCCCCCACCAGATTCAAGGACCACAAAGCTGTATATTCAAAGCTAAAGGGTTAGGAACAACTACCAGGAAGAACCAACAACAACTGAGATGCAGCATCTCTGAAATAACCATTAAAAAGGGGCGGGGTGGGAGGGTGGGGGAACCAGGTGGTGGGTATTAGGGAGGGCACAGATTGCATGGAGCACTGGGTGTGGTGAAAAAACAATGAATACTGTTTAATAATTAATTATTAAATTAATAATTTAATATAATTAAATTAATTAATTTAAAATTAATTTTTAAAAATCAATTTTAAAAAATGGACTCATTTACATAAATTCTATGGGTAAAGCAGAGAGCCATTGAGAGCCTGGAGGTAGGAGATCTAATGTGTAATGCTCCAAGGAGTAGACAAAGGATTTCCCCAATCCTAATGACAAATAGGTGATTTCATTCTCCATCCTCCCTTTCAGAGACAATTGTACTACTACACAGGTACATGTGAGTACATGTAAACAGGTGTGAACACAACTCAGAAGGGACCCCTGGCTCAAGAGAAGGAGCAGGGGGACTTTGGGTGAGAATGACATGGGTTTCCATGGCTCTCCTAGCCACCGCATATTGGCTAAGAAGTGATGGTGAGTCTTGCCCAAAGTCACACAACCCTCAAGTCCAGGTCTTTCAGTTCCAAAGCCTATGCAATGCCCCCAACACCTCCCTATCTTCAGCACCAGGAGGAGTTCCAGCCCCAGGAATGACCACGTTGAGGGGAGAACATGGAAGCATCCAGACACCTAAGAAGGCAGGAGGGCATGGACCCAAGAAGTGTCCAAGTCCACAGGAATGTAGACATTGGTCCTCACCCAGCATGAGTGGTTTGCTGCCCTGAGTCAGATCTCCCAGAGATTGATTCATGCATTCAGTAAATGGGCACGGAGTACCCACTCTCAGTGCCAGAACTGATGCTAGTTCCTGGGGGAACCGTAGTGAATCAGACAAAACCCTGCCCTCCCCAAGCTCACATTTCAAGTGGGAGAAATGAAATAGGAATCAAATACATCAGCAATATAATTTCTGATAGCAATAACTCTAAAAAAATAATAAAGCAAGATAAGGGGCAGAGCTGCTACTGCAGACAGGGAGTAGGGAGGGTCAGGGAAAGCCTCTCTTAGGGGACATTTGAGCAGAGATCAGCAGAAATGCCTTCTAGAAAGCCCTGTAGCATTGGCCACTGTCTGCTCCTCAAAAGCTTTTCTTTCCTCAACTCTCCCCTCTACCCCTCTGCTCTTTGCTCCCAGCAAATTAACCTTGCTCTACTTCAAGGAGGAAACAGAAGCCATCAGATAAGAGGCCCCTAAAAGTCAAAATCAGACCCGAAGAACCACCTGCCTTGCGCCCAGCCTCCCCACCTTCCCTCCTGTTCCAGCAGAGGATGTACCCAGGGCCTGTCCAAGATTAGTCCCTTTGGATTCCAGCCTTCTCCTCAGGCACCTCACCCATCAGTCAGTCCCTCTCTCTCCCATACCACAGACCCCCTCCTCTCTACTGGCTCCTTCTCATCTGCATTTAAAACACTCTCACGTCTCTCTCACTTACTAAATGAAACAAAACCTCCCTTGGTTCTGCCTCCTTTCTAGCTCACACCCCATTTTCCTCCTGCTTTCATAACTTCTCAAAAAGCTGTCTCACAGTTTCCCTTCCTCCTCACCCCCACCTCTCCGACACTGGTCTTACTCATGTGACCAACACCCACCTGGCGGGTGAGCCCAGAGGTTTTCCAGCTGCTGTGACATAGTCAAATCCCCTCTCTTTTAGAACTCTGTCCTGGGCGCCTTCCCACCTCTTTGACACAGCTGTTCCTCACCTATTATTTGTAAATCAAAGACTGACTGTCCCCCAGATCCAGCCCTGAGCCTCTTCTTATGCTGCACCTTCTCCCTGGAGGCTCTTACCAACTCCCATGGCTTTCTTTGCCACCTACCTGAGACTGTTTCCAAAACTGACAGCACGTTCCAGTTTGTCTTTCTCCTGAACTTCGGAAATATGACCAGCCATCTGCTGGACCTCTCTGCATGACACCCTTCAGGGCCCTCAGACCCAGCCTTTTCAAACATGAACACAATATGTCTTCCCCCCAAATCTGCCCCTCTTCATATACTTAGGAATGGAACCACCATCCACCCTGATGCCAACCAGAAACACAGAATGGAGTTTTCCCCATGATTTTGGGTAGTACCATAGGGGATGCCCTGTGGAGACTGCCTCTCTCCCCTGCAGGTCCACCAAGAGACTTTTATGCTGGAATCAACAAACCAGAACTAAGAGAGTCAGATATAGCAATTCCTGGGAAATTCTCCAAATCCAGAACCCAAGAGTCCTGTGCCCAAACACACAAGCGCTGCCAGGACTGAGCCTTTTCTTCTTGGGTCTCAGAGCCCCACATTTTTACACTTAGACATAGAAATTCATTCCTCCTGGTTACCATCCAGTCTTATGGCTCAACGAGTCCTTTTCTCTCTTTTGGTGATTTTTCCAAATTCTGCTCTGATCCATCTGTGTTGATACCACAGTTTAACAAAGTTCCCAGGGCTTTCCTGTGCCTCATTTTTCCTAGCGCATGTAGGGGATTTCATTGACACCCTTACATCTGTCTGCCTCTCCCACGCCCACAGTGCCAGGACAGCCTCCCTGACCTCTTACTCCTTCTCTTCTCACTTGGATGGCGTCCTCAGCCCTGTCCAGCTCTGCCCACCTCCTATTTGGCTTCTGCCGACCTAGCCACCATCCCGAAGCCAGTGTGATATTTCTACCACACAAATCTAAGCTTGTCACTCCCTGGCTTGAATCCCTTCAAAGGTTCCTCATCGCACTCAGAATAAAGCCTCTTGACATGGCCTACAAGGTTTTATGTGATCTGCCCCACCTTCTTCCAGCTTTGTCCATTCCATTCTGTTCTCCCTCTCACCATTCCAGAAGTATAGAGCTATGAGCACAGGCACGCACTAGACCTTGACAAAGAAATATTTGTTGGACAAATTAAATTCCTACACACTTGACGCTCTTTCCAGCCTGGCCTCTGTGCCTCTGCACAGGTAGTGTCCTCCACCCTTCCTTCCTTACTTACTTCCGTGGATTGCTGCAGCTGGATCTTTCGGACTCACCTCAGCATCCCTTACCTGAGCCCATGGGTCTGGAACACCTGTGCTGTGTTATCCACCTCTCTTACAGACTGGGTCACTCTAGGGCTGGCCCTAGTCTTATGCATTATCCTCTGCCCTTAGCAGAGGACCAGACCCAGGGTTGTTGATCAGCTAGTTGCTTGAGAAAAGACAAACTTAATCTGTCTCCCAAAGGCTGGGTTGATTTTGGTGGAAGAAAGAGGATGAAGGAAGCAAATGCCTCAGTGTTTTGCAGGAAGAATCCTGCTACAGGGATTTAACACCTGACATCTGCCTGGCAGTTTACAAAGTATCTATCTATACTCTACCTTTTTCCATCCTCTTCTAAACCAACAAGGTAAAAATGCTTATCTCTGTATTGTTGAGGAGGAAAGGGAAGCACAGAGCAGAAGCATAGTGAGGGTCCATCAATGTCTACTGAATTGAAATGAGTCAGACCCCTAGACCGCAAGCCATGCTCCTCACTCCACAGCACAAGGTCAAGGGAACTGTCCCAGGGACGAGCAGGGCCAGGCAGGAGGCCTATGCAGTCTCAGGATATCACCTTTCCTGGGCCTGGACCTGGCATTCTCCACTCCTCCCCTGACAACAGTCCAGATTCTCAGGCCCCTCCCAACCTCAGGCCAACAACATGGGTAGGCACCTACTATGTGCAAAGTCCTCTCTGGGCCCCCAAGTAGAAGAAGGGAGACCCTGGAAGAATAAGACATTACCCCACCTCATGGGGACACATTCTGAGAATTGAGGAGAGTGACAGGTAGATGCTTCCAGGGCCCCAAGACCTCAACCAGAGACAAGAAGGGAGAAGTTAATCCTGATGGACAGCTCTGCCCCGCCCTCCCACACCTGCCCCCATCACCCTTCTTTTCCTGTTCCCACCATCACTAGGCCAGGAATCAAACTTGCAGTCACTTTGTAAAGATAGATCATGTCCTGCATGAAAAGGTGTGAATCCTGTGCCCAGCCTTGACTCAATGCTTGAGCTACTACGTGGACATAAGAAAATACCTTGCTTTTTCTGAACCTCATCTTTGTTTGGAAAAACAAACCCTACCCCTACACTCCCCATTTCTCAGGCTCAGGTGTGGATCTGACAGAGCAGAGGTAACAAAGCCTGGAGGAATGTAGAGGTGTCAGGCCCACTGTGGTTCCCCAGGAAACCTTTGTATGTCCAAGGGCAACCTCCCCTCCAGCCCTTGTCTGCTCTTCTTGGTGCCAAGGCTCTCCAGATTCTTGTATTAGAGCCAGGAGCCAGAGTTAAGCTGTGCTCCAAGCCCTCTATACACTCTTAAAGTATGGGGGAAGGGCATTTGTGGGAAGGAGGGCAGCCAGCTCTGACATGGGTAGGGGAGCAAGGTCCCTGTCCTAGAAAAGCCTGTGGGCTAAGGAGAAGCCTAGCTTTGGTGGATGTAAGTAGTAGTGGAGGGATGTGAGAGGCAAGGGATTGAAGATCTCCCTAAATGCCTCTCACACTCTCATTAGGGTCAGATCTCAATCTTCCCATGACCATCTTCTGTACTTATCAAAGCCTCTCCTAAACCCTGCCTGGTCTCTCCACTTGTCTTCTCCTTCACTGCCTCCTCTATCAAGACCCCTCCCTACTTCCCAATGTTAACTGTTTGTTCATTCAGTGATCCCCACTCTGCGCGAGGCTTTGAGCTGGACCCTGAGGGTACGGGGATGATTTAGAGTAGATCTCCATCCTCCAGAGGTCATGGTCAGTAGGCAGGATGAATAAGTAAACAGAAGATGACAACCCAGTGGGACAAATACTGATATACAGAGCATGGGGCTGATGCAAGATCCTGGTTAGGCATCCCATCCAACCTGGAGCAGGGAAGACCCTGGTGTCTGTTTTCCCCTCTAGACAGTAGGCTCCTTGAGAGCAAGACCCGGGTCTGATTCAACTCCCTAACCCATCTTTTCCTTTCCTTGGTTTCTCCAGGATGTATGTAGGTTACTAAGTCATCCTGAAAAGGTAGTTATTTATAGGGGCAAGACTAAGCCTGGGAAGTTCTCTCCTGGAGGTCAAGCTCATTCCCAGCATCAATCATGGAAGAGAGGTAATCCCTGAGACTGTGAAAGGGAAAGGGTATTCGGGAGTAGGAGCCTTAGTCTCTGGCATTTATACCTGGGTTCCCAAACCTAGATGCATAGCAAAACACTTGGAGAGGTTTTTAAACTCAGGTTCCTATTCTAGATATATAAACAACTCCTACAACTCAACAATAACAACAAAAACAAAGGCCAAACAAACCAAAAATGATCCAATTTGAAAATGGGCAGAGGACCTAAACAGACATTTTTCCAAAGAAGATATACAGATAACCAACAGGCACATGAAAAGATGTTCAACATCACTCATCCTCAGGGAAACACAAATCAAAATCACAATGAGAAATCATCTCACACCTATCAGAATGGTTATTACTAACAGAGAGGAAATAATAAGTCTTGGCAAGGATGTAGAAAAAAGGGAACCCTCGTGCACAGCTGGTGGGAATGTATATTCATATGGACACTATGGGAAACAATATGGAGACTCCTCAAAAAACGAAAAAAGTTGTACCATGCAATTTAGTAATTCTACTTCTGGATATTTACCCAAGGAAAATGAAAACACTAATTCAAAAAAATACATGACCCCAATGTTTATTGCAGCATCATTTACAATAGCTAAAATATAGAAGCAACTCAAGTGTCAATCAATAGATGAATGAATAAAGAAGATGTGGTCTATATACACAGGGGACTCTTACTGAGCCATAAAAAAGAATGAAATCTTGCCATTCATGACAGCATGGATGAGCCTAGAGGGTATTACACTAAAAGAAATGGGTCAGACAGAGAAAAGCAAATATCATATATTTTCACTATTACTTCACCATATGAAATCTAAAAGACAAAACAAACAACAACAAAAAGAGAAACTGACCCACAAACATAGAGAACAAACTGGTGGTTTTTAGAGGGGAAGGGGGGTGGAGGAATGGGCAAAATAGGTGAGAAGGGTTAAGAGTGACAAACTTCCATTTATAAAATAAATCAGTCATGGGGATGAAAACTACAGCATAGAGAATATACGCAATAATATTGTAATAACTTTGTATGGTGACAGATGATAACTACATTTAGCTCTAAAAAAAATTTGTTTTCGGGGCACCTGAGTGGCTCAGTGGGTTAAAGCCTCTGCCTTCAGCTCAGGTCACGATCTCAGGGTCCTGGGATCAAGCCCCACATCGGGCTCTCTGCTCAGTGGAGAGCCTGCTTCCTCCTCTCTCTCTCTCTCTCTGCCTACTTGTGATCTCTATCTGTCAAATAAATAAATAAAAATCTTTTTTAAAAAATCTGTTTTCACTTAATGAAGGAAATTCTGCCGTAGGCAACAATGTGGATAAACCTGGAGGGAAAAAAGTGTTTCATTTAAATAAATAAATAAATTCAGATCACTAGTTCCAATATGTTAATTAGAATCTCCTGGGACTGGGGCCAAAGAATCCGCTTCTCCCATTTGATTCCAGTGCAGGTGTCCCTTGTCTTATGTTCAGAAAACTCTTATCTAGATCCCATGAAGGCAGAGAGCTAGAGGTGTTTCTGACAATGGATGCTAAGGTGGTCTCTAGCACCCCGAGATAACAGGAGGTCGAGCCAGGGTCTGAACCCAGGAAGATGCCATGGCACTGAGCCAGCCCAGAGACATGTCAAAAAGAACCCCACTTTTGGGAGGACCAACCACTTAGATGCTCCAGGAGGGCTCTCAGGTAACAGCACTCATCTCTGCTTTTACTTTTATTTTCTAAAAATGGAAATCTTTATACCGCACAGAACAAAGAAGATGGTGCTTAAGCTCTAAACAAGATAACCTAGTTCTACTGGACTGTTGGGGATGGGGTGGGGGGTGTTCCCAATGCTATCACTGGGCCTTTAACAGAACTTTGTCTGAATCTTGAGCCTGAGGAGGATGAGGAGTCTGTGGGCTATAAGTGATCCTGCTCCCAGGGCCAGCTCAGAAGGCAGGAGTGAACAGGGAGATCCAGTGGGAAAACAGAATGGAAACCATGGTTCCCAGAACATCATGCCCCTGTCCACGCATAGGGACCCCCTCCACAGCCCAGGGGGATTAAGCCAGATTCTATCAAGAAAAAGAGGCTGTTTTCTTTCTCCAACCCCTCCTCCCTACATACCTCCTGGGCATGCCCGAAGAGCCAGTGGGTGGGGGGCCCTGGGAAACTGTCCATAGCCCTGGCCAGCATCTGCCTCCTCAGCAGCAGACGGATGAGCTTGAGGAAGCCTAAGATCAAGATCAATCCAGCAGCCCACAGGCCCAGACGGGAGAGACTCAAGGAGAGCAAGACAGAAACCATGGCTGGAATTGCAACCACCAAGGCTCTGGTCTGCTTCCTGCCGCCCCGGGTTCCTTTATATTGCAGCCCTGGCAGCCAGCCTCCACCCCCCACCACACCCTGCATCCAGCAACAAGCCAGGTTGGGCTGAACTCCAAAGGGCAGAGATAGCAGCAGCAAAAGTCACAGGCAACAGAGAGACAGCCTGGCTGAGTCCTCCCAAAACTTGGCTGAAGAGAAACCAAGTGTGGGGATCAAAGAAACCAGGCAATGGGTCTGCTCCCTTGGTTCCTTGGAGGAGAAAGCAAAAGACAATTCTGGGGGTAATCATCAGCATAATAATACCTACCTTTTTACACAAGCACCTTATGTGTCTCAGGAATTTCCTATCCACTATCTCATTTAACCCAAACAAAAGAGGTCATAGCTACTCACTCTTTATACCCATTTTCCAGATAATGAAACTGAGACTAAGCTTCCTTCTACTTTCTTACAAGAAAGCGCCCATTGTCTTCTTCAATATGGACCTCTGGGAGGGTTTGCATTTATGCCCAAATCATAATGCTTTGAGTCTTTTTTTGTGAGGCATCTTCAGGCACAAATTTCTAGCCCCAGAAGGGAAATCCTATATCAGAAAAAAGTCAACTCCACCCCCAAGATCTTAGTACAAACTTAACTCTTAGGAACACAGAATATTACTTTCAGGGCAAGAAGAAGAGATCATCAAATCTAAGTACTCCTTGATCTATGGAGCAAGCCACTTGGGACCAGGAGGGGCAGGAAATTGTCCAAGGTCTCACAGTAAACAATGACAGCTTTCAATTCCCCCAGCCAGGGTTCTGTTGAAGAGCAACCTTGTCCCAGGCCCCAGACTTGCCTGGGAAGAGTCTGCTGTTTCTCCCACCACTCTAGGGTTGGAACAGTCAGTGTCCCAGTACAGATGTTTCAGATGAAGAGGCTTGCGTGCAGAGGGGTAGGCAGAATTAAGGAATCAAATGAAGTATGCAGTGGCAGCCAGAGACAAGCAACAGTGGCTGGAAAGAACCCTTCCCTAGGCTGAATGAAGGGGAAGATATAACATTTTTGGAGCCCGCTGTGGAGGCAGCTTCGAAGGAGTCTTCAACAGGAAAACATGTGGTCAGAGCTGTGTTCCTGGAAGATCTCCCCTTCTGTGTAGGTGCAGTGGCTGTGAACTGCCCTGGGACAGAAGGAGTCCAGAGCCTGGGTTGGCGATCAGAAAGAGGAAGTCAGAGGGCAGACCAGCAGGATGGATGTTTCTCAGGTCTCACGGCTCCTATATACTTTGTCCTGCCACAAACATGGCCCAGCACTCATGGCCTATTTATCAAATACCTTGTTCTCCAATCCCTAGTTGAAATCTAGCAGCTATCCACACTTCTAGAGCCAAAGACAGGTCACCATGTGGCCAGAATCAGAGACTGGGCAGTAGCCAACTCCTGAGTCTACCAGCTACCCCTCCAGCTACCTTGGCAGTGTGATTCTGGAAGCCAAACCATGTTTCCCTAGTGCTTCCATCCACTGGTCTGAGTTCTGCCTTCGAGGGCCCAGCAGAAAACTTTTTAGGCGTAAAGAATAACTTGGTGACAACCCCCAATCTAGGAGCACACATATTAAGGAGATGGAGATAATGAGACTCTGCCTATATCCACATGCTTCCCAATAGCCCTCCCCTCTCCACTGCCCCCGCCAACATCCACACCCTCCCTCCACCTCAGAAACACCACTTATAGCCAGTCTTCTAAATCTGCCAACCTAGTCTACAGCTCTTCTCCAATTTCTTCGCTGTCTCCCTTGCAGCAGCTGAATGCTTGGCTCCTCCTGAAATCTTCCCATTCTGCTGCAAGCCCAAAGCCCAAGCTTGTCTCTTCCCTCACTTTTCTTGGCTGAGCCAAGACACACAAGACACAAACCCTCGGTGAGTACATGATTGGGCACATCAGTGAAGGTTCTAGAGATGTTGTATTTTGCAGAAGTTGAGAGAACATTGGCAACGTGCACCCACTGAACCACCCTGCTCCCACCCACTCCATAAACATTCAAGGGAGGCTCTGTGTCAGGCCCTCTCTGCACAAAGGGGCACTTAATAAATACTGGTCTGTTAAATGGAGGCTGAAGGGGTTGACTGCTATTGCAGAGGATGTGGGGAGGAGGTGGAAGGGGTTGACTGGCCAATACAAAATAAATGGGAAATGCCCTACTGGTGTCCTTCTGGATGATGCTGTTGACACCCCTTGTAGATGGGTCGCATCAGTTGCCGTTTGGTAGGGAGACCAAAACTCACCACTGTCCTCCACCTGACCGCCACCTCCATTTACCGGGGATGTCAGGCCAAATGAGGGAGTGTTAAGTATGAAACCCTTGTAGGGGAGAGATGAGATTACATTCGAGAAGAGAGTTGTATCCAGACCCACTCATTTCTCCGTCGAGACTGCATATTGGAATCACCTGGGAGCTTTACAAAAATCCAATATTCTTGATACGTGCCCATCCTCTGTGCTTGCCCACATCTGTCTCTCCTGGTTACATGGCCTTCTAAACAGAGGTGGGGTGAGGACCCTGAGAGTGTGGCAATGCTCTGTGCACAGTGTAAGTTCAGTGTACAGGTCAGGATGGTTTTCACTGCGACAGTCAGTGCCCAAAGTGAGCGGAGGAAAGCAAGGAAGATGGCTCCCTGCCCTGCCATCTGGGACTTCCTGATCTTTGGGATCTGCCCAGCTCCTTCCACCTAAGCTATGTATGCTCACAAGCAATCCCAACCTGCAGTGACTGAGTACTGGACAGAGCACTGGTTGAGTTAAAAAGAAAACCACAGGACCATAATGGAGCCACTTAAGTTAGGGCCCCATGTCAGTAGTCTACAATTTAATACCTAACCGAACTGCAGTTCCCAACGTCCTTAGAAATGTAAACTTTAATCAGCCGAACTGTGATTTCCTAGAGGCAACCCCCTCAGAGACCCTTTCCCCTTTAGGAGGGTCACCTTGCCTGAACAATGCATTCCCAGCTGGCAATTTTTTTATGCCTTCCTTCTGCCTTTAAAAACCTTTCCTTTCCTGCAGCAGACCTGAGTTACAGCAAGTAAACAAAGACATGTCAGTAATCATGAAGATACACATCAAAGGGGAGATTGCCTTTATCTGCATCCAAGAAGAGAGGAGCCAGGAGTGGCACCACGTTTCTCCCAACAGGCAACAAATTCACTCATTCAATCATTAACACATATGTATTAAGCTGCTACCATAAACCAGTATTATGTTGAATGCTTGAAAAAAAGAGGATAAACAAAACAGACAAGGAGTTCAAATTCTAATGTTCAACTGAAAACAGATTTCTCCCTGCATTCCCAGAAGCTTGGGTCCAGAATTGAGGCATTCCCCTGCCTGCCATGTGACCCATTCCCTGAGAAGATCACTGCTATATAAGCCCAGTAAAATTAAGACATTTGGCAGGGGGTGGGCGAGGGGAGATAGGGAATTCAGGTTTGGGTTGCAAGTCTTGTGGCCCACTGGGTGACCTCAGATGAAACCCTGCTGCTCTCAGTGCCTCAGTTTGTCCAAACCATGTCAGTGGCTCAGACGATGTCTAGGGGTCAACAGGGTTGTGGTGAGGATCCCGAGAGCATCGCGATGCTCTCTGCTGTCAGCATACAGACTATGATCCATCTGCTCTGGCATCATTTTTGTCCCATCTTACATCATTTTTGCTCCAATCATTCCTGCAGTAGCCAACTGTATGCAGGTGTAGTCTATTGGCACCTCGAGTCAATTCATGTCTCTTGCCCTTGCCCCGGGACTTCCTTGCTGCTACAGGTACTACAGGGGGTGGGTGCCCGAGAGTTGACACCCTTGAGGCAAGCTTTGACCAATGAAAACCAGAAGTGAGGAGATAAATATTCTTGTCTCCCATGCCCTGGGCAAACAATTCTGAGGTGCATTCTGCACAGTTCCTTGGAGGGTCCGCTAGCAGGACTGAGCTGGTTGCCTCCAGGGGTAACCAGTTGAATAACACACCTTGGGTCAGCTTTACCTTCTCCCTGTTGACTCGTCCCAGGCAGGCCCCTCCTATGTTCTGGGATCAACCACCCGCAAATGAGCCTTTCCCTCAGCTCTGCATTTTGGAGAAACCCAAGCTGAGACATATGACTATGAGACTTATGGTGATATGACTCTGTGTGGATGGAGGGTGCTGGAGTGACAGAGGTCAGAAGGCGGGAGTGCAGTTTTTATGTGAATGCTACATGTATGTGCTAATCCCATTTTATTGCACTGATTAGTGCAGTAGACCCTGAGTCTAGGGGTAGCTCTCACAGCCTGGTCCTGAGGAATCGTGAAGCTCTGGAACCCCCATGGTAATAGCCCATTTCCTAGGTTCCAAGAGAAAAAGACATGGGTATTTCTCAATGGCTTTAGAACCCACAGGGGGAAAGCGTGTGCTGGGCATATCAGAGGGAACTCTGATGTTGTAAAAGGACCTATTTGCTTGTGTCTCCCCCTTCCTTCTCTTCTACTCTCTTTTTCTCTCCCCTTTTGCTAAGAGATAAACTGAGGCATATGAAAAATTTTAAGAGTTTACTTGAGCAAAAACTGACTGGAATGGGGCAGCAAACCATCTAGAAGACGACAAGGAGCCCCAAGGAGCTACACAATATGGAAGACTTTATAAGGAGGAGGGGGCAGGACAAGGAAGTTAGCAGCAAAGAGTGGGTTATTTGTGGAAAGATCACTTTCCCTTAGGGGACAGCAGGGGTCTTTCAGGCAGATTACCTCATTAGTGCTGGCCAAGTGAGTCCAGACTGACTAGTCTAAGGTTCCACTCCTGGGAAAGACTGAAAGTGAATTATGTTAAGCATTAAAATCTTGGTTTGGTGATGTTGGCTCAGCATGAATGACTCCATTTGGGGACTGTTGTCCCTTTTTTAACACTCTCCCATCAGGGGTGACTCAGCACTTTCCTTGATTGTTTCCCCTGAGGGACAGCTAGACTGGTTGGCAGTGTAAGCTCAGGCAAACCAGGCTTCTGTTCCCCCTGGAGGAATCCAAGTAGAAGGGCAAGTTTCCCCATGGGCGTGATCTCTGGTATGTGGGCTCTTACATCCCTCCCCTCGTGCCCTGTTCAGTTCTACCCAACTTGATATTTCCCAGATATAAACTTTCTTTAGTTTCTGCCCTTAGGGACCTGGCTGGGACAGCCAGGAAAAGGCTAAACCCTTACCCTGGCATTCAGACCACTCATCTATCTAAGCCTTGCTTGGCCCCTCCACCTCCTCATCAGACACCGAAGCTGCCTGGGACAGCCAGGAGCTCCATCATCTAGGGTTCCTGGGTGGGCTGAGGTACATTACACATCCAGCACTGGGCAAGTTTCTTAGACTCTCTAGCTCTCTGTTTGCTAATCTGTACAACAGAGGTTATAGATAGTAATGATCTCATAAGACTGAGGAGTAAATGAGATAAAGTGTATACAACACCCAGCTCCCACATTGAGTGCTTAGTAAATCTAAGCCTAATGATGTTCTTCCAGTTGTTTTTGGGTGGGTATAATCAATGAACAGAGAGTGGGCAAGACAACCTCTAGCCTTTGTCTTCAGAACAGCTTGCTCCCACTCAGATAGGCTTGCCTCAGAGTGATCCCAGATGCCCTGGCTGGTCGTTAGGCCCAGGTGTGTGCGAGCAGAGGGAGACAGCTCAAGCTACAGAATGTGAGCAGGGCAGGGCAGGATCAGGAGGCCTGGAAGCTGGCCATATTCCATTCTGACACTACCCAGTTAGATAAGCCAGGATTCTGCCTCTGGAGTGGCCCGAGGGACTTTGGCTGAGAGTATAGGATCAAGTCCCTGGAATCACCGATTTGGGATGGGCTGGGCAGCCTGTTGGGCTGGGAAGCTGAATCCCAGGTCTGTCTCGGCCATGGACTTACTCCCATGTGTTCAATGGGAGAGTTGGACAAGGTCCCTTCTTGCTCTAAGACATAACTGAAGGAGTCTGACACCTGAAAAAGAGAACAGAGCTAGTCCCCAAGTCATGGGTGAATCTGGAGGCACCTGGGAGAATTCTGGAATTAGAAGAAAGAGCATGGAGGAAAAACCAATTAAGTAAGTAATAAGTGGGAATTTTCAGAACTAATGAGACACAGTCCTTAGGAACAAGATCTTTAATAAATTCCAAGTGGGACAAATGAAGAAGAAATCCACACCTTAACACATCACAATGAGTCTGAAGATAGTGTTCTTTATCTTTCGAGCTTTATTATGGCAGCTGAAAAGGAAGTCATTAGTCTAATTTCCTTCCTTCATTGGCAATCACCTTCTGTCTCTGCTGTTCTGCAAAGTGTTAGGAGAAAATAACCATCAACCTAGATTTGAATACCCAGAGAAATTATCTTTCAAGAATGAAGAGGAAATAACATTTTCAGATAAAAAAGAGAATATACTTCAAAACGAAGGAAAGTCGATCCCAGACAGAAAGTCTGAGTTGCAGTAGTGAGTAGAATAAGTGGCAAACCCATGGCAAATGCAAATAAACACTGGGACACCTGGGTGGCTCAGTTGGTTAAGCTCAGGTCATGATTCCAAGGTCCTGGGATGGAGTCTGGTGTTGGGTTCCCTGATCAGCAGCAAGCCTGTTTCTTCCTCTGCCTGCTGCTCCCCCTGCTTGTACTCTCTCTCTCTCTCTGTCTCTGGCAAATGAATAGATAAAATCTTTTTTAAAAATGTAAATAAAGGGGCACCTGGGTGGTTCAGTGGGTTAAAGCCTCTGCCTTTGGCTCAGGTCATGATCCCAGGGTCCTGGGATCAAGCCCCGCATCCAGCCCCGCATTCAGCCCCCACATCGGGCTCTCTACTCAGCAGGGAGCCTGCTTCCCTTCCTCTCTCTTTGCCTGCCTCTCTGCCTACTTGTGATCTCTGTCAAATAAATAAATAAATAAATTCTTTTCAATAAATAAATAAATAAATAAAATTTTTAAGTGTGAATAAACATTGACTCACAGAATGTTAAAAAAAGATAAAAAGATTTTTTAAAAAGCTATTACAAAATAAATTGATAGTGTAGATAGAGGGAGGGAAGGTAAGAGTAAAGTGTTCAAGGTCCTTACATTATTCAGGAGGAGATAAAGTATTAATTTTACTTTCATTTTAAACTGATATGTAAAGTATGTATGTTAAAACTTCTAGATAGCCACTTAAGAATATAGTTTAACAACTTCTAAACATGGTGGAAAATGGAATGAGCGAAAATGTTCAATCAGCCCAAAAGAAAGCAAGAGAGACAAATACAGAAAAGGTGAGGAACACCATCTTTTATAGAACTAGAAAATGGAAAGCACAAAATAAAATGGAAAGAAGATGCTAGAACCCCATGAGGGAGGGCAGGGGAAGGGGCAATGCTTCACCTGGCTCAGAGAGGGAGCCTGGGGAAATCTTCAGATGTGTACCGAGAGCACTTTCCTGACTTTGACTCCCTGACCTGCCAGGAACCCAGGTGCCCTTCAGAAATACAATTTAAGGGGCACCTGGATGGCTCAGTGGGTTAAGCCTCTGCCTTCGGCTCAGGTCATGATCTCAGGGTCCTGGAATGGAGTTCCGAATCGGGCTTTCTGCTTGGCAGGGAGCCTGCTTCCTCCTCTCTCTCTCTCTCTGCCTGCCTCTCTGCCCACTTGTGATCTATCAAATAAATAAATAAAATCTTAAAAAAAAAAAAAAGAAATACAATTTAAGTAAAACCAAACACTTGTTATGTAAATGCAGAAAACCAATGCTCTTGGTATTCTCTACTCCTCCCCCAAAACATACCACTCATTCCAACAGAGTGGGTTGGGGCAGATTAGATGCTAAGGTTTAATCTGCACATTCAAAAAAAGAAGGTGCTCCGGTCAATTTAGTGGGCCTTTCTGGGATTTCTCCTAAGCCACAGGACAGGGATGATCCAACCTTAGGGGCTTATAAAAAATATAAGAGGCAGGGCACCTGGGTGGCTCAGTTGGTTAAGCCTCTGCCTTCGGCTCAGGTCATGATCCCAGGGTCCTGTGATAGAGCCCCACATAGGGCTTTCTGCTCAGCAGGGAGCCTGCTTCCTCCCCTCTCTCTCTGCCTGCTTGTGATCTCTCTATGTGTCAAATAAATAAATAAAATATTAATATATATATATATATATATATATATAGAGAGAGAGAGAGAGAGAGAGAGAGAGAGGCAGGCTTGGGGCACCTGGCTGGCTCAGGCGGTGGAGCATGAGACTCTTGATCTCAGGGTTGTGTGTTCGAGTCCCACATTGGGAGTAGAGATTACTTAAAATAAACTCTTTAAAAATATCTGTAAGAGGCTCGGTATCAGACCCAATGAGGGAAAGCCTTTGTACATGCAGTGCAGCCTGGAGATAGGACAAGAGAACTAGAGCTCACAGTTACTGAACTTTCACCATTCCAGGCCCATTATACAACCAGCCTGTTAGGCAGGCACCTTTGAGCTTTGAGGTGAGTGAGTGAGCAAGTAGGGCGGGGGTCACAGAAACTCCTTCCTCTCATGCTGGGAGAACGGGCTCCACTTCAGCAAAGCAGGCCTGCTGGCGGCCCATTCTCAGGCAGGAACAACGCCCCTGACAGGGGCAGGGGCAGGTCCGGGCAAGTGATCAAGTTACCCGGCTCAGTTTGCAGTTCTGCCATCTTGTGGGTCCTGTGCCTGCCCTTTGGCCACTCAGGCAGGTAGGCAGTACTTAGCGTTAAGGCGGCTTCCAAAAACTCAGGCTTTGTCCAACCCTGTGAACGACACCCTTTTCTGCGGTCAGCAAACACTGCCTGGCCCTCGAGTCTGCTGAGGGGATGCTAAGCAGGTTTAGAAAAAGGGCTGGACTCCAAGAAAGGTCCTGTGGTTGAGCAGGAATGAGGGTAGGGGTGTGCCTTGGCGACCTGGGCCAGAGCCACGTCTGAGGAACAACACTGCTGCCAGAATCAGAACTCAGTGGATGGAGGAGGGAATGCGGAGTGAAGAACGCGGATAGTGAGGGTCAAGGACCAACTGAGCAGGGCTGGGAAGAGGCAAAAGAGCACCTAAGCGTGCTTTCCTTTGAAGGTGGAGACACTTGAGCATTTTTTAATGCTGAAGGGAGGATGCTGGGAGAGAACAAGGTTGAGGATGCAGGGCAGGGGGCTAAGAGCTGGTCCCGCAGCCCAAGCAGGCTGGAGGACACGGATACTACACTACAGAATTGGCCACACCAAAGTGGAGAAGGTGTGGTGAAGGTGGGGTTCTCAGGGGACCAAAAAGGATGCTGGGTCCTTCTCAGGGCAGAAGCCAGATTTCAGGCAGAGGAGAGACTAGCCTGAGTAGAAGAAGTGAATAGGAAATGGTCGCCACCACAGAAGCTTGGGAACGTTCACAGAAAAAGGACACAGGGCAGAGCATGAGCTGGGGCCCAGCGTCCTCGGGGCAGCTGAAGGAGAACAGAACCTGCCTGGAGTGCAGTCGCAGAGTCTGTGGGGGCTACAGCGCCCCAGATAGAAAGCTGAACCCTGTCTTGAGCACTGATGGGTTCTGAGGACCAGCCCACACTACCCCCACTGGGTGGTTCTCGGAGGCTGCTTTTCATCCTTCAAGACTCCGCCTGGGAAGCGTTCCCCCGGATCTACCAGATCCACCATCACCCAGGCAGAGGGAACACCTCCCTCCTGAGCGCCCCCTGCAGGCCTCTCCCAAGATTGCAACCCCTGCAACACCGCCTGGTTGATTTTATTGTTCATTTAATCAGGGTTTCATTTAAGGAGGGTTCATTTAACACACTGTCCACCCTCATTTTACCAAAGGTAGGACTGAGGTTAAGAGAGATGGAGACAAAAAATAGACAAAATGGATGAAAGCCCTAAATGTGAGACAGGAATCCATCAAAATCCTTGAGGAGAACCCACGCAGCAACCTCTTCCACCTCAGCTGCAGCAACTTTTTCCTAAACACACCGCCAAAGGCAAGGGAAGCAAGGGCAAAAATGAATTACGGGGACTTCATCAAGATCAAAAGCTTTTGCACAGCACATGAAACAGTCAACAAAACCAAAAGACAACCGACAGAATGGGAGAAGATATTTGCAAACAACATATCAGATAAAGGGCTAGTAGCCAAATCTATAAAGAACTTATCAAACTCAACACCCAAAGAACAAATAATCCAATCAAAAAATGGGCAGAAGACATGAACAGACATTTCTGCAAAGAAGACAATCAGATGGCCAAAAGACACGTGAAAAAGTGCTCCACATCACTCAGCATCAGGGAAATACAAATCAAAACCACAGTGAGATACCACCTCATACCAGTAAGAATGGCTAAAATTAACGGGTCAGGAAACAGCAACAACAGGTGTTGGCAAAGATGCGGAGAAAGAGGAACCCTCCTACACTGTTGTTGGTGGGAATGCAAGCTCGTGCAGCCACTCTGGAAAACAGTGTGGAAGTTCCTCAAAAAGTTGAAAATAGAGCTACCCTATGACCCAGCAATTGTGCTACTGGGTATTTACCCCAAAGATACAAAGGTAGTGATCCAAAGGGGCACATGCACCCAAATGTTGATAGCAGCAATGTCCACAATAGCCAAACTATGGAAAGAGCCCAGGTGTCCATCAACAGATGAATGGATAAAGATGTGGTATATATATACAATGGAATATTATGCAGCCATCAAAAAACAAAACACGAAATCTTGCCGTTTGCAACAACATTGATGGAACTAGAGGGTATTATGCTAAGCGAACTAAATCAATCAGAGAGGAACAATTATCATATGAGCTCACTGATATGAGGAATTGGAGAAACAAGACAGAGGATCATAGAGGAAGGGAGGGGAAAATGCAACAAATGAAACCAGAGAGGGAGACAAACCTAAGACATTCTTGGTCTCAGGAAACAAACTGAGGGTTGCTGGATGGGGGGGGGGGGGTCAGAGGGATGAGGTGGCTGGGTTATGGACATTGGGGAGGGTATGTGCTATGGTAAGCATTGTGAATTATGTAAGAATGCTGAATCACAGACCTGTACCCCTGAAAAAATAATACATTATATAATAATATAAAAAAAAGAGAGAGGGAGAGAAAGATGGAGACATTGCCCACAGTGACTCAGCCAGGGCTCACCCAGGTCACTCCGACCACAAAGTCCACCCCTTCCACTTTGCCATGACTCTGATCTCATGACCTGTGGGCTCCACGAGGGCAGGAATGGGGACAGAAGACCAAGCCCAGTGCTCAGGAATATTTGTTGAGAAAACTCCAGAAACAGATCATCCAGTGTGATCCTTTCAGACTGATAAGGAAACTGAGGCTCAGGAGAGGGAGAGGGACTCACCAGGGTCACCTGGCGAGTCACCACTGGTGCTGGGTCAGGACACAGATCTTCTGACCCTGAGGCCAGTGCTAGGCCCACAGAACCCAAAATAAGATTTGGTTCCTTTCCCTGCGGCCACGCCCTCACTTGTAGCTAATTATTTGCCCAGAAATCCTATTGTATACTAGGTCAGAAACAGACTCTGGAACCTGGGAAGTCTGCCCATCATACCTCCCTGCTCCTTCTACTAAGGGAAAACCATTCCAGGAAGCCATGCAGCCACCCTGTCCCGGATATCTGGGCTGGGAGCTGAGCCCACAGGCCAAAGGTTAGGCTGGAGCCCCCTTGGGGACAATAGAGCAGTCAGAGATCAGAAACATCTGAGGGAAGGGGCCCAGCTATGATTTAGAGAAGTAGCTACAGGGCCAAGACCTGAAGGATGTGTAAGAGATAGCCAGACACCAAGGGGTATGGGAAGGGCATTTCAGGTGGCAGGCACAGCAAGAATAAAGGCAGTAGAAAAGTGAGAATAACATCACAAGTTCAGGATGGCTGAATGGAGGTGCAGAGTCAGCATGGAGGAGGTCGCATACAGGGTTGAGGGAGGCCAGAAATCCTTCCCATGCAAGGAAGAGAATGGCCCTGGGCACTTGAGGTAAGGAGAGCGGAATGAGCAAGAGAAAACTGTTTCAATCACATCACTGCTCAGTCTAGAAGCTACCCATGAGATCATACCTCTCACTCTGAATGGAAGCCAAATCCTCTGTCCCCCAGGACTGGCACAAGCGGATTCCTGCAGGCCACCTTGGCGTCCCCTCCTTACATCCTTCTCTTCACGCCTAGGACGAACTCTGCAGCTCTGCTCATGCTGTTGCCTCTGCCTGGAATGCTCTCACCAGTGCAAATGTCACTTCCTCCAGGAAGCCTTCCATAGCCTACCCTTGCAACCCGACTCTCCTTGCTGTCTGCCACGAGGTCCCCAGTGCTGACTCCACAGCAGCTCTGTTTACACAGTTTTATAATTATATAACAGGAAGGGGAAAAGTGTTATCTTTAAAAATCATCGGCAATCTGGGCCAAGTGGCTAAGGAAAAATGTAGAGCTGTACTTAGGGAAAAAATGTTCTGGTTGGAAAAAAGGACCTGAAGAGATCACTTTTGATGAAACTTTCCAGCCATATGTTAGATGTGAGCTAAATGGACAGGGTTTAAGTTGCCCTGTGCGAAGTTTCCTTCCCAGTGCTCTGCTGTCTCTGTGGGCCACTCTCCCCTCCCTTTCCAGTCCCCACCCAGCCAGTGAGGCCTGGGATCTTTACAATCAGAGCTAAGTTCTTGATTTGGGGATTCAAACACTGAGATTTGAATTGCAAAAACCTAGGTTTTGAACTTCCAAAGCCTAAGGCCTGGAAGATTTTGGAGCATCAGGTCAATAACATAAATAGTAGATCTGGAAAAATATGTGATCAACTGCAGCCCCTGCCTTGCAGGTGAGACCAGAACTGAGCTGAAGGTGGGCAGCATGGGGGGGGGGGGTGAGGGGAGAAAAGGCTGGATGAAGAAGAGATGAGACTCTGATAAGTCCCCAAGAAAGTTCCTTGTGTTGTCGATGTGGGAAATCAGGAGAGTAAATAAAGGACACCTGCCCCACCTGGGACAAGCCCAGGAAAGCAGCAATGCTGAGCATAGCTTTGGAAAGGTGGCATAGAAGGGGGAGCCATGGGGCTTCTGGGCTCATGGCTCTTAGCCCCACTGCCTGGGAGCAAACCAAGTGTATTCTGCGCACCCAGGTGGGGCACAGGGTCGACTGGAAGGGGGGTGGACCTAGAGAAGCTTGCAGTAGGAAATGAGGGGAGACCTGGCAGCCACCCTCTAGAGCTGACAATGAAGGGGAGACAGAAGCACGTACAGCTCAGGGTGTGCCCCCACGATCAGGCACCCCAAACCCCAGACACCCCACTAATGTGGTGATTCCTAGAACTCAACACACACCGGCAGAAGGAGCGAGAACACACTGAAGCAGCTCAACATGCCTCTGCGGCCTGGAGGGACGACGTCGGAGGAAGAAGAGGAGTTTAAATGCTGAGAAATAACATTTCATGTCTTGCAGCCCTATCGTGGCATGTAGGGACTAAGAATCTAGCCATTGGGCGGCTCTGCATATGAAAACAAGAATTGCTGCAGCTAAAGAGGGATGGGAGGGCTGGGGGGGGGGCGGGGGGGGTGCGCGGAGAAAGAGAGGCCAAGATGACAGCACAGAGCTTTGGCCCAAAAGTGGACAGGACCAGCAGAAATCCCCTTTGGTGCTGCGTGCCTGCGAACTTGCACTGGGGTCAGTCTAACTCTCAGTTAAGTTCCTGTTTGTTTTGGTCTTTTCCACAGCTCCCCTCTCCGACCCCCTGCAGACAGTAGCCTTGCATTAATGATGCTTTGTGAGGATGAAGGGGGAGGGACAACGGTGTGTGTGGTGGAACCATGCACTGCAGGGACATAGAGTGGGTGAGGCCAGCCTGGGATTGGGGCTGGGGTCTTCTCAAAGGCTCCCTCCCTCTCATGCCACTCACACATTCTCTGGGATATCAGCTGAGGCTGCTGGCCAGAACATACACGTGGCCTATCCATGTGGCCTGGGCTCCCTCGGAATATGGCAGCTGAATTCCAAAAGCTAGTGGCCGAAGAGAGGTCTTGACAGAAGCTCTATGATCTGGACTCCAGGATGGGGCAGCATCACTTCCACCTCAATCTCTTCTTTTAAAGCAGATCACTGAGGTTGTCCCATCTTTGAGGGGAGGGCATTAGACTCAAACTCTTAATAAGAAGAGAACCAAAGGATTGGCTGCCATGCTGAAAACCACCACCGAAACCGAAAGGTCACCAAGAGAAACACAAGTCCGTAAGAATACCTGAAATAGTGATTGTGAGGGTCATGCTAGATTCCCCACCGTGGTGGAAATGGTTCTCAACTGATTCTATTTGAGTAGCAAAGAGCAGGATGACCTGAGGGGCTAGAGGACTTTGAGGAACCCAGCTCAGGGACACCAGTTTGCCTGACTGACACCCTTAGCAGACAGCACATTCACTGCTGGATAAAGCTGGGGCACTAGGTTGAGACTGGAGCAGACTGAAAGAAGCGTGTAGAAGGGCAACTCAGGCCCACATCATGCCCAGCTTTGCAGAAGATGGAGGAATTGGAGCTTTACCCTAAAGGGCATGGGGAGCGCTGGAAGGATTGAAGGGAATTGAGGCATTGCCAGCGAGGCCCACGCTGGCTATGATGTGAGGATCCATGTGAGGAGGTGGAAAGGTCTGGAGGGTGGGAGATAAGTGGAGGGGACTGACAAGAGCTGGTGGACAGGGCTATTGAGGGGCGCCTGAAAGCAGGACTGGCTGCAGCAAGACCAGGACAACTGACAAAGGCAGAGACCAGATGCCAGGAGTCGGGATCCAGCCCTGTCCAGTGTCCCAGATTCTAGCCCCAAGCACCTGGTTCCAATCCCATCTTTGGATAGAAGGAAGATGTGATATTGTCATTTATAATAAGAAATATATGTATGATTCTGCCCTTGGTTCCTGGCACAGAGCTCCTTAACACTTCTTGTAAAATCTAAGTGATAGGAACATCTTTTGTTCTAATATTTGTTCTTTGACCCCAGTTTCTGACACAGGGCTCCTGGAACCCTTATAATTTCCTGGGTGATAGGAGTGTCCTTTGCTCTAACAAGGTAACTGCGGATGGATCCTGGGTGGATCCTGGATGGGAGTTAATCACCAGAAAAACAAAGCCTAACTAGAAGCTTGGAATTTTCAGCCCTGCCTCCTATTCTCTTGAGAAGCGTGAAGGGCTACAAATGGAGTTAATGATCCATGATCCTAGAGTTAATGATTAATGATCCTAGACATCCTAGAGATGACTCTACCCTAAAATCCCAATAGTGCGGGGTTCAGGGTTGGGTGAACATAACCACAGCAGGAAGACAAAAACTCTTAAGCTCAGAACCCTCTCAGACCTCGCCCTATGGACCTCCTAACCTAGACGTTTGTCTGTATCCTTTACCATATTCTTTTATAATAAACCGATAAACATAATTCAGCTGTTTTCCTGAGTTTGTGAGCCACTCCAGCAAACTAATCGAACTCAAGGAGGGGATCATTGGAACTGTCAATCTACATATAGCCAATTGGTCAGGAGCACAGATGACAAGCTGGACTTGTGACTGGTGTCTGGAGACAGGGGGTACTTGTAAGACTGAGCCCTTAACCTGCGGGCTGTTTCCAGGCAGATAGTGTTAGAATTGACTGATATTGTAGGGCACCCCACTGGTGTCCAGAGAATTGTTGGGGTGGAGAGAAACCTCCACACATGTGGTGACCAGAAGTGACGTGTTCTGTGTGGGTAGTAAAGGAGACTCACGGGAAGGAAATGCACAGTAGGAAAGAGCCCAGCTTTTCCAGCACAGATAAAAAGCTGAAGGTTTGTCCATTTTAGAAGGATTGAGGCCAGCTTCAGAAAGAAAAGAGAGAGGAAGGCATCATGGGAGACACTAGGCAGTGACAGAACCTGGAAGGGGAGTCAGGGAGTAGGATGACTTCTTCCTTGAGCTGGGGATATGCACTCAGCCCTGTGTGGTGTTGACTTGGAACAGAGGATCCTTCCTTGACTTCATTCAGCAAGTTCCTTCAACAGATATTTGTCCTGAGCCTGCAAAGGGAGATGCACCCGTCCTTTGGAGACAGCAGACCTGATTCACATCTCAAATATGCCACTTACCAATTCCATGGCCTCAAGCAAGTGACTAAATCTCTGGACCAGTTTCCCCATCTGGAAAATGGAACCAGTCATTCCTTCCACACATAGTTGTTATTAGGATTAGAAATAATATTAATATTAGTAATTTTATGGCACATAGTAGGTATTCCATAAGTAGCAGTCCCTACTATTTGCCTAGAACTCAGCTGAGATTCTGATCCCATAAAGGGAGGGTGAACATAGACCAGTACTGCGTTTTATTGCACTGCTGGGTATTTACCCCAAAGATACAGATGTAGTGAAAAGAAGGGCCATCTGTACCCCAATGTTTATAGCAGCAATGGCCACGGTCGCCAAACTGTGGAAAGAACCAAGATGCCCTTCAACGGATGAATGGATAAGGAAGATGTGGTCCATATACACTATGGAGTATTATGACTCCATCAGAAAGGACGAATACCCAACTTTTGTAGCAACATGGACAGGACTGGAAGAGATTATGCTGAGTGAAATAAGTCAAACAGAGAAAGTCAAGTATCATATGGTTTCACTTATTGGTGGAGCATAACAAATAATATAGAGGACAAGGGTAGATGGAGAGGAGAAGGGAGTTGAGGGAAATTGGAAGGGGAGGTGAACCATGAGAGACTATGGACTCTGAAAAACAACCTGAGGGTTTTGAAGGGGCGGGGTGGGAGGGTGGGGGAACCAGGTGGTGGGTATTAGGGAGGGCACAGATTGCATGGAGCACTGAGTGTGGTGAAAAAACAATGAATACTGTTACGCTGAAAATAAATAAAAAATTAAAAAAAAAAAAAATTCGGTATTTCTGTGCTTCCCTCTGCCGGCCAAAAGGGGCAGACTCCACTGCAGAGAGAATGGCAGGATGCTAAGACAATACAGAACTTCCTGTCTCCCATCCGGAGTAGGAATCCCCCTACAAGGCGCATCCCCAGTGGGGGGGACACTAGCCTGAGTGTGGGTCCCTCCAGAGGTAGCAGATACGGTGCTATGCATAGACGGCCAGCCACTTCCCAGGACTGGGAAGCTAGATGCATCTCTTCACCTCTCTGAGCCTGTTTCCTTGGCTATAAAATGAAGTGATATTCCCTGCCACGTTTCACAGATTTTCTGTAAATCACAAACAAGATGATATCCGTGGAAGTTTTGGGAAACATGAGCTACCCCACAAACATTAATGGTCAACACTCTCGGATGCCCCTTGCCCACCACGCTGGGTGCTCGGCGTCCCAGGAAGATGTAGGAAGCTCCAGGAGGAGCACCAGTGTGCTGGAAGAGACAGCCAGGCTTCAGGCAGGTATTGATGGGGTAGGCTGGAGGCTGTGAGTATCTGGACAAGTCAGGGAAAGACCCGTTGTCAGGGCGGTTAGTTAGTTCAGCCCTGAAAGGGCAGAGCTTAAAGCCAAATCCAGGATGACCTGAAGGTTTTTAGTCATTACATCTCTTGGCATAATCCTTCTTCCAGCTCCTCAAGCCCCTCTCCCCCAAAGCAGTGAAGAGGGAAATGTGCAAAGGGGTCACCAGAGTCACCTGGCAAAAGCCACAGCTGCTTCTGAGTAAAAACCCAGCTCCTATTTGGGTAAGGTTCTCAAGACCTTACCCTCTCACTGGAATTCCTGGACCAACTCCCAAGGAAGATATCCTCATATCCAAAGCTTTGTTTTGACTTCACCTCAATGATCTTGTTAGATCACCAAGAGGTGGATTTCCACCCAGGAAATGTATCCTGGACCCCAAACCTATAGACATTTTTGAAGGCATGGAAATTGACAAAGAATCACAGGGACAAAGCTTCAAACAAACAGACAAAGACAACTTGTCAGGGAAACAGAGATATGCTTGGCCCTACCTTATTTATTTTTAGATTTTATTTATGTATATATGTATTAATTTATTTATTTTTTTTAAATTTTCTTATTTTAATAAACATATAATGTATTTTTATCCCCAGGGGTACAGGTCTGTGAATCGTCAGGTTTACACATTTCACAGCACTCATCATAGCCCATACCCTCCCCAATGTCCATTTCCCCACCACCCTCTCCCGTCCCCCCTCCCCCCCGCAACCCTCAGTCTGTTTCTTGAGATTGAGTCTTTTATGGATTGTCTCCCTCCCAATCCCATCTTTTCATTTTTTTCTTTTCCTACCTCCCCCCAACCCCCCCCCCGCCTTGCATCTCCACTTCCTCATATCAAAGAGATCATATGATAGTTGTCTTTCTCCGATTGACTTATTTCGCTAAGCATGATACCCTCTAGTTCCATCCACGTCATCGCAAATGGCAAGATTTCATGTCTTTTGATGGCTGCATAGTATTCCATTGTGTATATATACCACATCTTCTTTATCCATTCATCTGTTGATGGACATCTAGGCTCTTTCCACAGTTTGGCTATTGTGGACATTGCTGCTATAAACATTCGGGTGCACGTGCCCCTTCGGAGCACCACGTTTGTATCTTTAGGATATATACCCAGGAGTGCAATTGCTGGGTCGTAGGGTAGCTCTATTTTCAGCTTTTTGAGGAACCTCCACACTGTTTTCCAGAGTGGTTGCACCAGCTTGCATTCCCACCAGCAGTGTAGGAGGGTTCCCCTCTCTCCGCATCCTCGCCAGCATCTGTCATTTCTTGACTTGTTAATTTTAGCCATTCTGACTGGTGTGAGGTGGTATCTCATTGTGGTTTTGATTTGTATTTCCCTGATGCCGAGGGATGTGGAGCACTTTTTCATGTGTCTGTTGGCCATCTGGATGTCTTCTTTGCAGAAATGTCTGTTCATGTCCTCTGCCCATTTCTTGACTGGATTATTTGTTCTTTGGGTATTGAGTTTGATAAGCTCTTTATAGATTTTGGATACTAGCCCTTTATCTGATATGTTGTTTGCAAATATCTTCTCCCATTCTGTCAGTTGTCTTTTGGTTTTGTTCACTGTTTCCTTTGCTGTGAAAAAGCTTTTGATCTTGATGAAATCCCAATAGTTCATTTTTGCTCTTGCTTCTGTTGCCTTTGGCGATGTTCCTCGGAAGAAGTTGCTGCGGTTGAGGTCAAAGAGGTTGCTGCCTGCATTGTCCTCAAGGATTTTGATAGATTCCTTTCGCACATTGAGGTCCTTCATCCATTTGGAGTCTATTTTCGTGTGTGGTGTAAGGAAATAGTTCAATTTCATTTTTCTGCATGTGGCTGTCCAATTTTCCCAGCACCATTTGTTGAAGAGGCTGTCTTTTTTCCATTGGATATTCTTTCCTGCTTTGTCGAAGATTAGTTGACCATAGAGTTGAGGGTCTATTTCTGGGCTCTCTATTCTGTTCCATTGGTCTATATGTCTGTTTTTGTGCCAGTACCATACTGTCTTGATGATGACAGCTTTGTAATAGAGCTTGAAGTCTGGAATTGTGATGCCACCGACTTTGGCTTTCTTCTTCAATATTCCTTTGGCTATTCGAGGTCTTTTCTGGTTCCATATAAATTTTAGGATTATTTGTTCTATTTCTTTAAAAAAATGGATGGGATTTTGATAGGGATTGCATTAAATGTGTAGATTGCTTTAGGTAGAATAGACATTTTCACAATATTTGTTCTTCCAATCCATGAGCATGGAATATTTTTCCATTTCTTTGTGTCTTCCTCAATTTTTTTCATGAGTACTTTATAGTTTTCTGAGTATAGATTCTTTGCCTCTTTGGTTAGATTTATTCCTAGGTATCTTATGGTTTTGGGTACGATTGTAAATGGGACTGACTCCTCAATTTCTCTTTCTTCTGTCTTGTTGTTAGTGTAAAGAAATGCGACTGATTTCTGTGCATTGACTTTATATCCTGACACTTTACTGAATTCCTGTATAAGTTCTAGCAGTTTTGGAGTGGAGCCTTTTGGGTTTTCCACATATAGTATCATATCATCTGCAAAGAGTGATAGTTTGACTTCTTCTTTGCCGATTTGGATGCCTTTAATTTCTTTTTGTTGTCTGATTGCTGAGGCTAGGACTTCTAGTACTATATTGAACAGCAGTGGTGATAACGGACATCCCTGCCGTGTTCCTGACCTTAGCGGAAAAGCTTTCAGTTTTTCTCCATTGAGAATGATATTTGCGGTGGGTTTTTCATAGATGGCTTTGATAATATTGAGGTATGTGCCTTCTATCCCTACACTTTGAAGAGTTTTAATCAGGAAGGGATGCTGCACTTTGTCAAATGCTTTTTCAGCATCTATTGAGAGTATCATATGGTTCTTACTCTTTCTTTTATTAATGTATTGTATCACATTGATGGATTTGCGGATGTTGAACCAACCTTGCAGCCCTGGAATAAATCCCACTTGGTCCTGGTGAATAATCCTTTTAATGTACTGTTGGATCCTATTGGCCAGTATTTTGGTGAGAATTTTCGCATCTGTGTTCATCAAGGATATTGGTCTGTAATTCTCTTTTTTGGTGGGATCCTTGTCTGGTTTTGGGATCAAGGTGATGCTGGCCTCATAGAATGAGTTTGGAAGTTTTCCTTCCATTTCTATTTTTTGGAACAGTTTCAGGAGAATAGGAATTAATTCTTCTTTAAATGTTTGGTAGAATTCCCCTGGGAAGCCGTCTGGTCCTGGACTTTTGTTTGTTTGGAGATTTTTGATGACTGTTTCAATCTCCTTACTGGTTATGGGTCTGTTCAGGTTATCTATTTCTTCCTGGTTCAGTTGTGGTAGTTTATACATCTCTAGAAATGTATCCATTTCTTCCAGATTGTCAAATTTGTTGCCATAGAGTTGCTCGTAGTATGTTCTTATAATTGTTTGTATTTCTTTGGTGTTGGTGTGATCTCTCCTCTTTCATTCATGATTTTATTTATTTGCGTCCTTTCTCTTTTCTTTTTGATAAGTCTGGCCAGGGGCTTATCAATCTTATTAATTCTTTCAAAGAACCAGCTCCTAGTTTTGTTGATTTGTTCTATTGTTTTTTTAGTTTCTATTTCATTGATTTCTGCTCTGATCTTTATGATTTCTCTTCTCCTGCTGGGTTTCGGCTTTCTTTGTTGTTCTCTCTCCAGCTCCTTTAGGTGTAGGGTTAGGTTGTGTATTTGAGACCTTTCTTGTTTCTTGAGAAAGGCTTGCACCGCTATATATTTTCCTCTCAGGACTGCCTTTGTTGTGTCCCACAGATTTTGAACTGTTGTGTTTTCATTATCATTTGTTTCCATGAATTTTTTCAATTCTTCTTTAATTTCCTGTTTGACCCATTCATTTTTTAGAAGGATGCTGTTTAGTCTCCATGTATTTGCGTTCTTTCCAAATTTCCTCTTGTGATTGAGTTCTAGCTTCAGAGCATTGTGGTCTGAAAATATGCAGGGAATGATCTCGATCTTTTGGTACCGATTGAGACCTGATTTATGACCCAGGATGTGGTCTATTCTGGAGAATGTTCCATGTGCACTAGAGAAGAATGTATATTCTGTTGCTTTGGGATGGAATGTTCTGAATATATCTGTGATGTCCATCTGGTCCAGTGTGTCATTTAAGGCCTTTATTTCCTTGTTGATCTTTTGCTTAGATGATCTGTCCATTTCAGTGAGGGGAGTGTTAAAGTCCCCTGCTATTATTGTATTACTGTCGATGTATTTCTTTGATTTTGTTATTAATTGGTTTATATAGTTGGCTGCTCCCATGTTAGGGGCATAGATATTTAAGATTGTTAGATCTTCTTGTTGGACAGACCCTTTGAGTATGATATAGTGTCCTTCCTCATCTCTTATTATAGTCTTTGGCTTAAAATCTAGTTGATCTGATATAAGGATTGCCACCCCAGCTTTCTTCTGATGTCCATTAGCATGGTACATTGTTTTCCACTCCCTCACTTTAAATCTGGAGGTGTCTTCGGGTCTAAAATGAGTTTCTTGTAGGCAGCATATTGGTGGGTTTTGTTTTTTTTATCCATTCTGATACCCTGTGTCTTTTGATTGGGGCATTTAGCCCATTAACATTCAGGGTAACTATTGAGAGATATGAATTTAGTGCCATTGTTTTGCCTGTAAGGTGACTGTTACTGTATATTGTCTCTGTTTCTTTCTGATCTACTACTTTTAGGGTCTCTCTTTGCTTAGAGGACCCCTTTCAATATTTCCTGTAGAGCTGGTTTGGTGTTTGCAAATTCTTTCAGCTTTTGTTTGTCCTGGAAGCTCTTTATCTCTCCTTCTATCTTCAATGATAGCCTAGCCGGATATAGTATTCTTGGCTGCATGTTTTTCTCGTTTAGTGCTCTGAATATATCATGCCAGTTCTTTCTGGCCTGCCAGGTCTCTGTGGATAGGTCCGCTGCCAATCTAATGTTTTTACCCTTGTATGTTACAGACTTCTTTTCCTGGGCTGCTTTCAGGATTTTCTCTTTGTCGCTAAGACTTGTAAATTTTACTATCAGGTGACGAGGTGTGGACCTATTATTATTGATTTTGAGGGGCGTTCTTAGCATTTCCTGGATTTTGATGTTTGTTCCCTTTGCCATATTAGGGAAATTCTCTCCAATAATTGTCTCCAATATACCTTCTGCTCCCTTCTCTCTTTCTTCTTCTTCTGGAATCCCAATTATTCTAATGTTGTGTCATCTTATGGTGTCACTTATCTCTCGAATTCTCTCCTCGTGGTCCAGTATTTGTTTGTCTCTCTTTTGCTCAGCTTCTTTATTCTCTATCATTTGGTCTTCTATGTCACTAATTCTTTCTTCTGCCTCACTTATCCTGGCAGTGAGAGCTTCCATTTTTGATTGCACCTCATGAATAGCTTTTTTTATTTCAACTTGGTTAGATTTTAGTTCTTTTATTTCTCCAGAAAGGGCTTTTATCTCTCCGGAGAGGGTTTCTCTAATATCTTCTATGCCTTTTTCGAGCCCGGCTAGAACCTTGAGAATTGTCATTCTGAACTCTAGATCTGTCATGTTACCTATGTCCGTATTGATTAGGTCTCCAGCCTTCGGTACGGCCTCTTGTTCTTTTTTTTGAGGTGAGTTTTTCCGCCTTGTCATTTTGTCCAGATAAGATTTGCTTTCTCCTGCTGTGGAATTCCGCTGTTCTTGGTGAGCGAAGTTGGTTTTGGATGGGTTTCTTGTTGATCTTCTGGGGGAGGGGCCTGTTGTAGTGATTCTCAAGTGTCTTTGCCGCAGGCGGAATTGCACCGCCCTTGCCAGGGGCCGGGCTAAGGAATCCGATCGGGTTTGCTTTCAGGAGCTTTTGTTCCCTGAGCGCTTTCCGTAGAGTTCCGGAGGACGGGAATGAAGATGGCGGCCTCCCAATCTCTCGGAAGAGCCGAGAGCTTGGGGTTCCGCTCCTCAGTGCGCCCTCAGAGCAAAGCGCCCAACAGCCCCGCCTCCCTGGCTTGCGGTGGCGCCTCGAGGAAAGCAGTCAATTGCTGGAGCTGGAGAAAAGCGCCGGGTCGCTTTTGTCTCCGTGGCCTCCGGCCGCGCTCTGAGCCCACCCAGCCTGCGACCGGCACAAGGTAACCCCGGGCTTAGAGCTCACTCCTCGGCTTTGTCGCTGTAGCCGGCTTCCCCGCTCTAATACCTGCGAGCTCTGTGGCACTCAGACATCCCAGGTCCTTCTGTGACCCCGCGGGACCTGGGGTTATGCTGACCCTGCCTGGGTTTCCCCCCAGTTTAGCCTCTGGAGCGATGTCTCCCAGTGGAGCCGACTTTTAAAAGTCCCGATTTTGTGCTCTGTCGCTCCGCCGCTTGCCGGGTGCCGGCCCCTCCCCCCGGGGTCTATCTTCCCGTCGCTTTGGATTCACTTCTCCGCAGGTCCTACCTTTCAGAAAGTGATCGATTTTCTGTTTCTGGAATTGTTGCTCTTCTTCTCTTTGATTTCCCGTTGGATTTGTAGGTGTTCACAATGGTTAGATAAGCTATCTAGCTGATCTCCTGCTACCCGATATCGTCTCACCCTGCTACTTCTCCGCCATCTTCGACCATCGTCCTAATTTATTTATTTGAGAGAGAGAGAGAGTACGCATGTGAGCAGGGCGAGGACTGGGCGAGGAGAAGGAGGGGTAAAGAATCTCAGGCAGGGGGCACGTGGGTGGCTCAGTTGTTAAGCGGCTGCCTTCAGCTCAGGTCATGGTCCCAGGGTCCTGGGATCGAGCACCACATGGGGCTCCCTGCTCAGCGGGGAGCCTGCTTCTCCCTCTCCCTCTGCTGCTCCCATTCCTATTCTCTCTCTCTCTCTCTCTCATGCATGCACTCTCTCTCCAATAAATAAATAAAATTTAAAAAAAAAAAAAAAGAATCTCAGGCAGACTCCAGCATGGAGCCCAGTGCGGGGCTTGATCTCATGACCCTGAGATCATGACCTGAGCTGAAACCAAGAGTCAGATGCTAACCAACTGAGGCACCCAGGTGCCCACATTCTCTCTGTTTTGTTTTTTTTTTTTAAGTAGGCTCTACCTTAGAATTTAGCATCAAGAATTTTTTTTTTTTGGTCCTGGCAAGGAAAACTGTATAAATGAGCATTTTTCCAATGGAACAACTCAAAATGCTGATTCCTTATAAGATACTAATAAATTTTCCATGAAAAAGGGACTCTGTAATCAATTACATTTGAGAAACTCTGAATAAAAGGAATTCAGTTTTGCTGCAATAAGTCTCAGAGCCGGGCGCCTGGGTGGCTCAGTGGTTTAAGCCTCTGCCTTTGGCTCAGGTCATGATCTCAGGGTCCTGGGATCGAGTCCCACATCGAGCTTTCTGCTTGGCTGGGAGCCTGCTTCCTCCTCTCTCTCTCTCTGCCTGCCTCTCTGCCTACTTGTGATTTCTCCCTGTCAAATAAATAAGTAAAATCTTTAAAAAAAAAAAAAAAAAAAAAAAAAAGAAGTCTTGGTGCCTTCAATGTTTAATGCCATCAAGAATTTTTAAACAGGATGTGGGCTGTAGTATATGCAATGTTTTGGGGGTTTGTTTGACTAAGGAGCTGTGGTTTTTTTTTTTTAAGATTTTATTTATTTATTTGACAGACAGAGATCACAAGTAGGCAGAGAGGCAGGCAGAGAGAAGAGGAAACAGGCTCCCCGCTGAGCAGAGAGCCAGATGTGGGCCTCGATCCCAGAATCCTGGGATCATGACCTGAGCTGAAGGCAGAGGCTTTAACCCACTGAGCCCCTAAGGAGCTGTTTATTAAAGGCACACTTATTAACATGTGATGAGATGCGTGGATTTTATGAAATGAAATGCTGATATCTATTGTGGTTCCCTTTATGCCTTGGCTTCCAGGTAACTCAATGCTAACCATAATGCTCATGTATAATTGCAAGAAGTTTGTAGCTTAGATTTGAGACATAATTATCTCCCCCAATAATATTTCAGGACTTCTGGATAAGACAGATGTTTTTCATAGCAATATAGCACAGATGCTACTAAAGATAGGAAAATAATTCTTCTCGCCCCTGATTACCCTTAGGGTCTAGACCATGTTCACTAATATAAGTCCCTGAATCTTACATCCGACTATTCCCAGTCCTGCAAAAGCTGCACGGCAAGAGGCAAATTCAACTGGATTTTCCAGCACGAAGGCTAAAATCCAAGAATGGGCCCTTAAGGGACTCCCTCCAGGAAATTCCTAGGCTGAAGGCTTACAGGCCATCTGCTGCCAAAGTTGTGGACAGCCAGGATAGATGGTGACCCATTATCCATGAGGAATCAGAGCTATCTGGTCACACTTTGGGCCAATGGAAAAGGCTTAGCCCATCTCTTGAATGGCCTTAATTGGTAAAGGTTGTCCCAGGATAGCTGCCCCTATAATGTCCCTGCTAGATCCTAAACCCCTGGCACATTTCTGCTCCCAAGGACAGCTGGAGGGACCCTAGAATGTAGGGTAGATTTCACTATGTTGGTGAAGAGACCACTAGGGCTTCGTCCCAAGATGATCTAGGACCAGTAGCCTTGTGCTCAAACCTTTCCAAAGAAAGAGGGACCCCAAGAGACCTTCCTAAATCCTGGGCATGGAAGGAGGCACCCCATCCTTCCTCCTACTCATTTGTTCATTAATTCACTGCAGAAGCTGTAAAAAAATAGCGATTAAGAGAAAAGTATCGGGAGTTAGATCTGAGCTCATATCTGAGTTCACCTCTTTCTGGTTATGTGGCCTTTGCTCTCCGAGTCTCAGTTTCCTCATTTAAAAATGTAGATAATAATTTTATCCATCTTGTAGGGTTATTGGGAGTATTAAATAAAATTGTTTATGGGGCATCTGGGTGGCTCAGTCTGTTAAGCATCTATCTTCTGCTCAGGTCATGATCTCAGAGTCCTGGGATCAAGCCCCGAGTCAAACCCCATGTTGCCCTCTGTAGGCGTCCCTGCTCAGAGGGGAGCGTGCTTCTCTCTCTCCCTCTACTCCTCCCCCGCCTGTGCGCTTGTGCTCTCTCTCTCTTTCTCTCTCTCAAATGAATAAAATCTTTTAAAATAATTAATTAATTAATTAATTAGAATTGTTTATGTAAAATACATAACACAGTGTTCAATAGAAGGTTATTATTCTCTAACATTCACTCTAGGACAAGACTTGTGTGAGAACCATGGATTCAGAGACAAATCAATCTATGTCCTTAAAGAATTCTGAGGCTAGTAAAGGAGACAGATATTTGATCAGGCAATAACAATACAATTCTATCAGTGCCAAGAGTGAGGGAAGTATAGGGCTGAGAGCACAAATGCGAAAGAAACTGTAACCCTGATAAGTAAAAAAGACATTTAGGCATAAACAATTGAAAAGGGAGAAATAAAGCTGTCATTATGTACAGGTAATAAGATATCTTCATAAAATGAAACAAAACAAAAAAAATCTGGAAATTATTAGGATTATTAGGAAAATATGACAAGGCAACCGGATGTAATGTCAATACACAAAGATCATTGCATTTCTATACACCAGCAACAAACAATTGCCATAAAAACAGTATTCAAGAAAGAGCAACAAAATTATAAAAGACTTAAGAATAATTGTAACTAGAAGTTCTATAGGATCTAAATACAAAAAAATCACAATACATTATTGAGAGATACTTCCTGTACTGAGTGATTAAATCTAATGTTACCAATAATTAGACAAACGGCATTGTGTGCCCTTGGAGATGTGAAACTCAGTGATACAGTATTTCTGCCAAAAATAGTTAACTTGAGTCTAAACATGAGGAAACAATCAAACAAAAATTGCTGGTAAAAGTGTACGTCAGCACAATTGTTTTAATCTAAACTGAAGGACGTTTTTGTAAAACAACTAGCCTATACTTTCAAATATCATGAAAGATAAAATTCACATAGGTCAAAGACAGGCTGAAAACTGTCATTTTAAAAAAAACAGCTACAAAAGACATTAAGAGAAAAATTGGAGAATTTTTAAGGTGGACTGTATGTTAAAGAATAATAATATATTAGTGTTAAATTACCTGTGATAATTATGTTGTACTCATACAGAAGAATTCCTTATACTTGAGATTCATATGCAGAAATACTTGGGAGTAAAAGTTCATAAACTGAATATAAGGTATTCTCAAATGGTTCAGAGTAAGAGAACATATTAATACTTATGTAAATATAGAGAGCTAAGGCAAATGTTCCAAGGTTATGTAGCTGCTGATTTACTACTCTTGTGGATATTCTATATAGTCCTGACATTGTTCTAGAATAAAAAGTTGGGGGGAAAAAAAAAACCTTATGAGAGCTATTTTAAAATATTTAGGTAAATGGAATCAGCATCTACCCATGCTTCTAAATAGAAATACTTCAATATGGTTAATTTTAAATTCAATGGAACACCAATCAAAAATGCCACAGAGCTCTTTAAAAATTAAACTTAACAAGCTGATTGTAAATTAACATGGAAGAGGAAAGGGCCAAGAATATCCTAGTTATTTCTGAAGAAGAAGAATAGGGAGCAAGGATGTGACCTACCAGTTATCAGAACATATTATGTAACAAAGGTAATTAAGACAGTATGATGGTATATATTGGCCAATATAGATTAGAATAGACAATCCCAAAACATACCTATAATATAATATGACAGAAATGAAAAATGTGGAATTAGATCCATATTTTCCCCCATAAACACAAAAAGTCTACTGAAAATGGACTAAGAACCAAAATGGAAAATATTAAACTTTTAAACATTTAATATAAAATGTAGGTTAAAATCTTTATAACTTTTGACTAGGGAATAATTTCTTAAGCAATTTACAAAAAGAGGTAATCATAAAAGAAAAAGAATAATAAACTGAATTATACTGAAATAATTACTTCTGGTCATTAAAAGACCTTTTAAAGAAAGGAAAGCAATAATTTACTAACTGGGGGAAAACAATTGTAACAGATAACCAACTAAGGATTTATATCAAGAACCTGTAAACGCCTCAAATCATTCAGAGAAGGAAAAACAATAAATAATAACAAAAATAACAAAAGTCATGATTGCACATTTCACAGAAAAGGAAACCAATCTTCATTAAAAATATGTTCATTTTCATTAGTAGTTGAGTAAATGAAAAGAAAGACTACAGTGAAATCCCAATTATTCCCACTCAGTTTACAAGGATTAAGAAGTCTGACAATAACCAATGTTAGAGAGAATGTGGGTCAACCATTCTACTGTACATTGACTATATAGTTGGGTGGGAGGGTCAATTGGTACAAAGATTTTGAAAAACAATATAGTATTATCTTAAAAAACTGAATTGTCATATACTCTACAACCCAGAAATTCCTCTTCAAGACATGTGTGTGGAAGTGTGAGCATGTACAAGGAGACATGCACCAAGAAACATGCATAATAATATTTTTAGCAGTACTGTTTGTAATAGCAAAATAATTGAAACAAATCCAATGTCCATTGACAGGAAATGGACAAATTGTGATATAATATTTGCACAAAAGAATATATGTAGCAGCAAAATTGAATGAACTATGGTCCATATTAAAATTTGGGTGAATCTTGGTAACATTTGTATTGAAAGTAAAAAGCAAGTCTCAGTCGATTGCATACAGCATGATACTCTTTTTATAAATTTCAAAAGAACTAAAGTTATTTTAAAATACTGTGCATGTATGTGTGCATGTGTGCATACATGTAAAGAAAAAGAAAGGTGAGAAGGAGAAAAAGAGAAAAAAAGGAAAGAGGGAGGGAGGAAAGGGGGGGTTTGTGCAAGGATGAACGATAACAGTGTTATGAGCCAAGATTATAGATAAGTCAGTTTAGTGTAACTTATGTCAATTCAGAAAAAAGAAAAGAGGGGCACCTGGGTGGTTCAGTCAGGTAAGCGACGAACTCAACTTTGGTTCGGGTCATGATCACAGGGTTGTGAGACTGAGGCCAGAGTTGGGGGTCCGTGCTTAGTGGGAAGTCTGCTTGAGATTCTCTCACTATCCCTCTGCCTTCCCCCTACTTGTGCTCACTCTTTCTTTCTCACAAATAAATAAATAAATAAATAAGTCTTAAAAAGAAGAGGAGGAGGAAGCAACCTGGGAGGGATCAGGGAAGGCTTTCCAGAATCGGATACACCTAAGGTAAGCACTGAAGAACACCTAAGATTTACCCAGGTGAAGGAGGGATAAAAGAACTTTTCAGGAAAAATTAACATGCACAGACAAGAGGCCAGAAAAGTTTGTGTCTCCTGGTTGCTAAAAATACTTGCTGAGCAGAGTGGGAACAGGCCACTGTAAGAAACAAGACTAAGGAACTATGAAGGTTTTAGTCACCTCCAATAGCCTCAACCACAGGGGTAGAGTGGGGTCGAGGAAAGTGACTGGATCAGGACCCTCCATTCCCTAGGTATGAAGTTTTTCTCGATCTAGCCAGCAAGATTTCATCAAAGTGTAAGGGCCTACTTAGCCAGAGCAACTCCATCTCAGTTAAACAGCCGAGATGTTGTTTTTTATTGTCTTTTATTGTTGTTTGTGCAGTAAACTTATATTGACCCTGCCCCCCAGAGGATCAGTAAAATATGGTCAGCCAGTTCCTAGTAACAGAGCCCAGAATACAAGGATGAGTCAGGCCAGGTGGAGACATCCAATCAGTAGAAAGTATACATACTATCTCCCTAACCACCAAAGAATGTAAACTCCGACTTTTGGGCGCCAAACTTGGGCACCAATTCTGACTAGAGTGATAGGCTAGTTCAAACAGCTACTATAGGGTAAATTGTAATTCATTTGGCCACCTGCGTGTGGCCTAACATGACTATGCAACTTTCTGTATGTGTTACAATCTCATTGGCCACCTGTATGTGGCCAGGCCTAACCACATGGCCTTTGCTCTATAAAAGTTAGTCTGTGAGACTGGGAGAGGTCGCTCTCTTTAAAAGTGGCCCTGGCCGGTCAGTCAGTTCTTGATGCTTGGCATGAATAAAGCTTTGCTTGACCTTTGCTTTATATCAGCCTTGTTCCTTTGATAACGGACCCCAACAAAAGCAACTATGACCTGGGGAATCTGAGCAGAGGTAAAGCCAGGGACACAATCCCAAACCATCTTTTATCAAAACCCAAGGCCTCTGAGCCTCTGACCATATGTGGGATGATTCTGGGCATGTTGATTCTGTGCTAGTCCTGAGAGCTGAGATGGGAATGCCAGTGTGCCTTCAAGAAGAGGTGGAGGTAGAAGACTAACAAGTCAGTACCATGGACAGAGACCTCACCAATGCATTTCTAGTCAGGGTACAGGCTGAAATCTTTGGCGGACAAATCCCTGGAGACTTTGACACTTTAGGCTGGAGGAGCCCATGGACTGGAAAATTGAAAACCAAGAAACCTTATCTATTCTGATATAATGACCTCATGATTGCTCTTGCCTCCCCCCGGTCTTCCTGCCTCCAGGCTCACACCACCCTAACCTCTGTTTCATCCCCTCGGTGCTACCAGAACAATCTTTCTACATCTTGAATCTGATTAATGGCAAAGCTTTTCCTCCTATTTCTCTGATGATCCCCCTCTATCCTCTAAGTCCTACGTGTTGGAAGATCCCCAGGACTCATCCTTGGAAGCTTTCTCCTTCTATTTCCACTCATTCCATTAGTCATCTCATCCAGTCCCTTGGCTTTAAATATATCTAACCCAGACCTCTACCCTGGACTTCAGATTTATATCTCCAACTAACTACTTGATAGCTCCACTTGGATGTCCAACAGACATCTCAAATTTATAATACCTCTAACAAAACACTTCACATCATTCTCACAAAATGACTCCTACCACCATCTTCCTCACGGCAGTAATTAGCAACTTTGTCTTCTAACTGCTCAGGCCTTAACTTCTCCCTTTCTTTCATTCATTTCCCATATCCAATCCATCAACAAATTTAGTCAGCTCTACCTTCAAAAGTGTCCATAAACCAATAATTTCTCACCACCTCCCCTTGACCCAAATCACCATCACCTCTGTATTATTGTAGCAGCCTCTAAACTGATTCCCTGTTTCTTCCCCTATTCCCTTCCATTCTATTCTGATCATATCAACCAAAGTGATCTAGTTAAAACAAAGTGGGAACATATAGTTTCTTTTATCAAAATCCTCTAATGGCTCCCTAATTCACTTAAAGTAAAATCTATAAACTTTGCAATAGCCTACATAGCCCTAAGTTATCTGGCTTCCTGTTAGCTGTCTGACCTCATCTCCTGCTACTTTTGCATGGATAATTCTGCTGCAGCCATAGCAGCATCTTTCGCTGTTCCTCAAATGTGCCAAACCTGTGTCCACCTTGGGGCTTTTGCATGTTCTCATCTCCCTCCTTGAAATACTTTATCCCTGGATTTTCATATGGCTTATTCTCTCACTTCCCCCAGATTTCCATAACTGTTGCCTTCTATTGTCTTAGAATCAAATAGTGTAAATCTTCTAACGTTGTTCTTCAAAAAGTTTTTGGCTATTCTAGTTTCTTTGCATTTCTACATATATTTTAGAATCAACTCATCAATTTCTCCACCCCTGCTGGCATTTTGCTTAAGTCTACTCTGAGTCTATAACCAATTTGAGAATAATTGACATAGTAATTATATTGCCTTCCAATCACTGAACATGGTATATGTCTTCCTTTATTTAGGCCTTATTTTGGTTTCAGCAATAATTTGTAGTTTCAGTGTACAGATTTTACACATAATTTGTTAAACTGATTTATAAATATTCCATGTTTTGTTATTGTAAATGTTATTGATTTTTTAAGTTTTATTTTCTAATTGTTCATTCCTAGTATATAAAAATACAATTGTGGGGTCACCTGGGTGGCTCAGACAGTGGGGCCTCTGCCTTTGGCTCCGGTCATGATATCAGAGTCCTGGGATCAAGCCCCACATTGGGATCCCCCTGCCCAGTGGAAAGTCTGCTTGTCCCTCTCCCTCTGTAGCTCCCCTGCTTGTGTTCTCTTGCTCACTCACTCTCTCTCTCCCTCTCTCTCTGAAATAAATAAAATCTTTTTTAAAGATGCAATTGTGACCTATTATCTTGTGACTTGGCTAAATTAATATGTTAGTTCTAATAATTCTTTTGTAGATTCCCCTATGATTTCTTATTTATAGGATATGATCATATCACCTGTAATTTTAAAAGTTTTACTTTTTTATATCTAACTATGTGCCTTTTTTTTTCATATAGCACTGACTAGGACCTTAGAATAATGTTGAGTAGAAGCAGTGCGAGCAGGCATCCTTGACTTGCCCCTAATCTAATAGTATAAGTATTTCATCTTTCATCATTAACTGTACTAGCTGTAGGTTTTTCATACTTATCCCTTATCACATTAAGGAACTTCTCTTCTACTCTTAATTTTGTCTTAGAGTTTTTCTTAAGAATAGATAGTGAATGTTGTTAATGGGGTTTTTTTGCATGTATTGTGGTAACTGTATTGTTTTTCTCCCCTCACTCTATAATATGGTGAGTTACACTAGTTTTCTAACATTAAACCAACTTTAATTTCTAAGATGAATCCCTACTTGGTCATGATATATCCTTTCATATGTAGCTGGCTACAATTTGCTAATATTTCTTAAAGATTTTTGCATCTATTTTCATAGAAAAAGTGAGTGATTTTCTTACTTTGTAATGTCTTTGTCTTTTTTTTTTAATATCAGGATGATATTGATCTCCAAAGATAAGTTGGAGGAAGTTCCCTTCCTCCCTTATTTTTTGAATGAATTTGTGTGGATTAAAATTATTTCTTCCTTTAATGTTAAATAAAATTCACCAGTGAAGCTGTTTAGGCCCAGATTTTCTTCTCCTTTATTATTTTTTGGGGAGAGAGGAAAGAGATTTTAATTATAAATTTAATTTATTTTATGGTAGAGGGCTATTCAGGACATCTCCCCCCCCTTTTTTAGTAAGCTTTGTAGTTTTTACCTTTCAAGAAATTTGTCCATTTCATCTAAATTTTCAAACTTATTGGCATGAATTCTTTCAAAATATCACCTTGTTATTACCTTATTATTCTTTTCACATCTAAAAGATGTGTAGTGATATTCTCTCTTTTCCCTTGATCAGTCTAACTACAGATATATCTCATTTTATTGGTATTTTCAAAGAACCAGCCTTTAGCCTAATTTTTTCAATTGTTTGTTTTCTATTAAATGATTCCCACTCTTATCTTTATTATTTCTTTCTTTCTGTTTATTTTAAGTTTAATTTGCCCTTCTTTTCCTAGCATATCAAGGTAAATATTTATATAATTAATTTTCAACCTTTTTTCTTTTTAACATAAGAATTTAAATTATGAATTTTCTTCAATGTAGTATTAGCCACAACCCTCAAATTTTGATGTCCTTTGTTCTCTTTTCCTGCCTTCCTTTGGGTAGAGTTCTTGTTCATTATTATTTTATCTTATTTCCATCATTAGCCTATTAGTCATGCATCTCTTAATTTTAGTGGTTTCCCTACACCTTACAATATTCATCTGTAACTTATCACAATCATCTTCAAACAATATTATACTGATCCATACATATTAAAACATAATAATATGCCTCTGTATTCTTCTTATCCTTTGTTGTCATTTATTTTACTTCTATTTTACACCACAATACATAGTTGTTGTTTTTTTCATTAAAGTTAATTAAAAATTTTTTAACTAAGAAAAAATTCTATACTTAACATTCCTGGTGCTCCTCACTCCTTTGTATAGGTCCACATTTTCAACTGGTATTAATTTACTTCCACTCAAATAATTTCCTTTAGCCTTTTTTATAGTGAAAAACTATAAATTCTCTCAGCTATTATTTGTCTGAAAATGTCTTTACTTGTCTTCATTTTTTTTTTTAAAGATTTCATGTATTTGTCAGAGAGAGAAAGAGAGAGTGAGCACAGGCACGGGGAGCCACACGCAGAGGGAGAAAGCAGGCAGAGGGAGAAGCAGTCTTGCTGCTGAGCAAGAAGCCCAATGGATAACTTGATCCCAGGACCCCTGGGATCATGACCTGAGCCAAAGGCAGACACTTAACCCACTGCACCACCTAGGCGTCCCATACTTTGCTTCATTTTTGAAGAGTATTTTCACCAATGTATAATGCTAAATTGACATCTTCCCCCCACCCCCCGTCACCTCACCCCCGCACCTTTCTACTTTTAAAAGAGATGGTTATCCCCTGGTCTTTTAGCTTGCGTTGTTCCAAGTGAGCAATCAATGACAATTCTTATCTCTGTTCCCTTGTAAATATAGCTTCTTTTCCATCTGCTTCAAACATTTTCTCTTTAACTAGGTTTTTAGTAAATTTGTTATGAGGTACCTTGGTATGGTTATCCTGCTAGAGTCTGTTGAGTTTCTTGGGTCTATTGTTAATAGCTTTCATGTTTTAAAAAACTTGGCTACTATTTCTTCAAATACTTTTCTGACACTACATTTTCTGAGACCCTAATTACATATATATAACTTGCAGTTTGCCACCAGTAATGAGGATCTATTCATTTTTTAAAGACAAGTCTTTTTTTCCTTTCTCTGCAACGGTTTGGATATTTTTTATTACTGTGTCTTCAAGATCACTGATGTTTTCTTCTTCAGTATCTAATCTGGTTTTTAAGTTATACAATGTAACTGAGTTCAAATATTATACTTGTAAACTCTTAAAGTTCCATTTGGTAACTTCCATTTCTTTCCTCATATGTTCATGTTTTCACTAAAATTTCTATATATATATATATATTTAGATTAGCTATTTCAAAGTCTATGTCTACTAATTCCATCATCTTTGTTATTTCTGGGTCTATTTCTATAAACTAACTTTTCTCCTGGTTATAGGTCATATTTTCCTGTTTCCTTCCATGTCTAATCATTTTTTATTAAGTGTTAGATATTGTGAATGTTCCGTTGTTGAGGGCCTGAATTTTGTTCCCTTCTTTTAAAGAATGTTGAGGTTTGTTTTGTTTGGGCAGGCAATTAAGTTACTTGTGGGTCAGTTTTATCCTTTTTTAAACTTTATTAAAGTACTTCTAGAGTAGCTTTTACTCTGAGGCTATGTTAGCCCTACTACTATGACCCTTTTCATGTCTCTACTGAATACCCAGGTGTTCAACAAGTTCTCTCCCCTGTAATCAGCTGGAATTTTAATGTCTCCCAGTCTGTTCAACTTAAACTTCCCCACATTATAACTCCTCAGTAGTTATTATCAGCCCACATTCATTCATGGAGTATCAGCCTGTGCATGTACAACTTAGGATTTAGACAAAGACTCAAGGGAGACCCTTACACAGATTTTTGCAGCTCTTTTCTAAGTAGCTCCTTCCTCTCAGGTACTCTAACCCTGCACTCTACTTGAGTTTCCTCTCCCTGCTCTGCCAGAAAGTGTCTTCAGGCATAAAGCCTGGGTAATCATTAGACTCACCTTGTTTGCTTTCCTTCTGTCAGGGATCATGGTCCTGTGCTAGTATTGTCCAATGTCTGAACAATTATTTCATAATATTTGCTCACTCTTCTAGTTATTTATGCAGGAAAGAAAGTCCAGGACAACTTACTCAGTCATGGTCAGAAATGAAAATTCCTCTTCCTTTGGTCTTTATTCAGATGTTACTTCAAAGGTTGCAATCACTCCAATACTCCCTGTCCTCCTTTCCTGCTTCATTTTCCCCTTTAGTACTCATCATCCAACACTATATATATTTACCTGTCTAATTTTTGCATTATTTCCCTTCATTAGAATAAATGTTCCATGCACACAGGGATTTTTGGATATTACCCCTTGTAGCTCAAGCACAAATATTAGTTTTTATAATACATTAAGTACTCAATAAATATATAATGGATGGATGGATGGATAGATGAAAAATCACCACTTTCCAAAAACTGTGCTTAATGCATCTCTACCCTTTCTGCTTCTTGTGTCATGGTGCTGATATAACTTTACTGTGTATGTGTCTGTTTCTCTCTCTCTCTCTCTCTCTCTCTCTCTTTCTCTCTTACTCTGTGTGTGTGTCTCTCTCACACACACACAAATGCATATACATCAGAAGTTCGTTTTTGGTTTTTTGTTGTTTTTTTATAAGATTTTATTTGCCAGAGAGAGTACAAGCGGGGGGAGCAGCGGGCAAAGGGAGAAGAAGACTCCCCACTGAGCAGGGAGACCGATGCTGAACTCGATCCCAGGACCTGAGCACACGCTTAACTGATTGAGCCACCCAGGCATTCCACATCAGGAGTTCTTGAATAGCAGGAATGTGATTTTGTCTATCTGTGAGTTTCCAGCTCCCAGCACCAGGCACTGGGCTGGTCACAGGAAAATTACCATTTGTATGAACGGAAATTGTCATCCCAAAAGTGCAGTTCTCAAGACAACCAGCAGAGGATAGCACAAGGCCATGCATGTCTTTATTGTCTCCAGGGCATCTTCTCTTAAGTAAGGGTTGGTCTCAGATGGAGTTGGACCTTCCAACTTAGGTTTAGACGTGCAGAATTAGTGCTTCCCACCCCCTCCCCCGCCCTCCAAAAAAAAGGACTCAGGAGGGCCCAGGAAGCCTGCCCTATGTTGTTCCGTCACATGGCTTTGCTGACTTAGCATCTCCCATCATTTACTCCTTCATCCATAAACATCCAACCTTGATTGAGGAAGCTGAACACACACACACACACACACACACACACACACACACACACCCAGAGTTCCGCTTTATAGAAGAGCCCTCCTTTCATGCTCCCATCACCTTCTCTCCCAGCCTATGCTATTTAAGTTTCATGGCTCAAATGGGATTTCACAGAGGTCTGTTTCCTGGCCTCCCCGTTCACTCAGTGCACTCAGCAATTCCCTTGTAGCCTATTAAAGCTCCCTATTTAAATTTAATACTTACCATAGGCACTGTGAGGAGGTAAGTTTTGTTAGTTCCAATTTATAGATGAGGAAACAGGCTCAGAGAGGAGAACGAACTTGCCTAAGGTCACACAGCTGGTGGGTGGAAAGGATGAGATCTGAACCCAGATGTGCTAGTACAGGGCTCCCATGGCCATTTGCAGCCCCTTTCCAGCTCAAGCCCCAGGGGAAGAAGGCAGGTAGGCTGGAGAACCCAGTGCAGGTTCTTCCTCTCAGGATTATCGTTCTCATCCTAAAATAAGCCCTGTCACTCCAGACTTGCTTTTTTTTTTTTTCCTTCCAGTATAAACCTCTTTTATGGCATTTACCCCCTAGGGCCATGGCCTGCTTCCTGGGAAGGCTAGCAGGGCAGAGTATGGACGTTACTGGTGTGCTCCTGAGCTTCATGCAGCACGCTGCTGGGGTCTATCAGAGCAGGGTTGCTGGATGGTTGGCAAGAGGGATAAGTAACCAAAAAGGACAATGCCCAGAAGCTCTTTAGGGTTTCATCTACTCCTCCAATCATGTAATTCAGCAAATAGCCCCTGAAGTCCTCCCAGGACTGGGTCCTGTTCTGGGGGCTAAAGACACAGTTGATAGTGGGGAAACTGAGGCTACGACACAGCCGAGGCAGGAAAGCTTGCAGCAACTCAGGGGAGTCTGTGCCCAGAATAGAAGGAGAATCCCAGCGGGGGCTGCTCACACCTCTGCCCACAATAATGCTGGGAACCAGTTGCTGTTTCCTGCTGCCTGGGACCCACCGGGAGAAAAACCATTGTTTAGCTTGGAGCTTGGCCCCTTTCCTACCATCCTATCCTTCCCCTTCCCATTGTCCTTAGGCCTCTCATCAGGGTACAGGATGCAGCTGCTGGCAAAGCAGCAAAAAGAATGGTGGAAAGGGTTGGGAGAAGCAGATGAGGCCATCCCAAGAGAGGAGAGACACTTACTGGTGGTCCCTTCCCAGATGAGTGGCAGACAAAGGCTTTAGGCAGCAGGCTCCCTGGGCGCAGAACTCAGGCTTCAGAGGCAGACAGGTCCAGATTCAGGCCCCAGCATCTGCCCCTGATGTGCTGTGTGTCTCTGGACAAGACTCTCATTCTGAACATCGATTTCCTTCTCAGTTAGAGCAAGGTAAGAGTCTTGCCTACTGAGGATTGGCTTCTTGTGGTGATGATTACACAAAAATGTCTGATACCTAAGTATTTCTTCAATTTATTTGAGAGAGAGAGAGAGACAGAGAGGGAGTGAGTGAGGAGAGGGGCAGAGGGAGAGGGAGAGAGAGAATCTCAAGCAGGCTCCACGCCCCATGCAGGGCTCGATCTCACAACCCTGAGATCATGATCTGAACCAAAATCAAGGGTCAGAAACTTAACCGACTGAACCACCCAGGCGCCCCACCCACTGCCTGGCAAGTATTTTTAAATGTTCATGTATCTTCCTTCCCCCCACTTTAACCATACCAAACCACCAAGAAATATGATGATGGCAGAGAGGCTGCTTATAGCAGATGGAAGCAGCACTTTCTATTAAGTAAATGAAGATGTATTACCCACTGAGACATCATCAAAATCAAATTTTAATAATCTGTAATAAATTACATTTAATAATTAATAATGACCTTAATGGAACAGCTGACATTTATTGAGACATTTATTGACACTTACTAGGGGACAGGCATATTCTTTACTTTGTGAGCTAGATATGATCAGGGCCAGGTTCATAGACCTGTGAGCAGTGCAGGCACACAGAGCCCTCCACTCAGAAAGGCGCTCCATAACTGGGCTTTAAAGCCCTCTGGTCACCATCTTGAAATTCTTAACAATTTCATCTTTGAACCTGGGTTTTGTAAGTGAAGTCCAAAGGAAATAATGAAGCATGCACTGGGGACTTGGAAATGCAGCTACACAGAGTTCTGCCTCCCATTGTTGCCCCCACCCCACCCCCCGCACCATAACACCCTCCCCAGAATGGGTTCTTGGCTGCCTGTTCCCTGGTCTCTGGCCCAGGTAGGGGCTTGAATGCAGGCATAAGGAAAATTGGGTTGAGGATGCCTGCCAAAGTCATGAGGCAGGACCCCATGCCCTGTGAGTATCCCCATGCTCAAAGGAATGTAATATTAAATAGTGAATAATAAACAGGTTGAGTGAGAAATCATGGAAGAAAGGAAAAAAACTCCTTTTCTTGCCTTTTGAAGAGAGAGCCCTGCATTTTCATTTGTACTGGGCCCCATATATTAAGTAGCTGGTCCTCGTTATTATTACTGTCACCATTTCACAAAAGTGGAGGCTCAGAGAGGCTCAGTAATTTCCCCGAGATCATGCAGCCACCAAGTGACAAAGTTCAAGCATGGACTTAGATCCCAAGGGAGAGGATTCTGAGATCTTAAAGGGCCACAACACAAGAAGGGTCTCAAGTTTTGGCTTTGCCACTTACACAAGTTGGGATTTTGAGCACAGGAATATCATCTTTGCCCACGTTCCCTGAACTGCTAAGAGAATTTAGTAGACATCACCCATCCCCCATTACTTCACAGCCTAGCAAGCACTTCCATGCAGCTCCCTTCCCTAAAAAGCACTGAACAGAAAGCAGGGCAAGGAATATTCTCATTCTCATTTTACAGATAGGGAAGTTGAAGCCCCGGAGCTGCAGAATGCCTTAGCCAAGTTCACGCTGCATTTCAGGTTTCAGGTCTTGGAAGGGTAACGGGGCTCCACAGACATGTAAACATCCCTAACTGAAAAGATGGATCACACCACTGGGGAGTCCTGGTGTGGGAGCCCACCATGGGCTTCTCAGGGCAGAAACCCTTGCTCTGAGAAGGTTGGCTTCACCTCTGGCTTTGAGAGTCCCAGGTATGAGGGAGGAGGCCGGAGAGAAGACACCAGGCCTGCAAATTTCAAAGGTTCTCATAATCCTTTGGGTTGTTTACCCAACACAGGAGGGCTGTTACCCACAGATCAACAAACAGGCAGACAGAGGGACCAAATGACAGATGGAGCAGAAGCATCCCCTTAAGCTCTCACCGCTACTCCTCAAGCCTCCCCACCCATGACTAGCCCATTGGCCAGTCCGGGGGGAGGGCCCCATCTGCAGAGAGGTCTGTGTCTGACTGACCAGAAGTCATTGCAGGTAGGTCATACATCCTTGGCCTTGCCTCACTCCCCTGGGTTCCTCAGCCTGATTCCCTAATGAGGTTGATATCTATGAGGCTGGAGGGCCATGGGAAAGGCTGTTCTGGGCTATCCTGGGCTAGCCACCTCTATTGCCTGGGGTTTCACCTGCCCCCAGAATGAGTTTGTGAAGTGGTCCTTGAGGTCAGGACCCTTCCTGCCCACCCGCAGACCTTCCAGGAGGCACTAGAATGGAGTGTCCAATAAAATGTTCTGTAGTGATGGAAAAGTTCTGTGCTGCCTGAGAGCCGCCGGCCCCATATGTCCACTGGGCACAACAGCAGTGAGACTAAGGAACTAATTAAAACTTTTCATTTAATTTTAATTAAGTTAAATGTAGGTTTAAATTGCCATGTGTGGTTTGTGGCTACCATATTGGGCATCGCGTTTCTAGAAACAAAAGAAGACAACAAAAAACAGAATAACTATACCATAATCGGAGCTCCCAAAGCACTTTCACAAACATCTTCTCATTGTCTGTCCTGTGAAGCAGATGTTAATCCCATTTTTGCAGAGGGGAAAACTAAAAGCCAGAGAATGTAAATAGCTTTCATGCTCACAGAGCTAGTACAGGAAGCATGATTTCATCCTACATCTCTTGATTCCAAAACTCTGCCGGTACCTCTACTTAATGCTGTCCACTTATGTACGCATTGCATATTTATTGGGATACCCAGACGAAGACAGATTTTATTGTGTGGGTATAAAATGTGGATATAAAAATTATTTCAATAAATGTAGGTATAAAAATTACTTCAACTGACTTTTTTCCAAGTAGTTCAAAGCACTTTGCCTTTTTTTTTTTTAAGATTTTATTTATTTGACAGAGAGAGACACAGCAAGACAGGGAACACAAACAGGGGGAGTGGGAGAGGGAGAAGCAGGCTTCCCACTGAGCAGGGAGACTGGCGAGGGGCTTAATCCCAGGACCCCGGGATCATGACCTGAGCCAAAGGCAGACGCTTAATACTGAGCCACCCAGGTGCCCCATTTTGCTTTATTTTTTAAAAAGATTTTTATTTACTTATTTGAGAGAGAGAGAGAGAGCGTGTACTAGTTTTGCGGGGAGGGGCAGAGGGAGAGGGGGAAGCAGGCTCCCCACTGAGCAGGGAGCCCAACGAGGGACTTGATCCCAGGACCCTGACATCCCTACCTGAGCTGAACTCAGACAGACGCTTAACCTACTGAGCCACCTCAGCACCCCAGCACTTTGCTTTAAATCACCTACATTTGACAGCACTCAGATTTATACTTCAGGCCCCAGCCTCCACCCAGAACTCCAAATGGACACAGGCATATCTCACTTTATTGTGCTTCATTTTATTGCATTTCACAGGTAGTGCATTTTTTACAAACTGGGGTTTAGTGGCAACCCCGAGTTAAGAAAGTCTACCAGTGTCATTTTCCCAACAACATGTGTTCACTTTGTGTCTCTCCATCACATTTTGGTAAGTCTCACAGTATTTCAAACTGTCATTATTATATTTGTTATGGTGATCGTGATCAGTGATCGCAAACACTGAAAGCTCAGATGATGGTTAACATTTTTTTAGCCATAAAGTATTTTTATTTAAAGTATGTAAACTGTTTTTTAGACACACTATTGCACACTTAGGAGATGACAGTATAGTGTAAACATAACTTTTATATGCACTGGGAAACCAAAAAATTCATTTGAGTCACTTTATTGAGAAATTCACTTTATTGTGGCGGTCTGGAACCGAGCCCACAATATCTCCAAGGTATGCCTATATACCACAGCTCATTTGAATGTTGAATTGGATTCTCAAGTTAACCCCAAACTGCCCTTCATCATCTCAGTAAACAGCAATTTCCTTCTTCCATTTGTTCCACGCTAAGCCTCTGGAGTCATCTAGTATTCCTTTCTTTTTCATACCTTTTATGTAATCCCTCGGCAAATATTGTTAGCTCTGTCTTCAAAAAGCCAGAGTGCTCTTTTTCAAAATGTAAACCAGAGCATGACTCCTCTTAGTTTTTGGAATCAAAAACAACTAGAGGGGCGCCTGGGTGACTCAGTGGGTTAAAGCCTCTGCCTTCAGCTCAGGTCATGATCTCGGGGTCCTGGGATCGAGCCCTGCATCGGGCTCTCTGCTCGGCGGGGAGCCTGCTTCCTCCTCTCTCTCTCTGCCTGCCTCTCTGTCTACTTGTGATCCCTCTCTCTGTCAAATAAAAAAATTAAAAAAAAAAAAAAGAGTACCTCCCTGCTCTTTAAAAAAAAAAAAAAAAAACAACTAGAGACCAGCCTTGAAAATTCCCTGAGCAGACAAAATCAGTTTATCTTTTCTTTTTTAAGATTTTTATTTTTATTTATTTGCCAGAGAGAGAGAGAGAGAGTACACATAAGCAGGCAGAGAGGCAGGCAGAGGCAGCGAGAGAAGCAGGCTCCCCGCCGAGCAAGGAACCCGATGCGGGACCCAATCCCAGGACCCTGGGATCATGACCTGAGCCGAAGGCAGCGGCTTAACCCACTGAGCCACCTAGGCATCCCAGACAAAATCAGTTTAATCACACAAACAAATCTTCATTTAGCTTTAAGTTAGGGAGGTTAACTTGACCTGAACTATTTCTTGCTTGTGCGTCTGGAAATCATAAGCAAAACTAAAACTAAAAGCCAATTCCCTATCATATAAGGAAACGCTAATATTATAACCAGTCACAGTGAAGAACAAACAATCACTGCTTTCTTACTATATAAGCTGCCTTGTGATCACATAACCCTGAGCCTCATTCCAGGTTTTGGTCTGAGTGCTCCCAGTTTGCAAACTGTCTTCTTGGTGTGTGCACCATACATTTTTACTAATTACTGCTTCAGTGATCCATTGGTTTTACTTCTGTTATTCCTGAACTTCTGACATTTCAGGTCATCAGAAGTGGGTCCCAAAGAAGACCTCCAACACTTTCAAAGCTGGTGAAGCAACAGGTGTTGATACCCACAGAGCCCCCTGAGCTTGGTGCTTTCTCACCCACCCTGGAGCTTGTGGGGGAGTCTGTCTTGGATCCAAGCTCCACTGTCTTTGTTTTGATCTCTCCAACTTTATTGTACATGCTGGAATTTTGTTGAAGCTTCTTGGTAAGTCTCCCTATTGTGTTCAAAAGTTGGAGGGGGCGAGAATACATGATTCCTTGTGTTTTGGAAGAACTGTTGGAAAAAATGGCACCTTGCAGTTAGGATGTCTTAGAGAATCTAAAGCAAAGACGATTTCCACCTGATCTATGGACCATGATCTTGTGCCGTTTCAAAAAAATGGGCAAACTTTTGGAATCGTTGTGAAAACTTTCACTTAGGTAAGTCCACCTTTCGGGGGTACCCTTAAAAGAGATGATTCCAAACCTCTCAGTGACAGTAGGATGCATTCTTTAATTGATAATGTAGAAGCTTCTAAAAGGCAAAGACTCCAAAAACAGCTCTTAAAGGATTCTTATAGCATGCAAATAAAAAATCTTAAGTAAAAATTCTTTGGTCATCTGAGCAGATAGCCTTAATTTAGTCTATCTGCCAGAAACACAATTTGGATCCAACTGTTCTTTTGAGTTTTGTACCTGAAACGTGGCTAAAATATTTAAAATAAAAGTGTTAAGATCTCTGTTTGTGTCTGTCTGTGTATTCATGTACGTCCACATATGTATGTGATATTAATTTGTAAAATTTATTTTGTGAAAAAAATTTGTATTGCACAAAATACATTTGTATTACACATAATAAATTTTGTAAAAAAAATTTGTATTAATCTGTAAAAATTAATTTGTAGAGAGCTCTATTTAATTGGCTTAAAGAAGATTAAGCATTTAGGGGTGCCTGTGTGGTTCAGTAAGTTAAGCGTCTGACCTTCAGCTCTGGTCATGATCCCAGGGTCCAGGGATTAAGCCCCGCATTGGGCTCTCTGCTCCTCAGGGAGCCTGCTTCTCCCTTTCACTCCCTTTCACTCTGGTTCTCCCTCTCCCTCTGTAGCTCCCCCTCCTTGTGCTCTTTTGCGCTCTCTCTCTCTCTCTGTCAAATAAATAAATAAAACCTTTAAAAAAATAAAATAAAATAAAAGACCCAAGGACACATACTGAGCAAGATTTTTTAAAAAAGAAAACTAAGCATTTAGACAAATCAAATATGCTCTCAGAAATATAGAAACAAATGCAAATGTTTTTCAAGTTCATGTGATTTGAGGTAATCTTTGATAAACAAAAGCTAGTTTAAATTTGTTGGTTTAGGGGCGACTGGGTGGCTCAGTGGGTTAAAGCCTCTGCCTTCGGCTCTGGTCATGATCTCAGGGTCCTGGAATCGAGCCCCGCATCGGGCTCTCTGCTTGGTAGGGAGCCTGCTTCCCTCTCTCTCTCTCTGCCTGCTTCTCTGCCTGCTTGTGATCTCTCTCTCTGTGTCAAATAAATAAAATCTTTTATAAAAAAAAATTGTTGGTTTAATAAAAGCAGGCCTGTCCTCAAAATTTGTCAACAAGAAAAATAACAGGATGATCAGTTGTTTAATGTCTAATCCAAGCATAATTGTTAAAAGCAAGTAATTCAACTAAATATAACTAAAAGTTTATACAAAATTAAGCTAAATAATGGATATTCAATTGAATATATAAATCACCTCCAAATAAACATTAAATGCTAAACATAAGTTTATCTACTTCTGACTTTTTAATTTTTCACAGAGAGGCAGAAGGTATTTATTAACCATGTTTTGTGCCACATTTAAAAATTTATCATGAGGAAAAATATACTTCTAGAAATTTATGAAATGTGCTTATAAATTCGCTAGTCCAACAATGATTGACTTTTTAGTTTTCACTAGGAATTAAGGATTCTAAGGGTTAAGAATTTTAACTAATATATGTAATGAAAACTGCTAGAAATATTAAGGGTTAAAAAAAACACAACTGGCTATGGAAAGCAGGTAAGGAAAGTGGAAGATGTTTTGGGCTAGGGGAAGGAAAGAAGAACATGGGGAGTTTTTTGGTTCGGGTTTTGGTTGTTTTCTTAAGAGAAAAAAAGAAAGTAATTTTGTCCTAAAGTAAAACCATTATTCCTGATTAAGAAAGGAAAAAGGAAGACAAAACCTGAATGGATACAGAAAGTTGTATAAGGTTTTGGAAAAGGAATCTTGAGAATTTCGGTCAAGCTGATTAAGATTGAAATGGATTTATTTATGTTCCCCAAAAATGGATTTATTTATGTTACTTTTAATATCAAAAGTACACTAATACAAAATTAGAATTTAGTTTTCTCTCCGTTTAAAGGACAAAGTTTTGGGGATGCCTGTGTGGCTCAGCCAGTTAAGCATCTGTCTTTGGTTTGGGTCATGATTCCAAGGTCCTGGGATCAAGACCCATGTCGGGCTCCCTGCTAAGCAGAGAGCCTGCTTCTCCTTCTCCCTCTGCCTGCTGTTCTGTCTACTTGTGCTCTTTCTCTAGCTTTCTGTTATATAAATAAATAAAATCTTTTTTAAAATAAAATAAATAAAAAGGACAAAGTTTTCTTAAATTATTAATCTGCTCTTAATAAAAAATTATAAACAAAGGTTTATAATTTTACCTTTAATGTAATCTGCCTAGAAAAGATTCTGTGCTTTGTCTTTATCAACTCTTTGATTATTAAAAAATAAAAAACAGAAAACCCAAGTCTTCTTTATTAAAAGAGCTAAGGTTTTTATTTTTTTTTTTTTTTACAACTGTGTAACTTTCTGTATTTGCTTTTTTAATCTTTTAACTGTCACTTTGGTTTAATGGATAACTAAGTGTTGTCTCACAGGGATCTATGATTGTATTTTATCAAATGCTTTAAGTCTTTTGACATTTTTAACAAACCTCCCCAGATGAAATTCTTAAGAAGGTAATAAGAGAAAGGTTAATTTATTTAGGGTCATTTCAGGTGTTAAATTACGTGGGAAGCATTGTCAAATAAGAAGTAATGTTAAACTTTCTTTAGCTTCTACTTATATATGTTAACACAAGTATTCCAGAGATGGAATGAAATCTAGAGTGTTCTGGTATAATGTTATCAGTCATGATTTTAAAATGTACGTCACAAAAATAACCAAATTTAGTTGTCAATTTCATCACTCTCTTTGTATGTGTATGTGAACTCTCACCAGATCTTCTAAGGTCTTTTGTCACTTACAGATGGCTACTACTTTATTCCGATGATTTTGCAAAAGTATTCCTGCAAAAATGCTTTATCTTCAAAGAGATTTATGGAAAAGACCCTGACAAGTATTCTAAAATTCAGGTTTCTGACATCTTTAAGATCATAACACGACGTAAAGTAAGAATTTCTAAAGCTCCAGTGGAAAACTGATTGGTTCATAAAGAATCATTCTGCCAGCTCAAGATGAAGCAAAATAAAGATTATTTACACAATACTGAATGAACTGATGAGATGATTATAATTTTTATGATATCATTTAAAACATTGCTAGTTCTATAATGTTTTATTTTCCAGATTAAAGGGCCCCCTTTCTCCTTCTTTTTATGCTATCTATCACTTACAGCAATTTGGTAAAATGTCTTTGTGACAAAGGTTAAAACATTTTTCTTCCTACCTGATCCCTCCAGGATTCAGAAACTCTTATTAGATATTCTTATTTTTATGAAAAATATATATTTGCATAAGTTCAATAAGATTCTATCCTCCTTGTAACAGGACACAACAGGACACTTCCTTGACTTGGCTTCCTAGCTTCCAGAGGCTTTAGAAAGTCCACTCTGATAGTCCTTGTGACAAGTTCTAGCAAAGCAGATTTATTTATTTTATCTTTTTTAAAGATTTTATTTATTTGTTTGACAGAAAGAGGGGGGAAACAAACAGGGGGAAGCGGAAAGGGAGAAGCAGGCTTCCCACCGAGCAGGGAGCCCTAAGAGGGGCTAGATCCCAGGACCCTGGGATCATGACCTGAGCCAGGGGAAGCCGCTTACTACCCAGGTGCCCCTAAGCAAAACAGATTTAAAAGAGCCTATATGGTCAGTCACTATTCTTGTTGAACTTGTTTTTTTTTTTTGTTTTTTAAGATGTTATTTATTTATCTGAGAGAGAGAGAGAACAGGAGCTGAGGGGAGGGGCAGAAGGAGAGGGAGAGGAAGAAGCAGACTCCCCGCTGAGCAGGGAGGTTGGATGCAGGGCTCCATCAATGGACCCTGAGCTGAAGGCAGACGCATAGGTTTGGTTATGCGTCTAGATCCTGAATTCTTCCGTTTTCCTTCAATATTTGGCCAGAACTCTCCAAACTAACATTTTTAATTTTCTCCTACTCTTTTTGTTGGAGTCACTATGAAACAAAAGCTGTCCTCCCAAAGCCATGCCAACTAAAGCACGACAACTTGATATAAACTTCAGACAAATCACCCCAACAGCTCATGAGTGGACAGACTTTGTGCCTGTTTCTATGCAGCCACTCAGAAAAATCACAGAGACATTCATACTGCAAACCACGCAAATCTGTCTGACCGCCATGCTTGCCCTCATTCCACCTGAAGATGTTCCGAACCTGACATCTAGAAATTTTCTCAACTGGCTGCTCTCCAAACTCAGAAACAGTACTTATAATTTGCTTGCACTATTAACCTTTGTTTTCCTTTTGTTTCCACAGAAATCTCTCTCATTAAATTACTCACCTGCAACATCACCTTCTGAAATACAACATCCTCAAGTTCAACTTCCTAACTAATCACAAGGGTATGCGTTTACTAATATGTCGCATTGTGCCTATGTAAATAAATAACTCAGAAAAAATCGAAACCCAATTGCACATTATTCAAAAAAATGTAGATTGGCTTAAGTAAAACATGGATCAGATTATAACCCGTTTGAGTTACTTAGTTAGTTAAATCTTCGCTCCTGGGAATCTCTGCTCTGGGAAATTTCTCGGTCCTTGGTTATTGTTTTCCTTACAGTCATCATATTAACCTCCCTAGTGTGTTGTAAACTCTAGAGGGTTTTAAATGCCTGTCAGCAACCACTCATATGCCAAATGGTAACCATCAGGATCAGACAAATGGATGAAATCAGCAATAAGCACATAAATGATGAAGACGGGAACTACCTCTAGCCTGATGACTCAACTAGTGGAAACACAGAACGTGTGATCCTTCAGCCTGACTCTATCAGAGGTGGTAATTGTGAATAATGCTGTACTGGTTGGTCATACTCTCAGGGTGCTGAGACAATGACCAAGGGAGGCAGATTATTCAAATAAAAAAACAAATGGAGACCAGCCTTGAAAATTCCCTGGGCAGACAAAACCAGCCTAATCATGCAAACAAAGCTTCATTTAGCTTTAAGTTAGCAAGGCTAACTTGATCTGGGTTATTTCTTGCTTGTGCCTCTGAAAACCATAAGCAAAACTAAAACTGTTTCCCAAGGTTGGTAGAGGTAACCACTGGCCAATTCCCTATCACTTAAGAAAATTCTAATATTTATAATCAATCACTGTGAAGAATAAACAGCCACTATTTTATCACTATATAAGTTTCTCTGTAATGATACACTCCTGAGCCTAATTCTAAGTTTTGGTTTGAGTGCTTCTAGTTTGCAAACTGGCTTTTTGGTGTGTGCACAATACACTTTTACTAATTACTACTTCTATGATCCATTGCTTTTACTTCTGTTATTTCTGAAATTTTGACATAGCTTTAAGCACCAATGGTTTCCCAGAGTCTTGGCCTATGATCTATGGTCCATAAAGTCCTACAAAATCTGGCCCTTGATGCTTTTCTCATTTCCTACCTCTCTCCTCTTTGTTCTTTGGGTCCGGCCACACCAGATCTTCCAGGTCCCTTCTTCCTCAAGGCCCATTGCACAACTGCCTCCCTCCTTTCCTCCTGGTATCTGACCAAATGTCCCCTTATCATGAGCCACTCCCTATCCCCTTATCATATTTCAATTTTCCTCATAACATTCATCACCTCCTGACATTTAATGTATTTGCCTACTGTTACTCTCCTCCCACTAAAGTATAAGCTGCAGAAATGGGGTTGACAGATAAAATATGGGACACCCAGTTAAATTTGAATTTTAGTTTAAAAAAAGAATTAGCTTTTGGGGCACCTGGGTGGCTCAGTCGTTAAGCGTCTGCCTTCAGCTCAGGTCATGATCCCAGGGTCCTGGGATGGAGCCCCGCATCAGGCTCCCGGCTCCTTGCAGGAAGCCTGCTTCTCCCTCTCCCAATACCCCTCCTTGTGTTCCCTCTCTCACTGTGTCTCTCTCTGTCAAAAAAATAAAAATCTTTTAGAAAAATTTAAAAAATGAAAAAAGAATTAACGTTTCATTATGAAGATGTCCCAGATGTTGCATAGAATATACTTATACTTTGAAAAAAAAATTCTTTGTTGATCTGAAATTCAAGTTTTCCTGGTGTCCTCTCTGTGTGTGTGTGTGTGTTTAAACCTGGCAATCCTACACAGGAAGGCATGTGCTATTTAGTTCATTGCTGTGTCCCCAGTGCCAGAGCTGCCCCTGACAAGTAGCAAGCTCTCAATAAATATTTATGGAATGAATGAGTGTGTTCAACTGGGTCATTAATCTGTAACACGCCTAAATTTTTCACAAACAGCAAGTGAGTCAGAAGGGCGGAGCCTCTGGACTGTGTCAGCCCAGATCACAACCGGGGGTCTGGCGGCTTCTGAACTTTCCAAGCAGGTCAAGCAGCTGAGTGTTTTGCCAGGAGCAGGTACTCCTGCTCCTGGTGAAAGATTCCGCCCCCAGACAGGTGAGCGGCAGGGCCCAGGCAGCCTTCCTGGGGGCGGGGCCTCCTCAACCGGTAGGCGAGACCCAGCCGGAGCCGGAGCCACGGCCCCTTTAACGCCCCGCCTCCCACCAACTCTAGCGCCCCTGGTGTGACGTCACCGGCGGAGGGCCAATGGAAGCGCGGCTTACTGGCAGGCGGTGCCGGCGGCTGCTGCCAAAGGGGAAGTGAGCTAGGGCTGGAGCTATGGCCCGGGTTTGGAGCCCGCGGCCGCCGCCGCCACCACCACCACCAGCAAGTTGGGAGCAGCTGCGGCTGCAGCCAGAGTGGGGGCCGGAGTCGCGGCTGGAGTGGAGGCGGCGCGTGTGAGTTGCCGAGAGTCGCCAGAACACCTCAAACTCGGCGGGAGCGCTTCAGGTGGGCTGAGCCGCGGTCGCCCCTCCGCACCGCACTACCCTCCCGGCCCAGACAGCAGGGCTGGGGTCTCCCAGGTGCGGGACTGGCAGTTGGCAAGCTGAGCCGTCCGAGCCGTGTTCTAGGCCTTCCTCAGTCTCGGGCCCCTTCAAACTCAAGGCGGAGGCCGGAGAACGGTGATCACCCCCAAGACCCGGTCCTTTTCTTTGGCGCCGAAGCTGTGCCAGGTTGTAGTGGCTTCGAGCCCTCTTCTGCTGCCACCTCTCCAGCTAGGGAGCGACTAGCGTTCTCACTGTTCAGTTCTGCACCTCCCCTTATTCTCCCATCAAGAACAAGTTTCTTTTCGCTCTCTGCTGGAAGTCCTGCCTCGGAAGGCCAATACACCCATCTGCGTGTCCTTCCCCAGCTCCCGGAACACACTTAGAAATATAACCTACCTATTGGGAGATAAAGATTACTTCCCTTGCCACCCGCTTATCTGAGACTCCATGCCCAGAGCCTTACCCATTTTTATCACCAGCTCCTTGGCCATCTCTATGTGACCTCCCCCACCCATCTGAGTACCACTTTCCTCTGGACTCCAGGCTCTAGCCCCCAGCGGATCTGGTCAGTCCCACCCCTGGGTGGGAGTGACCCAGGGCTCTAGCCCAGATTCCCCACCCTGGAAGGCAGCTCCAAGGCGGCGAGAGAATTGGGCGTCGGGTACGAACCTGGCAGCTCAGGAGTGGGTGCACCACTCACCCCACACAAAAAGATGAAGAAGCGCAAAGAGCTCAATGCATTGATCGGCTTGGCTGGGGACAGTCGGAGAAAGAAGCCCAAGAAAGGCTCAGGCCACCGCCTCCTTCGCACTGAGCCTCCTGACTCCGACTCTGAATCCAGCTCCGAAGAGGAAGAGGAATTCGGCTTAGTTGGAAATCGCTCTCGCTTTGTCAAGTGAGTGATGCAGTGGTGAGGGGTGGGTGGGGAAAAGGCATTTCCTTATACTACCAATGGGGAAAATTGAAAGGAAGAAGGGTGTTCTTAGAAAAGAAAAAGGGTGTAGACCTTGGGCGGCAAACAGGAAGATGTTAAGGTGATGAGCTCAGGTTCTGAATGAAGGATAGGTTAGAGATCTGTCTCAAAGTGTATGAAGAACTCTGAATCCAGGGTAGCAATATTGACTTGGGGAATGTGCCAGGAGCCCAGAGAGAGCAAGCTAGGAGTGGCAGGAAAGCTAAGAATAAGTACCTGGGAGCAAAGAAGCTTTGGGGACTAGAACTTTTTAAAACGTGTAGTAGAGACAGGAACTTTAAGACTTCAGATTATTCTTTGCACTCTTGATGAGTCCAGATCTTGAAAGTGAGGTGAAATGGTGAGGAACTTACAGAGTATGAGCCTCAAGAGTATGTGGAGAGTAGGAAACAAAAAGAAGAGGCAACTTCCTCCCAAACCACTTTTAGATGGTGCAGCCCCCTAGGCAAATCCAGTAGTGAGCTTTGAGGACATTGAGAATTGGGTCCCAGGGTGGGAAAAGGCTGAAGGGAACCTTGAAGTTGTCCTTGGACCCTCTCAGGGAGCACACTGAAAGGAAAGAATATTAGCCTGAGGATGTGGAAGCAAGGGCTAGGCAGAAGGTTGGGGTGCTGAAAGAGATTAAATTGAGGTTTTTTTGTTTAGAATGTCTTTGTCCTTTTATTTTGTTAAAGGAAGAGTTTGGTTTCTAATGAGCTTCATCAGATTAAGTAGTTAAGGGCTATCTTAGATTTGGGATATGAAGGTCTGATGAAATGGAACAGTTCCACTGGAATAGTTGTCTTGTTGAGTTTGTTTACTCTTTACTGTTTACTGCCCTGTTGAGTTTGAGTGCTGTTTGAAGTTTGGTGTGAAATCTAACACCTTTCCGTGTTTCCTGCCTTCTAGGCCAATAAGCTAGAGTACACCAGGTGTCCATTTAAACCTGCAGTGCTGATTTCTTTCATGCATTTGCAGTAAAACTTGCTCAAAAGTGTATGAAGTTTCAGTAATTTGAAACAGGCTCCCCTGGAGAGGCTACATGTTAGAAATCAAGAAATAGATAGGTAAATTACAGTGGTGTGATTTATTGCAGAGACGCTCTGATCTTTACACTTCCCTAACCTGAACTTGTTGGGAAAGTGACACTTCCCTAACCTGAACTTCTTCCTGAACTTGGGGGAAATCCGTGATGACGGTTGTGGGCTGCAGTGCCCACAGGATCTCTTTGTGTGTCATGTGAAGTTTGAAACCTTTATGTACAAAAGATGAACTCTTCATAGGTCATCTTATTTAGTCACTTTCAACCTGCTGTTCAGATTTAAGAATGTGGTACCCAGTGTTCCCTGGTAAATAGCCATATGGTGAAACATGTATGCTATTTCTAATACAGCTGTACTCATAATCACTCTTGTACTCCTGGTTGAATTTGTTCTTATGATCAGGGGAGACTATTTACGATGCTGCAAGATCTGTTATCCCCTCTGTGCTTTTGTCATCCTTGCCGCCTGTGTTGTGGCCTGCGTTGGCTTGGTGTGGATGCAAGTTGCCCTGAAGGAGGATCTGGATGCCCTCAAGGAAAAATTTAGAACAAGTAAGTGGTTGCCCTTTTCAGAATGTTATCTTGCTTCCAGGTTCACACAAAGTGAACCATGCCGAATTAAGAGTTTTGCCCATTCTGATGAAACAATTATATATTCCTTCCAGCCTTCTTATATTCTTTCTTAGCTATCAGCTTGAATGTGGGAACAGTTATTTGTTTGCTTCTTTTTAAACCCACAAACAAAAATGGTGCTTATGCACCATCAGGACAAATAGCATCTGAAATACTGGCATTGCAGTCAATACCTAAAGTGCAGAAAGGAAGTGCTAAGGTCCAGGAGTCTAGAACCTTGGTCAACCTCCACCTGTTGCCACTTTATACTTCCCCAAGTATACTTCCCCAAGTATGAAGTGGCAATACCAACATCAGGCTATTTCCTTCCTCCTCGCAGGGCCATGTGGGAGTATTTGTCAGACAATTTCCTCCTTAAGAAAAACTGTATGGAACGGACAATAATAATAGCTAGCATTTATGGAGTGCTTACTGTGTACCAAATCACAAATAAATATTTTTCTCATGAGTTTTAAAGCTTAAGAGACTTTATGTTGAACAATTTCATATATTCTAAATTAGAAAGTTGTATTTTGCCACATCTAAGGTACTTTATCTGAAAGGTGTGTTTGCGTAGTAGCTTCAACCACATTTGACCTATCTTCCTTTAGCAACACAGATCTTTGGTTCGAGGTTTCAGGGTTTTAGCTTTTCTAAGCTAAAGAACCAGTTTTAAGTTAATCACAGATGCCTTAAGGTTAGCAGCATTAGCACACAGGGAAACTGACCACTAGGCTTTCTCAATGTCATAGCAAAATCTGGCCCCAGAACTGGAATCAGAGTTGTGTCCTCATTTCCCATCTTAAGTTTTAGGAGATCACAACTTCCATGCTGTCCTTCACCCCAGCTTCGCCTTGCTGCCTGCAGTTATTCAAGTTCCGAACCTGACCTAGGGACAGCTCACCTTTAGTTACTGTGTTAATGATGTTCTTACTGATGTTGCTTGAAAAAAATGTTGAAATACTAATTTTGGTTTTCTTCTGATTCAAGAAAAGGAATTGGGTAAACCACAATTCTGTGTCAGAATCATCTTGACCTATATGTTTAATCAACTGGTGGAATCAGAGTATAGTATAAGAAAGAATGAGATTTTGTATTCTAGTTAATTTCCTTCTTTAATGATTGTCCATACCAGAACTGCAAAATTTTTTTAAAGCCAGTGTTTTCTTTGTAAGTGGTAATCGTAACTTGGAAGTGAGGTTCTCAGAAAGAGTGTTTAACTATGAATAATCGCTGAAGACCCCTGTCTGTGCCCTCATCTCTCTGTAATTAATTGGGCCTACTAGGTTTGTACTACAGCTTGTTTTGATCACATATAGCAATCATTTTTTTAAACATTTCAAAACATTGCTCACTTCTACCCTCCAGGGACTCCTTTCCCTGACTGCTCTATGGCTGTGTTTACAGGACACCCATGTAACTTATACCTTAGCTGAGCTTTTCAGGGAATTTCTTTTTTTAGAAATGTATATTTGAAGTGCACACAGGTCATAGACCTGGCAGTCAGTCAACAAATATTTGTCAATCATTTGCTAATACCAATCCCTGGAAACACTATATTCAGGAGATGCCAGGACATATACCCTGAACTGTGAGACCTGCTTTCTACCACTGAGCAACAGTCCCCTGGGATCCTGACTACATTTGTCAGCCAGCTGAATGAAGCAGATTTGGAATTGTCAGTCCAGCTGCTTTGTTGTCTTTCGTTTGCTGCAGTAGAAGTGCCAGCCTTGTAATTTCTGGGGGTGGAGCCTGGGGCATAGTTAGTCCATTGGCTGAACCATTGTGGACCACTTGCCCAAGAGTTTTTTGTGAAAACCATCATTTGAGTAAATGAGGTCCATCTGGTTAAGCTTAGTTTTTCTTTGAATTATATTTCTACTTTAGATATATTTCAGTAACTTTATTTTTATTTCTTGTTTTTCAAGAGGACAGTGGAAGTCACAGATTCAAAGAAGACCACCTACTGGTCTGGCTTTCATACCTTTTTGAGAAATTCAGAGCCCTTGTTCTTTATTTCAATAAATTTTCAAAGACATTTGTCAGGAAGGGAGGCAGGATTGCTGAAATGTCTGAAATAGAAAGCAAAGCAGATAGAGTTGGTATTTTTCCTTGTGGTCAAGGAACAACTTGATCCTTAAGCTGAAGGTACTCATTGGTCTTGAAACTTATTAGTTCATTATTCTTTCCAGAACCAAGTAACCAAGTAACCTCCAGAAAACCTCCACAATTATTCTAAGGAAGATTCTGTTCTCAGCCATCTCTCCCTGTCACTCAACAATGGAACGCTAGAGTGGAGGAAAAGAATTCAGAAGAGAAGGAAAGAATAAATCAGGCCATTTCCTTTTCGATCACACGGCCAGGGTAGCAGTTTGGTCATTTAGTACAGAACTTAAAAATGGTCTTGTAGTAAGGAGGGCTTTAGGGTGTAAGTGTCTGACAGCTGGAGTACACTAGAGAGAGTGCTGGTCCTAAGAGCAGAAGGTTTGACTGTTGAATCCTGGGTTGCTCATTAGTAGCTATAAAGTGTGGATAAGTCCCTTATTCTTTCTGAGCTTACATTTTCCCATCCATAAAACCCAAAGACATATTTATGCCACCAGAACACTTTGGGCATCTCTCTGTCATACCATGCATCCCACTGTGTAGTTATTCTGTAACGACTCCTTGCCTCACTCCCACCCCCCAGACTGAGAGCTTCAGGGTCTTTGGCATGCACTAGTGCTGAGTGCAGGGCTGGGCACATGATAGGAACTCAGTAACAAGTTGAATGATTACATAAAAGTTTATTGCAAACTAAAGGCATTTAAGTATAAAATATTGCTGTTAGCATTGTATGTCTTCTGTCTAAAGAGTGTGTGCAAAAATCTCTACTTCCTGATCTTAGAGATCAGGAAAAGAGGTGGTAAGTTCTTTTGAGTATTAATGTACTAGATTTTTTTTTTAAGATTTTATTTATTTATTTGACAAACAGAAATCACAAGTAGGCAGAGAAGCAGGCAGAGAGAGAGAGGAGAAAGTAGGCTCCCTGCTGAGCAGAGAGCCCGATGCGGGGGCTCAATCCCAAGGACCCTGGGATCATGACCCGAGCCGAAGGCAGAGGCTTTAACCCACTGAGCGACCCAGGCGCCCCAATGTACTGGATTTTAAATGAGTTGCTTTCCATGTTGGAAGAACATAAATTATAATCATAAGTTGTTTGTTACTCTTCCTCCCATTTATGTAGCCAAAGTGCCTTGACTTGGCTACTGTCTCCTGAAAAGCCCCAAGTCATATAATGAAAATGATCCTCTCTTGGCTCATAGATTTTTTTCCCCCGATTTTTGTGGGGATTTTTTGTTGTTGAGTTTCATTGAATTTTCTTTGTTTAACTTAATAGGACAGCACTAACTCCATTTCATACCCTACAATCATTTCCCTGGACAAGCACTAGAGTGCTTCTGTGTACCTGGCACTGTGCTGAGCCCTGGAAATACATCACAAATAAGTCCTGGTCCCTGTCCTTAAGCAACTCTCTGTCTCTCTTAGTCTGGTAAAGGAGACACGTGAGTAAATAGTTACAGCACAGTGCGTTAAGTGCTTGATAGAGTTTGCAGTGGTGAAGTGGTGGTGGGCGTCCAAGATAGGAGCCCAGCTATTTGTGGTGAATCTTAAAAGGAAATAAATAGGCTAAGGTAGCAGAAATGGAGAAGGGCCAAGCCAAGGGCATCTAGGCAGAAAGAATAGTGTGTACAGAGTCACTGAGACTTAAAGAGGTCAGTTTGTCTGGAAAATCCACTTTACCAGAAAATAGATTGAAGAGGAAGGTAAAGTGATACAAAAAGTGGTTGGGAGGTAAGCAAAGGCCAGATTTATGCAGTTAGTGATGCTTAACGAGTGCCTAAAATGTGCCAGGTGTATTCCAAATGCTGACCCTACAGAGAGAAACAACAACAACAAAAAATCATGGCACTTAAATTTTAGTAAATTGTTTTATATCTTTCCTGTATGCCAGGTTTTTTTGGTTTTAAAGAAAGTATGTAACAACTAATTGGGCAATCTGTGGCTTTAAGAAAAGTGATGTGGGTTTTATTCTGGAGGATCAGCCATGATCAGTATTTTATTTTTCATGAAAAGGAAAAATATCTTTAAAGACAGAAGAGAAAGCACTCTTTCAGGCCTCTGCCTTTAGGCTGGCAAATCTCTAAACCAATCAGGAGATACTGTTTCCCAAAGGAAAAGCCAAATATCACCCTACACTTCACCTAACATGTTCATTTATCTTCTGTTTCACTTTGGGCTTTTGGGTTGATTTAAGATTTAAGAAAACACTATTTGCGGGGCACCTGGGTGGCTCAGTGTGTTAAGCCGCTGCCTTTAGCTCAGGTCATGATCCCAGGGTCCTGGGATTGAGCCCCACATCGGGCTTTCTGCTCAGCAGGGAGCCTGCTTTCCTTCCTCTCTCTGACTGCCTCTCTGTCTACTTGTGATCTCTGTCAAATAATAAAATCTTAAAAAAAAAAGAAAACACTATTTGCTGTTTATGAAAAAATTTAAAATTATAATCCTCATAACAGCATTTGAAAGGTGGTTAAGAACCCATCTTGCATTTGACCAGTTTGAGAGAGAAAAAAAAAGTTAGATTAGATTTAAGCATTTAGGGATGTAATTTTTGACATCACCTTAAGAATTAATGGAGTAAGGTTTATAAATCTCCACTTGACTAATCACAAAGCTCCTTAATTGCTCTGGTTAATAATTAGTATTTATTTATGACCTCTTGTATGCCTGCTCAGCCCTGTTTAGTACTTCACAACCATTCTTTCACTTAATTCTAAAAATCCTGTAAAGTATATTTTATCTCTGTATTACAGATGAGGAAACTGAGCTCAAAGAGTTTGAGTAATTGACTCAGGATCACAGTAAGTTACAGAGTCCAGCTGTTTCTGCTGATACTTTGTTATCATTTTTAGCCATCTGACTTTTAAAAGTTGTACCCCAGTGGTGAAGTAGCCCCAGTTAAAATGGTGCTTTCATATTAAAAATATACATTTACATAAATTTTAAAAAACAGTGTAGCTGGTAGATAGGAATTCAGTCGTCCTACCAGGATTGACTTCTATTAATCTGTCTTCCTTCCTACTGTAAGATCATCTTTTCATCTTGGAGTCAAGAGAGTACTCTGTGGTTATTTATTATTATTCTTATTTTTGCTTTTAGTGGAATCTAATCAGAAAAGCTCATTCCAAGAAATTCCCAAACTTAATGAAGAACTACTCAGCGAACAAAAGCAACTCGAGAAGATTGAATCTGGGGAGCTGGGCTTGAACAAAGTCTGGATAAACATCACAGAAATGAATAAGCAGGTAGCAAATGTGTGATTTTATTTCTGTGTAAGCTGTGAATGTTTAGTTTTGTTTAGTATGAATTTGTAGGTATAGAGCAGCACTCACTTCTGATTGTTTTACTTTTTGAGATGACGTTTTACATACTGTGATCCCAGCACATTAAGGTTAGGTAAAATGGATAATAGTATGCATTACCAAATATATAAAATGTTAACCCTTTCTGCAAAGGAATGGTTTTATCAAGCAGAGTAGTTTGGAGGGAGTTGGAAATTCTTGAGTCAGTTTTTCCTAAGGAGCAGTGTAGGTATCAAATAGAATGTCATTCTGACCTCAAAGAAAAATGGGTAGTCTGTTTGTATTAGGTAATAAGAGCTTACTTGGTTTAATAGAGTTCACAAACTCACAGATGCAGCTTGGGCGTAGTGGTGTACACTGTAGTAAAACAAGCCTGTAAACCATCTGCAGCTAATGATAGTTATTCTAGACCCACACAGGAAGAGGTAGCAGAGTTGGTTAAATACCTTGGCCAGGCAAGCAAGCCTAGAACAAAAATGTTTTCAGTCCCTAAGTTGACCAGATCTCAGTAGGCATTGATTCCAAAAGAGGGATTCTGACAGAGGGAAGGGGCTAATTCAGAGGATATTAATTGAGCATCTCCTGTGTATCAGGCGCTAGAGTTGTCACTAGGTCCTGTAGCCTCTGTCCTCAGTTTTTGCAGTTTAGTTAGAAAAGATGTACGCTGGCAAGAAGAGTCAAGCACTGGAGGAATGGTACTCCTGTGGAGTGCTTAGAAACAGATGCACTGCGGGGCTCAGTCGGTTAAGTGTCTGCTTTCGGCTCAGGTCTTGAGCCCAGGGTCCTGGGACTGAGCCCTCCAAAGGCACTGGGCTCCCTGCTCAGCGGGGGGCCTTCTTCTTCCTCTCCTGCTGTTTGTCTTCCTTGTGCTCTCTCGCGGTCTTTCTCTGGCAAATCAATCAATCAATCGGTCTTTAAAAAAATAAATAAATATACCATCTTCGTTGGGGCTAAGCAGATACTCTGTTCTTCAGAAGGGAGTCCCAAAGTTCAGAATCAGCCACTGGCAGGGAGCGCCGTGCTGGAATTAAGCGCTTACACACATTTCCGAAGCTACAGCCAGCTCTCAGCAGCAGTGGGGGGCGTGTGGCAGGTCAGCACTTAAGGCCAGGGGTCAGTGGCCTGCAGCAGTGGCTTTCAGAATTCTCCTGGAACTCACAAAAAGAAATGTTTTATGTCATTACCCAATAAACACATACCTACATACATATATGTGTAACTAAAGTAAAAGTTTCTGAAAACGGTAACTTACCCTTAGTATGCCTTGTGATATTTTATTTCCTATTCAGTTTTGTTTCACTTTTTAAAATTACTGATGAAATAACTGATAGGTTGTAGCACCCACTATTTGCTTGTTATCATTTATCTTTGGATTCTCAGTAATTAGGGAGAAGCCAGTATTCACTCCCTTTTGTAAAAAGAATAGGATAAATTGTGGCCTTGCTTTTATTGACAGAGCAAATTAGCAGTTTGGTCAGAGATGATATCAAGTGAAAATAGACCACAGTGAAGCACTGAGAAATAGTTCGTTAGCATCTCTCACTGGGGCAAACCGTGGATTCCATTGAGAGAATCCATCACGGAGCTCACTCTTCTGAGGCAGGGATGAAATCTTTCAAGATGAAAAGTCAATGTCAACTCTTTCCCATCTCATTCATGTAAATCAGCATTGTGGGAAGAATCGAAAGGGGAAATTGGTACTCGGTGTGAGAGGACATACAGGTTATCAAACCTTTGCTACATATTTTGGCTTTTTTTTTTTTCCCCTCCAAATTTTGGCTTTGAATTCTCTTTAACCAGGAATCTAGCAACAAAAGAATCATTTTGTTCTCGGATTGGCTCTTAGTTTTAATGCAGGAAGTACCTGGGAAGGCAGGTATGCAGGAAAAGTTTACTCCAGTCCCAGGGCTTCGTATATAAAACGGGGAGAGACTGAACTGAAACCCTTTCCATTTTAGTCTCCTGGACCTTCAGAGCTGAGGGGAGTGACTGCTGAGACCAGCCAGAAGCTGGCATGGGCGCGGGAGGCTGGTGGTAGTGCAGTGAGCTTCATGTTGGTCCAAGGGGAGCTCATCGCTCTCTGAGTGATTTTCTAAAATTACTGTTACACATATCTGATGGTCTGTTCAAGTAAAAGGCATTTGTCCTAAATCAGAATAGGTATAAAAATAAAATCCATATTTAATTTCTATGTTTCTGTGTCTAAGGGTAACTGTCAGTTAAGATGCTTTTATTGGCAAATTATTTTTTAAAAAGCAATTCAAAGTGGCTTTATAAGAAAATGGAGTACATCAGTTAACAAGAACTGTCCTTAGCCCAGTTTGAGCTGAAGTTAATGCCAACTGAAAAAAAAAAAAGCTATTAGTTTGAAATAAGTTAAAATCAAATTTTATATTGAAAACTTTTAAACTAATAGTTAAAAATCTTGCTTACTTTTCTGTTTTATTCATGAAACCTCTGATTTCGTACCCATTGCCTTTCTCAGCCGGTACAGGGAGTGTCCTCCTTCTTTGAAGACTGTTAATTCAACCAGTGCTTAATGAGCTGCTTTTTATAGAGTTAGGCCTTGGATTCAAAACCAAAAATGATGATTCTTGTCCCCAAGGCTCTTATAGCCAAATGGAGGAGACAGAAAAGTAAACAATTGTAAAACAGCCTTGTGGGCAATAAGAAGTAGGTCCAGATGAGTGCTAGAGGGACACTTTTAAGGATGTGTCTAATCAGAATGGCTGGGGCCAGGTAGGGTTCTCTGACATCATGAGCTGAGTCCTGAAGGGTACATAGGAGTTGGCCAGGGGTATTCTGCAGAAAGAGAGAAGGGTATCATAGGTATCCCATCCAAGTACTAACGAGGTCCGACCCTGCTTAGCTTCCGAGATCAGACGAGATCGGGCGCGTTCAGGGTGGTATGGCCGTAGACTGTCATAGGTAAAACATGAGTAGAGTTAATCCTCATTTGCAGATTCCATATTTGTGCATTCGCCTACTTGCTAAAATTTGTAACCCCAAAATCTATACTTGTGCTGCTTTTGTAGTCCTTCACCGACAGGTGTACAGTGGCAGAATATTTGAGTCACCCAGCACAGACGTTTCCAGTTGATGTCAAGCAAGGTGTCACTCTGCTTTGTTTCAGCTGTCATACTGTAAACAGATTTCCTTTTTGAACTATGTTTACTGCCATGTTTTCACACTTCATGGAGTTTTTTTGGTGATTACACTGCTTGACATGTCCCCCTAGCATAGTGCTCAAGTACTGTCTAGTATTCCTAAGTGCAAGAAGGCTGTGATGTGTCTTTTTTTTTCCCCCTTTGGTCAGAGAGAGAGCACAGGAACACATATAGGCAGCGGAAAGCAGGCTGTCTGCTGAGCAAGGAGCCCGATGCAGGGCTCCATCCCAGGACCCTGGGATGAAGGCAGAGGCTTAACCAACAAGCCACCCAGGCTTCCCAAGGCTGTGATGTGTCTCACAGAGAAAATACGTGTGTTAGATCAGCTTCAGGCATGAGTTCAGCAATGTATATTTAATAAGATGTCTTTAAATAGAAATAGCTATAAAATAAGGTTATATATTATATTGACCAGTTGACAAAAATGTGACCAGACAGCTCTCAAGAACCTAACCCTGTACTTCCCTTAGGAGCAGTGGTTCAATATTCACTAATTCAGTGTTTGCTGCAACTTTCTAGAGCATAACTATTGTGAATAATGAGGATTTACTGCATGTCCAGAAGAAAAGACAAATGAAAAACAGTGCATTCAGGGAATTTTAATAGTTCATCATAGCTAAGTTTGGTGCAAAGAGGCCAGAAGTAAGGATATGTCAGGAAGAGCCATATCAAGAAGGACCTTGAGTGCCCTTCTGTATGCTCTCTTTCTCTTGGCACTCAGTCCTGATACCTTATATGATAGTTATATAACTATCTAGTATAGATATCTAGTATATATAGATATCTAGTATAGATATCTAGTATATAACTATCTAGTGTAGATAGTTATATAGATATATATAGATAGATATAACTATCTAGTATAGATAGCCTCTGTACTAGAACTTGTGAGTTTTAAGCATGATGATGGCAATAATGAGAACAATTAAGATGATAACTGCCATTCATTAAATGTTTTTTTGTGCAGGCCACAGTTAGATGCACTACATGTGAGATCTCCTTTTTTGCTTCAATAGCCCTATGAAGTAGGAGGTGGTATCTCCATTTTACAGATAAGAAAACTAGGCTCGGGCGCCTGGGTGGCTCAGTTGGTTGAGCGACTGCCTTCGGCTCAGGTCATGATCCCGGACTTCCAGGGTTGAGTCCCGCATCAGGCTCCCAGCTGGTTGGGGAGTCTGCTTCTCCCTCTGACCTTCTCCTCTCTCATGCTCTCTCTCACTCATTCTCTCTCAAATAAATAAATAAATAATTTAAAAATCTTAAAAAAAAAGAAAACTAGGCTCAAAGAGGTTAAATGGTTGGCTCAAGGTTGCACAGCTGTGTAGCAATACTAATATTAAAATATTTAAGGCCTAGGAGCCTGTTTTCTTTCTAGTTTTTCATTCTGCTTTACATCTTTATATTAAGGTTGCAGTAGGTGCTCAGTAGATCGAGTTGAAAGGCTGTGATATCAGGTCCCTATTAAGGCTCATAATCATTCATCATTGATGATTATCTGTTTTAGTAAGTCTTTTACTTACTATATAAAGAATCCTTAATTTTAATCCCAAAGTAAAAAAAAAAAAAAAAAAGCAGCGTTTCAGGCTCTATAGTATAAAATGGTCTGATAAGCAAATGGTCTACAGTAGTTATTTTTAATTCTGCTAATGAAAAGTCATGTAATATGCATAAAAGTCATGATTCATCTTTTGTCAGGAATGTGGGTTTTTTTCTTAATGGTTTCTACTTAATTCAACTTTTTAGACTCTTTGAACTATATTTTGTGACTTTTAGAGATAGATTCTGTAGTGCTTGAATCTGATCTGACATTCTAGAATATCTATCAGAGACTAGAGCAGTAAAAGGAGAGTGCCCCTTGTCTCTCCATTCTAGTTACACATGTAGCTTTGCTGTACTTTTCCACAGATACTGACTCTTCTTCGCTCTCACAAGAGAAATGCTGAAAGATGGAATCCGGCTTTGCAGTTTGAGAATGTAGCTGAGTCTTAGTGACCAATGTGGGGTTCAGGTCTTGTAAATGAGTAAGAAGTCCTAAGTGATGTTTGGTATTTAGAGAGTTACTGGTGAGCTCTCCAGGGCATACTCTTTCAGGGAAGCAGCTGATACCCTAGGCCTGGGGTGTTTGGGGGATGGGGAGAAGTGGAACAATACTTTACCTTATCCTACTTGCATTGACTTGCACCTGCTCCTCTGCTTTTGGGTGAAGTGGTAGCTGCCTCCAGCCACACTGGCCATTTGGGAGGCCATTACCATTCTTGAGATGCTTCTAATTAGCTTCAGGATCTATTCCTCAGAGAATAGTTTCTACCTAGATCACTCCACCCAAAACATAGCTTGTGTCTTTTAGGATCTGGCCAGTTGTAAGTGGAAGCAGTATGTTCCCTTAGGTCTCCAAAAGATAACCACATAATTGATAGGGCATTTGGAATTACTGTATTCTTGCCCATCAAGTTGGTATTGAGTCAATTGTATACATACTTTGGGGCACTGAGTAAAACATACCTGGGGAAGGCCTCCTTCCTTGCACTTTATGACTAAGTACATTAAGATAGTCTTGGAAGACCCAGTGAAGGGCATGGAAGAAAGGGCCAGCCTAGGAAATCTGTTAAATGCTTCCAGAGTCATGGTGTCTTTTTTCTATGTGTGTATTTCTCTGCCATCTTTTGTCTTTAAAATTTTATGAGTAATATATGCGTGTATTCTTACCTAAGGTTTAAACAATAAAATACATAAGGAACTCCTTAAGAAAATTTCCCTTCAGTGCACATCTCTGTGTGTTCCCCCTTCACACACATTTCCAGGCCCCATAGGTGTCCATTGCCATTAGTCTGGGCTGCATTCTTCTAGCCTCCTTTCTGTGAAAAATCTTAATAGCTTTTAATAAGAATTAGTTTATGCTTTAGTGTGTGTGTATGTGTGTGTGAGAGACCAGATGAATGGAGTTATTCCCTGTATATTGTTCCACAACTTCTTTGTTCACTGAATATATCTTCTCATCCTTAGTAGACATTTGGGTGGTTTCTAGGGTTTACTATTACAAATAGGGAAGCAGTAGATTCTGTTGTGCATACATGTTTGTGTACATGAGCAAGTAATGTGTAGATAGAGTTCCAGAAATGAAATTGCTTAATTAAAGGATATAAACACTGAAATTTTTATTTATTTATTTTTATTTGCCAGAGAGAGAGAAAGAGAGCAAGTGAGCAGGAGTTGGGGGGCAGAGGGAGCAGCAGACTCTCTGCTGAGCAAGGAGCCCAGTGGGGGACTCGATCCCAGGACTCTGGGATCATGACCTGAGTCAAAGGCAGACACTTAATCGACTGAGCCACCCAGGCTCCCTAACCACTCAAATTTTGACATGTACTCCTCGATAACCTTCTTACAGGTCTTCTCCAGTTTACATTCCCATTAATGATACATAAGAATGCCTATTTCCTTTAAGTCCTTTTCAAACCTCAGTATCATTCATATCTTTTTAAAGGTATGGATTAAAACAATCTCCGTGATGTAATCGCTACCCTTAAGAGGTTTATTGTTTGCTGAGAGTATCTCTCTGTGGGCTGAGGTTTCTCACCTATCATGTTTTTAAATGGCTAGAGTTGGAATGTTGAAGATTAGTCTGAATATTTTAGCGCATTTATGGAGAATGACATGTTTTAAGTGCTTATTAAATTTCACTGTTAAAGAGCTAACACTAATTTGGTATTTTGTTTGTACTATGTACTGTGCTAAGAGCTTTAGTTATATATCTCATTTCATCCTCATGGCCTGTATTAGTCATCTGTCTCTGTGTTACCTTCATCCCAAAACTTAATGACTTAACAGAAGAAGCATTTGTTGCCTCACAGTTTCTGTGGGTCAGGAATTTGGGAGCTGCTTAGTTGAGTAGTTCTGGCTAAGATCTCTCTAAGGTTGCTTTTAAGGTCTAGGCCAAGGCTGCATCATCTGAAGGCTTCCCTACAACTGCAGGATCTTCACCCACATGGCTTATTGGCCACAGTTCTTAGTTCCTCTCAACGTAGGCTTCTCCACTGGGCTGCTTGTGTGTTCTCACAACACAGCAGCTGGCTTCCATGAGTGAGTGATCCAAAGGGCAGCAAAGAAGCAGCCCTGGTGCTTTTAACGAACTAGTTTCCAAAGCTGCCCATTTTCTCTTCCACTTTATTGGCTAAAAGTGAGTCAGTGGGGATGGGCCACGTTCAAGGGAAGGGGATTACATTCCACCTGTTGAAGAGAAGACTATCAAAGAATTTGTAGACATATTTTAAAACATGCATACATCCCTGTGAGGTGATTGTTAAACAGTTTTTATTGTTCCAGCCATTTTACTGGTGAGAAAAATGAGTCAACTACTTATTTAGGCTTATCTCCTCCTTCCTGGCCTCTATCCTCTACTCTGCTTAGACTAGTCTTCTCACTGTCCTCCTAGACAGAGTGTTCTTTCTCAGCCATACATTCATTCAGTGAATACTTTAACTGATGATTGTCTGTATGCCGGGCATATTATGGAAAATGCTGAAATAGACATGGTCCATATGTCATGGAGCTTCCAGTCTAGTGGAATACAGAATCTTTAATCAAGTATCACACAAATAAATAAGTCATTGTCACTTTGAGAAAGACCGTGAAGAAAAGGTATTCTTGGGCCTATTCATGCTGTCGTTCCCTACTGATATCCTAATACCACACTCACCTGTTTAACCTAGAAAGGAAACCTGTTTTATTTTTATATATAAAAGTCTTACTTCTCCATCAGAATATAATTTGAATCCCACTTCAGTGAAGGCTGTCCCTTTCGGCCTACACAAATATCTTTTTCTTTGAACTTTATTTGGTATCACATCTAGTACTTAATTATTTCTTTAATGTTACCTAACAAGGCACCTGGGTGGCTCAGTGGGTTAAAGCCTCTGCCTTGGGCTCAGGTCATGATCTCAGGGTCCTGGGATCGAGCCCCACATCGAGCTCTCTGCTCAGCAGGGAGCCTGCTTCTCCTCTCTCTGTCAAATAAATAAAATCTCTAAAATAAAAAATGTTACCTACTTACCTCTACTCTTCTACCTCCCCCTCTTTGTGTCTCCCTTCTCCTCTCCCTTTCTTACTCACATTATGTGTTCCTCCCACCAAGCCTTCTTTCTGTTCTTCAAATATGCCAAGCTCTTCCCTGCACTGGGGCATTTGCCCTAGCAGTTCCCTCTGCCCTGAAATGCACTCATTCAGTCTTTGACTAAGTCCTTCTTGTTATTAAGATCTCAGTTCAAATTTCATCTCGTCTGACAATCTAATCTAAAGTCACCTTATTTAAATTTTCTTCTAATGCACCCCACCATCCTGTGTTTTTCTTATATAAAATTGTCTGTCTCTTTGCACTAAAATGTAAATACTGCAAGATCACTGTATTTTCACCACTGGTATGGAATAGGGCTCATTTGTTGCAGTCATGAATGAATGAAAAATGGTCTGAAGCTCCTGAATATATCTCTCTTAAAAGGCAAGAGGGAAAGAGGCCTGAGATCCTGGGCTTCTTAGAGTGGACTTCCTGGTTCAGAACATGCTGCCACTTGCTCCAGGAATCCTGTTGAAATTCCTTGCTCATCTGATACTTTTCCTCTTTATTTTTCTTTCACCTTCTACTAGGATGTAAGCTCCTTGAGAGTAAAACCTCACGGTCTTGTTTGCCACTGTCTGCACAGTGCCTGCGGCAGTGCCTAACACAGAGACACCCAGCCCTGGTGTGTGTCTGTCCTCTGAAGGAAAGAAGAAGGGATCAGGTTCTCTTTGTCTGCTGTCCATCTGCTACTGCCTACCACAGTGTTAGGCACATAACAGGTGCCCAGAAACTTCAGTGGTTTTTCTGTGAGGCCATTTGGAATATAATTGCTATTGGTAGATCTGTGTCCTCATCCTAGAATTTGGGGCAGGAAAGCAGTTTGGAACTAAGACTCTTTCAAGAATGTTTTGAGCCACACTACAAAGGTGTTGGGATGTGATCTCTGCTGCCTGAAATTATGTATTATACAGGTTCCCCCAGTCCTCCTTCAAGACAGAAGTCTAGCCATTTAGAATTCTACCCCTACATAGCAGAAGGGAAGACACATTTTCTTTTTATTCAATTCCTATTTTAATACAAGTACTGCATCAGTCAGCGTGTCAGTGGGTATTTATGGAGCCCCTTTAGGTACAGAGTAGTACTTTGGTTGAGCTATTGAGTTTGAAATATTAATCACATTGTTAAACCAAAACTGAATCTCCAAGTAGTTTAAAGTGTTGCACAAGCTCCTGTAGACTGTATTTTGTGATGATGGGCTTTTACTTTATAATATATGTTCCCACTTGGTCAGGAACAAAAGTTCAGTAAATAACCAAGGTGTTATTTTTTACCAAAATGAAATCTTTCAGGGGTTCTTGATCATTAGCTTTCTCCCTGTCCAATTGTTGAGGGATCGTGTTGTAATCACTGCAACTTTTCGGTAACAAGAGTTGGATCTTGTAGCTGCCAGGAGTAAGGTGAAGAATAATACTTGCCTTTCCCTCTTTGGCACTGGTGTTTAAATTGGGCAGGGAAAGTGTGCTTGGGTAGCACATTGGTTAAGCATCCAACTCTGGGTTTCCACTCAGGTTGTCATCTCAGGGTCCTGAGATTGAGCCCTGAGTTGGGCTCCACACTCAGCATGGAATCTGGTTGAGTTTTTCTCTCTCCCCCTCTCTCCCCATCTCTCTCTCTCCCTCTCTCTCGAATAAATAAATAAATCTTTATTTTTTTTTTAAAAATGGGGGCAGGGAAGGAAGAGGTATTACTGCTGCCTTCCAGGTCTCAGTTCTATCCAGGATATTACAGTTCCTCCACTCTTGTGAGGTGACAAGGTATAATGTCTGGATCACAGAAATGCTTAAAAGCCAAGGGCACCTTGAGTCTGTGCAGGAAGTATTCATTCTCCAAATTCTCGTTTCATTGTTACTCTCTTCCTTTCAGCTTTCCCTGTTGACTTCTGCAGTAAACCACCTCAAAGCCAACGTTAAGTCAGCTGCAGACTTAATTAGTCTGCCTACCACTGTAGAGGGACTGCAGAAGGTAAGTGCTACATGTGGGCACTGAGATTAACTTATTGCTACAGCTTATAACAAATCTTCTTTGAAAGCATGGCATTTGAAATCAGCTATTCCCAGAGGGCAGTAATTGAGTATATCACTGTGTTCTAAACAGTTCAGAACTTCTCTGTTTTGGTTTGGTTAGTTGGGCATTTAATTTGCAACAGGTGAGTTTAGTTGTTTTTGTTTTTGTTTTATGGATTTACACCTTTTTATTTGGCTCCCTGAATGCCGAGATTGCTGTTCTGGGGCTCCTAGAGGTTAACATACATGGGTTTGCTTCTCATCACTTGCATTCTCAATTCATCATCCACAGTATCTTCATGAAAGCAGACCAACTGTAGAAGAGAGTTGCTCTAGATGGCTATTTTTTTTTTTTTATGGTTGACAAAGAAGTTTTTTTAAAAACATAAGAATGATAATTGGGGAAAATGCAGAATTTCAAAGTTTAGGATATAGTAAGGTTGGCAAGGATATAGAGCAAAGGTAACTTTAAAACAGTCCTGCTGGGAGTATAAATTAGTACAAAGCATTTTGGAAAACATTAGATATTATTTTATAAAGGTAAAGGTGCACATCCTCTAAGTAATTCACTCTGATGTACCCTAAACTCTAGGGCCTAGGAAAAAATGATTTGGAATATCCATTTACTTGATCTCTAGGATTCAGGCACAGAGCAAGAGACAGCAACCAACCAGACAAATAGTATACAGTAGTCGGGAGAGCTGGATGGGGAGAGTGGATAGGGGTAGGAAGGAAAGAAGGGTACCTAATTGGGACACAAACAACATCAATCCCTGCAGCAGAAAATGGAAGGAGGGATTCTGGAGTTAAGGGGACCTTTAAAAAATGGGTGTCAAGGGCGCCTGGGTGGCTAAGAGGGTTAAGCCTCTGTCTTCAGCTCAGGTCATGATCTCAGGGTCGTGGGATTGAGCCCTGTATCCGGCTCTCTGCTCAGCAGGGAGCCTGCTTTCCCCTCTCTCTCTCTGTCTGCCTCTCTGCCTACTTGTGATCTCTGTCTGTCAAATAAATAAATGAAATCTTTTTTAAAAATGGGTGTCAAATCTAAGATCTTTGACTTTTCAAAGTTAGTGTATAGAAGTTTGATTTGACTATATGCCAGGCTCTATAAATAGATCATTTGTTTCCACATGCAGAAACAGAACTTGCTACTTTGTAGTCATTCCACCTGTGTGTGCTCAGTCTTCATAGTTTGCTATTTATCCAAGATGGTTACAAGTTAAAAGTGGGGTAGGGGGGTGGGGGGGACGATGGGAGTGGGGGAAGGCAGGGAAAGAACTGTGATGAGGCAAGTTCTTGCCATTATTCCCCAGGGTCAAATCGGAAAAAGGTAGGCTTCTGTGGTCTTTAATACAGAAGCAACTACAGCAGTCTTGCATTAGAAAATGATACTGGCTTATTGCATTAATTAATTCAGTAAACATTTGTGGAGCTTCCTCCAGTTTGTGCCAGGCACTTTGCTGTTGGTGAGAATACTAGTTCTAGGGTTTTGCTCTAGAGTTCACATGGCTCTGTCAGCTGCTTCCTTAAAAAAAAAAAAAAAAAAAAAAAAAAAAAATCTTAAACAAGAGCTTACTATCCTGCATCCTAATGGGCTCATACATCCAGCAAGGCGGGATTGTCTAACAGTAGATGTCTTTGAATGCCCATAGCTTCTGTAACAACAGAGTTCTCATACATAACTAACCCCAGCTTAGAGACTTCTACCCAGTGTGTTTTCTCTTTGGGAATCTGTACACTTATAATGTCAGATACTACTTTTAATACAAGTGGCTCCATTTTGAAGTGGAAGATCTTCTCAAACACCTGACTTCAATGTATCTCATGATTTTTTTTTTAATTTTGAAAATGTCATCTCTTGGTCTTTTGGGTTCTTGGCTGTCAGTATAATAAAAACAACCTTGGTTAAAAATACTAATGTAGGGGCGCCTGGGTGACTCAGTTGGTTAAGCGGCTGCCTTCGGCTCAGGTCATGGTCCCAGCGTCCTGGGATCGAGTCCCACATCGGGCTCCTTGCTCAGCAGGGAGCCTGCTTCTCCCTCTGCCTCTGCCTGCCACTCTGTCTGCCTGTGCTCGCTCTCTCGCGCTCTCTCTCTCTCTGACAAATAAATAAATAAAATCTTAAAAAAAAATACTAATGTATTTACCATAAAACTATAAAACTGAAACACCTGGGAGGCTCAGTCAGTTAAGCATCTGCTTTTGGCTCAGGTCATGATCCCAGGGTCCTAGATCAAGCCCTGCATCAGGCTCCCTCTTCTCCCCCCTCTGCTTTTGTGCGCACCCTCTCTCTCTCAAATAAAAAAACAAAAATTTTTTAAAAAATTAAAACTATGAAACTGTCAGTATATCTTAATAATAGGCCAACACCCACCAAATAGTAACACTCTTGTGGATATTCTCTTAGGACAGGTCTTTTTAAAATGGTGATTTCTGAATCATATTTTCCAAGTACCTTGGAAAATACTTGGGCTCCTTAAGCCTAATGAAGACTTGCATCTCATTCCACTCAGCATTTGCTGATGGGATTCTAAAGCAAAAGAGGAACAAATGCTGCCAAATGGAATTTTTCCTTCATTTCTGCAACACTGGGTTTCCCAAAGCCAAAAATGGTTCTACCCATTGTCATTCAAAAGTCATCATTTGCTCCTGACACAGTAGCAGTGTATAGTTAGCTGTGGCCTTCTGCCACCTACCACATGACTTGGTAAGGGCAGTTTGTGGGAGACCCTTATCAGTGGGTCCCAGATTTATGAACTAGTTTTTGTTTTTTAAGAAAAAGATAATGGTTTTTCTCTAGGAAAAGTCCTTTAAATTGGGAAAACTGTTTGTTTTATATATATCTGTATTTTACATATACAGGTGACCCTGGAACTATGCAGTCCACTTCTCTGGATTTTTTTTTTTTTTTTTGGTAGATAGAGTGCAATACCATAAATGTATTTTCTCTTATGATTTTCTTAACATTTTCTTTAGCTTTGTGGTTAGAATATAATGTATAATACATATAACATACACAATATGTGTTAGCAATTTAGGCTATTGGTAGGCGTCTGGTCAACAAGCTATTAGTAGTTAAGTTTTGGGGGGGTTAGAAGTTACATGTAAAAAAAAAGTTACATGTAGATTCTCAATTGCAAAATTGAACAACTGCGTTGTTGAAGGGTCAGCTGTATATAAATAAACATGTGTAGTTTCCTGTTAATTGTGTCTGCATAAGCTACATGAAATTCAGTTTGAAGAGACTTGAAATAATTAGAAACACTGAGCTTCTTTAGGTCAGTGTTTGATGTAAAATAAAATAACAGTGATAGACCACTGCATTCCTAAAAGAATGGCTTAAATGAAAAAGACTGAGAGCAGCAGTATTGATGCATATATGAAGAACTGGAATTCTCCTACACTGCTGGTAGGAATGTAAAATGCTATAACCATTTTAGAGCACATCTTGGCAGCTTTTTAAAAAGTTAAGCATATATCTTCCATATGATTGGCCATTCACCTTCTAGGCATTATGATGATGAAAAAGCATACAACAGAGAGAAATGAAAACACATGCCCACATAAAGACTTGCGCATGAATGTTGATAGCACCTTTATTTGTACTAGTCAAATACTGAAAGCAACCTAAATGTCCATCAACAGGTGAGTAGTTAAACTCTGTTGTATCCATATGATGGAAGCTTCTCAGCAACAAGCTAAGTGGCTACAACATGGATAAATCTTAAAATGTGAAGCTGAGTGAAAGAAAAAACAAAACAAAAAACCTACATACTCACTCACTGGTCCTATTTATACAAAATTCTAGAACATGCAAACTGATATGTGGTTGATCAGTGGCTGCCTGGAGGTGGGGGAGGGAAGAATCACAAAGGGGTCTAAGGAAGCTTGGGCAATGGATGTTCATTATCTTGATCATGCTAATGGTTTCCTAGGTGTATATGTCAAAACTTACCAACCTTTTTGAATATGTGCCAGTCATTGTGTACCAGTTACATCTTAGTAACACTGTTAGAAATTTCAAAAAGAAAAAGACACTGGCCTAACAACATATTTCTGTTCAGAGTGTAGCTACCATTGGCAACACTTTAAACAGCGTCCATCTTGCTGTGGAGGCAATACAGAAGACTGTGGATGAACACAGGAAAACCATGGAGTCACTGCAGAGTGACATGGTAAGGAAATCTACAAATGCTACAGGAAGTCAGCATTCTGCCTGCCCTCTTCTGTGTAATAGGAGTGATGCCATCTTCCCATTCATCTCAACAGACCTTATTATGCACCTTTTTAAAAGATGTAATCTATAAATTATGCAGTCAAGGAGGATAAAATTAAAAGCTGAGTCTTTTGTGAACGTAGTGGAGAAAGTAACAGCAGTAAGATACAGTTTGAGATGGAATGAGTAGGAAGGAGAATGTAGTAGAAGGAAAGGGAAGTGTCGCAGGTATTGATTGCTACATAACAAATCACCCTAAATTTAGTGGCTTAAAACAACACATTATTATTTCTCACTGTTTTGTGAGTCAGGAATTTGGACAGAACTCTCAGACTATGAAATGATGAGAGGCCAAGTGAAAAGGACTCTATAAATGAAAGGCTATTTAGGATGTTCTGGCACTAGCCAGACACTCAGTTGAATGCAGCCATGTGTGTGTGTGTGTGTGTGTGAGAGAGAGAGAGAGAGAGAGAGAGGCTTGAGCCTGCACCATGTGAAACAGAAGAATACCCCCACCCCTTGAGCCCAGTCAACCCACGAATCATGGCAAATAATAAATTGTTTTAAGCCACAAAGTTTGGGGATGATTTGTTACGCAGCAGCAGATAAGTGAGACAGAAGCAAACCCCTGCAGTGCTCAGGAATTGTTTTCAAATGTCTCTTCATGTTGTGTGGGTCTAAGTGGTCTATAGTCATTCAGAGGCCTTATCAATCATGGGGCAGAGTACTCTGCCCCATGAAAGATTTACAAAGGGAAAAAGGATGGCATAGCCCTCGCCTTGCTGGGGAGCTGACTTATATGTACATGAAATCAGGACTGTTCAAGGCACACAAAAGTTCCCCAACTTTTCCACTAATTTCTAGGTCTAGCCCACATACTCTTTTCCAGCTTTGGAGTTTCGAGTTTAAACTGGGCAATTTGTAACAAGGAGATATGGGCTATATTAGAGCTCCAGAAGGTCTAGAAGGGGGTTTTCATTTCTTCAAAACAGGTACTCCTCACCGATACTTAATGGAGCTGACCCAGAGGAACAGACATTGAGCTAGTGTTCAGACAGTTTGGATTCCAGTTCCACCTCCGCTGCTGAGTAACAGTGGGATACATAATCTCAATAATTTTTTCATTACCCTTATGTTAATATCTTGAGCATTTTCTCAAAGTAATAAATATTTTCCAAAATACATGTTTCCTAAGTCAAAAATTCATGCTCTAGACCATTGGGTTTTTTCTCTCACCTCCCTTTTTCTTTATTGTTGCCTTTTGTTTCTTATAAAAGCAGGGTTGATAAATGTCTAGGATTTCAAATTTCAGGGAAAACCGTTTATTTTCCCTAATTGCATTCTGGTATAATTAAATCTGCCTCTTTTAAACTTCCATGGTTGCCAATGGTAATCCTCGCCACTGGCACATTTTATACTGAGTAAGTCATAGATACGAGCTCTGAAAGATTAAGCCATCCAGAGTTTTTCCACTAGAGGGAAAAAGTGTATATCAATGTGTTATACTTCAGTCTCTGCCAAGAGAGACTTTAACAGTGGGAAGGGGATGGGAAGGGAAGGATAACACTCAGACATAAATCTTGGCATGTGCTGTAAAAGCTGAAAAATGAATAATGTGCATGATTGGTTGTTGTACTTAGAGCCCAAGGCTAGTGGTTACATGACTGGCTATTCCTTGAGTGCACAAACCTCTTTAGTCCTGGGAAAGTGATGACATTAGCCAGGTCCAGACTGAGTTGTCCCCTGGGAGGTTCTAGAGATTCTGTAGTTTCTCTGGGAGTATAGGTAATAGAGGAGAGAAGGACTGGTTCTGGGGAGTTCATTCCATTCAGAGACAAAAAACAGACTGGGCGGATCTCAGCTCCCTGATGTGTCTGGGTACTGCTGATCTAGTCCATGCTTCAGGTTGGCATTCCCAAAAGTATCTGCTGCCCTTGGGGCCTAGCACAAGACTGGTCACACTGTAGACTCCTGGGAAATAATTGTTGATTAATCTGTGAATGCCCCCTCTGGGAAACTAGAATATCCTAGGACCTTCCCAGATGGTTAAGTAGGTCTGGTAATTAGTTGTTGCCTATACTAACCTCCATTTCTGTTAACAGAATCGGCACTTCTTGAAAGAGACCAGTGGAAGCAAGCAGCTCATTCCATCACCTTCAGCTACATCAGAATTTGACAATAAAACCTACAGTGAGAATTTGAAACAGGTACTTTCTGTTTCTGGCTTAACTCCCTGTGCCCACAGTGGACTCTGGGGTCTGCCTGAATAGTTGGGCTCAGTGTTGTCACGCCTCATCCCAGGCATCTATTTGCCTGCCTGAGAGCTGAGCAGACAGCAATGTGTTTTACTATCTTAGGAATCCAAGATGCCATCCTGGCTCTTCTTTGGCACTCTGCTTTTTTCCCCTGCATGTCAATCAGTGGAGTAAATTCCTTTTCACATCTTGGAAGACATAGGATAGCCAAATTATCCTGAAACTGTTTATGAAAAGTAGCAATCTGGGCAAGTTAACATTTCTAAAATGTTGGAAAGCATATCCCTGGAAGTCAAGATTTTCTAAAGACAAGAGGAGGGAAAAGGCTACTGAATTCAGAATCACATTAAAGAGAATAAAGGAAATCTTCACTAAGAAGAATTCCTGTCCTGAGTTTAATGCCCTCTAAAACCTATAGTCATCATTCCTTTTTAAGTGGCAATCAGTACTAGAGGATGTCAATAAAAATAATTGAATCTTGTACTAAATAATGCACTACTTGTTATGGTTTTGCTACATGAGCCAATTCAGTAATTGGTATTGTTCCTAAGGTAGTTTTGTTCTGACAAATTAGGTTAATAGGCGTTTCAGTTAATAACCCAGCAAGCTTTCCTGCCAGCAGGTGAGGTAAACATTGGGAAATCAATTTCCAAGCTCTCAGCTTTCTGGGACCAGAGAGTGAATCATGTAGGTAGTCCCCTTTCCCCTTTTGTCTAGCTGAGGTCAAACAATTCCAGAGGGAGTGACTCGGAGCAATTTAGAGTGGAGGGACAAAGCCAAGACAGACAATCAATGGTCTAAACCAGGAAAAGGAGTTTACTTCAATAACGTGACATAGTAATGGTTGTTTAGTGCTGCTGGCCTGCTTGTCGAGTGTATGTCTTTAGCTGGGTTCCACAATTTGATTTATTTCCACTCCAGGATATCCTGTACCTTCACAACTCTTTAGAGGAGGTAAACAGTGCCCTAGTTGGGTACCAGAGGCAGAATGATCTTAAACTCGAGGGGATGAATGAGACAGTCAGTAACCTTACCCAGAGAATCAACTTGATAGAAACAGATCTTGTTGCTGTGAGCAAGGTAGAAAAGCAAGCGAACCTGTCCCTCAGCATGGTAAGCCTTTTTGGATCCTTTGTGGTATGTTCTGTGTTGCAGTGTGTTTTGTCTGTACATGGATGACACTCCACAGACTTTTCAGATCCAGTCCCCTGGCATGTTTGAGAGGCTACGTATTCGTACCATGCTTCACACTAGCTTTGTGATAAAGAGTGGCACAGGCAGAGTTAGCCCTGATCTGGAAGGGGAGGTGTGAAGGAGGAGTTGCATGGCTTGCCAGGGCCACACCACAAGTCATTGGCAGAAATGACAAGTCTCCTGTCATGTTACCAGTGACACGTCTGGTGGGGAAGCTCTGGCACATACTTCCAAGGGAGGTCTTCTTACTCTTTTTTAAGTTGGTAAGGGTGGGAGCATTGACAGTGACAATGACTGAAGAATCTTTTGCCGTTGCTTTGCCTGAACTTGGCTTTCAGATTTATCCTGCTTGGTCTGCATGTTAGGGTGAACCTTTTGCATGTAACGCAGGAAAGCCATTTAAAACAAACCAGACCAGACCAGCTCCTACACTTGAGAGATCATTGAGTCCATCCTCTCATTTTACACAAGCATACTAAGTGACCTAAGTCACTGATGCTAGCAGACTGTGTGTTTTACTGGTTTTCATGTTATTGTCAATAAAATGTGTGCTTTTTAATCCCCTTCATATGGACTTTGTGCTGGGATCCACGGGGATTATTTTTTAAATAGCTGCAAGCCCCACCCTTAAAGAAGTCCTGCAGCAAAGACACAGGCATATGTAAAGAAATGCAAACCTAAAACAAGAAATTGTACCATAAATGGAAGGAAAGTAGCAGAACTAGAAGCAAGCCCACGAGGAAAATTGAAGCCCAGCAACCAGACATCAGATTGTGAGCCGGCTCAGCCACAGTGGAGCCGGAGCAGCTTGTTGGACGTTGCTTGGAGGGTGGAATCAGAAGACCTGTTCCCCCTCCTGGTTTACAAAGGCATGTCATATACTGCAAAGCTGGGAAGATTAAAGGAGCCTTATTTTATTTTATTTTTTATTTTTTTGGAGATTTTCTTTATTTGACAGAGAGAAACCACAAGAGAGAGAACACAAGCAGGGGCAGAGGAAGAGGGAGAAGCAGGCTTCCCGCTGAGCAGGGAGCCTGACATGGGGCTCAATCCCAGGACCCTGAGATCATGACCTGAGCAGAAGGCAGGCGCTTAACGACTGAGCCACCCAGGCGCCCCAAGGAGCCTTATTTTAAAAAGCACTTTTGAACTCAGCTAAGTTGGGGCTAGGAATTTGGGGTGATTTTATGAGTTAGTAGGCCTTGAAGGTTTTCAAGGCTCACAGTTAGAACTTTCTGCCCCAAACTGCCCGTTCTGTCCCTCTCCTCTCCACTTTTTTTTCCTCCAGAGAGGAAATTGTTGGTAGTACCATTTGTCCTGCTGTGTCTTCCAGCAGCATCCTACCTAGCATATTTCTGGGTCTAAGTCCTCTCGCTGTTTATGCTTCAGAAGTTTTAAGGTTTGTGAAGCACCAGTTTCAGCTTTGTATCTCAGCAACATTTCTCCCTCCCCTCTCGTTCACCTACTGGTATTTCTGTTGAAAGTGCTCTGAGAACCTTTAAAGAAGTTTGACCAGTTTGTTTTAAAAGTGTTAGATGTTGTTAAGTTTTAATGTTTGCCTTTAATCTTGTTGTTTTTACCCTTTAAGATGGATGAAAGAGCCACCACTCTGAAAAGAGAGTCCTTGCATCAAGTGACCAACAAACCAGATACATTAAAAACCCAAAGCATCAAGGTATATGAGGGGGGCTTATTTTGAGGTAAAAATGATGTAGTAGTATCTCCGTGCTTTTGACGGGTGCCTGGACGGCTCAGGTGGTAGAGCAGGCAGCTCTCGATCTCAGGATTGTGAGTCCAAGCCCCACATGGAGGATAGAGATCACTTAAAAACAAACCACACCAGCATCTTTGTGCTTTTGAGCTACTGTTTCTTTCTCAAAATGGGAGACTTTGGTCTCCCATTGGCTGCAACTTCAAGATAAAGTGATTAGTAAATTAGTATATTAGTGAACAAGAGAGTATTTTATCAGGCATCTGCTCTGTGCCTGGCCATTGCAAGGAATTGGGGTGACCACAGTGAATAGGACAGACAGGAGACCTTTATTTTGGTAGAACTTAAAGTCAGAAAATCATTAATACCTAATTGAACAGATAATTAGTTAAGCAAGAATATGATATGTGCTACAAAGGGAAAATACAGGGTATGATGAAGATGTTAGCAGGGACCAGGAAAGCTTCCCTAAGGAAATGAATTTTTTTTTTTAAGATTTTTTTATTCGTTTATTTGTCTGAGAGAAAGAGAGGAAGTGCACAAGCAGGAGAGGGAGAAGCAGGCTCCTTGCTGAGCAAGGAGCCCGATATGGGACTCCATCCCAGGACCCTGGGATCATGACCTGAGCAGAAGGCAGACACTTAACCAACTGAGACACCCAGGCGTCCCAGGAAATGACTTTTAATCTAAGAGAGTAAATTATCTGTACTCATGACAAAGAATAGAGGTGGAGATCATCGAAAACTGGTGTCTAATCAGCATTTATTTTTAGTTTGCCGACTCAGTACATATATAGTCCATTTAAGCCCCAACCTATTCCTTTCACCTTGTCCCTTCCCCTGTTTTTTTAAGTTCTTCCCTGATACATTGTCAAGGTAAGGCAATCTGTGATATGCTTTGATATCCCAGGAAAGAAGGTTTATTTGCAACATTCTCTGTGATTAGAGTGTTAATATTATAAGATATGGACTAGGATAAAGTGAAAGCCAGGAAGATTGTGGCTGAGTGACTAAAATACCATCTGAGATGCCCGTTGTATGTGAGGAGCTCAAGGATATGAGATTCAGAGGAAATGCACTTGGAAATGAACCATAGTACAGGCAGTTTTCAATGTAATACTTTCCATCTATATTCGTTCTTCCTTAACTGTTTCATATAGTCTAGATATATTAAGATTTTAATGCTTTGTGAGCTAGGCTTTTGTTGAATTTTCTAACTGCTTCTGCACAAAAATAAATAAAAATAATCCACCTGGGGAATGACAAGAAAAACCAAAGATCCATATGTAAATGTTGAGCACAGAAAGTAACAGGTGGTTATTGCTGGAGATTCATAATGATATCAGCAACAGTCCAGATTTTAATAGTAAACCTCAGAATCAGATGCAGCTCTTGTACATTTTTTGCCTAAATTTCCTGGTTTTGTTTTCAGACCCTTTGTGTTTTAAACTGTCTTCCCAGTGTGTTGGTCCCTTTGTCCTAAGCATCCCGATCATCTAGGCATCCTAAATGGATGTAATTCCTCTCTAATTTCTTTGTAATTCAAGTATTTAGTACCTAGCTTTATCACCTGTGTCCATATATTAGCTCCTTAATAAACCAAGAGTGGTCTTCTATATAGTAATTATGAGAGTAGAAATAAAGATCAGAGAGAAATAATTAAATAAAAGAAACGTGTAATAAGTCGGTGGTCTAATTGAATATAAGATCAGGACGTTTCACGCTAGACTGAGCAGTTTAAAAAGCCTAAGCCTCATAAAACCAGACTTCTCTCTTTTTTTTTTTTTAGCAATTAAATGTATTTTTTATATGCCACTTGGATCATCCTGGGAATGAGAAAGGGTATAGAGAAGAAACTTTTTAAAAAGATATAAGTAAATCAATGAATTAGGAATTTTGCAGTTCCTTTTGCATGTTTCCAGCAGTTCCTGCCACCAGTTGAATCCTTACCGTGGGAGGAGAGAAGGAAAAGCCAGGATTGGTGTTTTTTTTTCCTTAAGGTGATAAGAGTATAATGCTGTCCCTAAATTTGTCTAGTCACAAGGTGAAGTAAGATATCAGGAAAATTATTTAGTGTGAAATAGTTCCTAGAAAATAATATCTACTCATTTAGGAAATGGGTGTTACATGGCCACCTGAGCAAGGGTACATTTCCTTTACTGCTGACACATGCATGCCTTCCCCCATCAGCCAAATGTTCACAGTGAATCAGGTCATCTGTCGCATAATGTTCCCCTTAATGGTCTAGCCTCAAATCCTGCTAGGCCGTTATCAACTCTGAGTACCAAAGGTATCTCTAGTATTTGTTGATTCATTCTTTCATTACTTTTAGTAGGGAACATACTGGAAGTCAAGCACTACATGCTAAATAGGCTCTGGGAATATAATGAAGAATCAGATAAGGTCTTATTTCCACCTTAAGCCTTTTGTGATCTTTGTTTTGGGCAGAAAGAAGATAGTTCAGATTCTCAAGTATCCAAGCTAAGAGAGAAACTGCAGCTGATCAGTGCTCTCACAAACAAACCTGAGAGCAACAGGCCTCCAGACACTGCTGACAAAGGTGAGATACTCAGGGCTGGCTCCTGAATATTTCACGCAGGCTTGGGCAGCTTGCCTCCCACACAGGGAGTGGGGAAAGGTGTTCTAGCAGGACCGATCAAACTGAGGGAATGATGCCTGAGTGCATCGACATGAAGCTGATACACTTTGGTTTCATTTAGAAAAAGCCCATTTTGTACATGATTTGTATTCCAGTCTATTAAGGAAAGAATGGGTAATGTTTAGCTTGAAATAGACTTCTCCATGCTGTCTGCATCCAATTATAGGCAAAAATGTAACTGTCATAGCGTATATTAAACCAGGCCTAAATGTTGTTTACGGAGTCTTTTCATTACTCTAAGTGCATAAAATTTACTTAAAAATGAATATTAGTCCTTCTGAAAAACCATTAATAAATAATGATAGGTAGGATCATAGTTGGAAAGGCCTTTGGCTCTAGGTAGGGACATACCTAATCAATATTAGCCCCAAGGATGTAACTGGACTGGGTTGACCTTGACCCCCACTCCCCACAAATACTTTTTCATTTGGGGGAAAGCATTCAACCTCTCTTACTCTCTTTTGGATGGGGGACACTACAATGGGACGCCTTGTCCTAACATCACACTGCATAATCATATGAAAGCCCTCTTTCCACACCAGCTGATCTGGTGGCACATACCCCAGATCAGGCTTATGGTATGGCTCCTGGGATATTAAATATCCAGTGCTGTTCTCACTTGCAGCTTGAACTCTTAGCACATAAACCGATATAATGCTAACTTGTACTATTTCCCATGGGCTTCCCACAGCTTAAACCTAATGTTATATGATACTGATTGATCTTCAGTTGTCCACACAGCATATCTCAGTCCATGTCTTGAACTTCTTGTAGTCACTGTGCTACTTAATTCTCAACTATTTCTCTTAAATTAAATACATACGCAATTGCCCTAAAAAGTAACCTTCAGAACTCATTTAATATAGTGTCAGATTTGATGATACTACAGCGGTATGTGTTTGTTACAGAGCAAGTACAGAGTTTCACATCAAAGCCGTCGGCATGGCCAAAATTTCCACAGTCTCTTGGAGGTCAAACTGAGAAAGCTGTGCAGCTAAGACCTATTGCCCTACCAGGAATTTCTAGCATTGAAGGTAAATTTTTATACCATGGAGTAATAGAGAAAATGTTCAAAGCTAAAACTTTGTAATTTTTTTAACTTATAAGAAAAAGAATCCTATCTGACATTAAGTACTTCCTGTGAGCCAGATATTTGATATACTGTGCATCACATCATATAATCCCGTTAACAGTCCTGGGAACGTAAGTATTCATGTGTTATACCCATTTTTCTCGATAGGAAGACTGCCTAAGTCCACAGAGCACACAATGGACAGAGGCAGAATTTACATGGAGACAGTCTGACACCAAAGTTTGCACTCTTAACCAGTGCATTAGAGAGCCTTCATTCCTTCAGTGAGTGCCTAATTAGACCCAGTGATAAGCACTGAAAATACAGTTTAAGATACGATCTCACTTTCCTCAAGGATGTGAGTTTAGTGGAGAAGGCAAACAAGCAACCACAACACTGTGAGATTAGCGAAGTGGAAGTTGACCCTATTTGCTAAGGCCTTCCAAAAATGAAGGTCCTTTGGCTGAAAATCAGAAAGATAAATATTAGTAGGAAGGAGATGATTCGCAGTAAATGAGTCTCCCTTGCCTCCAGTAGCGTATATGCTGTCCTTCATTGTGCTGCTGAGTCTCCTGATCTTGCATTTGCCAACTGCCTATAAAATCAATCACCTATTCCCACCCCCCTACCTTTGCCGGGCTCTCACGTTAACTTAGGTGTCGTTCCACCAGGAAACATTTTCTTACCTCCTAGGATTGGATTAGGTGCTTCCTGTGTATGCCCTCTTAGAACAGTTTATATTTATCCCTGTTTAGCACATGTCACTCTGTTGTAATTTCCTGGGAAGATAGAAAATTAACTTTACTCCCAGCCTCTAGCATAGTGCCTGGTACACGCGAGTATTTGTTAAGTGAATATCACAGTCTATAATTAATGCTTAAAGCATGGAAGACTTTAATTTATATTGCCATATAAATGCAATTACTTTTTCCCCCTATCCCCAGTTTGTTTTTTTTTTAATATTTTCTGGGGAGACAGGAGAGCATTAAATTGTTTATTTTTCAATACAAGTATCTTCTCCCACTTGCTGTTATTACATCAAGAATTGATGAGAATGAATGGAAGAAAAACTGTTAGAGGAGATTAAGAAATAGCCATCTTAACACTTGTACTTCAATCTCTAATATAGGCATTATGTATTTTGGATGACTATACTTTTGAAATGATCCAAAGCAGCAATAAGATTTTTATTTGACTACTACTACCAATTTTATAAGCTCATGCCCCATATACACAAAAAACATTTTCCAGCTAGCCACTTGGTGGCAGGCAGTCCCACCTGCTTTTTCTGGCTTTCGGAGCTTTTGAGATTTTCCTGCCACTTCTCTGGATCTGTCTCAGGACTGAAAGCAGGACCTTCTTCAAAAGCTCACAACCTCATCCCCCCAGGCTGTTTCCATTCTTCCTAAGTACCAAACAGCAGGAGGCCTATAGAATGTAGGTGTGGGGTTGACTAAATGAAAAAAGGAGAAGGGTTTAGGGAAGAATTCTAAAGAAACAGAAGCCTCATGACTATCTTCTAGTATTAGAGACTAAATCTATTAAGTCATTCTGTGGGGACACAATCAAGTCCTTTTAAAATAGTATGTAAGTAATCAGCCTTCCTAAGTGTTCATTATGAGGCCTTGGAGAAAATACCAGAAGAGACTATTGATAGAAACTGTCCAGTCTTGTTTGTTGGCTCAAATAATTATCTTTGAAATCTGAAAGAAGCTACAGATCAACTCTCTCAGCTGAGAGAGAGAGAAAGAGCACACAGGTGCCTAATACTTTATATATACTGTATGTATCACTTCGAAGAGATCTGTAGTCCTGCTTTTTCTTTTTAATTGAGATAGAATTCACATACCTTAGTAATCACCCTTTTAAATAATTCACAGTTTTTAGTATATTCACATGTTGTACAACCATCACCACCATCTAATTCCAGAACATTTTTTATCATCCTGGAAAGAAATCCTATACGCATTAAACATTAAATCGTCACTCCCTACTCTTCTACCCACTAGCCCCTGGCAACCACTAATCCTTCAACCAAAATTTGGGTTTGCCTGTTCTGGGTATTTCATATAATTGGAATCATATGATCCATAGCCTCATATCCATGCTTCTTTCAACATGCTTCTTTCCCTTAGCATAATGTTTTCAGGGTCCACCCATGTTGTGGCCCGTAGCAGTGTTTCATTCCATTATATGACCAAATAATATTCCATCGTATGAATATACTACATTTTATCCATTCATCAGTTGATGGACATGTGGATTGTTTCTACTTTTTAGCTGGTAGGAATAATGCAGCTATGAACATTCATGTACAAGTGTTGATATGGGGATATGTTTTCATTTCTTTTGTGTATATACCTAGGAATGGAATTGCTGGGTCATATGGTAACCCTGTTTTGACTAACAGTATGCCATAGTTTGTTTTACAGGCTCAGCTCCTATCATTAGCTTTTAAGGCTTCTCCAGTCCTTTTTACCCATTCAACAGAAGAATAGAATCTGGCAAATCTAAAAGGAAAGCCGTGGACAGAGAAAATGCCAGCCCATTCATTTCTCTGTGATTATCTGTCACTCCTTCTATTTTGGAAGGATAGTGCCAGTGTTCCTCTTGTTCTTTTTTTAAAGATTTTATTTACTTATTTGTCAGAGAGAGGGCTGAAGCATGGAGAGCAGCAGGCAGAGCAGGCAGAGGAAGAAGCAGGCTCCCCACTGAGCAAGGATCCTGATGTGGGGCTCCATCCCAGGGACCTGAGCTGAAGGCAGACACTTAACTGACTAAGCCACCCAGGTGTCCCTGTTCCTCTCATTCTTAAAGGGTCAAGAATTCCTCTGATTCAGTGAGATAGTAAGCCTTACCTTTTGGAAACAAAGTCCACAAAATAGCTTTTAGTGCTTTGCATTCAACTGAGACTACTTTTTAAACTGTTGAGTAAATTTAGCTATATGTATAGATATACACGTTTTTTTGTAATTCCTTTTTAACAGATCTTCAGGATTTATTCCACAAGACTGGCCAGGACATGGATGGGAACCTGACCTACCAGGAAATCAGGAACTCCTTAGGTTCTGCTGTGCCGGAAGTAGAGACTTTGAGAGCATTTGATTCTGATGGCGATGGAAGATACTCTTTGCTGGAGCTAAGGGTAGCTTTAGGTGTCTAGCCTCATCAGGCATATTTTAGAAATGGGTATATACCCAGGACTACCTAACATCTACTCACCTAACACAAACAACCCTTTTACTTACCCATCGATCCTCCAGTCCTCCAGACTACTGTAGTAGACACATTGCCACCTTTTAGCTTGTTTGAAAAGCTATAAAGAAAAGTTATTTTTTTAAAAAAGGCCATTTAACTATATGATATTCAGAAATCTATGATTTCCTAAAGCCAATAAGATCTTAATTTCAAAATTGCCAGGAAAAAAAAAAGTCAAGCCCTCTTTTTTTTTTCCCTTTCCTTTCAAAAAAATTTTTTTTAGGGAAGGAGACCTTCTCTTTTAAAACTGGAAAATGTATATATAGAGAGACTAAGCCACCTTTTATATTTCACATAAATTTGCCTTAAATTAGCTGCACTTTATACAGACTCAGAAAATGTCTTTCTTTTAAAAGCTAGACCTTTTCTGTTTGTAAATATTTAAAATGAAAGAAAGAATTGTGCATATTTTGTGGGACGTCAGAAGAATGGCTTGAAACAGGCTGTGAACAAATGACTTATTAAAAATCACTAATGTGGTAACAGCTAAAACTATGTCCATGTCTCCTTAAGGTACCTCCTTCAGGTGCTGCTGTGGGGTTTGGCCTGGAAGCTGGAGGACCAGATTTGGGGAGGTGACCCTGTCAGGACTGTGCTGCCTCCAGGCTCAGGAAAGTAAGAGTCTGGCTCTTTGTTGCTGTACCCTCAGCTGATCCCAACCTGTGAACCAGACAAGTCTTGTTGGGGGTTTTTCTCACTTTTAATCCTATTTCAGGGTTTATGAGCATAAACAGTTCTGCAGTGGGGAGCTGCATTTTCCCCACTGAGTGAGCTACATTGTCTTCCCCCACCCACCCACTCAACCCTCTCTCAGTTGTAGCTGGCTGCCACCTCTGGCCCAGCCTCCATTCTGAATGGCAGGTCTGTGCTCCTCTGCTCACTGTCTCCACCTGGCTACCCAAGAGGGACTTTAGGGGATAGCTTTCCCCCTCATTGTAACCCAGGAAACCCCTTGACATTTCGCCTGGAGGCTTACCAAGAACTTCATATGTTCCTCTGTGGGCTCTGCTGTGAAATGCAGCACATGAAATCAGGTCAGGTTCCCTTACAGTTGTCAGCTCAAGGAGCTAGAGGCATTCTGTCCAGAGGATGCCGAACAGTATCAAGCAGGGGGCATCACATGATGGTAGCAAGTTTTTTCAAATCTCATAACAAGCATGTGCAATACTCTTCCCTTTAAATACTTCCATGGGTCTGGTACGAAAGGTTCCCAGACCGGAAGGAACCACACCTCCGTGTCACCTGTGTGTGTGTGTGTGTGTGTGTGTGTGTGTGCTGTGCTGTTCTTAGAAACAGGCCTTGGGCAACACAAAAGGAAGAACTTTGTGGAACTTAACTGTTCTGTAGACCAAGTCAGGGAGAAACTAGAGCTTTCATGGCACAGACTTCTTTAGTAGAGCTCGTTTCCATTTTAACTTCATCCAACTTGCCCTGTTACCCAGGGATGCCATTGAGCACCTTTAAACATTTAAGGGCTGGTTTTTTCTTTATATGGTGTTCAGTTTAGTGTTGGCTAACTTTGATTTTTTTTTTTTCTGAAAGGAAAAACATTTAGTTAAATGAACATTTAGTTAAAGCAAGATGAAGTCTTTTCCCATGAATGTGTCTGCTTACCTCACTATGGCTTGTGTTTCTCTCTTTAAAAAAAAAATTTGCCTATTGAGCTCTTTCTCTTTCTTAGAAAGGTTAAAATATAGCATAAAATTAGCCTGGCACTTTAGGTAACTTGAAGACAACTCTTTTTCTTCTGGCTGCCTTCCATGAACACCCCTCCCCTTTTAAATATATATACCCTTACAAATTTTGTAACAACCAAATAAAATTCTAGCAATAAATTGAATTATACTGCTATATTTGTATATACTGTACCATAAATAGTATGTCTGTACCTGGAAGGTATTTTTTTGAGAACTGATTTATATGAAATATACTTGAGGGTAATGTAGCTTGTCCATTTTAGTATCAAATTCTTATTCATAGGCAGATACTCTGAGGACCCCTTAACTCTTTGTGGTCTGTACTTTTCTTTTGTATCAGATAGCTCCACCTGGAGAATTCAGTTTTGTTTTTCAGTTTCTCAGCTGTTCGCCCCACCTCGAGCTCATCTGGCTCGCATGGTCCTGAAGCCCGCTGGACTTCCTGTCGCCTTTGGCAGAGGTGTTCCAGCCACACTCTCAGACTGTGAATATCCTTGCCGTGCTGCTGCCCTAGCTTCCAGGCAGAACGAGGACATCTGGAACTCTTGTTCCAGGTTGAGGAGATTCATTGGCTTAAAGAGTTTGACGAACATATTCTTCAGTGACAATTTGGGAGTTTTCTTTGGAAGTTGTCTTAACTTCCCCAACCTGTGACTTTTGAGCTGTGCTCAATCCTCTTTGCCTCATGTCTCAGCTCTGAGAGGAAGATTTGGTTTTGGTGTTTGTTTTAAATACTTTTACCTTTTCACCCTGGCAGCTCCTCCTGCTGCTTTTCCAAGTGACCCAAAGCATGGCTTCTCGGTCCTTTTTTTTTTTTTTTTTTTTTTGCCTGTACTCTCTGGGATAATGTTTACTTCGAGAGCCTCCCTAGAAATCAGAGGACCAAAAAGGTCTTCTAGGAAGAGAAGAGTCAAGTCAAAGGAGTAGAGAACCTGACTTAGAGGAAAAGGTAGCATCCTCTTAAGGGCAGAGAGGGACCTGGCACTTAGGACCTGTCCTAAGTGCCAGGTCCCTATACCTGCGGCCATTTTCTCACTTTAAGTTGCTTTGCTGGATGGAACTCTGTTGCTCCCACCTCCCACTGCTGGTCCTGCCGGTCACAGTTGAAGACTTTGACTGTGATGGGCTCATACTCATAATGGGGTGCTGTTGAGTTGTTTTTAGTGACAGCTTTTGTTTGCTACACACCTCATTGGCTTACTTACCAACACCAGCTAGATGTGGTCCCTTCTTTCGTATCCAAACCAGAACACATTTGGGTATTCCTGAGACTTTATAGAGTGTGTATTGTTTGTTATACGAACCTAACCTACCTTGTTGTTTTCTCATATTAAGAAATGTAAATCTACTTTGCTTTAGCGGAGCTATTTTGGTAATGTCTGAGCAATTTTGATTCTTCGTGGAGAGTGAATTCAAGGTATCTGTGACTTGAGCTTTGCTTATTTCATATCAGTAATACAGCTATTTTAATTTATCTAAATAAAACATTTCCTTTTTCTCCCACTGTGTCTGTGACTAATGGTTCCCCCCTCCCCCGCCATACCTTCAATTACTAAGAAAACAAGAATCTACTTTGATCCCTATTTTTATAGACTTTCCTTTTTAAAGCAAGAACTAACAGATGGTGAAGAATCTGCCTTAAGAACTGCAACATCTAGGGGTGCCTAGGTGGCTCAGTTGGTTAAGCCTCTGCCTTCAAGTCAGATCATGATTCCAGGGTCCTGGGATCAAGTCCCACATCAGGCTTCTTGCTCAGCGGCAAGCCTGCTTCCCCTATGCTGCTTCCTCCCTCTCTCACTTTCTCTGGCAAATAAAATCTTTAAAAAAAAAAAAAAAAAAGAACTGCAACATCTAGCCTGAAGAGGAGAAGGCTGCTGCTTGAGCATCTTCAGGGTTGGAGGGGGTGGGTTAAGGGGGGAGGGAGTCCCTTCCCCTCTCTGTATCAGCCAAGCTCCACTTGGGTCTTCATTGGTGTTTTGTGTTTTGGGGCTTTTTTTTGGTTTGGTTGGCTGGTTGAGGGTTTGTTGGTTTTTTGTTTTGTTTTGTTTTGTTTTGCTTCTTGGAGGTGTGTGTGTTTTTTAAGATTCAGTAGAAGAGCATGTTGACAAGGAATGTTCCATTGCCTTTTTATACCGGGTGGGGGTGGGTGTGTGAAACCCATTCCAAGAGAATGGTCATATAGGGGTTGGGGCTTTTTCACACACAGAAAAAAGAATGAGAAAAAATAACTCTACAAGTTTGCTGGTGTTCTAGGATCATACACACATAAGCAAACATACCCAGTGGGGGTGGCCTTTCCCTTCACGGAAGACAACATAAAGCTTAACTCATTTACAGATATGGTCAGATGACTTCCTCATTCCCAGAGTGAAGGGGAAAATTTATCTCCTGGGATGGATCTGGGCTTTTTTTTTTTTTTTAAGGTTTTATTTAATATTTGAGAGAGAGAGAGAGAGAGCACAAGTAGGGGGAGCAGGAGAGGGAGAGGAAGAAGCAGGCTTCCCACTGAGCAGGGAGCCTGATGAGGGGTCTGGAGCCCGATGAGGGGTCTGGAGCACAGGACTCTGGGATAATGACCTGAGCTGAAGGGAAACACTTAACCAACTGAGCCACCCAGGCGCCCCTGGGCTTGCTTATCTTTAAAGTGGGACCAAATAACCAGTATTCTCTCTGTCTCTCCTTTTAGGATTGTTTCCAAAATGCACAAAAATATCTCCATATAGTGTGGATATCAACTTTCGGAAGGTCCATGAATCCCTTTGAGAAATTTTTTTTTTTTTAAAATACATTTTGTGTGTAATTTTGAAGGGTTCAATAACCAGCCCTCCCCCTAAGCCAATCCATGGACCAAGTTAATTATGCCCTGCAGATGTGCATGTGCACACACACAAACACAATCATTTGCCAAGTGTTTTCTAACAGGACTTATCATCAGGGAAGGGACACTACGGTGTATGCTGAGAAGACCAAGAACTTGATGCCAGGCAGATGTGAATTTGAGACCTAACTCTGCAACATGAAAACAATATGCCCTTGGAAACTGTCTCTTTTTTAAGTAGAGGATTGTGAGGTCCATTTGGCAGTTTTCTTGTATTAGACATAATGTAAAGACAACCGTAAAAGAACTCAGTGCATCATCAATATTAATAAAGAATGTGATTCAGCCAGCAATGCAGCATGGCTCCTGGATGTCACAGTGACTTGTTTTGCATGTGACACGGCCACTGTGAATTGCCATCGCTCATGCACCCCCAGCAGCTCTCACTCTTGTGGCAGCTGTGCTTAATGTCCCACAGAACAGCAGTACCACTGGATACCTGGCCCACAGTCTGGCATACGTTTTTGGTCTTAAATACTGAACAGAGGGATGGTGAACTCATGTGTACTGATTTGGTGTATCTCCCCACAGCCAACCCTCCAGTTCCCATTTACAACCTTCAGCTGTTTTGCAAAGTGCCCCCATCAAACAGGGGAAGGACATTGCCCTCGACAATGTCCTTCGACATGTCCAACGACAAATGAGACACAAGGGAGCCTTGGGCTTTTTTCAGTCTTTCATAATGTGACATCCAGATGGGCTCTGGCCTCTGTGTCAATACCACCTCCTTGGGGTTAGCTGTATTTTCCTGCCCCACCCCCGATACTTCCAGCTCCCACCCTGGAGAGGAGGCTATAATTCTGAAGCAAGAGGCTTGGTACTGAAGCAGTGGTCTCCATGAGCCATAGTGGGGAGGGAATGGAAGTGGACATTCCTTTCAGGACAGGTGTCCAAAGGGTAGGAGACTGAGTGGTTCAGCATTGGGGGCAGGTTGCACAGGGAAGGAGCAAAGGGTACCTCCTGAAAGACGGGTATCGGAACTGGGTCACTGGTGTGGGACGGCAGCATGGGGGAAGGTAGGGGCTGCAGCGGAGTTTGTAGCAGGGCGGGGACCTCCACCTTGGGGCTGCTGTCTGGGGCAGCAGAGCTCCTGCTCTCAGGGATGTCCAGCTCCCACAGAGGATCTGCATTCTGGACCTCAGTCTCAGTCTTGGTGACAGTAGGGGGAGGGCCTGTGTTAATGGCTGTGTTCATGCCATAATGCCGGCGCTTGTTGATCCAGTACAACAGCGGGCTGTAGGTGAATGTGGCAGCTCTCATCACCTCCACCCACTCCTGGGCGCGCTCTTCCCGCCGCAAGTTCTTCCTCCAGTGCAGAAAGAGAATGCAGCCACCAGTAACCACAGAACACAGCCCCAGGAAGCCGAAGTACAGTGAGACCCACACTAAGGCAAGAAAGAAAAAGAGGCAAGTGGGCTGATAACTCTAACTTGGAGCCTGAGCTATTTCTCATTCCTCTCCCTAACCCAGTCATCAGCTATCCCATCCACTCAACCACTCTCTCCATTCCTCCCTTCCCTCCTCATTGGCTTGTCTCATCATTCTCTAATTTGGTCAATGCTATGATTTCAGGCCACTGTTAGCCCTTTACAGATCAAAAAAGCTAGGTCTAGAGGGGGCATGCATGACCTGCCCAGACTTGGTCAAGCCTCTTATTCCCAACCCTGGACCCATCAGATGCTTTACAGATCAAGAAATCTAGGTCTAGAGGGGGCATGACCTGCCCAGACTTGGTCAAGCCTCTTGTCCCCAACCCTGGACCCATCCAATCCATCTGATGTAGACGACTTACTAAAGGCAAAGCCCATCAAGGAAGTAAGTCTAGAGGTGATGGGGAACACCAGTGTCCCATCCCATTCCACCATACCCCTTACCCATTCAACTGTGATGGTTCTAGGGTATTCATTGTACACACACCGGTTCAGTAGAGAAACATGATCTCTGCCCTCAATCCCTAGTTTTCTAGAGGAAAGTATATCTTAACTGCTTAGCACTCCTCCATACGGGCTACCACCCCATCCATGTAAAAGCTCTTCCCTGAGTGTCTGCCCCTTGCTAAGGGCACAAGGCAAAAGGCAGGGACTAGAAGGGCATTTACCACCAGGGAGGCTCAGGTCCTCCTGCTGGGAATCCATAAGTTCGAGCCTTGGTACCCAGCTGATAGCTCTGGGGAGAGGTAGCTCACCTACCCATCTGCCCTGCCAATAGAAGGCCCTGGAATACTTAGTCCTATTGTTCCCTAAAGGTGAGGTCACTGGATTCTGAGCAGTAAACATTCTAGGGGCAGTGCTTGTGAAGTCTTGGGTTAATGGAAGCAAGGGACTCTATCCAATGGTGTCTCATAGGCCTAGTATGTCTCTACTGCTGGGGAATGACCCACCCACTGAACTGTCTGCCCTCCACCTCTTATTATGAGCCCACAGAGAAGCCCCCAGTAAAGGGCCCCCAGGTGTTTCAGGGGTCTATCCATGTTTCTGGGCTTCAAGAAACAGTTGATGGTTACCTGTGGCCAGTGGAGGAGTGGGGCAGGGAGCACACACAGCTTTGGGCAGCCTTGCCTTCAAGACCTTTTTTTTTTAATTTTTTTATAAGATTTTATTTGAGAGCACAAACGGGAAGTGGCAGGCAGAGGGAGAAACAGCCTCCCCATTGAGCAAGGAGCCTGATGTGGGGCTCTACCCAGGCCCCTGAGATCATGACCTGAGCCAAAGGCAGATGCTTAACCAACTGAGCCACCCAGGCGCCCTGCCTTCAAGACTTCTGTAACCAAGTTGCAGGAGAAAACCTGCTCAAGGGTACTATGTGATCAGTGCCTCCATCCTTGGCTCTTACAATCTCTTTTTTGTTTAGTTACCTTCCTTCAGCAAGTGTTAACAAGTGTTTCCTGGGCATCAGGCCCTGTAGGAGCTCCCCACTATCCAGCCCTACATCTCTTTCCAGCCTCATCATCTTCCCTATCCTTCACACACCTTGCCCTCTGACCAGGCCAGACTCTTGAAAAGACTCGGCCTCTTCACCTCTCTGGAGTTCTGCTCGCACTGCTCCTCCACCCAGGAGTGCCCTCCCCACTTCCCCCAGACTGAATACCTACTTATCCTTCAAGGCCCAGCTCAGTCCCCCAACTCTGTCACAGTCATTTCTGTTGGCTTCCCCAAATCCCATCATCTCCAGTTCAAAGGGCAGCTCCTGTCAGATGCTTGAGCCCTGGAGGTAGATGTCCCCTGCCCAGCAGTCAGCATCGCAAGGACTCACCTGAGTTGGAGACTTGCCACACCTCCTGGGGCAGCTCAGTTAGAAAGCCTTGCCTTAATCAAGCCCAAGTCCCCCTCCCTGAGGTTGCACCCCTGGGCCTAGCCCAGCTAGTGGGACCACTTAATTATTTCCTCCTTGCTAGTCCCCCAGCATGGGACTCAGGGCAGTATTCAGCTCTGATTTCCCTCCAGGTTCCGCTTAAGCTCAGCTCTCTTAGCTCACTGGCTCCTGCTTTTCAGTCTCTTTGCTGATTTCTCTTTTCCCTGATTTCTAAATGCCAGCATGCCCCAGGACTGGATCCTCGGCCCTCTGTCTACATTCATTCTGTCAGTGATCACCTCCAGACTCATGGCTTTAAATATTCCACAAACACTGACAACTCACACTTTCTATCTCCAGCCCAAACTGCTCCACCATGCTTTGGACTCCTTCACCTAACAGCCTGGCTGACAGGCCTACCATTAAGGGGATTAAGTCTATTAAGTTATCTCAAAGGAACACACCCCAAGCCAGACTCTCTGATCAGCCATCCTCCAAAACCTATCTCAGCCTTCCTCCTGTCTGTAAATGGCAACTCTGTCCTTCCAGTTGTTCAGGCCAAAAGCCTGGAAGTCACCCTTGACTCCTTTCATTTCCTCATAGCCACATTCACTCCGTTCCACAATCATTAGGTCTTGCCTTCAACGCCCATCCAGAACGTGACCCCTTTCCCATCACTCTCACTGCATTCTACCCACCACCCTCCACCACTTGGAGTACTGGTCTCCCCGTAGAGTGACCAGCCATCCCACTTGGCCTGGAAGTGAGGAGGTTTCCAGGACATAGGATTTTCGACGCTAAAACCAGGGAAGTCAGGTAAACTAGGACAAATTGGTCACCTTTGGGAGAGCTTCCATCCTTGCCCCCCACCTCCCACCACGTTCTGTATTTTGCCAGCAGCCAGAATGATCCTTTAAAAAAGTAGATTAAAAAAAATAAAAGTAGAGCATGTTACTTCTCTGCTCAAAGCCTACAGTGACTTTCCATCTTAGTTAGAATAAAGAACCAAGGTCTACAGGGCCCAGAGTGCTCTAACTGCCCCTCCCCATACCTCTTCACGTAAGAACCTCCTTGCTATCCCACAAGCAGGACAAGCATACTCCTGCATCAAGGCCTATGCCCTTGCTGTGTCCTCAGTCTGGAAGGCCCTTCTCCCAGATAGCCAGACAGATGATTCCCTCATTTCCATCTGCCTTCTGCTCCAGCATCCCCTTATCTCCCTCTCTCTTAACCTGCTTTGTTTTCCTGCATAGCTTATATCATCACCTAACCTTACAATTGACCCTTGAACAACATGGGGATTAGGGACTATGATCCCCGCACAGCTGAAAATCCATGTGCAACTTTTGACTCCCTCAAACTTCACTAATAGCCTACTTTTGACCAGAAACCTTACCAATAACACAAGCTGTTGATTAATACCTATTTTGTATGTGTATTATATAATATACTGTACTCTTTTTTAAGATTTATTTTGAGAGAGCCCATGCACACAAGCGGGGGGAGGGGCAGAGGGCAAGAGATTCAGACTGCATGCTGAGCATGGGGGGGTGGGTGTTGCACCTGAGATCATGGCCTGAGCCAAAATCAAGAGTCGGAGCTCAACCGACAGAGCCACCCAGGTGCCCCCATATGTCATATATGACATATATGCCATATATGACATATATGTCATGTATGTCATATATGCCATATATGACATATATTTTATTGACATATATGTCAATAAAATAAGTATCCTTACAAATGAAGTAAGCTAGAGAAAAGAAAAATGTTAAGGAAATCATAAGAGAAAACACATTTACAGTGTTGTAAAAAATCCACGTGTAAGTGGACCCCTGTGACTCAAACCGGTACTATTCAAGGGTCAGCTGTTTCATTTTTTGTCTTTCATCCTACTAGAATGTAAGATCCATGAATTGGTAGTAATCAAGGAAATATATACTTAATCATAACTACTATGTCATAACGACTACGAAGAAAATAAAATGAGGTAATGGGATAAAGAATATAAAGGGACAGCATGGATCGAGAAAAGTCCCTTTGAGGTGCCAACCTACGAACTGAGCCATAAATGATGAGGTCACCACATGCAGATCTAAGCAGAGGGATCATCAGCCAGTGCAAGGGTCCAGAGGCAGGTCTAGGTCAGCACACTCGAAGGACTTACTAATCTTAAGTCCACCACACTACTTCTAGCACAGGCCAGGGCCTAGGGCCAATCTCCATGAGTGCAGGCTGGACTGAGAAGAGTCCAAGGCTCTGTCCCTGCCCTGGAGGAGTCCACCATTCATGAGGGGTTTCTACCAGGTAAGACCCAGACAGGAAGGACTTCCGAAAAGGCAAACTGATCATGCCATTATAGTGGGCTTGCTCCAGGCCTGGCCCTGTCCTGGGAGAAAATGAGATACAGAGATGTTGATGTCACTGTGTCTGACCCCAGGAACTCCCACTTGGTTCAAGGGGATGAAGAAGATGGTGGTATTGGGTAACAGAGAGGGGGAAAAAAGAGCATTGAAAGGATCAAAAACAGCCCGAATCAATACTTGTTAGAGACAGACACAGGTGTGTCTTTGGAGAGGAGTTTCGGCTCGAGTTCAAGGTGGGTGTCAAGAAGCAGAGGGAGACAAGGCTTTGGAGGCAGCTGGCATCTTGCAAAGAGTTCAGTCCTTGGGTAGAACTTGGGCAAGTCTCTTAATGACTCTCAGCCTCAGTTTCTGCATCTGTAAAAAACAGAAAAGGCCTGCCTCACAGGATATGAAGCAGATGGTGTCCTGCACAAAGAAATACCCAGGAAAGAGAAGCTGCTACTGTGATTATATTTGAGGAAAGGGGCTTGGGTGCTGAAGGACAGACAATACCGCCGGCGAGCACCAAGAGAATCTGCAAGGCAGCAGATCCGAGCGGCCCTCAGGAGGAGAGGGAGCGCAGAGGCTGCTGGATCCGAGCGGGAGGGCGTGGAGCCGGGCAGGCTTGGGGCGGGGGAGGGGAGGAGACAAGCGGTGGCACCCCGAGCCGCCCGCCGAGCGGCAGGCAGAGCCGCGAGTCCCGAGACCCCTCCTCCCCGCCCCGGGGGGGCCGGAACCTTGAGCGCGCGGAACCTCGGTGCCGGAGCAGTGGCGCGGCGGACCCGGAGCGCGATGGAGCAGGCGCGCTGGCCGCGGGCTGAGGCCGACGCGCTGGGGGAGGAGGAGGAGGAGGAGGAGGCGGGGGCGGCCATGGCTGCCGTGGCAGCGGCAGGTGGTACGGGCCCGGCCGTGTTGCAGGTGGCTGGTCTGTACCGGGGGCTGTGCACCGTGCGCACCCGCGCCCTAGGCCTGGGACTCGTGTCCCCCGCGCAGCTGCGCGTGTTCCCGGTGCGCCGCGGCTCGGGCGGGCCCGCGGGGGGCGCGGACGGCAGCGGGGTCGGAGCCGAGCTGGAAGCCAACCCCTTCTACGACCGCTACCGAGACAAGATCCAGCAGTTGCGCAGGTGCGGACCCCGGCCGGCCGGCGGCGGGCGGGTAGGGGCGGTGCGCGACCCGCGTTTCTGGTGGACCCACGCCTTCAGTGCTTAGAACAGCCTTGCGAAGCAGGCCCGGTTACTGTCCGCACTCTGTGGGTGATGTGTCTGTCTGTGGGCTCAGAGAAGCAGGATGACTTGCTAACATCACACAGCTAGTCCCAGAAATGAGTCTCCGCAAAGTCCTGGCTCTTCCCCGAGTTGTCTGTGCTCTAGTTCTCAAAACGCTGAGGTGGAGTCCTGTGTCAGTCTTAATGAGGTAGACGGTTCCAAGAGACCTGCCCTGATTATAGAAATGGGAACATAGAGCCTTCTAGAGAAGGGACTTGACTTGCTCAAGGTCACATATTGAGTCACTGAGGCCTGGCCTAGAGCTCGGATTCCTAGGCTTTTAGCTACAGCCCTGACTACAAGGAAAGGAGGTTGGGGGAGACAGCAAGGCATCAAAGACTAATGGAGTCACAGTTCATCCATTGAACCCTCTCATTGAGAGGGAGAAATAGAATCCGCAGCAAAGACCTGCCAGAGGTCATACAGCTGCTTGGGATTCATCTGATCTGGAATCCAGGGTTTCTAACACTACCCCTCAGCTTCCAAATGAAAGGACTTGGAGATCAAGAGGCTTGAGGTGGGTGCAAGGGGACCAAGAGAGGGTCTTAAGAGTTAAAGTGGAAAGAGGTGAAGAAAATGAAAGGTGAAAATTAGAGTGGCTTTGAAGAGAATCCGGCAGGATAGGCAGGCAGTTGACTTAGAAAGGAAACAAAAAACTGCATACCGTAACTTCCTTGAGTTCTGTCTCATCTCTATTTCCATGGCCTGAATGTACTTCATCATCTTCTGGACTCTTGCAGTCATCCTCTAGCTAGTCTTCCCCACTTCCACCCCAGTCCGTCTCACTGCTGCTGTGGTGACCTTCCTCCCTTTTTGAAAAAACTGACAGAATAAAGGAATGAATATTTTTGCGCTCTTTCCAGCAGCATTCAAATATACGCAAGGATTTCTCTTCTTTCTTTTTTTTTTTTTTAAGATTTTATTTATTTATTTGACAGAGATATAGAGATCACAAGTAGGCAGACGGAGATGGGGAAGCAGGCTCCCCGCTGAGCAAAGAGTCTGATGTGGGGCTCAAGCCCAGGACCCTGAGATAATAACCTGAGCCGAAGGCAGAGGCTCAACCCACTGAGCCACCCAGGCGCCCCAAGGATTTCTCTTCTTTAAAACCTTTCGTTGACCTGCATTCCCCTCCAGCCTTTTCTCATTGATCCCTTTTACAGGCTACATCTTAGGAGAGTTGTCTACTTATACTCTAGATACCTCGAAGTTCCCATTCATTCCTACTCATGAACCAATGAATGGCTGGTTTTATTCTCCTTCCCCACCAGATCATTCCCATCAATATTTACACACACTGCTGTCTCAAAGAGTGAGCATCCCAAAGCACCCTCAGTGACTCCAGATAATGTCCATATTCCTTAGTGTTCTACACAAGGTTTTCATGCTGTAGCATCTGTCAGTCTCTCTACATTCACTAAAACCTGGGCCCTTGGAGCACCAGCCACAAGTTTGGTGTGAGCCAATAGCAGGACAAGGCTGTATGCCCTCTTCACCCCTTCAGCCCAGTATCTGGATTTTTGCATCACACTTTGCATTGGTGAATTGGGAATATTTGATCTAGCTGCAGGCCCACTATTTCTAGAGTGTGGACAAATTGGAGGGTGTCCAAAGAGCAGGTTTATAGTGAGGAAATACTCACAAATCACATGTATGAAGAAGTGCCAGAAGAACTAAGGAAATTGAACTTACAGAAAACTTTCAGGGGTGTCATAATAGCAATTTCCAAGTACTCAGATAAAAGGGATTAGACATTTTTTCTCGTTCTTGAATGTGAAAGATATAGATGAATAGATTTAAGCTCAGAACGTTTTAATAATAAAAGATGTCCAAGGTGGGAATGCACAGACTCCAGGGCCTAGGCCACCCCTCACTCTCTATCCACTCACCATGGCAGGCCCAGGTTTGACTGTGGATGCTTGCAGCACTAACCCTGGTCCTGGCATTTGCAGCCCCAGCAGGTGCCACACCCCACAGGGCAGGACCCCTGGAGTGACTCTGCACTGAGTTGCTGGCCTGCTGTGGAGGGAAGGAAGAAGATCTGCCCATGTAATGGCATGAAGGGCATAGTGTTTAATGTCACTTCTGGAACTGATTTTTATGAAAGAGGGGCCCCATACAATGCCTTGACCAGGAATCACTCCATCAGAGAAATGATCAGGATGTCCTTGGATCCTGCAGACTGCACCTATGACACTATAGGTCTTATGGCCCAGGAGCTGTAATCCCTGTATGATGTCTTCACCAAAGTGTACAGTGCCAAATATCACATCGTTGGCTACACAGCCTGAAGAATTCTTAACAAGGATGGCAGCCCCAACCTGGACTTCGGGCCGGAAGACCAGCTTCGTTTTGACATAAAGGACCAGTTCTTATGTTTCATCTGCAGGAGCCAGTTCTTTGGAGAGAGAATCAGGGAGAAACTCGGGTGCTAAGTCTTTTCCTACAAAATGCCTCTAAATTACCTGCATCTGAATAAACAGATGTTTAATCTTTGCACGGGCTGAAGATGTCCAGAGCTAGATGTGTTCATGTAAAAGCTTGAAACCGGCTAGGCTACTGGATTTCTGCCTGAGTAGGATGACCAAGCGAGATGATTTCAGAGTCCCCTTCCCATCTTGAGGATTTGAATTCCAAGTACCCAGAGTATTAGTACCTGAGGGACCAAGGTTTACATCTTCTAAGAAATAACTTGCAGGAGAAGAATGTTACGTAGACCCCTTGAAGGTTAACAGTAATTAAATAACTGGATTTATTTTTCCACTTTCTTGATTTATAGGCAAATCCTTCGGCCTTTGAATGCTTGTGTCCTCTCTCTCTGGAAGTGCAACATGATACTTTGTTATTTCTAAATTCAAAAAGTCCCAAATGTTTTCACTTTTGGTTTACCTTTAATCAGGTCTGACCCAGCTGCTTTTGAATCCCGACTGGAAAAGCGCATTGAGTTTCGGAAGCAGCCAGTAGGGCACTCCAGGCAAGGTGACTTTATCAAATGTGTAGAACAGAAGGTAAGACCTGCTCCTCTTTGTGCTATTGGCTCCCCAGTGTGCTACACCCCCATCCCCAACCCTATCCTGGGAGTGGGCTCACTGATGGGTCAGCTGGATGAACTGAATGTAGCCTCTCTCTACACAGCTCAGTCTCCAACCATAAATGGTATGCTCTTTCTGGCAAAGTATTGTGGTCATGGTAGAGGTACAGAGGGATGAAAATGACAGTCCATGCTCCTGGCGGGTGTGGTAGAATGGTTAAGGCAAAGCACACAAGGCAGGGGGCTTCCAGAGAAAAAAGTGCTTAATAGCTACTCACCCTAAACAAGAATCAAAGCCAGGGGGAAGCATGTTGAAATCTAATACAGTGCTTTTCAAACGAAGTGATCTGCAGTAAGAAATCTATTTTACACTGCAATTCAGTATATACATGTGTGTGATTATAACTGAAGCAGAGCTTTTACAAAGCAATGCTTATTTTTACTACATGCAGTGCACTTCTTTTTTCTTTTAAAAAAACTTTGGCCATAATCCAGGAGATTGATTTCACAACATGTGATTTGAAAAGTACTAACCTAGGGTGGTACACAGAACAAATTGGAGGGGGAAAGGCTGAAACCAGGAAGGATATGCAATAATCCAGGTGTGGGCTATTTGGGCCTGAAATAACATACAGTGGAAAATTGGGATTCTGCATTGTGTCTTAGAATGAAAGATGTTTATTTAATTTGGAAAGTAACGTTTTTGCCTTGAGTATTCTAAATTTTAAGGGAATCCACTCAGTCTTTTAATTACTGGTTGAGTTCATGAGAAGAAAAGCAAGTCACTGGGTTAATCATTATAAGGTTGGGGAGCAAATTCAACCTCCTATCACAAACATAGTTTACAACCTTATGTGAACAAACAAGACTCTATTACAAATATTTTAAGAAACGTAATTTACTATGGTAAACACTTATAGTGCCAAGGTTACAAATCAGTAGCTCTTGGAATATTACTGTATTATAAACTTTGAATATGACATGGGAAAGCTCTCTGCCCTCTTTTGTAAATAGGCATAGAAATTCAGTTTCATGATGATAAGCTGCAAACGTAAGTCAAGGTTTACCTTAAATTATGGCAACTCTTGAGTAAATAATGACTTACTGTCTTTCTTATTTAGCTAGATAAAGGGGGCTAATGACTCCATTCACAAAGCCTTTTCTCTGCTTTGAGTCATTGGCTCCCTACCACATGAGACTCAACATTCCCCCCCCAACCTGACACAGGGCTTGATGCCGGGACTACAAGATAATGACCTGAGCCAAAGTCAGATACTTAATGAACTGAGCCATCCGGGCACCTCAGAAACTTTTTTTTAAAGATTTATTTAAAAAAAAAAAAAAAAAAAAAAAAAAAAAAGATTTATTTATTTGAGAGAGAGTATGCATGAGTGTGCAAGAGAGTGTGCATGATTGAGCACAGGTGACAATGGAGGGAAGGGCAGAGAGAGAGAATCTTTAAGCAGACTCCCTGCTGAGCATGGATCCCTGATGTAGGGCTCATGCGTGGCTTGATCTCACGACCCATAGGTCATGACCTGAGCTGAAACCAAGAGTCAGATGCTTAACCAACTGAGCCACCCAGAGGTCCCAAGGAAAGAACTTTTAAATAAAATACTTATTTGATAGATGATATGAAATTTCTACAATGAATGAGTAATATAAATGAAATTTTTATGAGTGAACTTTAGTATATAAATTCTTGAGCACAATTATGCTGTGAAACCTAATGCAGTCATCAGAGGCTCTTACCTGTGTGTGAAATCACCATGAATACGTAAGCAGCAAATGCTGACTGGTATAGGGGTATTGTGTTACTACTTTTCAAAACTCCCAAACTGTGAGCAGTGTTATCAGTGATCCTCATGAGATTTCACAATATGCAACCTTTTAGGTTATATAGTAGTTGTGTTTCTAAAAAACTCAGTGTTTATTAAAGCCATGTTAGAAAAAGGAAAAGCAAAACAGAGGTTAGAGTCTAGACCCAGGTAATTACAAAAAGGTTTTTCACTTATGAGGACATCTGGCTAGACACTGAAAAGTGCAGAGTGAGGGAAAATTCTTCACTATGGAATTCCTTTACAAGATTGCAGCTCCTGGCACTGCTTACCCGCTCACAAATACAAATGTCCTCATCCAGTGAACTATTGTGATAACAGAAAAGTTGTCCACACGGATTTCCAAAGCATCTACATGGAAGTAGTAAAGTACCCATTTTAATGTTTTATTAAGGGACACTGGGTAGCTAGTTGGTTAAAGCGTCTGAGACACTTTTGGCTCAGGTCATGATCCCAGAGTCCCAGGATTGAGCCCCAAGTCAGGCTTCCGGCTCAGTGGGGAGTCTGCTTCTCCCTCTCCCTCTGGCACTCCCTCTGCTTATGCGCTCTGTAATAAGTAAATAAAATTTTAAAAAAGATAAATGCTTTATTAAGTGTTCTTAAGGCTTTTGGCACATACCTTCAACTATAATTTTAATTACCATATTTCATTGGTTCTAAAACCCACTTTTTTTTTTTCATTTTAACATCTCCAGAATTGTCTTAAAATTGAGGTGACCTGAAAGTATTGTGTTATTATTTAGTTGGCATCATTTTCTGATACATAAAATAATGGTTTCTCTTAAGTAATGTCTTAATTTAAAATAAAATGGGATAAGCTTATACTTGGAGCTTATATTTGTTATTTCTGAAAGTACAAATGGAAGTAAAGAATGGATTGGAGGGACACTGTGGGAAAAGAATATACCGGGCTTGGTGATTAAAAGGTGAAGGCAGCTGTGCAAATGGAGGGTTTCATTTGTTTTGTTTTCACAATGCAACTGAAGGTGAGTGGTATGAAAAGGAAATCAATTCTCTTTTTCTGGAAAGTTTATGAGTGAAGGACAGACTACGTTAGGATGCTGCCACTGTATAGGGGTATGATCAAAAAGACAATGGTATATCCAACAGATTTTTCTACACCAGACTTTTGCCTAATTTGTTGGTACTGGTTCTGTGGGCATCATTTATTAAGGATTTGGATTCCTTGAGGCACAGAGTAACAAAAGACAGGATTTTATGCAGACAGTGTTTCTCAGCCTCGGAATCCCAGGTGTAGATTGTACTCCTCCTGAAAGGCATGGACTTTAACTGAAAATTTGAACGAAAGACTTAGAACAACACATCCCTGTTATCAGCAATCTCATAATAGGATTTCCTGGCCGTGGCCTTTATCAGAGATAGTGGACTAGGAGAAGAAATAATCACTAACAGAGGGATATTAAGAGTGAGTGCTGGAAAGACTAGTCTGGTAAGGATGCCTGCCATCAGAAGTGTGTCACAGATGAGAAGCAGCCTTCGAAAATACAGTTTTCCATTGCTCACCTCCTTGTGGCTCGCTGTGGAGCAGATCAGAGAGTAGAGCACAGGAAACCCAAGCAGGCCTCATTCTGGGAAGGAATCCCTCATCCGTAGTGGCAGGTACAGAATGGACTCTACATACTGGAAGATGGTAGTTACTAACAAGTCTTTTCTCATCTCTCTATCTCAAAAGCTTAGTCATAGGGGCACCTGGGTGGCTCAGTGGGTTAAGGCCTCTGCCTTCGGCTCAGGTCATGATCCCAGGGTCCTGGGATCGAGCCCCACATCGGGCTCTCTGCTCAGCAGGGAGCCTGCTTCCCTTCCTCTCTCTCTGCCTGCCTCTCTGCCTACTTGTGATCCCTGTCTGTCAAATAAATAAATAAAATCTTAAAAAAAAAAAAAAAGCTTAGTCATAGAAAAACTGTTTCACAAACGATAACTCATAGAACAGTGTGTACAGTTACTATATAGAATGGAGAAAAGTCAGTTTTTAAGTGTCATATTACTAAATGAGATATTGAGCACCTCACCGAGCATGGTCTTTTTCTTATGAGTAAGGTGTACAGATAAATATCCTATCTCATCATGTATTTCAGACAGACGCCCTGGGGAAACATCCTGTGAGCAGAGGATTCACTAAGGGCAAGGTAGGTTTCTAAAGATCTAAGTCTGAAGTCATATGGAATATCTATAACAGGAGGCTGCAGATTTGAACATACTTACTGTGCTTCAGTGATTTTGTGATTTTTTTCCAACTGTGGAGATGAAAAATATTTCTATGACTTTTTATGTCCTTGATATAATCTCTGGCATAGTGTGGGTCCTGAGGGTGCTAGAAGCATATGCTTTCTTTCTATAGGAAGTAGTTTTTAAAAATCAAAGTATGTTTACTCATTTAATTTGCAAATAAGGAGCCACCCCAGTAGAATAACAGTTAAAGGTGACAACCAGATTTTCTCTCCTAACCAGCTGCAAAATGCTGCAGTGCTCATCAGTGAGGGTAAAGCATTTGGAAAGTACTTATATATACTCTCCAGGAATAGGACTGTGAAAACCTGCCTGAGCTTAGGGGTTCACTTCTCTGAGCATGCAGGTTTGTTATACACACTCTGTACTTACTGAAGATCGGCTCCACTGTCCCAACCTGTCGCTTCCCACAAGGCTTACAGGTAGCTAAACTGTTTTATTTTTTTAATTGTGGATGTTAATTGCCTTTTGTTTTCTCATTCAGACTCTCAGTTCAATCTTTAACATTGAGATGGTGAAAGACAAGACTGCAGAAGAAATAAGACAGGTAATGAATGAAAATGGGCTTGCATACTTTATGAAAATGTGTGCTCTCTAAGCCAAATCTGAAAGGAGAAAGGAGCATATATTTCTTGACCCCTCTTTCTAGCCAAAATGAAAGGTGGTCATAGAAAGCAAAAGTGATCAATTACGTGAAACAAAATGGCAGAAGAAAACTTAACCTTTCTTGATTTTACTTCTATATGTCTAACCAACTCATATTACTCCCTTCTCTTTCATTACCGTTGCCTGCATCTTTTTGGGGGGGGATTTTATTTATTATTTGACAGACAGAGACACAGTGAGAGAGGGAACACAAGCAGGGGGAGTGGGAGAAGGAGAAGTGGGCTTCCTGCTGAGCAGGGAGCCTGATGCGGAGCTTGATCCCAGGACCCTGGGATCATGACCTGAGCTGAAGGTAGACGCTTAATGAGTGAGCCACCAAGGCACCCCCAACCCCGTTGCCCACATTTTATTTAAAATCATCAGTACTGTGTTCTTAGCATACTGTACTACCTAATTAGGTTTCCCTGCTCTTATTCCTCCCTGCTTCTCCACCTCTAACAGCCTTGCCAGTTGAATCCTCTTAAAGTTCTGCTTTCATTATGAAAAAGCATAGTGTATTCGTTAAGAACACAGACTCTAGGGGGCCTGGGTGGCTCAGTCAGTTGAGCGCCTGCTGGTTCTCCCTCTCCCACTCCCCCTGCTTGTGCCCTCTCTCTCTGTGTGAAATAAATAAATTAAATCTTTAAAAAAAAAAAAAAAAACAAGAAACCACAGACTCAGAGATTCAAGAGCCAAGCCACTAGTTTTAAGTCCTAGCTCTGCCACTTACTACGTTAATGACTTTGATAAGTTGTAACTAGCTCTGCCACTTACTACGTTAATGACTTTGATAAGTTCTAACTCTAACCCTAACCTGTCTGAGCCTTAGTTTCTCTCTCTGTAAAGTGGAGATAATAATACTAATAGTAGTGTAAATAGTACTTATCTCGGGGCACCTGGGTGGCTCAGTGGGTTAAGCCTCTGCCTTCGGCTCAGGTCATGATCTCAGGGTCCTGGGATCAAGCCCCACATCAGGCTCTTTGCTCAGCAGAGCAGCTCTCTGCTTGCCTCTCTGCCTACTTGTGATCTCTCTCTCTCTGTCAAATAAATAAATAAGATCTTTTTAAAAAAAAAAAGTACTTATCTCATAATAGTAATAATAGTACTTACTTGTAGAGTTCTTTGGGGAATTAAATGAGTTCATATTTGTAAAGCACGTAGAACAGCGCATGGCACAGAGTAAGTGCTACATTTGTGTTTTTAAGTAAATGAATAAAAATAAATATGTCAGTGACCTGCTTGCAAATGTTCAGTGACTTCGTGTATTCCTTTGCTTGCCATTCAGAGTCCTTTGTTATTATAGGACCTTCTTCAGGGAGCTTTCTGGACACCTTCCTTCAGAGCACTTATGATCTGTCCTACCTGTTTGATTATTCCATACACCTTGATTTGCATTGCTGTTTACATTTTCATATCTGTGATCCTTTTCTCTCTAATTAGACTATAATAAGCTATTTATTGGCTTTTCTTGTAATTCCATGAATTATTTTAGGTATATTGAGAAAATTAAAATAATAAAGCAGTAGACTATGTGCCAGGTACTACTATACTTAGTGCTTCATATGCACTATTTCATTAAAGTCTCATAACTATCTTGAAGTGCAGATGCTATTATTTCCAGTTTATAACCGAGGAAACTGTAATTTAAAGAGATTAAGTAGCTTAGGGTAGAGCTGGGACTCAAACCCATGTCTGTTTGACTCTGCATCCTATTCCCCTATGGAAAGTTGTGCCAATTGCCATGAGTTTCTTTTGGGTGCTGTGTCATTTGTATCAGCAGAAGCATTTATTGAATCCTACTAAATATCAGGTCGTATGCCAGACATGGAAATAAATGAGAGAATCCCCTACTCTAAAGGAGTTTTAGCCCAGTAGAAGGACAGAGACAGAAACAGACAAGAACAGCATAGAATTTTAACGTGTGTTAATAGAGGCTTATGCGAAGTCTCAAACTGTGTCTTTGGGAAGAGATGCCAATAGAAAGCGGACACCAACCATGTGTTTTAGGGGAGAGAGAGAGAAGCCAGGTCCAGGAGGCTTGATCATGTGATGAATATCATGCAGACCTATAATTTTAAACATAAGTTTGTGTTTGTTAAAATAATTTTGAGTAACCAAGGTCAGTTATGTTAGGAAACATCCATCTGTCTATAAATTTCAGTGTTGATTCATGAACTATCTACTAATATAGGTTAAATAAAAATAGCAGGATATGCTGTCGTTAAAATGAAAAGACTGTGTCTGACACGTGAAAAAAAAAAAGGGGAAAGCAACCTTGGACTGCACTGATAGTGGTTTGCCCAGGTCCTGGGAGGTAATAGTCCTTCTGTACCCTGTGTTAGTTAGATTATACTTTGATTAGTATCTTCACTTAGGGCCCCCCCCTCTATTCTTATTGAAAATGTTGGCAAAGCAGAGCATCTCTGAAGGAGGATAGCCCTGTTCTTCAAAAGCTCACTCGGGTGTCACCTTGGCTGTGATGCCTTCCCTGACTTCTGTGCTTTTGCTAATGCTGTCATTCTTTACTTAAGATGTGTGTCTTCTATCCTACCTGTTTATCTTCCTGGCCTCCTTCTTCACCGGGCTAACTCCTGATCATTCTTGAGGATACAGTTCAAGCGTCCCCTCCTCTGCCGTTCATTTCCTAACTTGCGTTAGGTGTGTCTTTGTTGCCCTCAGAGCACCTTGGCTGTGGTTTGCACTGTAATGCTCTCATGCTAAGCACAAACGTACTAGTCCTCACAATAATCCTGTTAGATTGATATTATTGCTGTTTTACTGATGATTATGTTGTTTAGTGATTTTCAGTAATTGGCCCTAAGTTGCATGGCCAGCAGATGATTGGAGCTGGGATTTGCATCCAGGTCTGCCTGACTCCAGACACTGGGTTCTGAATGACTGATGTCCTGGTTGTCTGAGAAGCCCACAGTGGGCTGGGGCATATGGGTTTTGGGGAGGAAAAGAGAAGATATGAGAAAAGAACATGTCTGTTGCATACAGGCACATCTTGAGAGAAATGATGAACAAGGTCATGGAATCCATTTGTCTGACAGGAATTTATTATTAAGAGTTACAGTTTAATCATCTAGAACAGTAGATGGTATTAAATCTTTTTTGTAATTATGTACTAGTAATAAAAACATTACATTGGGGTTTTTTTCCTTGTTTTCAAATAGCATGTTAATTCTGAGCAATGAAAGTCGTCACTGTTTCTTGGCACAGGTTGAAAAGATTACCCACATGTCACAGACACCCTCTCTTTTTTGTACAGATTTGGCAGCAGTATTTTGCCGCAAAAGATACGGTCTATGCAGTTATTCCTGTAAGTAGTTTGGAGGGGAAAATGAAAGTGTTATAGCATGAAGGTCAGGGCTCTAACCTTAGCAGGCAGTTGTCTTTACTTTTTCTATGTTTATTGCCTCTTGAGAACTTATATTTATAGCTCCGAGGGTTTTTATTATGCCCTAAGCACCAAAGATTGGAAGCTCCATATGGTATATTTATGGCTCTTGTTTTCCCTCTTTCTGGTTTAGAAATGTCTCTTTGACTCAAGTCTCTGACAAGGGAGCATGGTGTAAGTTCATGTTGCTGAGCAATTTCCAAATGTGTTTTACTTCTTTTTAGTGTTTTCCAGCCACGCTGTTGGAATTTCAGTCAGGGCCTCGAGCATAGCTTTCTTCCCCTTTTGTCTGTAAGTGACCTATTACTGAGCTGACTTTAAAGCCTCTTCCTAGGCTTTTTCTGGCATTTTCCCTTAGCAAGTGGCATTTTCTTTATTTTTTTTTCCCTTCTTGAAATTGCTGTCTTCAAGATAGTCACTGGCCACTTTTGACCACTGAGGTTTGTGAGATGCTGTTAGCTTCTTCTAGTTAACATCCTCACACTAACTTCTGATAAGAAAGCATTTGCTGTTCTGGGTTATCGGCTAATTCTTTAATTGTTCTTCTTCCCTGAAGAGGAAGTCGTTTAGGTTAAGTTTACATCAAGCATTGAGTTTACATGTATGAGTTTAAGATTAAGGAGGAGAACTTAGAGACAGAAAAGTAAAGCCGGGTCTTGTGGTTGCTCTGAGAGTACTGCTACCCCAGCTTTTACACAGACCCTTGCTCTTGAAAAGTTCCGCGGCCATAAGGATCTGCACTTTTTGTAATATTTTAGATCTGTAATACTGACTCATTGCTTGAACAGGCCTTCTTGGCTCTCTCTTAGCCTCAGTGGCCTGAAGTCTCTGACAGAGTCTGGAGGCTTTGGAGTATCCACTTCTCATGGATAATTCTGTCATTGAGCAGCCAAAAACACACCTGGTTTTTCTCTCTGTCATAAGAGGGACTTGTAAATGATAGAATGTAAGAGATATTTTTAGTTGTATTTTCATCCTAGAGTTAAGTCTTGGTGAATTTAAAAGTGATTGCAGCCTTACTTTTTCTTGGTTTTGAATTTTATTCTTTTTTAACCTACAGAAAGAGAAGTTTGACTTGATCTGGTCCCGGGCTCAGTCCTGTCCAACAGTAAGTTTCCAGTGACCAGATGAGGATTGCTTATCAGTGCTGCCAAACAAGGATGTTTTCTGACCTACCCCTTCATAATCCATCCTGTCTCATGCGGTATAGTGCTTTGTTTATTTAACAAAGATGCTCATGTGTTGACTGGACTCCGTAAGTGAGATTTTCAGCTGTAAGGAATCATGTGGGTTTGTCCCAGTAGGTGGCTCAGGCTTTTTAGCTCTCTGACACAGCGCAGCCCTTTCTGATTTGGATCTCTGTCAATAAAAGTGAACATGGGAGGCAACACTTGAGCCCTTCGCATTTTCACCCAACTTTATGTTCTGTTTTACTGCCAATGTCTTTTCCTTTTTGGCCATGCTATTCTGCCTGTGTGTGCCTAAGGAATTATGATATTGTTGGAGTCATGAGCTGCCAGAAGACCCAAGGGAAAAGGAATTGGTGAGATGGACCAGCTGATTTGGTGTCAGTAATAATTTCTAGGATTTTCAGAAAGATTTTCCAAACATTGCTGAGAGAAATTAAAAAGCATCTAAGTAAATGGAGAGGTGGACTGTGATCGTGGATTGGATGATTCAGTATTGTCATCGTTTCTCCCCAAGTTGCTCTCTAGAGTAAATATCCCAGTCAAAATCCCAGTAGGCTTTTTTTTCTTTAAAGAAATTGTAGGGGTGCTTCAGTGTCTCAGTTGGTTAAGCAGCTGCCTTTGGCTCTGGTCATGATCCTAGAGTCCCGGGATCAAGTCCCACATCAGGCTTCCTGCTCAACAGAGAGTCTGCTTCTCCCTCTGCCCCTCTCCCCTCTCATGCTCTCTCTTTCTCTCTTTCTCTCTCTCTCTTAAATTAAGAAAAAAAAAATTTAAAGAAATTGACAAGCCATTTTTTGAAAATGTACATTTGGATATATATACAAAGGACTAGATTAACAAAACAGGTTTGTTTTTGTTTTTGGTGGGCAAGAAACCAAGGTTTATTGAGTGATAGTGAAGCAAAGTTTATTGAGTGATAGTACAAAGCTCCCAAAGAGGTAGGGACCCGAGGGAGTTGCTCCAAAATAATTTTGGAAAAAAAAAAAACAAAACATAAATTAGAGGACTTACATTTCATGATTTCAAGGCTTATTATAGAGCTACAGGGGTGCCTGGGTGACTCAGTCAGTTGAGTGTCTACCTTTGGCTCAGGTCATGATCCTGAGGTCCTGGGTTTGAGCCTAGCGTCTGGCTCTCTGCCCAGTGGGGAGTCTGATTCTCTTACTCCCTCCCCTCTGTGCTCTCTCTCAAATAAATAAATAAAATCTTTAAAAATAATAAAGCTGCAATAATGAAGACAGTGTGATATTGGCATAAAGATAGACCTATGGGGCGCCTGGATGGCTCAGTGTGTTAAGCCTCCGCCTTCAACTCAGGTCATGATCTCGGGGTCCTAGGATCAAGCCCCGCATTGGGCTCTCTGCTCAGCAGGGAGCCTGCTTCCCCCTCTCTTTCTGCCTGCCTCTCTACGTACTTGTGATCTCTGTCAAATAAATAAACGAAGTCTTCAAAAAAAATAAATAAATAAAAGATGACCCATAGATCAGTAGAACAGAACAAAAAAATCCAGAAATAGACCAACATGTGTGGTCAGTTATTTGTTAATAAAGGTGCCAAGGTAATTAAATGTAATCTCTCCAGTTTGGATATCCATATGTAAAAAATGAACCTCTAATCTTACCTCACACTGTATCCAAAAATTAACTCAAAAGAGATCATAGATATAAATGGAACTTCTACAAAATACAATCTTAGGTTGAATGTTAATGATCTCAGGCAAAGATTTCTTAAATATATCACAAAAAACACAAACTGTAAAAAAATCAAAATTAGTAAATTAGATTTCATCAAAATTAAAATATTCTATTTGTATTCTTATGTTTATAGCAGCATTAGTCACAATTGTGAAAAGATGGAAGAAACCCGAGTATCCACTGATAGATGAAATAACAAAATGTGGTATATACACCCAATAGAACGTTCAGCCTTAAAAAGGAAGGAAATTCTGACACATGCTACAGCATAGATGAACCTTGAAGACATTATACTAAGTGAAATAAGCCAGACACAAAAGGACAAATACTGGATGATTCCACTTACATATCTAGAATAGGTGTAGGTACCTAGAATAGTCAAACTCATGGACAGAAATTAGAATGATAAAAAAAAAAAAAAGAAAGAAAGATTGAGGGCTGCCATGGAATGGGGGAAACAGGAATGAGGAGTTATCATTTAATGGGTTGGAATTTCAGTTTGGGAAGATTAAAAGTTTTGGAGATGGATGATCATGATGTTTGCATAGCAGCATGAATATACTTAATGCCACTGAATTGTACATTTAGAATAGTTAAAATGATGGGGTGCCTGGGTGGCTCAGTCATTGGGCGGCTGCCTTCAGCTTGGGTCATGATCCCAGGGACCTGGGGTCGAGCCCTACATCAGGCTCCCTGCTCGGTGGGAAGTCTGCTTCTCCCTCTGCCCACTCCCCCTGCTTGTGTTCCCTTTCTCACTTTCTCACTGTCTCTCTCTCTGTCAAATAAATAAATAAAATCTTTTAAAAAATAGTTAAAATGATAACTTTTAATGTTATTTATTTTTATATATTTTATAAATTTTATATATTATTTATTTATTTTATTTACCACAATAAATAAAAAATAAAATTTTCTACTTTGCAAAATACAGTGTTAAGAAAACGAAAAGACAAAAGACAACCCACAGACTGGGAGAAGATATTTACAAGACACATATTGGCGAGTGACTTGTATCTAGAATATATTAAAAACTCTTAAAACTTAAGATAGGCAACCCAATTAAAAAATGAGCAAAAGACTGAGACAATTTGCCAGTCAAGCGGAATGGCAGATAAGCACCTGAAAAGATGCTCAATATTATTAGTATGGTATTTAGATACCACTAAAATGACTAGAACTAAAAAGACTGACTGTACCAAGTGTTGGTGAGGGTATGAAAGAACTGGAACTCTCATATACTGCTGATAGAATAATGTAAAACAGTATAAGCACCTTAGAAAACAGAATGACAGTTTCTTTAAAAGTTAAGCATATACCTGCCATACCACCTAGTTATTCTACTCCCTAGATATTTTCCAAGAATTGAAAGCATATGTTCATATAATGCAAATGTTCATAGCAGCTTTATTTGTAATAACCAAATATTAAAAGATATCTATCACAGGTATATAAAGATATTGTAGGGGGAGAGGGATTGTGTGTACACAGACCTATAAAGTGGAATAATATTCAGCTATAAGAAGAATGAACTATTGATACATGAAATACCATGGAAAGATCATGAACAATTAAACTAAATGAAAGATACCATACCCAAAAGAAGTTTAGATTCTTTGGTTCCATTTATAGAAACTTCTAGAAAATGCATTGTGACCAGGAGCAACAGAAATCAAATCAGTTATATGTTAGCTAGGCACTGAGGTTATATCATCTGAGAAGAATAAAGTAGATAAAATATCTAATATCATCTAAGAAAAATAAAATAGATAAAATAAAATCTGGCCTGAGTGGTTGGCCATAAGGAGATAGCTCCTTGACTAAGGCGTACTAGACTGATTATACTTTGTTTTGTCCTGACACCATTCTCTTCACCTCTCATCCCCAATTCTAAACATTGTAGCATAAAACTAATCAGTCTTTGTGTTTACAGCCATGCTCCAGTATTAGCCTCAGATGATAGAATAGGAAATGATTATAATTTGAACGAAAGTTAACTCGGCAGCATTAGAAAGATTAGAAATTGAAAAACTCAAGTGTTCATCAATAGAATAGATAAGTTGTGGTAAATTTCTATAGAATTCCATACAGCAGTGAAAATTAATGAATTTGAGTTGTATTCATCAACATAGATGAATCTCTAAAGTGTAATGTGGAGTGAAAAAATCAAGTTGCAAAATGGACATATAGTTTGATAAGATTTAAGTTTTTAAACATGTAGTAGTTCTTGTGTATAGATATGCATATGTGTGTGTACATTTAAAGTATAAAATCCTGAAAGGGAATGACAAGACACCAAATGCAGGATAAATGTTACTCTGGAATGGGATTAGAATGGGTTACAGAGAAAGCTTCAGTTAGCTCTCTAATGCTTTCTTTCTTAGGTGGGTTGGGAAGTTTATGAGTATTTATTAAATTGTCACTTAAGAATTTCATAATTTAAAATTGTTTAAAAACCAATAGTGAAAGAATGGAGTAAATGATACAGGCAGTTGAATATGGAGCAAATGATTGTGTTTATTCATCTATCTTTCCCACAGTTTCTCTGTGCACTACCAAGAAGGGAAGGTTATGAGTTCTTTGTAGGACAATGGACAGGGACTGAACTCCACTTCACTGCACTTATAAATATTCAGGTAGGTGGCTTGTGCTCATCCCCTAGAAGAAAGAAGCTTACTCCTTTGAGCGACTGTGAGCCCTTGCTGATGCTTGAGGACACCGAGTATCTACTAACTCCCAGCAGTATTTGCTTTGGTGTTGATGAATTGTTATACTTTGTATATTGGGCTAGCTTTCTAGGCTCTACTCAATACCTAGAAATTGGAAAAGACCCCGAAACATATTCTCTGACCACATTTTGTCTCTCCTGTCTCTATCCCCTACCTCTATAACGTTTACTGCTTGTGCCTGACTTAACAAATATGGGTGAGTTACGATGGTTATCTTTTTAACCCTAAGTTAGGCTCCATGTTTTACTTGTATTTTATTAACAGAGTCAGCACTTTTCGAGATGCTAGATGCATCATTTCCATTCCATAGATACTGTTTTGTTTGCTTCCTTCCTTTCTTTTTTTGTTTTATTCTCAAATATTGGATTAAGTTCAATCCAAAGCATTTGAAGCTTTTAAAAATGAAGTCAGTATTTTAAATCAGATCATAACTAGGATTGACATTCTATATTTGGAGGCCACATTGCCAAAAAAAAAAAAAAAAGTATATGTTTCAATGGCTCTGAAGGTCGGAGTTAAGGAAATGCAAAATAGAATGAGTGTTTGCTCATGACTGTATCCCATGTGATTGTATCCTAAAATTGTATTACGTTTGTTTTTAAAAAAAAGGGTGGGGGGAGAAAAAAAAGGAAAAGGCAGAATGAGGGAGCAGTTTTTACTTGATTATTGGGTGAATTATAAAATAACATTTATTGGACACATCCTATAATACCCAACATTTGATGTACTTACTATGTGCCAGGTGTTTTATATACATTATGTCATTTAATCCTCACAGATGTCCCACGAAGATAGTCACTGTTATTATTGCTATTTATAGAGAAGAGTATGGACTCAGAGAAGTTAGTCCCTAGTGTGGATGAGTGTGGTAATAGGTGGCAGAGCGGGATTTGATTGATTCCATTCTGTGAACTGAACCGTTATGCCACTGTATTAGAGACAATGCTAGGACTTAGAGACCTATGAGACAAGGTCCCTGCCCTCCTGAAGCTCATATAGATGACTATGGGAAGAAGATTCAGAAATGTAATTATGATCAAAATGATCAGCATAGGGGCGCCTGGGTGGCTCAGTGGCTTAAAGCCTCTGCCTTCAGCTCAGGTCATGATCTCAGGGTCCTGGGATTGAGCCCTGCGTCAGGCTCTCTGCTTATCAGGGAGCCTACTTCCCCCCCCCCGCCTCTGTCTGCCTCACTGCCTACTTGTGCTCTCTGTCTCTCTGTCAAATAAATAAATAAAATCTTAAAAAAAAAAATGATCAGTACATTTAAAGCCTATAGGGGAGAACTGAAAGATGAGCTGAACCCAAGCAATAATTAGCTAATAATTAGAAGGACTTTTGCTGAAATTTAGAGATGAAACCCAGAGATCTTTTTTTAACATATAGTTGTTTCCTCCTACACTATATGAGGGCTTTAACTTTGAACCCTACCTCTCTTCCTAGTCTGGACTGAGGTCTGATAACCACTGCCCTGTCCATTCTTCATGAAATTATGATGTTCCCATTCTTCTTTTCCCCCCATCTCCCATCTAGATTATATTTTAAAACTGCACATTACAAATCTGGCCCATGTGCAAACTCTCCAGCTGTTTGCTACAGCTTAAAAGAGCTCAGTCTTCAGAGCCAGCCAAGGGGAGTAGATTTCAACTGTGAAATGCACTAGTCCATAAAAGTGGCAATTACACAGGCATATTGCTTTCTTTAGAACTTGATTTGGTAGCTGCTTGTGCCATTTTGTTTTTAAATATATGGCCATGATGAAGGATTCACTGCCTACTGTAAACATTTTCTGGGAAAAAAGCCAAACCTTTTTCAATTGAAGACACAAATAACACTGTGCGAACTGTCAGTTTCACTGTGCCTTGGCAAGCCTGACCATCCCCCCACCTACCAGTCCTCTGACTCACTAGCCACCCAAGGGGCTGTTAAGAGCCCGAATTTCCTCTAGACTCTCTATTGCTCTGAAATTGCAGTTTTGTGTGGTGGTACCTTATTGAGCCTTGCTAAGTGTTTCTCTTACAGACCCGAGGGGATGCTGCAACCAGCCAGCTGGTTTTATATCACTACCCTGAACTTAAGGAAGAAAAGGGCATAGTGCTGATGACAGCAGAAATGGATCCCACATTTCTGGTAAGAATTAATTTTTACCTCTGTGGATTTACCTGGTAGCCCTGAAGGTACTATTCTTCTGTCAAAGATCATGAGAGGTAAAATTCCAGAGACCTACATGTACTTATTTTTTAACATTGACAATAATTTTGTTTTGCACGAGTTCTTCCAAGTTGAAGTTAGTACAATCACTGACTCAATCACTTACTCACAATTTTGAAGTCTAAAAGCTCTGAAAACAAAGTTCTCATAATTCATTTGGTTACAAGACCTTATCTAAGTTGAACTTATTTGGTAGCTAGATCTTCATTTAAACTGATAGAAGGCCACTTGTAGTCCTTATTAATCCCACTTGGTGTGGAATAGTCATGCATTTTACTAAGAAAATTTTAATGTGTTTGACCATAGGGTGTTACATAATGTACCTGTTGCCTTTCTAGAATACAGTAGTTCTGACTCCAAAACACATCTGGCCCTAGGGGTTTCAAGTAAGAGACTGTGGACATACAAATGGTTTCTGGGTGTCAGGATGAGTTCAAAGTCTGGAAAAGTTCTCAATCTTTTCTCTTCCTCCACACTGTTCACATGTACTATATTCAGCATACATAATGATTTCCCTTCCCCCTTTCCCATTCCCTGGGATAGAGCATTGACCATATGTCCGTAGATGGTGATGCCCATTGTGTTTGTTTTCTCTGTATAACCAGGGCCAGGAGCAGTTTTATGGTTATTGTACAACTGGTTTGTCTAGTCCTTGCTCATTTTCGTCTCATTTATCTGGCAGGATTTAAGTTCAGGATGTCAAAATAGTGAACACTGTAGTGCCTCTTCTCCCTAAGATTCTTCAATACAATACCCACTTATTTGTCCTCTCTGTACCAGCTACATACAGAGAAGGAAAAAGTGATGACACTCAGCTAGTATTTCACCCTAGCAATAAGCCCCAAGCCTGGGACAGAATTGGAACTCTTCTTTCCATCATCACACTCAGCTGGAAGTCACACAAAATCCTATCCAAAAGAATGGAGTTAACTTTTTTTTAAAAACATTTTACGTATTTGTTTGAGAGAGAGAGAGCACAGCAAGGTAGAGACAGAGGGAGAAACAGGGACCCCACCCCACCCTGCTGAGCAGGAATCCCATTGTGGGGCTTACCTCAGGGCCCAGAGATCATGTCCTGAGCCAAAGGCAGATGCTCAACCAACTGAGCCACCCAGGTGCCCCTGGAGTTGCCGTTGATTGAGGTAGACAAGAATGAAGGAGGAACAGATTTGGGAGAGAGATCAGGAGCTCAATTTTGGACATGTTAAATCTAAGATAGCTATTAGATGCCCAGGTAGTAAGTAGTTAGACATGTGAGCCTAGAGGTCAGGGGACAGGTCCAGACTGGAGATAGAAATATGAGAGTTGTCGGCATACAGATTGTTATTTAAAACCATGAGACTAAATGAAATCACTAAGGAAGTAAATGAAGATGAAAAGAAAAGAGGTCTAAGAACTGAGTCTGGAGACATGAGGAAGCATCAGCAAAGAAGATTAAAATGGAATAGTGAGATAGAAGGAAAACTAAGATAGTAAAATGCCCTGAAAGCTAAGATAAAATGTTTTAAGAAATTAGGAGGACTCAACTGACCAAGTCTCACTTGCTGGTAGGGCAAATGAGATGAAGACTGAGAACTGACTAGATGTCACAATGTGGAAGTCATACTGAACTTTTTAAGAACAGTTTCAGAGGAGTGGTAGGCCAGAAGCATCATTGGAGTATGTTTAAAAGAGGTTGGGAAGAAAAATGGTAGAGTAAACATAAGTCTTCCAAGGATGTTTCTGTGGAGAGAAGGAGAGAGTAGGAACACTAGCTGGCGAGGGAGAGGTGGGAAAAAAATGTGTTTTGTTTTAAATATGAGAGAAAGAACATTATATTTGTATGCAGATGGAAAGAGTCAATAGAGAGGGAAATACTGATAATGCAAGAGAAAGAGGAGAGAATTTTTGAAGTATTTTTAAGTGATTGATCTTTGCCAGAAATATAACAATAGGAGAAAAGCCAAAATAAGAGGACACAAATACAGTTAAATGGAGAGAGGTGGTGGTATCTTGTAGAAGTTCTCTCCAGATTGCTTAGTGAAAAGACTAAGACTTAGGAGCAGAGAGTGAAGATGGAAGAATAGGTGTTGGATAATTGAGTGGAAAAGAAAGAGAAAGTGTGAAATTATCTTCTAGGACAGAATCAGCAAACCACAGCCTGTGGGCCAAATCCAATCCATTATCTATTTTTAGAAGGCCCATGAGTTAAAAATATGTTCTACATCCTTAAATGGTTGGAGGGGGAGGGGCGGAACTAAAGAAGAATAATATTTCATGGCCTGTGAAAAGTGTTTGAAATTCAAATTTCAGTGTCTATAAATAAAGTTTTATTGGAACACAATTATGCTTATTATTTACATATTATCTATGGTTGCTTTAGGTCCACACCAGAGTTAAGTAGTTGCAACAAAGACTGTAGGGCCAGCAGAACCTAAAATATTAACTGGCTATCCCTTTACAGAAAGTGTCGACATGTGGTCTAGAAAAATGGAAGAGAGAATGGCTGTGTGGGTACAGGTGTAGAGAGAGAGAGAGGGCTGAGATTTGTGTTTACCTGGGGTTATGGTTCAGCCAAGTGGTCTAATGAAGTAAGTAGAGAACAGAAAGTTAAAGGTGAGTGCAAAAGAATGATGATAATTATTGACCATGGAATGCAGGCTGAATAAAGAGGAAGGTAAAACATAAAGAAAGTTAGAGACCGTAAGAATTGTGAGTCCTGGTGGAGTTAAAGGATTTTCGAAGTTGGGAGTGAGCTTAAAAGATAGGAAATAGCTGGGGTGCCTGGGTGGCTCAGCCGGTTAAGTGTCTGACTCTTGATCTCAAGGTCATGATCTCAGGGTCTTGAATTCAAGCCCCTATAATTAATTCATTAGGAAATAGTAGTAGACTGAGTGTGGCTGTTTCAGATTGAGATTTGGAGCTAATATAGTTACCAATACCAATATAGTTACCAATACCAATACCAATAAGGTTTAAGATTTTCCCACAAGAAAGATGGAGTGACACAGAGGCTTTAGTTTCTGGTCTTCAGCAAAGCCCAGCATCTAACCATAATGAAAGTGGACTCTGGAGGTGACAGGAGGCCCTTCTTTTATGGCATTTTTACCACCTCACTCTGGTGGTCTTACACTGCTGCTACAGGCCTCATCAACATGAAAATTTGCTTCTTGCCCTTCTAATACTGGACAATGTATCAAACAACGCACATTTGCCTCATAGAAATCAATTTGACTGTGAGTTTCTTATGCAGTACAGAACTAGACATGTTAGAATTTATTGTAGGGGTATGCAATTCAGAGATGGGAAACTTAGAAATGTAACATATGATCCTTTGCTACTCGTGCATGAATTTGCACTTTGGCGTAGTACTTCCAAATACAGTAAAGCAAATGAATAGAAATATACAGAAACTAGAAGTTTCTTCTGCACTAATAACTTTAATGCTGAAATTTAGGAGAATATTTGAAAACCTTACTTGATTCCACCTCTGTGTTAATAGATGATTTCATTGGAGTGCAGCCAGCGCATGGATAGAGTGCTAGGATGTTTGTGCAGGGGCTCTTTTCTGGCCCAGAAAGAGGAAAAAGAGAAGTCATAGAGATGACACCTGGGCTGAATCTCAAACATGAGCAGGAATTTAACCAGATAAAGAAAGTGGGGAGGGGAAGAGGAATGTTCCAGATAGAGGGAATCACATAAGTACATGTTAGGACACATAAAATGACTTGAGGCATTACAAACAGTTTGCTCTCATTAATATATTAAAAAGAAGATATGGTGGGTTGTGTTTAGAGGTTTGGCTCTATCCTGAGGACATGAAAGTGTCATGAAAGGGTTTTGAACAGGGAGTGACTGGTGAAGAGTAGGACTTCAAAGCTATTAATATTAATTATTTGCTTCCTAAATATTTTTTAGTTCTAACCTGGTCATTGTGATCATTTAGAAGACAGTTGCAGTAGTATGAGCAAGATATAGTGAAGACCTGAAGTAGAATAGTAAAGATGATGGAGAGAGAATGACTGCAGAAATACTAGGGGGGCACCTGGGTGGCTCAGTGGGTTAAAGCCGCTGCCTTCAGCTTAGGTCATGATCTCGGGGTCCTGGGATTGAGCCCCAGATTGGGCTCTCTGCTCAGTGGGAAGCCTGCTTCCCCTCCTCTCTCTGCCTACTTGTGATCTCTGTCTGTCAAATAAATAAATAAAATCTTTAAAAAAAAAATTAGGGAATAAAAAAATGGGCAGGACTTGGTAAGGTGATGGTATCTGTGAAGATTGAAAGAAAGGGAGGAATCAGGTTTTTTAGTATATCTCCTTTTTGACCAATATAGGAATTAAATGTTTATCTTCTCAGGTCCTAGAAAGGGAGGAGACTACTGCTTCATGTTGAGAACTAAGGCAGTGGTGAGGGGGCTTTCCATAACCCTTCTTGAGAGACAAATAAACATGTCTCCTTACCCACCATACTAGTGGTCTTTAAACTAGTCGTCAGAACCCTTTATCCTAACAAAATCTTATTTTTTAAAATATTTTATTTATTTATTTGGTAGAGACATACAGTGAGAGAGGGAACACAAGGAGGGGGAGTGCAGGAGGGAGAAGCAGGCTTCCCACTGAGCAGGGAGCCCGATGCGGGGCTCGATCCCGGTACCCTGGGATCATGACCTGAGCCAAAGGCAGATACTTAACAACTGAGCCAGGCGCCCCCAAAATCTTATTTTTTTAAGAATTTATTTGAGAGAGAGAGAGACCACGAGAGCAGCAGAGGTGGAGCAGAGGGAGGAGGGGAGGGAAAGAGTCTGCTGATGCCGGGCTCGATCTCGTGACCTTGAGATCATGACCTGAGCCAAAATCAAGAGTCAGATGTTTAACCAACTGAGTCACCGGTGCCCCCAAACAAGACCTTATTATGTGAAATCTCTGATACAACATCTAAAACAGGGGCGCCTGGGTGGCTCAATAGGTTAAGTGTCTGCCTTTGGTTCAGGTCATGATCCCAGAGTCCTGGGATCAAGCCCCGTGTCAGGCTCTCTGCTCAGTGGAAGAGGCTACTTCTACCTCTCCGTCTGCCCCTCCCCTGCTCGTGCTGTCTCTCTCTCTCTCTCTCTCTCTCTTTCTCTTTCTCAATTGTTCTCACTCTATCTCAGATAAATAAATAAATAACATTTAAAAAAAAACAGCTATAACAGAGGTGAAAGGACCTGAGACACCTCCACAGAGCCCCTACAACTCTGCAGTTTGAACAGCACTGTTCTAGAATGAATACAGCTGAAACTACCCCTACCTCCACTGGCCTGAGCCTCAAATTAAATCAGTTATCAGGGACCCCTACAGTTCATGGGCCAAGAAAGTAGTGGTATCTGCCTCCAACTATGGCAATGCACTTGCTTTCGAAATGGTTTCCTCTTGGGGCGCCTGGGTGGCTCAGTGGGTTAAAGCCTCTGCCTTCGGCTCAGGTCATGGACTTGGGGTCCTGGGATCAAGCCCCGCGTCGGGCTCTCTGCTCGGCGGGGAGCCTGCTTCCCTTCCTCTCTCTCTGCCTGCCTCTCTGCCTACTTGTGATCTCTGTCTGTCAAATAAATAAATAAAATCTTTAAAAAAAAATGGTTTCCTCTTGAGGCATGTTTGAATATAGGAAAGGTAAAATTGATGAAGTGTAGTTACCAACCTTGATCAGTCTTAATTATCTTGCCACACCATGAACAGGATCAGGATGAAGGAGAGGGAGTACCAGTCTAGTAGTCCCGCGGTTTGCCACTTGCTAGCCATATGCCGTTTGCCACTCACTAGCCGTATGACCTTGGACCCCTCCCCGAACCACCTCTCCTTTGCTTTCCTGGCCTATTAAATGAAGACTGGGTGATCTCTGAGGCCCCTTCTAGTTCTAAAATTCTATTAATTTGAAATAGCCAGCGTTTTGGAAAAAAGCTTTTGATTAAAAATCCAGTCTCAGAGATTAGTCCCTGCCAGTAAGAAATGACCTGAAAGCCCTGTGGGAGGGAGTGGAGGTAAAGGAGCGTTTGGTATTTATAAATCCATTTTCATCATTCTGTAGCTAGACATAGCACACTTTTGATAGTTAGTTTTAGTGGGAATTTTCCAGTATTTGGGGGGGTTGAGCTTTAGCCATACAAACACAGTGATAATGAGTAAGTGCCTCTGACCAGCTGGGACTAGGGAAATGTATGGGAAGCAAGAGTAATAGTAGTTTGACGACATTATTTTGTAAGGTGTTGAGAGTAGACCCCACCTCTGTTACACAGAGTGCACCATTTCTCTGCCACCGAGCTTTAGAGAAGGCAGACCCTTCTCTTCCCTGGAGCTTTGCTGATACAGTAGTAAGAAGTAGCTGCAGAACAGATTACTGCTCAACTTAGTGGCTTAAAAAAAACAAAACAAAACAAACATTTATTACCTCCCAGTTTCTGTGGGTCAGGAATTCAGGAGCAGCAGATCAGGGTGGCTCTGGTGTGGAGTCTCTCATGAAGTTGCTGCCAAGGTGTTGGCTCAGGCCGTAGTCCTCTGAAGAAGGTTGACTGGGCTCAAGGGTCCACTTCCAAGCCACTCGAGAGGCTGTTGGCAAGAAGTCTCATTTCCTTGTCACATCGGCTTCTTCGCAGGGCTGCTTGAATATCCTCATGACTTTGGTAGCTGACTTTCCCCAGAGCAAGTAATTCAAGAGAGGTGGCAAAACACAAGCTACAGTGTCTTCTGTGACTTAGTAGCAGAAGTCATTCTCCCACCATTTGGAAGAAGGAAGACAGTAAGTACAGCCTACACTCAAGGAAAGGGAAACTAGGCTCCCTCAAAGAGAAGTGTCAGAATTTGTGGACAAATTGTAGAAGTGCACAGCTGGATTTGGCACTAGTTTTCCAACTGAGGTGGTATCAGGAACAGGCTTTACTCAAGAGTATGCCTGGTTAGTTAACAACTTAGTACTGACTCATAAACTGGTTCTAGAAGCTAAGTAACTATTGCTCTTCCCCGTCCTCCCCCCCCCGAAAATACACTTAACAGTTTTTAAGGAACTGAATGCAGAGGGAAATTTCAGACATGTGAACTAATGTATTCAGCAAACATTGACTAGATATGACCATGTGCAGGGATGGAAAGCAAGCATATACTTTGAGGGATTCATACTAGGAAAGATGGACAAAAAAGCGAAAGAGAAAAGGACAGATACAATATCGTATGATACATATGGTTGAGGTTAACGTGGGGTAATTGGGTGCATAGACAAGACTTGGATGTCAGGGTGCATACCAAGACTTGGATGTCAGGGAGTCAGAGAAGCTTTCTGGAAACAGTGACTCTTAGGTAAGGCTCTCTACTTGCCACAGGACTCAGACACAGAGGTTTATGGCCCTGTGTAGGGAACGACCTCACTGTTCTCTTTACCTTACAGAATGTTGCTGAGGCACAGTGCATTGCCAACCAAGTTCAGCTCTTCTATGCCACCGACCGGAAGGAGACCTACGGGTTAGTGGAGACCTTTAACTTCAGACCAAATGAGTTCAAGTACATGTCTGTCATTGCTGAATTGGAGCAGAGTGGACTTGGAGCAGAACTGAAATGTGCCCAGAACCAGGATAAGACTTAGAACTATGAGGGCTGGCTTACAGAGTCTGCTTAGCCCTGATAGTTTTCTGCAGCCCACCTGGCCTCTTGAACTTTTGGGAGCTTAGCAGCTATAAGGAGCAGTCTCTGATGGGTTGCCTTGTATGCTTATCGCAAGAAGTATCGTGGAGGTGAGCCCTATTACTTGATATTCATGAATGAATGTACCCAAACATTCTGATAATTATCTCCCAGCATACTTAAGCCTTCCTTTCTAAGTGTTTGAGGTCATAACCAGAGAGAGCTAAGGATCCACAGGATGTTGACTTTACACAGTATAATAGTGCTGTGTATCCCTTTGACCGCATAGCTCCCAAATGACTAGTTCTTCATATTTATAAATTTGTGACAGGATAGTAAGCTTGAAGACCTGCTATAATTTGATGTGGGCTTTGCATACTCTTCTGTGTGCCCCTTGGCTGGCCAAAGGTATAGCCCAAATATCCTGTTTAGACTCTAGAATGACCAGATATTGCCATCAGGATTCAGACTTCATCTAGATGTCTCCAGAGTTGCCTTTCATGGAGCTGGTTTGGAGGGTCAGTAGATTTCAGGTATAGTGAAACACACAAGTACAGTGCCTGCGCACTTCTAAACCATAGTTTGTTACACCTGCTCCTCTAACTTTGCCTATTAGAAGCTGTGTATCTGGAGAGGGTGAATCAGCGCAGTGTAAATAAATCAACACTTTTGAAAGGAGAGGAACCATCCTGATTTGCATGTTTTGTTTTATTTTGTTTGTTTTAAACAACTCTAAGCCATGCCAGTACTATATGAAAAAGTAGGTGGAAGCAAATGTTCCCATATTGGGTATGGGGAAAATGTAGCAATAAAATAAAGTCTGGCTTACAGTCTTTTTACACCAAACAGTGAAATCTAACCTATGTGCTATCCTTGGTGTCAGTGTAAATCTCATCTTTGGACTCAGCAGTTGCTTGAAACACGAAAAATAAGAAAGGTATTCTCTAGCACTGGAAACTCACATTTGGTTTGTAGTGTCACTGCTGTGGCTCCAGGCTCAGCACTAGAAGAGAGCAGTGGTTACACACCAGCCTTCTGAATCTGAGGTCCCGGGGCTCCCCAGTATTTTTGTCAACCCCCTTTACTATGTGTTTCCTTTTCTTGACCTGGCGTGCCCCACTTTGCTGCTCCTGCCTGAGGTCTGCTTGTGTGACCCCAAATTGTTAAGTGGGAAGGTAACCAGTACTTGCAGCCTGTGTTTTGTGTATTTTCTTTATTACAGAAGTTTGCTTATAGGTTGGACCTGTCCCCAAGCTCTTTAGATGGGCTTGGACTTTGCATTATTTTCTGAGCTGTGTTTATTTTGTCATACTTCTGAGTCTGCATAGAAAGAGATATTGTTTGTTTAACCTGGAATTGCTGCTACCCTTTCACAGTTTCTCTAAAGACTGAACTGTTCCTAATGCAAATTCTGGACCTGCCTCTAGTTCTAACAGTTCCTTTGTTGAGAAACTTGAGTCTGGATGTTTTGATCTTTGACATTGGGTGGAGTTGCCTCTGTGGGTATCCGGTTATGTTTGCCTTTCCCTTTAGATAGACCCAGTTCTTGGCCATAGTACATTTTATAATATCTCCACCAGAGGTGGAGAAGAGATAAGAATTGGCTGCTCATTCCTCCCAGCTTTGCCCTAGATCCCCACTTGCCAGAAAGGGATATATACATGGACAGTTACATTGGACATGATCAAAATGCCATCTGGCTATTCTTTATATTTACCTGGTACAATCTGGCAAAGAACAAAAGAAAATTGTTAACAGTCAGTAAATTTGTACCCAGGGGCAACATGATATAGAAAGTGGACAAGCTTGAGTTAAATGAATCTGGGTTCAGATGTCAGTGTTGGGTTTCATTGGCTGTATGCTATTGAACAAATTACTTAAACCCTCTGATTCTGTTTCTCTGTCTATAAAATGTGGATAATATCTACCTCGTAGGATTATTATGAGAATTAAATAGGCTTATACATACACTATGGTAGAGCTTAATAAATGTAAACACCCTTCCTCTTTTCTAATCCCCCTCCTCTCTTTGAAGACCAACACAAATTAGCATTTCAGACATGCAGATTGCCGTGTCATTGCCGTGTCAAGAGCAAACCTTATCTCACAAGTTCTCAAACTTTAAATTGCAGTAGAATTACCTAGAGCACTTTAAAATGCATATTCTCCTGTCCCTCAACCTGCTGGATCATAATCTTTGCCGGAGGTGCTGGGAATCTGCATTTAATATGTGCTCCAGATGATTCGAGTGTAGGTCATTCACCAGTCACACGTTGAGAACCATTGCCTTGTCTGTTCATCACAAAAAATCTCCCATTAGCCAGATCTTTCTTTCCTATGGACATTAGACTTACGATTGGTTCCTTTGCTCTTGCCCCCCATAGTGTTCTCCCTTCGCATACTTTCCAGTATAAGTATGGATGTATGTATCTTTTTCCCCACTAGACTGTGAGCTCCTTGAGGGCCAGGGTTTATCTCCGTTCCCAGTGCCAAGGACATGGCCTGGAACATAGAAGATACTCAGTTGTTTGTTGACTAAATAAATGACATGGATTTTAGCCAAAACATTATCTTGTTATGTTTATGTATATGTACCTATATTTAAATACTCTGAATTTAAGAGAATCTCTCAATACGCGTAGATTGGAACTTACTAAGTAGTAATGTTTGCAAGCCAAGATGCCAGCTTATACACAGTCTGTGTATCTCACCAATTCCCTGGCATGACCTTGGTGGGCTGTGGGCTCAGGACAGTTCAGCAGCCCCTCACAGAGCACTTGCTCCAGCTGCCGTGTTAGGTGCTGACACGGGGAGATGGAGAAGACGGTCCCTGCTCTCCAGGTCTGTTCCGGCCACTGCCTGTGTCTCTCTTCCCTCGGTCCTCAGGTCTGGCACTTGGCCATAGTTTGCCTTGTCCCGTTCTCAGGATGTTTATGCTGCTGCTTCTTTCCTCAAACAGTTTGGAAGCAGGAACTACGTGTTCTGGGTTTTTTTGCAGTCTCCACAATGCTGATCTCTTATTTGGTCTTGGAGAAGACGTATAAATGCCCACCCCCAGCCATTTGATTTAGCATTGATTCAGCAGTTATTAATATTTATTAAGCACCTATTCTATGCCAAGCATAGTTATAGGAAACCGGTGTCTGCAGCAACAAATAGGACAAATAAGGCCCCTGTTTTCACGGAACTTGTATCCCTTGTGGAGAAGACAAATGAATAAACCAATAAGATTATTTCAAATACTGGCAGTGCTATGAAAATAAAAAAAATAGTGTGCTAGAATGTAGAGTGGAAGCAATAACTTCGTGGTCAGGAGAGTCGTGTCTGCAGAGGTGAGAGCTGCTACGTGAGTTGAGGAAAAGTACCTGGTAGAAAGAACGGCAAGTGCTGAGGCCTTTGCAGCAGGGCCTGGCTAAGCATGAGTGTTTCTGGGCTCAGATTTCAAGGTTCCTTCCTTTCCCTGGAGGAGCTCACAGTTCAGCGGGCAAGACACTGACATGAATAATTACAGTATAAGGCAGTGGACCAGTGCCATCTCAGAAGAGGGGCAAAGAGGGCTCAAGAACGCTACTGGGTACTGTGGGGAGATGCACGTCTTCCCAGACCATGGCACCCACCATGATGTGCTTATGGTTCTAAAAGAGAGTAACAGGTAGATGATATCAAAGTTTCAAAGACTATGTGCTCCGTGCAAAGAGGTCCAGTGAGTTCAGAGCTGGCCTTGTAGTCTATACCCATTAACAGTAACCACTAGCACTGATTATTGGAAACTCACCAAGTGCCAGGCACTGTGTAAGCCCTTTGCATGAGTTAAATCTGCCCTTCTCACAAGCCTGTGAGATCAGTAGAACCTGCTGGTTGGTGAGATGCATGGCTGCTCTCTCTGCACCAGCCCTGTCCTCCTCTACTTCCAGCTCAGAGAAGATGGTAGTTAGTTAGCCCTAAGCCTAGCCCCAGCAGCCAGCTCAGGCCCTGAGAAGTCATGGGGGTTCTTGAGTCAGCCCTTGCTCTGAGACACAGATTTGCCAGTTTTTCCTGCTGTCAACTAAAGAACAAAATGCATATGTTAGACATTCCTGATTTCTCCAAACCTTATTTCCAAAGGCATCGTGTCCTAACCAAGGAGAACTTGTTTTGGGTTGTTTTGTGCTGCCCATAGCACTTTGGTCTTGGCAGTTCTCCTAATGTGGCAGGTTGGTGGCAGCATTTTTATCCCTGTTCTGCTGAAGGAGAGACTTGGTACACAAAAAGGGAAGAGATGACTGAAAGGTCACTGCCTGCATCAGGAGCCAAGCCAGGAATAGAAGGCGACTGTCCATGCTCCAGGCTTAATGGTGTCATTTGTAACATCCAGTGAGCCAACTCATCTCTCACGTGCGTAGGACCATCTCCGAGCTCAGTGGACCTCAGGAGCTGGAAGCTGCGAGAAAAATTGGTTCAAACCATTATGAATCCTCCCAGGCTCCCCCGAGCTCTCAGAACCAAGTCCCTTTCCATCAGCTCCCAGGACACAGGAACTTCAAGATCTGGTCAGCTTCTCCAGGCCCCTTTCAGACTGGGCCCCCACATAGCCCCTTAGCTCCAGTCATTCTGGATGGGCGGCAGTTCCCAAAATACCCCGTGCTCTTCTCACCTTTGTGCTGGTCTTTTAGGATGTGTCTGCCTGCCTCAAATGCCATTCCTTCTTCATCAGGTTAATTCTTACATGCCTTTCAAAGCTCTCTGGAAGCATCCAGAGCCAGCCTGACACCTGCCAGCCTCCCTGCTGCCCTCTGTGCTTCCTCCGTGCTTCCCAGCACATCACATGGTCCTTGTGCTTCCCCAGCATTTCATGCTTGGTGTTTACAAGGCTGTTGCTCCCATAGATTGGACACTTTTTGGAGACAGGGATCATATCTTACTGGACATTATCTTCCCGGGGTCCAGCGTGAAGCTTACACAGAGAGATAAGATACCCAGTGAATGTGGATTAAGTTTGTCTTAGATGACTACTCAACTCAGACCATCTGCATCCATAAACATCCCCCATACCATGAGATCCAGCCTTAGCAAAACATACTGTGATTATGTCCCAGCCCAAGTAGTGGGCATTTTGCTTGCTTTTATTACGGAGGCTGCACATAGAAAACAAAACCATGGGGCCATCAGAGAAGGCAACCAGGTTCAGGGTATATAAGCAGGAGAAACTGAGAGATAATGTCCAAACTTTTGGAGCAAGATAATTATTTTAAAGCATGTTCTAGCTCCTATCTTGGCTTACTAAATGTTAATGGTACAAAAGACTTAGAGACTGTCCAGTTGCTGGTTTGCAACACTGCTTCAGGGAATGCCAACAGTTCCTTAGAGATGGGGCTTCCGGAAGCCTGGTCCTTATTACCCCTAACTCAACCAGAGAAGCAGTGTTTTATTTGCTGGGCTTCCCCTAAGCTGTCATTTGAAGAAACAATTTCTCCAAGAAAGACTGAAAAACCGTGGTCTAGTTAAACCTCCCACCATGACAGCAGCCCTCTCTACAATATCCCCTAGCCACCAGGCAACTATTTGGAAACTTCCAGGGCCTAGGAGCTGTCCACCTGCTAGCTGGTCTGAGCCCTGCTGAGACAGCTCTGAGTGATGACAAGTTCTTCCCCACCCTGCACTAAGACCTAGCCACCCCTCACTCCTTATCTCACTGGCTTCATTCTGCCTCCCATAGCTGGAGGCCCCCAGAAAAGTCTGTTCACTTTTCTACCTCACAGCCTGTCCTGCTGGCGTATAGCAACAGCTCTCAAGTTGCCTTGAAGTCTTTGCAGCAGAAAGACCTTCTGTCTTTCCTTATATGACTCAAAACCCCAGCCCCTGCTTATGCAAAGTCGAACCCACCAGTGTCTGCCTCACACTGGGGCCTGGAGCTGAGCCTAAGATGACCTTATAAGGTAACAGAGTGGATTTAGGGTGGCAGTCCTTTGGGAGTTGCCACGGCCCACCTGGCAGTCATCTCCCCACACTGCTGCCACTCACCAAGGTCACCTTTCTGACCCCTCCACCTTGTCCTTTTCTCACTTTTGTCCCCACTCCCACCCTCCACTGTCTCCCCACAATCTGCTGTCAAACATGGCTTTTCCCATCTGGAACTCTTGACTTCAAGGCTTCTATACAGATCCCTATTTCTCATCTGGCTGGTTGCAGGCCAGTGTTCCCAAAACATCTTGACTTGAATCTTGACTCTCTTGCCCAGCACCTGTGTCCCTCTTAATGTGCAGTACTCACTTTTGCTTGGTCTTCTACCTCTGCCATGGCAGTGATCAGGTGTACCCTCAAGTGTTTGACTTAACCTCCCCCCCGCCAATAAAATCCTTGCTTTGGTTTGCAATATCACCACTGGGTCATTTTTCGCTTTTGGTCCACTGTGATCCCCACATCACTTTTGCTCTTGTTGTTATTATTCCTACATGTACTGTGTGGCATGAATTCCTATCGTGCATTCATATTTCTTCAACCCACATTTATTCTCCATGTTGACCTCCCTCTGGCATGGTGGGAAGTAGCTGACAGATCTTATATTTGCAGGGAAAGAGAGGGAACAGAGAGGGGTTTCGCTGAGCCTCGCTTGGTACACAACTCCCAGGAGACTCTTGAGATGTTTGCTTCCACTACTTAAGTTTCTTCCATTTGATCTTTTTCAACAATACTATCAGGGTAATATTACTCCCATTTTACAAATGAGGACATTGAGAAGACAGCATCAGAGACCTAAAGAGTAGGGTGTAAATTAGAATCCCAGGTCTGCCTTTGGATAAGTTACCCAGTCTCTCTGAGCCTTTGTGCTCTCATCTGTAAATTAAAAAAAAAAAAAAAAAAGTCCTATCTCAAAAGAAAGGATTAAATGATATGGCATATATACAGCGTTTAGCACTATACTTCACACATTATAAAAGTGCAACATAGTAGCTGCTAGATTAAGTACTTCATATTTTCAAAGCACACATCTCCTATAGCGAAGAGGTAGGATCTGCTTTTAGAACATAAATTTACTTCTAGAACATGTACCTACTTCCAAACACATTTCTATTGTACTATTCTTCCTGCACTATGTTGTCATTTCTAGAGATTCTCTTCCACAGATATAAAGAGGCTTGAGCAACAGTTATCATGCCAGAGAGCATGGCAGGAGAAATTTGGGGATCTCAAGACTGGATTCACAAACTGGCAGGTGGGAGCAAGGAGGGGAAGGCTGAGTTAAGCCCAGTCCAGAGCACACAGGTTAGAATGAGCACTATTTATTTCTTCTGATCACCAGCTGGGTGGACCCAGTGCCCATATCTAGAACAGGGTCAGGAACCAGGTGACTCTTGGAGTTTTGGGCCAAGGTATACCCCATCCCAGGACTCTGGGATCATGACCTGAGCTGAAGGCAGACGCTTAACTGACTGAGCCACCCAGGTGTCCCAATGGTGGATGGCTTACCTGAGACCAGGTTCCTCCAGATTACAGACCTTTGTTTTCTTAGCAGTAGATGTAACAGTTTAAAGCTTAAGGAGACCAAAGCCTGTAATTTTCCCACCTGGTTGAGCATCAAAAACACCTGAAGAACTTGTCAAAGATGTTGATTCTTAGGCCCCACCATGAAAATATGGATTCTTCTGGTCGGGGGTGAGACCTGGGAAAAGATTCATTAAAAAAAAAAAAAAAAAAATCTCCAGGTAATTCTGAGGCTTGGTCTGGTTTGAGAACTCCCACAATAAGTTAGTAATTTTTTCCCTGAAGAAGTCCCCAGACCAGGCGAAATGATTTTCCCAATGTCACACACAGTGTGTTGGTAGCAACATTCCTTCTCTCTCCTTGTTGCAAATTTTCTCTCCACTTTGGTTCTAGGCAGCCCACCTGTAAAATATCTGAGAAACAAGGGTTTGTTTATTGTCTGCCTTTAGGCAGTATTTCTGGGATGAGACTAGCTCTTCCTAGCATGTCCCAGGCAAGGACTTTGAAGGATAACAGAGAAAAGTAGAGGCCTTCCCAAACTCTCGCAGTCCACACGGCTTCCCTGTCTGATTTGAAGAGCTAAGAATTCCCCAGTTTATGATCCCTGGAGCCAAATGCTGGATTATCTGTGCCCAGCCCCTGTAGCTGCGCAGAGAATTGTATGTTGCCTGGGCAGGTCAAAGCTCTCCATCCATCCTGTGCACATTTGCTCTTGCCTGTGGTGAGGGAGCAGAGGCGGATGATGTATGGAAGCTGGGCAAGCATGGGGGATGAATGGTAACTCAGCTATGGAGCTTGGCTGAGAGACTCACACCCCATTGGAGCTGGGATTGATTGACTGGAACTTTCTCGCCCTTCTCAGTTTATCTCAGACCAGCAGCCTGCTCTGGGTCCTCTGGTCGCCCCTGTGGAGAGGGAATTGCTGTCAAGGTCAGGGAAGCTGGGTATCTCAGTGGCGGACTACCATGTACCTTCTTCCCAGAGGCAGAGACCCTCCACTCTAGAAACCAAGTGACCCTCAGATAGCTTTCTGTTCCTGAACCCCTTCTCTCTCTGTTTGGTTTCCTTCTTGTGTCTTTCTCCTTTTCTACCTGCAGCTCACCCTGACAACTTTCTTTCTTGGATGCCATCTGTAAAATGTATGGAATATGACCTGTACTAGCAGATTTTGCAAGGGTATCAAAAGAATGAGCGAGAACTCTAAGGTGGTGTCAAGGTTACTGAGGATGGTGGGTGAATTTAATGCTGTTAACTGCTTTGACATGGATCCAGGTACAGGTGTCTGTGTTATCATCTACTTTCCCAGGAGACCATTTTTAGAAAAGTGTCTAGCCCCCTTTCAAGCTGATTGGTTCTCCTTTCCCTGACTTAGCAGGTGGGTCATTTGAGATAGCTGTTAAACTGTGCATCTGCTAAGTGCTCAGTGTGGGGTGGGGGTTGGGGGGAGGGAGGGGGAGATGGGGGTGGACCCGTGACTGGAGTTCAGAGGCCTCGATTTGAGTTCACCTTTTGGAGCCAGTCATAGCCTCCCGGGGTTGTTACAGGACTCAAAACTGACCAGAGTGGTGAGAGCACTTTGTAAACCAAAACATACCTTACAACTGCCAGTTGTTGCTACAGGGACCCAGGGGAGGAGGTAAAATAAGTAACAGCCCACTTTTCAGGGTTTCCTGTCCAAAGGGGAAGACGGTCTCATGGGCCTCACCAGGGAGCAGATCTGCAGAGCACTAAGAACTTTCTGTGCCAAGGGCTCCCCCATGAGGAGAATTGGTTCCAGGCAGCTGGTGTCATGGAAGGAGACTCCCCTGGAAGAGAAGAGCACACCCTGATTTCCCTTTGCCTTGGGCAAAGCTACACTCCTCCAGTTGCTTCTTGAAAAGCCCTAAACACAACACAGCCCCAACTCACACCCCGCCCCGCTGAGCTGGAGGACAACTGCGGGAAGTCACAAGCCCTGCTGGCAGCGGAACTCAGGCTGCACACAGGCGGCCCCCACCCACTGCCTGACCACTTGGCTTTCTGGCTGGGAGGGGCTTCAGTGTTCCCTCCTCCCGGGAAATGAAGCCAAGATGGGACCTCGGGGTTCTCCCAGAGAGAACTATAAGGCAAGAGTGTGGGGTGTCATCCTAACATGTCCAGTGCCTTCTTTCCTCCTTTGTTTAACTTCTTTTTCTCTAGTCCATGCCTCCGTCCCTCCCTGTAGAGGGAAGGACAATTTAACAGCTCTAGAGAGACAAACCTCCCTCCCTCCCAGGGTCAATGAGAAGAAGGAATAAGAAAATGCATCTCAAGCACAGGTATATAAAAGGCTTTTATTGTCCTTATTTATCTTTGGGCCCATCCCTTTCACTCCCTGTGCCTCATTTTCCCCATTTATTCTGAGGAAGTTAAACGAAGTGATGATAGTCACTGGACCCTTCCCCTTTAGGAGCCAACCCTTTTATGACCTATTGCATGTAATGATCTTCTGTAGCCTCAGGTTCTTTGTTTTGTTTCAAAGTAAGCTCTATACCTAGAGTAGGGCTTGAACTTACCACCCTGAGATCAAGAGTCACATGCTCTACTGAGCAAGCCAGGTGCCCCAGGGCAGCCTCAGTTTTATGAGCTGTGAAGTGGGATACCTGGGCCTAGTGGAAAATCCTTAGAAGACTGAGGCTTTTATCATCACCCACAAAGCAAGGACAAGGTCTGCGTGAGGGCCACATACAGTGCCTGCCATCTAGTGACCCTTCAGTAAATACCTACAGGATGAAGGAGTAAATGAATAAATGAACCAGATAGGCATGCTGTTTTCACTCCACACTCTGTCTCCACAAGATGTTGAAGCTATACTTATTTATTACCATTATTACTAGAAGACATCACCCTACCCTCTGAGAGGCCCTCCAGCTTTACTCCCCCACCCCCGCCAGACGTGATACAGGGAACAGGAAGAGGTGGTCTTACTCTGTTTGGGCTGCTGTAACAGAATGCCATAGACTGCAAGGCGACAGACATGTATTTTTCACAGTTCTGGAGGCTGGGTAGTCAAAGTCGAGACGTCCATGGTTTCAGTGTCTGGTGAGGACCTGCTTCCTAGCTCACAAATGGCCATTTTTTTGCTATATCCGCACATGGTAGAAGAGGCAAGGGTATTCTGTAGGGTCTCTTTTGTAAGGTGACTAATCTCATTCCTGAAGGCTCCATCCTCATGGCCTCATGGCCTCCCAAAGGCCCCACCTCCAAATACCATCATACTGGGGATTAGGTTTCAACATATGAATTGGCAGGGGAGGGATATAAGCATTCAGTCTCTAGCAGATGTTCTCAAACCTCAGTCTTCTGAATGAATATCACTGGGGAGCTTGCTAAGTAGCGGATTCTGGGACCCATCCCCGAGATCCTGAAACAAAATCGCTGTGAGAGATGCCTAGAAACCTGTCCTTGTGTGGTTCCTTTTTTAAACTTACTGTTAACAACTTTCTTATTATTGTTAATAAGTAAATACTTATTATTTAAGATATTTATTATTTAAGTAATACATATTATTAAGCTTACTTATTGTTAATAAGTTTCAACTTATTATTGAAGTATTAAAATGTATACAGAAGTAGAGCCAACAGTGTGATAAATCCCAAGTCCCTGTGACTCAGCATAAAAATTTTTCAACACATAACAATCTGGTTTCATATATACCCTCACCCACTTTCCCTCCAAATCCTGGACATTGTATTGTTTCATCCATACATACTTCTTTTTATATTTCTAAAAGACAACTACTTAAAAAAAATCCTAAAGTAAGTAACAATAATTCCTTAATATTATCAAAAGTACAGTCATCCAAATTTCCTCAACTGTTTCATAAAATTTTTTTATAGTTTTATAGTTTTATATATTTGTTCATATCAGGATCCAGAGAAGATCCATACCTTGCAACTGATAAGAATTTTGGTCACTTTTTAAAAAAAAAATTATTTTTTAACAATTTTGGATCACATAGGAGTTGCAAAAATGATAGTGTTCTCATGTACCCATCCCTCAGTTCCCCCAGTGACAACATCTTACATAATCGCACTAAGGGTCACAACCCGGAAACCGACATTAGTATAATGTTATTAAACTTAGGGGTGCCTGGGTGGGTAGTCAGTTGAGCAGCCAACTCTTGGTTTTGCCTCAGGTCTTGATCTCAGGATCCTGAGCTCCAGCCCTGTGTCTGGCTCCATGCTTACCATGCAGTCTGCTTGATATTCTCTCCCTCTGCACCTCCCATTCCCCTCTCAAAATAAATAAAATCTTAAAAAAAAACAAAAAACTACAGACTTTATGTGGATTTCACCAGTTTTCATATCCCCTCCTTTTTTTTTTTGTATATATTTCTATGAAATTTTACAACATGTATAGGTTTATGGACCCATAATCAGGACACAGACCTGTGACCCAGACAAAGTGCCTTGCTCTGTCTTTATAGAAACACTCTCCTCCCCAGCCCTAACTCTAGCAACCACTGATCTGCTCTCCACAACTAGGGATGGAAAGAACTTCCTGCACAGGCTGTGGGGTGGGCTCTAGGGAAGGCTGAGCCTGGGACACTGGTGAACAACCACCCCCCCCTTTACTTTCACCTCCCCTAACTAACTGGGAACTAACCCCAGTGGTTGGAGGGTGTGCACTTAGGGGAGGGGGCGGTGTCTACCAGAGCCATGTTGGGGGTCAGGGCAGAAAGTGGTGACATTAACCTAAGGCCTTTATGCACACACTTTGACTCCCACTCCAAGGGTGGGTGGGGAGCCTGGAGGGAGGAGCACACTGGAGCACAAGCAGGCTGTGTGGTTGGACAGCTCAGTTGTTCTCCCGTTGCCTGGATCTCTGCCCCCTGCCTCCCAGGACTACAGAGACCAGTGCAATCCCTCTTCTATATATGAGCCTGCTGGATGCTTGAAGGCAGCACCTCCCCCGCAAAAGACTGGCGATAGTTTTCTGCAGTTTACCAGGCCTATCACCTGTGACCCTCACAGCTCTTCTGTGGAGCGCGCATTATTGCTGTTTCTATTTTACAGAAGGAGAAATAGACTTGGAGAGAAGAAATATATTGTCCAGAGTCACACAGAATTTTAACCTAAATCCTTTTCAACCTTGTCTTCCCCTGTCACATTCCCTTGAACCTTGTCTTCCTCAAGCTAAAGGAAGTCAGCTCAATTCCTCTTACTGCCTTGACATATCCCTCACTTTTTCCTCACTGTGCCAGGATGAAAGACTCAGGATGAGAGATCCTGCCTTCTGGGCAGGGAGGGGCAGAAGCCAAAATAGAAGCTTGTTCTTGGGAGAGTGAGGCAACATGGGCGCCATCAGGCTACAGACGCTGCCAGATGCCTGGTGGGGTGAGGGAGGGTAGTTCATTCTGGGAGGAGTGTGCAAATGAGGGGGCCTTTCCTGGCACAGGAGGGTGGGGGAGTCCCCAGGGAGAGGTCAGTCCATATCGGCAGACTTACTGGGTACAGGCCTATGGGAGCAAGAGCAGAAAGTTGGTCCTGAAAAGGCATTTGGAATGGTGTGGCTGGAAGATACTTTGTGGTACAAATGGGGAAGTAGGTTTTCCCAGACACAGAGAGGGGCAGAGACTTTCCCAGACACACAGCAGGGCAGGTGCCTAGGTCTAACCACAACCCAGCTGCCACCCGGAGTTAGACGAGCCGCAGGCTCAGGCTGTGCAGTAGAAGAGAGAATGTCCTCACCTTGGTCCTGGATGGCTCCCGCCATGCTTCAGAGACAGGGCCTTATTTGAGCCACTTACACTCAGGACACAGTGACAGGGACCAGTGCCTGTCCTGTAGGGTTCCAGCATGCCATCAGAGAGGGTAGGAGTAACCTAAGGTCACACAGCTAATATGTGGTATAGCCAGGACCTTGTCCTCCAGGGTCTGGGTCTTAGTGCCTGCAGAGCCTCCTGGAAGAACACAGTCTCTCTAGCCCAGACTGAGAGCCAGAGGAAGAGGGTACAGATGTTTAAGGGATCTGGGGTCATCTCTGGCTTTTCCCAACTCTTCCATCTGCCTCCCATCCCACCTGCCAGCCTGTCAGCTTGTATTAAGGCAGACACCAGGGAGCTCTGCAGATGAGCTGGGAACTTCTGAAGTGCCTTCAGAATGGATCACTTCTATTTCCCACAACCTAGGAGTCTGTGCTTTTCACTCTTCACCAGGCAAACTCCTGCCCATCCTATAAAACCCGGCTCGGAGGCACAGCAAATAACCATGTACAAAGCCACAGAGGGAGTCACATCACATTCCAAAGAATCTTACAGACCGTGATCTCCAACCACAATGCAATATAATTAGAAGTCAACAAGAAAAATATAAACCTCCCATAGACTGAGAAACTAAAACCATACTTCCAAATCATCCATGAGTTTAAGAGGAAATGACAATGAAATTTCAAAATATTTAGAACTGAATGATAAGGAAAGCATAAGCAGTTTCTGTTTCCTTTGTGAAGTCACTGTCTCTGGACCCATGTGCCAAGCATTTATCTTCCGTTGCCTCTCCAGCTACACTCTGTGCACTCTGCACCCTCCTCCCTCCAGCTCCCTCCAGCTCTAGGCCCTGGCATGCCCACCTCTATGGGCTGCATAGACATTCCCTTGTCCAGGGCTTCCACAGGATTTACCACCCGTCTTTTGCACCAGGATTGCTCTGAGCTGGGTATGCCAGTCAAACAGGCCGCAGCTCCAGTCAGTAGCCCCTGCTCGTACCTCCCACCTTCACTCCCTCCCAGCACCCCTTCACTAGGGATGACAGCTTCGGCCTGGGGTAGATAGCAAAGGACTGCTCTTGCTAGCCCTTCCGTGATATGCCAACCCTGTGGTTTCCCTGCACCCTGACTCTACCTCTAAATAGTGCTTTCTTTAAACTCTCCCCAAAGGGCCCAATTTGAGTGTTCCATGTGCTTCCTGTGGCTAACCCCCCACACACAAAATGCTCGCCAGCAGTCCCTAACCGTCTTCTCACTGAGATGAGAACACGGTTCTGTGACGGTTTTGTGATGACTGAGCTCTGACCTTGTGTTATCTCTCTCTGTGCATTGTCCCTACCGCTGACTTGTCGGCACCTGAGGTCAGCAACAGGGTCAGCTTCATCACCTGCTCCTCTTTCAGGGCACAGAAAGGGTATTGATTAGGATAGCAAACAAATGAAGGACTAAATTAGAATTCCTTCTGCGTACACGAGAGCATGTAATTATTCACTTACAGGGGATTTGGGGCAGAGTAAAGACACAGACATCAGGAAAAAAAGAGAGAGAGATAACTGGACTTTAGACTGGGGCAAAACTAGGTGCTTAACAAAATAATGAATCTTCAGTTCTATGAGCTGAGATTCCTAGGGATTCAATCTGTTCTCATGCCATCAAGCAAACAGAAGATCCAGACACAAGGAGAGCCCAGTGGGGACATCAGTGCAATAGTAAATGCCTACCCTCCCCCCCGCCCCGCGCACCTGCTCACCTTCTGCACCCCTCCAGAGTGACTTCTGTAGCCTGTCTCTCTACCTTGGTCCTCCCACCCCAGAAGGCCTCTAACCCTCCCTCCCATTCCAGGGCAGAATCAGCCAACTGATCTCTGGGCCTGGGGGCTACCCTGACTTGAGTACTGGTTTGGGATGTCTGTCTGCCCCCAGGGGAGGAACCTAAACTGAAAAGAGAGCAGATCAGGTCTTAAAGGTTTGGATTTGGGAAGGCGGTGAGTAAGATATTCCAAACTGGGCGGACCTAGAACAAAGGTCTCGTCAGGGGAAATGGGGTGACTTTGGTGAGGAGAATCTGCCCAGCCTGAGCAAAGACCCCAGCCTTGGTCAGGTGAAAGTCTGTCACCTGAGCACTCTTCAGGGCCAGTCCTTTCATTGCTGGGTGAAGGGATCAGCTTGTGTTTCCCAAAGCCTTCATGTACCCAGCAAATGGGCATTAAGGGACTGCTATGTGCCAGGCACTAGGCCAGGAACTGAGGGTATGGGAGTGGAGAGGGCAGCCCCGATACCTGATTGAGCTCAGGGACAAATGGGCCACAGATTATTCTAGCAGGACAAGGAAACCACCATTACTTAGCAGCCCCTTTGCTTCTGCTCCACACAGGGGCTGGATCTGTTCCCATTTTACAGTCGAGGAAGCTGAGGCTGCCTCTGTGGCAAAGTCCGAGGAAATGCTGCCAGGGCCGCCTGCTCAGTCAGTCCTTTGCCCAGAGGGAAGCTGGGAGCACGCTTCGGACTTTCCGGAAAGGCGGGAGTGCGTCTGTGCACTGGGAGGGGGTCCTCTTTCCCCGCCCCTTCCCCGCCAGGAGGCCGAGGCGCGGCCGGGCCCGGGAGGGCGGGGGCGGAGCCGGCGACGCCGCGGGGGCGGAGGGCGACTGCGGCCCGGCCGGGCGGGCAGGAGGGCGGGAGGACAAGAGAGAGAACCGGCCCAGCCGGAGGACGGGAGGAGAAGGCGACCCGGCGCGCCGGGGATGTGACCCTGCGGCCAGAGGAGGACCGAGGCGGTCCCCGTGAGTGAGCGCCCGCGCCCCCGCCGGCGCACGGCCCAGCTTCGCTGTCACTTTCATTTCTGCGGCTGTCCCAGCGTGGCCCCTTCCGGAGGCGACCTCCGCCCCAAGGCAGGCTGGCCGCGGCGCTTGATCCGGGGTCCGAGGCTCCGAGCTCCTAAAGTCCCGGTTGGGGGTGGCGGAGTTGGAGGGGGGCGTGTCTTCGGGAGCGGAAACGTCAGGTCTGCGCCTCTGGGTCCTACGACCGGTCTGTCCCGGCCTCTGGGCGAGTGGGGTCTCAGGGGGTCCGGGGCGGCCTAGGGGTGGACGCGGGGGACCGAGCGCCGCTGGACAGAGTCCCGTCTCTACTTTTCTCTTGGATCTCTGCCCTCAGGGCGCACGCGCACATTCACGTCGCATAGGCAGAGGCTGCATTCTTGGTTCAAACTGGGGCCAGCCCTCTGCCAAGATCCTGGGCCAGGCCTGGGGAGCGGCAAGTGTGGCCCTCGCGGGGGGTTGGGGGGCTAAATGTCAGAAACAGGCAGGGCTACTCTGGTCTTCATTTGGGAAACCCAGATGCCCACCCAGGGAGTGAGCCATCACTGGGCACTTTAGGAGTAAAAGGACACCCAGAATTAGGAAAGGGGCGGGGCTAAGAGGCAAAAATGGCCCTAGTTTAGGGAGGGAACAGAGGTTTTTTGAGGGAAGGAAACCCAAATAAGGGCATGGGAGTGGAAAGCGAAGAGACAAGTGGCAAGTTACCTGTAGAGATTACCCCCTCCCCTTCCTGAAGCTTGGGGAAAGACCCAGGGAAAAGACCCAGGTCTTGAAATTTTGTAGCCAGATGGTGGGAGTCTAGCTCACTGGTCAGGACACTCAGGGTGCTGTGGGGGGTTGGGGGAGGTTCAGCATGTTGAGGGAACAGGAATTAGGTTGGTCTCATTGGTGGGAACATGCTTCCCCTTTCTGGTCACTTCCCTCTTTTCCACTTACCTCCAGCAGACTAGTGACCAGCCAGCACAAGAAAATGGTCCTTTACTCATTGTGATGGGCTGAGCCCCACCTTATCCCAGTTCCTAGTTGTGCCATTGGAGATCCCCTGCCAGTAACTTGCTTTGTGAATGGTGGCTCCTCAGAAAGAGGGCCTGTTTCCCCATCTCTGCAAGAAGTGGGTTAGTTAGTTGATTTCTCAGGGCTCTTGCAACTCTGCAGTTCTGGATTCTAAGCTTTTCTTAAACCCTGAGCATCAACTATATGCCAGGCCCTGACCTAGGCTGGAGGCTGGGTGGAGGGGAGGGACAACAGTGGCCAAAGAGCAGCCTCCCCCGCCCCCCAGGAGAAGGATATCTAGGTTTGGTAGAGGGGGCTGTGGGAGGAGATAGCATTCAACCTGACCATGTATAGTCAGACAAAGAGACCAGCGTGACAAAACACACAGTGGCAGGAGGGTGGGGATAGGTTCAGGGATCACACAACAAGCAACAGCGCTGAGTTGGTGGGGAAGGGGCTGTTGGAGGAGGGACGTGGGCAGGAAAGATAGGGTGAGGTGATGATTGTTGGTAACTGTCCCTAAAGGGGGCTGTGCAAAGGAGGAGAACCAGGAACCCCACCGAACCACAGTAGGAGTGGTTTTGGAAGCACCCACCCCAAGCAGAGTTTGGAATACGGATGGTATATGAAGTGTGGAAATCTCCTCTGGGGTCAGGAAACTCCGCATCCACACTGGGGACTTCTCTGGGTAGAAGTCAAGGATCAAGGAATGAATGAGATAACTTTCCACATATTTGAGGGATCTTTTCAAGAGGACAAGATCCTGCCAGGAGACCTGCCCCTGCTCTCCAAACACCTGTCATTTACTTGACCATCCCCATCCTGGCCTGCCTGTTGTGGGTACAAGGAAGATTCCTTGTTCCAGACTTCTCCACTAGCCTGACTTGTTGTCTGACATGACATCTCCTTCCAACTGTCGCCTCGTTCCTTCCCCTCCATCCTCCCCCAGCATTATAAGAGATGTGAGAAGGTAAAGTGCTCCTATGTCAGCTCTGAGGTTAAGGCAAGGCTTTGTTTGTGGCTGTATCAGCCTCAGTTTAGGGCTAGAGTCAGGACTCAGATTGGCCAGGGTCAGGGCCAGGTCAGAGGTCAGCCAGGAGTCACAGCTCAGTACTTAGCCTACAACTCAGCCTTAGCCCTCTGTCTGTGGCTAAATTCTGGCCTCAGCGGGTACCTGGGTCCACCTTTCCCAAGGGCTCACACACCCACAGGGGAGGTGAGATGACTACCACATGAGTCCCAGAAAACTGGCCTCTACCTGCCTGACCCAGGACATTGTATGGGTCAGACTTGTGCTTGCTCTGGTGGTCGTCCGGCCATGGCAGAGCTGAGGCTAGAATCCAGGACTCCTGCCTCCAAGCAGGCTCTGACTACTGTTCCAAAGTCTGTTCTGAGCCTGGGATCCCTCCATCTGAGAGGCAAAACAGATTTGTCTGAATTCTAGAAAGGCCCAGCTGGATAGATCTGACTGCATTCTCCTACCTCCCCGTATCAAGTGTGTCGTCAGTACTCATAGAGCATACACTGTCCAGAGCAGGGGGAGAGGCCACTGGCTTATTCTGCTTTGGGGCTGGAGGAGGCTGGTTCGTGGGGAAGGATCTCTAGCCACTGTCAGAGGAAGTGGCCCACATCTGGACCTGCCACCTCCCCCTCTCTTCCAGGGCCTGTAGCCACACTCAAAGGTCACCCAGCTGGCCCTATGAGGGCCCTTTCCTCTTTCAGGGTAATAAAAGGAAAGTACATTTTTGGTAGAAAAGTCCCTCCTGCTCCCTGGGAATCCCCGGTGGCCGGATGGACTACGGGATATCCCAGAGGAAGCTGAAGGCGGGGCCTTGCCCCTACCCCGACCCCCAGCACAATGCAGCCAGGCTCTCCCACGCTGCCATGGGGCAGCCCCGGGGTCGTTTCATCCAGGCTCCCGCCTCCTGGTGGCCTGCAGGAAGCCTCCCCCCACCTCTCCAGTGGGCAACAAGAAGTCGAATGAGCACCTGTTTGGATCTCAGGCCCAGACCTCTGTGAGATGCAGTGAGAGGGCAGAGAAAACAACATGAGCCAGGAGAGCTGAGGCCACTTGGCAGGGGAAGCAAGGGTAGCCTGGAGACAGGGCAGGAGTCCTGGCCCTGGGGATGCAGAGGGTTTAGACGCCAGGCAAAGGCTGCAGAGACAGGCCCAAAACTGAGGGCATGAGGGAAATGATGTGTCGGGGAGTCAAAGCTTTTCCGTGAGGACCTGACCACCACGCTCCCTCTGTGCCCTTGGCCCTGGCAGGCCATTCACAGGTCCCACCCCTGGACACCTGGCCAGCCGCCCAGCCCAGCCATGGCACTGTGCCTGAAGCAGGTGTTCGCCAAGGACAAGACATTCCGGCCTCGGAAGCGCTTCGAGCCCGGCACACAGCGCTTCGAGCTATATAAGAAGGCGCAGGCATCACTCAAGTCGGGGCTGGACCTGCGCAGTGTGGTGAGGCTGCCACCAGGGGAGAACATCGACGACTGGATCGCCGTGCACGTGGTGGACTTCTTCAACCGCATCAACCTCATCTACGGCACCATGGCCGAGCGCTGCAGCGAAAGCAGCTGCCCGGTCATGGCCGGCGGGCCCCGCTATGAGTACCGCTGGCAGGACGAGCGCCAGTACCGGCGGCCCGCCAAGCTCTCGGCGCCACGCTACATGGCCTTGCTCATGGACTGGATTGAGGGCCTCATCAATGACGAGGACGTCTTCCCCACTCGTGTCGGTGAGTACCCACCGGCAGGCGAGTCAGGCCCGGCCGGGGAGGGAGGGAGCCCCCAGAGCCCATTCTACAGATGAGGCGTTTAGTTTGCCATAGCAGTTCTGTAAGGGGTTGGGGTTGGGGGGCAGTTATGATTTTCATCCCCATTTTGTAGAAGAGGCAGCTGATCCTCAGGGAGGTTCAGTGTCTGCTCAAGATCGGGCATCTTGAGCTGGGACTGCCCGACTCGAAGCTTGGGACTCTTCTTATCTGAAGCTTAAATGTGCCCGTGATCGTATAGTGGTTAGTACTCTGCGTTGTGAAGCTTAAATGTCCCTCCAGGAGCCACCCTGGCCAAGACCACTGTGATTCTTGGAACCTTCTTGAAGAGATGCATCTAGGTGCTCCTAGCCCGTCACCCTGCCTGGGCTGACTGACTTGCAACCTCCTGTTAGTTCTGACTCTTCCCTCCATGAAAGAGAAGGGGTGGGGATTGGGAGGGCCTGATTAGATCTCTATCTCAGAGGGGTCTGAGGGCAGAATTTTCCCTTGTCAGGCCCAAGCCATGGGGCCTTTTCTTATCTCAGCTGGGCAGCCTGGTGAGGGTGGTGAGAGGGGATGAGTGATGTCACACCAGCCTGGCTTCCCCATCCCAGGGCAGCAAGAGCAGATGTTGGCCCAGGAGCTGAGCAGGCATGACGCCGTATCCATCACAGCATCGTCACCCCCACCTGGCCCCCTGTTCCTCCGTGTTAAGGTTACAGGACTCAGAGATGGTTGGGGCAGGGTGGGCAAGCCCAGAGGGGAAAAGTCTGAATACTGAGGGAGGCTGGGCACTGAGTCACAGTTCAGTGCTCACAGCCCCTCCCCATCTGGGGCCTGCCATTTCCTGCACTATCAGGCCCAACAGTGGGCATCTGCCTTTCACACAGGAGGATCCGAGGCCAACAGAGGGACAGTGCACTGAATTGGTGATTCAGAACTGCACCTCAGATCTCTTGGAGTCTGGGCCCCCAAGTCTAGGTGGTCAAGACAAGTCTGAGGATCCTGGACTGGGCCTGCAAGGGCTCATAAGGAAGCAGGGCTCCACCCACCCTGAGAGCCGTGAGGCCCTGTGTGAAGCAGTGTGGGCCTGTGTCTGGGCTCTTATTCCCTTCTAGCCTTAACCCCCTGGCCTAGGACACCCCAGGTGTCTGTGCCTTAACCCTGCGGATGGCTCTGCCATAGCAGAGAAAAAGGCATAGTCACCAAGATCTCTACCCTGAGTGCAGGGGACTGTGCAGAAATGGTGCCTTTTTCACAGATGCTGGAGCTTCTCCCAGGCAGGGGCTGTGGTGTTTATCTCTGCAAGTAATCCTGCCTCCAGTCTGTACTAATTCCTAGTATGGCCTTGGGCAAGTGGGGTCGCCATCATGCCTAGATCACCATCATGTCTAGAAGGGCTTCCGTACCCACATCATAGGAGGCAAAAGATGCAGAGGACCCAGCACAGGGCCCAGATCAAAGATGGAAGTTCTTTGTGTAATTGAATAGTTAAAGTGATGAGAGGTATCTGAACTAATTCTTGAGGATTTTGTAATTCTCAAGATGGGGAATTTGGGGACTGCTGCATGAATGGTATGAAGAGGAAGGAGTTGGGGTGGGGCTGGCGAAGGATGTTGGAGTCAGATCATGAAAGGCTTTGAGCAAGCACCATGCTGTGAAGTTAGAACTTAATCCCAAAGACCTGTGTTTTTAAAAATGGACCAGAGATGTTGATAAACTCCCCTTGGAATTATATCCAGGATATCACTGGGCAGCACCTATGGGCATACATATTTCTGTGGGGAATCTGGGCATAACTTCCATTGTAGTCAAAGAAAGGTTGGTCAGTGACCCCCATATGATTGCAGGGTCTGGCCCCGGGTGATGGGAAAATTGGGAGATGATTCATAGTTCAAAGGGGAAAAGCACAGTGGGGTCTATGCTTTTAGAGGGGAAGCAGGGAGAAAGGGGACCCTAATCTCTCCATCCCCTATAGGGAACTGGCCATCCTGGGTAAAGGGTGCCTGTGGTGGGAAGGGCAGGGTTGGGCAGCGGTTCATCCCTAGGCTGCTGATCCCCCCACTTCTGCCTGTTCCCACCTCCTAGGAGTTCCCTTCCCCAAGAACTTCCAGCAGGTCTGCACCAAGATCCTGACTCGCCTCTTCCGGGTCTTTGTCCATGTCTACATCCACCACTTCGACAGCATCCTCAGCATGGGGGCTGAAGCACATGTCAACACCTGCTATAAGCACTTCTACTACTTCATCCGCGAGTTCAGCCTGGTGGACCAGCGGGAGCTGGAGCCGCTGGTGAGGCCAGGCCCCTGATGCCCTCCCCTCCTTCCCAAGGCTAGCCGCCAAGTTTTCAGATCCAAAGGCTACCTACTTTCAGAAAACCCAATACCCACGTGGATAAATTAGGGGAAGGCAACTCATGGAACCATGGATTCTGTACTTTTTTTTTTTTTTTAAGATTTTATTTATTTATTTGACAGAGAGAGAGATCACAAGTAGGCAGAGAGGCAGGCAGAGAGAGAGGAGGAAGTAGGCTCCCCACTGAGCAGAGAACCCAATGTGGGGCTTGATCCCAGGACCCTGGGATCATGACCTGAGCCGAAGGCAGAGGCTTTAACCCACTTAGCCACCCAAGCGCCCCGATTCTGTGCTTTAATAGAGAATTCATTCTGGTCTCCGTTTATAGACTCAGATCTGCATCCTGGGGTTGGGGTGGGGGAGGGCAGGAAGGGGCTAGATTCAGGCAGAACAGCGAGGCCTCATGGTTTGGGAAGGGGCTGCCTGGTAGACGGAACTCTGACTGAGCCCTACCTACCTTCTGTCTCTGCAGAGGGAGATGACAGAGCGGATCTGTCACTGAGCCCAAGCCTGGAATTGTTGCCTGTCCTGTGCATCATCAGAACACAGAGTAGCTGGGGAGAAGACCCTCAGGAATCTGGTGGCAGAGGAACCTGAAGTCCCTGGGACCCCTCTGCACATACCAAGCCGCTGGACTTGTGGTTCTCAGGAGTCTGCCCGTATGCTCCCTGACTGCTTATGAATGGAGAATGAGGGGCAGAAGGAAAAAGACAGAAGGAGCTGCACCTCCAGATGAAGTCTAAGGGTGGGATGGGCTGGGTTTCTGCCCCAGTACTTGACCCTTCCTTGACGGTTCCCGTGCCAGTGTGGGGCATGTGGGTGTGGCTGAGCGATAGTGAGAAAGGTACAAGAACGTAGGCACACTGTGTGTGAGTAAGCGCAGATGACTCTGTGTGAGTGTGTGAGAGCATGTGATTTTCACTGTGGGATATGTCTGTAAGAGCCAGCTGCCTTAGACCCTCCCTGGCACATACTAGACCTTCCATAAATGTGAGGTAAATAGATGAACGGAGGGAAGGAGGGGTTAGGACCACCAGACTGTGACCACTGTGCAAGTGATGGCAGGTCAGTGGTCTGACCATGTGTGTGAGTGCACAAAATATGATGGTAGATGTAGTTCTTTATTTGAACCTTCAGGCTACCAGCTTCCATAAGCATGAGTTCTGGGGAGCTGTAGGGATATAAGAAAGGAGTCCTGCCCTGAGTCCCTAAACCCTTGGCCCACCACAGACACAGGTTCTGATCTGCTTAGCCAGAGATGCCCAGGAACTGTCATTTTACTCATCCCTTTGCCTCCAGGAAAGCCTGATTATAGACAGCTTCCAGAGGGCTGAGGATGATCCCTCATGCCCACATAGGTCCTCTGGTCCTTAAATTGGGAATCATACACTCCAGTCTAGCTCCCAGAATCTGTAGACTTGGCTCTTGGGATCTGAAGCCCAGTGCAAGATAATACCCTAGCCCAAGGAGCTAGAGGAACTTGAATTCGGAAACCCTGGAGACTTGTCTCCCATCTTCGGACAGGGAAGATGTATCACTAGCGAATGGACTCTTCCAGGCTTAGAAAGCCCCCTATCCTGCAAGGACCTGCCTCCTGCCCAAGCCATCCCTGAGACATTCCAGCTGGTTGGACAGCTTTCCACAGAGAACATGGGATGTTCATTTGACACTCCATTACTCCATACCGCCGTGCCCAGCCCTGTGCCCAGACCCACCAGACTCTACACTGGGAGGCCAGCATGGAGAGCCAGAAAGGGCCTGGGAATCATCCAATCTCACAGAATCATCTCTTTACATAGGAAGAAGCTAAAACCAGGAGGAAGGGAGAGAGAAACTATCCAAGACCTCCCCGAGATGCTTTTGTGGAGCTGGAGTAGAAACCCCGGGTCCTGACTCCCACCCCAGGGCTTGCAGATTGCTACATAGGGAAATGAGCTGCATGTGGAAAGAGGGTTTGACAGCCCCTCTCTAGAGCACAACTGTTCCTGCTTTGAGCAAGGATTTCTAGTGATGTCAGAGTGCCCCACTGCCCCTCGGGTTTGCTGGGGCTGTATACTGAGCCAAGCCTCCAAAATTATCCCCCTCTCCGTGGCCCAGCAGCTGCCTGATCTCTGAGGAAGCAGATGGGGCTCCTGGGCCGGCCAGCGGGCCCCACACCGCTGCCTCTGGAGAAGTTCCAGAGGCAAACACTGACCCAGCAACTTCACCAGAGGCTCTGGGGTAGGGTGGGGTCCAGGGATCAGAGATTCCCTTGGGGAGGACTGTGGATTGGAAGATGGGTTCCAGGCTGTGGCCAGTGCTGACTACGGAGGGGGTGGGGAGACGACGGGAAATCTATTTTTGTGAAACAAAAGGAAGAGTTTATTATTGTTATTTTTGGTAAAATAAAGGAGGCAAACTAAAGCGGCCCTGGTGGGAAGCTGTGGTCTGGATGCCACATGGCTCCTGGGCAGGCTGAGAAGGGAACTGGGCCAGAATGGAGAAGGGAGGTAGGGTTTTTTGTCCTGAGATCCCAGGCCATGGGGACGGCTGGCTGGTGTGGTCATGTCTGGCCTAGCTCTCCAGGGTGGAGATACCAAGGTTTTCCCAGGACTCTGGGAATTCTGGACCCAGAATTTCTGGCCTCATTTAGGAGTAGGGAGGGCTGGCCCTTGCTTCGTGGAATTCAGTCTCTTGGGAGTCTTTCCTTGTTTCAGCTCAGGTTCCCTAGCATGGCTGTTCTCACCCCGAGTCCTTAGTCTGTGTGGTTTATTGGAGCAAATGGGTCAAGGGACAGAGGAGAAGTATAGTCCTAACCCTAATCACAGCAAGGGAAGCCTTTCTCAAGAAGAGGCTGTTTGTTGGGTACTGACTAGAGCTCAAAGTGAGGGTGGCAAGACATGGGCTGACTTCTGAGCTTATTCCTCAGGAGACATCTGAGCCCCTTAGCATAGGTCTTGGTGTGATTCCACTGTCCCTCACCCACCAGCTGCCTGGACAAGAGTCAGCAACGGGCCACCTAGAGCTCTTTCCTCTCCCTACAAGGGAGATAGGCTGGCTTTGTGCAGTGGCTCTTCTGGGAAGTAGAGTCCTGGGGTCCATTCCCAGTCTGTTTCATGACCAGGTATGGAAGTGAGGGACTGACTTACCTCTGAGCTCCTTCATTACTCACAGTCTGTGGATCATTCACAGTCATAACAGTAATAGCTAACACTCATTATGTATCGGGCACAGCTCTAAATGCTTGACGTGTCATAGCTTACCAAATCAGGTCTGTCTTTGGCTAGCTGCCTGGCTCCCTTCCTGGTGCCCAGTATCCGTGCTTTCACTGCTTTAGAAGCTGGAAAGCCCTCCACTCTGCCCTTCTTTCTTCTGGCCTACCAGAGGAGGCCCAGCCTACCATCCTAAAAGGCAGCCCTGCTTGTACACCTCCTATGCCAGGTCACCATTACCTCCTGAATGACTGGACAGTTCAGACTCAAAGTTCAGGCTCTGCACTCATAGTTGCTTTGGAATATACCGTGGCAGGGAAGGTAAATTTATCTCAGAACTGTGTGACCAAGTCCTGCACTTAAGGTGGGAATGTCTGACTACATCAGGAAGACATCACAAAATTGCTTTGAGAAATTCAGAGCAGGATGCTCAGAGAAGACTGGACAGAGGTGGAGAAAAAGGAGGATACACGAATAGAGAGTTGGGGCTTCAGTAAGCCAGAGGAAAGCAGGCAGCATTTCCCCTACCCCACAGAGCAAAACTTAGTAGGAGAGGGTCCTGTGACAGGCAGTGTGTTGGGGGTAGAGGGCCAGTTTGGTTGGGCAGCCACAGCAGAAGGCTTTGTTTTCCTGTTTGTTCAAGATCCATAAAAGTATTTAGAGCAGGGAATGAGGTGGAAGCAAGGCACTCTTCCCATTTGGGGGCAGAGCATCTACCTTTGAGTAAAGGATCCCCCACCATCCTTGGCCCTGGTGAACACTGTAGCTGCTTTGAGGTTTCCTGCTGCCATTCCCACTGTCCCACCCCCAGAAGCTGTTATGTAGTGCATGGTGACGGGAGCCACCGAATCAGTGGAGGTCCACTGATTTGGGGGAGCCCTCCTGGAGCCCTTCCTTCTCTGAATCCTCCAGAGCTCTCATCTAGTATTAACTGAACTATGTACTTAGAGACATAGCAGTTTGAAGAACCTGGATTGAAACATAGGCCTAAGAGACTCAGGACCAGCTGACTATTTCAATATTCAGGAAACAGAGAGGAATAGGCAAGCATGGCCACAGAAGACATGAAGCTTGAGTGGGCCTAGAAGGTGATGGGTGGGAGAGGTCAGGATATACAGGAGCCTTTGGATTGGACTGAGGGATTCTCTAAGTGACTCAGCACAGAAGCTTGGGAGAAGGCCCCCTCTCCAGCCTTCACCCAGACTGAGAAATGTAGCAAATTCCTGAATGTTCTCTCAGGTTCCAAAATCCCTTCCATCACACAGATGAGAAGACTGAGCCCAGAAGGGGAAAGGAACAAAGCTTTATTGGGGTGGTGGAATGGAAGTCTAAGGGTCTCTATCAGCAGTGCTCACCAGACCCACATAACAATCCTGAGACAGACAGGGAAGGGATATTTTACTTCCATTTCACCAAGGAGGAAACACTCTCTCTAGAGTCAGGACCTGAATTAAACCCAAGTCAGCACTCTCGTTCCCTCATTACACTTGCAGCCTGGGGGAGCGGAGGGGGCTGGTTGAAATACTAATTTAAAAGCAGCTGGTTTTCTCCAAGAAATGAACTTTTAAGTGTTCGATTTTGAACTACTGGGGGTAACGCTTTGCTCAAGAAAACTCTTACGGTGAAATGATAGGTACACAAACATCTGAGGAAATTTTACAGAATTAGCCCTCGTCTTAGAAAAGACTGGCAGCATTTCCCCGTATGCAAAAGGCACTTTAAAAATTCCATCCTGGCACACGGAAGCTCTCGGAAGCTCTCGGTAAATGGTAATTACACCTGCCGCTGCTTAGCTCCCCGCATCCTGGCGCTTCCCCGACCTCCCGACCTTCACTAGAAAAAAAAAATAATAACGTCAAGAGGAGCTAAGCCCCACCCCCCGCCCCAGCAATCTTCCCGCCCCTCTCTAGCAAGTCTTCCCAGTTTACTTAGCTCGCCCCCACCCTTTGGCGGGGCGTAGCCATTAGGGCGCATGCGCAGCTCCTCCCCTCTCTGGTCGGGCCCGCCCCTCGGGCCTAGTACCGCCTCTTCCGCGTTCTCGGAGCGACCTGCAGGTGGGTGCGCGCGACCGGTCCCGTGGCTGAGGTAAAGGCGACACAGCGAGGTACCCCTCCGAGCGAAATGGGGCGGGGGTCTGTGAACGAGTCGGTGTGCCCGGGACAGGGCAGTTAGGGCCTTCAAAGTGGCCCGAGGTCACGATCCGAGCGTGCTGCGGAGGGACCGTGGAAGGGAACGCTTCTTTAGGGCTCTCCTCAGGGACCCCGTCTGTGACCTGGCAAGGTTCCGTCCGTGGCGAGCTCAGGACGCGGCGTGTGTCCCCGGCCGGGGCTCAGCTGGTGCCTGGGGTGAGGATTAGGTCGTGACAGGTGTCGGACGTCGGAGCTCCGTCGGTGGCCAGTTTGAAATCAGTCCCTAACACACCGTATGGCTGGGCTCAAGGCTCAAGAGTCCAACATCACGAATAGATTTTCACGTGAGGAGTTTACATCTGTGTGCACTGCCTTATTTTAAAGTTAACTGTTTCATCCCAAAGCTCTTGACATGTGTGGGTTCGCTGTACAGTGAGGAGAGATGATGCCTGATGTATTCTCTTCTTAGGGAGTTTCCAGGCTACCTGTCAGATGGTCTGTGGCAGATGAGAGCCCAGCGCAGGTGACACGAATGAAATGTTGGAAGTGCTTGACTTTGGGGTAGGTAGTCCTGGGTTCAGATCTCACCTCTGCCACTTCCTAACTGTGTGTCCTTGAGTCATTTCCCCTCTCAGAGCTTTGGTTTGTCTTGTATAAAAGGGACACAATAAGGTCATTGTAAAGGTTGACTAGGATCACAGGTGTCACCTAGTATGGCACCCATCACAGAATGGGTGCTGAAGACATGGCAGCTGTGATTTCTTCAAACTAGGTCATTTTGGTTGGGAGTACTTTAGAGAGGTCCCTGGGGAAGAGTTGAGGTGACCTAAGTCTTGAAGCCTCCTTGGGCTTTATAGGTGGAACTGACCTTGCAGGATGGGAAGGGAACTAGTGCTTGTTGAACATGGCTCATGTGCCAAGCCATGCACTGGGCCATGGATGTATATTGTTGCACTGGATCCTCAGCCCTCAGCCTGGTGCTTTCAGTCTTACTACCCTTTGCTTTAACCCCTCTAAAAAGGACGAGGCTGGAAGTGATGTAAAGAGGAGACCAAGGGATTGGGTTTTCATATGGAACTGAACCAGCTGGAGACTTTGGTGTCCCCTTCCCCAATTTCTCCCATCTCAACTCTTCCCTTTTTGTGATCCCGGAGTTAATTGGGTTCTTGACTTTGGGAAACCTGTTACTCTAGTGATCTAGCAGACTTTGGTGGTTTGAAGGCCTGGCAAGAGAGCACCTCTCAAACTTAGACTGCGTGAAGCTGAACCTTGGCAGAGAGAAGCTCTGTGAACAGGACCTGTGGATTCCAGCACATGCTTAGAAGTGTAGGTGGTCTCCTGCTATGTGGTCCCATAGTAATCTAGTAATCTGGCCCCTTTTGCATCCTTTTCATGGGGGCCCATGCGATCTTCCTCAGACAATGGTCTTCATCATGTTTTGTCTCTGCTCAGAAACCTTGGCAGGCTTCCTTGCCTACTGTATAGAGTCTGAACTCAGTCGCATAGAGGAGTTCCCCCATAATCTCTTCCCATACATCAATCCTGCCTTGTTTCCCTTTGTTCTCCCAAACCTACACCCTGTGCCTCAGTCAAAATAGCTAGTTTTTGTTCCTTAAACACTCCCTACATGTTCCTTTGCTTGCACTCTCTTCCTTACATTCCCTTTTCCTTCCGGTCTTTCAAGGTCAGTGTCTCATATGACCTTCTCAGGGAAGCTTCTCTGATCTCCTTGCTGGATTAGTTGCCCTCCTTCCCATCTTTGGTAACAGGGGCTGAACTTCAAATATAGCTCTGATTACTATCTACCTTGGGGTATGTCTCCCCATGTGTATTCTGAGTACACTGGTAGTAAGGGACCATGTCTATTTCATCCCTCCTCTTCCTGGCACATAGTAGGCCTTTGCAGTGTTTGTGGTTGAATGAGTCATTAACATTTTTTATTTATTCACTTTGGTCTTTGTTTTATGAGCTTTCAGGTTCAGAGTGGGCCTTTGTGTTTTTCCTTCTCTTTGTGCCTAAGGAGAGCCCTAGTTTAGATTGATGATGCCCTGATTTCCAGCATCAAAGGCAAGAAAGTGCAGGAATTCTGTACAAGGCAAGATTTTTTATTGCTGTTTTTGTTCTCTTGGCTTTGCTGTGAGTTTTGTTAGAAGGAAGGCGGTGCTCTGTTCAAAGATCTGAACTGAGTGTGATACAGTTCATGCAGGGGAAAACTCACAGGTGGTTTGTTAATCTGTTGTTCTGCCTTTGGCCTTGGCCTTGGGGCTGGTCCTTCTCATTTGGGAACCTGCAACTACAAATTCACATTTTTCCTTGCCAACAGCTTCAGCATGTGGAACAGAAGGCTCTTTGATGATCATAGGAAAATACACATCATTGATAGTAGAAGGAGCTTGGGAACCATCTGGTTCTACCTCTGATTTTACAGATGGGGAGAGGTCCCAAGAGAGGAGGGACTTGATTAAGACTGCACAAAGAATCAGTCAGTGGTGGAGATAGTACTAAAATAAAAGTGAGATAGTACTACAAGTGAAAGTCCTGACTGTTTTTTCCGGTTCACTACCTTTTATTTATTTATTATTATTATTTTTTAAAGATTTTATTTATTTATTAGACAGAGATCACAAGGAAGCAGAGAGGCAGGCAGAGAGAGAGGGGGAAGCAGGCTCCCTGCTGAGCAGAGAGCCCGATGCAGGGCTCCATCCCAGGACCCTGAGATTATGACCTGAGCTGAAGGCAGAGGCCTAACCCACTGAGCCACCCAGGCGCCCCGGTCCACTACCTTTTAAATATCATATCTAACAGATTGAGCACTTATTATATGGCAGATACTGTTTCTGTGCTTTATATGTAACACCTTAAAACTCTGTTTATAGACTTGGAAATTGAGGCAGATAGAAATCATTCAGATTTACTTTCTGATTCCACAACTCTGATTTTTAATATGGTGGAAATGGCAGCCATCTCCTCACCAGTGGATGGAACAGTTCTCCAAAGAGCTTGCTCCCAGATTGTGCTACCTCTGTGAGTGAGAGCTGTCCTCCTGGCGATGTCCCCCTGTAACCTGGGGAGATGTCTTGAGAGGAATCCAGAGTGCTTTGAAGGAACTAACAAAAAAAATGAAGGAAGCCCGTGAGTATTCGTTTATCATATTTATCAAGTCAGATAGTAAATGCAGTTTTAGAATAAACGTAGTCGAGGATCTTTCTGTAAAGATTCCCGGTCAAGGGTGGCAAGACTGAATTCAATAAACACATACTGAGCTCTTGTTAAGTACAAAACCCTGGTATTGAGAAATATACACAGAGGAAAACAACACATTTCCTGTGCTCCAATAAGTAATTGTCTTCTCAGAGCCTTCTCCCTCCAGTGTAGTTGGAAAGACAGAGAATCACATAAATAACTGAAATCAGACTGACTGTGGTAAATGTAGTAAGGAATGTAAACAAAGTGGGAGTTTGGGAAAAGGAGAAATCAATCCCAACATGACCAAAGGGAGTCTAGAAAAGGATTCCTGAAGGTGGAAATTTATGCTGGGCTTTGGAAGAAGTTCATTCCTATGCAAAGCTGCAATTTGATCAGTAGTCTAGAAGTGGAAAGGAGCAGGTGTTTGTGTGGGGGGGTGGGTGGGAGAGAGGAATGGACTTGGTAAGGAGAGGAAATAAGCTGAAATGGTAGATTGTGGCCAAAATGTAGAGGGGAGTTGGGAAGAAAACATTAACATTTATTGAGGGTCTGCTCTGCACTGTGGCTTGCAATATGTTAAATGCTTTACACATTATGATTTATTTAATCTTCACAGTCCTACAATATGGGGATATTTATCCCTGATTTAAAGATGAAGAAGCCAGACCTCAGCAAGATTAAAGTGACTTTCCCAAGGTCAGGTAGCAAGTAAGTGGCAGAACTTGGTCCAAACTTAGGAGTGTTGGATTTCAAAGACCTATGTTCTTTCCATTATGCTGCAAGCCTCCTAATACCATCACTAGGGCTCTGTTTACTCTGGCTGCATAATGGAGGCTGGTCTGGAGCAAAGAAGGTCCCAGAAGGAGGACATCATCGAGGAGGCTGTTGGAATAGTCCAGTTCAGGCTTAAACTGTGAACCACCAGCCTAACATGGAAGCTGCCTGGTCCAGGTCTGCTTGATTGGTTTAATGTGTGAGTATTTCTGGCAGCTGCTGTAGCACCATCAACCAAGTGCATTGGCATCCTTTGCTATTAGAATCTCAGAATCAGTTTACAGAGCCTGCTGGCATGTGTTTCAGGCATAGGTTCTAATGTGAGATTAGCAACTCATCACAGAAATGTCTGGGGAGGGAACCCACTTGGCAGATACCATTCCTTCATTTTCTCACCCTCAGATTCAGCAAGAATCTATAATGGAGGAAAGAGGTCCACACTCAAGACTTACTAGGCTGCTTCATTCAAGTCCTCGTTCTGCTCATTATCATCTGTGAGTTGTTGATCTCGGCTTCTTTGTCTGTAATATTGGGTCTAAATGGGTTCACTTCTGAGATCTCTTCTCTTGCTAATGTCATGTGTTGCTTTGCTCTTCCTGGCTTGGGGTGGTGTAAGGAAGTGGCCAGGAATATGCACCTGGATTCTGAGAGATTAGGCTTTAAATTCCAGCCTCTCATTCTTCTGGATTCACAGTAGCTAGGTTACATAAAGATCCAGAATTGGACTGGCTAGGTTTGAGTCCTGGCTCTTTCACTTGCTAGCAGTGTGGCTGGGGCAAGTTATTTAACCTTCCTGGTTTTCAGTTTCTTCATCTGTAAAATGGGGATACAGGTATTACCTACTGCATAGCATTGTTGTGAGGATTGAGATAACCTACGTCAAATACTTAGCACAGTGCCCACCATATAATAGGTGCTCAATGAATGTTAGCTTTAATAGTAATCATATTAACAATTATTATTAATGTCCCATTAGCTATTGTTTTTATAGAAGGTGTATTTATTTGGGTAGTTTTCCCTACTGTCTTACTCTGACATCTCTGCCTTCTCTTGCCTTCCATTGATTCATCAGGAAACTTTGAAATAATACATTGTTCTGTCGCAGAACTGCAAAGTGTAACGTGACAGGAAGTGCCTACAGGAGAAGGGTCTGTTAAAAGTCAGTGGCTCATTAGAAAATCTTACCTGACTTGTGTTTTCACCCAGCTCTCTCCACAGTAAACAGGAACAGAGCAGCATACTTACTCCCTTTTGCACAGCCTTCAACAAAAGTGCTAAGTAAGCTTCAATTCACTTGCCAAAAAGTACAATAACAGTATCTCTGGAAAAGTGGTACCTAATTTGGTTCTTTCTCTCCAGCTTAAAACCCTCTGACCTTAACTTAAGCCATTTCTTCTTGTTCCATTTTCCTTGAATATGGAAAATGTCCTTCTGATTATAAAGGCAGGATGAGATCAAGATTTTCTCATGAGAACCTTTTGTGTACTTAAAGCCAGAATCGAGTTAGGCCTCCTCTTCTCTTCTCCAGACTAAGCAGCCTTAGTTTCTTTCACCTCACTCTTAAAACCTATTTTCCGTGGCTTGGATCACATTGGTCATGCTTCTTTTCTTTCTTTTCAGTTTTTCTACTTCTTGGCAGTGACCCAGACTGCTTAGTCTGCTCGTAAGAGTCCAGCTAAAACAATATAAGGGAAGAATAACTTCAGGTGTTTTCATTCATGCATTAACATGTATTGAGTATTTGCCCCATGCCAGGCCCTGTGCTAGGTGTAAGTACCCAGAGAGGAATCAGACACAGTCTTCACCCTGTCCCCAGATCACAGGCTAAGGGGAGATGTGCAATCACATGTGACAGATGCTGTGATTGGACTATGCACACGTGTGGAGAGCTGGGAATTGTTGAAGGCAATTAGGTAGAAACAGATCCATTCTGCCTGGACTGTAGGTCGGGGTTTCTGTAGAGGAATGGCAGGACCTAATGAAAGAGGGGTAATCTGGGGCAAGGTTGTGAGCCCCTGAGTGACAGCACAGAGGCCTGGTTATTCCAGTGGAGTGGACAACCATTAGAAGTGTTGGAGCAGGGAAGTGACAGGCTCAAATTTGACTTGTGAACCAAGGACAGATACCACAAGCCTGAGTCTTATCTGCCCTTCATGGATGTTTTCATATTACTTAAAAATAATATGATGGATTCCTTGTTTTTTAATAGGCCTTTTTTCTCTAAGACTTCTATAGAAAAACTAGTTCTTGAACTCTGGGAAAATTTCATTCCATATACATGTAGGAAGTTTAGAAGAAATGAGGGAATTGGGTGCCCCACCTGTCTTAGACCCAGTGGCACTCCACTGTGTGTAGGTGTGGTCTGGCCTCATTCATCCTTTCCCAGCCCTATCCCAGGAAGACCTCCAGGAGGGAAGGGAGGGCTCCAGGGCTTATTGGGGTATTTGGTAAGCAATGCTGAGAAGATGCAGGCAGTGTGAGTCAGAAGTTCTTTCTGAGGAGGAAAAGAGACCCAGGAATTTGAAATGGTGCCAGAAGGAATCAGGGCCAACCAGGCACTTAGAATCCTGGGTCATGAATCTGAAAATCTTCATATTCTATCTCTCTGCCTTTGTACTTTGCTGTCAGTTTATTCCTTCTGGCTGCCCAGTTGTGGTTTACAGAGCGCATTCTAGGGCCTCAGCTGATCTGGGGAAGCCATATCTCAAGCTAGAGTCATAATTGCTATTTATTGAGTGCCTACTCCATGCCAGCCATTGTGCCCTGAACTTGAAATACATTAGCTCACTTAATTCTCCCAACAACCTTACAGCGTCGGTGTTCTTGCCTCCATTTTATAGATGATGACAGTAAAGCAGAGAAGTTAAGTATTATGTCCAAGACAACTTATTAGTGAATGGGAAGCCTGGAATTCGATTCTAGGCCCTCATGGCTCAAAAGCCCATGCACTTTGTACCTCCACAGCCCTTGAGTAGTTCTAAACAGCAGAATAACACAAAATCCATAAATAAATTCTGAAGGTTGTTTTTACCATAGGCTTGCTAGAGGTGGGAGCAAACGGAGGTGCGTTTGTGTGCATGTGTGCGTTGTGGGGAGGGAAGGAATGGAGTTGGCAAAGAGGGGAAATAAGCTGGGTTGGCAAACATGGCCTATCGGCTATATCTGACTCATCATCTGTTTTGTATGGACTGCAAGCTAAGAATACTTACTACATTTCTAAATGGGTGGGGGAAAAATTCAAGAGAAGATTAATATCTGTGATGGGAAGATTATCTAAAACCCAAATGCTAGCAGTGCCTGGGTGGCTCATTTGGTTAAGTGTCCAAGTCTTGGTTTCAGCTCAGGTCATGATCTCAGGGTCCTGAGACTGAGCCCCTCATTGAGCTGTATGCTCACCAGGGAGTCTGCTTGAGATCCTCTCCCTCTCTGTCTGCCCCTCCCCCACCCCCTGCCCCTGTGTTGACTCTCTTTTTTCTCTCAAATAAATAAATAAATAAATAAATTGAATAAAGGGGCACCTGTGTGGCTCAGTCTGTTAAGCATCCGACTCTTGATTTTGGCTCCGGTCATGATGTCAGGGTTGTGGGATCAAGCCCTGTGGTTGGGCTCTGTGCTCAGTGCGGAGTCTGCTTGTCCCTCTCCCTCTGTTCCTCACCCCACTCACACTTGCTCTCTCTGTCTGTCTGTCTCTAGAGCAAATAAACAAAATATTTAAAAAGAAAGACAAAGAAAGAAAGAAAATCCAAATTAGGCTTTATTTTTTTTTTTTTCAAGATTTTATTTATTTATTGTCAGAGAGGGAGCAAACACAAGCAGGGGAGGCAGCAGGAAGAAAGAGAAGCAGGCTCCCCACTGATCAAGACACTCAATGCGGGGCTCGATCCCAAGACCCTGGGATCATGACTTGAGAAACATAGCCACAATCATTTATTTACATATTGTCTATGGCCCCTTTCGTTCTACAAAGGCAAAATTAAGTAGTCACAATAGAGATCATGCAACATAGAGAAAGCCTGAAATATTTACTGTCGGGCTCTTTGTGGAAAAAAAATTGGCCAACTCTTACTATAGGCAATAAGATGGAACCTCTGGCAAGACTAAAGGCAGAGTTATAGTTCAAAGGTGTTCCAGGTAGTCCCTGGAAATGTAGCCTTAAGGAGAGGGAGTGTAACCTGAGCTTCTCTGGGCCCTAGAAATAGTTTCATTGGGCCACAGAGATTTGTTGGGGAATAAAAAGCACGCTAGGAAGAATAATTATGTATGCTAACATTCTCTATTGGACAATAAAGAAATATTTTATGGATGAAGTAATGTAGTTAGATATTTCCTAGAGCCCTTCTTGAGCTAGATACTATGTTAGATACTAGACAAACATGGAAAAGATCCATCCCTGCCTTTGAGGAGCTTACGGCCTAGTGGGCGAGCCATGTATGTGTGTGAATACCCAGCTCTGTGTATTATCATAGCGTGGATGTGATGAAATGCTGGGTGAAATAGAAAAAGGTTAGGGACTGCTGTAATTTGTGGGATCACTTTCAGTAATTCCTGAGGGGCCCGGAAGGATGAATATAGGTGTTCTTTTCAAGAAGCAGCATACCAGGCTGAGGGAAAGCCTGAGGGTGAGAACATTAGGGACAACAAGGTTAGAGGAGAAAGAGATAGTGGAAATGATTCAAATGATCTGTGGCTGGGCAGCTGCCAGGGTGGCAGAATCTGATAGAGAAGAAGGGAAAGGAGGAAGGATGGGGGTTGGGATAAGTCAAGTTTGGGACACATGATTTGAGATCCTGGTGAAGCATATCCGGCTTCCAGTTAGAAGACCATTTTAGAAATGTTAGCACAAGGGCCCATAATTCAGATTTTTTTTTCAAGATTTTATTCATTCATTTGAGAGAGAGACAGAGCACGAGAGGGAGGAGAGGCAGAAGGAGAGAGACAAGCAGACTCCCCACTGAGCATGGAGCCCACACACATGTCACAGGGCTCCATCCCAGGACCCTGAAATCATGACCTGACCTGAGCTGTAGTTAGACGCTTAACTGATTGAGCCACCTGGGTGCCCCATAACTCATATTTAAACTGCATGCTCAGAGCTTTTCCACTGGGGAAAAGGGGAAATAGATACTCATTTTGTAGAGAAATTGGCAAATCAGCTTTGACATATGGTAGCCAGAGTCGCAAGATTGAAAATCGCAGTGGACATATAGAAGATCAAATTATCACATGGAAAACTAGCAATAATTGTGCATTGGACTTAAAACCTTTTTCATGTTTATACCACCTGCTGCTCTCAGCATTACTTTATCTTTCTGGCTCTGTTGCCTCCTGCCTGTGAGACCTGGACCTGGCCACTAAGAGATCGAGCCAGAGTTCATTCATCTCTAAAAAGCATGGGTGACAGGGGCGCCTGGGTGGCTCAGTCAGTTAAGCATCTGCCTTTGGCTCAGGTCATGATCCTAGGGTCCTGGGATGGAGCCCCACATCGAGCTCCCTCCTCAGTGAGGAGCCTGCTCCTCCCTCTCTCCTTTTGCCCCTCTCCCTGCTTATGCACACGTGCATGTGCATGCACTCTCTCAAATAAAATCTTTTAAAAAAATAGAATAAAAACATGGATGACAGAGAAGTGTCAGATTTTACCTTCCGCAGGACACTCCTCAGTGAACAGAGCTGTCCAGATCTATCCTCCAGGTCCATGTCTGGACTCCCACAGCGGAAAGAGAATCTGAAAACTACTCAGACCCTCATCACATCTTCAAATGCTTAGTGTCAGCATTTTCAAATGCTCAAGTTCCTGATTTTAAAGATGGGAAATCTGTGATAGTCTTGTATGTATCTACTTACTGATGTGATGCATAGGTTTGGGGGACATGTAGGGTGTGCTTTATTTTCACTGCTCATTTTAAAGAAGTCGGATTTGTATATCTTTTCTATTTCTGCTTTTTTAAGATTTTCATGAAGCCAGAGGAAGCAAAAGCCGGTCAGGAAGTGAAGAATGCCTGCTACCTCCAGAGACTATTGACACATTTCCTGTAGCTGGAAGACAGCAGCCCTCCAACAGGAGCATTATTTTATTATTTCATTTCAGTTTACAGAGGATTTACTTCTCAGAAGTTGGGCAAGGTAAGATTGGATGCACATTTTGCTTAAGCTTTTAGGTTGCTTTGGGTTGAAGTTATCTGATAGTTCCAGAGGAAAGGGTGGGTGGGAGATTTCAGTATTCAGTGGGCAGCTAGGATTAGCTGAGCTGCCTGGCATGCCTAAGTTATGTAGTAAGGACGAGCACATTTCTACCAGAATACAATGGCAGAGAAAGTAAAAGGGAGATTGTGCAGTAAGTAAAACATACTTATTTACTTGTAATTATGAAAGTAAAACAATTGTGCCATAAATAACAAAATCAAATACAACAGAGATATGAAAAGTATAATTCTATACCCCCCTCCAGTTTCGTTCTCTCAAAGTAACCATTGTTAATAATGGCTTGAGATGTATCTTTCCAAGTTTTTGTTTTTCTTTTTAACTTGCCATATTTGTGACATATACAATGCTCTTTTGAAGTGTTCTTAAATGCCTGAGGCTCTGTCATGCCTGGCAGGTTAGAAATAATGCCTTAGTTGGAGATGGGGTCAAATGACGGTTGGGCGAGGATGGTTTGAGTCTGATCTGTGAGCTTTTATACTCCTTGGCTGCTGTGTGTCAGTCACCCTTCTTCATCTGAAGCTTCCCAGCGACACACCATCTTCCCCGCTCCCCATTCCCAACCAGCTCCCCTTCCTGAATTCTCCCCTTCCTTAATGGTACCACTGCTCTTCTGGTTACCTGACTTTAGTTCATAAAAATATATTGAGGTCCCCCTCTGTGCTTGCTCCCTGCTGGGCAGAGGGGCCAGAGAGATAAAAGGCCCCATCCCTTCCTTCAAAGATGATGGGCATGTCTGACTCTTCCACCATCTCCAGTCGCTCAGCAAGACTAGTGCCAGTTCCACCAGTTCCACCTCTGAGATTTCATCCCCTCACCTCTTTCTCTTCCTTCCCATCCCTGCCTTAGTTACAGGCCTTCCTTGCCTTCCTGCCTGCCGCAGCAGCCTCTCCTTGTTCTCACAGTCCCCGGCCAGCCTCCAGTTGCCTCTTCACATCGCAGCCAGTTTCACGGCCCAGTCCCGTCCCACTGCTTAGAGCAGTGATTCACAAGTGGGCTATGCGGACCTTGGGGGTCCTGGAAACCTTTTCAGGGTATCGACCAAGTCAAAACTATTTTTGTAACAGCACTAAAATGTTACTTGTTGTAGAGCAACAGTGCGTAGAACTGCTGGAACTTTAGCATGAATCAAGGCAGTGGCCCTAATGAACTGTCCTTGCAGTCATGCTATTCCTCTTTGCTACATCTCAGGGTTTTGTTTTTGTTTTTGTTTTTAAAGAATGTCCTGTGGCGCCTGGGTGGCTCAGTCCTTAAGGGTCTGCCTTCGGCTCAGGTCGTGATCCCAGGGTCCTGGGATCAAGCCCCACATCGGGCTCCCTGCTCAGCGGGAAGCCTGCTTCTCTCTCTCCCACTCCCCCTACTTCTTTCCCTCTCTAGCTGTGTCTCTCTCTGTCAAATAAATAAATAAAATCTTTAAAAAATAAATTTTAAAAATTAAAAAAATAAAAAAAGAATATGCTGATGAAGCAGTAAAATTGCTAATTTTAATGAATGTCAACCCTCAAGTACACATCTTTTTAATATTCTGTGTGACAAAGTGCAAAGGCTCATAGAGCACTTGTGTGCATGCCAAAGTACGGTGGTTGTCTCAGCGAAAAGCATTTGCGGGATTGTTTGAATGACGAGCTGAATTAGCCATCCTTCATTTTTATTTGGAAGAATGACTGAGGCCTGGTGAGGCTGCGGAGCAGATGGGGCCAGACGTTGGAGGACCTTGTGGTCACATTATTAAGCTTGGCTGATCTAACTTCAGCCTGCCTTTTTCAGCTTTTTATTCTGTCCTCTTGCTCACACAAATACAGTCCTTCCCTCTCGCTTACTCTTTCTAAAGCACACACTTCCTTTACCCGCTCCATCCTTCCTCTGATCATTCCTTCTGCCAGGAGATGCGGGTGACAGCTTTGAAGGCTGCTGTGATCCCAGAATCAGAATGGAGGAAGAAGATGGGCCTAACTCCAGACCTTTTCCCTCTGGAAATCTTGGTGTCCCAGCCTTGTTTGAGGCCTGTTGTGACTCACCGCCCTGCTGGCACCCTAGTGGGCCTCAGACTGCCCACTCTCCCCTAAGTTGAGTGAGATGCTGCAGTTTGCCTAACGCTGACCAGCCTCACCATACATAGGCCTTTGGGAAAAACCCGTGAAATAGCCTAGGCCCTCAGAATCACTCACAGACTGGCCTTTGAGTGAGCTGATTGCACAGGTGGCTCCTTTCATCCATCATGCCTTAAATATGACTAGCTTCTGTTTGAGTGTACTTTTTCCTTGACCTTGGTCCCTATGTAGTAATGATACCATCAGAAATTACATCAACCAACTAATACGTCAGATAGAAGAAGAATGTAGCCTTGTGCTTGATACCAGAACTGCCACGAAATCATGTGGTTGGACTAGTTTGTAGCTCATCCTCTGTAATATGCCAAAACGCAAAATACAGTTATCTCCAAGTAAGACAAAGAAACTTCTGATTAATTAGATTTCAGATTAAAATAATAATGGAAATATGGTGATAATGCCTTTGTATTTGTGTCAGCTAGAGCACACGCAGAAAATGCCCACACAGGAAATGATGTTCTTTAGCCCGGTGAGAGCATCAGTATCTCATTCACAGTGCCTCAGTAGGGAAGCTCTGTGCTAAGGGTTCTAAATAAAAGCATTCTTGTTGGTTCCTGGCTAACTCTGACTGGGCTACCCCTCCTGCCTTTCAGCATGAATAGCTCAATAGAATATTAATAATATTAGATATATGAAATAATATTAAATATACTACTAGTAACATAATAGTTAAAGGCTTGAATTTTAAGCCAGTCTGTCTCAATTTAAATCCTAGCTCTACCACTTACTAGCTGTGTGACCCCGGGCAAATTAATTATTTAATCTCTCTGTACCTCAATTTCCTCATCTGTAGGATGTAGATAATAATTATTCTTATCTCCTAGAGTTGTGAAGATGAAAGGAGTAAGGACATGTAAAATGTGTTTGTGAAATGCTTAGGACCTTGTGCCTGGCATCTGGTGAGCACAGTGTAGGTGTGTGTACTGTAGCTGGTAGCACCGTGCACAGCGCGTTAGTACTACTCCTTCAGAGAAGTCAGTGTCCGGGCTCTGTCTTCCCAGGCCCCTCCTCATTGCCGCCTCCTTGACCTCCCATTTCTCAGTCTTGGCTCTTCCTTAAGAGTGTCCGCCCTCTTTCTTTCCTTTTGTCAACTCTCCATCGTTTGAGGGCCTCCACCAGCTGGCGACTGAAGAGGCAACACCACAGATAGTTGTACTCCTCAGCTTGTTGTCACCACTGTTCCTTCTCTGGAAAGCCTTTGTGACTGAGGGAAATGACTCTTACAGGTTGGGAAGAGGAGGGAACCATAGACTTTGGAAAGAACTCTCGAGTACTCGGGAGAGTAGCATGAACTACATTTGCTGAGCTGAGTTAGCCAGCAAAGTCGTGTTCTTAAGGGGAAAGCGATCATCTTGGGTATCACATTCCAGATGCTGGAGCTGCTTGGTTCTCTGTAGGCTCCACCAAAACATGGAGAACAGATCTGCTGCTTTTGGGGGCAGTGTGGCTCCTAAGACCCTGGAGAAGTGACAATTCTTTCAGAGGTGGGCCTGGCGGTCACCTGTGGGGAGAACAGTGATGAAGGGTACTTACCTGTTGGGAATAGCTGTTGCTGTTGCAGGCCCACCAGGTGAGACTCCTGGGCTCCCCCCTCAGCAGCTCTGGGAGTTCTCCCCAATTCACACTGACCAGCCATGCCTGCTCTCTTCGGCCTTAGCACACGCTCTTTCTCTGTCCTTCTCCCAAGGCCCCACCCTGGCCAGTTCCCACTCATCCTTCAGATGGCGGCTTAGCTGTCCCTTCCTCTGGTTACTGAACTGAATTTGATGCCTGTCTTCTGCTCCACAGCACCTGGTACTTGCCTGTCACATAGCCCTTGTCCCACTCTACTGAAACTGTTTTATGTGTCAGTGGATTTAAATTCCTAAGGGCAGAGATACTATGTCTTCTCTCGTAGTCTTACCATCTAGCACTGGACAATCCGTAGGTGCCCAGTAAATACAGTATTTGTTGAATGAGTAAGTCATCAGCACTTTCACACCATGTCTTCTTTGACCCTCACCATAGCCTCGTGGTGCAAGCAACGCAGGCCTCACTCTGACCTCTCTCAGTATATGAAGAAACTGATACTTAGGGAAGCTAAGCAAGCTGCCCAAGCACACTCAGTGGTGGGAGCCAGGATTTAAACTGGTCTCTTGCACGCTCATTACATCATTTTGTTTTTTACAAAGTTTTTCCTTTAAAAAAAATAGCATTTAAAAAAATAAAAATTAAAAAAGAGTGTTTGTTGTTTTCCAGGTGCCAATATTCCTGAAACGTTTTTTCCTCACTTATTGTCGAATTTCAGTGCGGAGAAATCTAGATATGATTTTAAATACTCTGTATATAATCAGATTCTGAATTCCAGTGTGTGTTGGAGAAAGAGTATCGTGTATTTTATTGAAAATAAGACTTGGCTAAAATAATAATAGCATTAAAAAGTAACACATTTCATTGTATAAAATTTGGAAAATGCTGAAAAATGTAAAGCAGAAAATAAAAATCACCCCATCACACAGAGAAAACTATTATAGATTAGAAATGTCCTGGACACGAAAGGCAGCACTAAGATTAAAGCCCAGTTAAGCCACTAACTAGATGTTTGGTGTTAGGTAGATTGTTTAACCTCTGAGCCTCAGTTTCCTTGCCTTAAATATAACAAAAATATTTACCTTGTGGGATTATTGTAAGAATTAGAATTATTGTAAGAATTAGAATTACTGTCATGTACATAAAATATGTAGCACAGTGCCTGGCATATACTAGGCTCTCTTTCAGATTGTTGTAGTATTAGCATTTTTGTGTATTTCTGTCTAGTATGTCTACATACCTATGCATACTCATAATTTTTAATATGCATTCATTATTTTAGAGAGGGAGAGCCAGCAAGTAGGGCGGGAGGGGCAGAGGGAGAGGGAGAGAGAGAGAATCCCCAGCAAACTCCCCGCTGAGTGTGGAGCCCAATGCAGAGCTTGATCTGACGACCCTGAGGTCATGACCTGAGCTGAAATCAAGAGTTGGACACTTAACCGACAGACCCACCCAGGCGCCCCATACACATATGTTTTTCCTGCACATTTATATCAAGTATGTCATTGGGTCCTCACAGGGTTGCTGGAAAGGGCAGATGCTAGTTTAAAACCTGTTCTGTAGATGAGGAGGCTGTGACTCTAAGAGGCAGAGTAACTTGGCATAGCCTTGGTGCTGTGTCTACTAATATCTGAGCTGGGACTTTCTCTTTGGTCCCCTGATGCCAAGCTCATGTCCTTTCCCTGTCAACACTGTGCTTCCTCTCCAGCTCCACCTCCACCAGTACACGGATGGTAGACCACCGAGCCCTGACCAAGGGGAAGGTAAGGGCTGGAGGCCATAGAAGTACTGGGAGCTTCCACACCAGCTGGGGTCTGTCTGAAAACTTCAAAGAAGTGCTTGTTTCCTCCTCTGAAATCACAAACACATTGCCCAATCCTGCAGCAGAGACCACGCTTCTGGCTAGAAGGACAAGAACCTTCCAGGCCACAGGACTCTTTCTGAGGAAGAGTTTGTCAGAGAGCTCATAGAATGGACTAGCCTCACTCTGCACAGTCTGTAGGGCAGAGTTGGACCTGCTTTTCTTTCAGTGCATGCACTTGTTACCGAAAGGCCCTGGGTGTCAGGCACAACACCTAACACTAAGTATGCGCATCATTTCCTAACATTTCATTTCAGGGCCCATTTTCTGATGGTTGATGTGGATCTGACACTGTGCCATGGCTTGCAGGAGATACAGAGATGAACAGGCCACAGTCTGGCCTTTACAAACACTGCGGGGAGAGAGCTCAAGGCCAGATCCCATCAGTGCTCCAGTAGAACTTCTGGCAGGGTATTCGGGAGCAGAGGAGGAGCACTGTTAGTTCTGTGCAGTAAAGCCATCTGTTTGCCTAGTACCTGATTTCCAGAGTGTTTGTACGAACTGAACTCATTCAGGCGGGTGGAGACTTTGAGGGTGTGGGGAGCAGAGACTTTTGAGCTGGGTTGTAGTGGCCGAGAGGACGTCTCCGGCCAAGGGAAAGAGGTGAGCCAAGGACCAGCGTGATTATGGAGACTTACGCCCCAAGGAAACTTCCATCCAATGTTTGCATGCTTAATAAATTAAGGTCCCCCAGACCCTGCCAGTGGACTGTCTGCAATAGAATAGAGATTATAGACAGGCTCCAGGTGGGGAACCTATCAACCCGTTGGTAAGATTATGACACCTCTCCCTCTTCCCTCCCCCCATGTAAACAGGGAAGTTAAGGATGGTTGTTTTTTGTTTTTTCTTTTTTCACTTCACTGCCTTCCTACATTTTTTTCTTCCTAGTTTCAAAAACAACTCTCCTTCAACAAGTTCTGTTTCCAAGGAAAGTCTTAACCATTTGTCCCTTCTGGCGTACCCTCTTCCATTGAAATCCATGCAGAATAGACCAGGTACTCTATCTTTTTGTGTGTGAAGCCATAAAATCTAATATTGAGTATGTGGCGGTGCTCAGAGGTATGATTCTTCCACAAGAGGCTCCCTCAGCCCTGCTGTGGTAAAAACCAAGTATAAATTGCCGCTAACAGGGTTTTCTAGCTCGGGTCGTAAGTATGTCTGAGCATCCCCTGTGAATTATAATGCTGCCAGCTCTCTTGCTGCTTCTCTGCATTGCCTGCCTTTTGGCTGTTTTGCTTGTCTTCAGGCCCTCCGTCTGAGAGCAGGCAGAGGAAGGAGAAGGAGAAGGGAATCCAAAATCGGTCCGCTCTGCACTTGCCTCGCAGTGCTGATAAGAAAATGGATTGGCCTTGACTGCACACAGGGCAGGGCAAGAGGGACAGTGGGCCCTTCTCCTCAGCCTGCTGTCCCAGTGGCCAGTCCCTCCCTGGGCTCCTGAAGAGCCCCCTGAGTTTCATTTCTGTAGAATTTCTCACTGTGTTGGGCAGCTTTTTCCCTTTAACTTAGCTTGATGAGGGTAGATATCGGGTGCCGATATTTAAGTTGGATTCTTTGAATTTATAGTGTGTTGCCACCCCCAGATAGATCTTGTGCTTGAAGCTGTTGGCCAGAGTAATATTTTGAGATCCTCTGTGGATTCCTTTTATCCACGTGTTTATCCATTCTCTAACATATAATTGAAAAATCTGCTGTCATCAGATCCAAAAATGGGAGGAAGAATGCACCTAAACTGAGCCGTCAGACACTTGGCTGTCTAACCAGGCTTTCCGGATTATAGTGGAAAGTACCACCGTTCTGTGTGCTCTCTCCTAATAGCTGTTGTGTACTTGCTCCTGAGAACAATGTAGAGACATGCAGCGGCCCTAATCAATCTTCCCAAGCAGACTTGCCATTTTTCTGACCGTGTTCAGCCGGGGTCCTCTGAGAAGAAAGTGGGCCTTTCCCCTCAATGGGCAAAGAGCCAGCTTCCATTTCAAAATCTCTTAGAAAAAAAAATCCAACAAGTCAGAGCCTGTGTTTATTGAAGGTTGGTGTAAAAGTCTCTCACACTGAATGCCCCACCAGCACCCGAGTGCCTCTATTTTAGAAGGATGTAAAGGTTTAATCACCCTGGTGGGGATTTAGACCCAGAGACTTCAGAGAAATCTTATTATTTCTAACTGCAGGCGAAGAGTATTAAGGCTCCGCTCTGGATCAGGGGCATGACATGTTCTATAAGTAATTTATCTTTAACAGGAGAAGGCCCTTACTAGAGTGTCTTAGAAACAGTGCCCTGATTGGGTCCTGGTTCCCTGTTCCTCCTTTCTCTTTCCCCCTCTCAGTCTCCTGCTTATTCTTTCCATCCCCCCTTTCCTGCCTGGCGTGCCCAGTGTCAAAATGTCTGCCTCACAAATCCACCATTTAATGTGGGGAGCCTCCCTTTAACCTGCTGGCCAGTGAGAGATAATAATGTTTTTGCAGTAAATGACCTCATCCAGCAGCCCAGTGGAGACCTGTCAGCTGTAGACTTCTCAGACTTCTGAATAGACCCTAACTGCATCCTCTCAAATAAGGAGCTAAGGGGAAGGGGAGAGGATGCTCAGGGTTGCATAGGAACTCAGGTGTGTGTTCCCAGACGTGAAGTAATTTAGGGCCATCCTCAAAGCCGTCCCCTGCCCTATTGTACCCCCAGGGGCAACTCCACTGAAGGCCTGTAAATCCCTGCGCACATCCTCTCGGATGTCACTGAGCATATGATTTCATTTGCTTGGACCCCTCCCAAGCTCACGCCCTTGCTTAGCTCCCTGGGCCCTGCCTTTCTGGTGCTGAGGCAGGAGGATGTCACAGGTGGGATTCGGCTTATAGAATCATTGTTTTTGTTGGGAACTACAGTTTGACTGGTGGCAGATCTAAATCCACGTGCTAATGAGCTTGGTTAAAGCAGGCTCTGCTATCCTCTTTTAATCTAGCCTGTCTGTCTGAGTTCCTTTCCACAGTTAATGATCTCCAATAATGGCTTTGCCTTTAGTTTTGCCTCCTGGGTCAAACAAATCAATAGTCCTCACAGATATTTAAAAACCATCAGTGTAAAGCTCCTGGGTCCCCCTGCTTCTGGGTGAACTTATGCCTTGATCAGTATAGTGATATTTCCCTTACATCTCTTTTCTCCCAGAGATGGGCAGCAGTGAACCCCTTCCCATCGCAGAGGGTGACAAGAGGAAAAAGAAGAAGCGGAAGGCCCGGGCCACTGACTCCTTACCAGGGAAGTTTGAAGGTTGGTCACACGACTCCTCAGATCTGTGCCTGTGGCTCCCCGAGCATGGGAGGAGCATCCAGGTAGCCCACAAGTCTAGCTCTGAGCGTGTGTATCTGAGAGTCAGCTTGTGCTGATCTGTGTGACAAGGGTAAAAGGTGGAATGACAGAGCTCTCAGATGGTGCAGTCTGAATGGTTTCAGCACCTGTTTGGGAGTTAGAAAGACCGACCCATCAGACTTGTATATGGAGTGAGATTGCTTGGTACATTTTGGCCCTTTTCTGATGTGCTCTTTGCCCTGACTGTTCCTGGAGGGGCTGCTGAGAGGTAGAACGACCGTGTAAAAGGATGAGAGAACACCAAGGCCACAGCTCCAAGTGAAAGTTAAGTCTTCTAGAAACAGAGGATTTGACCTCAAGAAATCACAGCTACTTGTGCTGTATGAGTTTGACTCCACTTTAAAAGCGCATGCTGTGTTCAGGGGATACGATGTTGGATCATCAAAGATTTTGAACACTGTGGGAGGCACCGGCTCAGCGCTGGTCCTGTCATCGCTGGGCATGCGATGGCATGAAGTGAATCATCATACACTTCTGCAAGGGACTGAAAGCGTCAGTAGCTACTCCAGGATGGTGTTTCTTTCACTGTGAGACCTAAAAGAGCATCCCCTCATGGTCCCTCTTTGCAACATCGAAGATAGACTAGTGAATCAGTTGTTTTGTACAGTGGTTCTAGTAACAAGCCCTTTATGAATCAGGGGTATTGGGCTTCCAACCACCAACCTATCCTGAGGTGCACAAAAGGCTAATACCAAAGTGTCCATTGCCGGAGACACATGTCATTTAAAACACTTAGAAACAACAGTGTGCGTGCTTATAAACAGCTGCAGGACCCAAGAAGGTAATTAGAGAAGGGTTTGTCTCTTTGTTTGTCTTTAACTTAAACAGTAGATATATGTGTAAAGGGGTGGAATGGAGGGATGGACAAAAGTCTCGAGATTTTCAGAGGAGTTTCCAAATCAACAGGTCTTGCTCTTTCTGTGAACATGAGAGTATTTCCTGTTATTCGAGGGTGGCTTGTGCAATTATGGGCCTTCACTCTAGGAGTGATAAAATCTAATTTCATGGTTTAAAAGTGTTTTGCTCACCCTGTGGGTTTAAATGCTGGGCTGCCTCAAGAGGGAAGGACTGAAGAGTGGAGGTCAGGGAAGGAAGAGGTCAGCTTGACAGAGACCATGATGGAGCTGTGGCTTCCTTTGAAAGGGGCTCGAAGAGTCTGTGCTATTTGTGAGCTTGGGCAGGTCACCTAAATGTTCTTTCACCCCAGCCTATTACTCTGTGAGAACCACCCTGAGTCAGCACCCTAAAAACCTCAAGGCATCCGTTTGCATCCTACTTCTGTCTCCTATTTCCTGTGACTGACTTCTGGAAACTTCTCAGAAACCTCCAGTCACTTCTGTGTGTGGTACACAGTGAAACAGTGCTTCGTTCCCCTTTGTATCACCAGTGTCAAGCACAGCTGGGCACAGAGCTGGTGCTCCACAAATGAGTAATATCCATTGAAATCACACTCCTTCTGTGATGATCCCTTAGTTTCCCTACACAGATTTAACCTTTCCTTCCCTCTGCTGTTTTTTGTTTTTTTGTTTTGTTTTGTTTTGTTTTTTGTCCTGTGTCTTGTCCTTTTATGATGGTACTTACTACTGCCTGGTTTATTCTGGGGTCACTTGTCTGCATGTCTGTCTTCCCTACCTGACTGTGACCATCAAAGGGCAGGAACTATATTTTATTCCTCACTGTGTCCCTATTATGAACTTAATATGTTGTGTGGCACATAGTAGGTGCTCAGGACACATGGGCCAAATTGAAACTCTTCCACTGACCTCATCTCTAAAATGAGGAACAGGATGCCTTTGATGTGGTCTAGTTGTTGAGAAACTGAGTCCTGCGATGGCGGGAAGAGTTAATGGTCTTCCTTGTCACTGTGTGCTGCAGAGTCACCATGTGTGCCCTCGCTGTCACACCAGGGAGGCTGAATGACAGAAGCTCTTCTTTCCATCTGAGCTTGCAAAGGCACGACTTACCTTGTTATTCCTCTCACCCGTTTCACCTCTAGATATGTACAAGCTGACCTCTGAATTGCTTGGAGAGGGAGCCTATGCCAAAGTTCAAGGTGCTGTGAGCCTGCAGAATGGCAAAGAGTATGCAGTCAAAGTGAGTGTCTCCTCTGGATGCCAGACTTAACTTCGCATGCAGTCACTCCTAGCTTGCCTAAGCCATATACGCTTCATAGTATGCAATATGGCAACTCAGTAAAAATGAGGACTCCGAAGCTGGACTCACTGGATTCAACTCTTTGTTTCTCTTTTTACTTGCTGTGTAACATTGGGCAAGTTACTTAACACTTCTGTCCTTCAGTTTCCTTCTCTGTAAAATGGGTGTAATCATAGAAGTTTTAGAGCACTGATGTGGGGATAGAATATATATAAAGTGCTTAGAAGCATACCTGGCTGATAGTAAGCTGCTGTATCTTATTCTGAAAAATGGAGTAAACTTCAGGGAGTAGACAACCAGATTTGGAATGAGAAGGCATACCCACATCTCTGTTTTACCAAACTACTACCTGACTTTGGGCAAGTTGCTGAATCTCCTTAAGCCTCAGTTCCCACATCTCTAAAATGCGGATAACAATACCTAGCTTTCCTATTTCAGTGGAGTGGTTAGGAAGATGAAAATAAAAATGAACCGGGAGAAGTAGAAACACTACCAGTTACACAATGCTGTAAAGTGATGTACAGTATCATAATGAGGGCTGAGCATTCAGCTCTGGAGCAGGAGAGGTAGCTCCTTGTGGCATGACCTCACAGCGGCTCACTCTCCCCATCTGTGCTTCTGTTTGCCAGCTCCATGTGGAGAAAGAGATGGATCTGGAGCACTGGTTCTCAAAGTGTGGTTCCTGCACCAGCATTGCCTGGGACTTGTCAGAAGTATGAATTATCTGGCCCTATCCCAGACCTACTGAGTCAGAAACCAGAGATGGGCCCAGCAATATGATTTTAGCCAGATCTCCAAGTGGTTCTGACGCTTGCTGAAGCTGGAGAAGCCCTGATATGGGGCTGCTTTACATTCAGGATGAATCAGAATCATCTAGAGAGCTAATAGCACAGAGACCCAGTTTTCTTGATAGGGGGTAGGGCCTGGGTCTTTGTGTTTTTACCTCGTTCGCCAGTGAGTCTTATACTCACCAAAGTTTGGGAATCACTGATCTAGAAACAAGGTCTCATTAAATCCAAGGAAGCAAGTCAAATGTAATTCATATCATCTACGTGAGCCCTCAGGTCTAAGCCCTGCCTCACACAGGCAAACCCAGCCAAAGTGGCTCCTGAAAGAAGTGTTTCTTCTTTTAACCAACTGGCCATAGTCCCAGTTATGGATTAATAAAGGAGAATACTTCTGCTAAGTCACATTCCCTTTTTGCTGGAGTTTTGCTTCATATGGTAACAAAAAGTACTACCTCAATTCCTTTTTGGAAACTTGAGTATAAATTACAAGTAATTTTTTAAAAATATGCTTAAGTGTAGTAATAAGCTACAAATATAAGTTGATTTTCAAAGGTTTGGGGACATTTATGCATCCGTCCAGACCTATTTCTTCAGGTTTGGATCATAAGAGGAAAACCTGGCGCTCTGTGCCCCTAGGCATTTTTGGTGCAAACACCAAACCCTGGCTTGGTAATTCTTTGATTTGAGCAGTTCAGCCCACATCTCATATCTCTCCTGTCCTTTGGAAGCTCCCTAAAGACGGGCTTCACCCGTCATGCCCTCACAATATTTGATTTTATTAGGGCTTCCCTATAGGCATCCAAATGATGAATCCTAGAGTCTCAGGGTTGAAATGGAACTTCAGGATGGTCCTGAATTTCTTCCAGATCTCCTCAAATAATTGTCCATGTTCTGTTCCCCGACCTCTGATAGCAGGAGCCCATTACTTATGCAGAGAAAATAATGCCGTTGCTGAAGAGCTTGCCTGCTAGAAGGTTCTTCCTGACTTTGATCTGAAATGCTGGGTAAATGAACGAGTTAGATATCTTCTGTGCCCTGGCTCTACACTTCTCTGACTGCTTAGAATGTGGGCCCACCGTGGTTTACTCCCAGATGTGGAATTGTGTAGAAAATTACACCTGGTCATAGGCGTTTATGCTGCAACACATGGGAGTTGTTTGAAGTATTCTACACAGCAGTCTGGGAACGAAGGAGAAGGATGTTATCATCTGTGCTGCCCACTCCGTACCTGGGGCCATAAGGCAGAGCCAGCTCTGCAGAACACTTGCCCCCAGACTCTACTCGCAATGGTCTGGGGCTGTTCATGGGTCCATGGAGATGTACAGAGTTAGCCAGTCCTTGCTTAAACTACCTGCTCATCTGTTGGCTCACCCATGCCTTCAGCTCCTGCTTGCCAAGCATCTCCAGGTATATAGATGGGAGACAATGTCTCTAGGTTGTCTGAAAGAAGCTGGATGGAACATAGATAGGGGTAGGATAGCAAGGGCTTTGAAGTCAGCTCTGGGCTTGGATGCCAACCCTGTCACCACTTATCAAGCTGTGGGCAAAATGTTTGACCTCTTCCTGTCTTTTGGGATTATGTTGTAAGAACCGAGACTGTGTACCTGAGTTACTTAGTACAGTGCCTGCCAAAGGGCGCGTTCTCTGCAGAGGTGGGGTCTGAGCCGGGTCCTGGAGCTCTAGTTCCTCTCTGCTGCCTCCTCCAGCCCCACTGCTCTTCCTCCAGCCCTGGAAGATCCTTCAGTGGGGGTTGTAAATCTCACCCTTACCACAGGAAGAGATGCCCTTGAGGTGGGAGCCAGGTAGAGGTAGTTCTGTGTCTTCTTGCTGGCTGCCTCGGTGTCCCCATAGATTTTCACAGCATTTGCTTAGCCAGAGTCAAAATAGGCCTCAGCCAGACTGAACAGCCTTGGGTCCGTCTCCTGTGCTGCTGGTGGAGTCACAGCGCCTGTGTCACCAAGGTCTACTCCACATTTGTGCTTGAATCCAGTCGTGGGCTGAATTGGGCCTTGCATTTGCCCAGAGGGCTCCTGCCAAGAGGCATTTCAAGGTCAGGTGGGTATAACAGATTTTATTCTTTCCACAGATCATCGAAAAACAAGCAGGGCACAGCCGGAGTCGGGTATTTCGAGAGGTGGAGACGCTCTATCAGTGTCAAGGAAACAAGTGAGTGCAATCTTGGGTTACTTGCTGCTTCTCTTGGGGGGATGCTTAGCTGCAGAAAAGGTCATTTCTCACCACCTCCGACCCCAGCATTTAGCTCACGTGCCTTGGCCACAACCGTAGGGGATTCCTTCTGTCTTTCCATGTTTAAGAGAGTGGGGAGAGGAGACGCAGCTGCAGCCTTTGCTTTTGTTCAGGCTGAAGTACTGTGAATAACAACCCAGGCAAATTGGAAGAATGAGCCATCTGAATGAGGGGCTGGGAGAAGATGGGGTTCCCTCCTTCAAGTGCCCTTGGGAACAAGGCTGACTGAGCGTTACCCAGTACACACTGTTCGGGCCCAGCTTTCGTGACTAGATGAGGACAGTGTGAGCTAGCACGGGTACTTGCTGTGTCCCGCACCCAGCATGTTAGTGGATGTGCAGCTGCCACTCAGGCTCCGGAAGCCCGCTCCAGCACTCTGCGGGCCCGCTAGGCCGAGGTGGCCTCCAGCCCCGCCTCAGCCGCCTCACCACCAGCTCCAAATGAGTGGTTCTCCCACGGTGGCTTTAAATCAGGGTCACCTCTAAGACTCTGCTTCCCCCTCTGCCTCCCTGCACAGCAGGGTCAGCGGGGAGCCAGCGGCCAGGTATTGATGGCTTTGTCATTAAGCTTGGAGGATGGGGGCTGCTGTTGATTTAACTCCAGGCGCTGCCTCCACAATCTTCTTTCAAATCAGGCCATTTTAGTCATCTTATTTGGACGCCTTCATACTAGTAAAAACCTGGTGTCTCCCAAAGTGGTCAGCATTTTTTATGAGGGACAGATTTTTATTTTCAGCCCTGCAGCTTCTGAGTTGAGCATTAGAGCCTCTACTTGGTTTATTTCGTTCTTTAAAAGAAAAAAAAAACCCCAACACCTCCGATATCCAGGCCGGTGGCTTCCCTCCTGAGTTACAAGACGACCTTGTTGGCAGAGCACGGTAATGCTCAGGCAGACAGAGAGTGCTCACCGGGGAAGGCCACAAGTGCTACGGCGGCCGGGAACGCGGCCGTTTCATTAAGCAGCGCTTAGCAGTTAGGGTCTAGCGGTGCCCACGTTAGGCCCCAAGTCTATTTGACAGATGTTTCCATTTTCTCCAGGCAATGTAAATACTGCCCCGTGATTTATGGGCAAGAGGGAGGGCAAGTAATTATTTGCTGCTTGCCTCCAGGACACACACCTACTATTCAGTGTTATTAGCCGCAATTGCTTCCAGTCGGCTGCAGATTTTATTCAGTTTAATGTGACCGGGACTTTTTTATAACTCTACCTAGTGGGTTTTAGGGTTGGGGTTTGACAGCACAGACTTGGTGAAAACACCAGAGACTGAACATTATGGAAAGATAAGGTGACCTGAGTCTTGCTAACACCATTGGCTACTTCTCAGACATGGGTCTTTAATAAGCATTCTGATTTCAGGTTGATTTCTGCCCTGCTACAGGGCATTGTATATTTTTTTCACTGTATATTTGTAAGTGGGCTTTAATATATAATACCATTTCCCTTTTTTTCCCTTTCCTCCTATTTTTTCCTATTTAAGGAACATTTTGGAGCTGATTGAGTTCTTTGAAGATGACACAAGGTTTTACTTGGTCTTTGAGAAATTGCAAGGAGGTACTTACTGTTGAGTATGTGTTTGGACTTCTGATTAAGACCCAGGGTGGTGATCATCCATCATGAATCCCAGAGACTTCTAAAATGAGTCAAGCTAATAAAAAGGATGAAGGACTTAAAACTGCCCTTGATTTGGGAGAAGGGAGGCCGGAGGGAAGGGTGATAATTAGCATTTTGCAGAACCTAGAATGTCACCTGTGTGGGCATTCTATAAATGCCTTCTCCTTGTAGTAGGACTCATATAGATACATTTAGTCATCAATTTATCAATCCATTGTTTTGACCTGTTCACTATTTAAATTAATTATGGGGTAGAAACTCTTGCATACATTGTGAGGTCCAGAAAGGCTAACTAGAGCAAAGGAGGGTCCCATGGCTTAGGACATACACCCAGGATAGAGAGGAAGTCTGAGGATTTGTGTCCTTCGGATGGAAAGATGCCACTCTTGACTGTCACCACTACTGCCGTCACACACACACGTGATCACTGGAACGTGTACTGAAGTTGTTTTCCTAACGCAGAGAAGGGGCTTAACAGCCCTTGCCCTCACCGTCACTCACCCAGCCCAAGGATAGATTTGCAGGGTGCAGGTTAGAGAGGATATCCGGAGCTGAATGGAGGGCCACATGGAAGGGTTTGGTGGTTAAGGGAGCATGCTCTAGAAACCAGCAAAGCTGGGTTTAAGTGTAGCTCCATCACTTTCTAGTTGTGTGACCTTGGGCAAGTCACATAACTTTTCTAAACAGTGTCCTCATCTATAAAATAGGGATCATGACAGCACCTACCTTTTTCGATAGCTCTGAAGATTCATTGAGATCATTTAGATGAAATGCTTGGCACAGTGTCCCGTGGGCACTAAGGGTTCAATAAATGTCAGCTATTAATATTATTAAAACTATTGGGTATGCCGAAGGCTATCTTAGAAGTAGGTAGCATATTACTGTCTATCTGCCCTTTTAATAAATTTGGAAGCAAGAGACTCACTACAGTAAAGCAAATGTGAGACCTAGCCAGGAGCCGGTTATCTGGGAATGATCCCTAGCATGCTGGGATCCTTTCATTGTTTAATCTGGCAGGTGAAAGATCTGTCATCCCTTCCCCATGCCAAAAACCAGCAATAAGTTAATTTGTGCCATTTTTAAAAAAAGATTTATTTATTTGAGAGAGAGAGTGAGCAGGGAAGGGGCAGGGGGAGAGAGAGAAACTCAAGTAGACTCCCAGCTGAAAACAGAGCTCCATCTCATAACCCTGAGATCATGACCTGAGCTGAAATCAGGAGTCGGACATTCAACCGACTGAGTGCAGGCGCCCCTGTGCCATCTTTAAGATGCAGAAATGAGGGCACCTGTGTGGCTCGGTGGGTTAAGCCTCTGCCTTCAGTTCAGGTCATGATCTCAGGGTCCTGGGATCAAGCCCCGCATGTGGCTTTCTGCTCAGCAGGGAGCCTGCTTCCTCCTTTCTCTCTCTCTGCCTGCCTCTCTGCCTACTTGTGATCTCTCTCTCTGTGTCAAATAAATAAATAAAATCTTTAAAAAAAAAAAAAAGATGCAGAAATGACCCCTTCGGCCCTGAAATACTGACTTCCAGTTGTGAGCATAGAGCACATGGAGCCAGGCCATGTGCTCATGCCTGTGCCATACGTTCATGCCCCTGCCCTGCCACCACCAAGACGTTACATTTAAAATGCTGGGGGTTGTCTGTAAACATATTGCTTAGAGTGCAGCCCTGCTGAGGCCAGAGCCACTGCAGTAGGAAAGGAGACTGTGGTTGGCTTAGTGCAGCCCGTGCCCCCGGCAGCCAGACCACATGTCCAGCTGAGGGGTAGTCTGTACAGGTTCTAAGGCCAGACTCACTGAGCTTAAGTCCTGATGCCTCCACTTACTGGTGTGTCATCTTGAGCAAGTTGCTGATCCATTCTTGACTTCAGGTTCCCCATCTATAAAACAGGGATAACTCTATTTTGTACATTTTGTACAGTTGTGGTGAGGCTAAGGTAACCTATTTGAAGATTATTACATAGTGCCTGACACATAGTCACTACTCCATAAATGTTAGCCATTGCCAACAAAATAATACTATTATTAATAAAAAATAGGAAAGTCAGAGGGAAAGCACTTTTCCCCCTTTTTCTAGACTTTCCTAGACCTTTACATATCTGTTGAAGGCGTGGCACCTCTGTTTGAAGGCTTGTGCTCTTGTTTGGATCTGAGATCAGAACCAAAGGGGAAATGTTCCTGTGGTGAGGCCCCTGCCCAAACCTTATGTGGATTCACTTTAATTCTTTCTTATTTCAAAAGCCAAATCTGCCTCAATGGCACTAATATTTTTGGTCATGCATATAGTTGTTTTTTCTCCCTTCTCCTTTTCTCATCGTCGGCAGGTACAGAAGATGGCAGTCCAGTTCTGTTCAGTCCAGTTTTTTTTTTAATATTTTATTTACTTATTTGATGTTGAGAGATAGTGAGAGAGAGAGAACACAAGCAAGGGGAGTGGCAGGCAGAGAGGAAGGGAGAAGCAGTCTGCCTGCTGAGGGAGAAGCCCAATGTGGTACTCGATCCCAGGACCCTCAGATCATGACCTGAGCTGAAGGCAGACACTTAACCAGCTGAGTCACCCAGGTGCCCCATGTTCATTCCAGTTTTGTGCTGGCACCTCGTCTGTGCCAGGTACTACACTTGGTGCTGAATGAATAAGGTTCTGTCCCCACCCCAAACTTGAACAGACTTGACCTCTGAGAAGTTATACTTCCTAAGACCTAAAAAGACCATACCTGTGTGTCTCCTCTGCTCCCCAGGCTCCATCCTGGCCCATATCCAGAAGCAGAAGCACTTCAATGAGCGAGAAGCCAGCCGAGTGGTGCGGGATGTGGCCGCTGCCCTTGACTTCCTGCACACCAAAGGTGAATCAAGCCTTTGTCTTCGTGATTGGGTTGGAACAGCCAGCCTCAGGGGACTGATGGAGAGGGACAGGCCAGGCAGAGAGCCAGGCCAGGCAGAGAGCCAGGCCAGGAGCTGGTGTACCTGGCAGCCCCACCCATGAGGGTCAGCAAGCAAGCCAGGATGGCCCTGGGCTTCCCATGTGGATGGGGGGCAGATGTGGCAGTCTTAAGAAGGGCAGGGACAGGGGAGAAAGAGCAGGGGGGAAAAAGAGTACATTTCATGATGAATAAGATGAATGAGTGTGTGAGTATGGATGATCTCCTTTTCCTGTCCTAGGAGGATGCAAGCCTCATCCTAATACTATTCTAGTGTAAATATTCGGGTGTTACTTTTTCTAGGTTTTTGGTGTTTTTTTGTTTTTTTTAACTCTGGACCCCTGATCAAGACCTGAGCCGAGATCAAGAGTCAGACACTTAACCAACTGAGCCACCATGGCGCCCCCTTTCTAGTCTTTTAAAATATGTCACCTATATCTCTCTCTTTCAAAATGAGCATGATAGTATATATCTAGTTTTATATCTTGTTCACGATAAATGGAAAAATGCATTTTTCTACTAACGTGGTTAAGTTTGAGGTGTCTGTTGAACATCATGATGGTAGATTGCAGGCTGCCGTTGTCCAATTTACACTCAGTTTACAAGTCCCTTATCTAGGACTGATTGTTTAAGAATTTTTATAGTGAATTAAATCTTTTTACAAATTGTTTTTGTATTTCCAAAAATATATCTGACGGTTACCTTTTTAAAGCGTGCCTTACAGCAGTGCCATGAAAAAATGAGTTATGGCGTTACCTTTTCACCAGCTGTGTGCTCTCTCGGTAATAATATCTGCCCCCAGAGTTAGGGTGAAAAGAGAGAGAATTATGTCATCAGCGATAGTTAGTGCTGCTCTGGTTAACGTGCAGCACTGTCCTCACTCACTTATGGAGCCGTGTGAGCTTGTGGATGAATCGTGTGTGTATAACACAGTTGGGGCACAGGGCCCAGCACATAGAAGCTCTGCAGAGTGTTCCTTCCTTCCTCCGCCCTGATCCCCCCACCAGACAGGAAGCATTTTCATTCCTAGTATTAATACTCTTTTTTTTTTTTTAAAGATTTTATTTATTTCTTTGACAGAGATCACAAGTAGGCAGAGAGGCAGGGAGAGAGAGAGGGAGAAGCAGGCTCCCCACCGAGCAGAGAGCCCAATGCGGGGCTCGATCCCAGGACCCTGGGATCATGACCCGAGCCAAAGGCAGAGGCTTTAACCCACTGAGCCACCCAGGCGCCCCTCATTCCTAGTATTAATACTCTTAAAATAAAGCCTTCTGTCTGATGAGGGGCGGGGGTGGATTGAATAGTTGGTGACTTAGCTCTGCTCCCTTCCGCATTGTGGATATTGGCCAGCCACATAGGTTGTGAGTGCTCCAGACCACTTGTAGGCATGGTGGGCACACATCTTGCCTTGGGCCAGCAGCGCAGTACACGCTGGGGGTGGGGGGCACGTGTGTGGGGAGCTCAGCCTCGCTGGTCCTACGTTGTTTCCTCCTGCTGCTGAGGGGACACCTGCACGCTGACAGTGGCCGTGCTGGGCGCCTGACTTGCACATGGGACGAAAGTTCCTAGAAGGGGTGTCTGTACTTTCCCCAGCATGATGAATAGCACTAGTTCTGTTTCTGAAAGCCAGGATGCATGTAGGTAACACCTGCTTGACAAAGATTTACAACTGTTCCCCGAGCTGCCTCTGCAGACTGCAAAACTGGGTCACACTTTTTGCAAGACCCATACCTTAGACGGGGGCAGAGGCAGTTTTATTTTTTATTTATTTATTTTGTAGAAGGCGGACTAAAGGGAACAGAGCTGGTATGTGTGTTAGGAGTTCTGAAGTGCTTGCCAGCATCTAGCCAACCAGGTGCCTGTGTGACTTGAAGTTGGGATGAAAAACAATTTCTAGCTGAACTTGGCTGTTTTCTAAATAACTTCACACTGGGAAGATAGATTGGGCAGGAATGGGTCAGCCTGGAAACAAGTTCCACACTTTTAAATACTGGACACGCTGCAGCTTAACCTCTGGGAAATGAAGCAGAGCAGCTCGATGGCCGGCGTGCTCGCAGAGGCAGGCCCATTATCCCGGCATGGCGCTCAGTTCTCAGGCTGGGGGACGACTGGGCCATCGGCACCTATTTGGAGAGCAAGGCTCCATGTGTGGCTCATGATCCTTCTGTGGGAGCACTTGCTGTAATGGAAAATATCTTTCACTTTTAGTGCAGCATGCTGCAGCCCGACTCAATTTGTACAGCCTGGACTGAGTTACTCTGGGTTCTTACTCAATTAGGTGACTGATGAAGTTACTTAGCCTGCTGGAGCTCAGGTTTTCCCTCCCTGGCGAAGTGCCTCCTGGCGGGGAATCAGAGGGAGGCCTGAGAAGTTGGTCATCGAGGGAGTTTTAGGAAAGCAGGTTCTGCTTTTCCCTGTGACTCCATGAAAATTCTGCTACTTTGTAGGACTTCTGAGCACTAGCTGTTTGGTTCTTGCTCAACCTTCTGGCCCCTCTGTCCCTGCACTGTGCATTCTGCAGGAGGCAAGAGGGATGGAGTGCCAGTGTCCACCACACTTTGAGTTGGTTCTCTGTCCCTGTCTTTGGTCAGAAGGTGGGTTTCTCCCCAGGGGCCTTCTTGGCCAGGTTACCAGCTTTTAACCCCTCATGGAGTAAGCTGCTGTCTGTGGGCTCCTTTAGGAGGTCTGGTCAGAATGCAGGGGAGGGAGGTGTCTCTTAAAAACAGCACCCTCCAGCCAAAGCAGTCCTTGTTGTGCTTCCGACAGGACTGCCTTGGAAATGCAGAGCAGGTGCGAAGGGGATCGGACAAGCTTTGGAAGATTTGTTAACTAACGCTTGGTCTTCTGAACATGCAGGGAGTCCCACCTAGGGAATCATTTTTTTCCTAAGTCGACCACACAAGAAGAAACGAAGTAGAGCAGCTTCAGCCCCCTGAGATGCTCTTAAACAAGGCACTGATTATTTCTGCATTGCAGTTCCAAGCATGGCCTTTGGCAGGGCTCTTGGCTCTGTTTCATATTAGGCTTCTTATTCTTGGTTGTCACTGCAGTGCTGAGAGGCCGACTAGCTGGGATTCATTTAGCCCCTTCTTATTCCTGCCTGACTTGTAAAGCTTCGGCTTCAAAAGAACTTGCAGAACCAACTGTGCTTTTGGTTCATCTCTGGTTACTTCTGCCTCCTGCAGCTCGTTGATTTTTTAATGTACCATAATTGGGAATTAATCTGCGAACAACAGCATTTGGAAAAAATTAATTGTGTGTGGAATGTTTGATAATTATGTGCGTATGTTAACCATTTCTTTGCTCTCTGTCATTTCAGGCATCGCTCACCGCGATCTGAAGCCAGAAAATATATTGTGTGAGTCTCCAGAAAAGGTACTTACGGCTGACTTGTTGGGGCACACAGTTCACACCGAGGTGGGGAAGCCTCGTCTACTTTCTGTTAGGTCGTTAGCAGCTCTCCCAGCTGCAGGTATCAACCTGCCCTGATTATTATGGACACGTGAGAATGTCAGACCAAACATGTAATGTTTCCGCGTTCCAAATCGGGTTAATCTCTGTCTCTCCTTTGTTCTTTATCAACAGTGTGATTGGCTTACACCTGAGAGTTTGTAAAATACATGAGAACTGCACAAAATGAATGTTTTCTAGCCCAGTGCACCTGTCTGTTGAGCAGTTGGTGTGAGTCATAGACAACAACTCAGTCTTCTGTGAAGTGAATCTTTGCCTAAAAAAGATGTTTATGCTATGGTATATATGCCAGCTGGTGCCTAGCACTTGACATAATAATTAGGAAGCAAGTTACTGAAAAGGGTTTCTTGTTTCCATTTTTATTTCCAAAGGTGCCCATTAAAGAGCAAACATGGATACTGGGTGTTAAAGAGATGCAACCTATTGTAAACTTTACCTTAACCTCCTACTAAATGGAAGTGTCTGTACTTCCATAAGCATGTAAGAATTTGACAAGCTCTCTGTTTGTTTGGAGGGTTTGAGGCCCTGGTGGTTCTGCTGGCTGTGTGTGTATGTACACGGGCACGTATGTATGAACACACCCTGTCGGTCTGAATTAAGGGACAGCCCATAAATAGAAATGGCTGCAAGTGAATGTGTCAGCTGCTCCTTATTTGTCAGCTGCTCCTTATTTGTCACCAATATCGTTATGATTATTAATAATAATTATAGCTAACATTTCTTGAGTGCTTACATTGTGCCAGGCACTTATACTTATTTTATTAAGTATTTATAAAATCTCATGAGGTAGGTACTATTACTATTCTAATTGTATGTATGACAGAAGTGAAGCTCAGGTAGATTATGAAGCCTGCCCAAAGGCCCTCAGCTGATAAGTAATAGGGTACAGATTAAAACTAAAGTAGTCTGATGCCAGAACTCCACAGACGCTCTGATCTTCTCTCTTGCCTCCGGTTCACAAGATGCTTTTATGGCTTTTGTCCTTTCATTTGATCTTATTGGCTCAGGTTTACTGCCCCTTTTCTGTGGTTGAAAAACTAAAACTAAGAGCAACCAAGCATCAAAAGACATTATCCAGGAAATGAAAAGATAAGCCACAGAATGGGAGAAAGTATTTGCAAAGCATATATCTGATAGAGGTTTAATATCCAAAATATAAAGAACTTCTAAAACTCAACATCAAAAAGATAACCCAGTTTTAAAAATGGGCAAAATGGGTGCCTGGGTGGTTCAGTCGTTAAGTGGCTGCCTTCAGCTCAGGTCATGATCCCAGGGTCCTGGGATTGAGCCCCACATCGGGGTCCTGGGATCAAGCTGCATGTTGGGGTCCTGGGATCGAGCCACACATCGGGCTCCCTGCTCAGCAGGAAGCCTGCTTCTCTCTCTCCCACTCCCCCTGCTTGTGTTCCCTCTCTTGCTGTGTCTCTTTCTGTCAAATAAATAAATAAAATCTTTAAAAAAAAATAAAAATGGGCAAAGAACTTGAATAGACATTTCCCCAAAAAAAAGTATACAAATGACCAATAGCATATGAAAAGATGCTCAGCATCCTTGGTCATTAGGGAAATTGTTGATCAAAACCACCATTAGGGGCACCTGGGTGGCTGAGTCGGTTAAGCATCTGCCTTTGGCTCAAGTCATGATCCCAGGGTCCTGGGATTAAGTCATACATTGGGCTCCCTGCTCAGCCGGGAATCTGCTTCTCCCTCTGCCCCTCCCCCCGCTCATGCTTTCTCTCTCTCTTTCTCTCTCTGTCTCTCTCTGTCTCTCTCTCAAATAAATAAATAAAATATTAAAAAAAACAAACAAACATCATTAGACACCACCTCACAGCTGCTAGGATGGTTAGAATTATAAAAAGAAGAAAAAACTAGAGAAGAGCAAATGCTGATGAGGCTGTGGAGAAATTGGAGTCCACTGCCAGGGGGGACTAGAAATGATGTGGCCACGGTGGAGCAGTGTGGCGGCTCCTTGCCGAGCTAAACAGGATTACCACAGCACTCAGCAGTTCCACACCTATGTATATACCCAAAAGAATTGAAAACAGAGGCTTGAACTTGAACATCAGTGTTCATGGAAGCATTATTCACAACAGCCAAAGCTAGAAACAACCTAAGTGCCCGTCAGCAGGTAAATGGATAAACAAAATGTGGTCCTCCTCATACAATGAAATATTGTTCAGCCATACAACAGTTGAAAGTTCTGATCTATGCTACACCATGGACGAAACTTGAAAACAGTATGCTAAGTGAAATAAGCCAGACACAAAAAGCCAGATATTGCGTGATTCCATTTAATGAAACATCTGAAATGGCCAAATTCTTACAGATGGAAAATAGATGAAATGTTACTGGGAAGAGGGGAGAATGGGGAGTTCCTACCTCATGGTTTCCTTTTGGGATGACGGAAAAGTTTTGGAAACAGATACTGGGGATGGTTATAATTAGTGCCACGGAATTATACATTCAAAAATGGCTAAAGTGGATTATTTTACGTTATATATGTTTTATCACAATAAAAAAAAAGAGACTAGGTGAAAAAGAAGGGTATAAGAGAGAGAAGGAGGAGAAAAAAAAAAAGAGAAGGATGAGGAAGGGAGAGGGGAAGAAAGGAAGGAAGGAAGGAAGGAAGGGAAATTGAGAGATGGTTGGCTTCCCAAGCAGGGCGGTAGTTGAGCTGGGACTCCCGCAACCAGCATGTTTGAGAGGCTCACTGTGCTGCTTCCACCACGCAGGCTGTTCTCTGGCAGGCACGGGAGGTACCCTCCCGCTCAGCTCCAGAGATGACTCATGCTGTCTGTGGTTTCAGGGGCAACATCCAGTTTGGGTGACCAGATCTCCCAGTTTGCTGGGGCCCAAGGGGTTTCCCAGGATACACAGCTTTCAGTGCTGCAACCAACAAAGTCCCAAGCAAGCAAAGATGAGTTGGTCACCCCAAGCCACCTGAGGTGGTGCCCCCCACTGAATGGGCCACCAGGAGTCTTTCAGGAATATGTACTTACTTCTCTGCTTCTGCAGCCTACACCATCATTTGTCATTTGTGGGCAAAAGTTCTGTAGGTTTGCTGCTCATTTTACTAAGTGCACAGCAGTCTGACACCACGTAGCACGCACATTTTCTCTTAGGAAGTGAGGAAAGAGTGTGGGGCAGAGGACACCTTAGGGTAAATCCTCACGTGATTTCTAGTTAACCCAAGGAGAGTAAACATGACGTGGCAGATAAAGCTGGGCTTTGGCATGGCAGCCATAGAATGAGAGCGTGCGAGAGAGAGAGTGTGTGTGTGTGTGTGCACGCACGCACGCGCACACATGCGCGCACACACGCGTGAGCAAGAGCCATTGAGTGAGAGGGGAAGGAGTGAGGGATGGTGAGTGACTGTGTCACACTCATATTGGTCTCCTCTTGCCCTTGGGTTTCTTATATTTGTAAACTTTGCTTTTTGCTGTCCTTTTCAGGTGTCTCCAGTGAAAATCTGTGACTTTGACTTGGGCAGTGGGGTGAAATTGAACAACTCCTGTACCCCCATAACCACACCAGAGCTGACCACTCCAGTATGTATGGCTGAGCCCCCTGTACCACCTCCTTCAGGGCTCCTGTGCCCTTGGAGTACCCCCAACCCAAAGCTGGAGTCCAGAACAGAGAGCTAAGGAAGGAAAACCGAGCCCCCCCACCCCGGCCCCGTCAGTGCTTAGTTGCTAATGAAACTGACATGAGAGCTTTTTGTTCAGGGCAGGTCCTCTGCCAGTGATGAGACAAATTGTATCTGTGGGACAGGCTGAGCCCTGACTCCTGACCCAGGTAAAGACAGACACTATCCCAGGCCAGCCCTTTGCACGTGGTGAGTACACGACAGCTCTGAGTTCCGCCCTCCCTGGCAGTGTCTCAGTGCATCACCCTGTGATGGAGAGGGGGAGTGTGGTCTCTCTGTGGCCAGAACTGAGAGGTCCCAGCTCTCTACGTGTAGGATCACTTGCCTAAGTTATCCTGTTGCTTCCTTCACCTCATATTTCATGCCCAGATGTGCAGCTGGGAGCTGTTCTTCCTAAGACAGCTCTTGAACATACCCGATGTACTATAATTATTATGAATCTTTTGAGATTTGCATGCTTCATAAGTGAATTTTCCTAATAACCTTTTTTAAGACATGCATTTCAGTGTGCTCATGTCTTATTCTAATTGACATTATTAGAAATGTTTCTGTATTAGCTTCTACTACACTGAGGTACCTTGTTCTCAAAGTCATTAACTCTAATTGCCAATAACACGGAAAATGTCCTTTCTCCACTTCCTGTCTTCCCATCTAATTAGTTGTGTATGTTGGGGGCCAGGGAGGCATCTCTTGGCAAGCCTGCAATAAGGAAGATGGGAGCAAAAAGAATTTGTTTTGTTTTTATCAGCATCTTCTATGCAAGGATGGAAGGAAAAAGCCCTGAATGTACTGGGTTTACCACTGGTGTGCTGGAACCAGATCCCTGCCCTCTCCTCATCCTTGGTTTTCCCATCTAAGGAGAAGCAGGGAGATTGGATTTGTTCTAAGAGCTCTCCCAGGTTGGACGGACTCTTAATTCTGAATCCTTATACCTCTTTTACCTCCTTATACCTCCAAGCTGGCAGAGAAGCTTGGCAGGACTTCACTTTTAAGAACTCCTTCTCTTTTGGGGGCACCTGGGTGGCTCAGTCAGTTAAGCATCCGACTCTTGATCTCAGCTCGGATCTTAATCTCAGGGCTGTGAATTCAAGCCCCGTGCCGGGCATGGAGCCTACTTACGATTTAAAAAAAGAAAAAGAAAAAAAAAAAGAACTCCTTGCTTTTGGGATCAAATGTCCACAGAGCCCTTCCCAGAGCTGTGCCCCTGGTCCGTTGAAGCCCCTGTACATGAAGTGAATGCAGAGAGCTGAGGCAGAAATTCCTGCAGCTCCTTGACCTGGAGCCTACTGGAGAAGGACCTGGAAAGATAGGAAGGTGACCTGGAACTGGTCATGTGGACCGTGGGGAACGCTAGGACTCCATTTACAAACACAGTTAGCCCAACTTCTCGAAGTGCATTGGTGGTATCAGGCGAACCCTCTGGCCAGCTTTCCTGGCAACTCCTTGCTCTGCGGCCCAATCCTGCTCAAGTGCCATCATTACGTTCTGCTCTTGGCCATCTCCTCTCCCTGTGACTAAACCTCTCCCTTCTCTGCCATTTCCCCTCCCAACCTTGGCCCCCACAGTGTGGTTCTGCAGAGTACATGGCCCCGGAGGTGGTGGAGGTCTTCAGGGATGAGGCCACCTTTTACGACAAGCGCTGTGACCTGTGGAGCCTGGGCGTGGTCCTCTACATCATGCTGAGCGGCTACCCCCCCTTCGTAGGTCACTGTGGGACCGATTGTGGCTGGGACCGGGGAGAGGTCTGCAGGGTGTGCCAGGTGAGCGCAGCTTGGTCACCCACTGCACAGGGCCTGCCGGCGGTGGGGGGAGGGTGGTGGGAGTGGTCAGTGTGCTTGGGGGGATGCCCAACAAGACTGGGCTGGGGGTGTTTCTGCTCCAGAAGAGGGTCCCTAATGCCCCTTCCCCCTTCTGTCCAAAGGCCGACGACAGGCTGAGAGAGAGACAGGCTTAGCTGGGAGTTCAGGGGAGAGTTGTTAAGAGTGGAACCTGCGAACCTGAGTCTTACCCAAGAAATCCAAGCAGGGGTGGCAGCACCAGCCAAGACAAGGAGGTGTGAGACAGCTGCATGGGTACAAGGAAGAGGAGTAGAAATGTAAGGTTAGCAGAAGGGGCAGCTGAAACCTTATAGGATGCCAGGGGCCCATTTGTGGGGGCCCCATGTGAAGGGCTGAGGAATTGGGGCTGTGTTCCCTAGTTGGCATTTGCCACGTGTCACCCATCGTCCAAGTAGTGTAGCCATCCCTGCCCGACAGGCATTCTGTGTGGTCTGATGACTTGGCAGGGAGTGGGGAGCTGGGGAGGGCCCTGGCCTCTGGCATCCCCAAGCCATGAGCTGCAGCTCCGGCTGAAGCCAAGGGGACCCAGGATGACCAAATCAATGGCAGGTACATTCTGCTTATTCCGTGGTAGTGTGGCTTCAGGAGGAATCTTCTTTACCTAGAACAAGCTGTTTGAGAGCATCCAGGAAGGCAAGTATGAGTTTCCTGACAAGGACTGGGCACACATCTCCAGCGAGGCCAAAGACCTCATCTCTAAGCTCCTGGTTCGAGATGCAAAGCAGAGACTGAGTGCTGCCCAAGTTCTGCAGCACCCCTGGGTGCAGGGGGTGAGTAACCCGGAGAGGGGCGGCAGTCCACCTCCCCAGGCCTGTAGCGTGGCGGGGAGGAAGCTTTTAGAGTAGCAAGTACTGGATAGCAGCCCAGGGGGCTGACCTCAGCTGGAGGGAGGCCAGCTTCAGTCCCTGCCCATGTAGAGTGAACTGGCCATTGACGTAGCCCCCGAAGGATCCCCTTATGGGTCATAGACTTCGCATTAACCTTGGCCTAGGACTAGGCTTCTAACTGACCCATGCTGCTCAGGAATGAACAGAGGCCTCTGGGGGATTTGGCACATGCATCCTACCATTGGCAGAGGCACATAGGCTTGGAAGCAGCCTGGTATTGGCATTTGGGGCCTGTGTCATTGGTCTGCCAGGCCCTAGCCAGCCTCAGTGGCCCTTCCAGTGGGAGGAAGCAAACATGGCCAGCCCCATGTTACAGTGGGGGACCCAATCTAGAAACCTCTGAGTGGCTGATTGCTAGCCACCCAAGAGCTGCTAACTTTACTGAGCACCTACCCCATGCCAGACTCTGGTGATACTGGGATGATTAAGACCCAATCCCTGTCTTCTTACTCTAATGGCGAGGGGGAGACAAGGCAATAAATTATGGGATAGTGTAACAAAAGTTTATCAAAAGTGCTAGGAGCACAAAAGGATGAGATTCCACCTCTGCTTGGACAGGGGTAGGGAGGTGGCAGGGGTGGGAGATTGAATGCTTCTCAGAAGTGACCCTCGAGCTGGGTCTCAGAGGATAAAGAAGACTTTGCCAGGCAAAGGGAGTGAGTCTCCTGGCAGAGTCAGCTGGGCTCAAACTGTCCTTTCTTGCTCTCTCCTTGGAGGGTCTGACCCTGCAGGCAAGCTTGGCCAAGTGTCTGTGCTGGGCTGGGAATCTCTAGTAGCCTACCCACTCTGCACTGGTGTGGGTCGGGCAGCTCCTAAAGGAGGGAGCATTGCTTACCCCCACATCTGTCCTTCCCATTCTAGCAAGCTCCAGAAAGGGGACTCCCCACGCCGCAAGTCCTCCAGAGGTAAATGCTCCAACCACCCCTGATGCCCTTCTTTCTTTGGTTTTTACTTTCCCTCAAACTCTCAGCCACACTGGGGTGGAGGTGGGGACAGGGAGCCTAACTCTAGGCTCAGGTGTCGTCCTCCTGAAGGGGCTCCCCAGCCTGCCTTCTCAGCGCGGCCCCTCCCCTCCCGCTCCTTCAAGGCCCCTGTTTCCATATCCGCTTGCATCTAACTAGAAATCACCATTTATAGCCCAAAGACCTTATCTGTAGGTTATTCACCCCAAGGTTCCTTCCTGCTGATGCGGGTTGGTGTCTGTGGCAGGAGGGGTCGCTGTGAGGCAGCTGGACCAATTGTCCCGTCATGGCTGCTCTATAGTAAATGCATGCCACGTGCCAGATCCAGTGCTAAGGGCTTTACAGAACTTCTATTCATACTCTTTATGATCAATTTAAAAGAGAGGTGTTCCTATTACCCCATTTTATGGATGAGAAAACCCAAGCATAGAGAGATTGAGGTTTCTCCCTCAGGGCTCCACAGTTGCCTTCGGGAGTTGGACTTTGAACCTGGATCTGTTTGACTCTAGTGCCTTTTAACACTAGACCATACTCCTAGTAGCACTGCCCTATTCCCAGAGGACCGGGGTACCACACAGTGGGAACCCTGCCAGGGGGCCACCTCATGACAGGGTGCTGGGAGTTTCACAGGGAAGTCTTACGTATCTATAGTCGCCACTGGGGTGAGCCGGAGTGCTGCTGCCCAGGGCAGCCCTACCTGACTCTCTAGATCCACCCTACCAGATATTTTTGGTAGACCGCACTGCCTGCTGTATACTCGCCCTGGGCTGGGCCCCAGGGACACAGACGCAAAGGCAGAGCCTTTGCTCTTGGAGCTCCCTGCCCTGATGGAAGAGGGGGATACGTGGGTGGGCGCTTCATGTGCCCAGCCCTTTGGGAGAGCTGGGTGCAGAGCATGGGAGCGCGGAGGGGATGCTCTGAATAGAAGGGGGCATTTGTCCCAACTCCTAAGTCCAAGGACTGTAGTTGAGGCTAAAAGCCATTCCAGCCTCAGTGAAATCAGATTCCAAACCTGGGCAAGAACGATTTCCCTGGGAGAGCAGCCCAGAAAAGGCCTCCGGGGTCGGGAGCGGGCTGGCCAAGCCAGGGCGCTGAGCCCCGCTTCCCTCTGCTCTGTGCTGCCCGCCCCTGTAGAAATAGCAGCACGATGGACCTGACACTCTTCGCGGCCGAGGCCATCGCCCTCAACCGCCAGCTTTCTCAGCGTGAGGAAGACGAGCTGGCAGAGGAGTCTGAGTCCTTGGTTGAGGGCCTCTGCTCTGTGAGGCTTTCCCCGCCCTGCAAGTCCCGCCTGGCCCGCCGGAGGGCCTTGGCCCAGGCAGGCCGCAGCGGTGACCCAGACCCGTGCCCAACTCCAGCCGCACTCTGACCCGCCTCAGCCACGGCTTCCCCAACCACGGCCTGCCCAGGAGTGACCAGAGTCTGCAGAGTAAGCCGAGGAAGCTGCTGTGTGGCTCCATCCTGTCAAAGGCCCTGAGGTTCCCACCCAACCCCCTATCTCCCCAGAGTCCTCAAGGAAAAAGCTTCATCCAAAGGGGTTGTCTTTGAAAAGGAAAGCAATCACTTGTCACTTTGCATAATTGCCTGCAGCAGGGACATCTCTCTGCTGGGCTCCTGCCCACCTGCTCACCCGCCTGCAGATCCAGGATCCTGCCTGCTCTCCCGGGCCACGGCCAGTGGCGGCAGCGGCTGGGGCTGTGGCCCTCAGGGAGCCAGCCTTGAGAAGTGGCGGTTGACAGAGGCTCGTTCCTCTCTCTGCACTGTCACCCCCCCCATCCCACCCCTTCCTCTGTCCTCTGGATGTCCTCCCCTGGGCTGAGCAAAGCCATACACTCTATTCCGGAAAGGGCAGGGAGCCTTCTGCATTCAGTAGGCCAGATCAGTCTTCCAGTCTGCAGTGCCGGAGAAGCGCGGAATCTTTGCCGGGACCGAAAAGTGTCCCTCATTCATCATCCTCTTCTTTGGTTGGAATTGCTGCTGAAGTCCGTATTAATTCGTTTTTGTTTTTTTTTTTTAATGTTTGTTTTTTTAACCATGCACTTCCAGCAACTATGGGACTTCACACTCCCACTGCAAGCCGGTGGATTTTCCAGCACATGCCATGGCTTGCTCTTCCTTGAATGACCACACATGTGAAAGGTTTTATTCAGCTGTTTCCTATTATTCTAACTGGTTTTAAGCTGTTAAGGTGACCAGTGACTCAGAGGCTGTGTCTGCTGAAGGGCAGCACCAGTCCAGGGCAATTAGAAGGGGCTCCGTGCCTGATGGGGACCCAGACCGCGGGCAGCCCTGGGTCCGGGCCAAGTGCCGCCTGCTGCCAGAGAGCCTGAAGGCGCATCTGGCCTCCAGGAAGCTGAGTGCCCAGCTGCCTGGAGAACATGGATCTGTACAAGTCAGACGGACACTTACACAACACGACAGTGCTATTACACGATGTGCTTGTTTTAATAAAACTGTTTTAAATTCTAGCCGTGGGCTTTCTGGTGGTCCTTTCTTCCCCCTGTAAACCTGAGAGGGAGACGGGCCTTCTGGAGAGGGGCCGAGTGTAGTCCCGTGGGGAGAAGGTGCCCCTCATCGGGACCGTCTAAACCTAGCCCCTCGTTGGATCAAAACAAGGTGAAGCAGAGATCATTGCTTTTCTTTTTTAGGGGAGGGAATGAAGTTCATCAACATTTGCCAGTCTCCTATTCCGTGGCAGGACCCAGAGATGAGTGAGAAACAGCCTCTGTCCTGTAGGGTCTCCCCATCAGGTGGAAGACCAACATCAGCAACCATCACACAAACCGGCTTCAAAAAAATGCCTTAGTAGGTGTGTCCTGTGCCCAGGCCAGCCACACGCCCAAGCAGGAGCGAAGGTCCCCTCTGTCCGGAGCAGCACTAAGCCTTTCTCGAGGATCCGTTGTGTGCCCAGGACTTGCCAGAGTCGGAACAAAGAAAAATGGTGCCTCACAGCCACAGCTGTCCTGTTCGTCGTGCAAAGGGCTTCCATGTGCTCTGTCCCATGTCACCCTCAGAACCACACCGGCAAGGGCTGGGGTGGGAAGGGGCTTCAGAAGTTCCCAAGGAGGAGCAGGAGGGAGGTCTGAGGGCCAAGGCAGTAGAAGAGGTGCTGCTGGCAGCTTCTCTGGGGAGAGGGGAGGTGGGGTCAGGGGCTCCTCACTCTAGGAGCCATCCTGCAGCATCAATGCCTCTGTGTTGATGCTGACATCCTTTCTGTTGATAGTCTTCCCTTTGCAGCAACTGATAGGTCCCCCAATGATAGGTCCGTGATCAAAGGAGCGAGACTGATACAAAGCGAAGGTCGAGCAAAGCTTTATTTCGCACCAAGCATCGAGAATCAAACCAACCGTTCGGGGCCGCCTCTTACAGAGAGGGCGACCCCTCCCTGCCTCACAGACTAACTTTTATAGAGCAAAGGCCATGTGGTTGAGCCTGGCCACACACAGGTGGCCAGTGAAATTGTAACACACAAAGAAATCTGCACAGTCGTGCTAGGTCACACACGGGTGGCCAATTGAATTACAATTCACCCCATAGTAGCTATTTGAACTAGCCTATCACCTTGGTCAGAATTGGCGCCCAAAAGGCACCCAAAAGGCAGGGCCCACACTCCCTGGTAGCTAGGGAGACAGTATGCATGCCCCACTGATTGGATGTCTCCACCTGGCCGGACTCATCCCTGCATTCGGGCTCTGTTACCTCCACCTGACCTGACCTGCCCTTCTATTTGGGCTCTGTTATCAGGGACTGGTCCACTATATTTTACTGGTTTCCCGGACTTGCTTTTAAGTAAGTTCCCCTTGGGGGGGGGGGGGAGGCAGGGTCAGTTTATAAGTTTTACTGCATAAACAACAAAATCACTGTTTAACCGGATGGAATCGCTCTGGCTAAACAGGCCCTTACACAACTGTCACCACCCTCACACCCCTTGTTCTCCCTGGAGGGGGATGGGCTGGAAGAAACAGGCCTGCAGATTCTAAGCCTTTTGGCCCAAAGCCTCTCAGTCCCTGGGGACTTGGAACCAGGGTATGAGTTTAGTCCTCTGGGTTGGCCAGCTGAAAGGTGATTTCCAGGGTCTTCCTGGACCAAGTGTCCCCATCCAGTTCTGGGTGCAGCTCCAGCTGGCTCTCAGGCCTCTGTGCCTTTGCTCAGAAGGCCCACCTCTACCAGCCCACCTCCCCACCCCAGTCCACCTGGCAAGGCCCCTGTCATCCCTCATGGCTCTGCCTCAGTGCTCCAGTGTCTCCTCTGGGTTTGTTAGCATTGTCGTGCACTAAGCAACAACTGCTGGCAGAGAAACGTCCTGGCGTTATCTTGCTTAGTTTCTGTAGCCATCCTGGGAGATAAGTCACCCGACTTAGAAGAACTGAGCAGAGAAAGGAGAGAAAAGCCCTGAGGTACAGGTAGGAAGACAGAACTGGGATTCTTCCCAGAGACACTCGGGACCCAGAGCTAGGCAGCCCGGCTTCAGATCCTAGCTCTGCCACGTAACTAGCTTTGAGCCCTAGGCAAGTTAGTCAGTGTCTGGGAGTGGCAGTTTCTTCAACCCAAAATCGGGGATGCTAGTGCTTACCTTATGGTCCTGTTGTGAAATTATGGATTAATAAACGGGGAGTGGTTAGAGCAATTCCAGGCACACACAGCCAGTGCGCGATCGAGGGTTGGCTATGGCTGGTCCTTCTTACTGCTGTCTCCTCAGCACAGGGCGCAATCCCTCTACCCGGAGCCAGTGACAGAGACAGGTTTCCCCCACTTTCCTTCGCTTGTGTGGGTGGAGATGGATCTAGACTTTCCAGATGGGTCTGGCCTCTGGCCCTTCGCGGGGCGTGTGGTTCTCCTGCTGCCTGGTTGCTCTGCCCCTCTGGGCAGGGGTCTCTGTCCCCAAGAGGCAGCCATAGTGCCAGGGGCAGAGTCTTCGTTTAGGGATCAGGGGGCCCTGGGTTCTAGTCCTTCTGCCACTCTTCACTGGGTGATCTTGGGAAGTCCCCGGCCCTTTTTGAGGACCAGGCCATGGGCCTGGCTCTGCTAGGCAGGGGGAGGTCTGGCAGACACACTGAGGGAGGGAGGCTCTGGGGCCCAGAACTGTGGTGGCCAGTCCCCTGGCTCTAGGACTCAGGTGTGGGCTGGTCTCAGCCAGCTGGCACATCCTAGATCTCAGGCCTCCTGCCTCAAATCCAGTTAGCAGGACTCCTGTCTGACCCCTGTCTGGGGGCCTGGGCACAGGGGCCAAGTCTTTCTCCCTCCAGATGTCTACCTGCCTGAGTTCTTGGGGGCCCCTTCTCCCTCCTGGCTGAATGCCTCTCACCAGACCCCGCTCCTAAACAGCAGGGCCCTGGTCCTGTGCCAGCTACTCCAGCTGCTTAGGTCTGGAGGGGATGAGGAGGCAGGTCCCCCCTCAGCTGGCATTCTTGTTGCCATGGTAGTGGTTGCCTTGGAAGCCACTTCCCCGAGTTCAGCTTCTGAACAGTCTGGGAAAGCTGCCCGTCCCCCAGGGGACCAGTGCATTAATCACGCTCTTTTCCAGGGTCCTCACCCCGCAAGGAAAATAAACAGAACTAAACCACACTGAGGCCTTTTTGCCCAGTCTTCCTTCCCACCCCATGCCAGCCTCGGACTCAGCACTTCTGGGAAGGAAAGAGCATTGGCAGGCACTCCAGCCCAGGCCTCTCCAGGAAACAGATTTTGAGGCAGAACTCAGCTGTGACCCGTGGCCCACCTGCTGCCCACTCACCACCCCGAGTCCAGAGGCCTAGGGGACCCAGACTTCAGCAAGGAGGGCCCCGAGGCTTGTGAGGTGGGGAACAGGTGGGGCGATCGGCCTCTAGTAACTCAGACTTCCATCTCCTTACCTACTATAGGAAGCACAGCATCCAAGGACAAACTTGTATTTTCTTTTTCACAGATGAAATAGCCTGTATCAAGGAAAGAATAATCAAGCCTCCTTCTCTACATTTCCAGTCAACAGGAGAGCAGGCATCACAAAGGTTTCAAGCAGCCTTTAATGACGCTCCCCTGTCATGGGGAAAGAGGTGGAGGCCTTGACTGAACGCAGTGTCTCCCCCTGACGGTAGGGTTGCCAATTCCTCCCACCTCAAATAGGACAAGTCAGAAATCCAGGGACAGAGAAATGCTAGAGGACTTCCCAGCTGCGCACGGAATCTGGACACTGAGGTTCTAGCAAGAACTCTGGGGCCATCCTACCACTCCCCACGTCTCAGTTTCCCCATCTGTTCTCTAAAGGAACATGGAAGTGTTTGTCGTTCTGTGATCTTGTAACTGATCATGGTTTACTGTGTCTTTCCTCCATATTTCCTCGTCTGACTGCGGGCCCTGAGGGATTTACAATGTCAAAAAACAAAACAAAAAAGAAAACCCTCTAATTTAGAACTTGGTCTTGTTTGTAGAGGTTAGAGTGTTCTTCTGGGATCTGGAGCTCACAATGCACAGGCCTCCCTGACTCCAGCCTCTGCCATCTCCATCCCCCCTCCACCAGATGGGCAAAGTGTGGTTCAGGAGGTGAGTGGCTGGCCCATGTCCCATAGTGTGAGGCGCCCTGTCCCGCTGACAGTGTGGGGGCCACCTTCAGCCTCACACCCTGCCCAGCCAGAGTTATGCAAACACTTAATGGGGGTGAGGGGGTTGAGATTCCCAAAGCTCAACATTTCAGGAACCCATTTTCCTAGACAATTATTTTGACAGCTCCTTCTAAAACTAGTCAGTGGGAGAGCAGTTATGTGTGACAGAGACATGGGCTGTCATTTGATACCTAATTAGAGGAATAATCAGACCTCATCCTGGAGAAAGGCACAGGGGACACTGGCAGCAGCCACTGGAGCTGGGGAATGCCCACCTCCAGGGGCTTCTTCTTATGGGGGCCAGGAACACAGCCAGTGAGGCCCACTGGTGCTCCGCAATCACCCCTCCTCTCCACATAACCCTTGAGTTCACACGTCTTTGCCCAGGCCTCTCTCCAGCCTCCTTGCGGTGCCTTCCCTTCACTGAAGCTCAGTCTGGTGACCTTGGCCTTCTCAGTTCCCCACCCCCACCCAAAGAATGTCCCTTGTTAGAGATGGAGGTCCCACGGTGCCCACGGCCCTCCTCAGTGGTGACCTGAGCTGGTCATGCAGGTCCAGGCCCTCCCTGAGCTCTGCCTTATGTTCAGGCAGAACACAGGGAAGCTCACTCCCTGAACCAGCCCTTGTGGGGCTGATGATCTACAGAGGAGACAGAGAACAAGGGCAGGTGATGGGGACACGGGAGCAGCAGTAGGCAGCCCACCCACTCAGGCACCATCAGGAATGCCTTTACAGAGCTGGGGCTGGCCGAGTAGGGTCCTGCAGGACGAGGAGGCATTCCCCAGACAGTGGGGGCTAAGCAGACACTCAGCAGAAGGGCAGCAGCAGGAAAGGGGAGGAACGAGGGGCAGGGGGTCACTATGGAGGCAGAGGACTGTGGCCTGGCTCTGTTGGGTGGCAGACATCGTGGGCAGACCGAGGCATGCAAACAGAGGCCAGTGGAGCTAGTGATGGGACCCTGGGAATAGTGCCCAGGTGCCTAGGTGCAGGCATAGGAGCAGGTCCAGATTCAGGGATCAGGGAGGACCCGATGCATCAAGGGCCCTAGAAGAGCTGGGTCTGAGGGCGGGAAAGGGCAGGGCTGGGCTACCGCTGCCTAGCCTTGACCTGGGGGGTCCTGCAAGTAGGTCAGACAGGCTGGGCAGAGGAAGTCAGGAGGTGCTAGCCCTGTCCCAGTCAGCTGACCCTGGCCACTGGCACCCAGTCCCTGCCAATCCTTCTCGCCATATTTGTTTTCCTCCTACCCCATTCCCCACACCACTCTGCTCCCTGCTCTTCCTTCTCAGCCCCCCGCCAAGGATCCCAGGAGGGCTGAGAGGGCTCACTCTCCCAGCCTACTGGCAACTAAGGGGGGTAGTTACCAAGCCTACCTGAGGAGAAGGAGGTCCCCTAAGATCAGCCTCAAACCAGGACCCCTCAACCCTGCTCCCCCTAAGAGACCGGCTGGGGGGAGGGGCTGGGGGGAGGGGCAAGGGGAGAGCAGGAACTCAGAGGAATACCTCTTTCTCTCCTCCTGTGCCAGTCACCATTCCTGTCTCTTGAGCTTCCTCCAGGTCCCCTCCTGTGCCTGCCTCTGAGTCCCTGAGTAGAAGCCCCATGTGCCAATTGGCAGATGGGCGCAGAGGGTGCCCTAAGCATGTAGCCAGGGAGTCCCCTCACATCCCTGGCTGCTAAGCTCCACGTGAAGCCACCAGTCTATCCTGCCCCCTCAGGAAGCAGCAGCAGAACCTGGGCTGAGGGCCCCAGTGGGCCTCTGGGGCCCGCGGCAGCTCACGTTGCAACCTCATGAATAACTCAGGACTCCCAGCTGCCTGCGTCTCCGAGGAACCCGTGTCCCCTGCACCGACCGCCTCCACTGCTTTAAACTTTCATAGGCCAAGGCCCAGTGGCAGCGGAGCCAGCTCCAGGTGGCCAGGGCCCGATGTCCTGGGCAGGGGAGCTCAGGCAAAGCTCTCCTGAGAGGAAGGTAACAGGGGTGACCTGGTGGGCCAGGCCTGGCTCTCCAGGACCTTGGCAGTCAAGGCAGGAGGTGATCAGGCCAGAGTCTCAAGAGTGGCCTCCAGATTCAGGGGCCTTCACGGTAGGAGGAGTAGGCTGGTGTGACCTGGCAGGGATCCTAGGTCAAGGTGCGGCTGGGGGCCCCTAGGAGAGCTGTGGGATAGGGTTACCAGGGCTGAATCCTCCTGCCCAATTCCCACTCTGAAGGGGGAGCACCCACAAAGACACATCCAAGAGGACCGAGACTTCCAGGGCTTTCCTGGGGACAGGCCCCACTGGCTGTGGAGAGTACCTGAGTAGGCCTGCATGGACATCCCCATCAGCAGCAGAGACTTCCGCTGCCTACAGCTGGCCTGCGTGGGCCTCAGCCTGGTGGCCGGCAGCATCATCATCGGCGTATCTGTGTCCAAAGCTGCAGCTGCCGTGGGTGGCATCTTTATTGGCGCCGCCGGTCTGGGTGAGCAGGTGCTGGGCATGGGGAGGCGAGCAGGGGTGCAGTCAGGTGAACGAGAAATGGAAGGAAGGGCTGGTTCAGCAGGAATTGTCTGGGGAGGATGGAAGCTAGAGGCGTGAGCAAGACAGTTGCTGAGGTATGGGGAGGCAGAGGAGGCTTGCGGTGACATTCCTCCTGCCGGGAATAAGGACACTGTGGAGAAGGGTTGCCACAGGTCTCTTTGGCTGCTCCTCCTCTGGCCCTTTAGTTCCAAGCCCTGGGCTCTTGGGGTTTTGGTGGAATTCATCAGCCAGCTGGGGGTGGGTTGACAGCAGGGCAAAGAGGACAGAGGTCCCAGTGGGACACTCTGTGACCCAAGGTAGGATCCAACTCAAAGGGTTACCTTTTCTTTCCTGGTATACCTTGGCAGGGCATCTGTCTGTCTATCCAGGCATCTGTCCATCTGTCTGTCTGGGCCAGTCCCACTGCTATCCCCATAATGATGTTGAGCATCATCCCTTTCCCCACTCCCCTGGGGTAAAAGCAGAGCCAGAAGCAGCAGACTGGTTGGTTCTTGGCATCTGTATCTGCAAATTCTTTCCAAGGCCACAGACACTTGGTCTGGGGATGAAATGAGGGTGGGCCAGGCGCAGTCCACTGTTCTGCTAAGCCCTCCCCAGGTCTGGGTGGGAAGGAGCCTGCTCAGGAGCTCCCAGCCCTGCCTTAGGGGAAGGTGGGGCAAAGGCAGTTGGTGGTGGGGATGTCCCCTGGGCCCATTTCCAGCCCACCGAGAAGGATGGAAGCTAACCATGTTAATCACCGGGGCGGGCTGGAGCCAGGAGCCTGGGCCTTCACAGCCCGGAGCCCCTTCCCCCAGATAGGCACCACTCCCTGCCCCCTTCTAGGGCTGGGTGTTGGGGAGCTACCCCCTCCCAACACTCACACGCTTACATTGATGCACCCAGAGTCCCAACCTACACTCCCATGCTCCTCCCATGCACACCGTATCCCCCAAGAAAGCACTCCCAGGTGCACAGCCTGCCCACAGCTTCATGCAGCCTGCACTAAGCACGCCCCTTGCCCATCACAGAACCCCTCTGTGTCTCTCTTCTCAGGGCTTCTCATCTTGGCCTACCCATTCCTCAAGGCTCGGTTCAACCTGGACCACATTCTGCCTACCATAGGTGAGTCCTCTACCAGCCCCCAGCAGAGCCCACTTCCGAGGACCACTGGGTGAGACCCACTGTGTATAAGTCCGTGGCCCACTCTGGGGTGGAGCCCAGCCCCTGTGTGTGACTGCTCCTGGGTGTGGGCACGTGCGCGTGCGTGGTGGGGGTGTGTTGGCGTTGCCGTGACTACCATGCAGCAGACTCCAGCCTGTTGCTGCAAATACGCCTCAAACCAGCTCAGAGCACCCAGAACTCCCGTCTTCCCCCGAGAGAGTTTCTAACTCCCCCAGAGCCTCCAACGTCTCCAGATAAGCCCATTTCATACCTTGAGCCCCCATAAACACCCTCTACCACCCCTAAGACCTCAGGACCCTTTATAGCTCCTTAACTCATCTCTGCCCCCCACATACATGTTACCATCTCCATCAGTCCTGGGGAGTTTACATAGTCCTAGTTCTCCCCATGATGTGTACCTCCTTAAAAAGTCTGCCATCTTCCCCTTCAAGGACCCATTTCTTCGAACTGCACTCCTAAATCAGCCCAGATCATGTGGGAGACCTCCAGGAATGTGGTAGAGCAGAAACAGCAGCAGGGATGGAAATGAGACAGCAGGAAGGACTTCCCTTCCCAAAGCAGGACTTGATCTGACAATGGCTTAGTAACAAGGGGCCTTGGGGTGGTCTTATTCCACAGGGAGCCTGAGAATCCACCCCCACCCAGGGCCAGACCATGGCGAGGGAAGATCCAGTGCCAATGGCAATAAAGAGGGTAAGTTTAAAAAATTGCAGAGTCCTTCTTCCATCTTTGCTCTAGGGCTGAGCAGCTCTGTGGGAACCTGGAAAAAGCCTTGAGAGACACACAGGAGAGACGTCCCCAGTTACTGGGAGTCAACAGATCAGGCAGTTCTCCCATGTGTTTGGTCAAAACCCTTCTTGCTCCAAACTGAGCTGGGCTCCTCTTGTATGACCTCAGGCCTTCTCCATCATGCCCAACATGGATACTGGGAACCCCCCTGGGTCCCATGTCCCAGTTCATGTTTTCACTCTCTTCTCCAATGATGGAATCCAACTCTCAGAGCTGGTACCTGAAATGCAACATCTTCCTCCTCTCCCATCTCCACACACCAGAAAATTCTAGGGCAGGAGTTTCTCAAAGATGGTGCCAGCCTACAGCGGCCACCCACCAGTGGTAGGATGCCTAATGTCAGCATAAGGTCCCCTTCCAGACCCTGCTCCAAACTATGTATTAGTTTGTTCCATTCTCAAAACAACCCTATGAGGGAGAGACTATAATTAGGCCCACTTTATATGTGGGCCAACTGAGGCATAGGAAGATTAAGTAAGGCAACCAGGAAGTGGTGGGGCCAGACCTGAAACCAGGTACTTGGCCCCAGAGTCCTCTCTCTAACCACCCCCCACCATGCTGCTGTCCTCTTGAAGGGCCATTCTGACCATCTCTGCCTCTTTAAGTTCAGCTGAAACTGTCCCCTGGGACTCCCCTCTCTCCCCGGTGGTCCCTCTGGGTTGCTCTGCCCCAGAGTCGGTCTACTCAGGCAGCCCTGTCCTGGTCTGTCCCCCAGGAGCCCGCAGCAGCCTGTCCACGGTGAGCAGAACACTGGAAAAGCTGAAGCCAGGGGGGCGGGGGACTGGGGAGGGCTGAGGCAGGGGCTGAGGGTCTACACCCTGCCCGCCCGCCCTCCCTCCCTCCCTCCGTGCCTGCCTGCCTGCTACCCGGCTCTCACAGCCCTCCTGGATCCAAACCAGAGGTAAACCGGGCCCTGGAGACACCAGCCCCACATTCGCCTGGGCAAAGCTCTTGCAGATGGATGCCACGCAGCCTGCCAGCAGGGCCTAAAGTGAGGCACCGCTGAACGTTCTACAGAGGGCCCTTGTGTCGGGCTTTTGCCCTGGGTTTTCTCTCTCGACTGCAGCTCGGCAACCTCCCCTTTTTTGACCTACTGACTAGTTTCTCTGGAATTTGGGGCCAGAGAGCCCTCAGTCCCTTGCTCCAGGCTGGCCACAGAAATGAATCACAGACCCACAGCAACCACAGATGGGATCCCTCAGCCCCTAAGGCCTGGCCCTGGGCCTATAGAGCTCACTGGCTAGATAGAGGGTCTGGACCAGATTCTTTCAGGTTCTCAAAAACTCTGGGCAACTCCTCAGAGACAGGCTCTTGGCAGCAGCAAAGCAGACAGGAGCATGGCCCGGACAAACAAAATGGTCACCGCCATGATGCAGAGTCCCAGTGAGGCACCAACCTAGGGTCTTCCAGGAGGCAGTGGCTCCTGGGCTGAGTCCTGACCTGACACTCTTGTATGTGACTCCATCCTTCAACACTTTTGGTGATCTAACTCCAGACAAGACCTCCAGCCTTCTCATTTGTCTCCCACCCTCTCACGGCTCCTGAACAATCTCAAACATTCCAGCCTCCAAGCTTTGGCTTGTGTTCTGGAGGCCTCCCGTTCCTCTCTGCCTATCAAAAGCCCCCACCTCCCGGGTCTGGGTTGCTCAATTAAGTGTCTGCCTTCAGCTTAGGTCATGATCCCAGGGTTCCGGGATTGAGTCCCACATCAGGCTCCTTGCTCAGCAGGGAGCCTGCTTGTCCCTTTGCCTGCAGCTCCCCCTGCTTGTGCTCTCTCTCTCTCTCTCCTTCTTTGTCAAATAAATAAACTCTTTTTTTAAAAAATGTTAGCGACTTAAATTTAGTGGAAAAACAATCCCCAGTCTTTCCCTGAAAAGCCACGTCAAGGCCCACGTACCCACCGGGTTTGGGGCGAGGAGGACCTACCCAGGCGTGCATGGACGCATGCAGATGTGGCTGCGCCTTCCCATGGCTCTTTACTCCCCGACACCCTTGGGTTGGAGCACAGTCTGACCTCCACAGAGCCATCTGCTCCATGTGGCCTCTGTCCTGATTTCTGAGCAGGGGGACAAGCTGGGAAGAGTCTCATTCTTGCAGGACCAATGCAGATAACTGCTCCTCTCAGAAGCCTCCCCTGACCTCTCTGTGCTCGCCCAGCTCCAGGGCTTCCATCCATCACAGCCCTCACCACTCTGAGTGGTCCCAGTCTTCGTCCTCCTCTCAAGAACCTCGCCCAGAGGAGCAGGCCCACGGGAACACAGCAGATGTTGCAAAACCAAACCAAAAGTGCCCGAGACATCACTGTACAGATGAGAAAGCTGAGGCCCTCCAGAGAAAGGGACGCCTCAAGTCCTGCAGTGAGAGGTTGGACTGCCAGGCCTTGTATCCAGGGCTCCTCTCTCTCCCCACCCGAGCCTCTACCTGCTGCTGTCCTCTGCACGGGGACCAACCCGCTGGCCACGGTGTGACAGGCCTCCACTCATAAATGCTGGCCCATCGTGGAGCCTGTGGTTCCTCCAGCCTCAGAGAAGTCCCCCTCTCTGCATTTCCCTCCTTTCCACTTCCCCCCTGCCTGCTCCCTCAACAGCATTATCATCAGCATAATCCAGGCCTGGGGGCCCCTCCTTGATCAGCAAAGAAACCCTTCCTCCTGCCCATCTTCGAACCTCACCAAACCTCACCTGAAGCATCCCAGAAGGAGACCAAGGATGGAAGGAGTGGAAATGAGGGAAGTGGAGCCTGAGCTGTGGGGAGGAGGAGGGTGGCACCCTTTGACCCACCACCAAACCCTTCCCCAACATGATCTCCCTAAGGCAAGGCTTTGGTATCTTTGATGCCGGGCAGAGCAGTGTAGGGGATCAGAACAGAATAACCTAAGGCATGAATGCATAAAAGGCAAGGGCTATGTCCACTGGGGAAGAATTAGGCAGGGGCCCTTGAAATCGGACCCCTGAGATCTCCTTTCTCCCAGTCTAACTGAATGTCCAGATCCATCCTCCCAAGCGTCTCTCCACCCCAATCCCCCCTCCCCTCAACCTGGTCACAGGAGTAGTCCATGCAGAGCTCATGCCCTTCCCCACCCAAGCTTTGGAAGGTAAGTTTGGGCCAAGTGGGCAGGGTGGTGTGGGAGGTCATGTTAGGGGGGAAGTGCTCTCTTTCCTCTGAGCAGCTCTGGAACCCTCCAATATTTCCGCACAGAGTGAGCATGGGCAGGGACAGCTCATGGGACCCAGCTCTCCCAGCAGTCTGTTCAATAAATGAAATCGGTTCTGTCCCGCAGCCCTGTTCTGACCTCAATTGTGCGGCTGTGCCCGGCTGGCCCCGTGAGGTGGACAGAAAGCCAGTCCTCAAGGAAGAAAGTTGGAGAACGCAGACCTGGACACTGGATCTGACCTGCTGCGGTTTGGGAAGTTTAGGAAGTCTTCCAGAGGGAAGTGATGTCCCAGCTGCACCGTGAAGGTCTATCTGGAGTTAGCCAGGTGAAGGCAAAGTCAACCATGGCTTAGAGAACACACCGAAGTGGACAGTGAGTGGTCCAGGCAGCCCCTTAGAGGTCATAGCCCTGCTGGCCAATCGCAAGGACTGACGGGGCAGGGGCTGGAGTCTGGGGATGACACATCCTGCCTCTGCATCCCCTACAGCCCCGGGGCATGGGGTGGGGGGCAAGAGGCTGCCAGGCCTTGCACCTCAGTTTCCTTCTCTGCAGACAGAGGAAGAGGCAGTGCCCTCTTCGCAGGGCCATGGTCAGGAGGGAGGTTGCCCAACACAGGGTTCGCATCAGGAAGGGTTTTTGAATGGATAAGCAAATGAATGAAGGCAGAGGCTGGAGGAGATGCTCTTCCGTCTGAACACCTCCAGCTCCAGGTTCTAGAAATCAGCGCCTCAGTCTGCTACAGAGTTGTCCCTCCCCAACCCTCACCCCCCAATAGGTCCTTACAGACCCCACTGGGAGACAGTGTCGCCTCCTGGAAGGAAATCGTGGCCACACCCCATACTGGGGGGCGGGGGGGGGAGGATTGGTGGGCGGCGATTGGGGAAGGGTGGCTGGAATCAAGCCCCTTCCCCCAGAAGTCTCCCTTCCCCCCAGAGCTCCACCCCCGCCCCCTCCAGGGAAGGTGGGGGAATCCGTCAGGGGCTGCAGACCAAACGGTGCCACCTACGTCGCTCCAGAGTGGCAACGTCTGCATCCCAGGTCCCCCAAAGTCCGGGCTGGAGACCGCGGGGCTGCTGGGAGCTCAGTGCAAGGTGCTAGATGCCGCCGAACTAGAGGAGGGAAGGGGAGGGGGCGGTGCTGAGCGAGAGAGGGGAAGACACTCCGTGAGAACGCCGCTGCGCTGGGGCGCGGAGGGGTCCAGCGGCCGCAGCGGCGCGGCAGAGGGGCGCCCGGAACCCGCCGCCCGCGGCCTCTAGGGGCCCGGCAGCCAGGGACTGCGCCCCCTACCCCTGGCGCCCGCACGTCCGTCCCCGAGCACCCCATCCCCAGCCTGGGGGATCCTGCCCTCCTGCTGGCCTGGGCTGCTCAGACAAGCGTCCGTCCCACCGGCTCAGGCAAGTGAAAGCCCTATGAGTTGGGGGAGGTGGGAGGAGGCCAAGGGGATGAGACCAGCAGGAGAGGGCTGCCAGGACAGGGCCGCCAGGACGGGTGTCTTTAGGGAATGGAGGACACGCTCCATCCAGCCTGAAACCCCAGCAGAACGGAGTAGTACCCAGACAAGAGGCCAGGGACCTGTAGCCCAGGACAGGCTTTTCCGAAAATAGATGAGAAAGACATAGAGGGAAACAGGAGAAGGGGACATACAGCATGCGGTGGCTACCTTGGGCCCCCTCTGCTTGACCCGGATCCCTCCCTGCTCTATAACTCAGCCAGAATCTGCCCCAGGACCCACCTCCAGTTGCTGCTCCGTGGACAGCCATCCCCTCCCAAGGCCCAGAGTGATCAGGGAGTCAGAGAGAAGTAGGCAGAGTCACTTCAAGACCAGGACCCAGGAGAAACCAGGAAGGCAGGACACCGCTGTGACCAACTCCTCTCTTCCCCATTTGTCTAACCAACATACTCCACTGTGGCCATAGCAGCACACAAGGGGGACAGAATGCTGGTCCTCCAGGAAGAGTGGTGGAGGACACAGGCCCCGACACCTGACTTGACCTGCTGACCCGGGAAGTTAGGGAAGGCTTTCTGGGGGAAGTGAAGTCTTGGGGGCACTCTGAGGGTTGAGCTGGAGTTAGCCAGGTGAAGGGAAAGCCAGCCTCGTTTCAGGCACAGGGGACAGAATGTCCACCTGACCACACCTGCTGAGTTAGGCTCCACTAGAGCACAATCCAGGGGGCCCGCCTGGAAGAAGCCAGCCCAGAGGCAATAGTGAGGAGCCCAGGAAGGGTGCAGCCAGCTGGGAGAAATGGAGGAGGGGAGTGGGTGAGGAAGCAGGGAGATGGAAGAGGAAGGGATGGATTCCAGAGACACTCAAGAGGGGAGAATCTGCAGGGACTGGCGATAGATTGGGTTGGGTGTGGAGAAAAGCCTGGGGGAGGAGGGAGAGGGAGGGTGAAGCCCGGGTGTCTGGCTGGGAGTCTGGGCTTTGTGGCAGAAGATGAAGTTTAAGGAGCCTGTTTCGAAGAGGAAGGGAATGCTTCCAGAAGGGAGGGATCAGCAGGGCCAAAGTTGTGGAGAGGGCAGGTTAGCTAAGGACTAAACCTCATCTGCTGATTTCAGCAACGAGGAGAGAGCAGCTTGATGAGACAGAAACCAGACTGGAGTGGAATGAGTCTTGTGAAGGTAAAGTGTAGACAGGTAGGGAGTGTAGACAGAGCTTTGAGGAAGGGAGAGGGAGTGGAGGTAGATGTGGGGTTGAAGGGGGGTCTGGACTGGAGGGTCATGAGTGTCTCCAGAAGGAGGTGTGGTCACAATGGGGGGGCTTGATGAGCACTGACTGGGTGGAGGGAGGATCCCCAGGAGCCTTGAAGGCCTGAGTGGTGGCAGAGACGCGCCGGCGGGTGGTTTTCTTCTCACCCATTAGCCTTAGCAGTTTGGGCAGAGTCTCGGAGGAAGCAGAAAGCCCCACTGAGGCGAGGCCGGGTGGAGGCTTTGCTGGGCAGCTTCGGCAGAAGGACGAAGGAACAAAGGACAAAGGCAGAAGCTGTAAGACAAGGTAAATTGCAAGGGAGTCATGGAAGTCAGGTAGTGTGCAGAAGGAAGTGGGGTCCCGAGGCTCTCGGCAGGGATTCCAAGAGCTTCAGGACTGCCCCAGATCTGAGAGCAGTCAGAGCAGGAGGCAGTACAGTGTCATGGCCAAGAGCACGGATTTGGAAGCCACACCACCTAGGTGTGAATCCCAGATCTGCCATATCTTCCCACCATGTCTATGACCCTGGGCAAGTGATGCAACCCCTCGGATCCTCTGTGTTCCCATCTGAAACAGAGGTGGTGAGAGTATCTGCCCATAGATGTTCAGGGCACTGATCTGAGATGACACAGAACCTACGCAAAGGGCTTCAAAGAGTGTACAGCAGACGGTAGGTGCTGTCCAGGTGTTTCTCTAGTGGTAGCCGTGAGGGTATAGTCAAGGGTAGGATGACTGGGTTTCTCAGAGCTGGAATGGCTCATGGTGCTGACAGGGGTGATGAGGCCCCAGGTGGGGGTAAGGGGGTGAGGGAGAGGGTCGCTGAGATGGAATGGAGGAATTGGGCCCTGGAGATGAGAAGCCAACCAACTAGGAGGGCACAGGATGGGGCAGCTGTGTCAAGGATGCTGAAGTCTCTCGGAATTGGGGGGAGGACTTGGGCTGGAGGGCAGGAAGGCCACCTCCACACCAGGCAGCCGGCAGTCCTTCCCCCTACCCCTCCCACTAGCTCCAGGCAGTGGAGTTGCATGGAGGGGAGGCAGAGGCCCAGACTGAGGCTGGAGATCCAAATCTGGTCACAGACATGGCCCCTGCTGGGGGCTGTGGCACAAGCAGTCTGGTGGCAAGTCAGCGAGCACTGGGGCAGGCGAGGAGAGCGGGAGGCGTAGGGGCGTCAGGAGCGCCTCCCCTGCCTCAGTGCAGACTTGGTCCGATAACTGCAGAGCTGGGATCCCTGCAGAGTGCAGGGTCCCTGGGGCCCCTCAGCTGTGCAGGAGTCTGGAGCCTGTGAGGCAGGCAGGGATCATCTAGGCCAGACTCCTGCTTTCCCAAGAGCAAACCTGAGCCCCAGGGAGGGGACCTTCAAGTCCCTTGCCTGTTGCAGGCATGGGGACCCACTGTAAAGGGGAGGGTGCCATCAGGGCAGCTAGAATGGAACCCCCATTACTCCTAGCATAGGCTCCAGCTCTGCTTATCACCAAATTGCCCCCCTACACACACACACACACACACACACACACACACACTCCCAGGGGAAGAGAACTCGGGAGCCCCTCTACTGGGTGGCAGCTCATTTCCACTGGACAGGCAGGCAACCAAGAGAGTCTCTGTGTGCTGGCCTGTGTCTGCAGCTCTCAGGATGTATGACCTCTGTGTTTGTGTTTCTGAGTATGTCTGCTCACTGAGCGTGTGTGTGTATGTGTGTGTGCACACATGCACACACGCGTGTGCCTACGCACTCAGGATTAGGATGATGGGACCCAGGGGTCAGATACAGGAGCCAGGAAGCCACACCTTCAGACCTCCCCCTCAAGCCTCTGTTCCAGCTTGGGGAATGTGTGAGGGGGCAGGGGGTCCTGGGGGGTTGACTGGGTAGGGGTGGCAGCAGCTCTTTGGGCTCTGGGGAGGCAGAATTGAGCGTGCAGAAAGAAGCTGAGAGCATCCAGGCTAGTGAGCAAGTCAGCACTGTGTAATGGAGGTGTGGGAGGCTCCCCGAGGACAGGGAGAGGTTTGGGGGTAGAGAATATGCTAGACGTGTTGGGGGCCTGAGAGTTGGCCGAGACTTTCAGGGACTGAGGGGGAACAGAAGGGCTAAGGTTAAGGGGAACAGAGGGGTTCACAGTGAGGAGTAAAGAGCCAGACTGAGCAAACAAGGGACTCGATCCCACCTGGAGGACAGTGGCTGGGACTAGCGGCTACTGCCTGGCCTGAAGCCCCAACCCCTTCGTCCAAAACCTCCTGAGCACTTGGAGCAGGAACCTGGGGTCGGGTGGCCTGGCTGTTGCCCCTGGTCAGGCAGCTCGTGTCACAGGACACAGACCTCCCAGATCCATGAACTGGGTGGGGGCTGGGGAGTGGCTGACAGACCTGAGGGGGCTTCAGGCAGAGACTCCCTTTTCCAGGGGCTCTCACCTCCCCCTTCTGAAGACCACCCTCCTTTGGCCCCAAGCTTGTTGACAATTAGCTGGATAGTAATACTCAATTACTAGATTTTTTAATCAAACATCTCTATACCTTCCTGTAAGCAGAAATTATGGTATAGGGGAAACATGGGCCTTTCAGCCTGACAGATCCGGGTTTGAACCCCAGCTTTAGCTTGTTACAACTGAGTAAACCAGGGAGAGCTCCTTCCCCTCTGTGAGCCTTGGTTTCCTCCCAATGTCCTGGGTTCAGGACCACAGCAGCTCACACAGCTGTAGTAAAGATTCACAGTATTAGCGGAGGGAACGTGCTCAGCATAGAGTTACTAGAGAATGACCAGAACCCCTGGGCAGCCGGTAGCGTCTCAGGGGGAGTGACTTAATCCCAACCCAAAACAAAAAACAGCCATATCACAGATCAATGGACCATTTTTCAGGAACGTTTTGATATTTTGACAGTAATTTCTGAAAAGCTTCCCATTTTCACCTCCACAACCACAGCTAGGTGAGTGAGACAGCAGGTTAAGTTCAGAGAACAAGCCGGTTAAACCTTCCCCTGCATTCTGACAGCTGAGGCCAGGAAAGGGGCACAACCCTCCCAAGTTGCCCACCCAAACCAAAGTCAAGAGTCTTGGTCATCTGAGGCTTGGCATCTAGTGTCTGCCTCTGCCCCAAAGTGCTTCTGGCCTGGACTCCCAAACAGAGACCACAAGGCCCGTCCTGCCAGAGGGTGACTCCTTGATCAGGGTCATGGGCAGCTGAATGACAGTTGTCAAGATCCTTCCTGGGCAAGGAAAGCATGGTTCTGGTCTGGTGTGGGCCATGGACTCCTTCCCTGAGCTTTCTCATTCCAAGCCTCAGTTTTCCCCATCCCTAGAAGAAGGGATTGAACTAGGTGATTTCTACCAGCTCAGCAGCCTGGAGTCCTCACTAAAGCAAAGGTCTGTTGGAGTCCCAGCAACTTAAGATTCGGAACAATGACCTTCCCTCCGGCTCAGGCAATGAGGTCGAGGGCTGGGCTTGGGATTAAGTAGAAAGGCTTGAAGGATTCGGGAAAGCAAGAGCATCATCTCAAAGGTTCCTGCTTCTGAAATTAAATTCAGAGACCCAAAAAGAACAGCATCAGTGACACCCCACCACAGAGCCACCCAGAACACCTGCCATAAAACAGCATCCCATGGCGCTGGAGGGCCGCAGTCCCCCAGAGGGAGACGGTGGCCCAAACTGAATGGTGACAGCTCAGTGTCCCCACATTTTGCACCGCAGATCCCAGCCAGCCAGGGTCAAGATACCCGCCGGCCGGGAGCCCTTTCTCTGCCTGGGGTGGGGACTCGGGGGTAGTTAACCTTCCAGAGTCAACTCGGCCTCCCAGGAGCAGCTAAGAATCCTTCCTTGGCAGTTAGCCCTTGGAAGCTCAAGCCCCTGTTAGTGCTTGTGTTGCACTGAGTGTGCTAAGTCAAGGAAGGAGGAAAGTGAGTTCACCTTTCTGGAGAGAACCACACAATGTGCGGGTCCCCTCCTCTGCCGTTGACCTTGGAGCAGTGTCCGTACTGATTGCAGGAGCTTATCTACAGGGCCTGAGGAGAGTTTGAACCCTTGGCTCCAGCAGCTCCCACTCCCTGAGCATTCTCCCCAGCATTTAGCAAACCCAGCCTGAGGCTAGGGAACACCAGGTTTCAAGTCCTGACACCACCACAGCCACTCAAAGGTCTTGGGTGAATTTAGTTAATCTTTTTGTGCTTCAGTGTCCTCCTCTATAGAATAGGGCTTTAACACTGATACCTAATCTCACCCTGTAAAAACTAAACTAGCTGTTACTGCAAACACAGAGGCCTTGCAGAGAGAGGCTGTCCGGAGTGAGGAGGGTGTGGTCCCTCCCTGGCACTAGCCTTGGCTTTCACTCACCCAGTCTCAGATTCTCCCCAGCCCCACGGTGTGCAGGCCTTGAACGTGCAGGAAGGACAATTCAGGTCTCAGATCTGGTTCTGTTCCCCAACTCCATCTGACCAGCCTCCCCAGATCTGAGACCTTTTGGCCCCCTTCTCTGGCAACCTCCACAGTGACAACGTGGCTAACATTTAGTGAATTCTCACTATGTTCTGGGCCCTGTGGTAAGCATCTGATTCAGCTGAAAGCATGTAATTCTCACTACAGCCTGAGAGGTAGGCTGTGTTACAGGGGTCAGCACTGACGCACGGAGAAGCCGCTGGTCCAGGTCGTGGTCAGCTGCTCACCTGGCATGCTCTGCTCCCACCTGGGGTAGCACTATCCCATTACTCCCCTCCCATCCCCACTCAGAGCCCTTTTCTGACATTTTGTCACAGTCCTGACACAGCTCCATAGCTATGATCTCATTCTTTGAGGGACTTTATACCTGTGATATCATGTTCTAGAACAGAATTCTCAAAGAAGTCATGAATCTCTAGATTCTAATTACATTACCCTTGCTTCTGCATGCACTCCCAGAATTCTAGAATCCAGTGATAAATCCCAGACCCAGATACAACTAGAGAATCCTAGAGAAGAATTCTGACACCCAGTGATTGGGCTTTCAAGTCTAGGTTCAATAGTAGAATCCTGGGGGTGGGATGGGCGTAGGGTTGGAATCTCATAGAAAGCCCAGTCTACGAAGAAGGATCTGGGGTCTGTTCCAGCCTCTGTGGAGACTGGCCCTTCTCACTGGGCATCTGAAACATCAGGGCTCCTCACTCTCACATGGTCACTCCAGGACTTCTTCTGATGGTCAGGAAAGCTAATGTCACAGTCATGCCTAGCAGAGCCTAGGGCCAGGACTCCCAGGCCAGGTGTCAAGGTCATTAGGTCCTGGTCCTCGTCCTGGCTCTTGGGTAAATTGCTAGACCTCTCTGGGCTTCAGTTTCCTTATCTGGACAAGGAGGGGCTTGAGCAGATTATTTCTAAGGCTTCTTCCACTTGGGAGATAGAGGAAGCTGTCCAACTTCCAGGAGCTGACATCTGCCCTCTCATTAGGACTAGGGGTCATGACGATTATCATTTGATGAGCACGTAGGCACATGCTGAGCTCCTTACAGCCACTCACTCCCTTAATTTAATTAATGCAGGAAGGCTTCCCGGAGGAGAGGGGGTGGAGGGGCTGGGTCAGTCTGCAGGACTAGAGAGAGGACAGCCACCAGAGCCTCAGGGGCCTGAGTGGGGAAACGATGGGCAGACCCTACCCATACAGGATGGGTTGTACTTCCCAGAAGCAGAAGCCAGGGGTTTGGTCAAGATGACCGCTGCCCTCCCTGGCACGGAACCGAGAGTGGTGGAAGCCGAGTGCCCCGCTGACCGTCCCTCCCGCTCTGTGCCCGCAGAACGACGACGGTGAGCTCGCACACGCCATGCAGGCCGGGCCGGGCCCATGGCAGGACGGAGCCTGATGGGTGCCCCGCGTCCCCAGGCCCATGCCGCCTCCAGAGAAGAGCCGAGGCCCCGCCGCCCGGCCGCCCGCGGGCCGCGCTCCGGGCCGCCTGCCGGGCCTGCCTTCGCCGGCGCTGCTGTGCGCCTGCGGCCTGTGTGTGCTGCTGGCGGGCGTGAACGTGACGCTGGTGGGCGCCTTGGCCTCCTTCCCATCCCGGAGCAACGCGCCGCTCGTGGTGGGGCCGGCGCTGCTGGCGCTGGCGCTCGGCTGCTTCGCCGCCTGCTGCGTGTGTAGCCGCCGGGGCCCCGCGCTCCGTCCGCGCTCAGCGGCGACCTCGGGCTCGGGCCGGGGCGGCGGTGGCGGCGGGCCGGTGGCGCTGGAGATGGAGAGCAGCGAGCGCACGGCGCAGGACACCACGGCCGTGCAGCTCAGCCCCGCCGCCTCGGCTGCGTCCTCGGGCCGCTCCAGCCCCGGCCCCTTCGCCCTGGACGCCCCCGCGCCCGCAGCGGTCTACGCGCCGCGCACTGACGGCGTCCAGCTCAACCTGCCCCGGGAGCGCGTCGCCCCCTAGCGGAGCGCGTGCCGGGCCCGACTCCCAGGCCGGGCTCCACTTAAGGAAAAAGAATGGGAGAGAGGAAGGAAGAGAAGAAGGAAAAGAAAAGTGAAATTGTTTCCGTATGGGTCCGATGCTGGGCACAGATGGCCGCAGCTGTCCCATGTCTGGAACTTCTGGAGGGGAGAACGACAGTGAAGAGGCACACTCACCAAAGGAGGGAGCAGTGCCTTGGCCCTTTAAGTGGGGTCCGCTGGGCCCTACTTTAACCCACTCCCCAGACTCGATGAAATAGGCCCCTGGACCTTCCATCCCTCCCGCCGCCACCACCCATGGCACGTGGGCACTGTGAATGGAGCCACTCTGAGAGGGACGAACTCCCAGCAAGGCCCCTGATCCCAAGGGGTGGGAGGAAGCAGGGCCAGGGAAGAATGTCAGCCTGGGCTGTCTGCTCCCCTCACACTATGAAAGGCCACCAGCTTCCCCTTCTGCTCCTCCCTGCCCTTCTTGTCTCTGCCCCCAACATGAAGGGGGGCATCCTTTTGGGATTAAGGGGCAGGGGCCCTGATTTGAGCCAGGATAATCTCCTAAGGCAGAGCGAGGTTGAACACCTGACTGGTAGAGCAGGGGAAGCTGGGTGGGGGGGAAGCACAGACAGGGGTGAATGATGAGCGGGCTGGGCACCCAAGCAGGAGGGCCTCAGTGTGGTCTGCACTGTGCCATCCCGACATCCCTCACTCCTCAATAAAGCACCTTTTTGGAGTCAAGTCCCTTGTGATGGCGTGGCCCGGAGGGAGGGGCTGACTGCGGAGCTTTTGGCTGGGCACCCTTGACTCTGGGGCCCTCCCAGCCAAGCACTTCATCTGCCTTGCACCAGCCCCTCCTGGAGGCCTGGAAGGGGACCCCAGGGGAGCAGAGTATGTAACTGGGAATATCCGTGGGAACAGGCGTGAGAGATTGGGGCCTGGATGAATACGACTGTGTCTGTGCTCGGGGTTGCCTGGCTACGTGTGTGAGATGGGGAGTGTGGGAGTATTTGGGTAGCACTGTCTGACATCATCCATGAATGTGAGAGTGTGTGTGGGTGTGTGTGGTGGTGGTGAAGGGGTGAGTCACCAGTGAGAAGGGTGAAAGAAGGGCTCCCCAGGGCTATGCAAAGCCTAGAGCTTTCTTCTGGCCTGCCTGTGTTCCACCCAGGTGGGCCAGGGCATCTGGTAGAGGGAAGGAGGCTGCCTCACAAGAAGAAGCAAGGTTCCTGGGGCCTGGGGCTGGGGAGGTACTGCAGTGCCGGGACAGCCCCTCCGCTCACTGCTCACCGCAGGGACCCGGAAGAGACAGGCCCAGTGATGGTGGCGCACTCCTCTCCTAGCTCTAACTCGCTGCCCATCCACCTTTGGCTTCATCGGCCTCCCTTTTTCTTTACAGGGTGGGCTCTCCTGCTCTTCTGCCCTGGTCTGGGACTTCCCACCAGCCCTTGGAAGGGCTGACCCCCTCTCTGCCTCCGAACCCCCCCTTCATCTGACCCCCTCCCTGCCTCTGCCTCTCCTGCCCACTGACCTGGAGAAGAGGGAATCTATCTCCATAGGTGCTAAGCAGGTCATCTCTATTAATTCTATTAATTCACAGGGATCGATGGGCCCTAACCTCTGAAGCACCCAGCCCCTGACCTTTCCTCGGAGCACTTCCCCACCCCCACCGTGTGTGTGTGTGTGTGTGTGTGTGTGCGCGCGCGCGCGTGCACACACACACGCACGTGCACACACACACACACACGCGTAAATTCATGCAAGGAAGGCCACCCGCCCAGGCTTCAGTCCTGTCCTGTCTCTTCTGGATCACTGGTCTGCAGCCTCAGACGCCACCTGCTGCTGCCTTCCTTGGTAGAACAGGAGGTGAGAGGGGCCACTGCTGATGCTGCCTTGGGATGTGGTCTGAGCCACCCTCCTTAGGAGGAGACACCCCAGATTCTAGCCCTGGAATGCTAGCCCCAGCCCGAACCCCTCTCCTGCCTGCTGGCACAGGCCTGGAATGACATCACCAGGGCTCCTTCCTCTTCTCCCCACCTACAGAGACTTCCAGATCCTGTCTGGGAGCCTGGCTGCTGGGGAGGAAGATCGAGCATGTGCTAAGCGCTTGAGGCAGTGGGCCCCAGATGGATGGTGTGAGTGAACAGAATGGGGGGGTGCACCAGGGGCAACATTGGCTTCCTGGAGTCTCCCTTCCACAGCCTCCCCCGGGGGGAATGTCATCGTTTGTCCCATCTGTGCCTCCTTCCCTACCACTGGCACACCAGGAGATAGTCTCCCTACCCCAGGGTCCACTTTGCAATCACCCAGCCCTGGCAACCACTCCCTCACCTCCCCAATCCCCAACCCCCAAAGCCCCCCCCCCATCTTTCTGGTCCTGCTACTCCAGGGATCTCCTCCCCTCACACTCCTTCAGGCCCTTCTAGGGCACCAGCAAGGCCTGGGAGCACCCCACTCTCACACAGAGGCTGGGCGCTTGCTCGGTCCCCACCCATCTGCAGGCCCCTCCCAGACAGGCTTCAGGGGACTGGTGTGTGGAAAGTGAGGACACAACTCTGAGAGCAAGGGCAGTAAGCTCCCTGGCCTGGAAGAATTTGAGCAGGGACACTGCAGAGGAGCATGGGGATGAGGGCCTGACCCCCACCCCCAACCCGACTCCCACTCTGAAACTCTGAGAATTGAAGTGCCAGGGCCTGTCCTCAGAAGTCCAGGAGCTGCAGGACAGGACACAAAGCTGGTTCTTCTGAAAGGAGGGATGCTTCCTGGGGCCTGTGGGGCTCAGGGGTGGCCAAGTGAGCCCCACTTCCCAGAGGGAACTCCCCATAGCGTGGGATGGAGGAGGCCACAAAGGAGCTGGGAACTCAGATCTCCTCCCTGTCTTCCCACTGCAAGAAACGAGGGTAGCCACTTAGGACCATTTTTTACTGATTAATTAAACAATTCCTGAGCCCTACTATGTGTCCAGCACGGGGAATATAGTGGTGAGCAAGCAAGCTCTGGCAGGTGCAGGAGGGGCTTACATTCTACTTGGGGGAGACGGACGATAAACAAGTAAGTAAACAAGACAAAAAAAATACTAGCTAGCAGAAGTGCTATGCAGAAAAATCACAAAAAGGTGTGCCCGGGGGACTTGGTGAGTGGCTGGGAGGTCTTCTCTGAGAGGTTGCATCTGAGCTGAGCTCTGCCAGACAAGAGTCAGCCATGCAAAGGTCTAGGGCAAGAGCATTTGAAGCTCAGAAAATGGCCAGTGCAAAAGGCGTAAGGTGAGAATGAACTTCACCCATGTGTCTCCGGCCGAGAAAGAAGGGCTGTGGGGACAGGGGTGGGAGATGCAGTTGGGGAGGGCGGGCGGGGGGCGCGTTGCTTAGCTCACGTACAGTTTAGTGAGCCAGGGTGTGGGGTTGGGCTTTTATCTCAGTGAAGTGGGAGCCACTGGAGGGTTTTAAGCAGAGAAGTGACATGGTCTGATTTATGATTGTAAAGATCGCTCTGCCTGCTGTGTAGAAATAGAGTGTTGAGGGGTAAGAGGGAGAACAGGGGCTGGGTTGGGAGGTTATGGCAGTGAGAGGTGCTGGGGGCTGGGATTGAAGTGGTGGCTGGGAAGTGGACAGATTCCACACCCATTTTTGAGGTCTCCCTGTTGGGGGAATTTCAAGAGGCGTGAAGGAGAGAAATCCAGGAGGGACTTCTAGAATTTTGTTTTGAGCAACTAGGCGGAGGGTTGGGGGAGAGCCAGGGCTGTGGTAAGATGAAAGTTCTGTTACCGCAGTGGAGCTGTCTTGGAGTTGCTGGTGGCACAACTCTGAGTTCTGGAAAGAAGATACAGATTTAGAAGCCGTTGGCATCTGGGTGATGGAGAAGCCATGAGTCTAGATGAGGCAGCTGAGGAGAAATGAAGATGGAGAACTCAGAATCTAGAATAGTCTAGAAACCTCTGGGTCTAGGGGAGGGAAGAAGACCTGAATTACCCAGCTCTGAATCTCACCCAACCTTCTGCTGAGACAGGTGCCTTTCCGATGAGGTCTGTGGCCTAGGAGTTGGGGATTCAGGAGAAGTGAGTGGAATGTGATCTCCAAAAGATTAGCAGTTCTGCTCTGCACCCAAGTACTCACCTGGTCCAAGGTAGGTATGCATTAGATATTTGTTGAATGACCGAATGAGTAAAAGGTGTGGATCTTACCCCACAGCTGAGACCAGAGGTCTCCAGTAATAGAGTATTATTAAGATGCCTGCTCTGGACAGAAAAGAGAAAATCTCCTTACATGTGTGGGAGTTCCCCTGGCCAGTTCCTGTTTTCTGCTTCTTTGTGGGAGAGAGGGTGACAAAGGAATGTAGAGCTGGCTAGATGGGCATTGATAGATGGGCTCCCAGAAGCAGGGAAATGGCCAGAGAGATAGGCTAAGCCTGAGGAAATCGGCACTGCTAAGGAGCGCCACCAGAGGGCACCCTGGGCACATGACAGGGGATAGAGACGTCGCAGCCCAGCCAGGCTGCCCAACTTTGCCTTTTCCCCTTCTGAGGACCAATGCCCTGAAGAAGAAGGGGAGCAAGGAACTGGGCACATAAGGGGTAGGGAGTGTTAAGTCACCTAAATTTACTGACACCTCCAAACCGGAAACCTGACCTTATCGCACCGGGAGGCCTGACTCTGGACAAAGACAGCCTTTACCAGGGGTCACAGGTAGGTCCTGAGTCTGGTCATAGACTGAACCTTCACCTTGATCCTAGACGGAGCCTTCACCCTATTCCACACTGAGTCCCGACCTAAATCTGGTCATACTCTGGGCCTTGATCCTGCCTGCCTGGTCCCCACACTGAATCCTGATCCTGGGTTTTAGACTGGGTTTTGACTCAGTCTAAGGACTGAACCTTGATCTTTATCAAAGATTGAACCCTGACCAAGGCACAGACTGAGTCTAGATCATGGACAAATATTAAGCCTTTATTCTGGTGTTAGACTGAATCCTGACCCTGATCCCATACTGAGCCGTCAATCTAGTCCCAACCTGAACTCTAACCCTGATCCATACATTGAACCCTGACCCTGGACAAAGCCTGAATTTTCATGAAGGTCATAGCATGAGTCAGGTTTCAGTCCCAGAAGGAAATAACTCCTGGAAATACTTCTGAGGATAAGAGAATTCTGGGTCTCTGAATGGTCCAGAAACTCCTCAGGAGCCCTGAGAGGCCAGGCAGAGAAAGGCTGTCCAGGACATGAGAAGGAAGGACAGTTGGGCCTTCTCGAAATACCCTTGGAGCTCCAGTGGGGCCTTCCTGCCTGCTTGTGTGTCTAGGGGGGCCCCAAGGCTGGGATTTTCTTCCATTTGTACTTCTGACTCCCAAGAAACCTTGGGCAAGTCCCTTTTGTTGTCTACCCCTTGTTACCTTTCAGGGACAAGGTAAGGAGAAGGTGTCCTTCCATGGACCAGGCCATGACTGAGGGCAGGCTGGAGGAGAAGCCCCTTCACTCTGGGAGCTCACTCTGGCTGTTCATTCCAAATAGGCAAAGAAAAAGTGAACCATGCTCAAGGTGGCACAGCCAGGCCTCAGCCTCTGGTTGGCAGGCGCCCGAGAGCATCAAGGAGGTGTGGCTCGGGAAGTAGAAGTCCCAGAGGTCCCTGAACCTTCTTGGGGTCTGTTGTGTGTAGGGCTGGGAAGTGCTCAAGGGACCACACACCTGAGCCCAGGACACACGGACCGGTTCAGTTTCTGCCCTACTTGGGGTTCAGCCTGGGCACCTTGCCCTGCAGGCGCGTGCTGGCCTCTCCCAGGCACAGTGGTAGCCCAGTGGCCAGCTCACCTTGAGAGGCAGTGAGGGCAGGAGTGAGGGCCAAGCCAGGCGGGAGCCTGGGCAGGGGGGAGGGGACGCTCTAGTCAAAAAACGCTGACGCCAAAGACAATGAGCTCTCCGAGGCTGAGGCAACTCATTTGGTCCCGGCCACGCTTTATTAAATTCTCATAAACCTGTCAGGGGGGACAGGGCTCGCTTCAGTTTACCTCATTAGCCCGACACAATGACAGTGGGGGGGGGGACAGAGGGAGGAGGCGGCAAGGGGAGGCCCTTGCTCAGTGCTGAGAACTGAGCCAGCCGGGAAGATAATTGAATTAAGTGGCTTTTGTTAATGGTTTTTAAGACTCCGAAGTGTAAATAACATTTAGGGGCTTTCTTTTAATGGTGCTGGGGTTTTAGAGACCCAGGGAGCTTAGAGGAGGCCCAGCAGGTCCCTGCCCCTCTCCCCCACCCCAGGGGAGCCTGTGGGGGAAACACTGAAGTTAGACTGGGAGGAGCAAGGGGAGGGGACAGAGAAGGTAGGACAACTTCCTGGAGAGTCTTTGAACAAGTGACAGTGACGGGCGGGGCGGGGCAGGTGGGCAACGTGAGGGGGGGCAGTGCCAACCATGATGACCTGCCTGGGCTGGGATGCCGCCACGGGACAAAATGGCCAGAGAGATCCCTAGGACATTACCGGAGGCATGGCTTGGGAGTGTTCAGGGGACTGGGCATCCTGGGGCACCCAGTACTCATCCCTCACTGATGGGTCATGGGACTCTGAAGTTATGGCTTTATTGCTTATTGCCAGGGGGAGGGGCTCCCTGGGAGGTGGTGAGCCCCTCATCATGGTACATGTGGGAAGACTATGCCAGTGGATTACACTAGACCCCAGGCCTCCTAACGGAGACTGGACTTGAACTGCACAAAGGGGTGGGGGGCTCACTTCTCTGGGGGCACAAGGAAGGGCCTGGGGGAGCTGCGTGCAAGGAAACAGACAAATGGGCAAATTGTTTTGGAACCCAACCCCTGGCTTTCCTCAGTGACAGCATCTCCCTCCCTGCAAATACAACCAGGTCCAGGACTTCTCTGGGCTGGAGGCAAAGGGCTCCGACTAGATCCCAAGGAGCTGGAGGTGGGATGGGGTAGGACTAGCCCTAGGCCAGCCCACAAAGGGTTAAGGCGTTAATCGCCCTGCATGCGACAAAGGGAAGTGAGTTTTCTGATCCAGAAAGGATCAGTCCCTAGGACGCCCCATCAGACCCTACAGCGTGAAATTACACCCCAGCAGGGGTGCCCCCCCCAACTACCCGCCTAGGCCTGGCACAGGATTAGGGCCTGGAGTCATCAGTTTAATGGCTCCCACCTCCCCTCCCTACCCCCTCTCCCCCAGGAGCCTTTAGTCCTGCCTCCAGGCCGGGGCCAAACTCTTCACTCACCCACCAGTCCACCTGACTATGGGTCTGTCTGGTCATTCTGACCTCACTCTTGGTCTATTCATTCCATCAGTCTCCTTGTCTGAGCCCTGACCCCCACCCCCACGCACTGAGCCTTGACCCCACTCCCTATTCCAGTTTCTTCATAACCCTCAATCAGCACTGTGCCTTTTCTGGTCTCACCGCTTATCTAGGTGTGGGTTGTCTCCCCACTAGCGCTCAGTGCCTTTGGAGCAGAGCCCGTCTTTTTCGGCACTGTCTCCCCAGTGGCCTGGCCTATTTGGCCCATAGATGGCACCCAATAGAATGAGCTAACTGCGGGGCCTCCCCTCCACCTCACAGAGAATGTGTTGTGGTCCCTAAACTCTGGACATCAGGACTCAAGGTGGAGAGGTAGGAGCTGAAGCCTGGGCCCAGCCGGGGCCATGGCCTTCGGGAGAGACAGGGGGCTGTGCCCGTGCTCTGCTCGGGCCCAGCCTCATCTCTTACTTATGGATGCCATGAGTGAGAGAAGGGAGAGACCCTGCATGGCCAGAGGGTGCCCACTCACCCTGGGGTGCCATCCCTGGAGACCCTTATACCCACTTCCTTGGGCTGCTACTAGGCCTTTGCCACACAAGGGCCATCTGCACCTACAGCTGGGCGAGAGAACATTCCTTGTCCCTGGATAGACAGTTGAGGAAACCAGGGGACGGGGGTGGGGGCGGTAAAACCATACAGGAGAGAGAACCTGGCGAGACATTCAGAAAGCAAGGCTGTCCAAGGCCGGCAGGCTGCCTGTAGAAACTACCCTCCAACCTCTACGCGAGGTTGGACACAGAGGCCCCCGAAAAGCCAGGGCTTGCCCAAGGCCACACAGCAAGGGCAGATAGAGGTCAGGTTCCCGAGGTTCGAGAGCTTGTCATTCACCCCACTGCTCCAGTTCACTTTGACAAGAATGGTATTTAGGCTGAACACCGGCTCCGAGCCAGGCTTTGGACCATGCCAAGTCCTGCTCAGGGTGTTCTATCTGGCTGTAGCCGAGAGGGCTCAAGAGAGGGAAGGGGCTTCCTCTCCCCTGGTGTAATCAGGCAAGGCTGCCTGGAGAGGGTGGCTTGTGAATGGGTTCTGAATAACAAATAGGCTTTCCCCAGGAGGAATCAGCAGGAGCAAACATGTGGGAAAGGGCACCCTGAGTGTGTGAGGTACCACATGGTTTAGTTGGACGTTCCAGAACATGTTCCATGTGCACAGACCCCAACCCCACCCCAGGCCAGGCCTGATGAGGAGGTGGCCGATTCCAGTATAAAGAAGAACTTCATGAAAGTCAGACCTGGTAATGAGCTTCCCAGTCCTGCGGATCTGTGACCAGGAGCTGGGTTTTGGTGACCACTCCTGCCCAAAGGGGGATTGAATTAGAGACCCCTGAAGACGTCTGTTCTCAGAACCTGCAGCAGAAATCTCCAGGCCATCCCCAAGGCCAGTCCTCCAGCAGGAAACCTGTCACCCTCACCCTTGTCCATTCCCTGGGGTTCAGTAGGATTCTGATGGCTGGAATAGGGGAGAAGGAGATGAGGAGACAGGCAGAGAGACGCGTCTTCCAGCTCCTCAGGGCCCTGCCTGTGTATCTGTAGCTTCCACCCAGCCCAGTCTAAGGGACTTAAGTTCAAGCCTAACTTAAAAACAGGACTACCCTGAGTGGGACTTTTCCCATATCCCACAGTCAGAGAGGGAGATGGAGGCCGCGCGGTCTTTCTCAAGGTGGCTTACAGAGAGCAGACTAAAGGTGAGCCTGAATGAAGAAAGCCTTTCAGGCCTTCCTGTCCGAGATGCCTCCAGAGGGTCTGGGCGTGCCGGGGGGAGGGCTCTGGGTCTGAGGATGTCCTGTACCTCCCAAAAGAACAGAAACTTCCTTCTGTCTGTCCCATGTTGTCAAGCGTCCACCTCAGCCTGACCCGGATTCTTCCTGAGGTCATGGAGCTCCTGTCTTCTGGGAGTTCTCTCCTCCGAAAGAATCTTAAAGTAAAAAACCAAAGCGTCTTCTCCCTGCTGGCTGCCCAGCACGTCTGCGTGGAAGCCGGGGGAGGGATGGGGCGACCTGTGAAGGATCCAGGCTGCCAGGGCTGCCGGGCTGCTCAGGTGGAGACGGCAACAAAGAACGGCTTTGTGCACACACGCTCACGCTCACACGCACCCGCACACGCCCCACACAAGCTCTTTCCAAGAACGGCTCTCCAAGCCCGGTTGCCAAGATAAAGGAGCCACTGGGTGGTCAGCCCCCAGGAGGAAATATCGCTCCTGTGGCCTTTGTTGTTCAAAGGGCTTTGCGAAATCTCCAGACTCCTCTTGGAACTGATCCCGGGCTGAGGTGGCGTGTTTCCCCGCAGCTGGAGATGGAGGCCAGGCCTGCCCTCGGCCTCCCAGGCCTGGCGGGAAGAGGAGAGCCCCGGGGGGCCAGGCTTGCAGTCCTGAGCAGCACAGCAGCTTTAGTCTTTCGTTTCCATTCTTAGCTCACTCAATTCCCACAAGCCTGGGGGTAGGCAGAGATCTCCCCATTTTATAGTGGTAAAACAGAGGTTCAGAAAAGCCTACGGTTTATTAAACGGCCCCACAGGGAATTAATGCTAGGAATGAAACTGACTTGGCCCCAGGCAGACTTAGCTCAGCCCTGGCCCCATTCTGAGCCCCAACTCTGACCTCTAATTGAGCTGTGACTTGTTTTAGACTGAGCCCTGCCGCTGGCCTTGGCTGATCCCTGATCCCAGCTACACACAGAGCTTTGACCCTGGCCCCTAACAGAACTGCCGACCACCCCAGATGGATTCCTGATCCTAGCCTCAGATTGCCTCTCCTGTTAGCTTTAAGCCTCGTGAGGTCAGAGGTCTGTGCTTCTCATTCACCCCCCTACTTTACATTTCTATATGTGTGATTACTCGAATAATCTTGATTTTATCTGTTAGACTATATACAGGGCCAAGGGGCTGAGTTGGTCTAGTTTGCCAGCACTGAGTATAGCAAAAGCAATAAAGAACAAGTATTTATTGAGCGATTACTAAATGGCAGGTGCTAAGTGTTTAACAGACGCTATCTCATTTAATCCTTACGAAGAACCCTGAAGTAGGTGTTATCCTGAGTGCATCTTACAGATGAGGACACTGAGCCCCAAGGTCGCACTAGGAGGCGTAGAAGTACAGGATGCTCTTAGTAGTTCCCTCATCTATCACATTCAGCTGCCTGGTGAGGGCTGGGGCCAGAGAGGGCAGCAGTGGCAGTGAGAGGAAGTGGGCAGTCTCGAAGAGCTGAGAACCTTCTGGAGACAGTTTCTGAAGCCACGGAACCGCCAGGTGAGGAGCGCCTGGGTGGCTCAGCTGGTGAAGCATCTGACTCTTGCTCTTTTTTTTTTTCTTTTTTTAAGATTTTATTTATTTATTCAAGAGAGGACAAAGGGAGAGAGGGAGCACAAGCAGGAGGAGCATGAGAGGGAGAAGCAGTCTTCCCGCTGAGCAAGGAGCCCGATGCGTGGCTCGATCCCAGGACCCTGGGATCATGACCTGAGCCAAAGGCAGATGCTTAAGGACTGAGCCACCCAGGCGCCCCATGACTCTTGCTCTTGATTTCAGCTCAGGTCATGATCTCAAGGTGAGATCCAGCCCCACATGGTGCTCTGTGCTCAGTGGGGAGCCTGCTTGGAGATTCTCTCCCTCTGCTCCTCCCTCAGCACTCTCTCGTCTCTCAAAAATAAATAAATCTTTTAAAAGGCGGAGGGGTAAGAGATTGCGACGAGAGAGGCAGACCAGCTATATCATTTGTGGAGTCCAGTGCAAAATGAAAGTGCGGGGCCCTTGCTTAAAAATGAAGGATTTCAAGGTGGCAACATGAGAACATTCTAGAGCTTGAGGGCTTCACCACAGGTCACATGTCCATGAAGGCAGCCCTGAGAGGGAGGGCATGTGGATTGTGGGCCGGGAGGGTCGGAGGACAGCTCCAGCCGAGTACCCACTCTTCCATGGGCATTTGCAAGGCATCTTCAGCAGCACCAGGCAGCAGTCACGGAGTCTTACTGGGGGACTGTGGGGCTGCTGGAGGCCTGTGCGTGGAGGGGAGCAGGTGCCCCTCTCTGTGCATCCCAGGGCGCCTGTCTGGAGTGTAAACTGAGAAGAATGCACGTCTGGGGGTGGGGTGAGTGTGTGTGGAACATCCAAGCACCAGACTGTGGGCTATGTGTCTGAGGCCTTGTGTGGGAGGTGTGTCCGTGTGGAGGGGAGAGACAGACACCCTGAATCTGTGGAGTCCAGTGCAGAAGTCAGCACATCCCGTGTGTATGAAAGAAGATGTGTATGTAGGGGTGTGTGAGTGAGAGAAAAGGTGCGTGTGTAATTGTGAGTGTATGGGAGTGTGTGCATGAATATGTGCATAGCCCTGCCTTCCCTCCTGGGCCCTGGCCTGGGCTGCCTTTCCTGCTGTGAGGGGCTCCCAGGTGAACATGTCCCCCAGCCCAGCCCCCAGGCCTTTGTGGAGACAGAACCTCCCAGAGACATTCCAGACTGCCATAGGGTGGGCAGGGCTGTGGGGCTGCCTCCTGGGCTGCTGGGGTGATCCTGGGCCAGTGGTGTCAGGTTCCCCGGGCTGCCTGGGCCCTCCCTCCGCAGCCCTCTGAGGGCCTTTGTTGGAAGTTCAGACAAACTTGTCAGGGGGGCGGGCAGGAGGCCACCTTCTAATCGGCTTTCCCAGAAGGGAGAGGAGAATGAGAGATTGGGCGTGGAGGGGGTGTCCAGTCCCCGCAGTTCTGTGGGAAAGAGGGGGGGAGGGGCAGACCCAAAGGGGTCCATCCCCCACGACCTCTCAGAAGGTTCTCTGTCCCCTAGGCCCCTGAGGGATTCAAAGAACACTGGGGCCAATGCCCAAGAAAAGTAAGATTTGGGGGAAACTTCAGGGACTCCCCCTTCTGCCTTTCTCATCTCACCCACCACTGGCTGTTCCCACATCTGCGGCATGCCAAGCACTCAGCCCCTCGGCCTCCTCAAGGCTTCCTCCTCTTTACCTCATCTGAGCCTCCGAGGAAGCAGGCTGGACATAATTAACCATTCCCATTCAACAGAAGAGGATACTGAGGACCAGAGAGGGGCAGTTATCTGCCTTAGTAAACAGCAAGCTGAGAGTAGCTTATCCCAGCTCCATAAGAGAACCTTCTTCTCTTTGTTGCATTTCCCTGAGGTCCCCTCACACTCCGTGTGATCTCGTGTAGTGACAAGGCTTCATCTGCCATGTCTCCGTTGACAACTACCAAGGTTAAGAGTGTGGATTCTGAGGTCAGCCGGGGTCACACCTTGGCTCACTTATTACTAGCTGCGTGGTCATGGGCGAGCATTGAACCTCTTTGTGCCTCAGGGGTCCTCATCTATAAAATGGAGATAATAGTACCTTCCACGTAGAGTTGTGTGAAGAATGGGGGACTGAACGTTTGTGGAGTTGCAGGCCCAGGGAAAGTGCTATGTGGTATTTGTTAAGTAAACTCAAATCGAGGTCAGCAGAGCAGACTCCCCTCCTGAGCCCCGGTCCTATACACTCCAACAACTTCCCTTGAATAAATAAATTACAGAAAGGCCCTTCAACTGCCACAAACAAAGCCAGACAGGGCTCAGGCTCATTTCTTCACATGCGCCCCAGCCCAAGGGTCTCCATCTACCATGTGGCCAAACCAGAGACTCAGGAGTGCCCTTGACCCTTCCGTGGCCTGTAGTCACCACAGTAATTCTACTTCCTAGATTTCTCATCAATCCAACCCTTTCTCCCCTGACCTCTCCTCCCAGTCCAAGGGATGCCACCACCCTCTTACGGGGACATGACCACCGCTGGTCTCCCAGCCTCTTCATGAACCAGCACACTACAAAAGATGGTGGTGGGGGTGTTACTAAAATGCAGTCTCATCACCCTACTCCCCCACTGGAAATAACCTTCAATGCCCTCCACGGCCCTTGGGCTGGAGTCCAAGCTCCCAGGTTGTCTTTCCATTCTCAGCCCCTGAATACCCCTGCACCATCCTCAAGCCCCACCCAGACAGTCCCCCTGCTCCTCCAGGTTCAGGGGCTCCCCCTGCCACTCAGTCCTGCAGCCCTGTGTGTGCCCTGCCTCTCCTGGGATCCCCTGCTCTCTTGCCCTCTTGGTGAACACTGGACCTAGGAAGCACAGCTCAAAAGTCTTTCTCCCAAGGGGCCTTCCTGGCCTCCACAGCCTGACCTGGGGACTCTTCTGTACTCCCAGAGCTATTTTTTGAACCCCAGATCACCCTATGTTGTAAGTGTCTTGAGAGCATGTTTTCCATGTCCCTGGCTCCCCACACAGGCACAGGCATAGGACAGATGATCGGCAGGTGTTGGGTAGTTGAGGGATTCAAGCCGCAGGACTACTGGTCACCTTCTACATCCGGGAATGTGTGTTCTATGGGGCCAAAGTATGGAGGAGGCACAGGTAGATCGGGAGGAAGCAGTGGGAGACTTGGGCAGACGTATGATCTGCCAGCCTAGGGAGGTGGGAAGGCAAGGTGAAGGGGGGTGCCCCCCCGCCCGCGCTAATCCTCAGCCACACTGGGGAGAGAGGAATGCATCCCCTGGGGGCACCAACCAGGGAAGTGGGGAGATCGGGACCCTCCCAGGGTCCCTGTGGCCTGAGGCACCTGCCCCCCAGAAGCACAGCAGGCAGCTCCCTCACACTATTAGGGCCCGCTGAGGTTCTACTGGGAAATCTCCAGAGGGGACTCTCACCACCCTCAAACCCCAGCCCCAAGATCACACTACTCCTTCTGGCTCAGGGGCCCTGTGCAGACACTCTGGAACCCCAGGAAAGGGCAGTGAAGTCTGAGTAGGGAAGCTGGCCTGTCATCTTTTACTTGAAATGCAGCAGAAATGCACAGACACACACACACACACACATGCACACACACAGACACTTAGGAATTCATGGCACAGGTTCTCATACATACATATAGACTTATAGGCTATAATCACACACATACACACACACACACACACGCACACACACACCCTGTTCACCCTGAGTGGGAAGCACCTTCATAAATCTCTAATCCATCTGGCCACCCAGAGCAGAAATCCCTTCTTCATTCTCTGCTTGTTTATCTCTGAGGACAATGAGCTCACTCCCTCCAGAGGCCACCTGTCACACTGGAGAACAGCTCAGGCTTTAGATCCAAATGTGCCTTCCTGTCATCCCCCTTTGGTCCTGGCTCACTTGCTATTTCCATGGAATCCCCCGCCTCTCTCCACCTTACAGACCCATCCTCCCAAGCTACCTTGGTTACCCCTTGCTGCCCCTGGGCCTGCTGCCTGTGCTGTGGTCTAAGCAGCCCATAGAAGATGGAAGCCCCCCATCCCAATTCCTCTGTTCTCCATGACCACTCCAGAGTGGCACAACAGCCACAGATTGGAAAGGGCCATGGAGAGAGCCATGAGGCCAGCCTTCCCCACAGTCAGCCACAGCACTAGACAAGCAGTAAGGAGACCTTGAGATAGCTGCCCGCTCAGCCCACGGCCGGCGTCTCTGGGAATGAACCTGGACCAAGGGCTGTGCTGCTGGATTCTTTTATTAGCCAAGAAGGACAAAGAACAGGTCACAACATCACAGGAAGTCAGACGGACAGACGGATCACAGGACAGAGCATCATGCTGCACTACGCAGGAGGCAGGGCAGGGAGGGGGAAATCTGAGTCTTGTTTTTTTCAGCTAACAGAATAAATAAATACGGTACACAGTGTTTTTTTGCCACGGCCTGGCATGACCTCTAAGCACAAATGGTCACAAAGCGGCTGGGGTGGAAAGCAGTCTGTCTAGCCCACCAGCTGAGGAGTCGGGGAGAGGCCCAGGCTCCTGGACCATGCTCGCAGCAATGAAGAAGCAGGGAAACGGAGCCCTCAAATCAGAGGGAGAGGTGAGGAAGGAGGCTTTCCTGGAAGGAACAGTCAGAGACGGAGTCTCAGCGTGAGCCAGCAGGCCTGGAAAGGCCTCCATCTCAGGGCAAGGGGCCCACCCCAAGTCCATACCCTCAGGCTCCGGTAGGAGACTCAGTATGATGTCCTCTCACTCTCTAGCCACTTTCAGGAACTCAGGCTGGTCCCCTAAACTAGGTTGACTCCCACTCCAGGGGCCGGGGGTCATACACGCTCTCCCTGTCTTCTCTGGGCTGGTGTAGGCGGCTCAATCGAATGAAGTGTTGACAAAGATCTGAGGGAAGCTGGCCGAGCCTGAGGAGGGCCTGGCTCCAGCCACGACAGAACATGGCTCCAGGGTGGACCTGCCCCTAAGGTCAGGGGAGGCTTCCTGGAGGAGGTGGTGAGGTCCAGAGCTGCTGGATTCCAAGGCCCACTGACAGTCTCCTGTATCCAGGGACTGGGAAAAGCATCAGTGCTCATGCTTGGTCTAGATGAGACTGTTTTCACTTCAGAAACAGATCTTCCTGGAACTGATCCCAGAAGACAGACCAAAAATCCCTTCTGTCTCCTAGCATCTCCACCGCCTCCCTGCTTCAGTCCTCCTGCCTAAGTCTCTTTTCATCTGATGCTCCTGTGGCTGTTGGATTCACCTTCCAAATCCCAGATCCCAGATCCCAGATCCCAGATCCCAGATCCCGGTTCAACTCATCCCCTCCATCCCCACCTGCCTGTCTTGGTGCTTGCCCCATCAGGGTGAGGCCTTTAGCCTGGATTCAAGGCCTTCAACCTCGCCTCTCATGAAACCAGGGCCCCTTGCCCCACCGGCCACCTAGTCTCACACCATTGCCTTGTTCAAATAGCTTTCCGGGCCCAGGCTACCATCTCCCTCACTTTTTCCCACCCAAAGACTTCTCCATCTGCCCCAGCTCAGATGGACATTCCCCTCCGCCCAAGGATGTGCCTGGCACCAACAGACAGCCCTCTGCCCCTTGGCACAGGGAGAAGAGACACACCTTAGGACTCTGCACCCCCCTTTCTAGATGCAGTTTCTCTAAGGAGGGGGTGGAGGGCTCGGCAGCGGAGTCACAGAGAGTTGGGCATCACAACTTGGAATCTGTGCTGGCCACTCTCCTCCCCTTGCCCTGAGCCCCTGACACTGTGTGAAGGCACGGCGATGGGGCAACCACAGAGGCTGGCACGGTAGCTCAAGTAGGTAGATCAGGATTCCATCCTGATTTTCTCAACTCGAAGGGACCCATTCTATGTATTGAGAAACTGGGGCCCACAGACTGGCCGTGCCCATGCAGAAGCTTGCACCCGCACCACTCATTGCTCCCCAGCAAGGCAACAGTAATTTTCCAACTCATCCAGTGTACTTTCTAGAACCTTTTTGCTGTTTTTTTTGTTGTTATTAGTTTAACTAAAAACTTCTGCCCTGCCGGGGATGTGAGCATAGACATGCAGAATGTTACAGGCCATCTCATCCAGCCCAGAACACAGGCCCAGAGAGGCTATGGGCTGACCCCAGGTCACACCGCTTGGAAGGGGAGTTTGCTGAGCTGGGTTCCCAGCCAAGGACAGGAGCACACCTTTCGGTGCCAGCGACTAGCTGGCTGGAAGCCCTCACTTCAATACTTGGCCCCGATGGCCCGTCAGCAAGACGGAGACCGAGCACTGCTGTGTGGTTTGCACTTAGTGTGACCAGGAGTTAGAATTCCGCCTCCCTTCCTGGCTCAGCCCCACCCCTGCAGTGGACTCTAACTGCTGAACCTGGAGGCCAGGCAGTGGGAGAGGAGAACCTGCCCCCAACCCCGCTCCCCTGGAGGGACCTCTCTGAGAGCACCCCTCCCCCTGCTGCCTCCCTCAGCCAGAGAAGTCTCACCAGAAAGATCTAGAGCCCTGCAGTCAGTCCTGGCTGAACGCTGGCTCCAGGACTTTTCCTGGAGACCTTCCAGGCAGGAAAGCTGCCCTGCTCCTGCCTGCCTCAACCCCACTCCTGCCTCCACTCCCCTCCTCCTCAATCTTGGGAATGGGGCTTCAAAGCTGAGAAAAGAGAGAGAAGAGAATGTGACCCATGACTGCTTCTAGATGCCGGGCCTGAGGGAGGGCAGCGAAGGGGGCCAGTCCTGGTTCCTCCAGGGGCAGCGGGGGTCTCCAGCCAGAGGCCTTCCCACCTCCACTGGGGATGGAAAGGGACAGCAGCCTAAGAGGACCTGTGCAGGGAGGGGACAGGCAGGTGGGAAGAAGTAGGCGACCAGGAACAGGAAGAAGCAGAATTACTAAGACTAAAAAGTCACAATCCCAAACAAAACAAAGCCTTGGGGACTGACAACACCACACAGCCAGCACCAAAGAAAGAAAGCAGGAGTGGGGAGGAAAGATGTTGGGCCAAGGTCCAGAGCAGGGGATGCTGGAGGCTAGGGAGAGTGGGGTAGGCAACAGGACAGAGGCAGGTCTCGGAAGAAAGAGAGGGAGGAGAGAGCCAGAGAGCGATGTGGACACCGGAGGTGTAGGCAAGAGCTACAGGGGGTCTGGGGCAGGTGGGTGGGGGCCTGAAAATATAGCTTTATATATTTATATTTATATCTCACATTCCACACATCGACTTACTAGGGGGCAGAGAGGAGGGAGGGTAGGCAGGGAGGAGGCTGTGCTGGGGTGAGGATCTGGCCCCTGCGGGCCTCACTCCCCAGCAGAAGGCCGCAGGCGCCCTGGCCTCGCCTCCCCCACCCCCCTGTGGCCTCCATGGGATCCAAGCAAGGGCCATGCAGAGGGTGTGCAAGTGTGGGCTTCACCTAGGGCTGGGACTTGGGGAGAGGGACTGGGAGCAAGACTCCAAGGCCCCGGGATCCCTGGGCTCCTAGAGTTAATTCCTTGAAAGCCATCGGGGGGGATAACCCTGGGGCTGGGAGGTGGCACCCAAGACCCCTGGCTGGGGCTGAGGCCAGCAGTCAGTTGGGGAGCGTATCGAGTCCCAGAGAGGCCGCGTGCTGCTTGGCCCGAAGCCGCAGGTTCTCGATGCTCGTGGTTTTACTGTTCAGGGCAGCCGAGGCAGGTGCCAGGCCGGCGGGGGGCGCGGGCAGCAGCGGGGACCCCCACACGCCCTGGTGGGCCGCCGCGGCCGCTGACAGGGACTGGTAGTAGGACTGGCAGTGCAGGGAGCCCAGTGGGGCCATATTGACGCCCAGGTAGGGCACTGCGGCCGCGGCAGCGGCAGCGGCGGCAGGGGCCGGACCCCCCACCTCGAAGGACGAGTAATGGACGAGGTTGTTGGTGGCAGCCATGTGCTGGCGGAACTGCTCCTGCAGCCGGAAGAGGCTCAGCGGGGATGAGGAGTAGGAGTGGGAGGGGCCCAGGAGGCCACCCCCGGGGGCTGCAGGAGCCAGCGCCAGGCCTGGGGAATCTGCAAGCAGAGAAACCGAGAACCAAGGACTCAGGACAAGGGCAGTGGTCTGCCAGGGCGGGGAGCTCCCTCTGCTCCCTCAACACCACAGACAAGACAGATGCTGGCTCAAACCACATCCACTCATCTCAGCCACGCAGCTTCTGAAGCATCCCTTGGGTTCCTGGGAGGGAGGGGATCCAGGCTTCCTTGCGGGGGCGGGTGGAGGGGGCAGGGTCAGGAGCCTGCCAAGGCCCCCATGTCTTACTTCTTGGGGATTCTCGTTTTCATTTCAAGCACTGTCACCTCCCTGTCCCCTCCCCTGTCTGTGGCTCCTGCCCCTTGCCAGCTCTCTGGCTGGGCTCAGGATTTGTGTCTGAGCTATGCCTCATGCCACAGCTCTGTTCCTTCAGAAATATGGCTCTGTCTCTCCCGCCCGTGAGAATCCCTGGGACCAATGTGGTATTCGCCCAATAGGCACTACTTTGTCTGTACTGGTTGTTAAAATACCATCAAATTTCTATAATGGTTGATAAATAGTTTTTGCCCTGAGCAGTCAGTCCCCTCCCCTGCCACCCACTCCCTCCCCAGAACCCCCAAGACCTTTCAGGATTCAGCAACTGAAGAGTGAAGGGCTGGCCCAGGCCGGCTCTAGCCAACTCCTTCCCCCGAGGTCCTGCCCTAGTGCCCTGTGTAAGAGCTGACTCCCCGTGGCTCTGATCCAGCTCATGCACTCGGCCCCTGTCCTGCCCCAGATCTGGCTGTTCTCCCTGGGCTGGGCCCCTGCCCCTCCACCCCTGCCCCACAGCACCTGCCAAGCCTCACCTGCCTTGGGGCTGCCCCTCTTGCAGCCCAGCCCCTTGCTCTCAGCCCCAGGGCTCTTCTCAGTTTTGGGGTCCTCAGCCCCTGCCCGGGGATCCTCCTCCCGGTCTGGCTGGTCCTCGGGGGCTGACTCACTGGCCGACTGCTCAGACAGGCTCAGGTGAAGCTCAGTGGGGGGGTCACCACTGGGCAGGCTTGGGGGCTGTTCAGTCTCCAGCTGGGCGTCTGGGGTTGGGGCCTCTGTCTTGCCTTCCCCGTGGGAGCCTTCGGCCTCCTTCTGCTTCTGGAGCTGCTCTTTCTGCAGGCTGCGCTGCTTCTTTCGGAACTTGGCCCTGCGGTTCTTGAACCACACCTGGGGATGGGAGAGGAGCTGCAGGTTGTGGCGCTGGGTGCGGAGGTGCGTGATAGCATTGCTCCCCGCACCCCCCAGGAAACGTGCACCCTCAATCCCTTCCAAAACTCCCCTCCTATCACTGCCTGAGTTCACAGGAGAAAGCAGTTCCGTGGGGGTGGAAAGGGCGGCTCCCGGGCAGTGGGAAGCCAGACTGCTGGGCTGGTGCGGGTCTGCAAGGTCTCCTTAGAGGAACGGGGCCCTACCTGCACCCGGGCCTCAGGCAGGTTGGTGCACATGGCCAGCCTCTCACGCATCACCACATCCGGGTAGTGGGTCTTCTGGAAGGTCTTTTCCAGGGCCTCGAGCTGCTGAGCCGTAAACGCTGTGCGGCTGCGGCGCTGTTTGCGGTGCTGCGAGCCATAGCGGGCCTCCAAGATGATGTCTTGAAATGTACAGCCGTTGGAGGGCAAGGAGAGGGGGCCCATTTAATTATGGGAAATAGGTTTTGAATCTTACTTTGCTCTGACCCACTGTGGACACTCAGGCCCTTGCAGACCTGGGTCCTGGCCCTTTCCCCTTGGAAATCACCATCTTCTCTCCATACAGTTGGGGTTTCAAGATCTCCCCATGCCCACATTCGCTGTAAGGACCCCACAGCCTGCAGGAAGTCCTCTCTGATGACAACCAGAGGTCTAACTCATCTCCATGAACAGCTGTCAGGAATATGACTGACAGGGGTCTTCCTCATCTGGTCTGGGTGGGTAGGGAGGTGGACACTGCTCTAAGATCCTTAAAGTCCTAGGATGCTATCAGTATCATATCCTGAGACCAGCTGATGTTAATAATCTGTACATCAGTGTCACCAAGGTTCTAATATTCCATGACCCTTAGATTCTGGATACCGGCGGGACACTGGCCTCTGACTGTGCGGAGCCTGGCTGGCAGCTGGGACGTACCTGCAAGGTCTAGTTAGAGGAGGTCTGACCTGTAGCCCCAACTCACTGGTACTTGATTCTATGCCCTCTGGGTATGACTCCCGTTATCCCAGTTGGCCTATGAGTCTCTGACGGCAGGACCTGAGGCTCCTGCTCTCACTTCTCAGGAGGAAACCTGGCTCTGGCAGGACCCTCAGAGGACAAGAAAATTTTCGCATCTAGTCTTGACCCTTTGGGCCGCTTCCTCACAAAAGAACAAAAAGATAAAGTTCTAACTACCGCAGGTTTGGAGCGGAGACAGAGCTGGGGGACCACCACTTCTACAGGCTTGCTCACAGGCTGGTAACATGAAGACAACTCAAGGGGCGCCTGGGTGGCTCAGGCGGTTCAGCTTCTGCCTTCAGCTCAGGTCATGAGCCCAGGGTCCTGGGATCAAGCCCCGCATCAGGCTCCCTGCTAAGCAGGGAGCCTGCTTCTCCTTCTGCCTCTGCCCCTACCCCCACTCATGTTCTCTCTCTCAAATAAATAAGTAAAATCTTAAAAGAAAAGAAAAGAAAGCAACTCAAAATAGAGGTCTGCCTAGGGCTGGTGTCTAGGATCCAGCCCTTCAGCTTCACTAGACCCCAGTGGATGGACAGTAACCTCTCTCCCTGCCTCCCACTGCCCATAAATGGTCCTGGGCTGTCTACATTGAAGAGAACCCGAGCTGTGTCAGGCTCTGATGGGGCTGCCAGAGCCTTCTCCTGTGCGCCAGGGACTGGGGAGTCATCCACAACCCCCTAAATGAAGAAGGAGGCAACTGGGTGTCCAGAAAGGCTCAGACTTTGGGGTTGCTCCTTCAGCTTCAAGAGGGAACCCTGAAACTCTCACAAATTGGCACTAATCCCAGCACAGACTGAGCTCCTGCTCGTTACCTGGGGACCAGGGACCCCTCTTCAGTCAGCTAAACCCTGGTTGAGGGAGCAAGAATTCAGCATCCTGCCACTGGCTCCAGGGACCAAAAGCCTTGGTGATCACAGGGGAGGCCAGGCTATCTGTCCCATCCCCAGAACCTGCCCAAACAAAGGCCCACCTGGAGCTCATGTTCTTCCTTCTTAGGAATTGGAGAACTGGGGTACAGAGCTAACTATTCCAGTTCCTCTGCCCCCACCAGCGGCGGGGAGCCCCCATCCCCAATTCCTCTCTGGATCTCACACAGGTTGGACATAGGGAATTCACGCCCAACCAGGGAAGCCGCCAGAGCCGGGACAAGACCATACCCACACTGAAGACTCATGCCCCACACTGATCTAGAGAAGGGTAAACCAGGGGCTCCATTTTATCCGCTGAGACTTGGCCCCAAGGCTGGCAGGGTCTTGGAGTGGGAATGCCACCTCCCCCTCCCTGCCAGGCCAGCAACTCTTTCCAGGCGGGGTCCTCATATCTCGCCCCTTTTCTGTGCCTTTGCTCATGGGTTCCCCTCACCAATCATTCCTTTCTAAGGCGTGGCTCCTGCCCCACAGCTGGCAGGAAGTCCTCTCTGAAGACACCAGCCTCCGATGCTCTGAGCTGTCCCACCACAGGAACCTCGCTTCACTCCTGCCATGCTCTCCTAGGCGTCTCGAAGCGCCGATCTCCCGGGGACTGCTCTCGAGCCCTCTGAGTACTGTCTGGCACAGGGCTGGGCCCACAGGGGCTCACCAGCTGACCTGGGACAGGAGAGAGTGGGAGGCACTCCCCTCCCCCCAGGAATTATGTCCCTAGCCTATGCTGTCACGTCCTTCTCTTGCCCAGTGAGAGGCTGAAAGGCAGAGGGGGGACACAAGCCTACAGCTCCCTTGGGGCCACTTACCTTATGACTTCTGAGCTCCTCCCAGGCTCTGCCGAATACTTTGAGTATGTTACCTCAAACAACTTCCCAGCCAGCCTATTGTCCCCTCTGTATAAGGGGAGACCCTGGCTCTGAGAGCAGAGGTGAATGGGCAGATCTGCAGTAACCACAGATCCGAGACTTCAAAGTGCTATTTTTACCCATCATGTCTTTTCCAAACCCCCCAGTCCCACCCCCACCGAGATGTAACCTCTCTGAGCCTCAGTCTCCTTGTCCATGAAATGGATATAATAACCTCTCTTTATTGGCCTTGAAATTGATGCACAGAGAAAGCCTCACACAGCACCTGGTCCATCCTCCACATTCAAAACATGGGAGTTGTTATTATCTATGCGACTCCCATGCTGGAAATACCCTCCTCTGGGCACCCCAGCCCTCTTCCCGCTAATTCCCGCTATAATCCTCACTGCTCCCTTACCCTCCTACCTCAGTCTCCTGGGAGATGGGCTAATGCATCCCCCCCCTCCCATAGGGTTGTGAAAGGAATCTGAAGGCTTAGGACCGCTTCAGGGCCCAGCACGGTGCTGGCAAACAAGAAGGGCTCTGGTCATGCAGAGATTTTGAATGGACACCTCTCTGTGTTGCTGAGTGACCTGGGACTTCCAGAGCCTCCTGGAGGAAATTTTCTCAGTGCTCCCTCCGTCCTCTGGGGGACTCTCCCAGAGCCTCCCCATCCGGACCTCTCCTCCACCCCCAGCCCCCACTGCTGTGTCCCCAGGGTCCCATCCCCATGGCCCTTACCAGCCAGGCGCTCAGCCAGCGTGAGAGCGTGCACTGACGGCCGGTAGTCCGGGGCGTGCTGGGCCTGCTGGGCCGCCTGCTGGTGCAGGTTATACATGGCACTGAGAGAGTTCATGGCGTGCAGCGAGTAGCCGTTCACCCCGTAGTGCTGCATGGCGGCATGCGCCTGCGGACGGGCAGGGAGGACATGGGACATGACACAGGGTAGCACACTCTCCCCTTGGGAGACACCACCTGCTCCCAGCCCAGACCTGGGACACCCGCCTCACCCTTAAGAGCATCTGCTCCTCCATCGGAAAGCACCCCATGCTCTGGGCTTCAGGGTCAGACTGCCTGGGCCGGAATCTTAACTCTGCCACTCGAGAATTTTGTGACTTTGGGCAAGTCACTTCGCTTCTTCGACCCCCAGTTTCTCCCTCTGCAAAATGGGGCTAGTCATAGGACTTGCCACATGGGACTGTTGCAGAGGGCCAGCACATAGCCCGTGCTAAATAATGTTAGCCATTGTCATTTCTCAGCCCCGTTGCTGCTTTCCGAAGCTGTGTCTCCTCTTAGTCACACAGGTGACTTATCTGTACCTTCACTGATTCACTCACACACTTATTACTCATTCAATCATTGAGGCCCACATGGGGCCAAGTCCAGAGCCGGACGGGGGACATTGAGGCATTTGCCCTGACAAGATCTTGGGTTAGGACCTTCATGTGCCATACAGATGTAAGAATACTATTGCTGTGACTGTTACAGATTTACTACGATTTCCTCCCTCTATTTACCATTTCCTTAAGAGCAACCGACCCCATTTACGGATGGGTCTACTAAGTAAGGCTTGAGAGAAAGAGCAGGGACATGGGGAGGCCACACAGCCAAGCCAGGGCCCAGCCTGCCCACACTGCTTCAGCCTCATTCTTTGGTGGCCAAGTTATCATCCTTCCTACTGAGATCGCCCAGCTCGGCATGAGGTCCTGTCAGCCCCAGGTGTCCACTCACGGTCCTCATCAGACTGCCCACCCCAGGTCAACCTGGAGTGGCATTTTTGGAAGGCATAGTCATATTCACACACAAACTCAGCAGTATCTACAAATTCAGTGTCCTTATTCCCGTGCCTCTGCTCATGGTCTCACAGAGGCCCAGCCACGCAGCAGCTTTATCTACAAACATTACACTCCCACACATTTATATATTACACATACTTATTCAATAAGTATGGATTAAGCACCCACCTACTAAGTACCAAAGTCCTTGCCTTCATGGAATTTACATTCCGAGGGAGAACTACAAACAACACATAAATATATGTAATAATGTCAGAAGGGAACAAGTGCTCTGAAGAAAAATAAGACAGAGGAGGAGAACAGTAAGAGGAAAAGGGAAGATTATTTGAGAACATGTGGTCCGGAAAGGGCTCTGTGCTATTTGAGGGAAGCCACGCAAAGTTCTGGGGCGAAGGCTTTCCAGGCAGAAGGGACAGCAAGGACAAAGACCCTGAGGTATGAAGAAGCTTGGAGTATGTGTGGAGCAGCAAGAAAGCCAGGACAGCTGGAGCCCAGAGTGGGAGGGAGCAGGTGAAAGGGATGGGGCTGGAGGGAGAGGAGAGGCCAGACCCCACAGAGCTTCATGGGCCCATGGTAAGGACTTTGAATTTTATCCCCTCAGTGATGGGAGACTCCTGGCATTTTTGGAAAGGTTTCCAAAAATGCCAGGATCTTGAATAAAGAGGAATATGATACAATTTGTCATGAAAAGCTCACTTTGGCTGCAGAGAGCAGACTGCAGAGGTTCAAGAAGAAAGGCAGAGAGCCCGGTTCACCACAGAAAGCTAGGCCAGCAACCCAGGTGCCTTCCGCTAGGCAGCAGGAGTGGAGGCTGTGAGACGCGGTCAGATTCACGACATATTTTGAGGAATCAACATGACTGCTGAGAGGTTAGCTGCAAGATGTGAGGAAAAGAGGTAAAAAAAAAAAAAAGGATGACTCCGGGTGCCTGGCGGGCTCAGTTGGCACAGCATGCGACTGTTCATCTCAGGGTTGTAAGTTCAACCCCCACATTGGGTGTAGAGCTTATGTGAAAAAAAAGGGGGGGACACCTGGGTGGCTCAGTGGGTTAAGCCTCTGCCTTCTGCTCAGGTCGTATCTCAGGATCCTGGGATCGAGCCCTGCGTCGGGCTCCCTGCTCAATAGGGAATCTGCTTCTCCCTCTCCCTCTGCCCCTCCTCATGCTCTCTCTCTTTTTCCTGAGTCAGGAGCATTGAGGGAGAAGGGGGTCTGAGGAGGAGGCAACAGAAATCAAGGTTTTGGGGGGGAACATGCTAAGTGTGAAATATGGATCTGACTTCCAAGTAAGGGTGTTGAATTGGCAGTGGGATATACAAATCAGGAGTTGAGGGCTGGCTTTATAGATTTCTGAGTCAACACTCACACGTAACACCTAACAACATTTTCTTAGGCCCATTCTGTGCCTGTAAACATGACGCCAAGGGGAGACATCTAAGAGAAAAGAAGGATAGACACGACGACATAGGGTTTAAACACTGTAGAATAGAATATAACATAAACAAAGCTAAAAGGCAAACGACAAACTTAGAAAAATCTTTGCCATATATATGACAGAGCAAAATTGATTTAAAAAAATAGCACAAATAAAAATAAGAGAATGTTTGTAATATATAAAGAGCTCTTCTCTCGAAACAAAAAGATGGGGGCTCCTGGGTGGTTCAGTGGGTTAAAGCCTCTGCCTTCAGCTCAGGTCATGGTCTCAGGGTCCTGGGATCGAGATGGAGCCCCGAGTTGGGCTTCTCTGCTCACTCAGCAGGGAGCCTCCTTCCCTTCCTCTCTCTCTGCCCGCCTCTCTGCCTGCTTGTGATCTCTGTCAAATGAATAAATAAAATCTTAAAAAAAAAAAAGATGGTCTCCTTAATAAAAGACAGCAAAGTAACTGAAGAGACAACTTATTAGGAAAAACACGAATAGCCATTTGACCTAGGACAAAAAGCTCACCTTTCCTTGTAACCAAAGAAATAAAAGTAGAAACAATGAGATACAATTTTTTTCACCAATCAGATTAGCAAATATGAAAAAAAATGATTACCCAGGGTTATCTAGAGGAGTGGCAAATGGTCCTTCTACTTCGCTGACAAAAGAGCTTTCCTTCCTGCATCAGAAGCCTTTAGAAAGAGCCTCATTTGACTCAACAATTCCATTTCCAGAAACATATCCCTCAAATATGCAGAGATGTGTGTACAGGAATGCTTATCACAGCTCCGCCTATGGGGGCGAACAATTGGAAACCTCACTGTCCATCAAGAGAGGTTAGTTCAGTAAATGAGGGGACAGTCACGCCCGCGCTGGAATACCGTGCCACAGTCTGAGACAATGATGTGTATCTATCTCTACGTGCTAATGCTCACAATATATTGCTGGGTGGAAGAAATAGGTAACAGTATGCATGATATGATCCCATCTTTGTAATGTATGTATAAATATGCATAGAAAAGAAGTCTGGAAGGTGAGACCCTGAGATGTTAACGGAGGTTATCTCTGGGAGATAGCAGATGGGATTACTGGTGATTTTCACATTTATATCTTTTCTTTCTTTCCTTTTTTGAGGGTGGGGATGGGGAGGGTTATCCACGTGTTCCAGTGGATGTGGGATTGAAGCCAGGCCCCAAAAGGCATCACAAGCTCCAGGTGAGGAAGAGGGAACAGAGTTTAGAGGTAATTTTATCCATTCCCTTCCCCCACCCCTGCAGGGTTTTGTTGCTTTAAGACTCACTGCTGTCGACGTGGTGACATTTTAATTGACTTAATTATTGCTGATCTCACAGTTTTTGATGCAAGACAAGTCTTTATTAACTAAAGCCAAAGAGGTACCTCTCCCGGCACCATGACTTTCCCAGCTCACTGGTCCCCTGAAGGTCTCCAAGACCTTCCCAGTCCGGCCTCTGCTCACCCCTCCGGCCTGATGCCCTCCCTCTCCCCAGCACCCAGCAATCTCAGATTACCTGCCACTCCCTCTTGTCACCTCCAGCCTTTGCTGCTGCTGGCCCCTCCACCTGAAAAACCATTACTTCCACCTGCCAAATTCCTCCTTCTCCATCAAGGCCTAGTTCAACTAACACCTTCTTTCCCAACTAGTCCCTAAGAAGGTATCTCTCACATCTCCAGGCTCCAGATCGCTAAGCTCAGGTCATAGAAATGATGATGTCCACAGTAAGAAAACAACAGCAACCACATCAGATTCCTGAACACACTCGGAGCCCTGCTCACCACACAAAGCACCTTCCACGGAATTTCTTAACTCTAGCCCCTGAATCGGAGTCGTGTGATGACACTTCTACCACCCGCCCCCAAGACCGAGCTCCTTGAGGGTTAATGGGGTATCCCACACATTTCTGGACTCCCCACCACAGCCCAGATCACAAAGTCAGGCACAGAGGCAGGGCCCAGGAGGTGAGGATAGATTAATACAAACTACTATGTATGAAGCATCTCAGATACATCAGCCATCTCCCTCCGTCCTCCCAACACCATAGGAGGTGGGGACTGTGTTTATCAGATGCGGAAGTGGAAGGTGAGAAAGACCGATTAATTTGTTCAAGGGCAAGCAGCTAGGAAGTGGTGGAACAGGTTTCCACGGTGAGGTTCTTCCCAGGAACTCGTGTTTCCTAACCCCGATCACGCAGGCTCTTATTCCAGCATGTTCCATTCCCTGACTTCCCGCATCTCTGATTTGATCCAAGGCAACAGGACGGCAGCAGAGAAATAGCACATTTCCCCAGTGTGCACGCTTGTGCATGCGTGTGAGTATGTGTGCACGCACGCACGTGTATGTCGCGAGATGAGACTACGTGTGAGCCCAAATCTTCCCAGCTGAGCTTCCCTCTCCCCAGCTTCACACTCCTCTTCCTCACTCCAGGTGGACGTCAGGGCCCCAGGTCTCCTCTGAGGCCACAGAGGGGCCCTCATCTGTGGATGCCACTCGCCACCGGAGTGCACACATGTGGCAGCACACAGTCCCAAGTCTGCAGCTCTTCTCAGTGCAGACTCAGTGCTCACGTGTGCCCATGTGTGTGCACAGCCAGACCGCGACCGGCCACCTAACGGTGTGTGGGTCTGTGTTTATGCACATCTGCAGCTGTTCATGTCTCTGTGTGCGTGCATGAAAGGGGGTGTGTATGTGTGCGTGTGACCAGAGGAACACACACTAAATGGTACCCTCAGAATAAGGTCTGAGGGAGAGCAAGAGAGAAATACAAGGAGAACAACGTAGAAAAACCAAGGAGATAGAGTTGATGCAGAGGTAGATCAACATAGAGAAAATGAACAGATTTGTCTTTTCCTTTTTTTGTTTGTTTCTGCAACAGCTAGCACAGAGCCTGGTACGCAGCCAGTGTTTAGTAAATCATAAATGCTGAATGGATGAGAAAGAACCACAGGCTAAGAGAGCTGAGGGAATGGTTGAAGGAAACAGGGCCCCCGTGGCTCAGGATGGTCCTCAGGGCAGAACAGACACTCAGAGCCCCAGTCCCATCACCTCCTCTGTCCTCAGGATTAGAAGCCAGAGTTTGGGGAGAAGGCTGATCAGTGGGCCCTTTCCCAGCAATCAGGGCCTCCCAGACCCGCCCTGGGGTCCTCAGCCAGGGCCCAGCGGCCGGAACCCCATGCACAGCCACTTCTGAGGGCATGGGTCCCCCTAGCCAGGCCAAGAGCCACCCAGGCTGGTGTCCCGCAGGGCCTGCAGGAGCCTCTAAACAGGGCCCTGCACTCCTGGCCCCAGGCCGGGCCCCGCACGGGCTCAGCCCACTGCACACTCCAAACAGAATCAATTATATATTTAAAAGGTGCCGCCCCGCAATTCCTGGCGAGCCAGGAGAGCCATCCATCACGGCGCGGCCGCGTTTCACAAGCTGTCGAATTGTGCTTACATTGGTTAAAAGAATCTTTATATTTCATTAAGCAAGCAGATCGGCGGATCTCCCGCCACAGGCACCATATAGATGGCTTTAATTTTCCAAATCTGCAAATGCATCCGTTATGTCCCCGCGTCGCTGCTGGCTGCGGCCTAATGCCCAGCCAATCGAAGAATCAAGCAGAATTTTATTAGGGGGCATTTTTTATAAATTAACAGCAAGACTGCTAGGAAACTGCGCACGAGGTGTCTTTGATTACCAGGAAAGTGGACCCTTCTTTTGGTCATACTGGGCTTAGTGCCCCACAGGTCCACGCCCTCTCTCTTCCCCTCCTCCTCTCCTGTTCCCAACTTTTACTTCCCCCTCTGTTTTCTCTCTGTCCCACACACGGTGGGGAGCAAGGCAAAACAACTTAGTTTAGAGGGAAGGAAACAAAGCAGAAGGGGAGGAACCAGTGTTCTCTGAGGACTTCGCCTCCTCTGTTCCAAGCCCCGACGGACACATTTTCTCATTAATGATGCCAGCCACCTCACAGTGTGCACCAACCAGGAGCCAGGCCCTCTTCTCGCTCACGAGCTTCTGCACAACCCTGCTAGTTAGGAATTATTATCCCCATTATATGAACAAGAAAACTGAGGCTCAGGGAGGTAAAACCACCTGCTCAAGGTCCCACAGTAACCCAGGGCTGGCCAGCCCCTTGCGGGAGGCTGAGGAGGAGAGATTCCTTCATGGGGGTACATGTGGGTGCGGGAAGCAAGGCGCTGACCAAGAGGACCCCGAAGACTTAACAGCTTTAAGCAGTGGTCCAAGATTTTAAGAGAAGCACATGCCAGATATCCAGCAGTGGTCACCTCAGTAATCTCTTCCCTCAGCTCTGTGAGGGAGGTACCGTTGTCACCTCGGCTTTACAGAGGAGGAACTGAGGCTCAAGGGAGGTAAGTTACCCTTGGCTGGCCTGTTTGGGAACTGGAAAAGTTGAGCCCCTCCCAGTAAGTACCCCTATTCCCACATGGGTCCTTAGTCCTGAGTTGCCAAGAAAGAGCAGTGGGGACATGTGAAGTAAGGGGGTATCGACAACCCTGCCCGTCTCTGAGCAAGGGCCCTGCGGGCACCAGATCAGAGAGCAGACTTGAGATGAATGCGTCTCCAGCGCGGCTCCCTCTCAGGCACTGTTCTATAGCTTCTCTCCGAAGCCTCCAACTCCGAAAATCTCCGCTGTCAGTGTCAGGCACTCAAAGGTGCAGAAAGCCCAGGAACCAGCCACTTCCTCCCCTTGCCAGGGGCCAGATTCCCCCACTGACGGCCGCCCGCCCAAGGGGGCCACAGTGCCAACAATTCAGTGATTCAACGTGGCCAGCAAGGCCACAGGAAATGGCCAAGGACTCATTCTAGAGACATACTTAAGGGCTGATGGCTGGAAACGTGGCATCATTTTGCTTCTAGGTGTGTAAGAACTGGAGAATGAGGGGCACATCCCCCTCCCTCAGATTACCCCCCCCCAGATGACAACCCCCACCCTGCTGCTCCTATCAGTACACATTCAGACCTGTTTCCATTTTCTCCTTTTAAAACAAATAGGCTCATCTCTCAGACCAGTTATCTCTGGTCCCTTCAAAGACAAATTTCCTGAAAGCCATTTCCAAATTCATCATTTCTACTTCTTTTGCTCGCCCCCAGCCTCCTGCACCACCACCCTCCCACCCACCATCGAGGTACAACTCTCCAAAGTCACTGTGTTGCTGCCTTCACCTCTGGACACACTCTTCCTCCAGCTGAAGAACTCCTGATCCCTCACACCAGGCTTAGGTACCCCCTTTTCCAGGAAGCCTTCCTTGATACTCCAGGCTGGGTCAGGTGACTTCTTCAAACTCCTATCATAGCTTTCCCTCACCAGATTATAGTTAGCTGCCCATCTGCCTGCCCTTCACCCAAGACATAACCATAACTCTTTTTACCAGCCATCCTGATAGAGACCTGACAAGCGGCATCTCATTTAACCCTTATAACAATCTCGTAATTCCCATTTGACTGATAAGGAATCTGAGACTCAAGGAGGTAAAGTCATTTGCCCAGAGCCACACAGCTAAGCAGTTTAGCCAGGATGAAAGCCGGAGGCCTACTCCGCAGTGAGAGCTCAGTGCTCACGAAGGGCTCACCAGTTAGGGGGCTCCTGTAGGGCAGGATCTGACTCCAGAGCCAGTTCTCAGTACCCAGCACAGGGGCCATTAGACCCTGATTCTTCATGTAAAGAGAGCCCCTGTTTGTCAGGCCGTGGACTCTGGGGTAATATAATGCCCACGGGCTCAGATTCTAGGAGAATGGTCAGATGTCTTGGATGAGAAGAGCCCAGCATTTGGAGAAGTAAAAGAAGCAGCAGAGCCCAGAACTGAGTGAGCCAAAGCCCAGAGTCTCCCCCTCACCTGCCCAACCTGCCCTACTTTCATGTCCCCAGCAGAAGCCACGCCACCTCCTGGCCATAACTGTGACCCTGACCTGGCCACGGACTGAGCCCTGACCCTGTCCCACATGAACCCCGGGCCAGTGCTCTCACTTTGGCCATGCCCCATCCCCCAGTGTCATTTCATAAAGGTACCATGACCCCCCACATTGGTACCATTAACCTCACACCGCTTGATCCACATAGGGAGGAAATGGGCTTTTGTTGAGGTCCAGAAACTCCAGTGGCCCCCTTCAGCTGAGGGCCCCCAAAGTGGTTCTGGATTTGGAGCCAAGGACAGGTGGGCCTCAGGGTGTGTAGCTTTCCAAGGGTCAGCTCAGATGGGGCAGTGGTCTGGTGCCTAGAGCTCATCAATTCCTCAAAGGAGATTCTTACCTTCCCTCTGGGTTTAGGGATGCCCCCCCACCCCAGTGGGGAGAGCTCCAGGGTCAGATGTGGGTCTCAGGACGGGCCCCGCCCCCCATGGCCCTCTTGAGGAGCCCAGGAGCTTAGTTCCCTACACAAACTGTTATCCATTAACATCCAATTATCCCTTGGTCCGAGCCATTAATTATAAATCAGAAGCTAATTGGGGTAATTAGCCCCCCGCAGGCTAATGGGCCGAGACTAAGGGAGGCCACTCTGCCTACTCTCCTCTGGTTTTCTGAGGTGCTTAATGTTGTGGGGTGCAAAGAAATCAGGCGGCTGGAGTTAATTTTTTTAAGGCAGTGAAATGCGGCAGAGAGAGGGAGAAAAGACGAGAAAGGCCAATTTTTGTTCTTTTTTCTCAAACCCGAAACCCCTGGAGCACGTATGCTCTTGCAGACAGTCTGGTGCGGGGGAGGCCTGATCACGGGTCCTGGGAGTAGAACTCCAAATGATTGCTCGGTTCTCCACTTCCTTTCCAGCATAGATGCAGCAGAACACCAGAGAAAAGGGAGAAGTCTTGGTCGGAGCCAGGGTGGCGCGGAGGTCGGCCACCAGCACGTTCCCGCCTCCCATCCGCGCAGAGGAGGCGGGTTCGCTCGTCTGGGACGCCCCCGCTTAGGGCTCCGCGGGGACCAGTGGGCCTCCCGGACTCGTCCAGACCCAGACCGGTGCCAGCGCGGAGAGACCCAGGTGTGGGCCTTGGAGTGCGGGAGGAAGTCGGGGAGGAGTGCGCGGTGCCGGCTCAGAGAATTTGGTTCCCGCCCTGTGCGCGGACACACGTCCTGGTAGACAGACGCGCGGTCGAGGGATTCAGACAAACCTGGCGGATAGAGCTGTGCAGGCTGGAAGGGGTCGCCAGACCCGGTGGGCTCCAGTGACCCGGGCGCACTGAAGCGGCGCCCGCAGTGGCGGTGGACTGGCCGCGAGGAGTAACCCCAGCTGGGAAAGGCACTCCTGCCTGGTGGCGTCGGGTCCATACAAGTCTCCGCTTTGCCGCTGCCGGAAACCCTGCTCAAGTTCGAAGAACAGTCGGAGCCAGAGCTGTGATTCCCGGTCTGTGCGAGCTGGGACGTCCACCTATCGGGCAGCAGCGGGGCTGTGTCAAATAAGTCGTCCGAAGAACGGACGTGTGATTTAAACCGAAAGAGAGATCGCTGGGTGGCGGACCGGGTGACGGAGAACCCAGCTAGCTCAGTGCCCTTCTTTCCGAAGGGGAAACTGAGGCCAAGGAAGAGCAGTTACTCGCCCAAGATCAGAGATGAGGGGTGCTCTGAGCGGGATGACTGTCCAGACCGGACCACACGCTCCGCTAGAAGCTCACCCGCCACCTCCCCCCAACACCCTAGCACCCCTCCCTACCCCACCCGCCCGCTCGGTAATGGCTTTGGCGGGCGGCGGTGGCGTCGCCCGGGGCCTTGATTAGATATTTATTGCTGTCATTTACATGGGCACCGCGGGGCGGCCGAGCGGGACTGCGAGGAAGGGGCGGGGGAGGAGGAAAGGAATGGGAACATGGGGGAGGGGGGCGGCTCCACACGGACCAGAGACCCAGAGAGAGCGGCAGCCGTTGGGAGTGCAGAGGCCCGGTGCCAGCTGTAGACACGCCGGCCCTTCAGGTGGGCCGGCAAGAGGGAGAGGTGGTTTGTTGTACCTCCCAGCGTGGTCCTGGGGTGGGGGTGGGGGGTATCTGCATGTGGTGAGCTGAGAGTCTCACTGTGAGTTTAACCTGTGTACATAATTGTCTCTCAGAGGGGTTTTGTGGCTATGTGGTCTGCAGACCTGCCTGTGCGCCCCTATGTGTGTGTGTGTTCCTCTACCTGCATAAGGTCTCACCTGGGTAGGTCTTAGTGAGCTACCCCAAGCCCAGGTGAGCCTATGCCTCTGACTGTGTGGCAGGCAGCTCATGTGTGGCCCTGTGTGTTTGTCAGTCAGAATGGCCCGCAAATGTGTGTGTGTGTGTGTGTGTGTGCACGTGCACTTATGTGTGCAGGATGAGCTTAGAGATGGGGCTGGGAGGCTGTGCCCCTTGGTTAGGTTCCCTCCTTTGCCCCCACAACCTACAGGCGGGGTCAGGGTGCTCCAGTCCCCCAGAACCCAGGCTTCAGGGAAGCTGGCACAGAAGGCGCTAACTGATCCCTCATTCCAGGCCCACTGGGCTAGAATACTGTCAGCTGGGGGGGCTCCTCAGTAAACTGCTTCCTGCTCAAGATCTAGCATGGGAAGTGTGAGTGGGTGTGCAAGGGGCCAGGTCTCCAGAATAAGTGGTTTGTATCTGAGCAGAGAAATGGCTCCACTTGCGCGACCACTTGGATGATGCCACGTGTGAAAGTGGCAGTGACCGTGTGCAGGGCTCCCCCTCCTCCCCCCAGACACTCACCCCACACCCTTGAAGCTGACCGGCAAGTCTGCCAACAGACAGAACCCATCCAGAGGCCCAGGGTGCTCGCCTTGGCGGTTGTCTTCGCCCGGGGCGGGTTTCCACTCCTCTGCACCTTTGCCCTTCCATTCGGATTTCCACCTGGGGGTTGTTCAGCTGCAGCCAGGTTCCCCGGATCCAGCAGGAGTCAGAGCCGGAAAGCTCTGCAAGGGGTGGGGGGGTGTTTACCCCCATTCTGAGTAGGGATTCCCTGCTTCTGGTCCAAGGACTGTGTATACCCCAGCCACAGAGGAGAGAAATTTGAACCAATTATCCGGGTAATTTGCTCTCACTAGGTAGCAAATTCGATTTTTTTCTGATCGCCTACACACACATTAGCACAGCTGGCTCGCAGAGAGGGAAGGTAGTGACTAAATTCACTGATCCTTAGGTCAGGCTGCTTTCCCTTTGGGGGAAGACTGGGGATGCGAGGAAGTGAAACGCGAATCCCAGCAAAATTGAAAACAACTCACTTCACACACACACCCCAAAAGCTAATAGACAAGACCTCCCAAGAAGACACTGGGCCCGGCCAACCCGCCTGCAGCGCACGGGATCCCGAGCTCGAGTGAGTGGAAGAGACAGCGGCTACCATTCCGTCGCGGCGGCAAACTGGGAACTTGCACAATTTCCACCGCGCAGCGCGAACAACCTACGCGGTGCGAACTACCTTGCCCTCACCGGCTTGGAGGGCCTATCGAGTCTGTAAAGTCTTTCCCTCTTCCCGACGTCCTTAAATCGGGGAAGCCTCAGAACACCAGCACCAGCCCGGCCGATCCAGGGCCTCTGCAGACTTCCCTAAAACGAAAACGGTGGCTCCCTATCCGGGTGGAACTGAGCCTGCGCTGGAGACTCCGCGGGTTCCCTGCTTGGGAGGAATCCAAATACCCAAAGAAAGCGAAAAGGCCGCGATCCCAGCACCCAATCGAAACCCTCACATCGAACAAATCACCAGCCTAAAGAGCCCCACGTCCCGCCGCCGCCGGAATTCAGAAAAGTTCGAACCCCGGTTTCGGGGCGAATTTGGAGGAGAGGTTGCGCCTAGGCACCCCCATGCGCCCCACCAGGGCCGCCGCGGCCCCAGCGCTGAGCCTGGGAAGTTGGGATGGGGGAGAAAGTTCAGCCAGCGGTGTCCGGGACACCGCCTGTTCCCCACCAGAACCCGGTCAAAGCCACCAGGGTGGGAGGCCCGAAGACAAGAAGACCAGGGCAATTTCCCCAGCCCTTTGACCGCTCCTCCAGATGCACCGCGAGAGCCGCTCCAGGGACTGGCCCCAGCCTGCGGTTCCCAGCCGGATCTCGCCCGATCCACGCCGGACGAGGCCACAGAAGGCAAAACGAATTCCAGAGGACTGGGCCCGCAGCGCCCCGAACATCTACCTGGGATACCCTAGCCCGAGGCCGCGTTTACACGGGCAGAGGCAGGCTGAGCGCCGAACCACCCCTAAATGAGAATTCGTGTCGCAATCCCGAGAGAAAAGGCGCACTCGTCGGCTGCGGAGTTTGAGCCTGAGCCGCGCGGGCGCGACCTGAGCCGGATTCCGGGTAACGTCCCGAGTACCGAGGGGTTCGCAGGCGGCCTGGACGCCGAAGCGGAGGGAAGTGTGGGCGGCCCCTGCGTTCCCCGGGTGGGGACCTGGGCTTCGGGCCGCGCCCCCCTCCCCAGCCTGGGCCCCGGGCTTTGCAAAGCCTGGGGCGCATCTGCTCCGCATTACCCTGGGCACCTCCTCCCCACCCCCTCCAAACTGAGAAGGATTTGTCTCCGCTTAATATCCAAACCTTTTTTGTATTTATTTTTTTTCAGGGGCGAAGTAATATCTTCCAAATGAGGCAAAACCGTGACGGATCCGAAGCGTTCTCTGCGGGTGCCTGCGTCTCCGCGGGCCAAGGCTTCCGTCTCTGCCGCGGCGCGTTTCTGCCCACGGCTCTCTCCTCTCTTTCTGCCTCGGAATTCCGAGTTCTGCGCGCTTTCTGACTCCCGGGGTTGCTCGCTGCCTCTGACTCCGTTTTCAGCCCTGAGTAATGTTCCCTCTGCCTCACCCTGTGTGTCTCCCTCTCTGTCTCTCCCTGAATCTGTCCCTCTGGCCTTCCCCTAGGCTTCCTCTGTCCCTGCGCAGTCTGTCTCGCCTCCAAGTCCCTGACCGCAAGCAAACTTTCCAATCCTCCCAGCCGGTATGGGACTGCAGGACCGCAAGAGGGGAGGCGGTCCCCAGAGTTCTCGGGCCATGTCCTCCCCGCCCCGGCGCCCCTCCCGGCTCGGCCCCGTCGGCCCCGCCCGCTCGCACCTGGTCTCCCCGGCCGCGCCGCCGCCGCCGCTGCCATCTAAGCGCGCCGCGGCAGGAGCTGGAGTTTTAAACGGCATTTCTCCGGTGCGGGCGCGGGCCCACGCGCTCCCTAATGGTCCCAGTGGCTGCCAATCACGCGTCGCTCCCGCCCCCGCCCCGCCCCGCCTCGCCGGTGCTGCGGAGCCACTCTTGGCCTAGGCGGCCAGGGTCGGACCGTCGGTGGGCCTGTGGGCCCGGCCAGCATCCGTCACCTCCTCGGAATCTTCATCTTTTGCTCTCCCAGTCCCGAGACCTCTGCCTCTCTCGGTTCTGCAAACGTCGCAGGCCAGCTCCTGGGACGAGGAGGGGTCTTGAGAAACCTTTTCTCCCAAAGCCTCACCCGCGACTGGGGTTAGCACCAGGCTCAGTAGCGATGGCGTGGGGGCGCTCTGGCTGACCCCCGCCCCCACTGTCCCTCCAAGATTGGTCTTGAGCAGTGAGGGCGCGCGCGCGCGCAAACACACATACACACACACACACACACTCTCTCTCTCTCTCTCTCTAGGGTCCCACACCAATGGCAGCCCTGCCACCGCCACGCCACCGCAGCACCCCACAACCTGAGATCAGAACTCACCGTGAACACAGCCACACGCTGGATGACGCTCCTAACCGCCAGCCTCCAGTCTGGCGGCTATAGGCCCCTTGGAGAGGCTGCGGCTGCGGCTGCGGGACTCAGCCTCACACGCAGCTCACGCACCTGTCTGAAGGGGGACAGACACGTGGTTCCAGGGCCACAAGGGGAAAATCCTGGGCCTGGGACCCTCGTTCTCACATTCCTGCCAGTGTCCTGCTCCTTCCCAGTTCACAGGAAGACAGAGTTCTGCAGCTGGCCCTGGGGCCAAGTGGTGAGGGAGGCCAGCCTCCTGAGAGGTGTGTCTGAGGTCTGTCCCAGAGGGGCAGGTTAACACCCACACAGCTGCTGACGCCCGAGGGAGGAGCCATTGTGTTGAAGCTCTGGGCGTGTGTGGCTGTGTAGTGACCCGAGAGGCACTTGGCCAAGAGTGTGTAGGCTGTGTGGGGTGCATACAGTGTGTGCCCCTGTGTGGCTGGGATTCCGTGCAGTCTGCCTTTGGCCACCACGGTAGCAGCAAGTGAGTCGAATGTGTAGTGTGTCCTTGTGACAAGTGCTCTCAGGACTACAAGTCCATGTGTAACTATGGCCCTAAGTCCCTTTTGTATGCATAACCAATCTTTGTGCAATTGTGAGTCCAAGCATGATTGTGAATCCAGGTGGCTGCTTGGAAGACAGACACACAGGGTGAGCACATGGTCTTAAACTTGGCACTGGAGCAGCTGGACCCTGGTTTTGGCATTCCCTCTGCTAAGTGGAGCTCCTGAGAGCTGGGCTGTTTACTTAGGGGCAAAGGCACGAAGAGGTAGAAGATGTTGGCTGGCTGATGCTGCCAGTAGATTTTAGAGCCCTCGCCTGGGTCAAGGAGGTCAGGAATTTTGGCCTGGGCAGGGCAGAAGGGGCCATGGACAGATTTGAGGATTGATCCCCAGGCAGAGTTAGGGGCTGAGCGCCTCAGTGGGGGGGGGGGGGGCAGGGAGTGGTGGGCCTCAGAAGGGAGGGGAGAGGAGGGGGCGGTAAGAGGATTAGGCCGCTTAGACCCTTCTCTCCCACCAGGGTCCCCCACCCCCACCCCAAAGCTCCAGAAAAGATTTCTTCTGCCAAAGCAAAACCGTTTAGGCTCCATTTAAAGGGACAAGAAAGGTGGAGGCGGGGGCTTTAAATAACCTTTTAATTTCCCTTCAGGGATCCAGCCCTGTGAGGGAGGGGAGAGGGAAGGAGGGAAGGGAGGGAAGGGGAACGAAGCCTGTCTCTTTGGCTTAAATTATCCAGACTTGGGCCAGACGTTTCACAAGCAAGAGAGATGGTGGGAAGGACACTGCACCCCCACCTGACTGCCCTCTGTGCACAAACACATGCGCACAGCTCATCCTGGAGGAAACTAACCCCCTTCACACATGTACAGTCACTCAGTCACACCCAGAAACCTAGATACAGGTGCACGCGTGGAGCTTCCCATTTAGAGATGCACAAATGAAGGAAGGGTCACTGAAGTCCCTTCCACAGTAGCACCGACATGCCATCCCTCCCTGCTCAAGCCTCGCTACTTGGTGGTATCAGAAGGGTTTGCTGAGGGCACTCCCCCAAGAGGAATACTGGCTTCAATTGGGACTCACTTCCTGGCAGGAAGGGGCTTCGTCTTGGCCCAGAGACCCAACTCTAACCCATCTCTCCTTAGTTCCTGCCTCAGACAGGACAGGGGGCTGCCAGGCAGGAGGTGCCTGCCCCAGGAGGGGCGGGCACCCCAACCCAGTCAGGAACCAGGCTTGCCAGGCCCAGATTTGCAGAGCAGCGCTGCTGAGGATAATGTAGGTTCTGTTGGTGAGCTGAGGGCTACGGAGGGTTCCAGAGGATGGGCGATAGGGCCCAACCAGTCACCTGCTCTTGGAGGGAACTTGTCCGCCACACAGTCTCTGAGCCCAGCTGGGGAAATTCCTCTTAACCCAGGCCCCTGCCAAGGCCAGCTGTCCCACTCGCAGAGGTCTGGAGGTGGTGGCTGGGTGGCCAGTATGTCTCAAGCCTCATGGTACACACTGGGCCTCCACAGACTGGAATTCCAGGCACCTGGAGAACACCACACTACCTTGCAGGGACAGGTAGGCCTCCCCAGAAAGGTATGCTGTGGGGACCATCACTGTCATAGTTCCACCCCGGTGCAGTTCCAGAGATATTGCCGCCCAGTGTTGGACTCCGGGTTGATTGTGGATTCTTACAGGACTAAGGAGAAGCGGGGGGGGGGGGGGGGGGGCAAAATCCCTGGCACCTAGCTGGGAGAGAAAGTCAGAGAGGAAAATGGGGGAGGAGGGGCAGAGGGAAGGTGTCCTTTAGGGAGGCCTGGGGTGATGAGGAGCTTGGCAAGCCGCAAGGTGGGTGGGTTTTACTGATTTAACAAAATGATTTCAAAGGTGCCACCGTCTAGACAGGAGCTAAGAAGTAGAAATGATTCAGGGCCTCCCTCCCCAGCCTGCTCCCGGAACCTCCCACCCTCCCCGCCCCGGGGCTGTGGCTGACACCTTCAAAGGGCTTAAAAGGAAGGCGTCCCCAGCCTGGCTGCGGACCCGCCCCCAATAGACTTTCCTGGGCTGCTGGGGCTGAGAGCAGAGGAAGCAGTGCATTTTGGGATGTGGTTGTATGTTTGTGTGCATTCATTATCCTGTAAGTTATGTGCACATGAGTAGTTACGCGTGTACACTCCCATATTTGTGCACGACATATGTGTGTACACATTTAAATACATAATATGTGAGTGTAGACTGAGCCTATGTGGATTGTGTGGGGGCATGTTGGGGAGATGTTTTTAAATTGGACCACAGTGGTGGGTAGGTGAGGAATGGGTTAACTTGCGAACTTGGGAAAATCGCGGGTGTTCACAGGCTGGAAACTGAGACCAAAGGGTCCCAGCCATCTGTGCAGAAAGATCTGGGAAGCGAGGTCCGAGGTTCCCTAAAGTCCCATCTCTGGGCTCAGTTTAGAGCAGCAATGACAAACCAAGCCCCTACTTCCCCGCCACACTCATATACACACTTTCTGAAAGAGAACTCGTAGCCTCCTTGGCCACTCGCGGAGCGAGAGGGAAGGGGGCAGACGCCCGGATGAGGCCAGTCGGTAGGCGCCCCCAGACCCTCGAATCTCCCGAACCCCGCTATGAGGGAAGAGGCTCGCGGGGCAGACTTGTGAAGGTGTCCTTCCACGGTCCTTCCAGGAACCCCACTCTCCCCTGCGTCCGGATGAGACGGGAGTCGGGGGTCTGAGCCCTAGCTCCACGTGGGGGGCGCGGGGCCCACTCCCCAGCCCGCCCCCACGGCTGGCGCTCCCCTGGGCAGTGGCTAGGTGGTGGGCGGCTTAGAGCTAATTCGAGAGTTAATGGCGGCGGCCCGGCCCCCCGCCGCCCCCTCCACCCCCCCTGCCCCCACCCCCACCCCCACCCCCGGGCAGGGCCGCGGGCCGCCCGCATCTGCGCGGTCCGCTGCGATTCATCATCTTGATCCATGGCGCGCGCTGACGGCGGCCCCGGCCGCGCTGACAAGACTAACAAAGCAATTTGCCACGAGCCATCTCCTGGACAGGTTATTAGCGCGGCCGCCGCTTAAAGAGCCCTCCCCCCCAGCTCCAACCCCTGCGCGGGGCAGCTACCTGCTCCGTCCCCTCCCTCCGATGGCTTACTGCCCCTCGCCGCTCAAAGATACCCCAGCATATTCCTGGCCCTCTTCGGCCACCCCAAAGTAACACCCCCCCCCCCGCAACACACACACACTCACCCTGCTAGTTGCTCTGCGTTTCTGCCTCCCCTAGCTGGGTCCCATACCTGTTCTGCTGCCTTCCTACAACCGGCTCCGGTCCCCAGCCGCTCCTCCAATCCCCCACGCGCTCCTGGCCCCTTCTCACCATATCTCAGCCTTATTCCCAATACTACCTGAATTAACCCTCACCTTCTTACTCCCAGAGGGTCCACCCACTTCTCTCCACCCTCCTTACCTCTTCTACCTACCCCCTTGCCATCAGGGATTGAAAAACCCTATTAATTTCCTGCTGGGGGGGGGGGAATCTCCTGCTGGGCTTTTGAATTTTTTCCCCACCACTTTTGCCCCCAGGTAACCTTACTGTGGTGGTTGGGGTGGCCCAGGGCAGCTGGTTAGCTGTGGAGATGGGAGGACACTGCCTACCTCAAAGGGTACCTTGATGGGGGAGCTTGGTGGTGAGTTATGTGGACTTTCTCTGAGGGGAGGCCATGAATGCCAGGGGGAGATGTTGGTCCCTATCCAAACAGAGGCTCAGAGAAATTCAGGGCCATACGGCAGATCAGTGCAGAGGAGGGACTGCAACCAGGTGTGTGGCCTCCCAGGCCTCAGCTTCTTTCCTGACTGTACCCCCTCTGGAAGGAAAGGAGGCCAAGAGATCAGGGCACCCTCCTAAAGCAACTCCTCTCCCATCTGCAGTGAGAGGTGGAGGGAGAGAAAGTAAAGTCGGTGTGCTTGGCCAGAACTATCTATATATGATAGATAATGAGAGAGAAGGGCATTTCCCCAAAGCAAAGTGACTATTTGGTCATTTTCCGACAGAAGTCACCCTTAAAAAAATTCTCTGGGTAGGGGAGACGTGGTCCTTTAGATGTATGCCAGGTCCGAGTGCAGGGACTGGGTGTGTACTAGGTAAGCTCCTGGGGTGTGCGGGTCTGGATGCCCAGATAAAGCCAAGGGGCGTGTACATGCACAGGTGAGGGTGGTTAAGGGTGTCCCTCTGGATATATGCACACCCTGGGGGCTAAGTCTGTCTTTTTCAGTGTACACGGTGGCCTGGGAGGGGCCAACATGGGGCCTAGGTGTGAATATGTCTGTGCATACCGAGGGTAACTGGCTTCAAACCAGGAAGGAGCCCCCCACCCCATTGTTCACTCTGCTCCCAGGTTGGCAACATTCCCAAACTGTCAGTCTCTGTAGCTGTGATAAGGAGAGACAGAGAGACTCAGCCTGGCTCTGCGAGCCTGGGGGTGGGGGGAGCTCCGTCTGAGGGATTTGCATATAGGAGGGGGCCCCCTGTCTGAAGGACAGCAGGCCTCCAACCTCTACCCTGGCACAGGTTGGTGCTGAGTCCCCAGATGGGGGCAGGAGAATGGACCCTGTGCCAGGAACCTGACTTTTTTCTTTTCCTGTAGCCAAGCAGGCCATGTCTTCACCCGCAGGGAGACCCAGCTCTGTCGCTGCCTGCACCACCACTGCGTCCCTGACGTGAAATATGGGGGGCTCGGGCCGCGCTGGGGAGATTTGTCATCTGTGCTCAGCGGGTGACTCTATCTGCAGACTATTAGAGTATAAAATATATTTTACAAGAGTTTTAGCTACAGGTGACTTGCTCTTTATTACTAGATGTGGGCAAAATCAATACTTCTGTAACTAAAAGATCATTTATTTTGCTTTTTGAAACATTTTTCAACAGGGGCACTGGCTAAGCTCGCAAAGCTATGATTAAGAGTTATGGCGGCTCCTGTTTCCCTTAACCCTTTAAGGACCGCAGTCCAGGCACTTCTAGGGCTGGTACCTGGCTGTGGAAAGCCAGACACACGGACATACAGACACACAACCCAATTGCAGCAGACACAGACACACTGACTGAGTGCACAGGGCCCCATAAAGCCATTGTGCAGATACTCGGATTCTCTCATATATGTACCCACACACTCTCCCAGGTACACCCAGAAATATAGCAGCATATACATTCCTCCCCGCCCAGAAACCCACAAATGAAATGCACATGTGCACAAATGCATGCTACATAGAAGCCCCCAGCGCATGTCTACATATGTGGAGATGGGAGGACCTCTCCCATCTTCCTTCCTCCATGCACACACATGCACCCTGACTCTGAGATGTACACAATCACGTCATGCTAACCTGTGACTCTGGCTCAGTGGCCAGCCAAGAACAGGGACTCTGAAAGCGGGTCCGAAGATGCTGAAGGCAGGGAGTGTGGTCCCATAAAGGCAGCTATGGCCGCTATTGGGCAAAGAATGGAGAGAGACCAGGAGTGTCAGAGCCCAAAGATGGAAATCTGTAGGACCTGGACCCTGCTCCAGTCAGCCCAGCTCTCTTCAGGCCCTCATCCCTGAGACTGCCCTGCACTTTTGGTGGCAACGAAAGCAGGGGGTGGTTTTTCTGGAAGCCACTGTATAGGAGAGCTGTGAGTCACATACTTCTGTCAAAACTGCTCATTGGCGATCGTTCCTGGCCTGGGTGGATTCAGAATGATTAAGTGGCCACATGCTATTTCCAGAATGGCATCACCTAACCATCCTGTGGCCACGATCTGGTTCAGCAAATCGGCATTAGCCAGTTGTTGCGTATCTCAGGGTTGGGGAGAGACATAGAGGAGACAGTGACTTAACCCATCCATAGAGGAAGCTCTAATTGGGGGGGGGGGGGTTCCAGACCATGAGATTGGCCAAGTGTATCCGTTACCCGTTGTTGCATAACAGATTACTCCTAACCTTAAGTGGCTTTAAACACTCACAGGCCCACCTCAGGGATATTTGGCAGGTTCCATTCCAGACCACCACAGTAAAATGAGTATTTCAGTAAAGCAAATCAAATGAATTTTCTGGCTTCCTGGTGCATATGAAAGTTATGTTTATACTACGCTGTAGTCTATTAAGTGAGCGATAGCATTATATCTAAAAAAAAAATGTACAGGGGCACGTGGGTGGCTCAGTGGGTTAAAGCCTCTGCCTTCGGCTCAGGTCATGATCCCAGGGTCCTGGAATCGAGCCCCGCATCAGGCTCTCTGCTCAGCGGGGAGTCTGCTTCCCCCCTCTCACTCTCTGCCTGCCTCTCTGCCTACTTGTGATCTTTGTCAAATAAATAAAGAAAAATCTTTAAAAATAAATAAATAAAATTAAATTAAAAAATAAAAAACAATGTACATATCCTGGTTATAAATACTTTATTGCTAAAAAATGCTAACCATCATCTGAGCTTTCAGCAGGTCATACTCACTGATCACAGATCACCCTAACCAAGATAATAATAACAAAAAGATTTGGAATCTTGCGAGAATTACCAAAATGTGCCACAGACATGAAGTGAGCAAATAGTGTTGGGAAAAAACAGCATCGGTAGACTTGCTCGAAGCAGGGTTGCCATAAACCTTCAATTTGTAAAAGAACACAGAATCTGCGAGGTGCGATAAAGCAAAACTCAATAAAATGAGACATGCCTGCATTATATCATGGTTTCAGAGGGGCAGGAATCCAGAAGCAGCTTAGCTGGGTGGTTCTGGCCAGGGGTCTCATAGGGATTGCAGGTGTATTGGTTAAGGCTACGTCCTCTGAAGTCTTGACTGGGGCAGGGGGCAGGGGGTCCTCTTCCAAGAGGGCTTATTCACATGGCTGGCAGCCAGTGCTGGCTGGCAGCTGGGGGTCCTCAGTTCTCCTCCATAGAGCCTCCTCAGCACAGTAGCTTAGACTTCTTTATATGGTGGCTGGGATGGGATGGGGTGGGGGAGGAGAGAGAGGAGAAAAGTCGAAAATAGAGGCTGTCATCTTTTAAACTTAATCTCAAAAGTGACGTCCCATCGCTTCTGCTATATTCTGGTCCTGGTAAGCAAGTCATTAAGTCTAACCCACACTCAAGGAGAGGACAATTAAACTCCACCACTCAAAGAAAGAAGTATCAAAGAATTTGCAGACACAGTTTCTAAACTACCACAACTAAGCAAGAGGATGCTTCCAGTCTACCCCAGTGTCTGCAAAATGGCAAGCGTCTCTTGATGGCTCCAAACCTCAGGAAAGCCATGTAGCTTCCTGACATGGCAAAGGCAGGGCCGGGTGATGGTGGAGACACAGAGCTAACCCTTGCTCAGGACCACAGTGTAACAGTATAATTGCACAGTAACTCCAGGCATGGACCATGGATGGAGCCAGCCTGCCTGGGCTCAAATCCAGGCTCTGCCACTACCGATTACCTGTGTGACCTTGGGCAAGTCACTCCACCTCTGTGCCTTAGTTTTCTTATTTGTAGAATGCGGGGGAATAATAGTACTTATCTCCTAGGGTCATTATAAGGGTTAAAATTATTTAGCACGGTACCTGGTCTGTTAAAAATACCACGTGAGCGGCGCCTGGGTGGCTCAGTCAGTTAAGCGTCTGACTTTGGCTCAGGTCATGATCCCAAAGTCCTGGGATGGAGTCCCGCATCAGGCTCCCAGCTGAGGGAGCTTGCTTCTCCCTCTCCCCTTCTCCCTGCTTCTGTGCTCTCTCTCTCTTCTCTCTGTGCCAAATAAATAAATAAAATATTCAGAAAAAAATAAATGCCACATGGGTTTCCGCAAATACAATCAGTTCCTACCTCTCTTTGGCAGATCCCTCCCTGTGGACACTTCCTCACAAGGAATTTATTGAGCTCCTTTGATGTTCCTCAGGCTAAGCCCATCTAGCCACCACCACCAGCCCAGTAACCCTGGGCCCCTCCCTGTCCCCATCCCCTCAGGCCAGCCCGATGGAGGGCTAAGCAGACAGGCTGGGCTCCATGAGCTCCATTTGACCCTGCCAGCCCAGCACTGCCTTTTGTGGCCTCTCTGGGAATGTTGGGCAATATGTCGACCACAAACATTTTATGAGCAAGAAGACAGGAAGAAATTTTCCTCTATCGACCGACTGCGGTCAGACCTGCTCCCCCCCTTCCTCTTCATAGGTCTCCTTGGTGATGAGGGGGACAAGGTGAAGGCTGCCCTCAGAGCAGAGCCTGGAGGAGCAGCTCAGTCCCAGTGCCCCTTCCCTCAACCTCCCCAAGGCAAGAGCTAAAACAACTAGCACCCCCACCCACCCCTAGCACAGAGGGGCAGGCAGACCCCAATCCCGGAGCTGCTTCAGCCGCTTGGAGCGGGCATCCTCTCCAAGCTCACCTGCTTCACCCAAACAAGAAAAGAGAAAAGTAAAGTTTTAGGAGGCATTTGTGCCTGAAGCAACACCTATCCATTAGGAAACTCTAGCCTCTCTATTCGAGATGATGTTTTTTCAACTTTTTTGACTTTCAAATATCCCTTCTTTTATGAAGTGAAGCTGAGAGCCAGGGGTGGCTTTCCTTCAGCACCCTTCTGTGGCAAAATTAATAGCGGACAACTTTATGCGGGACCCCACATAAGAGGCACAAAACTGTCCCCACCCCTCCTCAACAACACCTGTGGGCCCCCAGGCTGGACTCAGATGCTGGATGAAAGGGGGCACTCCCCTCATTTCTGCCTCAGCTCTGCCAGCAACTTGGAACGACCCAGGACGAGCTCCTTTCTCTCCCCAGCCCTGGTTCGTCTCCCTGTCTGCTATGTGGGCGGTTGGACAAAGGTTCTTTCTCAGCCTATGATTCTAGACTCACTCTGACCTTTCACCTGGGTACCCCCACCCCTCCTGCACCCTTCACCCCCAAGCTGAGAGGACCACAGGTGGATGCTGACCTGCCAATAGAGCAGGCCAGCCCTGGGGGGTAAGCTCTAACTGGCCTGAATGCCCTTTTGCCAGACTCCATGAGAGACATCTCCGAGCTGGGGGCAGAGATGGGAGGGGAGTCTTCAACCTTTGGCTAAGGGGACCTTCTGTGATGCGCCAGGGAGGGAGAGAAGGATTTGTCTCAGGGGCTCAGGGGAGGCTGAGTTCTTGGGACCCCCTCCTCCCCCTGCCCCCAAGGCTTGGCTGGAGCACAAGGGGCCCCTTTGTGGGGCCTAATCTCAAAGCACGGCGGCTTTAGCGACCTTCAGGGATGAAAGCGCCAGGAGCTGGCGGCCGGGAGGTGGTGCGGGGGCAGCCCCACTAATCCCCGAGCTTTCGCCAAACAAAGCTGCCAGGAGGGGCTGGCTCCCAGGAGATGATCCAGGGAACCAATTCCTGGAGCCTAACCCGCTCTGACAGCCCAAAAAGGAGAGGCCTGCCACCGCCCCAGTGGCCCCAGCTTGGCCATGGGGGATGAGGGAGGCCTGGCCTAAGACCTTCCGGACCTCATCCTGTCCACTCCTCTCCCTGTCCGTGAGGTCGCATTCTTCTACTTCCTCTCCCTCCCAACCCAGCTGTGCTGGCCCCTAGTTCCTCAGCCCCAAACACCTTAACCTCTGTTCAGGCCCTGGTACCCTAGTCCCTCAACACCTGGTTCTTTGCCTTTGGCCTCCAAGTGCCCCAGTATCCCATTTCTCAGTATCCCAGACCCAAATCCTTTAGCTCCCAATCCCCTGTCCCCTAATTCCTCACCCCAGTCCCATCTCCCAGGCTCCCAATCTCCACCTCTCCTGCCCCAGCCCCTAACTCTCCAAGTCTCATGGCCCTCTGGCTCTCATCCCCCTAGACCCCACCTCCCGCCAGCCCCTACTCTCCCAGCACCGCCCTCCCTTGTCTGACCCGACAACACCCCTGCGGTTCCACGGTGTGTCTGGCTGTCTCTGCCTCCTTCCATTCCATCTGACCGGTGCTCAGCTTGGCCATGGGGAATACTGAGGAGGGAAATGATTCTGACTCAACCTTGATGAAACCCCGAGACTCCCACCAGACACTCCCTCCAGCTAGGATCACCCTGGAATCCTGATGCTTCAGCCCAGGCTCCCAGGTGAGCACAGCATCATGGCCAGAGGAAAGGGCAGGGGCCCTGCCGGCTGAGGAAAGCTGCCCAGAGGCCTAGCTTCCCAGGGCAGGGGGTGTCGGCAGGGTGGGGCTCTGCGCTACTCTGTCTCTCCTCTAGGCTGAGAAGATCCAGGATGCAGAAATCTCCACCAGATCCAGGGAGAGCCAGGTGCTGGGGGTCACCCAGGCGAGGCAGAGGCCACTGAAGAGCCAGGATGACTTTGGGGCCTGCAGGGAGGGACTGGGCAGGGCAAGAGGGTTGAATTCCCAGGAGAGGGGTGGGGGCCTGGCCAGCCCAAAGCATTTTCCCACCACAGCCTCTGCCGCCTCCACTCCACTAATCTGATTACGATATTTACCAACCTCCCGTGGCCTGCTTAGGGCGGAGGGGGGTGTTGCATCGAGGATCTCAGCTCTAGTTCCCAGCATAATGGGAGGCCCAGAAAGGTGTTTTTGGGCCCTGAAATGACTATGCCAGGCCATCCCTCCTGCCCACCAGGTCTCAGGGCTGTCTAAAAGACCCCTCCCCAACAAGTTTAGCCTCTGTCAGTAGGTCTCCTTGGCCACCCTCTGTCTCTAGATGCCTGGGTCCTCTCCAAGCCATTTCTGGGCCCTTAGTGCTATCCCACCCAGAGCCATAATTATTAAGATATTATTGAATTCTCGAGGCAGTGCCTTCCTTCCTAAGTTTATGTGAGCTTTTAGGGACCAAGGACAAAGAGAATGGTGGTGCAGGCACCAAGAGGCTGCCCCTCGTGCTTGGAGTCAATGTCACTCACACTTGCTTTAAGTCCACACCCAGGTTCAGGCCCTTCTTGAAGGGGGGGTGTGTGTCCCACAGACCCTGGTGGGTATTTCACTGAGAAAAGAACCTAAGGAACCTTGCTGTCTCTCTCTCTCACACCACACACCTGTGCACACACACGCACATATTCTTTATTAAAATGTCACAGAGACTGCCACACTGTCACACAAGGAAGGTCCACCCGTCCCAGTCCCTCCCTCACTTCTGTACCAGTGAGCACCAGACAGGTCTGCTGGAGACACAGCAGTGGGGGGGGGGCGCTGGCATGGGCTTGCTCCCTCCCCAGGCTGATGTAGGTGTGAGAGTCCATGAAGGGAGGACACTGCCTGGAGATGAGAAGGAAGCACTCTTAAGGGGGCGAGAGGGGAGGTGCTGCCAGCCTCCCTAAGGGCGAAGGACGGTGCAGGTGGCCCTCCCCAGAGGAATGACAGCACCTCTTCCTCCTCCCTCTCCCCAGAGGTCTAAGGCCCCAAGTTCATTCATCCCTTGCAGGATTTCAAATAGAGAAGTTATTCTGAGCAACAGGCAAGAGTTTCTTTAAAAAGTTAACAATACAAGGCCAACTTCAGACGAGGACAAAGCTGGCCCCCTCCTGAGGGTTCCCACCCACGGTGAGCTCAACACTTACTTACCCTTTGGATTATTCTAGCTACGAGTGATTTCGGCGATGCGTTCTGAGACTAGAGAAAGCATTGGGCGCCCCCTGCTGTCTGACCTTCAGAACTGCGCCTTCTCCCTAGAGTACCCCAGCCAGGACTCTTCTGGAACCCACCCTGCCCCACCCCAATCATGCAAGACCTCTTCCTCTCACCTCCCACCTCCAGATGGCCTTGGCTGGGGCAAAAAAACCCTATCCTGCTTGGGCTCCAATTTCCCCCTGGAAGCCACCTGAAAAAGGGGATAGATAGCCAGGCTAAGGTTGGAGTGGTTGCTAGGGAGATGAAGTTCCAAAGGCTGAGTCTTCGCTTTTTGCTCCCTAAGGGACTGAGGGAGACTAACAGGAAAATGGCTAAGAGAGGAGAAGAAGGACTGACCCAGAGACTGGGGAGGAGGGGCCAAGGAGAGGAATCTGATGAGGGAGGAGAGAGGGGTCAGATCAGAGGGGCATAGGTGAGAAGAGACAGTGAACAGCACAGGTGAGGTGGGCACGGGTGATGGGAAAAAGAGAGAGATGTACAGGTGAGGACACGGGTGAGCTGGGGAAGAGCAAACCGGGCAGGAAGGATGCAGAGTGAAAGGAAGCCTCCAAGGGCTCATGAGCAGGAGTCAGCGCCCCCTGCTGCCCGCCATCTACTGGGCCACATCCCACCCTGTGTGTCCAGCCAGCCCTGTGACTGATGGCCAGGCCCCTGCTGGGGCACTGAGGGCAAGCACTCAGCAGAGGCAAACAACGGGGATGTCTGTGGCCTCTGGACTATGGGGCATGGCAGCGGCAGTGGGCAGAACAGATTTAGCTCAGTGCTGTGGTGAGAAGCCCAGACCCGGGGGAAGGGGGTATGGGAGGGCCTGTGGCTGTTCCTCTTCTTTCCCCTCCTCAGCATCTGCTTGGCCCAGGCAGGGTCAGCCTCTCTCTTATTTCAAAGCCCAGAGGGGAGCCTCGTCCTTCTGGGCAGGAGTCAGGGGAGCTTAGGCTTCTAGCCTGCCACTTACATTCAGGCCAGAAAAGATCCCACTGAGTGGTGTACCCCACTCAGACAGCTAGGCCCAAGGAAGAGAGTGTGGAGGGGGTCTTAATTAGACCATTCTTTGAGATAGTCCAGCCCAAAATTAATGAGTCTAGCTGAGCAAAGTGTAACTCTCCCATGGTCACCCACCCAGGAGAGAAGCCAGGCTAGGACTCGGGTGTCCTGCACTTGCCCGGGGCTCTGCCCCCTATCTCCTCTGCCTCTCCAGGGCCCAAGAGCCGGTCTAGCCATCTGCCTTAGAACCTTTCCACACACACAGTACACAAAGGCCAGAAGATCTATGGCCATGAGGAAGGGCGAGGACCAGGAGAAAAGACTTTGTACAGACCTTCTGTCTCCAAATCCCTTGAGGCTGTCTTGGTCATGGGGTAAGTCTTCTAAGGGGGTCTAGGGCCCTGGTACCAAGAAAGGCCAATCAGTGTCCCAGATGAGGGAGCACTAAAGCAATGAGGTAGCTGGGGAGGTGCTGAGCTTACCATGCCTGGGAGAGTTCAAGAAGAGGCTGGAGAAGGGAGGCTGGATGGGATGCTTCTTGAAGTTCCTTCCAAACCTTGGGCCCTGGGATGCTTCTAGTAGGAAAGGGAAAGGTCATTCACCTTCAGACCATCCCCCCCCCATTACCCCTCTCCTCCCCAGACACATGGTCTAGAGAAGTGTCTGAGTGGCCTCATTTCTCCAGCTTCCCTTCCCCCACCTCCATGTTCCGAAGGGAGCCCAGTGTCCAGGCTTAAAGATGTCCTAGCCTAACCCCTCAGCAGCCTCCCTCCTTGCTCCCCACTAGGCCCCTTGCTGTGCCTGGCTGAGTGGGGATGGGGACGCCAAGGGGCCCAGAAAGGGGCTCATCAACAGTGCTGCTAATAGACCATCTTCAGCCACATCCTATTACCGCACCGCCCCTCCCCAGTCCCCCAGCCTGGCTGGCCTGCGTCTCTCCGCAGCCCCGGGGACCAGGCATCAGATTGGAGTCAAGATTCCGAGAGTGTCATTTGCCGCCGCTGATGGTGCTGATAATAGGGATGGGCTGGCGGGCGGAAAGCAGAGGCACAGAGGCCGATTCTCTATTAAGGCTTCTCCCTCTCATCGCAGCAGCAAGTGGGAGGCCAGAGCCGGCACTGGGCAGACAAGGCAGGGAGAGTTCTATGATGGGCTGGGTGGCTTGCCTCTGCCATTAGCACAGACCAGGTAGGGAGGCAGGGAGGTAGAGAGGACTGGATAGTTATTGGGTCAGAGGAAGCCAAATCCCAGAAGGACAGGGCTGGAAAAATGGAAAGCCCCAGCCCAGCCCTCTGCTCCATGATGGCCTGGGAGTCTGCCTGTTTCTATCCCACTTCACTACTGCTGGGGACCTAAAGCCTCCTGCTGGGAAGCAGATGGGGAGGTCTTTGCTCTCCTGTCTGCTTGCATAGCAGAACTTTACAGAAGACCAGTCACCCTTACCCTCTGCCCAGAGAAACCTGGCAGAGCCTCTCCTGTGCTGCTGGGAGCCACAGGCCCTGCTGGGAACTCGGCTAGTGGGTATTCCTGGAGCAGGACCTCACTGACCTCACTCCCCGACACCTCCTCACCCCCTCAGAGAGCTCCTGCATGACTGCCATCCCTCACCTCTGTAGTCACCATTACTGGTACCCAGCTCCCTCCCTTACCATCCTCCACAGGCACCCAGCACTCACTCCTGCTCTCCCCAACTCTACCTAGGTCTCCAGCCAGCAAGGGGTCAAGGGCATAGCTCTGGAGCTCCTCCAGTTTCTAGCTGTGTTACCTTCGATCACCTATTTCAACCCTCCTTTAAAATGGGGATGGTATCAGCTACCTCTTAGGGTTAAAAAGGATTCAACAAGTTACTACATATGAAGTGCTTGGAATAGTGCAGGGCATATCGTCAGCACTCCATTAAACTGCACAGTTGTTATTCCCATCCCTGCTCCCACCACAATCTCACTGCCACCCTCTCTATCCGTCCTCATCATTACCATCCCCACCACCTGCAGGCCCTGCTCTAAGTGAGATTGTTATCTTTATTTTACAGAAAAGGAAACTGGTGCACAGAAGAGTTAAAGAACTTGCCGAGGGTCGTGCAGGTAGCACGTGTCAGAGCGAGGAGGAGTCAAAGGAAGGCCAAATTATTAGCTACTAGGCCAAGCAATGTCCCACCAGGGCTTACTTCCTTGCCTAAGCACTGCCACTGCCACCTTTTGGCCATTGCCATCACTTCCCCATCACCTCCACCATTATCAACACCCCTACGCCCTCCCCGTCTCTATGAGCACGTGAGCCCCACCACCATGTCCAGGGCTGTCTCTGTCCCATCTCCACAATCATCATCCCCATGTCAGTCTCAACCTCCATGAGATTCTCAGCACTGATACAGCCTGCCCAGAACAGAGTCTTTTTTCTGCCCTCCCTAGGCCCTAGGTGTGAGCGTTCACTGAGATGCAGATCCGTTAATATGGCCAGACTTGGAAAAGACAGAGAGAAATTTAAATTGCTACAAAGCTATTCGGGTGCCAGCTAGAATTTAAGGTCAGCCGGAGCCTGCAAGACATGCTTTGCAAAGCTGACTTCTCAGTTTCCCCAGGAGGCCCAGGATGGTTTAAACACCCTTTTAGCATTCTGAGAGCCTCTGATGTGGAAAGATACCTTCCATCTCACAAATAGCTTGGCTGAGAACAGATTTGTCAACACAGACACAATCCCCTCCATTTGGCCACTTAGAAGTCTGTCTTTTCAACCTATTGAAAGCCTTGAGGGTGGGGACACAGCCTCATTCCTCTCCTTGTCCCATTTCTTCTCCAGTACATCCCCAACCTCCATCCCCAACCCCAGCACACACCAGCACACAGGACAGATGAGCCTAGTTTAGTCTGGAAGGGATGGATCTTGCTGTCCATGGTACTGAGACAGTCTTGCTCTTTAGAGAGCAGCAGGTTCCTTCTTGTCCTTTACAGGTAAGAAAGAGTCTTCAATTTTTCCAAGGCCCTCACAACTTGCCACACCCATCACTATCTGCAAAGCACATTACCATTTGCAGAGCCTGTCCTTATTCACCAGGCCCATTATTGTTTGCAGAGCCTAGCACTGTTGGCAGAGCCTGAAATTGTATGCCAAACTCATCAGTGTTTGCAGAGTGCATTACCACCCCTGATTTCTGAGCCTATCACTGCTACAGATCCCATCGTAATTTTCAGAGTATCTTATATTTTCAGAGACTTCATGAAGACCATCCTTCTAGAAAAAATAAATTTATTTAGGGACGCCTGGGTGTCTCAGTGGGTTAAGCCTCTGCCTTCAGCTCAGGTCATGATCCCGGGGTCCTGGGATCGAGCCCCGCATGGGGTTGTCTGCTCAGCAGGGAGCCTGCTTCCCCTTCTCTCTCTCTCTGTCTGCCTCTCTGCCTACTTGTGATCTCTGTCTGTCAAATAAATAAAAGATTTTATTTATTTATTTGAATGAGAGAGAGAACAAGCAGGGGTAGTGGGGGAGGGCAGACAGAGAGGAAGAAGCAGACTCCCCACCCAGCAGGGAGCCCCATGTGGGGCTCGATCCCAGAACCCTGGGATCACGACCTGAGCTGAAGGCAGATACTTAACAGACTGAGCCACCCGGGCGCCCCTACACAAAGACCATCCTAATTTGCAGAGCCAAACTCTCTCCTAGAGACAGAGAAAGACAGAAGGAAAGAAAGGAGATGAGCAATGAGAAAATCTGTATTCATTCAACAAGACTCCTATGGGCTGATGCTTCTGCTGGGCTCTGGAAACAAATGGGGAAATGCAATAAAAATGACTTCCAGTTCTTTAAACCAGGCTCTGTCAAGTGCTTTAGTCATGATCTCATTTTGCCTTCACCACAATCAATCCGGAGACGTAGGCACTGACCTGTTCCTGTCCCCACTTCTGAGGAGAACGTCCCGGACTGGAAGAGATCAAATAACTTACCCATTCCCATAGAGTTTATTCATAGCAGGTCCAGAATTTGAACATGGGGTTGGTTGGCTGGTTGGTTTTTACTCCAAAAGCCATCTCTCCCCCTTACCCTGTGGTAGAAACAGAGGAAAAGGGAAGCTGGAGGATAACAGAGAGATGGGCTACCTTTCTGAACAGAGAAAAAGCCTTGCCTTTGAAACAGGCGAAAGCGGAGGTAAAACCTTTGAAAGAGTTCAGAGGGTCTCTGACCTAACTCAGACTGGGTACAAGTGCAAACTCTGAAGGACAAAGCCTCCCAGAGGGCGCACTGCCATCCAGGACACCCTGTCTCCCAGCCTCGGAACCAGCCAGCTTGAACTCTTGAGCTGCAGCAACCTTCGAACCTGACCATACAGACCTCATCGAGCCACACAGAGGCTTATCCAGGGTGAAAGGCAAGCCTGGAGCCGGGGTGGAGAGACACAGACGGAGAAACACCAGGATTCAGACACAGGAAATCAGAGAGAAGGCGAGACAAGCAAGAGCCAGAGAGAGTCGCAGATACAGAGAGAGATCCAGAGTCAGAGACAGAGACAGAGACACCGACTCACAGGGCCATGGAGAGATAGAGTCAAACATGGGGAATGGGGAGACACCGAGAGATGGAAATAGAGACCCAGAGAGACCCAGAGCCACAGAGCGGGGTGACAGGGGTTGGGAGGGCAGAGGTGGGACAGGGCTCATGGGCAGCAGTTGGGAGGAGCACCTGTTCAGGCCCAAATCAGGCTCTACGGCAGCTGGCGAAGGTGAGGGAGGTTCTTACTAAAGAGGTAAAAGAAGTCCTTCCCAGGGTGCTCTGGATGTAGGCTGTTAAGAATCTACTGGATATGACCCCAGTCCTGGGTAAGACTGCACACACAGCCCAAGCCCAGGGTTTAGGCTCACCTCTGTTCCCCTTGGGGGTGACTCAAGATATGGCCTCCTTCTGGGCCTGGAATTTGGTAGACAAATGCTTTCCCTGAGCTTGACCCCAGGGTAGTGCCTTGGGGGCTTAAGGGCTTTGGCCCTGTCCTTCATCACCAACAATGCCAATTCGCCCCAAACAGGCAGGCAGTCTTCATAAAACTGCACGCTTGTTTGCGAGGCAATCCCAGCAGGCCGGGTCTCACGTCCCACCCCTTCTCTCCAGTCAGCCACCCCAGCAGCCCCCTGTAGGGAAATCCTCCCATTCCCACTGCCAGGTCTTGCCCCCCAGGCTAGACAATTGGATGACTTTCTTGAAAAGGCCCCTGCTGGTTTCCAGCTGTGTCAAAGGCACAAAGTAAACAGGAGCCTCTTGAGGGCCTAGCACACAGTAGGTGAGATCAGTTATGGAGGTGCTGTGGACAGAGACCACTTACCCTTTGCCAATCCCGCCCCCCACCCATGTCCAAACTGGAGAAGAGCAGGCTAGACTCTGCCTTTTCACCTGGTCAGAGAAAGGGAAGCGGGGAGGCACCGAGGCCTCCGGCGGCCCTGGAGCCTCATTCCAATCTGTACTCCACTCGCTCCTGCCCCAAGCCTCAGATGGGCCACGGGCTTCTCTCTCCAGGAAGGTAATGGCTTTTGGCCTGAAACAACTGAGCCGCCGAGCCACTACAGACTGGCTTCTCTCTCCCCATCCACTCCTCAGACATAGACTTGGGCTGGAAGGGGGTAGTTCAGGCTCCCTTCCCCTCAGGGCAGGCTGCTCAGACTGACTCCCATCCTCTCTGTGTTTTCCTAGGTAATAAGCCTGAGTGGGGGAGGGAGGAATTGCAGTGGGGCCCAATGTCTCCCTTCTCCCCAGCCTCCCTCCTGTTTGTGGGGATGGGAGGGAACCGAGATACCATTGGCTGTTGGATCCCTTCTGCAGTCGGCTCTTCTGAAGGAATAATAATAATAGTAACACAGTGCTCACAGCGTGGGCACCTAGGATCTGTCAGCCCCTCTGCTACAGGCTTTACATTTATATGGATCCCATGAGGAAGGGATTATTTTATCCCCATTTTAAAGTTGAGCCCCCCCCCCAGGCCGACAAAGGTTAAGTACCTTACCCAAGGATACACAGCCACGAAGGGATGCAGCAGAATTTGGACCAGGACAGGCTGGCTAAGGACTCCTGAGGTGCCACCGAGCCCCCACCTGGAGGTCCCCTGGGTGTTTGGAGGCTGGGAAGCTTTTTCCTATCCTCACCCCCGCTAGTCCTACAGTCCTACCTGTGCACTGCTGTGGTGGGATTCTGCCCAGGAGGCTCCTCCCCATGGCCTTGTCGCTGATTATTTCTGACCAAGCCCTCCCTGCAGCCAAGGAGTGGGATCTGCCCCATTGGTGGCCAGAGGAATCCTTCGTGAGCATGAAACTGAGCCTGATTGCTGCACGAGGGGCTGGGCACCTCAATGGGGGTGAGGAGTCAGGCCTATTGGCAGGTGCTGTCCAGTGGGTCAGAGATGCCCTGGAGAATTTCTTCTTGAGGTTCTGACTACCCCAGCCTCTCCTCCAGTGGATTTAGGACCAGAAGGGATGGATCAAAAAAGGCCAGTGAGGGACTTGGGCCCAGACTCGGTTAGGGCTTGGCTGTGGTTACACAGGGAGGGGAATATCCCCCTACCATCCCCAAGCAGTCTGAAATGCCAGAGCACATCTCCACCCTACCAAAGACCCCCTCTCCCCCAACGGAGCAGGATCCAGGGGTCAGCCCTGACTACCTCTAGGGGGATCCCAGATTCTGAGGATAACTTTCTCCTGCCACACACACATATGCTCCTCCCAATGACAATGGTGTGTGCGATGGCCATGCAGTCACACATCTGCGAGCAGCATGCGGTGAGGGACAGCAGCCAGTGCTCTGTTTGTTGCAGATTCATTAACCTTGACCCCCACTGGCTGAGTCAGCCGCAGGGTAACTCTATCACTGCCTAGGGCGTGGGATGTGGTGCCCTCTGCGCCACCGTGATTGCCCTCTGCCACCCAGCCAGCAGCTGTGGGAACTGAGAAGGTTACTCCGCTTAGTGTTCACTACCTGTGTGTGCAAAGGATTGGCCTCTCTTAGAGCCTCAGTGTGTGTGTGCGTGTGTGCGTTAAAGTATGTGCTCATGGTCATTTCATGTATGCAGGATGAGTACCTGTCTGTGGACAGTGTGTGTCCACAGTTATTATATATGGCTGTGGTATTTGTTTGAAGGGTGTGAGGCTGGGGATACACATAGCAGCGACCACAAACACACACTGTCCAAAAGCATACACACGTTATCACGGACATACACAAGGACTGTGGACAGACACTGAGCATGAAAGTATGTATGTTCCCTGGACACACGCTGATCCCACACACTGAATATTTTCCAGATGAAAAGAGACTGGGCTTTCCTGAAATCCTGCCTTTGGTGGGCTGCTAGCTGTCTTCTGTGCCTTTTTCCCAGATATATAGATATAGATATAGATATAGATATAGATATAGATATAGATATAGATATAGATATCTATCTATCTATATATATAGCTACCAACCTCTCTCCAACCACCTCCCTTCCTGACTGCACCTCAAAGAAGCAGTAGGCCCAGAGGGCAAGGAAAGTCTTGGACTCCCAAGCCTGCAGAGAGAATCCCAGCACCTCCACACCTCCCCAGCCAGAGTAATCCAGGGGAATCAGCCTATTGCCCAGCTCATACCTCATTTGCTCCCTCCTGCCTGCCCTGAGAAGGCTCCATTGCAAAAGCCCAAGAGTGAGCCAAGACTCTAGACATATGGGCTATCTGGCAGGCTCACACTCAAACATACACACATTCACAGACACCAGCACACACTTGCCTTTAGGGTCCTTTGGAGGGAAAGAGTGGGGGAGGCCTGGAGAGAGCGCAAGTTGGGGGACTGTGCCCCTGGCCACATCTCTGAATGGGCTGTAGTGTAGCTGAAGTCATGGTCCTGTGGCATGGGGTTTCTATCCATTTATCCATTCTGCCATCTAGGATGGCAGGAGGCAGGGCATCTGGAGGATTGTGCGTCTGTGAGTGGTAGGGGGTCTGCCTGCGTCTGCGAGCGTGACATGACCAGGAGCCAGGGTTGCACGCCTGTGTAAGCAGTGGTGGGCCTGGCTTCTGTGGGATGCCGAGCCTGGGTGCTATGTGAGCACGCCTCCAGGTGTTCTCGACTGGTTTTGCCTCTTGGGAGGATAATGGTGGGGGGTTTTGTGTGCTTAGGGTTATTGTAGGCCGCGGTGTGCCACTCTTTGCGTGTGCGCGCGCGCGTGTGCCTGAAAAAGTGTGACTGTGGCTGTGGCCGCGTCTCCGTGGGCGCACGCCCCACCTCGGCTCCCCTCCCAGGCCCATCCGACCCGCCTCCCTGCACCCGGCTGGGAGCCGTGCGGCCGCCCGCCCGGGGGAGTCCCGCCCCCTCCGCCCGAGTAAACTTTTCCCAAATCCCCGAGCCGCTTAGGGCGAAGCCGCCCCCGCGGCCTAATCCGCGCCCCCCGCGGATCTGCATAATCGGGTTAGCGGCCGCGCTCCCTCCCGCTCCCGCCGCCGCCGCCGCCGCGCGCGATTCTCTCGCTGTCACTTAGGGAGGCTCAGCGCGATTTGCGGCCTAATCCCCCGGGATCGCTCGGCCGCCGCTCCCCGAGGGGCCGCCAGATTGTTCCCTTCATAATTGATTGACTCTATTTGCCGGATTGGGACTTCAAAGCGCCGGCGGCGCGGGGGCGCCTGGGAAGGAGCGGGGCCAGCGGCGGGTCGGCGGGCTGGGCCGGGAGAGGCCCCTGCCCCGGCGGGCGCCTGCCACCCCGCAGCCCTGTCCTCGGGCCCGGGAGGCCGGAGCACGAAATTCGCCCGCAGTGGCGGTGGCGACGGCGACGCGGACGGCTCGGATGGCGTCGTCACCGCCGCTGCTGGCGAGGTCTGGGCCGGGCACGGTGCCCAGCGCTTCTGGGGCCCGCGCTTTAAATCTCCCTGCCAGGCTGGGAGCCTGCAGGGTATTAATATCCCCATTTCACAGGTGAGGAAGCGGCTTCAGAGACGGCCCGCCCTTCCTTCTCGGCACACCTTCTGTGGGCAGCGCTGTTTTCGGTTCCGGGACCCAGCTGGGGCCAGACGGACCCTGTCTGTGGCTCCAAAGGGAACTTTATTCTGGTGAAGGAGGCAGGTGGCCACACAAGAAACAAGAAATACAGGAAGGGAAAACCACGCCAAGGGCTGTGCCAGTGCCTAGGGAGGAAAATTCGACTGAGAGCTCAGGGAAAGCTTCTGCTTCTTGGTTTCCCCTGAAACCAAGCCGTGAGGAGCTGGGGGAATGGCCTGCAGCAGAGGGGAAGGCCCTGGGGCAAGGCACGCCCTTAGCAGGTAGTAAAGCCAAGGGGAACGCTCAGGGCTGCTGGCCTGCAGATCCGAGAGGCTGAATCCCAGTCCCTTTTCCACCTGCCCAGCCTCGACTAACCACCAACTTCTCCACAGGCTGAGCCCCTCACAGAAATGTCTGGCCCGCCAGGCCCAGGCACCTGTCCAGCTCCACATAACCCACTGTGGGCTCCTCCTGTAAGTGAGGAGGATTGGCCTGTAAGTGCAGGAGCCCGTGGGTTTCCATATCCCATTGATCAAAGACCGCCTTGGTGGGCAGCCCTACACCCAGAGCCTTTTGGAGCCTGCTGCTTCCTCCACTCCTAAGGAGACAGGGGCAGGGCAGGGGGTGGAGCTGGAGGGGCCCAGTACCCTGCCCAGCCACAGCCCAGCTCCCAGGAATCCCCAGCCCAGACTCGGGAATCCTCGGAAACGCTTAATTAATTCTTGATTACCCACTGTCTCTGCAGCTGCCATTAGCCACCTTCCCAGCCTGGGCCCGGTTAGGCCAAGTAATTAAATTAGCGTAGGGAGAACTCTTCCAGGCAGGAGCAAGGTACTTCTCCCGCTGAGCCTCCTAGAAGTTGGGGGGTGGGGTGCGCTGAGGAGGAAGGCTCAGAAACACCAAGGGGACCATACAGGGTCACACAGTGGGACTATAACTGGGGCTCCAATGGAACTCCTCAAAATTAGTTCTGCCCCCCCATCCCACCTCTCTTGAGACCTCTACTCTCAGCACATATTTTAAACCTTAAGTGTCTTTAAAATGACAAGAGATTTGCTGCTGTCCTTAATTAAATTTATGCCGATTCATGGAGCTTTTGGAGAGATGGATTTGGGACAGGGGAGGGGAGAGCGCGATTTCCATGGGGTAGGAAGCAGAGGACTGGGGGTTTGAAGCACGAAGGCATCTCCCACTTTCAGGTCAAAGGGGTGGGGCTGGAGGAGGTGGGAGCAGCAGGGTGGTGGCAGGGGAAGGAGGAGAGGGGGACATTAGAAAACTGAGGCTCTGGCCGCAGCAGGTCCTCTAGGGGAAAGTGGGGCATCCCTTTCTTTTTTATGAGAGAGACCAGAGAGAGTAGCCTTAAAGACCGCCCTGAGGGTGGAAATGGAAGCCATAAACCAAGGCGGAAGGCTGAGGAATTGGGGCCTATACATAGTGAGGGGGACCTAGCCTTCTCTATGGCCACATCCCAGGAGCCAGGATTCCCTCCCTGCATCCTTCCCTCCCTCAATCCTGGGAGATGCTGGCTGACAGCCCTCCCTCCCCCCAAACCCAGCTCCTTGTCACTTCAGAAAATCAGAAATAAGCCTTAGTGATTAGAGGGAGACTCGAGTGAGATGGGGCTTAGAGGCCCAGGCTCAGGGAGGTGTTAAGAGGCGAGTGGGACTCAGAGTATTAGGGGGGCAGAGCTAATAGCTTCTCTGGATGCTCCTCCCCCCAGGACTGTAGTACTCAGGGGAGGAGGGGGAAGGAGAAGGGGACAGGCAAGGGATGAGAAGATATGGGGAAGAGACTGGAAAGAAGATGTGGAAGAAGAGACGGAGGCCAGGAAAGAGAAGAGCTGAAGGAGGGAGAGGGGAAGGTGGCAGTGGAATGGAGAAGGAGGTAGTGAGACACGAAAGTCAAGGTGAAGAGAAAAAGTAGGTGAGGTGTGAAAAGTACAAATTAAACAAGATCCTATGTGATTGAGGAAAAAAAAATAAATGTTATAAAGCTAATACCCAATGTTGATGAGAGTAGGGACATGGACACTTGGGGTACGCACCAGCACAACCTTGGAGGGTCTGGAGATGGAGGGCATTTGGGCGATAATCATCAGAATTTTAAAGATTTTATTTATTTATTTATTTATTTATTTGACAGAGAGAGACACAGTGAGAGAGGGAACACAAGCAGAGGGAGAGGGAGAAGCAGGCTTCCCACCAAGCAGGGTGACCTGAAGGCAGACGCTCAATGACTGAGCCACCCAGGCACCCCAATCATCAGAATTTTAAATATGCATCCCCAGAGGCCAACCAATTGCACATCTGAGCATCTGTGCCACAGCCACCCTGGCCCGTGTGCCGGGGAGGCACAAGGACAGAGACAGTCACTGCCAGGATGTGGTGCCCCGAGCAAGGACCAGCCACACACATCATGGCACAGCCTTCCCACAGAAGACTAGGTCCCCGGGAAGAAGGAGGAGCTAGAGCTGAGACTGGGCTTGCATGCTGGTCAGCCACTAGACTAGGTCATTAAACAATAGGAATAGTAGGGTTCCAAATGTTGTTTTTTTTTTTTTTTAAAGCACTTAAAACTCTATGGGAGATGTGTGTGTGTAAATATATGCAATCGACTATTTGGAAGAAAGGAGAGCCTTAATTACTGTCAGGGGCATATATGGGGTAGGTATGGGGGAGCATTTAGTTTTTCCACTTTGTATTCTTTTGCTTTATGTTTCTATAAGATTTTTTTTTTTAATTTAAGAGAGTGAGAGAGAGAGCACAAGCAGGAGGAGCAGCAGGCAGAAGGAGAAGCAGGCTCCCCATTGAGCAAGGAGACCCATGCCAGACTCGATCATGAACCTGAGCCAATCATGAACCTGAGCCAAAGGCAGACGCTTAACCGACTGGGCCACCCAGGCAACCCTGCATTATGGTTTTAGAACAAGTTTGTTTTTTTTTTCTCCTCAAACCATGTATTAGTATGTACACTTAAGAATAATGATTTTCTAGGAGGGGTGAGGAAGGAAAGGCAGGCAGGAGGAAAGAAGGAAAGAAGGTGTCAGGGCCAGAGGGAGAGCGGTGGAAAGCAGGCTGGCCCCAGGCAGGAATAGTGATGCATGGTTGGGTGGGGGGTGTTTTGCCTCCAGGAAGGTGGGTACCTCCCAAGCAGGCAGCGCCCCAAAGTGCCCAAACACATTCCTTACCCCTGTCCCCACCACAGAAAATCTGGCTGAGGCCTGAGTAATTGAAGGCTAATTGGGTTTTAGGCTTGTTAATGCTCCAGAGGATGTTTGCAAGAAGGAGAGCCAGTCGATCCGGATAAATGACTCCCTGTGGGACTCCGGTGCGGGAAGAAACACTGAGGAGAAAGGGAGCAGGAGGCAGAGTTTCTCAGCTCACTCCAGAGAGGTGTGGGAGGGGGTACTGTGCCCGGTGAAAGCTGAGGAGCCCTTGGACTTCCTGGGGCAGGGGAAGTGGATGGAGAAGCCAGTCCTGGGAAGTTCAGGCCCTAGTCCGGGCAGGATTCTGACACGCAGCAGTGGGGACTGGCCACCCCAGCCAGAACCCTAGGCACTGCAGCAGGGGGGTTCCTGTCTTCAAAGGGAGGGAGAGGATAAGTCAAGCTACCTGTGATAGGCAAGGGGGAAACACTGGAGATTCTGCCCTTCCCCAGGAGCAAATTATTTGTCTCACAAGGAGATGGGGACCCTCTCAGAACTAGCTCTTGGGCTATGCTGAAGGGCATCCCATGACCCAGCCCCTTTATACCCTCTGAAGCCTCCTGTACCTCCAGGCCTATCTCACAGCCCTCTCTCCCACACTCCCCACCACTGCATCCTGCTGCAGAGCCTTCCAGCAAGGAGACAGCTTGCCTGCTGGGCTGGCCAGTCTCTATGTCTCCCCATTCTCTGACCTGTGGACATCATTGGCTTCTGACTGTTGAGCTTTTTGGAGGCTCCTGACTCTAGCATAAACGTGTGGACGGCAGGGACGGACCAGAGGAAGGTGGCCTCTTTAGGTCTCCCTGAAGAGACCAGCTGAGGCCAGAGGAGCCCCCAGGAAGGGCAGCCAGGCCCAGGCAGCTAAGGAAGAGAGAGGGAGACTCTTAGAGAACATGAAAAGGTTGTGTTTTGCAAAGTTACAGCTTGAGGGGAGCTCCGTGTACTATTTGGGAGCTGGAAATCCCGACTCTGGAGGAACCCACGGTGAGGCCCTCCCCCCACCATAATCCCCACCCTCCATAATCCCCTTCTCTTCTCCAGGGGTCAGAAATACAGGATGTGCTTTTAAAGGATCAGCTGCACATTTGTTTCCTCCTCCTCCTCCTCCTCCTTCTCCTTCGCCTCCTCCTCCCCAGGCCTGACTCGGGGACTCAGGCCCCTGTGACAAGGCAGGGAAACATTTAATGAGTTTGTACCCCTGAGAGTCCAATGACTGACAGCCGCCCCGGGGGTCACCACTCTTCTTGTCCTGGAAGAGGATGGAGCAGCTGCGGGGCTCTGTGTGTGCATGTGAGTACACGCCTGTGCTCACTGGGCATGCACACCTGGGGCTCTGGCAGAAGGACTGGCCAGGACCACCCTTCCTGGGAACAGAAGCCTCTTTGAGGGTCTGGGGAAAAGGGAAGGACTTGGGGGACTTCTTGGGGTCCTTTCCAGGAGTGCCTCTAGCCACAAACCTCCACCCTCGCCCTGGTCTCCTCAGGTTACCCTCCACACACTCCACTTAGGCCAGGCTGGTGGGAGGGAGGCCTGAGGCTGCCCACAGTGGGGTTTGAAGGAATTGGGGGGCATGGTCGATGGGAAGGCCTGAGTCTGCATGGGTAATGAGGCCAGGGACTGGCTTGTCAATAGCATTTAAGTACTTTTCTCCCATTTTCAGGCCAGACTGAATTATTTATTCGTTTCTGGTCAATCGCTGGTAATGTCATTAACATTTGTCCATCAGAGGTAGGGAACAGAGTGGGAGCGTTCCCCCGCCCCTGACCCCCGCATCCCAAACTGACTCTCAGAGGTCAGTCCATCCAGTTCCAGTTCCCTGCCCCTGCTCTCAAGTTACCCTTGGACCAGAATTTCTCAGAGGCCCTGCATCCAGGATGGTCTCTATCTGCACATATCAGTGTCAAGCCTCGTGGAGCTAGGGAGCTAGGGAGCCAGGTCGTGGGCGTCCGTCCTATTCTTCTCACGTGTACGTGGGTCATTAACTTAGAAAGTCAGTTTTCCCACATCCAGGCATCACCCCAGCTGGCTGGCCCCTTGGAAGGCAAGCCAGGCCTGGCAAAGGAAGCTGTGGAGGGACAGTGCGGCGGAAGGCCCCGAGAACGGGCCGTCTACGTAGGGTCCTGCCTCTTCTCTTGGTCCATAGCCTTCTCCAATTCCTCCAACTCAGCACCTCACATGTTGTTCTTCCTTCCTTCCCCCTCAAACGAGGCTCCCAAGTCTAGGTTCTACTTCTCCCCTCAGACCAGGCTCACGGGAGGTGACCTGCCTTCTCCTTCAGATTAAACTCTCGGGCCAAGGTTCCTTCTCTTTCCTCAGTCAGCTCTCCAGACAGGGGAGCTTGCCTCCTCTTTCAGGCTAAGCCCCCAGGCTGGTCTCCAAGGTAAGACCTCCCTCCCCGCTCAGTCCACAGGACTGCCTACACAGTGAAACCAGAGGCCTCTTCCCCCCACCAGGATTCATCCTCAGGGAAGGGACTGCCAGTCCTGGCCTGGCTGAGCTGTGGGCCTCTAAATCAGAAACTCCTAAATTCAAACCCTTCAGTGACCAACTGAATCTTCCATCCTCAACCTTAGGACTTAAAAAAGCCAGCAAAGGGCAAGACTTCCTAAGGAGATCCGGGAAGAGACCGCACAAAGGGCTCAAAATGGCGGGAACAGGACTGGACAGAGGGAGAGGCCCAACCGTGGTTCAGTGGCAACAAGGGCCTCAGCCAGCCCCACGGGAAGCTTGAGGCAAGGGGCCAGAACTAGGACTCCTGTACCAACCAAGCCGCCCCCAGGGAAAGGGCAGAACCTGGGGTGAGGCAACTGAGGACCAGTCCCCACAGAGGAAGCTGACCCCAAGCCACGAGTGGCCAGCCCTCGGTAGCGGCCGGAGGAGGGAGGGGGTGGATGGAGCAGCAGGGGTCTCAGCGGGATGGCTCGGTCTGTGGAGATGTAGGTGGTTATAAAAGTCGGGGAGGTGGCTACAGAAGGCAGTTTGGATGGGCATGGCAGGATGAAAAGTTTTGGGGTGACAAAGAGGGCTGGGGTCGTGTGAGAGGACAGGGCAGAGATGGCACGGAGGAACAGCAGTGGACCCAAAGTTTGGAAGACAGAGGTGGTGAGGGGGTCTTCATGCTCCTCCTGCCCAGGCTGGGCCAGGGCTTGAGAGCTGGCCAGGTCCAGGCAGCCGGAGTGGAAGGAAGGCCCCTCCTCAGCACCGTAGGCTCCTCAGTCACTAAGCAGGATTAGCCTCCTCTTCCTCAGGAGGAGGGGCTCGGCTCCTGCCTCAGCTACCAGCTCTGGCCCTAATCCCCCTCGCTTTCTAATCCACCCACGACTTTCTTAGGCATTAACGCTGGGCTCTCAGCTCCCTAAGCGCCACCCTGAAGATGGGAGCCGGGCTCTGAAGGGAATTAGGCCAGCCTCAGAGGATGGTGTTGCAGACAACTGGAGGGAGGCCGAGAACAGCCCCCCACCCCAGGCTTTCCCCCTCTGCAGCCCACCCCCTACCCCCAACCCAACCCCCAATCAGGGTCCAGAGCTTCCCAGGGGTCTCTGCCAGCTCACTGCAGGAGTCAGGCAAGGAAGGGAGGTGGAGAAGGTCTGAAGAGAAAGTGGAGCTCCGAGAGTGAGCCCAGAGGTGGAGTCAGACAAGGACGTGAGGGTCACTCACAGCCTGGCGAGGGCAAAGAGATAGGAGAGTTCGGGACGCTAGGTGCCACGAGAGAGACCGAAAGGGTAAACCAAGGTCAAATTGTGTAGGGCCTTGGATGCCAGCTGAGGAACGTGGACTTTACCTTGGGAAGAGTAAGGAGTCATGGTGAGAACATGGTGGGATTCAGGGCCATTGGTCTGATGCCTGTGAAAGACTGGTTTGGGTGGGGGGAGAGAGACTGAGGGTGAGGAGGCTGTGATGCCAGCAACAGGCAATGAGACCCAGTGAGGACACCCAGCCAAGGTCCCCCAGCTTCAGCGCATAGTCCAGCTAGACAGCACGATGCTCCACGTGGTGGCATGGACAGGTGCAGCCCCCGTGTGGCTCGGGGCCTCTGTGCGTATCTGGGGGCCAGTGACCTGGGGCTGCCCCAGAGGCTGGGTGGAGCAACAGCCCATGGGCTGTTGGACGCTGCCTTGCAGGGCCTCTTGCTAACCACTATTCCAATCACTGGAAACAGGTTGCTGCGGCTCGGCTGCAGCACAGGCCCGGAGTGGCCGGCTGAGCAGGCCCTTCACCTGCCCCAGGACACCTCCCTTTAGGGCTAAGTTATCTGAAGATATTTTGGGGGTGGTGATGAGTATTCATTAAACCAACTACATACTAAAATTCTCCTCACCCTACCCCTCGGGCTGGGCAGCTGTTGTTTGCCCATTTTTTGACAGGCGAGAAAAATGAGGATCCAAGGAAGTCACTTTTCCTAGACCCGCACAGCTAGCGACAGCACTGAAACCAGGAAAGCAGAGAGGGCAGGATGACCACGCACTGTCCCAGAAGGCAAAGCAGTGCAGTGGTTGCAGGTGTAACTAGTGACGTCTGATGTGTTGGGGTCACATCCACGCTCTGCCTGCCGAGTGCTAACTGGGCAGCCTTCTGGAGTTTCTCCTTGGTCAGTGGGTTAATATTGCTAACTCCCAGGATGCCTACAGTGAAGGCGGAAGAGGGGGAGGCCAGGGGGGCAGTGGGTAGGAATACACACGTGCGCGGTTCCAGTGGGAACCCAGGCCGGCGGGGGGCACACGGCTGCCGCCGTTGCTGCCCAAGGCCACTGGGCAGACAGACAGAGAGGCAGAGGCTGATTGCCAGGTCTGTTGGCTTCTTGGATGCACCTTCCCAGAGGTAGGAGCAAGCAGCTGGAGTCTCCAGCCTCATCGAGGGGGGTGAGGCCACAGGGCAGGCAAGTCGGGGTGTTGAGCAAGGGGGGGGGATGTTAAAAGGCTGGGAGGTTCATCAGGGCAGGTTGGGTAGGCCCTCCCGGCAGGCCCCTCTCATTGGGCCCTGCTAATGAGCTTCCACTGGATTATCCGCTCCCACCTCCGCTCCGTTTACTCTGTCAAATCGAGTTTGCATTTTAAATGGGAATTTGACAAGACGGGCAATTTGTCTGCTGACGAGGTTAATGGGTGTTAGCCCAGCAGACTGAGGAGGGAGAACCCGTGCCCCGGCACGGCCTGGCCTCGGCCCAGATCAATGACCCTGGCTGCCGCTCCTCCCTCCATTGTAGCCCCTCTGGGCCTCCTGGTGGCCAGAGGTTGTCCCTAGCTGTCTGGCTCACCACCTCCAGGCAGTCTTCCCAAAAGCACCGTGCCCTGGGCCACAGTCCACTGCTCAGGCTGGTGACATTCCCCTCCTCCTAGAGGGAGACAGGGCTCTGAGACGGTGGACCACCTCACCCACTCTGAGACTAAGAACCACCCCTCTCAGACCCAGGTGCCCAGGGCAGGGCCAGGTTTTCCCTCACAGTTGGGCTCCAGGGAGCTGGGCGGTGTCACCTCCTTCCTGCTCCCCCCCCTACCGCCCTCTCCCATGTGTGAGTTGAAATGGAGCCAGGAGAGCTGGAATGGCCACATCCTGAGTCTCAGTGCTGGAATACGGACTGGTAGGCAAGGAAAGCTTTCAAAACCATCACCTCCAAGCTTGGGACCCCATCTAGACCGAGCCCCAGTGCAGGGGGCTCACAGGGGCACTGAGGAACCCTGCTGAGACTTCCTGGTGGGGCCCAAGTTGACCTCGCCGACATGGGACCCTTCCTTGAGCCATGTCCTTCAAGGGTGAGCCAGAGCCCTGGTCCCTGGGACCCCAGCCCCAGCCAAGAACAGCACCAGGCCAGGCAGGGTGGGCTCGGGCTGGGGAAGAAGATGCCCCCGCTTCCTCTCCTCCTGAGGGCCCAGCGCCCTTCCCCGCCCCAGCTAATGTGCCACAATTACCTCCTAAGTGCCCAGACAAATGTGGCTGCTGGGGAAAGTGACACGGGCTCCAGGTGATGGATTCGTGCCATCGGGGAGCCGGGCGGAGTGGGCCCCAAGCGGGGGGGCAACACTAATATTGTATCAGCGTCGGCGCTGGCGCCACGAGCCGGTGATGAATATGTGTCACTTTACACGGCGCACACTCGGGGGCCTGGCTGCGCAGGCATGGAAAATAGAGTGTCTGGGATTAATGATATTGAAAATGATAGAGAGCAGATTGGAAATGGCTTCGCCCGCCCGACCCGCGGAGATGGAAACGTACCTCACAGCTATCCGCCCGGCCGGCCCCCACCTGCCCTCCCCGCCCTACACCAAGGCCCACACGCCGTAAGGACCCCGAATCGTGTTCCCACCGGCAGCTCCTTGGGATGGCACGTGGCGGGGGCTGGGGTGGGTGGGAGACACACCTGTGAGCAGAGACACAGGACATCAAGGAAATCACGGCTTCTGGCTGACCTTTGACCTGGATCCCAGCAGAGCCTGACCGCAGTCACCCAGTGAAGCTTGACCTTGGCCACAGACCAAGTCCTGACCCCACTTCCAGCTGAGTCCTGCCTCTGGCCACAGACTGAGTCTGCTGGAGCCTGAGCCTCTCACCAGACCATGAGGGCTGGGGCAGCGAGGCCGGGGAGGTGAGGAATGAGGTGGGAATGCATGGGTCACTCAGCCTAGTGCCTCCTGGGCTAGAGAGCAGCTCACAGCCCGGTCTATTACCCCACGCTGTGGACTCCCGAGTCAGTAAGCGAGGGAGCAGGTATCTTCCCTACTGATGCCATTTTAGTGCTTAATTATGTCGGTAATTACCCACAAATGCATACCATAGGTATGGGTGTTTACGATACCTCTGTTTACAAATACAGCTGCAGGGTTGTGTCTAGTGTGTGCGGGAATGTGCGTGCCTTGGTGTGTTCAGACATCTGGGGGAGATTCTGTGAGTGTGGCTTGTCCTAGGCCACTCTGTACAGGGGTGTGAGGAGGCCTGTGGTGAGTGTGTGTGTGTCTGTGAAGGTGTGTGTATGGTGACCCACAGATGGAGAGGTTCTGGTGTGTGGGCTCTGGTAGAGGGAGACCCCTCAGTGAGGCCTGACCCTGTTTACAGGTGAAATTCCCACCATTAGGGCAAGACGCCTCTTCCTGTTGGAATGGAATCTAGTATACTGGGATTTCAGATTTGCCAGGCAGACAGCCAACCTGAGACCACCAGCCTGGCCTCGGCATCCATACCAACATCCATCCCGACATCCATCCCAACCCAAACCAAGGCGAGGAGGAGGCATCTACAGCAACACCATCCGTTTGTTCACTCACTGGGCTCATCCTGTGATACTCACTGTCTTTGAGGAATAGGACAAACATGGTTGTGACTTCATGCCAGGTCCAGCCACCAGAGGAAATAGACACGAAATGAGTGAACAGACAAGTAGACAAATAGTGACATGATGTAAAAAGTGCCACAAAATAAATAATCAGAAGGCCACAACAGAGTTAATGGGCTGATCCACCATCAGATGGGGCGGTCAGGGTTGGCTCCCCCAAGCTGAGGGGTGAGCACGACATCGAGTGTGCAGTCTGGACCCTGACAGGAGGAGGGGAGGGTGAGGTCAGGGGAGCAGCGGGAGAGGGCGGCCCCAGGACAGACTGCGCCTCTGAAACCAGGCTGAGGGAGGAGTCTAGGTTTTGCTGCCAGTGGGGTGTAGAGCCATCAGAGGGTTCGTCCAAGAGAGTGAAATGGTCTTGTCTGCATTTTTAAAAGAAATTAGAGGGGTACCTGTGTGGCTCAGTTGGTTTAGGGTCTGCCTTTGGCTCAGGTCATGATCCCTCTTCTGCTCCTCTCTCTCTCAAATCAATAAATAATATGAAAAAAAAAGAAAAAAAGAGGGGCACCTGGATGGCTCAGTGGGTTAAGCCTCTGCCTTCAGCTCAGGTCATGATCCCAGGGTCCTGGGATCGAGCCCCGCATCGGGCTCTCTGCTCAGCAGGGAGCCTGCTTCCCCCTCTCTCTCTGCCTGCCTCTCTGCCTACTTGTGATCTCTGCCTGTCAAATAAATAAAGAAATAAATAAATCTTTAAAAAAGAAAAGAAAACGAAAAAAATAAAAGAAATTAGAGGTGTTAAGCGTCTAAGCAGGAAAACTTCCGGGGTGGGGGGTGTTCTGGTAGCAGCCCTGGGCCTGGGGTCCGCATCCCTCCACCACCAGCAGCTCCCACACAAGCCATCGTTACCAGAAGCAACAGCAGGAGCGCCAACCGCTGCTTCCCGGAGTCCCTCCTGGCAGCGTCTGGGTCCCTTGGGTTCCCTGTCCACAGTCTCCACAGTACTGCCACACCAGCCCCACCTGGACCCTTCGTCTGCCTCACTTTCCAACCTATGAGGTCTCCTGGACATGCCTGCTCCCCCAGACCGCCTGAGTCTTCCTAGGTTTGTTCTCACCCCACCTCACCTGAGATAGCTAAGAGATCTTATGAAGCCACGAGTAGAGGAGGGGGCGAGAAGCCAGGTCCTAGAGACAGCGTCCCTCTCCCCACAACCCCCACTCAGATTCTTGAGAGAGAGGCCCAGCTTACCCTGAGTTGCGGGAACTCTTAACACCGCCCCCCTCCTGCTAATGTGTCTCTTAAGGTCTAGTGCACTGTAAGGCAGGGGGCTCACCTCCTGTCTGTCCCCTTGGCCGTGTGCCACTGAGGAAGGAGTCCCAGGTGTCTGGTTCACCACCAGCACAATGCTGGCACACTGAGAGGCCTGTGGGGAGTGTGTGGAGGGGAAGGACTTGCAGTAAGTCCCACCAGGTGGAGGGCAGAGCTGGGTGACCCGACTCCACCCCCAGACTCAGCACCGGGGCTCCTGGCAGGCAGGCACCTCATTGGCAGGGGCTTTTTTGTATTTGGAGGAGGTGGGAAGAGGGGGCTGCTACTCTCTCCCTCTCGGCTTCCATCTTCTGTCTTCCACTTGCTGCCTTCTCTCTCAGTCTCTCTCAATCTCTCTTCATGTCTCTCCCTGCTCCTTCCTCTCCCTCCTTCCCTGCCTCTCTCTCCCTGAGTCATTTGCTGAGCGGAGATGGCCTAGCCCATCTGGGAGCGAGCGCACGGCCCGGTGACGGAGGCGCAGGTAATAGCCGAGTGGAGGAGAGAGACGGGGAAATTTATGACATTGAAAATGACTGAGAGAGAGTGTGTGTGTGTGCGCGTGTGGCAGAAGGAGCAGGAGAGGGTGGAGAGGGAGAGGGAGGGAGCTCTGGCGCTGGCTGGCTCTCTCACACACACACACTCCCAGCCCTACCCGCCCCACCCCCTCCTGCCAACCTTGTGGAGAGGAGAGGACGTGGGAGAGTGGGCTGCCCGCCCAGAGAAAGAAAGACCCACAGACACACAGACAGACAGTTGGGAGGATACAGAGGGCATATGGGAGGAGGGAAAGAAGAGCAGGTGAGAGGAGACAGATGAAGGCTGAGAACCACTGGGCGGGAGGTGACCCGTGTCTGGCTGTGGGGCCTGCTTGTCTCCGTCCTGGCGCCCCCTTCAGGAGCTCTGGTCTGAGGGGAGGGGAGGGGCGGGGCCTCCCTTTGGCATGTGGTCACAGGGAGTCTGGGATCTGAGCCAGAGATTGTTTAAGGGATGATGCTCAGAAATGGCCAGAACATGCTTCTGGTTCCACGGCACATGTCCTTCCTCCCAGTAGGGCTATATCCCGGAAGGTGCTAGTGTGTGCAGAGCCAAGAAGTAGATGGACTAGATCGTGTAACCACACCCAACAACTCTTCCCTCTGCACCCTGGGAGGCAGGTGAATGGCCAGAATGACCTCCCCACATTCTCTTGCAGTCAGAAGAGAATCTGTTTCCTTGGGGTGCTAAGCCCATAATCCCCCCTGCTCTAGCCACCCCTAGACCACCCAGGATGTTACTGAAGACAAGAGTAATTAGATGCCCTTGAGAGAACTAAGCCCCCACCCTGACCTGTGGCCACCCCAGACCCAGCAGGCCATACTCCACCCACCCCCCTTCAGCCCCCTTCTGCTACCTCTTAGCCCTAATGCTACCGAGTCCCCTCCTAGGCACCATGTCTTAACCCAGAGTTCTGTTCTCAGCTCACATTCCTTCCTCCTCTGGGTCTAAGTTTCCCCATCTATAAAATGGGGTTACTAACACCTACCTGTGCCGGTTCTCCTTGGGTCAGTTCTCAGGGTAGACTCGGGTCCACCTGAGTCTTGAGATTCTTCTCCATTGGAGAATGTGGGTCATCTTAACTCCCCAGGAGCTCTCAGCAGTTCTGGCTGACGTTGTGGGTGAAGGTGGAAGAAACAAGACTCCCCAGCATCCCCACGTACACACACACACACACACACACACACACACACAGAGCCATCTCCCAAGGAAGCCAATATATCAAGTACTCAAAGGGCAGAAACCTCCATGCCCAGACAGGAGGCTGAAGCCTAGAGAAGGTGGAGCGTTACCCCAATCATAAGCTTCCAGAAGTCCTGAGCCAGGCCCTGGGCTATTAGCCCAGACCATGGGCCAGGCCCCTTATCCCGCCAAATGTGGACAGAACAGGCAGCTTAGGCCTCTGAGAGACCTTGCCCCCACTCCCAGCAGCTTGACTGTGAACAGGTGCCCAAGGTCACTTTCCAGTCCACAGCTCTGCCCCCTTCTCCCTGCCTGCCTTCCACTGAGGCCCCATCCCTCCCCTCTCTTCTCCTTCGTCCCCTGCTCTGTAGCCCTCTCCCTGAAAAATTTCTTGGATTAGCCCCTCCTAGCCCAGGCATCTGAAGAGGTGGCAGATAGAGTGGAGGAATTGAAACCACAAGCTTTAGGGCCCAAAAGGCCCACATCACAGCTCTGTCCTTTGGCTAGGTGACCTTGGGCTCTTCATTTAATGTTTCTGAGGCTTATTTCTTCATCTGGCAAATGGAACTGTAAAGATCTGGCTCCAGGACTCCATGGCCACCCAAGTGAGAATCGCACGAAATCATGGATGTGAAGTGCCATGCATAGAGGAGGGGCTCAGCCAAGGCCAAGGCTCTGGCAGCTGGCCCTGGTGCCACATCTATTTCCTAGCTATCTGCTGCACTTGGGGGGTTGAGGGTGTGAGTTCAGGGTAGGGAGAGGAGGAAGAGGTGGCAGCCGCTTCAAAAGATCCTTGCTGGGGCGCCTGGGTGGCTCAGTGGGTTGAGCCTCTGCCTTCGGCTCGGGTCATGATCTCGGGGGCCTGGGATCGAGCCCCATATCGGGCTCTCTGCTCAGCGGGGAACCTGTTTCCCCCTCTCTCTCAGCCTGCCTCTCTGCCTATTTGTGACCTCTCTGTCAAATAAATAAATTAAATATTTTTTTTAAAAAAGACTCTTGTTCATTGAGAAGAGACCGAGCCAGACCTACGGTGGGAGAGGCAGGTGAGCCCCAAGAGACACTTCCCTATTCCGAGAACCAGGGGAAGCCACATTTCAAAAGGCTTGTCCAGTCTGTTCCAAGGCCCATATCCTCATCCTAGAGGCAGCTCCAGGCAGCAGCAGCCACTGTCTGGGGAGCAGTGGGGGAGGTGAAGAGTTCACTGGGCCCGTGGGCTGCGCTGGCCTCAGGCCTCCCACCCAGCCCCCTTGCCCTGGCCTGGCCCACTGTGGCCACATAAAAGGTGACGGATGGTTAATGGGGGAGATAACGGGATTCATAAGGGAAATTTATCGGTCACTCTGGTGGTATAAATATGTTTATAGCAGACCAAGGGGAAATGAAGAAGCCCCAATAAATCATTGTGAAGCCACCAGCCACTAATAGGCGAGCAGTTGCGGGAACCCCAGCATTGGCGCCTGTAGACACCCCCGCTGACTGCCAGCTAATGGCACGGCAGGCAGGGCTGCAGCTTTGTCAGGCCAGACGCCCAGCCCATCCCATGCGGGGCACAGGAAGCCACGGGCTGCCTCTGCTGGACCTGAGTTCCTCTGCCCGCCATGCTACCGTCCCTTAAGTAGACCAGGGCACACTCAGACGGGAAGGGCTGAGAGAACAGGGTAGGGGACACACTGGGCCTAGTCTGGGAGGTCCTTCAGCATACTGGTTAAAAAAACTCCTGAGTCAGACCTGGCTTCCCAATCCCAGCCTCTCTTCCTGTTTCCCTTCCTGCAAAGTGAAAGTGGTTGGGAGGAAGATAGGGAGAATCCACGGAGCACAGCCCTTGGTAACCTGTAAGCCTCAATAAATAGTAGCCGCTCTGATTCTTTACTTTCCCTTCTGGGAAAGTGCTGTACACCTGTGAGAATGTTCTTAGAAAGTGGGTAGCACTGTCCCCATGTTCTAGATTAAGGAACTTGAAACTCAGAAGTCAAAGGGCTTGTCCCAGGTCACACAGCCAGAAGAGAAAGGCTTTATTTGATACCCCCAGCTCAGACTCTTCCCTCTGGCCCAGTTTAGACCCTGCTCCTTCTTCAGAGTTCCGGGGGTTCCCTGTCCCCACCCCTGTCCCCACCCCTTCCAGGAAAGGCCTACGATTCCAGGGACCTGGAAGTAGAGCCCTGGGAGCTCTGGCAGCAACCTGCTGGTGCTGGGGAGCTAGGCCTCAGTTCCCCCCATCCCACCCACCAGTAGCCTTGGTGCCCCCCTCCCCCTGCACAGCAAGGGCTGGACTCACGCCAGCACCGGGGTGGCTGGGAGCTTTCCACGTGATCTGTAGAGAGTGCTTTACACTCAGTCTTGCCCTCCAAACTTGAGCCTTGATCACAGCCTCAGTTCAACCCACGGTCCCCAGCCCCCCTCATTCCCGCATTCACTCATTCAGCAAATAACTAGGTAGCTCCCTGTAGCTCCCTGCAGAGGGCCCAGGCAGGCAAGGCCCTGCCCTTGCCGCACTCAGGGTCAGGTGGGGAAGAAAGGCCTGGATCATGGAATAGCACGGGGTGTGCGTGGGGCTGAGGCAGGCACAGGGGTCAAAGTGAGCAGGAGTCCAGCAGGGTCAACAGGACTTCCAGGTCGCACCAAGGCTGGTTTCACCATGCTGGGGCTCTGCAGACACCCACAAGTCGGACTCTATCCTCACATCGCGCCTGTTCCTCACCTGTCCCCCCTCTTCTCCTGATCACGCTGGCCGGCTCACCTCCACTCTGGACAACGCCACAGCCTGCTCCCCAGTTTCCTGCCAAAATTATGCTCCCCACCTTTCCCCCAGGGCTGCAGCCAGCAGTGCAGTCTCCCCCAGCCCTGGAGGGCTAGGGTCCCCACACAGACTGGGGGAGTGGAAACGGCCTTTGAGGTCCTGCCCTGTCCCCCCCACCAACCTCCCCTCACCTCTGACTCTCGGTAGAAGAGGGACCCAAGCTGCCTTTGCCTTGTCTGAGTCTCTGCGTGTTTCTTCAGACCTCTGCCTCTCCTTCCCCTCCCCGTTCCTATCTCTCCCTGTCTCTTCGGGTCTCTGGCCCTCTCCTCCCAGTCTCTCTCCCCGTGGCTCTCTCCCGGCCGGTTTCTGGCTCCATCTCTCCCCGTCTATCCCTCCCGAGGCCGGGCGGGGGAAATCGCTCCGTAAATAGGCGGATGGCCCCGGGCGCTCCGGGCGCAGACACTCGTTTTTAGAGCCGGTAATTGACTCCTTTCAGTTGATAATTCATGGCTTGCATATGCGCTTTAATGCGGGCGCCCGGGGAGGCGCGGCGGGCGGGGCGGCTCGAGCGCAGGGCAGGCGGCGAAGCGGCCGGGGAAAGAGCCGGACTCTGTTGGCCGGGGTACAGGAGAGGAGGAGGCGCCTCTGCGGGGGTCTGTGGGCCTCGGCCACCCGACGCAGCTCCGGGTGACGGAATTGGAGTGCGATGGGTTAGGTGGAGTGGCCGGCGGCCCCTGGGCCGGTGGGACCACGCGGGGCTGGCAGGCAGAACCTTCCAAATGAAGCGGGGAACGGGGAGACGCACGGATCTCCCCTTTCCCTGTGCAACCACTGGGGAAACAGGGGCCTGGAAAGAGGATAGCTCTTACCTGCATCCCACAGCTCAGAAACAAAACGAGAACTCAAGGCACCCCCTTCCCCTTCCCAAAGGGTCCTAGCGGGGGCTCAGGGCCAGCCTTTGTAGACACCTCCTCCTGTTTCCCAGCTAAATTCCTCCCCTGGTGTGACCGTCATCCTACTGCTCTAAGGCTCCTCCGGGAGGAGGTGGCTTTTCCTGGTGAACTCTGGACATCCTGCGACTGACTCCTAGGTTGGGGAGGGGACCTTGAGTCCTCTCCCACCTGGCTGTCACCGTCCGTGGCTCGGTCTCCTCCTGTGGCTGTGCCTGATGTAATCACTTCCATCTCACAGAAGAAGCAGGCTCAAAGTAGCTGGGAGACTTCCCCACCGCCCCAGAGGAGGCTGAGCCAGAAGCTGGACCCGACACGTGCGCCTTCTACAGTGGAAGTAGCAGCCACGGGAGGGGAGAAGGAGGCGAGGCCCTGACCCCGGACATCCCATCCACACCCACTCACGCCCTCAGCCACTAAGACAAAGGGCGCCGAGGAAGCCAATGACCTGCCCACAGTCACGCAGACCAGGGGCTGATTTCAGCTGAAGATGGTGCTGGCAGGTTACAGGCCAGAGCTGGAGCTGGAGCTGGGGAGGAAGGCAGTTGTTGACCCCAATTTCAGCTCAGGAGAAATAAGAGAAAGCCCAGCCTGGAGGGAAATCGGGCCTGAGGCTGGGCTTCCCATTAACTGGGCCTGCTTGGGCTGGTATCTGCCACTCTTTCCCTAGGCTCATTTCAGACAAGAATAGAAGTCTGCCCCCTATCTCTTATAATCTACTAATGTTTAAACAGCCAGCTTATTCCTATGCCCCCCAATCTCGGTCTCCCCACCTCTAGTTTTCCCATCTGTGTTTAGACTGGGGAAAGACCTGGAGACAGTGCATCGGAAAGCTGAAGGCAAGAGCCCTGCAGGGCTGTGTAAAGCTCAATGCTGACCCCTGGTGCCCAAACTGTTTGCAGCCGGTCGGAGTGAGGGAGGCAGCAGAACGCATTTGAGGTGGAAAAATACCTCCGCACCCCGTACCTCTTCCCCACTCACCCACCCCCGCCCTCAACCATTTTCTCCCAGCCTCTTAGACCTCCCTCTTATGGGGGAGAGAGGACAGAGCAGAAGCTCTACTAGCCCTGTGTGAGGAGAAACCATGAAGCTCTTTCTCCAGCAGGGATCTCAGGCTCAGTGGTAGAGCCTACAAGAGGCAGAGGCCCCAGTGAGGTCAGCAATGACCCTGTCTAATGTGCACCTGGACATCCCAGATGGTTCCTTCTGTGGTAGGTGGAGTCAGGACTTCCCTCCTGGTGCAATTCCTTCTTAGCTAAACCTAAGGGTCTTTTTCTGCCTGAAATTCCATCATTTGTGTTCAGAGGAGGTACTCAACAAATGTAGGATGGATGGCCACACAAATGGCTGGAAGGAAGGGTGAAATCTATTCCTCCACATTGAGGTTTTATTTCCAGAAAGTCTCTGCTATCGAGCACAGGGAGGAAGGAGTCCATTAGTTTGCCGAGCTGCCTGGAAGTAGTACTGTAAAGAGGAGTGAGAGACAGAAAGGGTAAGTTTTAATGGGGAAGGACCTTGAGAGAGTTCAGATGAAGGGAAAGTCATGGGAGAGTTGGAGGGATCAAAAAAGGCTTCCTGAAGGAAGTGGCATTTGATGCAGGGCCCCAAGGACAAAGAAGCAGTGAAGGCATTTGGGTGGAGGGAACAGTGTGACAGAGCTATGGAGGCAGAAGTGCGAAGTGGGCTCGTGGTGGCAGCAAGGCTCTGGGTTGAGGGAACAGAAGGAGTTTACACTGTGGGGGAGCCCTGGCAGAGGAGGTCAGGGAGTACCTTGGGAGCTGCAGAGTGTCAAGCCTAAAAAGGCGCTTTGCAGGCTAAGCACTGGATTATGAGCTTGGGTCTGCATCCCAACCCAGGATCTGTTCTCACTGGGTTTCACTCCCTTGGACCTGCTCTTTGGAATTTTCTCTAGGCGGCAGTGGGAGCCATGGCAAGTTCTTGATCAGGGAAGTGCCTAGAAGTCACAGGTCACAGAACAGTCAAGTTGACAGGTACCATGGACCTCATCTAATCTAACCCTTTCAATCTGTGGATGAGAAAACCGAAGTCCAGAAAGGCGAAGTAACTTGCCCAGCGTCACACAGCAAGCCAGCGCAGAGCCAGGACTTGGACCCGCGTCACCAGCCTCTCTCTTTGGAGCTCTTTCCCCTCTGCTGCAATCTGGGATATCATCTGGGGGGACTGAGCTGGAGGCAGAAGTCCACCAGGAAGCTACAGCCCCACCTAGAGCAGAGATCACAAAGCCAACCAGTCAGAAATGTTTATTGAGCCCTTCACCCTGTGCCCCATCTTGGGCCAATCTGAGGAATCCGTGTATTGAATACCCATGCAGAAGGACAAAAAAGCAAAGGAATCTGGTGGGCTTCTGGGAGGTGGAAACATGCAGCAGATAGAGTATTCATGAGAAGGGGCATCAAGAGCAGACTTGGATGAGGATGTAGGAAGGCCTTCGGGAGGAGTAGCCCATCACTCGGGTTCCCTGTGGTTCTTGGCCAAGGTCTCCACCTCCTTCATGAACCGGAGACACAGCTCCTCTTCCCATGGCAAAGCAACGCACTGCACAGCCACAGGAAGTCCCATGGATCCTTGTACCGCCTGCCCAGAGAGAAGGTAGATGAATTTAAGAGCCTGCTTTCCACTCTCAGGCCCCATGCCCTGCCTCCTTCACCACTCATAGGCATTATTAGTCCAAACATCTCATCCCCAATCTATATTAAGAGAGAGATGTCCTGGATCTCAGAGTCCCAGCCTTCCTCAGCTCTCAGTGAAACCTGAAAAAACTATTCTGACTTTGTCTATCTCTAGTTCTCCAGGGTTAAGATGTAAAATTTGCTCCTCGTGCAGACAGCCGACTACAATTATGAAATAAAAAACCGAGTATCCACCCAATGTTCTCAGCAAAGGAATAAAGAATATGCAAATCCCTGATCCCAAGCCTGGTCATACTTCCACTGTGAAAGAGGTACCCTGACCCCAAACACAGACTCAGGAACATGGGGACTGAACCTGAGTCCCGGCTATGAAATCCAAACATACTTTGAGGCATTCAGGAATGTTTCCATTGTTTTATGATGATAAGATACAAGTCCTTATTGTCTTCGTCACTGGAGCCAAGTCAACCAGCTTGGAGTCCTGGCTCCCTCCATGTGACCTGCCTGTGAGGTGTGGCAGCATGGTCGGTCAAGTCTCCTAACCTGTGTGTGCCCCCATTTCCAACTTCGTAAAACCTCACAGGACAGTTATGGGATTTAATGATTTAATATATATACAGCACTTTTAAACAGCTCCTGGAACAGAGTAAGAGCTCAAGACACATTAAATAGTATCATTATTATTATTTTCTCAGAATTCAGGTCAGCAGTTCCACTGGGTGACTCTAGCACTAAAATCAATTTCCAAAAAAGTAAGTTACTTAATGTCTGACTCAGACACACACATACTTTTCAGAGTCAGTCTCTCTCTCTCTCTCTTTCCCCCCTTCTCCCTGTCACCCAGGACAAGGTTGTTATTTTAGATCATGCATTAAATATGCACATGAAAATATTTCCTTTTGTGAGCCACTTCTGAATTAGTAATAAGAAGTATACACTTCCTATTTCCAAAGCCTTATACTGATTGCTTCACTGTTTTTCTTTTTTTTCTTTTTTTAAGATTTTTTTATTTGTCTGAGAGAGAGAGAAAGCGCGTGCACGCGCACAAGCAGGGGGAGCAGCAGGCAGAGAGAGAAGCAGGCTCCCTGCGAGCAAGGAGCCCGATGTGGGACTCGATCCCAGGACTCTGAGATCATGACCTGAACTGAAGGCAGACGCTTAACCAACTGAGCCACCCAGGCACCCCATGCTTCACTGTTTTTCAATTGAGCCTTTAGGACAACCCTGCAGGGTAGATATTTTAATTCCCATTTTCCTGGCAAAGAAGTTGAGGCTCAGAGAGGAGCAGGGTCCAGTCCAGTTCCCTAGTAAGCTCCTAACCAGGGGCATTGGCTCCACTCTTCCTGCCTCTGGGATCAACTTTCCCTAATGGAAGTGTCTAGAAGACCAGTGGTTTTGTATTCTCCCGGGGCAAGGACAGAGGCGGACTTGGAGCTCAGAGGGTGTGTCCTCAGAGATGGGGTGAAACCACGGTACAAGCAATAAAGGATAAACACTGGGAATGACTGACCCAACCCCACACCCACTCTCCCTGACTGGGATGGAGGCAAGACTCAGTCCTGGCTTGCGCCCCTGGGGGAGAGGCCTGGAGAGGGAAACCGACCTCCCAGAAACATTTGTCAGAACTATCTTCGTAGTATCCCTTGTAGAAGGCCAGTTCCTCCTCGTCCTGCAGCGTCACAGTGGTGACCGGCACCACGCCAGCGGGGAAGTTCAGGACGTTGTACAGGCTCACGTAGGAGGAGACATCTGTAGGCAGAGCCAGGCAAGCGCAGATCAGCGGACAAAAGACAGGTAGGGAAGAGTGTTGGGTGAGCGCCCCCCTCTGAGGTCATTCTCGGAACTGCAAGCCCTCTGGACTCGCAAGAGCGCCCCGTTTGGGGCCGGGAATCCACCTGACGGCGGCCCCCTGCTGCTGTCCCCAGAGTGGAGGGAAGGAGAGAATGGTCGGCTACTGAAGCCTTCCTCAGTGCCAGGCACTGTGCTGGCCTCTCTCCACAGCGGATCCTTGAATCCTCTCCACCCCTGCGAGGCGGAATTGACACTTCGTGTGAACAATAAGGAAACCGAGGTGGTGGACCGTTGGCTGGTTTTTCACAGATCACACAGCTGATGACCACTGAAGCGAGCAGGGAGGGTAACCCTGAGTTAAAAGGCATCTCCTCTACAGCAGCCACCTGTTTGTAGGGAGTGAGTGATGGAGGGAATGAGAAGAAGGAGGGAGAAGAAGGAGTGAGACAGAGGGAGTGAGAAGTTTGTAGGGAGTGAGAAGACAGTCAGTGATGTCAGCAGATGCCATGGGCACAGGACCAGGTGTGGGGTGTGCCTTTGGGCAGTCGCTGTGGGGAGACCCAGGGAAGGGGAGTCCAGGCTTGAGGTGGGTTCATTCTGCCTTGATAACACCTCTGAGAACTGCACCTGCGCTGGGCAAGGGCATCATCTCAGGGGGCCTAGGCCAAAGCCACCTTGTGAAGGAGAGCAGCAGGAAGCCAGTTAAGAGTGACTGTGTAGGGGCGCCTGGGTGGCTCAGTGGGTTAAGCCTCTGCCTTCGGCTCGGGTCATGATCTCGGGGTCCTGGGATCGAGCCCTGCATCGAGCCCCGCATCGGGCTCTCCGCTCGGTGGGGAGCCTGCTTCCCTTCCTCTCTCTCTGCCTGCCTCTGCCTATTTGTGATCTCTCTCTCTGCCAAGTGAATAAATAAAATCTTTAAAAATAAAAAAAAAGAGTGACTGTGTATGCCAAGTGAAAGAAGCCAGACACAAAAGTCTCCTTCCTTCTGATTCCATTTGTATGAAATCCTAGAAAAGGCAAGACTATAGTGACAGAAAGAAGATCAGCGGTTTCGGTTTGCAAGGGTGGTGTGAACTGCAAAGGGCCATCAGGGAAATTTGCCGTATGATAAAAATAGTCTGTATTTTTACTATGGTGGTAGTTACATAGCCAGATGCATTTGTTAAAATTTATCAAATTACACTCTGAAAATTGGTGGGTTTCACTGCATGTGAATTATATTTCAGTAGAGTTCGTTTTTTTCTTTTTTTTTTTTTCCTTTTTAAAGTAAGCTCTGTACCCAACATGGGGTTTGAACTCATGACCCTGAGATCCAGAGGCACATGTTCTATTGACTGAGACAGTCAGGGGACTCTCAGTAAAATTCATTTAAAAAGTGAATGGAAATTGTGAGTGTCTGCTAATAGGTACAGAGCTTTTCTTCTAGAAAATGGAAATGTTCTGGAATTAGATAGTGGTAGTGGTTTCATGGCACTCTAAATATACTCCAAACCACTGAATTGGACACCTTAAAATGGTGAAATTATGCTCTCTGAATTTTACCTCAATTTAAGAAATTTTTTATTTATTTAATTTTTCAAAAGATTTTATATATTTATTTAAGAGAGAGAGAGCACAAGCAGGAGGGGAAGCAGGCAGAGGGAGAGGGAGAAGCAGATGCCCCAATGAGCAGGGACTCCGATGCAGAGCTCAAGCCCAGGACCCTGGGATCATAAGCTGAGCAAAAGGCAGATGCTTAATGACTGAGCCACCCAGGCACCCCAAGAAATTTTTTTTTAAGTAGTGAATGGTGACAGAGGTCAAGGCCACAGAAGCTGTGGCAGAACTCTGGAGTCCGGGACTCCGGGTCTCAACCCCACCAGGACCCAGGTTCCTCTCACCTAATGTCATGTTAGAATAGCCTGTACAGAAGGCAGGGGCCAGAACTGGCGTCAGCAGTACATCTAGATCCAGGGACCTCCACTTGGCTATGAACTCTTGCTTATATTCCTGCAGGGACAGTGGTGGAGGGAGGGGTAAGACCAGCAGAGGTCACTGTTTGCAGAACAAGGTCAAGCACTACCACGCCCAGAGGCATTAAACCTCAGAAAGAATTCCCAGGCTGTGAGATGCAGATTGAGATACCTGGAGGGAGAGGTGGGGGGGGAGGGTCAGGGCCTTCCCAGAGGCTGAGGTGAAGGGATGGGAAGGGGAGTCTTAGGCTGCAGTTATCTGGGAACAATGTATCATCCTAGCCCCAAAGAGATGGACTAAATTAACCTCCAGGTCACCAAGCCTCCCCATCCAGGTATAGCTGGGCCTCCCCTGCAGGCCAGGCCAGAGCTCTGCCCCCACCCCCATCCCCCAGTCTGGCCACTCCTGTCACCACCCAGGTCTCTGCTGCCCCTGTTCCAGCTGTCCCTTGAGGTCGCTTCAGGCACACATCACCTCCACAGCTGTGTGATGCTCCCACAGTTTCTTGGGAGTCCTGGGGGAATAAATAAGAGAAGTCCAAAGATCAGAATGGGAGGGCCCCCTTTTATACAAACGGGGACATTACCATCAAGAGCTAGAGCCTAATCTCCATGCGGGCTGCAAATCAGCTGATGGGCCAGGAATGCCCCTGTGTCTTGTTCACTGCCCAGAACACCTTGCCTGCCCAGTGCTCGCAAGAGTCCATACCCTCTGGTCAATGCCCCACCAGCACCACCACCAGCCACAGGGATTCACAGGCTCCCCCCAAAGCCACAGGTTCTCCCCCTAACCTGTGAGGTCCCCACTCAGCCCTCAGGCCACTCCAGCCCCAATTCCAACCCTAATCCCAACCCAAACCCAAACCCAATCTCAACTCAGGCCCAGACTTCACCCCAGCCTAAGCTAATTCGAGCCTGAACTCAGAGATTAACTCTAAATCACACCCAGCCCCAAAGTAGCCCCAATCTCAACCCCACTCAAAAGCTTAAATTTAACCAGTGTCAGACATGACCCTAAAAACCTAATTAGATCCCAAAGCCTAAATAGCCCTCGCCCCCAGTGGATGCCAACTCTAGCCACATGGCCTTTGCTTAATTCCCCCCACCCCATGGAAGACGCTTGTGAACATCACCTGAGGACACTAGCACTCACCCCAGGCCATGAATCTCTTTCATCGTCTGGCTAGCTCGGGGCTCCTAGAGAGGCGGAGAAGAGAGACCCATTCAGAAACCACAGGGCAACACCTGCCTAACCAGAATCGGGGTCTGGGAAAAGCAACTCTCTTCAGCACACTGACATGGAAGCTTCTACTCCTTTCCAGCCTTTAGCCCCACCCCCACCCCCTCTCTAAAATCCCTTCTTCTTTCTGAGATGCACCCCTCTCTCTCTGAAAGCACCCCTCTCCTTTGGACCCCATCAGCCCTTTCAGTTCCTCTTCTCTGAGCCCCCACCACTCTCTGGGCCCCATTTTGAGTCCTTCTCCTCTCTGGGCTTCTCCCCTCCTGAATGCCTCCCCCACCTCAGGTCCACACTCACTATGTACTTCAGGATACAGGCCAAGAAACACTTGAGTGGGCCTGGCAGACGGAGCACGTTGACATTTGTCTTTATGCAAGGGTCCACAATGTCCCCCTCACTAAGGAGCCACAGACACGTATCCAGTCAGTTACAGCCTTTCAGCCATCGACCGGCCCTCCTACCCACCCAGCTCCCGCTCCAGAGGGAAGCCATAGAAGGAGGTGAGACCAAAGAAATGCATCTGTTCCCACCAGCACGGCTCCTGGAACACGTGCATCCTGAAGACGGAGCCCAGGTTGCTGACTTGCTGTTTAAGGTCACACAATTAACCAGAGGCATTCCACCAGCACAGGCCCACATAGCCCCTTCCTAGGGCTCAGGGCACCACCATCCCCGTCCCCAGCCCCACGCCCGACATCTGAGTCCCAACAAACATACAGCTTCTCCAGAACGGTGGCCCCTCCATCGCCAAACAGACCTCCCACAAACAGGTGTTGGACAGCATACTCTATACGGGGGATGGAGAAGGGGATGATCTGGGGAGACAGAGGCTGAGTCAGGGCCTGGAGTGCCACCCACCCCACCAGGGATTCTCAGCATCCCTCAGGACGTTTTAAAAATTTATTTATTTATTTATTTGACAGAGAGAGAGAGCGAGAAAGAGAGATCACAAGTAGGCATAGCAGAAGGCAGAGGGAGAGGGAGAAGCAGGCTCCCCTCGGGGAGCCTGATGTGGGGCTCGATCCCAGGACCCTGGGATCATGACCTGAGCTGAAGGCAGACACTCGACTGACTGAGCCACCCAGGTGCCCCTACATCCTTCAGGATTTAAAGAGAGGATAGGACATCACCTCTCCTCTCCATCCACCTGAGCCCCTCTGCTGCCATGCCACTCCTTCACCCACCACAGAGAGACCATGGCATTCAAGCAGCCCTCCTTTCCCACCTGCTTCACTGTGATCCTGTCCCAGACCACATGCTTCACTAAATCTTCACAGCAACCCCATGTGGTAGAAAACTGAGGCTCAGGGGGGTTAAGAGACTGGCCCAAGATTGCATAGATCCATGTGTCGCCAACCAGCAATTCTCAAAAGGGAGGCATGACCAGGACAAGCCACTGGCTGTGAGAGGCAGGGGCTGGGGTGGGGTGGGGGTGCGGAAGGTGATTTTTGAGGACTGAGATCTCCTCATAGCCATCTGTTGGAAGCAACAGAAACCCAAGCTATAGGAATTATAGGAGTGACTCCCTGAATCCCCACCCCTGAAGAGGGAAGCTGCAAAATCTTGATGCCTTCTTCACATTAGGGGAGGGGGCCCACTCTGCTCCCACCTGCAGCCCATCAGCTTTCCCCAGGAAGCATAGAGGAAACACAGTGATGTTAGCAGCTCAGACTCAAATATAACTTCCTTTCTCTCCAAGAATGGCCCAGCCCAGCATGCTCACCAGTCTGGCTGCCTACCTTATGTCCTGCATCCTGGAGCAGCCTGGAGGTGAGCCTCATGGCCCTGGCCATGCTAGGAGTTGGCTGGGTGAAGCCATCGGATTCACAGTAACCAATTCGAAGGAGCTGGTTACTGGAGTACACCTGTGGGCAAGAGGGGCTGGGTGGGGCTCTCTGAGGAGAGTGGGTCTCTTCAAGAGCCAGACCGGGACCTTGGGCCACAGCTGTGGCCCACACCTTGGGCCTGGGGGAATCTACAGAAACTCCCCAAGACCCCCTTGGAGCCTCTCTATATACTTTCCATGCTCTGGGTCCTCTGGAGAAACCCCTGGAAGGACTAATAGATAGGCAAATGATTGGGTGGATGACGTGGATAGGTAGATAGATAATAGATTCATGAATGAGTAGGTAGCCATACGTATGACATGGTGAATGGGTGGGTGGGCAGAGGGTTGAATGGATAGATGGGTGGGTGGAAGAATGGATGGTTGGAATTGAGTTGGGGCGGGGGACAGGTAAGTAAGTAAGTAGATGAATAGACACAAAGACCTTTAAGCTAAAAAACAGCCAGGAGAGGATGGAGATGGAGAAATTAGTAGAGGCAAATAATGGATGACAGAAAATGATCACAGGCTGATTGTATTCGGACATGTGTAGAGATCAGATGAGTAGACATCAACTGAATGGTAGACAGAGACTCTCCCTATGGAGAGGGTTCTAGAGCAGATAGGGCTGGCCCAACTCTGCCAGTTACTAGCTCTGTGATCATAGGCAAGTCACTCCATTTCCCCTCAGTTTCCTTCCCTGTAAATGAGAAGCACAATGCTTCTCATTCTATAGAACGAGTATTGGGATGAACTACAAAGAGCCTGAACATAGTAGATTCCAATAATTGTCATTAATAAACTAACGCATAAATGAAGCCCGCCAAAGCTGGCAGGGCCTGGAGCAATCTTCTGGTCCAACCTCTTTACCACACCACTGGGGAGCCTGGGGCCTAGGAAGAGATGGGACTTGGCCAAGGTTACCTAGAGGACCGGAAGCCCAGCTTAACCAGATACCAGACATGCTGAGTGTCATGTCTGTGTCATGTCTGGAGCCCCTCTCTGGGGGGCAGTGTTAGCTACAGTGCCAAGCAGCTGAGAGGCCAAAGCAGCTGGTGTCCAGCAGGGATGGGAGGTGAATATGTCTGATCATGTGGGCTTCTTGGTCACTGTACCTTGGGCTGGGGAAGGTGGTCTTCACAGAAGATGGTCAGATGGTAGACAGGTCAATGAGGAAGGAAAGGAGGGGAGATGTGGGAGCCCACCAGGCCCAGCTCACCTCCTCCCTGAAGGGCATAAAAGGCACGGTGGGGTCCAGCCGGTGCATGTCTTCACTCAGCAGGGCTCGCAAACACAGCGCCAGGCTCTCCACATCCCGGGCCATGGGGCCAGCCACTGAAGTCACTGAACAGAAACGAGGCAGATTCCTCTCATCCTTTCTGCTCCTGGGGATCCCCACTGCCTGGCCTCAGAGGGTGGGGCCCAGGGCCATGATCAGGTCACAGGGTCCTGGGGCCGGGGACAGGGAGAGTCGGCACACCCGCCAAAGCAGCTCAGGTGCCTGACAGGAGAATCTCAGCTGGGGCAGAGCGTCAAGAGACAACTAGGAGAGATTAAAGCTGGGTTGTAAGAAGCACTTCTCACGGGACTCGGGGGAGGCCGGCTGGGAGCCATGCTGTTCTTTCGGATTGCTTTATCACCAGTGGGGCAAGTCTGTGTGAGATAGGGCTGAGTGAAATGTCCTTGGGGGTGAGGAAGGCTGACAGGTCGTCTCTGGATGGGTGTGGCCACAGGCACAGCGTGTTGCTTACCAGATTTCTGGCCCTTGACAGCAGAGGCGATTCCAGAGTAGCTGCAAAACCCCGCCCCACCCAGAGCCCAGCTCAGCACTTGAAGGAACGGGCCAGCCAAGCACTCCCCCAGGCCCCAGCACCAGCAAGAGGAGTTGCTTCAACCTTGCTGTGACCCCTAGTACCCACAGCATCAAGTCTAGCCTCTTTGATGGCCTTCAAGGCTCTGCAGTATCAACTCCTTCCACAACGTCCCCTTCTAGCCCTTCCACACACACAAACTGCTCCAGGCAAAGAAAGCTGCTCGCAGGTTACAGCCTTCTAGACTCTACACCATCTCTGCATACCCATCCTTCAAAGCCACCTTCAGATTCTGCCTCTGCCAGGAAGCCTTCCCTTCCCTTGCCCTGCCTCTGAAGGTTTAAAATCTAGGCTTTTAAGAAATCTCTGTGAATCCTGTGAATTTCCACAAGCTTTGACCCTCTCCTAGAGCCCCATCACTTTCTGACTCAGCCGTTTGCATGTCTAATAGCACAACAGGGGCAGGGACCGGGTCTGAGACTGTTCTGTGTCCCCAGCACATGGGCTACCACAGTGCAGGTACTTGGGGAGGGGGGCCTGAAAGATGGGTGGATGAAGGAACAGAGGCAGATACGGATGGACAGATAGATGGCTAGATGAACAGATGGATGGGGAGATAAGTGGATGAGTGAATGAACTAATGAATGGAAGGAGGAATGTATATGAATTTGCCAATGGCTGGGATGTTTGTCCTTTTTTTATTGATATATCCCCAGTTCCTAGTACGGTACTAGTCACAGAGTAAACACTCAATAAATTTCTGTTAGATAAATTAAATGGTGGCTAAATAGTGAAATTAATTGATGGCTAGAGACTGGGATGATAACTGCATAAGTGGGTGAATGGACAAAGGATGGATAGATGGAAAAATGGATAGACCAATGAGCGACTAAGGGAACAGGTAGGTCGATGGATAGATGTAAAGATGAATGAATTCATGAACAAATAAATTAATGAGTGTGTGGAAGGCCTTTTCTCCTGCCACCTATACCAGACATGGTGTGCTGATCTGGGACCGAAGCCGGAGCTATTTGAAGCCCACCTACATTTAGCCGCTTCCCCGAGTACTAAGATGAGTGGATAAGAGTTGATGTACCAAGCAGGCCCCTCTACTCCCCCAGGCCTCTGTTCCTCTAGGCTGGGCTGAGTCTCCCCCTCCCCACCATCACCAGCACCAAGTACCTGAGGCGGTATCCGGTGGTCCTCAAGCCACAGACGCCACAAAAGCTCGCTGGTACGCGGATGCTGCCCCCACTGTCCGTCCCCATGCCCAAGATGGAACCCCGTTGTGCCAGCATGACTCCCTCACCCCCTGAGGAGCCCCCAGGTGTCTTCTTCAAGTTCAGAGGGTGCAGGGTTTGTCCGTAGATGGGGTTGCTGCAATAAAAGCTGACGGAAGCAGAAGAAAAGGAGCTGGGAGGTGAAAGTCTCCCCGCAGAGACTGACCCCCTCAGGAGTCAACCCCAGGCCCACTTTGGCTCCCCAGCTCCTCCCCAGGGCTTAGCCCTCCCAGTCTCCCTTACAGCTCAGGTGAGGGCCCACTGCTGCAGGGAAGACCAAGAGTGGACACCAGCCACAGCTCCTAACTTAAGGACAGGAGCCCCCAGCCCTGCTGTCAGAATTGGGAACAGGTTCCTCACAAAAGTAGGTACACTAAATGCCAAGGGAGAGGAGAGAAAAGCTGGGATAAACACAGAGATGAAACTCTTCAGAACCTCAGAGCCTGAGGGCCTGCAGAGACTATGAAGTCCACCCACACATTACAAGACGAGGAAGCCAAGGCTCAGAGGGCAGAAAAGACGTGCCCAAGAACCTCGGTCCTCACAGCCTGCTTAACTGGTCCGCACCTCACCCCTCCACCCTGAGCCAGGACTTTAAGTTGCTGTCAGTCCTGGGCCCAGCCCCAAACCCAGCCCCGCCCACCCACTTCAGAGACCTGAACAGCGTCTGTGGGATGTTGGTCTTAACGAAGGGAATAGCTCCCTGAGCCTTGAGCACTTCCACAATGACCCCGTCCTTGGCTGCTGGCTTCTCCAGGAACTGGGCCAGGCCGCACGTAGAATCATGGCCCTGCAAGGAAGTGACATTAAGGTCAGGCCCTAGGGATCAGGATGCAACTTCCCAGGGAACAGACTCTCCTCACTCTGCTCCCATTCCACACATTGTCATGACCTCTGAGATGCATGGACACTGCGCCCTTAGGAGGATTCATGAGCGGCGGGAGAACGTGGTGGGCCAGAGCCAGATGCCTGGGTTCAGATCCCAGCTGGCCACTTTCTAATTGTGGACCTTTGATTACGGAACTCGCCCAATGTCCCACACTCAGATGCTCACGGGCTCAGTGACGTAGGGGCACACGCACATACATGTACACGTGTGAACATACACCTCACAGCCCACCTTGCAGTCATAGGTGTCCTTCAGGCTGATGGGGACCCCATAGAGGAGCCCTCTCTCAGTCTTCTTGAGCTTCTTCAATGCCTGCAGTTGCTCCTCACACTCGCCCAGGAAATCCGTGAGGCAGTTTACCTCCTTATGTACCTTCAGTGCCTGAGCGACATCGAGGGAGACCAGACATCGGGCACTCAGTCACCCACCATCCTGACCCAGGGCAGAATAGAAATGGCGGGTGACTGTGGCATGCGCTCCCTCCCACGTCAGCCATAGTGCCACAATGTTATACCCGTCCCCCACCTCCTGTGAGGGGGACAACGGGTGAGAACCCCCACCCCCCTCCGGAGACAACCGCCACCTCCTCTAAGTAGCTACAGAGGACGCTCTCCAGACTAAGCTCGTCATCCTGCAGCTTCTGGGCCAGCCTCTCCAGGGGCAGCTCCAGGATGGCCTTGGGGTCCAGGGAGGGCTCCTGTGGAGAAGGAGGGCAGAGGTCAATGACTGATTCACTCCAGTCCACTCGCACATGCTCAACATCACATTCCCACACAGTTGGACACCCATCCATGTGCCCAGCCCGTGCCCCTGGACTCGCCCTTAGCATGAAGAACATTTCCTGAGCGGGCTCCAGATTGGCATGAGAGTCCTACATGGCAGATGTTCCCTCTGTCTCTGCCTCCCCAGTGCCCAGCCTGAGGCCTGGCACAGAGGAGGGCCTGCCCCCTCATGTTGCTACCCAGAAGGGGCACAACGGCAGTGGGAGTGACTCTAGTTGCACGTTTTGGGACCCGGGGGTTATGGAAGTGGGCTTCATCTCTGTATGGTTTGCCTTCGGGGGGGGCACCCCGACATCCCACCATTCCTTCCTACCCAGCCTTCTCACTCCTGGTGATCTGACCTGGGGAAGGGATGATCCAGCCTGAGGGGCAGGAGAGCTGGGACCCAGCCTTGACCACACTCTCTGCTGGTCAGCTGGTTCCCTTCCCTCCCATGGCCAGCGTCCCTCCAAAGAACAAAGGACTAGAAGCCAATCAGGAGTTACCCAGCTGCTCTGAGCCCACTTCTTCAGGGTATGAGGCAAGGCCTGACACCAGCCCCTCAGGACTCTTGTCAGAGGCAAGTGGTGGCATGACAAGGGCCTAGCACACAGCAGGCACTCAGGAAGGTGAAGTTGTCTTCCTTTGTCCTGCCGGGCCCCAGCTGAGAACTCTGATGCCTGCAAGCCGGAGTAGGGGGCTGGGTGGGAAGACAGCACGATGGTCCTTCCTTGGTCCTGGAGGGGTGGGGTGCCAGACAAGGGAATTTCCCTGGGAGGTTTGGGGCTCCCAGTCTTCTTGGTTGTTAAATCTCCTGGATTTTTCTTAAATCCCCATCTTGCAGTCCTTGGTAGCATCTGACTCTCAGACACTTTCCTTCTGGAAACTCTCTATGCCCTCAACTCTCCTGGCTTCCTTCTGTCCTGGGCAGCTCCTTCTCAACCTCTCCTCTCTTCCCTTCTATAAATAAATGTTGATGCTCCTCAGAACTTGGACTCCTCTCTGCCTACTGCCCACCCTTCCTGGGTGACCTCAGCCACCAGACGTGTCCCAAGGATGCCCAGATTTCCCTGTGTCTACAGCCCAGGCCTATTTCCTGCCATACCTCAGACCCATTTACTGACCCACATATCCACAGATACTCCAGGTCTGTTTGTCAAACCCGTTCTTCTTCATGAAATTCCCAATCAATGATACTCATGTCACCACAGCAAGAATCCTCAGAATCACCCTGGATCACTTCCTCACGTCCCAGCTCCAAAGAGAGTCATGATAGCTTATCTCAATCATACGGGACATGTGTTCTAACCCTTACTGAGTTGCAGGCTATATTCCAAGCATTTCACGTATATGAGCTCATGTCGCTCCTTACAACAACCTGAGGAGGTGGGGTGTATTGCT